>NC_040880.1:5687126-7032425 GCF_003676215.2 Rhopalosiphum maidis | reverse complement strand
CTAATTGGTCATACCTAGCTTGCAGTTCATTGACTGACCGAGTGCATTCCTCTGTGAACAAATAATATATAATTATTTAAACTATTCAAAATACTTATTGATTAACATATTATGATGTATAAATAATATGAGTTATTTTATTAATTCTATAAACTTACAATTATACCTTAACACCAAACACACACATTACTTTGATAAGTATACATATAATACATCAGTTATTCTAATTATTGTTTCATTACTAATTATTTTTGGGAATATTTTACTTTAAATAAAATATGATATGAACATAATACTGACATTTTTTAGAATACTTATGATTATAAAGCATGTTAGTGCGTGTTTTTACATTTTTATTGCTGAGATTTATCCAGACATAAAAAACAACTAGATAGTCAACCTTATGATAATATTGAAGTCTACAGTCATATTATAAAAGGGCAATGTTTACAAAGTTTTAATATTATATGAAACTGAAAATAAATTTGTTATTTGTATTATTATCACTCAGTATAGGTAAATTATTTATTGAGTTATTTTGTAAACATTGCCCTGTTGGCATATAGCCGCATGACTTCAACATTCCTATGGAAATATTATATGCAATTAGCATATTTAGTTGTTTTATAGGTCTATGGGCTTATCATAACCAATACAAAATCAGCATTGTTTGATGAAAACAAAAAATTATAAATACTTATAAATAACCCAAAATATATTATTTATCATTATAATAAAAAATGGTATACTATGCTGTATCTTACCAGATTTAAAATTTATAAAATCCATTTTAAGTGCCATTTGTTTTTGTTCGTCGGGTAATCTCTTATCAATATCCTTAAATTTTTCTTGGGCAGCTACTAATCCATTAGTCACTTTAGTAATTTCTGAAGAAAGCTCAGCCAGATTAACTTGATTAGTTGAAATTTCTTCCATCAATTTCTTGAATAAATATTTATGTTCTTGAATTGCATTAGAATTTTGCATTGCAATTTCTTTCTGAGCTTCATATTCTTTAGATGCCTCCTTACATTTATCATCAGCTATTTCTAGTTCAGACATCAATGTGAGAAGCTTTTCTTCAAGTTGTTTCTTCTCCACATTTAACTCAACCAATTGATTTTCTTCTTCTTGCATCTGACCAGTTAAATCTTTTATTTCAAGTTCTAATTTGTTGTAGTTATTTTTTTTTTTATCGTATTCAGTTTTGTTTTTTTTTATTTTTTCCAAAATATTTTTTCTAGTTTTTTCTGCATCACTTAGCTGTTTTTTTAGAATATTCTCAGCATTTTTCATTTTATTTTCTAATTCTTTAATTTTTTTTTGCAAATTTTTTTCATTAGCTTTGCCTTCTGCCAACTTAGACTCCAGTTCTGCTATTTGCTGATTAATTTTATTAAATTCAGTAACTTGTTGATGAGGTTGTCCTAAATGTACATCTGATCTAATTTTTTCCAACTCCTCTTGAACAGAAATTTGTCGATCTTTAAGCTGTGCAACCTTTTCTGGCAAATTATGCATGGCTTGCAAACTATTATCCACCTTTTCAAATTCAGCTTTTTTTGCTTGAAGCTCTACTGAAACTTCATCTTGTTTCGCTATTGATTGTAAAATAAGCCTTTGAGTATTTGCTCCACCAGTAAGACTACCAGAAGGATTGAAATGATCACCCTCCAAAGTAAAACAATGTTTATTGACTCCCTGGTCAAAACAAACTTTTTCAGCAATTCCCTTGGTAGTACATATAAATGCTTGTCCAAATACCCACTGTATAGCTTTTAAGTGTTTTTTATCATATTTAATAAGTGACATGGCAGGAAAAACTTGATCGGCTCCACCAATTTGCTGAGCTCTACTTATAATTTTAGGATCCAAACTATTAGATTTGATTTTACTCAAAGGAATAAAATTCACACGACTTGAAAACTTATTGGTTTCTAAAATATCTTTACCAACAGTATCATCTTCAACAACAATAAAGTATAATTTACCTCCAGCCAAAGTTGTTAATGCAAGCTCAAATCTAAAATCAATAGGCGTAAATAAACGGCAAATAAGCCCATGCACTTTACGTCGATCAAAATTAGGTCTTGGATCATTGTATCTAAAGAATAAACTTGGATTGTTCGATTCAAACGATTCAGTTTTTGAATTCAAATTGCGTACTTCTCTGAGTAAATTATCACGACTTGATTTCAAATTATGATGTTGATTTAATGCTTCACTAGCTTTTATATATTCGTCTTTAACTTTCTCATATTCTTTTTCTTTAGTTGTTAATTGAGCCATTTGTATGTTATACGTTTTTTGTGCTTCTTTCATACCAGTTAAGTGTTCATTTAACTTTTTTTTTAATCCATCAATTTTAATTGCACATTGTTGATTTTCTGTCTGCTGATTTTGTAATTCTAAATTATATTTATTAATATTTTCCTGCACTGAACCATTATCTTCATCACCAAATATATTTCCTGAATTTAATGATCGTATTTTTTTATCAATCTCATCCAAATCGTTTGTATTTTTTTTATTCTCTTCTTCTACACCTGCATTCATCTCATTAAAGTCTTCCATCTCTTTTTTCTTTGCTTCATAACCTTTCTTACTATTATTAATTTGTTTTTCCAGATCTTTAATTTTTTTAACTTCAACATTTATGTTTGTTTTACATGCATTTACTTGAAGCTGTACTTTGTCTTTTTCTTTTTCTGTTTCTTCAAGTTTAACTTTTAATTTATTCAAATTAGTTCCACCATTTATTTTCAGCAACTCCTCATCTTTTTTAAGTTTTTCCTCCATATCTTTTATCTGATTTTTTGATTTTTCTATCAATTCTTCTTTATCCTGTTTTAAAACATTTAATTTCTTAAGATCCTCAGATAATTTATTTACCATTTTCATTAATTGCACATAATTCCAATTATCAAGCTTCTCCTTTAATATTCTTAACTGACCATGAACCATATTTAATTCTTCTAACATCTGTTTTTCTTTTTCAATAGTCTCCATAGTTGGAAGAATCTCTTCGTCGGCAACATCTCGCATTTCTTTTAATTTGTTATCTTTCTTGCCCACTGTCATTTCAAGACTTCTTTTCTTAGACTCATACATGTTAGTCCCAGCAGCCTCTTCAATCATAGACAATATTTCTATAGGTTTCATATTCAACACTTTTGTAATTCTACCTTGCATAATAATGAAATGAGGATTATTAACATTCATTTGTAGAGAATTAAAAAAATCCATAATTTTTTTAGCCGGAACAGTAAGACCATTAATCCTATAAGTATTTTTAGAACCCATTCCCACTTCTCGTGAAATGACAATTTCATCGTTGTGTGTATAATGTGGAGCAGACCTTGATTTGTCTTTATTGTCAAAAGTGATAGTGACAGTAGCTGTATGAACTCCAGCCTGTCCACTTTTATAAATAACATCTTGCATAGTTGAAGCACGTATAGTGTTCATAGCTGATATACCCAAAGTAAAACATATTGCATCCAAAATATTTGACTTCCCCGTACCATTTAAGCCAGTTATAGCATTGAATTCTGGATCAAAATCATTCAACTCCACACGTTTTCCATATGACTTAAAGCCGTCAATGACCAAGGATTTTATATGCATTATAAATCTGGAAAATAAATTTTACTGATGTTAATAATAACCTATTATTTAGTCTAACAAGTTTATAACAAAATAACTAAACTTAAAATTAATTATTATAAAATACACTCGTAACACAATAGCAAAAATTAATCAACCATAGTCTAAACGTTACTATCACAATTTGCTATGTGATTAAAGTATGAATATGAAAAAAAAAAACTAAAAATATTTATTAACTACAAAAAATGGTTATAGTCTTGTCTTGGTTATAATAAAATAATTGTTAAAAAAATACTTGAAGTCATATACTTGTAATCTGTATAGTGAATATATATTTGTATCTTAATAAGGCATAATATGGAGAATTTAACGTTCAGAACAATCACTTTTAATTTGTTATTTTTAATATTTAATGAATTAATTTCTAATTAAAAAGTAAATATTTTATCTAGATATGTCAAAAGGTTTTTAAAGCGTTCATTTTTGCTTCAAAATTAAAATATAAAAAAAAAACATTTTGAGGTAATATGTTTATTCTTAAATTAGATATCAGGTCAATTGACTCTAATATTAAAAATAATAGTTTAAAATGGATTATTGTAAATGTTAAATTGTCCATGTTATGCATTAAAAAGATAAAGGCAACACATATGGGTAAAATGTCTTCTCAATATCTAAAGATACTGTTATATTTATTATCACTGAATTCTGTATAAATGTGGTCCATAATCAGAATTTTCTTCTATTCACCAAATTAAATAATGATTAAGTAAAACAATTTCACTAGTTACCACATTTAATATCAAACAACCTAACCATGCAGTAAAGTAGTAGAATATTTTAAATTGTGATAACGGATCAACTAAGCAATTCAAATAAAATAAAATGATATTATAGTATCTTCAATCTGTAAATTCAATAAATAATATTAAATTATTAACTGTTATTCAAGCTTCAAATCCCTATCACAAAACTTCTAACTTATGATTTTTGATATTCTTATAAATATGTATGCTATATATTACTGTAATTTTGCAGTTATCATTCACACTTAAAGAAACTGATATTAGAAAATCATAAAAAACCTTCGTCATCGGCACTGTTAAATTAAAATTAAAGAGAATTGTCATATAAAATTTTTGTAGCACTGTAAGAAAAAAAAAATTACTACAGATACTTAAATTGATTATATTATTTTTTATGGTCATCTGTGTGGTTTTGGATTTGGACTTTATTTAGATAAGTGCCTATACAGCTACTTGTTTAAATTACTTCAATACATAATTTGCATTTTCAATCATTGTATAGCCACAAAGCACAGACTAAATGAAAATACAGTTTCATATAATCTGTAGTATGGTATCTCTAGCCGCGATTTCTGTTACAGTCGCCAGTCTTACTTAACTTTAATTATCAATATTGTTATTTTATAACTATTAATTATATAACCTACATCCTACTTGTACATTTATTATAACTTAATCGTTTAACAATATGATTGGTTTTCTAATAATCACTCTTTTACAACAGAAAGCCAAATTAATTGAGCAGTGTAAAACATATAATAATAATTGCGCAACAGGGTTACTTACTCTTAGGCAGACGTAGTAATGAAAAACGAAATCATAACATTAAAATCAAAAACTGAGTTACTGTTAATAACAAACTATAATATTATGAACTTGCTTTAAAGTTTAAATAATTGATTTATCGTCGAACACACATATAAATTAACTGTAAATTTGTAAAACCCACAAACATGAAACTTAAAATCTATTATAGTGTTATCAGATACATTCTTTTAACCGCCATTTTACCGCAACGCAAAAGGCAACATTTGTTATCATAACAAAAAAAAACACAGGGCGAGCCTTAGAGTAAATATTTAACAAGCCAAAAAAAATGTATGTTGGCTACACCGGATCAACGCGGGAATATAAAAATTAATTATTATAATTATTTTTATTATGCTTATTTATTTGGAAAAAAAATTACATATCCTAATTCCATTACTCAACCATTCTTTAAATTAAGAAGTTAGTCCAAACAATAAAATTCATGAAAAAACACAAATAAAAATAATTTATTGATGTACTGAAATTGTGTTTTTAGGTACCTATAGCCAGGTCGGGAAATTAAAATTTATCCAGGCCATGGCTGCACCGACCAAAAGAATTTGGTTTACCTATTTCAAAACTATTATATCAATAGACTTTATTTGATTACTACTTTCAGTATTATAAAAGTATTTCAGTCACAATTTTTCTATTTCTTTTGACTTCTGTCTTCTAACGCACTAGGATATATTATATTATTACCTATATTTAAATTGTGATATATCGTTATTTTACGCGATTTCGTAAAAAATTAAACTTCATACGTTCATAAATATTTTTCTATATTGTGCTATAATTTTTTATTATATTTTAGTTTTTAAATTGATTTTCACTATTTATGTTGATGAATTGATTCGGTCCATGATTTATGGAAATAATTGGATGCAGGATAATGTACATATTATATGTAATATATCTATTTTTATATGGCTTGGTGAAATTTCAAAATGGCCTGCTTGATACCTCGCATGCCCGAAAAAAACCTGAAATGACGTCCCTCCCCGAGTTTATATATACAATTCAGCAAAAACAAATATCTAATACCATATTTATCATACACTATACGCAGAATACAGTACCAAATAGGGATTTGGGAGGTACCATATTAATATATATTAATATGCTATAACTCTATAATAGATAAGTCCGTGTGCGAGAAAAACTATTACAGGGTTATGGCCTGTGTCCCACTGTGAAATTTTTAAGTTAAACAAATATTACGATAGATCATAATAGATAACTATAAATACCTGGATTTTTATGCTACAATCAACTTCAATTACATTTCCAAAATGTATAAAATTAAATTGTTAATATCTATTTATTTTTTAAATTAGAGAATAACATTTTTTTAGTGTAACCTGTAGATTGGTAGAGGTACGTCAAATTATATTTATTTAATATCATAACATATTTTTTATATAATCAGTAATGGCCAATACTTACAGGCGGTGCTACTCGGGGCAAGGGTAGGCAAGTGTTTATGTTAATTATATGTAAGTAAAGAAAGAAATTGTAAATCATAGTATTAAAAAAATAGTATTAAATATTATTAATTAATCTAGTATGATTTATAGTAAATACATTAACGGTATTGTTTTTGATTTTCAGTAACTCAAGTTAAAAGTATTTAGCTCCCCCATAAAAAAATCTTGGCTACGCCTCTGGATGTTGTATAGTATTAGTATATAAACTAAATATATTATAAAATATATAATATATAATCTATAATAAATTATCTAATCTAATTAAATATCAAACGAGTACATTCTAAGTTGTTTTCTTGCAGTCGCGACGGGTAGAGACGGTAGTGATGTAGATGACTATATATTATAGCAGTGGTCACTAACTGGCGGACCGCGAACTTTTTTTTTACGGACCCTTAGCTACAGAGTAGATTTTAAAGTTTTTATAATATAAATAAATAAAAATTATAAGTGTGTCATATAAAATTTATATTACGAAAAAAAAATTAAAGTAATCTGTATTGAACAAAAGCATAAATAAATCAATATAAATACTAATTTAAAAAAAAATGTATTTACTAACGTGATGTGTAAATTATTAAAACTGTTAGAGACCACGGTCGGTATAGTAAGTTTCAAAACGGACCTCCATAGCCATTAGTTGCTATATAGTATATAGTTTCCCATGTTTCGGTCGTATCTCGTATAGTCTTCGTTATCTTTGTCACACCGTATATTATACAAGTTCAATGACATTGATAAAGTAACATACATAAACTACAAAATAATAATACCTAACATACCTACAATAACTATGAATACAAAAATCCATGCATTTTGATGAAATAAAACTGAAAATATGTATTTATATGCAAAACCCCTAAAACGTGCAATTATTTGCAAAATAAAATAATTATTATAGATTGTTCTGAAACATGCAATAAAAAGTTTCAATTACTCGAGATTCAGGTATTCGTATAATATAATTCATATTTATGTATATGCTGATTCCCCTCATTAATAACCTCAGAAATTTAAACCTGAAAAATATTACCACATGTCCACATAATATAATAATAACGATTATGTACACAACATATTTACTGCAGGATTTCAATGTCAATTTAAAATTTAAAAAATAATGTATGATGTATATTTTTTAGTCTAAATAATACATTTGTATTAAACTTTCAATAATATAAGTAACTACCTATACAAACAATATATATAATATAATAATATACTTATACAGTCGTCTGTGTTTGTATTTAACCGTTCGTTCACATTGGGTTCACATTGGATTTAGATCATTAGTTTTGAATTCCTATATTATTTTGCAAAGCAAGTTTTATTTGGTCTTTCGGCAATTAATTTTTTATTTTATTTCTTTAAATGGTAAGGATATAAGTGATACTTATTTTTAACAATATTTCTATCGTTTAAACTATAAATTGCTAACATATTTTGTGTACAGCATAAATAATACACCTTTCAGATAGCTTTTTTTGACATAATAACTCTCAAAAATATTATTCAAACAGATATTATTAACTGATTAAATCACATTACAGAACTGCATATACATAATACAGTACACAACAAAACATGAACAATTTTAAAGATAATCATTTCCAAATTTAAATAATTATAAAAATAATTTCTTTCGGCGTGGAAGCTTGTCATGAATAGAGTTATACAGTACATTGTTTAAATTAGGGGTTTTGATATAACCAAAATAATTATACGGAGCTAAACATAACAGATCTTTTCGGATCGTAATTATTGGCTATTTATTATTTCACTAAACATGAGGCATAAACTCACCAGAAGTGATATAAATAGTTTAATAAGTATTAGTTTATATTTTAAATACAAAATGGAACCTAACTAACGAAAAAAACAAAATAATAATAACATATTTTCATATAAAAATAAATAACAAAGAAATAAATGTTATGATTATTTAATTAGATTTTCAAAGTTCCCCACCTGACTGTAAACAAATTTAAACTCTAAATGAAACACTCTTTGTACCTAGTCCTTTATTGTTTTAACGACTGATATTTGATTCTAAAAAAATTAAGATAGTAACCATTAACAGCGTATAACTTTGCAATTATGGAAGATAAGAAAACCAAACTTATAAAGTATTCTAGGTATTATTTAGTAAAATAATACACAAACGACAAAACCCATACTAAATATTGAATTATTTGTAGTAATACGAGATTTATTTTTAAAAATTCTAACTTTTAATAAAAAATGTTTACTTTTTCAACTTAATAATAATAATTTGCATAATTTTGGTTTAATTGCGTATGTTGCTTGATAGGATAATTAAATAGCTTTAATTTAAAAAAAATTATGTTAAAATGTCGAAAAGTTTTGGAGAAACATAAAAAAATGAGTGCTAGGTTTGGTTTTATTTAAAAAAAATTGAATTGCTTATAGCTTAAAAAATAAAAAAGTTAGACCCCCTCTTTAAAGGGGGTATTTCTTAATAATTTTAGGCATACTTTCATATGACATCGGCCGTGCCTACTGAGTATTGAGTAAACAACTGGGTGTTTACTGTAAGTATAGGCATACTAAATGCACTATTGCAGCTTACACGTCTATTACAATGAACTACTTTGTTGGTAAACAAGCAAGCAAAGAGAATAAAACAGGTTTATAATTTCTGGTTACGGATTTTTGGTGAGAAATCGACGTTTCGATTTTTTTGGATACCTATCGGCTATCTGTATTATTTGAGTGTCGCAGTTATAAGGATATTTATTCAATTATTTTTAATTCTTGAAGAATTGATCAGTTAAGCTTAATATCAATTTCTCGTTGTTCTGTGTTGTACAGCCCGTA
The DNA here is from genome assembly GCF_003676215.2 of Rhopalosiphum maidis. Lineage (NCBI taxonomy): Eukaryota > Metazoa > Arthropoda > Insecta > Hemiptera > Aphididae > Rhopalosiphum > Rhopalosiphum maidis. The sequence goes on along the minus strand of NC_040880.1, from coordinate 7,022,875 downwards.
CCTACACTAAAAAAATCCGTGTGTACTTAATAATTACTATAATACTATGTAAAATGTAAATATTTAATATCCCAATATCCGTATTACCCAAAATTGTATACAGTTATTAACACTATTAATGAGTAAATTATTACCTATTAACATAATATTTTTTAAATGAACCTATCTCCCAACAGTCCCAACATGCAATTATTTCACTTATATAGTTTGATATGCCTAAATAACTAGGTATTGCATACAAGTTAAAATTATAAGATAGGTTATCTTAGATAGCACTGCGACTAAACATAAAAATTTAGTATGTTTAAACAATAACAGTGTTATTTATAGTCATCGTTTAAAAACTGAGGTTTAACCTAAGTTTAAATTAACTTGGTTTAATTATTAGACCTTGGTTAAACTCGGGTTTATAATGTATTATTCACAGTCAACATAGTCAATGGTCTAGGCTAAGTTTTGAAAAACTATGGATTATCTTTAGTTTATTATAAACAGCCATAGAGCCACCCAAATTTCCATATTATTACTATTTGTTGCCAATCTAAAAAAAAAATAAGGTAAAAATACATTCTATGTTCTATTATTTTAATGCGAACGTTACAGCTATTCGAGGTGTTTTTTTTTGTCATTGATATCGTTATATTTTATGAATTGTGGTAAATATTTTTAGATTACCTATATGAATTTATTTTTAGTTTCGTGTTCTATTTTTGAGTTTATTAGTGGTATTTATTTATTTAAAATTATAATTTAAATTTCATGATTCTATTTTAAAATGGATAAACAAAAAAGGGTTAATTGGGAAAGTGGAGAGAAAGAGCTACTAACTGAAATCGTCACACCATTTATCAAAGTGATTGAAAATAAAAATTGTGACACAAATACAAATAAGTAACTAGGAGCGTGGTCACAAGTTTTTAAAACACGAATGAATTACATTAAATGATTATACATATTAAGATAACAGTAATTTTTATAATAAACCAGCTTTAGACCTAGTATTTACCTAGTTTATAAATCAGAGGTTTATCGTTAAACTTAGTCTATGGTCTGATTAAAGTTTATCGTCTATGAATAAAAAAAAGATAAACTATTGTTAAACTACTATTAAACCATTGTTAAACCAGGTCCAATCTGGCTATGAATAACACACTGTAAACGTTCAACGTAACTATACAACTAACCTTATGTTTGTAGTTTGTTGATGAGGTATAGCAACTTATGAGTAATTATCGACATGATAATTTGTTCCTTTACAGATATTTGAATCATAATCCAAAACTAGTTATTATAAGTATCATACAACAATATAATAGAAAATAGCCAACATTTGTACTTGCCACTTGGCTTTTGGATTCCCACTGCAAACCCAGTTTGTCTATTTGTTTTTTAATTACCTATAGAAAGGAGATAAATTCGTCATGCTTTCAAAATAAACATTTATAATATCTATCTATAGTTATGTATATTTGTCATAAAAGTCGGAATTTTTCTATACCTATATTTTATTTTATTAATGTATTTTGTATCATACAATTTATTTTTAAACTTCATGTAAGTAGTTTATTTTATTTTTATAAATAAAATTGTAATATACCTAATAAGTTTGTGAGACGTGAGTACCTACGTGACTAATTGAGTTTACAAAAAATATAATGTAAGTATATTGTGTATATTGGGTAATACAAAGGGTATCAACTATAGTTAAAAACTTGAAGATAAACTAAAGAGTTAATTATTAATAATTAATATTTATTAGTTAAGAGTTTGTGAATTTTCTAATTAACTTACTATTTAGCTTTTTTCAGTGAATTTGAAAAATAATGTGATTAGTTATAATAATAATAATAATCATACTTATAGATATCTTTAGTTGTAACTTGTAACTATAGGTATTTAATTAAATTGTTTTTTATCATAATGTAATGCTATACCTATATAATGATTTTAGAAAGATTTTTTAGAATGTTTTTTTAACAAAATATTATTTAAAAAAAATACACTTTATTAACTGAGTTGATTATATTATTATGATGGTATTTTTCTACACATTAACTTTAAATGTTCAGAAATAAATATATATTGTTTTTCAACTATCATTCACTTATAAATTAACATCGATTTAAGTAATTTAAATTAGGGTTTTAAGCATTTTAAATGACCTTTGAATTTTGAATATATAATGTCAATACCATATCATAAATATATATATTGTTATGAATACGCTACATACATATTGTATTGTTTCCGTCTTACAAACGTACAACGTGGTAAATTTTCGTTCAGTAAAACAAATTTTGTGTCATTAGCTTAAATATTTGAATGAAATGAATAAATTACCTATAAAAAACTAGTAAGTTAAAACATCTGTACTCTCTCGTCGTATATATTATACAAATTTGTTTAATTTATTGTTGTAATACAATATATTTCTTAATATTTTCATTCAATTGTATTATTGTACTTGACGATGAACGATTGATATTTATTTTGTTTCATTGTCATACTATTTTATTTTTCGGGGGTTGACATTCTGCCTAACGTCGGTTTATGATTGTCTAACCAACCAAAATAAACTTTAAGCCACACAAGATGATAAATTAAATATAATATATTTTTATATATAGATTAACTTGTATGTTTCATAGCATTTCCGTTCAGCAGCTGATGGTGCTGTTCTGCAGTTGCATGTTTTATTTATTTTAGTAGGTACCAATAATGGGCTATAACCACACTTTACAATTAATTACAAATCAAAATCTAAATAGTAGGTATTATAATGCACTAAACGTCTATAACGAACAACAGTCATATTGTACAATAAATTTATCGTATCGTATACATACCTATTAGGTACGTATATATTATTTAGACTAGAGGTCATATACACGTACTTACATATTGTATATTAAATATAGTAATAAATTTAAAGCATGTATTTAGTTACATAATCGTAATACTTTGGATAATAATTATTAACGATTTAATATATTATAATATTATATAGTACCTATTGATATTAAACATTATAACTTATTGTTTATGTACCTACCTAACTCATCAATTGAAATTTGATTGGTATCTAAATGACTAAATCTATTTAAGTAGGTGCACTTTGTGTGCAATTATTGTTTGAACTACATAGTATAAGAGCTCTAACTATATTTTCGTTTAGTTTAATCTATAGCACTTAATTTTTATTTATATTATTATAATAGTATTATACTCCAAGTTGTTTTTATAAAAATTATGATGTTTCTATTTTTGCTATAGGTACCTACCATCACATTTATTATTTTGTTATTAAATATTACCTATTTCTTTAAAAGTATTAGTATAATAGTATATTACATAATATTATAGTATTTATGGTCATTAATTATAATTATTTATATCTATTTTTAGTTTATAAGTATATTATATTTACATATATTATGTAATTATTGAGATTTATTGTTTATTATCCCGCGGTAAGACAGAAAGTAACTTCCTTATCATACTTACTCTTACAGTACAATCATGATATTTTAATTATTTTTAATCTTCCATTGGAATTGGTGCTATTTATTAATTACTTATTATTTAATGTAAGCATAATAATTACTATTATAATTTAATGCAGTAATACAATGTTCATTTAACATACCAACAGTTAACAATATATATTGGGTATTACTTATTATACATCTATACGTATACTATTATAAGTATTTATGTATACGTTTTACATTCACACACATCGCACGCGTTACAATTATAAGAACTGCATGTGTGAATATTTGATTGTGTTATTGTACACTGTACATTATTTATATTTTGTACTAACAAACATAATTAAAATAAATTTGTTTACTCATCCATGTCTTCCAGAAATCATGTGACCTATTTCTGAAAGCTAGATATTATTTGTATAATATGTACTTACCACCTATATGTTGAGAATATATATTATAGTGTATTATATCTATATTCTATATATTACACTAATCTTCTCGAGAGTCGAGGGTTTTTAAAAATAATTATCTATTTTATGTCTTATATAATTATATTACTAATAAATTTATAACGAATTATATAATTTAAAGTATAATATTTAGGTTACTTACAAATAACAATACAAGAAGACGAAATGAATATCTAATTAAAATACAAAACAATTATTGAAAAAGTCCTATATTAAAAGTCGCTATACTCGATTGCCAACAACATTTTCCTAACTTCCTCAGTTATTTCCACAATTCTTTTTTTTTTCAAACATAACTTTTTAATTATTATATATTTTATATTTTTATTGTCATTATCGCAATAATAAAAAATTGAATAATATTTTAATATTTAATAAAGAGAATATCAAAGTATTTGAACATACCTACCTAATGAACTATAGGTTACATTGTGCATCATCATGTCTACAAGCACTGGATTATTTTTGCAGTAGGTTACCCATACGTGTTTTAAATCTATGTAATTAATTTATAAATATTTTGTCAGAGGATAATATTAATAGTATATAAGTAGTATCAAATAATATAACAGCACCAAAAAAAAAAATAATAATAATATAATATAACATTAATACAATATGCTATTGCTATTCTATATTTCGTAACATATACTAACATAAGGATGTACACCTCCTTATATAGTGGACATTTTTTAATTCCTCGCAAATGTCCACTATATAGAGGAATCACTGTATACAATTTGGGCGAGTGTTTATTTTACAAAAAATTCTGTTATTAGACGAATTAATATGAATAAAGGTTAGGTTATAAGTAAATAAATTTATATGTATAGTAAATATAGATTGTATAATAATATTAAAAAAAAACAAAAATAATGAAATAAAACGACTACTTATACAATATTATACATAATTCATTATTAATAATTAACTATAACTATACAAAGATATTGATATAGTTAGTATATATAATAATATATAATACAGTCAAAAATTAATGAGATCAAATCACGTGTGCATCTAATTTAATATTACTCTTGCTGGTAAAAATAATTTTACTCACTCAAACAGACTATTCATTTTTATGGTAAAAATTATTAACTCTCCCAAAAGACCATACCGTTCATTTATATGTATTTCTATATGACACATTAAAATTTGTGTAAATATAAATATATTATTTTTTTTTAACTTATAAATTATTTTAATATAGGTAACTACTTTTAAAATTTAAAAGAACAAATAAATCCTATGGAAAATAATTAATTGTAAAAATAACAGTTACATAAAACACATCTGGCTTAAATTAAATACAATTATATTTTATATAGGCATGAGGTAAACATAACTTACAAATTAGTTAGTAAAATGGTATGTTACATATAGATACAATTTTACCGTAATACATTCTATTGTAGTATTGTGTCTATTGCCGTAAAATGATTTACAAATATTACAGTTATTTTACCCATATAATTACTGACACGTTTAACTTTATAAAATATGATTGTGATATTGCAACTTGCAAGCAGTTATAATATTATAGATAATGAACATCGATAGCTTTTTATTCATACGTAAAACTATTATATAATAAATAATAATATCAGTGAGCTCGTTCTGTTATACCTTTAGAAGGATGTATCATGTATGTATATTAAACATTATATAGGTATAAGACGTAAAAAACTACCTTTGAATAGGCCTCTAACCATTGTAATAGATGTGTTAAATTAAATAATAGATCATAATTGTATTCGAAAAACGATTCAGAGAACAAACATGTAGAGTCTAGATGAATATCTGTTTTTAAAGACACTTTATTATATTTAGATATATATTTACAATTCACAAATGTTTTCTTAATATACAATGAATAATTCAATAATTGTAGGTTCATTTTACCAAATACATAATCTATACCTAATTTTACCTTTTTATTATTATAAAAGTAATTTATTATGGTTTTTTAGTACATAATTATTAATTATGTTAAATTTATTTTTAAGGCATATGCGTTGCTACCGAACAAAAGTATAGCAAATTCTTCAAGAATGTTTAAATAATAAAAGATTCTGCTGTAAGAAATTGTTTAGTACATATAGCCTAAATACATTTCATTATTTAAAATTGAATTTGAAATTGGTATGATTGTTTCTATTAGAAAAATTTTTGGCTATGACATCTATTAAAGGGTGTTTATTCCACTTTTGTCAAACTATTTTCAAACAATGTTTATATAATTTTACCAAATATTTAAGATTATGACAATTGTTAACCTGACGATATAAATAAAATTAATATTTTTTTAAGAAAAATGAAACAAAATTCTATTTTATTATGGTTTGGCGAAATAGGCTTAAATCACCAAAGTACCTTACATAATTTAAGTAAAAGATAGTTAGTTAGTTAGTAAATGTTCATCCGATAATATATAGAAACTTGTAAATCTTTAAAATAATAAATTTATAACATACAATCATTCTAAATATTTTTCTATATTTCATTGTCCATGGAAAATAATGTAGGTGCATAATTAAAGTCTCATCCAGTTAATATTATTTAAATTACAACATAATGAATACAATTGTTGGAGGATCGTAAAGAATAATCGATATATTTCATTTAATTTAGAAATTTTGTCAGAATTTGAACAACTCATAAAATGTATTATATTGTTTATATTATTCATTAAGTTTGTAATTTAACTTGAAACCCTTATAAAAAATATATTGTAACTAAAATGTTGATAAGTGGCGATCACGCCCCCCTCAAGACATCTTAATCTTTATTATGCTAAATATTTTCAAATTTAAATCTTACGACATTCAAAACTATACAAAAGTAATGTTAAAATTCTTTATCATTTAAGATTTGAACTGTCCAAAAATGTATGGTCAATGGTAAAGAATATATATATATATATATATAATATTTTGTTAATATTATATTATATTATATATACTACGCAAATACGCTGTTAATTTGTATACTAAATAGTACTCAATGTCTCAATACACTAATTTTTGTTATATTATATAAACCAGTGTATCGCCAAATAAGTCTAAATGTGTCACGAAGTATTTAAATGACACAAAATATTCAAATATTTTTGACACTATTTACAAAAATTAATAGGTATTATGATATCATTTCAATAGTAATAATAATAAATTATCTGTTATCGACATATTTTACATATTTTATATTACCAATTAAAATTAAATAATAAACATTATTCTTATTTTTTTTTTATTGTGTGTCGCAAATTATGAAATATTTTAAGTATGTCGCTACTCGCCATAACACAAAGGTATAACACTTGCTGGCTAATTTTATTATAGTTCAAGTATGTATACAAGATACAACTTACAATACCTACCAAAAAATATTGCCCTAGCCCCTAAGCAAAGAACTTATTATAATAATAATATATATTTACAGCATATTATATAAACTTATATAACTTAAAATGTAATAACATTTTTCTATTAATACCGTAAATCAGTGTGAATAGTTTTTAGTATAAATAAATAATATTTTAAAATAAATCAAAAATGTAATTTGTGTATAAGTAATAAAATGTATAATAATGTAATATACGTACAACTTTTAAGTTCTTACGAATAATGTTTTTAATTCATAACAAAATAATTACCAAATATTCTTATTTATCGTTTAAATATAAGCAATTTCGTTGACAATTGAACTTAAAAAACTCTATAAAAAATAATTGTTTTTATATGTTTTTTAGATTTTATGGTTTTAGTATAAATAACTTCTCATGAATCTTGTATTAAATTTTAAAGACTTAGATATAAAACAAAAAGTTTTTATGAATTTTTAAATACAAAATAATAATAATTTGCTGTTTTGTAATTTTGACCACATTTGTCAAAATTCTTACTTCGAATACATATAAAAATAATTGTGCATGTTTATTTTTAATATCTTTATACGGATTTACATGAGTTTTGACCCAGTGAATAATTTTTTTTTAGACATTTACAGGGAATAAAAACTAAAAAAAATGAAAAATTGTCATGCCTATAAAAACCTCAAGAAGAATTAAAATAGTTCAAATATTATACTATGTTTAGAAATGTTTATAATTTAAATATTTTGTAAACGAATATCCACTGTTATTATTTTTTTATAAAATACAAAATACTATCAAAAAATGTTTGAAAAGAAATAATTATTTTACGGGTTAATTACCCAGTGTTGTAAAGTTTAAACTTCAAATGCTCATAAAGTTATAAACAATTAATTTCATTGTTCTGGTTTAGCGTAAATTTTCGTTTTTCTTTAATTTTTTGTTTGTTTTTCCAGATAATTTTGACCTCTCTAAAATACAAACTAAATTCAATTCGTTATCGAAAATCTCTATAATATTGATGATCGAAAAATTTTATTGACTACCTACTTACGGTGTAGTGTGTACACAGACAAAAAAAGCACACATAATAGTTATATCAATGGAAAATCAATAAACTCATCGCTTCACTCAAAATTGAAAAAAGTATTTTAAATACCAAGACAAAATATATATATTTATTATATTAATATATATATATATATTGTCATGATAAATACCACATAGGTATTAATATAAATTATTATGATATAATATATATATTACGCGAATATAGATATGATGATATCAGATATATTAATAAAATTGATTTTTTTCCTAGTTATCTACCTACCCAAATTGCCAATTACTTACTTATTTACCTATAATATTGATTAAAATACTATAATAATTATAATTAGTAGGTATAATATAGTATTCAAGTACTGTATAATATTACTTTATAATCAATTATCATACGTAATTATACTACTACTGTCTATACGTAATCTGCAAATAAAAAAAAGATTAACATCAATATTATTTTAAATTATAGTTATGTAATATGTGTGTTAACATTTTTTATAAAAGTATCTATTATTGATACTTTAAGTACCTATTAACATATAAACGATTTTATCATCAAAATATTACATATATTATGTATTGTGTATTTTAAACTGTATGACGCATCACGCTTGTATACTTATAGTAACTATTAGGTAGGTATTACTGTAAAACTGGAGCGCTGATGTCTTTTGAAACGTCTATAGCATAATTATTTTTTAAAGCAAAGCACAAGCAACCACACTATTATCCACGAGTAGGAAGTAGGTACTAACAAAAAAATTCTCTAACTATGCATTTATCTATGATGTTTGCAGTAGGCAATACCAATATTTTGGCGCCACTGCTGTAGAAGATGTATAAATACAAATACATAATAATTACAAAATAATAGGTATCTTACCTATTACCCATTACCTTATCGCTAATGAATATAGATTTCTTAAGAGCTATGAATGCATTGATTTTACAATGATATGTGTTTTTTATTTTATCTATGTACGTGTACACCTTAGGGCTTAGAGTAATACAACTACACATTATTGTGTAATGTGTATACATTATAAAAGAAAAATGATTCGTATACTGATAATAAATTGTATCGAGTTGATACTAATGATCAAAAATTTAATAGGTACTACTCAAAATTATCACGAAAAACGAAAAATAAATGAGGGAAAATGAGAAATTTTTACTTAAAACCAGTTTTTTTGGCGAAATTATTTAATTTGTTTCAATTCAAAAATAAATGACCGTATAAAAACTTATTGAAATTTCAAAGTACCTATTTAAGACATTTACAATAGCTTTTAAAATATTTTGGCTCTTTTTGCTGTCTTTATAGATATATCTATTTTTTTCAACATTTAGCTTTCATTTTTAAGAAAAAAATCGTGTCCGATTGATTACCTTGATATTTTACGATTCTGTTTTTCTAAACAAAAAATGTTGTGTTTTTATTTTGTTTTTGTAAAAACTTTGTTTGGACTCGGCTTAAGGGCACTTATAAAAAATAAAAATAAAACTATAAACATAAGATGTATAATAAAATATGTATAAATTATAAAATATTTCTAAACTTCAATCAAAAATAATAATAATAATAATAATATTTTAATAACACATTACTAATTTAAAAATATATAACGTTTATCTCTCTTAACTCTTTTTGTCCGGCGTTGACATCTTTTATACAGTTTAAAAGTATTTATCAGTTTATCGGTCGATGACCGATACTAATCGTATATTATTTAATATTATATTGAAGTACGATGTACGAATATACGATGCCTAATATAATTTAAACTTCCAATTTTTCAGATGTACAATTTTTTTAATAAATTAAAATGAAGAGATTTTTAATTTATGTTTCAACATAATATATTATATACATATGAAAACAATGAGCTTAGTAAAAATATTTGTAATATCAAAATATACTTTTTGATTTGTACTTAGAGATTTTGTTTTATGTTGACACCACCTGGCACACCGAATAGCTCCATCTATGTAGGGGTAAGGGCATTGCATTTTTATTAGCTCTGGACGTCAAATATTCTAAATCATGCACTGCTCGATCACTACGCTGTACACCTGTACCTATGACAGAACGATTATTATTATATACCTATAGGGGTAGCCACTACTTTGCCCACTTCTTGAAATTTCGATTAATACTATTGCATACAAAAATCAAAGAAAAAGTGAAAACAATACAATGCCATATTGGATTACGTGTATAGTATAGCCTATAGTGTGAGGTGCCTATCTAAGTTTCTAATTAGTAGGTAATTCATTAAGCAGCTATATACAATATACTTATACAATAGCTACAAAAACGGAAAACTTCAGATAGTAATAATTTTAAAACGAAGTCTATGCGTAAATTTCTGATAGCACCATCGTCCTTAATTTGATTAGATACGATACATGATATATTTTTTTTAACAATTTAATTTCTAAAAGATCATGCAAGACAGCGGACTTGTTTGACAAACGTTTTCAAAATCGACAAAATCTTTTATGCGACGAATTTCGATTTGGATTTTGAAAATCAATTGTGTAAGTAAGTATCTTGTCCAGTTGTGATAATAATTTATAAGTAGGTACTAACTAAATTTAACTATAAAATTTAAATCGAATATATAAATAGGTAATAGTGTAACACCTTGTATTCTATAATATTTATATATTATAATATATAATATAGCAATTAGCAAACAATTAATTGTTGTAATTCCAAAATTTAAAAAATATTTTTTTTTAAATTGTGACGCATAGACGCATAGTGTCGGACTTTCTCTCGACGAGCTTCGACGATACAAATGATAAAACATTACGAGAAGTGGATAACCCGTTGAATTGGGTGTATAATAATATTATCATAGCTGCAGTCAGCAGGTCAAACTATAGCTGGATTGGATCGTCCGATTCGTACGCGGCGGCGGCGGAACATAAATCGAAAATATTCAAGTCCGGTCAGGACGTATAATAGACCGTATAGTTACGCAACTGGTGAAGATGTGCGTGATAGTTGTCCCTCTGCCGTATAGAGAGCGCCGTGGCCTTACGCACATTTTTCTTCCGAAATTCGAAAACGAGATTTCACTTGTGCCGCTACGCGACGACGACGACGACTTCACGTCGGCACGTCCGCAGTTTCAGTTTCGCTGCGGCCGTCAGCGCACATCTAAAGCTCTACTTCCGATCGTGTTAATCGCACGCGTAAAGTCGCTCGTCACGCGTCCGGTTCCGATCCAGGTACAAGACGCTCTTCACATCGACGTTCGATATAAATCGAAGCAAGATCTCGTCTGTTCATCGACGAACGACCCACGGAATCACTCAATAGCAACCTACCATTCACCTGTTTATAGATACCGTTAGAGATGAACAAAATGTTGACATTCACAAGATCCCTTAGCCGTCGAAGCGCTTATTTGCTCGGCGACGCGGCCGCCGTCAGAAAGAATTTATTTCGGTAAGTCTGTGGTTAATACTATTAGGATCGTATGACTCGTATGAGGCATGTCCCAGATTATTGTAAAATAAATTAAAAAGGAAATTCATGCTGTTTCAGGCCCTTGAGTACCGTTCGCGCACCACCAGTGCCTCCGGCCATAACTGGTACAGCCGTCAGCAAGGATGAGACCAGGGATTTCATGGCAGTGTTCCCAGACGTCGTTAGAGATCTGACGGATACCGGCCGCAACTTGGACATACCTGATGTCACCAAGTGGCTTTCAAAGGTATGTGACTATGTGACTATGTGACTATGATTTTATGTAGCACTTATGTATTCAACATTCTGTTTTATTATAGGTGTTGCAATACAACGTGCCCGGTGGTAAAAAAAACAGAGGATTGGCTTTGGTTTTGTCATTTAAAATGCTTTCCTCGCCTTCAGATAAAACTGATGAAAATCTTAGACTGTCTTACATACTGGGATGGTGTGTTGAAATTGTAAGTCGTTTTGAGTCTTAACTATAGACAAAGTACTACTTCTGACCTACTATTATACACATTCATCTTTTTCTTTGGACCCTGTTAATTAGATTATAATTTTTAAATATTGACTAAAAATTACTAATTGATTTAAAACTTAAAACTCATTAATAAGCAAATTATATGACGATGAAAATATGTAAGTTAAAAATGTATACAATGCGATAAAATTACATAATCTTTACTTAATAAGTAAATAAGTCATATTTTTAAGATACATAAGTAATATAAATCATAAATGCATGTTTCTATGATATAATATAACTTTATCTCAAATAAAGTCATCAATTTTACAAGAGTTGGTTAGCTAAAATCATAGTTAATAATATTTAATTTTATGATATAAGATCATTCATACTATACAAAATATAAAGTTAGTTGTATGTAGTTGGTGCATTTATTAACCTTGTTAATACTTAATTATTTTTCATTAGGTAAGAATTTTAATTTTATTATTTTTCAATGAATTTATTTGGTTAATAGGCAATTAATGACAGTACAAATTGTTATTTATGAATGATTTAATAATAAAAGGATATCCATATTGTAGGCTATTATTAAATTAATTTCTTACATATTATTTTATAGGCTTCATTTAATGAATTAATTTATTACATTATCAAATATAATCGTGGATTATTTATTAAAATTGATACATTTTTTTCTTGTTATACTTTGTCTAAAATAATAATATGAATTTTTTATAATTGTGCGTGTAGTAATTACTTAACATACAACCAAGTACAGTATATTTTATATATATTATAAAATACAGGTAGTCCACTTATATCTTTATAAAAAATAAAAATAAAAATTAATGCAATAGTTATTTAAAATTATAATGTCTATAAATACTTGTCAATTTAAAAACATTGTATTGCACTATTTCTTTTTTTTTCTCTCAAAATATAAAGTAAATATATTTTAATCACTTGTGAACATAGTTTTAATTATTCATTGTTTAGAAGTGTTTTAAATAATAATTTTATTTCATGAAGTACAGGATTAATTTTATATTATTACTTTAATTAGTAATTTGACATACGTAGCACAATGTCTATGGGAAACTAATAAATAATTATTTAGATATATGTTTGGGTTTTTTTAGCTACAAGCTTATCAATTAGTGTTGGATGACATAATGGATAATGCTATTACTAGACGTGGACGTCCGTGTTGGTATCGACACAATGATATTGGTCTAATGGCAGTGAACGATGGTATTCTCCTCGAACAGACTATTTACCAGTTGATTAAAAAATACTTCAAGGATAAGCCTTATTATATACATATTCTGGAGCTGTTCTATGACGTATGAAGTAAAAATATTCAATACACAATTTAGGGCCGTGCTTAGGATATTTAAGGGCCTTGGGAAATGTTTACATGGTTTATTTATGTTATTAATTCAATATCAAGAAATAAAAATTTTATTTTATCTATACAATTTATATTGCGGCCTTAAATGTAATTAAACTAACATTGGTCCCAGGGCCTGAGTCTTGCACTGAATACGGCTCTGATACAATTCAATAATTAGGTTACAATGAAAACATCGATGGGTCAATGTCTTGATATGTTAACTGCAAACAGCTTCAAGACAAAAAAACTTGAAAAATATACCATGGAAAATTATACAGCCATTGTGAAATATAAGACTGCTTATTATTCGTTTTTCCTTCCCGTATGTCTCGCAATGCGCATGGTAAGTACAACATGTTTATGATAATATCCATTAGATTTTACTTTATAAAATAATATTACAGACAAACATCAATGACCCAGAAATCTTTAGACAAGCAAAGACCATATTGCTTGAAATGGGGCACTTCTTTCAAGTTCAGGTATAAACTATTTATTTAAATCAAGTACAGTTATTAAAGTTAATAGTTTTTTTTAGGATGACTTTTTAGATTGTTATGGCGATCCAGAGGTTATGGGAAAAATTGGCACAGACATTGAAGATGGCAAATGTTCATGGTTAGCAGTAGTGGCTTTGCAAAAAGTCAATTCCGAGCAAAAGAAAATTATGGAGGTAACATATTATATAACTATATGTATGGTTTGAAAGTTTAACTTATTGAGTGTTTTTTAGGATAACTATGGTATTGACAATCCGTCAAATGTTGCAATCATCAAAGATTTGTATGCACAATTGAAATTGGCAAACACGTTTCAACTTTATGAAGAAGAAAGTTATAAATTAATATGTACTCATATTCAGCAATTGTCACGAGGTTTGTCACAAGACATGTTTTTCAAATTTTTAGAAAAGATTTACAAGAGAACACTCTAATTAGTAATTTTAAATCTTTATTTAAATGCATTTATGGGCATTTATGTAAATCAAATATAAATAATATAATTATTATTATTTATTAGTACCTAATCAATAAACAAATTGTTATTAATATATTTTCATATTAAAGTTAAGGGCAATTTTGTAAAACTTATTATTATTATTTTTTTTAAATCAATAATTTATTGTCCCAAAAATATTTTTATCATTATTATTATAACTTTAAAAGATTGAAATAATTTATTTTTGAAAAACCAATAGGTAGTAGGTGAACTGTTCAAAATGCAGTTATGAAATGATTATTATTATTATAAAAATATCTTCTCATATTTTAAAATGTGATATGATGTTAAAGTTATTTTTTACTTGAATGATATATTATTGTACAGCTATTAAATAATGATTTTTTTTCTACTTTTAAGATACAATTGTTCATAGTTTTAATACCATTATATTATTTTTGGAACTAATAAATAAGAGTAACTGTTAAATGTTGTACTTATAGAATTTCATAAAACCCTTTTAATATATTTCTAATATTTTATTTCTTATTTGTCCACACAGAATTTTAATTGAAGCACTTGCACAATATAATATATTGTATAACTATTGAAAATTCAAAGTTAAAAAAAAACCTGAATTCTCCAAGGAGATAATGTTGTACTCTCATGTTCTGCCTTGTATTATATACTATAAACATAATAAATTCAAATAAGTTTAACCAATGACCAGTTAAATATAACTATGTAAAATATTATAAAACATTCATTTTTTAGCAGCAATTTTTACTTCACTATTGAGACACACCAACCAAATATAATTTTAAATGCAATGAACGTAAAATGAGAGTTTTTTTTTATGTACAATATGTGTACTTACTACTCGTGCATATTCCTTAATAAATATTTACTACAATCAATATTGCTAGTAAATTTTTATTCGCATACAATTAAACCACAGATTTAAGTGTAATTTATTTTAATTAATCTATGGCTAAATATATATGACCTCAAAAGTAAAACATAGTGTTGAATAGTGTCTAGTCATATTTTATTTTTACATTATTTAACACATAAATTTTAACTACCTACTATTTATAAATATTTAATAATGTTAAAAGATAAATCTACAGATGATAAATAATTTACAATTTCTGGTCGTAACAGTATAAAATACCAAATGTATTTTTAATTATATTATATAATATATTCCATATTTACTTCTTAAAACCTATGAAATTTTTTGACAATATGACAATGCGAAAACCCAATAATAATCTTACAATCTGTTAACAATGTGGAATAATTCAAATGTGATCGTAGAGGCAATTGAAAAAAAAATGAAGAAAACAAAAAAAAACCTCTTAAAAATAATAAAAATTGTAACATAAAATATAAATAACATTTTACAAACTCATTGTGTTGCGGTTGTTCATATAGAATTGATGTCCTGATACAACTAATGTAAATATATAAAGACAGGCAGCAATCCAACAGTTATATGCGTTCTGAAAAAAAGTGAAAAGGTTATCAATTGTTTACATTGTATGTTGATCACAAAACAATTACCAAAACTTAGACAATTCAATGGTTTGTTAAAATATGTTAAATAAGGTCATTATAAATTTAAATATATTACAACAACAATAATGTTATATTCTTTTCAAGTTAAGTTTACACTCTTTCGCGCATAACTGAGGAATCTCAGAAAAAAGAACAAAGTAAAAAAGATCCAAGGAAAAGAAAAGAAAAATATTTAATATATATTTTTAGATTAGTAGTAGATTAATATTACTGGACAATTAGTAGATTTTTTTGTCAGTATCAAAATAGGAACTACGCATTAGTACATTGATAACTGTCAGGTGTTAACCGACAAAATATTTTTCGTTCAAATAATAACACAGACAAAGTTAATGAATAAAAGAAATTATAAAAGATCTTAAGGTAAAATAGGGAATTTATAGCAATAAAGACTTACTCTAAACTAAAACTAACTTACTAAACTACTCTCCATTTATTATACACTCTTCTTAATTTTATTTAAACAAAATAAATGCAAATAGTGTAAATTAAATAATATTGTTTATTTTAGTATTTTTATCATAATTAAAATTAATTTTTTTTTTTTACTTTTGTTCTTCTTTAGTAGATTGTTATTTTTTTTTTATTGATTACAATACTGAATATATTATTATAAAACTATATGTGATAAATAACAACACATTTTGACTGTTTTTCAAAACATTGTAATATAAATTATTTTTAATGTCTACTTTTTTAGAATCTAGGGGGATAAAATCTAAAAAATAATGAAAGTTAATCTCATGTATACTCGATGAAAAATTATAATCTATTTTCAGAATTCTTATTACATTACTACTTCAATCAGCATGTTAGAAATACAAAAAGTTTAAACTCCTATATTTCATGTATATTTACATTTTTTTAATTAAGATGAAATATCACGCCTAATTATATCCTTGAACATTAATCAAAAAAATTGGTTTTAGAAAAATTTGAAATTTACAAAAAGATAATCAATAGAAATCAACAATTGAATAAAGTACCAAATTATAATAATCTATATAAAATAGAAAATTAACTTTTTTGTGAAGTTGAATCAAAAATAAAGGGAAAATTGCACATGTTAAGAATTAACAATAATGTTTATGTCGTTTATGATTTACATATTTTTGATTTAAGTCATACACAGTGAACATTAAATTATAATCATTTTTAGATAGTTATATGAACTTTTACATATTTATGCTTACAAATGTTTTATAATTTTAAGCCATTACTGTTTTTTAACTAGATTTTAACCCAACACACCTTTAAATTATATTTAGGTCTGTTCTTACAATTTCCAGTTAGTGTTTGATAATACTAACTGGTAGAATTTTTTATATGTTAAACAATACTGGTTAGTCTTAACTAACACTTAACCGGTAAATATAAGAACAGCCCTTAAAATAATAAAGATATTTTAATGATGGTACTAAAAAAACATACAATTTTTATAAAATATTAAAAAATTAAAATTTTTTATGTAACGATTATATGAAAACAATTAGTATTTACATAGGTAGTATTGAGTTATTATGATAGCTTGAGAATCTAACACATGATTGATAACTTTAATTAGGCAACTTTTTAATTCTAAACAAACATTTTTAATGATAATAAAAGAAGATTTATCTAAATTTATGGTAAGTACAAGTGTACAACTAAGCGTAGGCACAAATCCACGCCCATTTTTAAAACCAAGTGCTATAAAGAATCCTATAGGAGAGTCTGCCTTAGCATTAAATAGCAAACTATGAGAAAAATTATAGATTTTACATGGCCTAAAATTTGTTGATCTATTTATTATCATGTAAGTAATTGTTTATCCTCACCAGAGAATACATTTTGTCAGCGTAGCTGTAGAATTCTTGTGCATTAGTGAACTTGTGTTCTTCAGGGATATTCAAGTCTTCAATGAGCGCTACACTCCGGATGTAATAGAAAAATCCCATCAAGACCTGTGAAAAGATAGTTGTTAAAGTTTTACAATAAAGAAAATATCGGTTAAAGCCGATCGACAAAAAAAACTATTTATTTACTCACCAATTGGATTATTCCCCAAATGCTGATAATGATCCCGCACAGGGACAGTTTAGGTCCACAGAATTTCATGATATTTGATTTAAGAGTGCGGTTTTTAATAAAATTAAAATTAAATGCGAGAATATAAAGTGTAATATCGAGAAATCGAGATTCGATTCTACCTTGAAAGTGGTTATTTCATTAAATGTAATCTCGATTCTTGAGTCTGTCTATCCGCCCAATTTTTTTTAGCGAATGTTAATTTCTTGATAAGTAGTATGTATAAGCACAGTTTTACCATCAGTGCTACACATAAATACCGTACTGTCGCTATCGAATTCTCCCGTGATCATTCCCAAAGGTCGTTTTCCTGACTGATTATCTATATAATTGAGAATCCGCTGATAATACCAAACACGGCGACATTCGCAAAATTTTCACTATTTTACGATTTTTTTCGATTACATATTTTTAGAACGACTACAATAATGTCTTCGGATTCAGACATCATGCCTGGGAAGATTTTCGGTTATGAAAAACAAAAGTATACCGGTCGGAACTCAATTGAAGACTTTTTAGAGAACCTAAAAGGCGTATTCCTTGGACCGGTAATCTGGGTTAGAGGTAACACCATTACTGTTTACTCTATTTCCTATTTTTTATTTTTTAGGTACCTAATATTGAATCTATTTTTTAAATAATTGTTGAGTATTTTCTACATTAATTTGTCTTTTATTTTTAGAAACCATTGTAAAGCCCAATCAAAAAGATTACAACTACTATCATGAACAGTTACGTAGAGTGCCTACAGTTGATCAATGTTATGACGACGATAGGCTGTGCAAATGGGAAGCTAATCAACAGTTAATTCGGGATAAGTATGTGTAACAAATCAATTAATCAATAATCTTTAATTAACTGAACAATAGTATTTCTTTTATTTTAAAATCATTAATTTATATTTATTGTTATTGCCTTTTGGATATATATTTGAACTTAAACCTTAACATTTTTATTAGTATATGATCTTTTATATGACAATGTTAATATAATAACAATATCAATTTTTATATTTCATATTAAATAAGTTCACTTTTTACGGTATAAAACTACCAAACAGAATTGAAATCCAAAATGATAAATTTCGTTAAAAATATGATAGTATTTAAAATTCATTGTGAGGATGTGCATAACAATAAGTATTACGGTTTATCTGCAGTTAATATTTGAGAAATTTTTTTTTGTTGCTTATTCGACTTTATTATATGGAAGTTTCACTGTATCAGCATATACATTTTGCAGTTTAAATTTTGTGTATTTACTTTAAATAATAGGTAAGACCATTATCTGTGTTTACTCGTCAGTTATTAATTTCTTTTCTTCTTGACAAAATTAAATTAAACTTATCCAACTTTATACTAAAAAAAAAAAAAACATACTATTCTTGGCATGGAGTGTATCTCGTCAATGAGTTAGTCACTATAATGAATATATTAAATTTAATTTCAATAATGAATCACTGTCATATGATTAAAAACAACTTTGTTCAGAGATTGTTTATTAACCTACATTACTAATGATATTTAATTTTTACTATAAAATATCTCATGACAAGTAGATAGAATTAGTGTAAATTTTTAAATATTAAAACACAGTACTAACTAAATCCATTTAGCTACCAGAAACCACCGTCAAATTCTACTAAAGGTGACATCACAAAAAAAAACACGCATTGTTGAACCAATACATTTTATCTCTTCATTTAGAATCTAAAATATACATAATATATTACAAAGATTATTGTTTAAATTGTTCTAATTTATTAATTTAAATGTTATAGGTTGATAGATAGCAATATTCTATCCATTTTAAGACAAAGGTATGAAGATTGTCGGATTTATGAAGCACCAGATGGCATTAGAAAATGCAAACCATTGTCTGAAATTTATCAAGAAGCCGAGGAAAATTATTCAATCAAATGTCAGTATAAAACATAGTTTTGAATTTAGTAAAATGGAAGTATTTAAAATTTAAAATAATTTGTTTTGTAGACGGTGATTTAGGCGTTGCTGTTACTGCTGAAAGATGCTATGCAAAACAACTTAATCGCATGATATGGGAAAGACGCCACGGACCCGTTGGAACTGGAATGAAAAAAGATAGTTTGTAATTCATGAATTTTAACACACAGTATATTATAATTATACAATAGTGTATAAAATTAGAAAACAAAATCCAGTCAGGAATTTAGAGAAGAAATTATATTCTGAAATGTTCAGTATGAAAATGTATGTTTTTTTTTAATACAAGTACTTTGTACAAAATGTTACAGTTAATTATTAAGCATGTGCAAATACAAATATTGAGCCTTAGTTTCTAATTGTGTGAGTTCATTGATAGTAGACAACAATTGGTCATAATGATTTTTATACGAGGGTCCATTCTTTGCTTTTTTTTGACCATAAACAACTTTTCCATCAAATTCATTCTTAGGAATATCCAGTTCTGAACCAATTTGTGGTATAGTTATGTTCAAATGATCTTCAATTTCAGCCAAATATTGAGGTTCATTGTACCATATGCAACAACCTTTGTTGGTAGTTAAATTAGTATTTGAACACCTCTGTCCCCTGGATGGACACCATTCACCGTGATACCAAACTTTTTCTGGGGTAGTAGCTACAAATGAAATGGCCAAACCCATACGTTCTGCTCTACCCACACGACCAATTCTATGTACATAATTTGTCTTGTCATCGGGTAAAGTCATATTAATCATAAAAGGTAACCCGTTAACGTCAATGCCACGAGCTGCTACATCAGTACAAATTAAAAACTTGATTTCGCCATTTTTAAACTTTTCCAAATTCATTCTACGATCGTTAACATTTCGCGACCCATGAAGAGTACAACAAGTATAAAAAGAACCAAGTTGTTTAAAGTATTTTTCTAAATTATCACAGTCAAGTTTAGTGCGGCAAAATATAAGAGCTTTGTCCATTTTGTGTTTGTTAATAGCTTTGATACAGTATTCGCCTTTTAAAAGCTTTACACCTTGAGATAAAGCTTCAGATGTATTCAGTGCTCTTATATTATCTCTATCATGTACACCATCAGTTGGAATGTGATTTTTCAAACAAGTCCACGATGAATCTTTTTGGGAATCAACAGTAACCACAACATGGTGTACAGTCTCAGGAACAGCGTCTTCACCTTTAAGATCTACCCACGTTGGAAAGTGCATGAGACGTGTCGCCAATTTTTTTACTTCAAAATCATGAAGTGTAGCAGAGCAAACAATCATTTGAAGTCTCTTACCATCACATGAAACTTTTGGCATCTTCTCATGTAGATTGTCTATAAGTTTTGTGTAACGTTGTTTTAGTAATCCATCAGCTTCATCCAATATATAAAATCTACAATGAGATAAAGATAAATGGCCACCAGATATTAGATCTTCCAGACGACCAGGGGTAGCAACAATAATATCAACACCAGAAGACAATGCAGCAATTTGGTCTTTAATGCTAAAACCACCTACTACTAAGAGATCTTTAACTTGCGGTTCTTCAAGGTATTTTTTAAAGCTTTTTATTTGATTAAAAGTCTGTTCAGCCAATTCTCTAGAAGGTTCAATAATTATTGCATATGGTGCATTACTTGGTTTTTTTGTATTTGAATCTATTTTTGGAGCATTACATTGAGAGAGTTCAATACGATTGCTAGGTGCTTTACTTATAGCAGTGAAGTCTTTAGGAATATCATATTTAAATGATGATTCACCAAAATTAAATGCTATTTCAGCATTTTTTAACACAACAGCTGGATAAAATGCAGATGTTTTCAAATTTGAAGGTATTTTAAATGCATCACCAAGATATTTACCATTTTTACTGAATCCAATAGTCCAATTGTCTAGATCTAGCCAACAACCAATTGTATCGTGTAAACCAAAACTTTCTCCATAAGAATCAAACTGTTTGTTATTTGACTTCTTGCCTGTTCCACCAAAACCAAAACCAAATTTATCTGTACCCAGATCTAACACAGCCCCTGGTGTAGACCAGCCAACTCGACACAGACCTTCATCAGTGACAGTTGTTTCGAAATAATATTTTCCCGAATTTTTAACGCCTTTGGTAGCTCTACAACCATGCCAATCCTTTTGCTCTCTTGATTGACATTTTTTACCGTCTGGCGTCACGGCTATGGCAGATGAACGGTCCCACACGCTCATGGCCCATGGATCTGTGACACCAGATACATTGACTGGTAAACTATTCCGGTGTTTACCGGTTTGTTTGAGCGTTTCCCACACTATTTGAATAACCGGCAAACAAAACGCTCCCGTTTTACCACTACCAGTCTCTGCGGCTATTAACACGTCACCACCGCCAAGTATTAGAGGTATCGCTTCCGCTTGAATGTCCGTAGGCAACAGCCAATCCATTTCTTCAATGGCTTTACCTATTTCGGGCAAAACTCCCATCTCTTCAAACGCCGCCGCCATCACTAAAAAAAAATAGGTCCTAGACGAAAACGGGTTACATCAATGAAAAAATAGAATGAAAAAAATTATTTTAAAAAATAAGACGAATAATTAAACACAACATTTACCAAATCTGATAAGTGATAATTTACAATAGAAATTATTAATATATTTACTATTTAGGTAGACAATATTTGTGAACTATAAAATTTAAAAAACATAAAAAATACCTTTTGAATAAAATATTGATTACAGATTGGTCTGTTTACTATCTAATCACCACGGTCTGGATATTGATGGTATTTTCTGTGGTATTATGGTCACAACATTAATGGGGCACTTTATAAATCCATGTTACTATTAGTGATTATATTACGTTTGTATATTCAGATAGATAGCGGCATAGCGCTAGTAATGATTCAAATTCTACGGTGCTCGGCCAGAATAACAATTAAACTGATTAAAGATATATAATATATATTATACCCATTAAATAGATATATCTTTAATCGTGGCCAGAATTGCCCCTCACAATTCGCATTACTTGACCAACCAACATTTTATACCATATTATACATATTATCATTTATCGCAGAATAATTCATATATTTTATCTCGTGAGTCTATTCATTACTCCTGCATAATATTTTAGTCCATGTGACATACCTATTACCTACATTGACCTTTGCATTGACCTCATAATTGCTTATATATACAATAAATATGTTAGATTAGGTAATTGACCTATATTGGTGCACAACTTTTGAACTTTATAAATCTCATTTAATTTATGATGATGTACATGTTTTTTGAGGTTGGCTAAGAGTTTGCTTACCATTATTTTTCGAAATACTTACGGGAAAGTACTCCAATATACTTGAAATATATTTAAACTTTGGTTGATGAGTTTGGAGCATACTTGAACATATTAAATCGAAGTACTCGAGTGACTACCTAATCCACCCACACCCATCGCGAAGATGAATTGTACAATTCATGCGATTAATCATGCACGTTCAGGTAAAAATTGTCGTAATAAAATAGATCTATTTGTCTTAGAAATTTAAACTAGTTCTGAATTTATGATGGATAGTAGACACTCAAACACGGCTTTCAACACCCTTAGCTCATTTCAACTTTCAGAAAAAATACCACACGAAGTCACGAACGATTGTATCCGGTCCGTCGATGTTCGATTTACATCGGTAAATGGTTATTGACAATAAACAATGAACAATGATTGACGCTTAAGAGGCCAAAACAGCAACTATAGACATTAGAAATTCGTTAGTCTAAAATGGTGTAAAATTCACCGGGATCACGGTTAATAGACATATTCACTAACTGTGCATCGGTATAATATTATAATGAACCACATAAATGATATGCTGCGTAAACTGCAAAGTATTTTGAACACACCAGTGCGCTATTTTTCACACTGGTTTGGGCTAAGCATTTTCTCATCCAACTAGGAAAAAAATCTTTTCCGCCTTTAAATTCAGCCCGCCACAAAGCGCGTAGCCCTCACAATCAGTGGCACCAACATCACGGACATCGGTACCGATGTTACAAAATACAACTTATCCGTTCAAAATACCAAGTATCTTCTTAAGCAGTTAATTTAACACCTTAATGGCTTAATGTCTTCTAGACTTCAAGGGACTCTAGGGTACTCGTTGAAATTGATTAACACGAGTTATACAAACATGATACAGATTACAGGTCCATAATAGAAAAGCGAAAAGAGAAAATAGTAATTGAAAAAAAAAAACGATAAAATAAAGGTAACTATAATAATTATTGTTATTTTATCGTGATATCTACTATCTATCGGTAATGTACAAAAACCACGGTTGTAGGTAGAACCTTGACAAAACAAGCAATTTACCTACAGCGATAGACTTACTATAACTTGCCAGAGGTTCGTGCATTTGTGTCCAGTAAATCTCTATTCGTGTTTTTGTTTTCGTCGGGTTAACAAATTTATTTTTATAAAGAAAAATTCCGTTTCAATGTTGTTTTTGATCTACTCGATATAATACATTTACGATTATTATTTTTTCCGTCCGAAAAGGTAAAGTATAATGCACGCATAGACTATATTATTATTATTTAGTTGTAATTTTATATTGTTGTACTGTTGACTATGCATTTAAAGTCGACACTTCCGTCTGTAACTTATAATTAAATTTATATATTATATATAATATCAGTGATTACGTGAAAGGGATTGTTGAATATTAAGCTGTTCTAGTGGATTGTGTGTATTAGCAATTAATGTTTGAATGCATTCAGTGTCGGTTTATTATAAATTGTATCAATAAAATAGTTGTATTTTTTTTTTAATTTTGATAGTGTATGTTGAAATGGTTTGCAATAGTATATTTCTACTTTACTAGGCTCTCTAAATTTTATGGTTTTTTTTTTAATCTTGTGAGTTTCTTAACAGAACATTTGTGCAAACAAAATTTGTCTGTTCTTTAGTTATAACCATTTTAATTTTTAATTTTCTATATTTTATTAAATAAAATGTACTACAAATTATTTTTAACTACCCTTAGTTTGTTTTAGTTATTCAATTTGTAAATAATCTTTTAAGAAAGAATATGGCAGGTACTTATGTGTTTAAACAATTTTTACATTATAAATTAAGTAAGAAATTATTTTAGTGTTTTTCTTGTAACTTGTAATTTTGTTACTTAAATATCTTTTGTGAATCATGTTGCGATTAAATATAGAAAATTATTTTAAATTATTTAGTAGGTATTCTTAAAATCATGATAAATCTGAAAGATTGAATTTAAATATTTCTATTGGCTTTATTTGTTTTCAAATTTATAATTAAATTACTTATTTCTAATCACACTTAAAGTAATATTATACATATTTGTAGTCTAATTATTTATTAATACTTAAAATTTAAACAAAGATAAGGATTAAGCTATATAGCATTTTAAAAGATAAAATTAGATAAGTTGTATGTTATAAAAATAATAAACTTGGTTAGATGTAGTTTATTGAATCTAAATTAATTCTTAATATTTAACTATTTTTATTTGCAGGTCTATTCAGTTGGTACATAAATGATACCAAGATTTTAATTTAGACTTCAAGTATTTTAAAACATATTTTTCATCAGTAAATGCAGCTTTATACCTCATTTTATTGTGGTATAATATTTTAGCTATATAAGTTGTTGGACTTATTATGGATCATCTTATTGTCTGTACAAGAAAATGTAAGTTTCAATATATTTATTTGATTGAGTTTATAATATTTGCACAGCAATTTCTTTTGCAAGACATTTAATTTTTCTCCAGCTTATAACATTTAGTGTTTGAGATATCGTTATTTTGGTAATTAATAAACCATCAATAATTTTTGATTTTTGGAAAAATAAATTAGTCTAGGTAATATGTAAACATCTCTCCAGCTATCTGATAAAAAGCTAAACTTTGAACCAATGGTTAATACCTATTATAGTTAACTATACAAAAATATAATTTAATTTTTAAGTGTCTTTCAATCGTCAAGAAAATATTGGCTGCTTTGGAAACATAGAACCATATCCATGTGACGGTCAAATAGAAACAAATTTTAAATTTCCATCACCACCACATCTTACAAATGGATATTATATTTCACCAAATGAACCTTTACCTCAAAACAATACTACATCATCTTCATATTCACACAGCGATTCAGATTCTGCATCAGATTCTGATTCGCTGTGTTCAAATTCTGATGTGTATGAGCAAGAATGTCTTGCATATGATAATCAGTTGTTACCGTACAAGAAAAACAAAAAGTCTGTAAATAGACTTCGTTCTTCATATACTTCACGTGGATATACAAACAATTCAATTCCATATAGTCATAAGCATTTATTTGCTCATTATTTGCCACCTATTGGTGTTTTTTGGGATATTGAGAACTGTCAGGTAAGTCATTACACCAATATTTAATAAACATTATCAAAATACATAATTCAATGAATAATTTTAGGTTCCCAAAGGTAGGTCTGCAGTAGCAGTAGCCCAAGCCATAAGAGACAGATTTTTTATCGGTTATAGAGAAGCTGAGTTTCTCGTCGTTTGCGATGTTAAAAAAGAAAATGCACAAGTTGTTCAAGAACTAAATGATGCCCAAGTAAGTTGATTCTTGTATTTTATATTGAGTTATTAAATTACTAGTAATTTTATTGTTTTTTTTTCATTAGGTCAATTTAGTTCATGTTACATCTGTGTGCAAAAATGCAGCCGACGAGAAACTTCGCCTTTCGATGAGACGATTTGCTGATTTACATGGTTCCCCTGCAGCTGTAGTTTTAGTTTCTGGTGATGTGAATTTTTCATCTGATCTTTGTGATATTAGACATAGGTATATCCATATTTTTATTTGCCTTAAATCTTTTAAATCATTTTAATTTTAATTTTCCAGGAAAAAAATGCATGTAATATTATTGCATAATGAACTTTGTTCTGAAAGTCTTATTTTGTGTGCCAATGAACATTACAATTATACTCATTTAGTTGAAATGTTACCATTAAGAAATGCTCTTCGAGTAAGTACAAATTATTTCATTATGTTCAGTCTTATTGTAAAATATGTTATACATTTTTATAGGCATAATGATAGGTTAGGTAAATTACAATTAAACTGCAATATAATTGTGCTTAAAATATATCTGAAAACAAGGTATTTGTTTTAACTAGCCTTCATTTAATGTTCATGGATAACTGTCATGATAAAAGTTAAATTTATTTCTGTATAAAAATAATAAAATATTGATTAATATCAAATATGTGTTGAATAATGGAATATTTTATAGGTATTTGATATATTTATATTTATTGAATAGTTTTGATATTAAGACTAGGGTTTAAATTTGTTAAGGTTTTTCATGGTTAGGAAAATAAGTTAAATCATATAATTTATTCCCATTTTTAGGAATATAAGTAAATAAAATAAAAATTTGCATTCAATAAATTAGTATAAAAATATGTATTTTATTATTTTTTTTTTACTAAAACATAATTTAATTTTAAAATCACTTATCTTTGATTTTTCTTAATGAATAGATTTTCATTGACCATTATCATTTTTAAACACCATTTTTTTTAGTAAAATGTTATCGAATATGATCCTTTTATGAAGTGTAATAAAATAAAATCATTTTAAGTTCAATTTTTAGTCAAAATCATATTTATGACCATTATAAAGGTGTTATATTTTTTTTAGACTATTAAAATGTGAGACTTAATTATTATACTTAAAGAGAATTAAACACATTAAAAACCTAATAAATATGATCATTAAAATATTGTGAATTATATTATTTTTTAAATTGTTTTCATTAAAACCATTAAGTTTTTAAAAACATGTTGACATCTTTTAATTAAAGTCATTATAACTTGTATTACCTAACCTTGTTTTCATACAAACCAATATCACTCAGTTCTTCAAAAATATTTTTTATGCTTGAAACAAATTAATTTATTTTAAAAATTGTTGGCAATTTTTTTCTACTCTATTTGGGTTATACAAATAATCGTCAGCTCATATGTATAGAATCAGTTTTTAATAAGTGTAAGTCATAAATCATATTTTGGTATAAACTAGCTACTTTTTTTTTACCAAACTATGGGATGTAAAAGCATAAATGCATTCTTTAAATTTATATTTTTAATTGCACTTAATATCCCCATAATTTTATTTGCTCTAATGTTAAATTATAAGTTCTGTAATTAAAATACCAAAAAAAAGTAGTATTCTAAATGTTTAAGATTTGTTGTTGAACCTTATATAATCAGCATAACCAGTAAGTTTGTAAGAATTATTATTTTTTCTCAAATATGTATTTTGTTCATATAAATGTTATTGCCAAAAACTGTATTTCATTGCCATTGAAAATTATATACTTAAAATGTGGTCTATTTTAAAATTACATAATATTCTTATTAAAATTAATTAGATGACAGTTTCCTATTGGAATTATATACTTATAGCATAATCTTGATATTTATTTTAAATTATTTAGATTTTAAGATTTTAATGGTTTGTTTCAAATTTAATTTAGTATAGTAAATGTAACTTTTGATAAACCTGTGTAAGTCTAGGCAAGCTTAGCTTAAAGATGCTAAAATAGCCTGACCAAATTACGCCAAACCTAGATTTTCCTATATGTAAAATACATCATAATGGCAATGATAATAGATCACATGTTGTCTATTCTGCACAAAGTAATTGATTTTATTTATAAAAATCTGTTCACTGGTGATTCTAGTCTAATTTTTTATTGCTTATTATTATTTATAAGTAATTACTATAAGTTTTTTTTTAAAGACAACTTTATCAATAAAAATTATATTAAAAGTTACAATTTATAATACTCCCAAATTCCAAGTATTTATTAATTATAATATGTATATTTAATTTGAATTATTTTTAATTGAAGCTTTTTAACCAGTAATTAAAAACATTAACGTGATAATAACCATCTTTAATTTTATTTAAATTTGAAATACTTTTTAATATTTTCTTAGTTCTAATAATTGATATATAATATATTTCAAATTATTATACATTAATATATTCTTTCTTATTATTAGATCATAATCTTTGGAATTTACATTATTTTAACATTAATAAATGTATATAGAAAAAAGAGCTTTTATCTAGTATTTATTTTATTAGCAATGTGGGAATACACCAGTTGAAGTTATTGTATCTAATCTACCAGTTGGCATTGATCCAGCAAAAATTAGAAATCGTTTAAAGAGATTATCTGAAAATTGTGGTGGACGTGTTGGTGTAATAAATAATTGTTCAACAACTATTAGATTTCCCACCAAAGAAATGGCTGCAAGGTAAATAATAATAATAATAATGATGATAAGCAATTTAGCACAACTATCATGTTTATCAGTTTTATCACATTAAATATCTTTTTATTGCTTTGACAATCTTGTATGCTTATTTTTATACAATTTTTCCCTGTGGTATTCCCTGTACATATTTGGTTTATATTACCATTGAACTTTCAATAGTATTTTTGGAGCAGCCTTCTGTTGCAGTCATGCACTCAATTACTTCATTGAGCTTTAATTTATTTGTTCAATAATTTCATATTTTGTGTCTTAATTTAATTTTTATAGTTTATTTAAATTTGTGATTTATATTTATCATTGTTTTAATGTTATCTAGTCCTTTTTTTTTTCATACAAATTTTTATAAAGCATGGTAATTTTTTTTTATACTTATTTTACTTATTATATAATACAATATAATATTTTTGTAAT
This sequence comes from Rhopalosiphum maidis, assembly GCF_003676215.2. Classification (NCBI taxonomy): domain Eukaryota; kingdom Metazoa; phylum Arthropoda; class Insecta; order Hemiptera; family Aphididae; genus Rhopalosiphum; species Rhopalosiphum maidis. Next base: position 6,992,807 of record NC_040880.1, on the reverse strand, counting down.
TTAATTTAATTTGCTTTAATGATTATTATTTAAACATAATTTCTGTTTAGAGCTCAAAAACGAATGAATAAGGAGCGCGTGTTTAATAGTCAAATTGTTGTTAGTTTACCATTTGCTGTAAAAGAAGAATCATCGTCCACTAGTTTCTTAAGTTTGTTCAATAATCATATTAGTAATTCCTATTATATTTTAATGTTGAATATTTAAAATTATTCAGGTAGACCTATTCCAGTGCAGACTAGAGAAGAAAACATACAACACATTGCTACTACCATTCAGTATTCTTCAACTAATAATATGCATTCCCGGTTCAATATGACCCCTGTTACTCCCCCTGCCACTTTTGAAAACCGAAAATTTGGGTAACTAACAAAATCTATTTCTACTTTTAAATCACTCAGGCTTTTATACCTAACTATTTTTCATATTCTATTTTATTTAGTTTGTATGGTCAGCAAATTAAAGGTGGTTTTGGAATGTCACAAATGAACTCTAGTGTCGACAACTCAATGAGAAATCATAATCCTTGGTTGAATTCAAATTCTGTTGGTATACAAACATGGTTGAATGGACCTCAAATACCTGTAGTAAGTAATTTCATGAAATATATTTTCAGAATTTTTATTATTCCTGGTATAAAGAACATTTATTTTAAAAACAAATCACATTCTCTTTTTTACTAAACAGCATTCCATTGAAATTTAAAAATAAAATCACAATAGTTTGTCTGAAATTTCATCTAATAATCTAACTATTGATCATTGGTTAAAAATCTAATATTTTTTTATATTAAGTAATTTATACCTACACTTAATGTTTAAATTAATTTATTATTATTATTATTATTTTTAATATTAAATTATTTAACTATTGTAATTCTAAGTATTCAAATGTTATGATTGCCAGTGCAGATTTACCATATTAGTGGGTCTTAAACATTTTCAAGTCTGTGTTCCTTTTTTAATTAGTTTTTTTAAATCGAATCACAACCAATTTAAAAAATCCACACCTTTATTTTTATATCATAATATATTATTAACATATTGTTTATGTTAGAATTTTCTATGCATAGTTTAATTTTTAAAATATTTTGATTATTAGAGTGTATTTTCTATATCTATTATTAACTATTATTTTGATTAAGTTAGGTGGCATTGGCAGAAATCGGGGGGGGGGGCTTGAGAGGGCTCCTCCCCCCAAAAAAAGCACACCAAGTCCCCTCAAACATTTTTGCAAACATAAAAATGTTGTAGTTTCATTTTTATATACCTTATTATATTCTTAAAAAACAAATATAACACATAATAATTTTTATATTATAAATTTGTTTGTATAATATTTTACATAATATTTTATACGAAAATTAAAATTATAAGTTGGAATATTGTCCTATAGTGATTTGTTTTATCGTCTGTTGAATATAACAAAATATATAAAATTATATTAATTTAGAAATACAATATACAGTGATTCTTTTATCATAAAACACTCATTATTTCAAAAAGTATTCATGTTTTTAAAAACATTTTTTTACATAATTTCAAGTTGTTAAAAATTATATTTTTAAATATTTTTTATCCTTATATTTTTTTAGTTGTTTACTTTTTTGAATGACAACATAGAGTTTTAATTTCAATTTTCATAATTCAAAGCAGAATAATTTTCTGAATATTTTGATGCATAAAATTGAATTTAGGGCCAGTAGTTAATGAGTTATACGTATTTTTAAAGTTTAGACAAGCAGAGTAGTGGACCAACATTTTGCGGGATAACTCCGTTCCACTCCACGCATATAAACTTTAAATACCTATAACTCATAAACTACTCGCCCTAAATTCGATTTGTATGTATCAAAATACAAATACTCAGAAAATTATTCTGCTTTGAAATGTGAAAATAAAACTCTATGCTGTCATTCAAAAAAGTAAAAATCTTAAAAAAATATAAGGATAAATAATATTTAGAATATAATTTTTTAATAAAAACGTATATTGCATACAATTAATACATTTCTAATGGCTTTGGTTTATGAGAAAAATCGTAGCCCCCCAACTTTTTCAATGGATTTCCGCCTATGTTAGGTGGGATGGTATATTTGAAACTCTAACATTGGATATTATCTCAAGACAGCATATTATATATTTAATAGATATTAATATTACTTAACTATAAACTGACTTTTGACTAGAACGGAGCAAGAGGTCCAATTAACTACAAAGGAAAACAAATGACCAAGGACAATCAGGAACAGCTTGATATCACTCATACTCAATCATTAACTCCACAAATACCTTGTAATATACTATTGAATTTAATTATAGTGTTAATTTTGATTGGTGTAAAAATTAATTAGAAAAAATAATTTTTCACAGTAAAACAAAATGAAAACTGGATGCGACATGGTTATCCAACAACAATGGGTCACGGTACACCAATAACAATTTTAAAAAGAGGACTGGGTGGAACATCACAAATAGATACTCAAGTAAGAAATCAAAGCTACAATAATTAATTATTATTTTATTTACCTTAAGTATGGTTTTGATCATTATGTACTAACAACTAACATGTTATTTGGAATTTAGGTCGGTTCAACTGCAAGCATGATCAGTTCGAATGGCCCACCACCATACATGATGTTTGGTGTCAACACTTCAGTTCCACCGCCTCCAATAGTCAATGTTTCTAGGAGAGTTAGTCCACCAACTCTGATGGAGAATACCAATTCAGATGTAAGATATTTTTATTTCTTTATTCTGTGTTTAGTTTATAAAGTATGTATACAATAAATATTTTATATATATATGTATTAATTTTAATATTTCTTCAGCGATATTTTCATCCCATATCTCCATCTTATAACAATTTGGCAACAAATCAAGCACCACCGGTACTTATGGCTCAACAGAGTAATCCAGTAGACTTACATGTTACAAATTTAGATCAGAACATCGACTCTGTTGAGATGAAAAATATATTATTTAATACGTTCAGGGAACATGTTATGGTATGCATATTAAACATAGTGTATAAGATGTGAATACAAACTCTTTATTATGTTGTTAATTATATATTTTTTTTAAATACAGGTGTTACATGTGTCTGTGTTTTATCAGTCGGATGGTAACTTTGCAGCAGCAGTTCGTGTATCTAGTCCACAGGATGCACAGTATGCCATTTCTAAGCTCCACAGACGCAAAATTGGATTCAAAAGAATTATGATTGCTTATGCTCATTCTGGTTACCCTCAAAATCCCACATTGCTGAGGTATTTAGGCAATTCTAATAATATATTACAACATTATTTCACTGTTATTTTATTCTAATTTCTTGATCATGCATGTGTTTGCTTTTATAGGTCTCAGATAGCCTATATACTGATGGAAGTTCCTGGGCAACGTTTACCCCTGTTCAAGTTCCGTGAAATGTTTGAAAACCGCTTCATGACTTCTGTATCCGTATCGGATCTTTATAAAATGAAAGATGTGTGTTTGATCACCGAAGAACCAAATCATAGGATTATTAGTTTAAACCCAGAATACCGTAATACTCCATCACCCCTTCACCACCAGCCTTCTTCTTCATCTTCTATGCCCATGTCTAATTTAGTGAGTTTTATAATACGGCATTTATCTGCTTGCGTTCAGAAAACCTGTTCAATATTACTTTGTACTTAATTATATATTTTTTGATTTTTATCGTTTATTATATTCTTAACTTTCCATAATATATATGTATCATATGTTTAGGACAAAAGCGATGCGGTTTCGTATTGTCCGACTCACGCAAAAATAACAAAACCTACTGACGATAAGGGTTGGGCAGAATTAGAAATGCCTGCATTGCCAAATGTTAAAGTCTCGTTAAACGAGTTCTCTAAACGTTTACATTCTCTAATATCATCTCACAACAATTATCTAATCCTGGCCACGTAAATAATAAATAATTATTTTTTACTACTCTACAACTGTGTTCATAAAAAACTGTGTAATGAATTAAAATAAATTTTTTTATAGTATTTGCGATTGCTATGAAGCTTCGTTTAATGAAACGTTACAGACTGATGAAGACGGTGTGCCTTTGGAACATATTGTGACTGCTGTCAGCGGTGTTGAACTGTTGCAGAGTTGTAGTATTGGTATTAAATACCTAACAACGTCTTCGGCCTCTGATATTGGCAATATGTCTGTCAGGTCTTCTACTCAAGAGTCTGACACTAAATCGGAAGGTAATACATTCAATGTTAGATATATAATAAAGTTGTTTTGAGTTAAAAATCATATAATAATCATTCATTTTACTATATTTAATATTTATTAATTTTATCCTATACTGAATGTTTCACAGCCAGTGTGGGTGGATTGAAAAGTATTAGTCCGCCATTAGCAAATAATTTGGCCTTGCTGAGCCGTGAATTAGTCGATTTGTTAAAGACCTGTACTCATTGTACTATGTCTTTCAACCGCTTCATACCAGCATACCATCACCATTTTGGCCGTCAATGTCGTGTTGCTGATTATGGTTTTACTAAACTCATTGATCTGTTGGAAGCACTGCCTAATATTGTGCAGGTAATTAACATAAACAATTGTTGATATATTCAAAATTGATTTTGAATTCTCTTTCCTCCTAATATATTCTTATGCTATTTAAAATATATATTATTTTATTAAGTCTTTATAAATATAAATTAGTTATATATACAATTAATTGACATTTTATTGGTTTATTTTTATTTTTAATATATCTTTTTGTACATTTTAGATAAGATAATTTTCATAATGTAGGTACATATATTATGCTTCGTAACAGTGTTACAAATCAAACAGTCAAATATTAATATTTGGAGTCTTTTACTTCCAAATATATTTTTTATTTAAGCTAATGATAACTATATCTTATTGCCTATAGGTTTACAGTGTATTATTTACTTAGATTAAAATTGAAAAATATTTTTATATTATTTAAATATTTAGGATCTTTTACATCCCGATTTATTGTTTCTATTTTATAAGTTACAAAATATAACGTAGCAAATGCATACTCAGAATTTCACATTTATCTTCATTAACAATTAGAGTAAATTGACCTATTATTAAATTAATGGTAAGAACTTTCAATATCATCAATGTTTTTATATTGATTTTTTAAAATAATTCAATTTTTTAGTGAGTTGTACATGTATAAAATAGGGAAATAAAAATGCTCATACATAATATTATATCGTTTATTTTTTATGGTACAAGAACAAACAAATATTTAGAAAACGAGAGTAAACATATAACTATTATATTATAGGTAACCCCCCTTTTTTCCATGATACATGCTCTATTAAGGACGGCATACATTTTTTCAGGTATTTGGAGAAGGTAACAAACGTTTCATGACATTGTCGCACAAAGCACAGGTGCGGAGATTTACATCCGATTTGTTGCGCGTACTTAAATCTGTGGCCAGCAAACAAGTTCCCATCGTTGATTTCGGTGCACTTTTCGAGAAAACCCTGGGTCGCGCTTTTGATCCAGTTGATTATGGGTTGTGTTCACTTGATGATTTATTGTCGCAAGTATCAGAAAACACAGTTGTCATCGGTCATCTGGACGGTCAAAAATCAGTGGCGATTCCTAAACGAGAACAGACTCCAGAAGAGATCGAACGCACCAAAGCTTTTGCAAAAGAAGTAAGTTTTATTGATAATTGTATGCATTTCAATTTGATGAAAATTTGGCGACACCCGGCACAATCAAATTTTGAAATATTATTAATTACAATATTAATCTTTATCTAGGTAATAGAGTTATTAAGTCACGCACCACAGTGTTGTCTATTATTTAATAAGTTCATACCTTCGTACCATCATCATTTTGGCCATCAATGTAAAGTAGCCGATTTCGGATTTACAAAATTAATTGAACTGTTTGAATCAATACCACACATCGTAAAGGTATTTTTAAGGTGTCATTATTTTGTGTGTGTGAGTTATTTGGTGTCGGTTTATGTGATATATACATATATATTTATTATGTTTTCAACATTCTAAAAATTTAGAAACAATTTTTTTGGATTTTCTAACGATTGAGTGTTAAATATTCAAGATTCAAGATCGTCAGACATACTATTTTGTTATATAGGATCATCTTATTAAATTAATTTATGTTTTGTAATTCCTTTTAATCCTTAGATATTATTATGGATACTGTGAAAATATTAAATGAGATATGAGAACAATGATAAAATTTGTAAATTATACAATTTTTTTTTTATTTATCTAACTCGAAAAGAAAATTCTTTATTAATTTTTAACACCAAATATGATTTAGTTTATCTATTAAAAAAATTGTTTTGTTCAAATTTTTTTGTTTAAACTGCGCTAAAGTTATTAATTATATGTAATGCGTGTAATATGTTTGATATTTATAAGTTTGATTTAGTTTATATTTCAAAAGTTAAGTTTAAATTAAGTTATTGAAATAGAATTAACAATTTGCATTATAATTAACTTGTTCTCAAAAATAAGATAACAATCAAGACATATAGTGAAATAAGAGTTTTGATTATTTAAATATTATGTTGAGAAAATAAATTATAATTGTTGAAGTATTTTTTTTTTCATTAGGTGGTCAATAATTATATTATTACATAAAATATTGTAAATAAGAGTTACATTTTTATTTTGAAAATTTGATTGTTGTTAATTTACTAAATTTATTGAAATATAATATAAAATGCTTAATATTATTATAAGTAATAATTACTGTCTATTATAGATTGAAGACGATTTGGAAGGAGAACGCCGTGTTTCGTTGACGACTGAAGTAAAACAAAATGTGCTTGGCGATCAGTTGGCCGCTTTAGCCGTTTACCCATTGCAAATCAGTCAACTACAAAATGCTTTCTTATGGCAATACGGCTATGGTCTCAAACCTTCAGTGTATGAATGCGAGACACTCATTGAACTGTTACAAAAGCTTGATGACGCCGTCAAGGTAAAGAAAAATATAATATTTTAATTTTAGTAGATGTATGTAAAATATATATGCATCAAATTTGATTTTAATCAATAATAAATATATTTAACCAATTAATTGAAATAATTGAAAAAATACTATTATATTTGCACAATATTATGATTATTGACCATAAAAAATATTTTACCATTCAAACCAATAAATGGATGACAATCTGAATACAATTATTAGAAATTCTGCAGACTTAATCATAATTTTACTTGTAAATATTTTTGATGTAATATTTTTGACTGTGTACCATCTACAAATATAGATCATACATTATTAACCCAATTTTTAATATATTATACTATATTTATTTCATGATTGTTTTTCAACATGTCCTAATCCATCTAGTACATGAAAATAAAATAAATATTAAACTGAACTTCCATTGCTAATATATTGTATACTTATGATATTTTAATTGGTAATCAACTGAAAGCACAAAGAAATGTTATGTTAAACACTTTTGGATGAGTGTTTTAGATAAGTGATTCTTAAACTGGTTAATGGTTGTCCTAGGGTGCGTGCGGGTGACCCTTATGTCAAAACAATTGTAAGGTTATAGCAATTTAAACTTAAATGTTAAAAAATCTTTGGATAATCATTATATTATGTAGAACAAAGTATGGTCTTCCTTACACCTATTTTTGGATAGACAAATATCTATGGTTTTGTTAGTTAAAAAAAAATAGAAATGTTTTGCATTCTTTGAGTTCCTCTTTTATGTGCAATATTTTGTCAGTAAATGTTTAATTATTAGTAATAGTGTTATTCTGTTGTGTTCAATTCTTGGTCTATTAGGTATTGTTTTTTCTCTTTTTATTAATTTGAGGTTCTGCCAATTGTATATTGTGTTTTTGATTTTTGTTTTTTTTGTTTGTTACTTGATTTTGGTTATGTCTTAAGTTTGAATTTTAAAATAAAATGTCCATATAATTATTATCCGAAGAAGTGATTTGTTGATTAGTTCTTAAAAGCATTAGCATTTACAGACTTCATATATTTTTATAGTAAATTTTACTCTGTATTTATTTTGGTGAAAATTATAAGATTATTTAATGTAAGCAGTATGAATTTTTTTCTAATAGTTATAAACGTTTTTTGTGTTACAGGTAATAGACAACCACGGCGAGTTGTTTTTGATAGCAGTAGACCGTAAAGAGGCCCAAAGGTTGTCTCTGAAAGTTCGTCGTGTACTGATGGAACACTCGTCTAATGATAAAATGTCTGTCTTGCAGTTTCAGTCTGTGTACCAAACAATGTTTGGCGAATCTATAAACATTGAAACCATGCAGGAGAAACTTAGTGAAACTATTAAGGTAATAACAAAGAAAACTCCTTGTTTTCGGATATATTTTATAAAAGCAAAATTTGTATTTAGATTGTAAAAACTAAATTTGGAGAAGAATATGTACAGCTGACACCTTTGCAATTATTCGCCCAAGACATGTATCGTCTGTTAATGATCTCAGACGGTCGATTGTTATTGACATCTCTTGAAGCCGCTTACTTAAGACTGTTTGGCACTGCCATCCAGCCTGCTGTTTATGGATATCAGTCTGTATTGGCACTAATAACTAGTATTTCGCACACAGTACTCATTGAAAACAAGCCACCTAAACGATACATTGTGCTTAACAAAGAACTAGCCAGTAAGTCAATTGTTTTATGGAGTGAATGCAATTATCATATAATATATTATTATGATAATAATAATAATTCCTAACCAACTTTATGCTTGTTTAATAGGTGTAGGTATTCATTTGCCTAACAATATAATGAAATCGCCCATGCTAGATCAAACTGAAAAGAATCATTGTAATAAACCTGATACAGACTTAATGAACCTCAATGAGAGTTTCAACGAAAATAATGTTTTGCTGTCTGAAGAAAATAAGGTAATGATCAAACTATATTTTGACTTTGATTTACTTTTTATATCCAAGACAATAGTGTATATTAATAAATAATTTGAATAACCCATGAATGTATGTAATTGTTGAAAATGATGATAACAGGCCGAGTCTGACTTAATGTATTTAACAAGGTTTCATATTAATCTGTTGGTTGAGATCATTTTCCCAACATTGAGAGATATATTTTAATCTATTAAAAACATTATTTGTGTGATCATTTTCGGAAGCGACTTTATAAACTGATCAACATTACAAATATTTTTAAGTCTTAACAGTTTACTTTTTTGATCATTCTTATATGTACATTTACCACAATAATTCAAGTATCTACATAGTCATACTTATTGTAATTAAATCTTTATTAGCTTTACTTATTCTCCTTGTTAGATTATTGCTAGTTAAAAATCTTAAAAAATTAAAATTAATTTTATATATTAATATTATACAAAATATGATGAGCCTGGGGGCCATATGATATAAATGGGTTGTGACATGGTAGATCTGTTGACTTGTTTTGTCCAGTTTTCCATTGATCAAAAAACATTATTATATGCTTATTCCCAAATACTGATTTTGTATATATTACACAAAAAATGTTAATAATTAATTATTCATACATTACAGCAGTGTTTCTCAACCTTTTTTCATGTATGTACCCCTTGACCTCTCACCACTGCTTTACATACCCCCAAATGCCAATTTATCGTATATTCACACACAACACAAATAAGATATTATGAAATAAGTTTTTTTCACGTACCGCCTCATACCTTTTTACGTACCCCCTGAGGTACGCACACCACAGGTTGAGAAACTCTGCATTACAGAAACTTATTTAATATAATATATGCAAATTACATTGTTTTTTGTATGATTAATCAAAATAAAGTCATGATGATATTTCAATAGGCCGAGCTGATGATAGTTATTTGCTTACTGTGTATAGTATGTCGAGAAATCAGTAGAGGTTTTTATTTAACTTCCAGATTTCTGGTACAACTTGTTCAGTAGATTAATATCAATTCATGTGATCAACTCTCGGAAGCGATTTAATAAAATCTGAACTTAAATTTATATTTATTGTTTTTATATAATTGTCTTAAATTATAACTGAATAATTTTTCATATATGAATGTAATTATTTGTATAAAATAAAATAACATTTCAATAAGCCTAGCTGATGTTTAATATATGTACGCGATATGTCAAGAGGTCAATTTTTTTTACGTTAATGTATATATTTTGTAATATATTAATGTTATGATTTTTCAGACACCTGTGGTGGTCAAACTTCCAGCTTTAAAGTTACATCCAAACATATTCAACATGAGTCCTATGTCACTGGTAAACTGTACTTCACCACAAGCTCCTCATCCATCACAGGTGCCCATGCCAACTGAACTGTGTCCGCCGTTTGGTGACAAGTACAAACCCATCACTACAATCAACAATAACAATCATTACAATGACAATCAGTTTTGCTGCCCAATGGGCAACAATGATTTATTAAATACTAACAATCAAGGTAATTCTGTGGGCAACATTTGATTTTTTTAGTAATCAAATTTTATACAAAATACTTTTTTTTTGGTTTTCAGATGATCAAAATCAACATTTAGTTCATCAATTAAATGATCGTTTTCATTAAAAAATTTAAATCGTCTAAGACAGGTTTCAATAGTTTTTTACAACGAAAGACGTTAATATATATATATATAAAGATAAAAGAAATTAAATTCATAAAATGTTTATACATTAATATTTTTTTTTTTACATCAGGACTGACTCTCACTCCTAATTAACTAAAAAGTATTTTTATTCGTTTGATTTTTAAACAAAATATTTTTCCTGGAGAAAAACTTCTTTATATTTACATTTACAAAGTCTATTAGGTTAAGGGATAAAGTGATATATTAATGGATCTCACTTTTGATTTTTTATGTGTTCACTAGATGTTTTAATTTATATTAGATTTGTCGCATAGTTAATATGTAAAAAATAATAAGTATAAATAAATTTATATTTATATATATTATATACGCATGTAACTGAACAAAAATATTAATTAATAGTAACAATGTGTGATATTAGTTTATTACAATATCACAGAGTATTTTAATTATTTCAAAATGTCAAGTCTTTTATTACTAATTTTGCTTGAAGTTATTATTAAAATTAAGTAAACATGCATAATTTATTTTGAGTACAGTTTTGAAGTAATCAATTTTGTTGAAATGTTTCACCGAAAGGTTAGTGTTAAATTTTGTTAGGCATTATGTTCAAACACATTATAATTTATATATTTCGTAAAATATTTTATTTTTATGCATATTTATTTAAATATATTCTACTATAACAAAATTATAAAATAAATACTTAAGCTACGTGTTTTGAGGGTATACAATTTTTTTTTATTACCAAACAAAAAAGACACAAAACGAAAAAAGTAGAATAAACTTTTATAATGTTAATTTTTTTTTTTATATTAGTATTTATTCTTATATTGTTAACTTGTTATTAGTGCTCTCGTAATATTATTTCCTATATTAAAAGAGAGCAATGTTATTAATTTTTTTTTATTATCAATAGAATATTTATATCAATCATGTAGTGTATAATAATTACATGTACACCTCTTTGTTATATTATTATTGTTACTCAATTGAAGAGGTATTTTTTTTTCTAATTTATATTTTCTATTTAATAGCTTTAAGTAATGTGTACATCAATAGGACAATATGTTTATATATATATAATGTATATATATACATATTGTCTAATGATCACTGAATATCCTAATCCGATTGGAGTCATTTTTATTTGTATTGATGTTGTTTTGCAATACGTTTAAAAGTATTCTTTAATATACTTTCATTTTTTGTTTATTTAATGTTTTCTAAACACGTGCCAAATTTTGTTGTTTTTTTTTTTTTTTGTTATCTAAATTACTTATTTACCTTTTTAATATTTACTAAGTGAACAACCACTCAATGTGAACGTATACAATGTATTATTATTTATAAGAATACCAAACTATTGTTCGAGTGCTATAATGTCAAAAATGCATGGACAATAAGTCGATTCAAATGTTATGTTTACAATGTTATTTAATTTAAAAAATAATAAATAAAAACATCAATATATTGTATTAGAGTTTGCTTGTATTATTTCTTTCTTTTGTTCCATCTGCCGCTTTTTTAAGTATCCATTTTTATATGACTGTTGAGTGTCGATTCATTACACTTCATATTATTATTAGTAAATCCATTAACAATATTATTTTTTGATTTTAATTCTTATTAAAAATTGTACAACTCCAGTGAAAATGTTGAAAAGAAGTAATGGCAACAGTAGAAGTAAAACATTGAATACAATTCAACAGTGAAAAACACATTTTTGTGAAAATCAAAACCGGCAATGCCATTTCAAACTTATTGATAATCAAGAAACGTTTTCAGTTGCTTTTAAAATTAAAATCGACCAAAAAGGCAGGATACCCCTAGATGGCTGTTTAATTTTCAATGTCTATCCATCAGCTTTCATGATGGCAGGATGCACCTTGACTTTAATTGGTGTAACCAACGGTATAATTCGGTTCCTAGGAGTACATCCTCTTTAACCCTATCCATAATAATATAACGAAAATAATTGAGATTTATAATTTAAGACAATTTATTAGAAGTTACGTTAAGTTAGTTTTATGGTAATTAATTATTTTTAAATTACAACCAAAAATCTGAAATTGTTAAATTTCTTTAGTTAACTTAAACAAAAATTTTCAAATTTTATCATTGTTTAGTTTTTCTACGATCTAGGAACCTATAAAAAAAATTAAAAATATACCGGAAAGTCATCTACATTCTTAATGACTATTTGAAATTTGAATTTTTTTGAACATCGCATATTTACTTATGTAATAACTATATTTTACCTCAAAGTCAAACGATTATGGTTTTTTGTTGTAATTCTAAAACTAATATGTTTGCATTTTCAGCAATTTTTTTAAAATTTTGACTCAAAATCTTTATGGACATAAAAAAAATTTAAATGACAATAAAAATTGATTCACCGGTCAAAAATTGTCGAAAATTTAATACTCTTGTATTAAGGTTCTTACCCATAAAAGTTGTTCTTAAGAGGATGTCACACACTGTTTGTTTTCTCTCTCTAGCCCACGCGCAACACGGACAAAAGGCATTTACGTAGTCTGAACTCGCTCAATTTTGGTTCTAGAGTAAAAGAGTAAATATAGAGTAAATATACCTATTATAAAATTAAATTTTGAAAATATAAAGGTTATTTAAAAATGTTGTAATTTATAGCTAATTCTAAATGATATAATTAACGTTGTATTGAGAATAATGGAAAAAACTCATCGTCTTGTACTCAGAAATATTATCAAAGTTTTATTTTATTTAAGTATATTTACTCTAGAACCAAAATTGAGCGAGTTATAATCAGACTGCGTAAATGCGTTTTGTCTATGTTGCGCGTGGGCTAGAGAGAGAAAACAGTGTGTGACATCTTCTTAAATCTGTATAATAATGTTAAATCTACACAGGCACGTTATTTTTATATTCGATTTAAGTTTAAATTTTTACAAATTTGTCAAAATCACACAAATGTACAAGTTAATAAGTTTTGAAAATTCTTCATAAATATGTCATACCAAAAATAAAAAATTATAAAATATATATAACGATTATTATTTTTATAGACAAATTTAGTCGAAATTACATAAAATATTTAAACTATGAATAACGAGTATTTAAAGTAGGACAACTCAGAAACTGTTCGTTTAAATTTCGATTACGATACCTATGTACGTTGACATTTTTAGAAAAATCTTCTAATTCATAATTTAAATTTAAATAGATATATCTAGTTAAAACCTAAAACTTAGTTTCTCATCTGAAAAAACAAAGTTGATATCGGTACAGGATAGTGAAAAGCTTGATAGTATTAAAAAATATCGTCTTTATAAAATCGACACGTTAAAAAATTTCAAAAATCTGAATTTGAATATATATATATGTATACATATAATTTAAGTAACATAAATCATAATAAATTATACAAGGTTAACATCACCCGATACAAGTCCGGATTAAGGGGGGCACACTTCCGGGGCCCATCTTTATCTCTAATATATATATTTTTTAACGCGTTTAAATAATTTAAAAAAATATATATTTTAATTGTTCTGTTTTCTGTAGATTTGTCAATTTTTCTTTTTTTTCTACGCCTATTTTCAACCAAGTTTTGTAAAGAGCTTCTTTATTAATTATATTTTTTATCCGTGATTTGTGTTTTAATAACACTAAACATTACACATTTACTTTCGAATCACAAAGACACAAAGACAACAAAATACGATAGCCGATAGGACGCTGGACGACTTTATATGACATTTTCAATAACATTTCAATGGATACGTCCCACTGAATGAGACGACCATTAAAAAAGGTAAAAAAATGTAAGCATTGTTTTATGGCTAATCTACCTACTAAAAATGTTGCATTGGTTTTTGTCTATCATTTTTATATTAATTGTTTTAGTTTCACAAAAGTGTTTATAATTCTTATAAAAATATAAAACAAAAACACAATGTTATTGTTTTTATTAGGTAATAGGTACTAAATTATAAGGTATTAGGTATATAGTTTTCTTCATCAAAGGAATGATAATATAGCTGATTAATTAAATATTTTTGATTTATGCAACTAAAATTAATTAAATAAATTAAATCATGTTGACCTATCTGAAATTTTCGATTAAAAAAATTAAATTAAATTAAATTAAATTTTATTTTATATAGAAAATGCTGCAATAAACTAAAGTAATTGTATTAATGCAATTATTATCAACAAAATCATGAATTTACTTTGTCTACTGAATCTACTGAATTACTCCGTGCACTGAGTAAGTACAAAATAACTTTTTGGTATTTCTAAACCTGTCATTGAGTTGAAGTCATTTTTTGAATCAGGTAACCAATTTATATGTATATCATCATTTTTGATAACCTGTCTATAATTTAATGTCGATAAATTATAGGTATCATTTAACAGTGTATCTTTAAATTTACTTACTGACAATTGACATAGTTTGTATAAAATGTTATTATCTGGTCCAAAGATATAATTAACATTTGAAGACTTGACACAAAGATGCATTACTAAAGTTTTGTAAGCACTATAAGCAGTAATGAAGTATTAAAGTTTTAAGTTCACACACCACAAAATACAAATTATACAAATATAATTCAAATTATTTAAAGTATTTTGATTTATTAAAGTATTTAACAATAGAATATATAATAGAAAATAAAACAAATATTTCAACAGGCAACAACACCGTTTAAACTACAGCAACTAATTTTTCTGAGGAGCTAAACACATTTATTTGTAATTTAAAATTGTTTTTAAATCATAGCAATATTAAATATATTAATTAATATATATATATATATATATATAAATAATAATAACAATAATATAGGTATATTTTGTGATAAAAGATTAGCTTACAATAATATATAAAATATATAGTATACACACAGACTATTACATGAAAATAGTCTGTGGTATATATGATACCCTCTCCCCTCAAAAAAAGCAAAGCTTGTGAAACAGTCAGTTAGAAAAAAAAATAATATTATAATACAAAATAATAATTAGACTTAAAAATTAATAATTAGCAATTCATTTTTATTAAAAACGAAGAATCTAAAGTTTTTAAACATAATATGAATAAGACGAATAGGTATAGATAAAATGAATATAATAGATAGGTACTATAAATTAAACGTTAAGATTATATAGATTCAAAGTATACAAGGTTTTTTACGATTAATTTCAGTTTTGAAATAGATTAAATAGTATAGTATAGATATTATAGTATGTGATAATAATAAATAAAAAGCTTTGTGATATTTTAAAATTTGAAATACCGAAAATACTGATAGTTAATATAATAAGTGCGATAATCAGTAATTAATACATAACAATTAAAGTATTAACTAGATATAAAAAATTATATAAAAACAAAAAGGGTAATTTAAAACGGGGTTATGTGCATTAATTGTTAGTGTTTAGTAATTGTTTTACTTATTTAGTCTTTTTCTTTGTCCTAAACAATTGGTAGGATATCTAGTTGAAAATTGGTATTGACCTGTCACAATTGATGCCAATTTACACTCCTAATATTTTATAATATATTTAAAAAAAATCGAAACACAACCAATTTTTTTTTACAGTAGTATAAAACTAAAACAGGAAACTTATTTTTCATTTTTTAAGAATCGAAAAAAAACCGAAACCCAAATTTAAAAATCGAAAAGGGACCGGAACCAAAATACTAGTTTTTTTTTTAAAACCGAAACCAAAATTTTAGTCCTTTTAAGAACCTAACCGAAACTGGAACCGTAAAAATCATTAAGGTTCCAGTCCTTGTCTAACAGTAATGTTTCCATTCTTGAGAAACCTTTCCGAGTAGCCCATTGCAGTGGTGTACTTCCATATGTATCCTTAACGTGAGCATCAGCACCGTGACTTAATAAAATCTCAGCAATTTTTAATTGATCATTTAGCACTGCTAAGTGTAATGGAGTCCCAGTCACATAATAATTGTTCTCATACATTACCACATCTTCTTCAGTGTCTTCTGTAGTGCATAATAATAGTTCACAATTTTCTGTCAGTTCAAGATTAGGATTAGCTCCATATTTTAAAAGAATTTGGGTGGTTTTTAAATCTCCTTTACAAGCAGCATAGTGTAATGGTGAGCCATATTTATCATCTTGACCGTTAATAATCGCCTTTATAAAATCAAGTTTTACATTTTGTAATATATTATTTATCTCTTGATAGTTTTTGTTTTCAATAGCCTTAGTAAGAGCTTTATATGGACTATCAAGTTTCATTAATAATTCAAAAGTTTTTAATGATTGATCAGAAAATTTGAACATCAGTTCTAATATTCCCATTATTTTTTTTTGGCTTATACGACTTAAATTCGACAAAGAAGTACTTAATAATGTAATACCGCCACAATCATAGATTTTTAATATCAAATCTTGTAAGTCTTCATTTGTATCTATGCTTTTCATACCTAACATATCTAATATTTCATAAGTCTCATATTTTTTATCATCTGAATTTTTTTTTAACCTATTTATTATTTTTTTCAATTTCAATACTTCTTCTGATACCTCTTTTAATGCATCATCAATCTCATAATCGTGTCTTATGTACAACTCTAATACCCGTTGCAGCAAAAATTTCACAAACTTATTAAGAGATTTATATTGATCTTCTTGCTCTTCTTTATTGGAAAATGTATAATATGAGTATTCAAACATTTCTTCATAACCAATTAATATATTATTATAAATCTTGCTATCAAGATACTTTTTAAATTGCTCAATTTCCTCTTTTGCTTTACTTACATAAGAACGTAATTTATCCAAATTATTTTCTATTAGATTAGTTTTACTTTCTTCATTAGACTCAAAATCAAGATTTAGTAAAAAATTTGACAGAAGAGGTATTTTTTGATTATATTTCGATGGTTTATCACTAAATAATAAGTATATTTTACTTGAATTTATAATTTCATAACCTCTAAAGCCAGAAGACCTACTAATACAATTTATAATTAATTTTAGTACTGTGTCTAGTGGATTGCTACTTTTATCGTAACTATGTAAATTATGTACTCTTTCTAAAAGTTTATGGATGTAGTATATTTGCTCAGCATATTTTAGGGTATGTTCGGTATATGACTGTATTCTTGTTTCACTTTCAGTAACTATACAGTTATACCCTATACCATATTGTAGTAATAGTTCTATTCTATCAAAAAAATTCAAAAACTCTTGATCAGAATGAAAAAGAGGTTTACTATAATGAGCATATGTCAGTGACATTGTAGGATGATTTAAACTCTCAGAGCTAAATTCTAAAAGCAACCGATTTATAGCTTTAGAAAAATTAATACCTTTTTTTATAGCTAGCTCTGTTATTTCCTTATCATATTTGAACAAAGGTATACTAATATTATGAACAGAATAATAAGAATTCTTAAACGTATTAACAAGATCACTATCCGTCTTTTCTATTAACAATTTAATCACATCAGATGGGGCAAACCTATAAAGAGCTTCAAATAGTGGCAAATATTCTATTAGATTATCCTTATAAAGTTTAACATCAATGATACCTAATTTTAAACAAGACCTGAGAACATTAAAATTTTCCTCTTGAAATATACGAACAATTAAAGTATTGTTATCTTTATCCTTCCAATTGGTATCGTAAGAAAATTTTTCTACGAGAATTCGTATAACATCCAAGTGTGAATTTTCGGCCGCTAACCATAAAGGACTATAAAACCATTTATCTATTTTTAAATACTCTTTTAAAAATGTTTTATTAAGTTTTTTTCCTAAAGCATTAGCAAGTTGTATATAACTCATTTCGGCTGATATACATAATAATTTTAGTAGATTATCACAGTCCTCAATAACGTCTAGAATATCTTCGTGTATCAACATAGAAAACTCAATTATCCCAAATAACAGTTTAGTGGATTGTTTATTATCTTTTCTATAATTATACATTTTTGTTTGGTCAAGAAGATTTGTTAATAGGATTCTAAGCTTATCCCGGTCATAAGGTAAATCTTTTTTTGCTTTTAATTGAAGAAACTTAGAAATTAGTATCCTATCGTTTTTAATTAGATTTTTAATTATAAATATTTTAATAAAGTTTTTATATTCATCTAATTGAACTGATTTAAATTTTTCCCAAAAGTAATTGGAAACAAAATATTCAGCAAAAGTACGATGAACGAATCTAGGCTTATTATCAACAACTCGTTCAATAATACCTGTTTTTTCATTCCGTAGTTTTACCTCGTCAATTAATCTAGATACTTTTTTTATTTCTTTTTGAGACATCAATTTCCTTACTTCATCTTCGTTAAATATTGCATATAAAGCTAATATTCTATGATCTTTTATACATTTATTGTATTCCCTTTCAATCATTATTTTTATATCTATGCTAGAAGTATTTATACCAGACTTCTTTTCTCCAAATCGAATTTTATGAAACTTAATGTTAATAAACTTCTCATACAAAGTAACCAAATCTTGCTTTTCAATTATCTGTTTAGAAAGGTTTTGCTCATTAGAATCATAAAAATCCTTAAACGCGTCTTTGTAAGCTTCAGCAACCATAAATGCATGAAGTGGTATACTCATTAAATCTATGGATTCAGGGAGCTTTTCTAGTAATTCACCAATAAAAACTACTAACCGTTGCTCGTTTAACTCATAGATATTCAACTTAGTTTTCCAAAATTGTTTTAAAAAATCATACTGTTGTTCTGCCAGGAACGGCTTTAATGAATATGAAAACACACCTAGTTGATCTTCTAGTGATTTAACATAAGGTCGACTGGTTATCCATAACTTTTTTACTTTGGTGTTTTTTAGAACTTGTAGTAACTTAACAGTTATTTCTTCATAATCGGGACTTATCTCATCAAATCCATCAAACAGTAAAACAATCTTCCCTTGATTATAGAAGTTATTAAATAGTCTTATTTCTAATAAGTTTAGATCTTGAATTCCTACTCCGTGAAATTCCAAACCTACTTTACCATCTCGTATAATTATAGCATTGAGGACGTTTTCTATAATTTTGTCTGCTGATTTTTGGTTTTCTTTTTTAAAGAGTTGAAATCCTACAGCCTTGTACAAGAACTTTATAGCTTCTACTTCGTTAAATTGTATCTTTTTCTCTTTTTCTTTTTCTCTTTCTAATTCAGTTGAATAATCAATTAAGTTAATCATTATAACCCATAAATAAGAGTCAGGTTCACATTCTTTTGTCTTTAATGCTAAATGATTCAACACAGTAGATTTACCCATACCAGGTTTTGCAGTAAGAATGACTACTCTGTCTGTTATATCAGTAATTTTATCTGGTTTATACTCCTGAATACTTTGTTTATTTTTATCTAAAATTTCACGTAATTTAGATAAAGTACCATGAGATTTCTTCCATATAAAATCATCTCCTTCCTCTTTGAGCCAATGAATATTACATTTTTCGTACTTATTACATATCTCCTTAAAAATCTCACCTGTATCAGAAATTAATACAATATCATTATATTTATTAAGCTCTTGCTCATTTATTTTATTGCCATCAGTCACAAATAACTTAGATCTCATTTTTTTTAAATCTTTCTTAATTTTATTAACTTGGCGATTAAATATTCGGTCAATATAATAGTACTTAATGTCATCATACTTAAAATCTGTGAGCGCTTTTCCTATCTTTATCTCCTCATTATTAATAAGCTTATACAATAATCCTCCATCTATTAAAAGTTTTGACTCATCATCTATTAATGTATCTAAACTTACTTCCTTTCCTTGAAACATAAATTTTCTTTTTTTTAGAAGGCTTTTTTGTGAATCATTAGTAAGATCAGTTAAACTATTTCTTTCATCTTTATATCTATCATAATTAGAAGAATTATTTTTAAATTTACCTGCTAGATAATCATTTTCTTGAGTGATAAGAATAATTTTTTTTTTATTATTGGACTTAATTACTTGTAATAATCGTGAGTGAAGTTTATCCAAATTTATCTCCACAGTTTCACATTCAATAATTAGCAAATGGCTTGATGTTACG
Organism: Rhopalosiphum maidis; assembly: GCF_003676215.2. Classification (NCBI taxonomy): domain Eukaryota; kingdom Metazoa; phylum Arthropoda; class Insecta; order Hemiptera; family Aphididae; genus Rhopalosiphum; species Rhopalosiphum maidis. The sequence continues at coordinate 6,972,164 of NC_040880.1, read as the reverse complement.
GATTCGAAAGCTGTTATTACAAGGTCTTGTAGACGTAAAAGAGATTTTAAACTAATAAAAATATAACTACTATCCATTTTATATGAATTATGTACATGTTTAGATTCCAGGATTTGATGCACTTTAATAGAACCTAATTTAGTTTGCTGATTAACAACATTAAAAATTTGTTTAGTGGTTTGATTATTTAAAAATTTACATAATTCATTCAAAGTATCTTTCTTAAAATCAATACCAAATTCTTTAATATTTGCACGATATACTAAACTAGGACCAATAAGTATAAGTCGATCAATTTGTTGTTTAGCGTTATCAAAAAATTGTGAAACATTGTCAGCTGTTGAAATAAATTCTTTTGTTTCAAAGTTTAAAGCATCACCTATTTTTGTTTGAAATTCATATGCAATGTAATCGGTTTCAAATCCTACAAACCAAGAACATTTTTTTTTGATAAATTCATTTAACATTTCTTGAGAACAATTAACTACAAATACTAACTGATTAAAAAAATTGTTTATATCTTTTTCTATGTCTTTTAATTCATAGCTTGGTAATTTAGCAGATAATTGATCAGAGTAAGGTCGTTCAAATTGATTAAATTTAAAGCTTTCTACACTTTTCCAAAAAGCATCTTTATCTCCTAACATTTCTTTACAAGTCCGAAAAGTGCCCTTACTGCCAATATTGAACTCATATTCTTTGAATTGATTAATAATGACATCTAATTCTTGTTTTTTTAACATTTTTAATTGATCACTTTTTATATTTTTAATTTTAAACTCAAGTTGAAATTTTAACTTATCTCTAAACATTTTTATACTCTCACTTGGTAGCTGATTATCTTCTAATGCCCAAAACTTAGAATTGAATCGTATTATACCTTTTTTCTCAATGAGAACATATCCTGCCAGATTATCAATATAAATGTCTAGTACCTTTTGTGTTTTAAAGATAGTAACTTTATTTTTAGAATCCTTATATGATTGAATAATTTGTGAAGCAATTTGCTCAGCAAGTTCTTCAGGACAGGATATTTTATAATCAACATCAAAACCTAAAGACTCTCTTGTACTAATAAATGTTTCTTGAAAAAAAGCTGCTCTAAGTTGTTTTGCTTCTTTAGGCAAATCTTGATGATCTTGTATAAAATGAGAATGAAATTTTCCGGAAGGTTCAATTACTCTATTGCTTTCTAGAGCACTCAAATAGCTGTTAAGAGTGCTATCCTTCTTTATAGGTTCATCATCTAGTACACATTTTCTCAAATTCTTTACTATCTTAATTAAATCATATGTATTTTCTAGTTGCTCCATTATTTTTTTCCGATAAGGAAAATCACCCTTTTTAAATTTCCAATTTCCAATTTTTTTATTTATTAACTCTAAGATTGGAATATTATCTTGTAGTTGATCAAAGCTACTTTTCAGATCATTAACAAAATCAACGTTTGTAGCAATAATTAGTTTATTTATTTTACCTTTATGACTATAATTTTCCTTTATTTCATTTTTGTATGAAAGAAAGTATTTTTCTAAAGCAAATGGACGTTTGTCTTTATTATTTGATTTTAAGGAGTTTTCCTTTTGTTGGAGATTGATTAAGTCCTTAATATCAATTTTTTCTTCTTTGTTCAATTTATGTTTAGCTTGTAAAAAATTAAACTCATATGAATTTGGCTGATCAGTTTTATAGCTCCAAACCAAATCATCGAATTTTCCAGCGTCTGGATCTTCTGTCTTGAATTTAAAAGTTCCACATTTTTTATATTTTGATCTCTCCTGAGCTTCGAGTGCAACTACCATCATCCACTGTATTTGGTAAACAACTCCATGATATGATTTCTGTAGGCCTATAGGTGTTCTATGTTCTTGTGTATCTGAAGTCAGTTGTAAATAGCTGGAAGTAAAAAGTTTTGGTTTTTTTTTATTTGAGGGCCTTGATTTAGGTTCTTTATCGACATCAAAAACAACAGATGATTTAATATCTGAAAAATAAAAGAACTGATGTTTGATAGATTTTACATTGATATATGATTGGATTTTAAGATTTAATAGGAATATTCTAACAATATGAGTGGAAATTTTGGTAGATTTTTTTAAAATACATTATTAATACTCTAGGCACCTAATTTTAGATAATAAGATTAAGCAAATAAAGTAAGTATCAAAACATCTTGAAACTTAAACATAATAACTTTCTAACTTTAAGTATTAAATAATATAAAATTAAAAATAAATAATAAACCAAAGTTCTATATACTATTTTAAGTAAAAAAAAATGTTTAAAATCTAACCATCTACTCTTCTTTTTACTGTCCATACTGCATTTGGATCCTCGAGTAGTTCAGATTCTGCCATTTCTGGCTAAGGCTATACCTTACAAAATAGATATTGAACTTCAGCTACAAAACACTATATAATTGTGATTCATGGAGGATCTAAAGCTGCTAAACAAATAATCAATACCTGTATTAAATATTTGAAACAAACATAAGTTATACTAAATAACTACTTTTAAAATTTTAACTAAAATGATCAAAAATGGGAAGTTGTTAGTAATATATTTAATTTATATTTAAGATTATAAGAAAATCCTAAATCAGATTTGCAAATTAATATTGGCATCATTCGACCAAATTATGTGATAAATTATTACATCATCAATAACTACAACAATGTAGATTTAATAATCTAAAAATCTAATAATTAATTTTTGGACTATTTATTATTTATTTAAATTAGGGGTTGCCAACCAGTCAATCTTTCTAGGAATTTAGGTCGATCATTATAAAAATTAATTTTACCATAAACAAAATTAAAATATTGTCCATCTTATGGCTTAAATATACTATATTTAAGTCATGGTCCATCTCTAATATGATATATCAGTGATAGATTAAAACCAAATAGGGGAATATGAGAGGATTTTAATGTTTATAATATTATAAAATTATATAAGTACTATTTAATGTTTACTTTATTAATGACTTAATAGCAATGCATGCAGCAAGCAATGAAGCAAGACTTATTCGGCACAATATAAAGCTGACTAAAGTATCTTTATTATAAATGTTGTTAAGTTATCAAAAATAGTTATAGGTATAAAGTTGAATTCTGTGATAATACAGAATGAATGTAAGATGAAATACTGTTATATTACCACCACTAAAAAAGGAATTAGATTATAATATTTAAAAATATTAATTTCTTTACTACATATAATAGTATTGAAGTATAAAAGTATGTTTCCATAAAACTAATTTAATCAACAAATAAACTATACAAAACTAGAAACATTAAGCGATCTTAAAACTAGGGCTCGGAAATGAATGCAGTTTAAAATTTTTTTTTTTTTTGTCAAACTTTTAAATTGTATTTAAAAATAATATCATTAATTATCAAATATGCTCCAAAAACATGGTAAAATTGAAAAGTATGCCCTTAAAACAGTAATTGGTAAAAAGACTAAGGAAAAAAGAACATTTAAACAAATATAACTTTTATTCATCTTTATATAGGTATCTAATATATTTTTATATATTAAATACAATATAACTTATTAGATATAATATAGAATAAAATGCATTTTTATTACTGGAAATTCCCTATGTAGAAATCATAGTGCCCTTATAGGTGACCTTTTCATACTTAATCATAAAATATAAAATAATATTTTATTACTGGAAATTAGCGATGTAAGCTTCATACTTTCTTTTATAATCAATAAATATATTTAAAATTTTTAAAAATTGTTCTTTTTCCAGGGATTCCCTTAAAACTACAACAAATCACTAAATATTCAAAAATAATGCACTATAAACTTTAAATATATATATTTTTTTTTAGTGTTATGAAATTAATTTTAAAATTTCAAGCTTACTTAGCAATAAATCTAATAAATAAATAAAAAATCTAATAGCTAAAAAAAAAAAACATGAGAATGCAATAACTTCCGAGCCTTATTCATAATCATAATTCATAACCAATAGAATAATGGGCATAGTACACATGAAATATGATCTAATTGCCTGATTGGTGCCTCACTACTTCATTTTTCTTACATTGTATGCACGTTACGACGAATAGACACTGGTAGTTTTTAGTAGCACTACTAGCAGTGTGTGGTGGAAAACATGACAGTTGACAAAAAATATCAAATGGAATATCAAACTGCATTTTTCGTAGGGGATCAATACTAGATTGCTTGCTCGTTCACAACATAAAATAGCAGACTATGAATATTAACCATTTTCCTTTGCAGAATAGTGTACACTAATAGCCAAATACTTTAGTAGGTTTGAGCGTTCGTATCATTCGTGACGCATAACAAATATCAAGTAACAACGAATAAGAATTTGAATGATTGAGACTGAAGAGTTGAGAACAAACGAATTAAGATATAGTAATAGTATAGCCGTTATACTGCTATAGAGTAAAGACGATAATTAAAAATATTTTACTATTAACAGTATAAAGACTATAAACTCAACCGTTCGAGATGAAAACAAAAATCAGAACAGAAATCGATTCACTCGGAATCACGGTTATATTAAAATATTGAATATTTTATATTTCGACATGCGTCATGCGTGGCACTTACCGACAATATCGAAATTCGAATTACTGTTATCGCGTTTGGCGTTTCATTTCAACTGTTTCAAGAGATATCCTCATATTCTGACTGTTGTTCCCATCCCGTTCCATATACCATGATTTAAGGTAATAAATAAACTTGTCACGTTCACGAATATAGATATGGTAGTATCTTTAGCCGCTCCAAAAACAGCTGTCACACGGTATTTTTCGTATTGTATTGGTTACACTGTCTTCCATTAACAGTGGATAATAATAATATGGGTCTTTGCTTCTTTGGTTTTTACTCTTTAAAGATAAAAACAACAACCATCATCAGAGTATTGTAATTGTTTTCTGAGTCCATTTTAAAAAGTTTATCTTTTTCTTAATTCCCTTAGCTAAACGTACAGGATCTTATCCTTCGGGTTATCAGAAACTGTGGAATGACTAAAACAACGAACATGAAGGATATTCTGCCAGCTTTTCCGGAAGAAAATATCGGTAAGTGAATGTCCCGAATAAAAGGGCGTGTACCTTACGACAAATCACCACAAAGACCCGTTTAAACAATTTTTTGGAACTTGTGTATTTTCACAGATATGTTTGCCGCCACCAGCGTTTTGCAGCAACAAGCGGCTGAAATAAGAAATCTGAACCCCAATTGGTCTTCTTATTTGCAGTAAAGTTATTTTACTTGATATTACCACAACATAACATCAATGTGCGTCTAATAATATAAAATTAAACTCTATCATAGGTCCCAAATGATATCGCAAGAAGTTTTCGATTTCATCAGTGCTTACGATGTGACTGATGCTAAAGGTCAATTTTTAATTGACAATCGCCCACAATCTGCAAAGGCCTTCTTCAGTCTATTGGAACATATATCTAAGGAATCAACTATACAATATGTACTTGTATTGATTGATGATCTGTTGACCGTGAGTTGTTTCTTTCTTCTTAGGTACTCTGACCGAAGTCACTGAACAAAGGGAATTAATCGTACGCAACAGTATAGTTAAATTTTTTTCAAAAATTTTCTCACAGGAAGATCGATCACGTGTGGAAATATTTCATGAATATGCTCTTAAAAAAAATGAACCAGTGTGCGGAAATTTTTTGAACCTGTTAAATGCTGCAGATGGGTTTATAAACAACATGTCTGCTCGAATCATAGCAAAGTTTGCCTGTTATTCAACTGATCTTATCAATCAAACTGATCTTCAGTTCTACTTGAATTGGATTAAAGAGCAACTGCTATCTGCTGTAAGGCAATACTTTAAAATAAATATAAAAAAATGTATCTAGTTTATATATGATTCTTATTAATAGGATTAGGATGTTGTGAGATATTTGTAAATAATTTGTTTTTATTGTATAAAAACCTTGCATTTATTAATTTATTGCTAACTTAAATTGCATCTAAAATATTTAGAATCAATTTATACTTATTCAATGTATTCTATCATATTTAAAAATTTAGCATATAATTCTTAACACATTAGCTGCTTATCTGTAAATCATATTTGGGTATAGCTATTATGACATCATGAAGATTGTAGTTCTAAAAAAAAATTCATAACAATTGAAAAATGACATCAATTTATGGTTTTTATGTATTTATGCAGGAATACTTTAGGAGACATTAACAAAATATAATAGTTTAATTGCAACTCTAGCCAAAATATAGTACATTTGATAATAAGGGACATGATGTCATCTGTAGTGATTGTGTTAATATGCTTTTTTTTGTTTTTAAAATATTGATTATGATTTTAGAACAATGAATACATGCAGTCAGTTGCTCGCTGCTTGCAAATGTTACTTCGTCGTGATGAATATAGAACTGCATTTATTTCAGTTGATGGTATATCTACTCTTTTGAGTATATTATCAGGGCGTGTTAATTTCCAAATTCAATATCAACTGATATTCTGCGTGTGGGTTATGACATTCAATCCACGCTTGGCTGAACGAATGAACAAGTTAGATTCTAATAATAAAATAAAAGGAAAAAAATCATTAACTAATTTGTGTTTTTGTTTGTATAGATTTAACGTTATTCCCATTTTGGCAGATATTCTAAGTGATTCTGTTAAAGAAAAGGTTACGCGAATTATTCTTGCTGTATTCCGGGTAAATAATAATTCATCAAATACTAGTCCAATGAGAAAACATGCTATATAGCCCAATAATAATCGATTCTTCTGCGTAATCCTATGTAAAATCCTATCATAATGGAACTAGTTTCGATGGCATGTTGCTGAATAGGGATACACAGAATTAGCATGTTTTCTTGTTAGACAAAGTATATAATAAACTTTTTTTGAATAATTGATCAAATTTTAGAATTTAATCGAGAAACCAGAAGATAATACTACTTCCAAAGATCATTGCATCGCAATGGTCCAGAGTAAAGTTTTAAAACAACTAAGTATTTTTGAACAAAGAAAATTTGATGACGAAGATATTGTTGAGGATATACAGTTTTTAAATGAACGTCTACTAGCATCTGTGCAAGATCTTAGGTATAATCAGAAAATTCTTAATTTTATATAATATAATGTGATTCACCAATTTTGTTTTGGACATTATTATTTTACAGTTCCTTTGACGAGTATGCAACTGAAGTAAAATCTGGTCGATTGGAATGGAGCCCCGTGCATAGATCAGCACAATTCTGGCGAGAAAATGCATCCCGCTTAAATGAAAGAAATTACGAACTTTTGCGTATTTTGGTGCACTTGTTGGAAACAAGTAGAGACCCACTTGTTTTGAGTGTTGCTAGTTTTGATGTTGGTGAATATGTAAGACATTATCCACGTGGGAAACAGTAAGTATAATATATAACTTTATATTTAACTTACATTATAACAAATTTAATATTACTTTGTTTTTTAATATTTTATAGTATAATTGAACAGCTTGGTGGAAAACAACTTGTTATGCAACTGTTATCACACGATGATGCAAATGTGCGTTATGAAGCACTTTTAGCTGTACAAAAACTCATGGTGCATAATTGGTAAGTTTTTAAATTATAAACTGTTAATTAATATTTTTTTTTCCATTAGTTGGTTACACTTTATAAATATAATAAATTCCAAGTATCAATGGTCATATTTGATAATATATGTAAACTAAATACTTTGATTTTTGGAAATTGATTCATCATACCTGAGATAAAAAATTTTCAACTATAGTTGAGGCCAAATAAATTTTTAAAAATAATGTTTTAATACTAGCCACTAAAAAATTAAATTGAAATTCTTAAATTAAAATAACAAAAAAATGTTCAATGTCACAGAAACAATAATTGGATTAATATCCAACTTTGAGTATGCGTGCTTTAAATGCAAGCTAGATTATTTATAGATTTAATAATATTTATTGACTATTATTCTCGTACATACTATTTCTTATGTAATGAATTATTATGGAAATTTAATTTTTTTTTTTTTGGATACAATTCATGCTGATATTTCCTAAAGTAAAAAGATTTATTTTATACTGAATATTAGTTTAAAAAAAATAAGTTAACACTAATCTAAATTTGTATGCATTAATATATTATTACTAATTAATGAATATTGATTTGTATTATTTTATTTATTTTAGGGAGTACCTTGGTCGTCAGTTAGAGAAAGAACAGGGTACCAGTACAGATAGAACCACTGCTCTTACTGGAAAAGCTTAAAAGTAATTTATGCATAAAAATAAACTAAAAAGAAATTCAAATTTTTAATGTACAGATGTTAAAGTTTTATTTTGTAGATTCCTCGTAACACAACACTAGGTTGAAAAGATCAATATATTATAACTTCTTATTGAAGTTAATATATTTTTCTTCTTCTAATTTTATTATCTATGTATTATCATTGTTTCAATGCGGTATTTCGTGATTTATTGTTTTTTTTTTTTCATATTTTAATTATACCATTAAATTATTGTAGTTGTTAATCATAGATATATACCTAAGAAATGTTATGCATTTGATCATTCCATTATAATTCAAAAAGTGAATTTATTAAACAATATTTTTGTTCATTCCTTTTAGTTTTTAATTTTATCATTTATACTATTATACTTAATGTGTATTGTGTATGCATTATCATTCTTATTTAAACATGATCAATCATAGATAAATATATAGATCATCAATTTAATATACATATTAACATTATAATAATTGTGATAATACTGATGTAAATGTATTTTGAAGTGTTATAGTATATAATTATTATATCTATAATCACCAGTTTAAACAATGATAGTTATTGGTATTTGGTTGTTAAGGTCATCTAAATTATTTTTAATAATTACTGTTAAACCATAATATAATATATTTGCAATATTCAGTAATTAAAAATATAAATAGTTATTGGTTATATAATTATTTTACAGTTTATAGTTGGTAACAACTGTATATCCTTATTGGACACCTTTCAAAAAACCTAATTTATACTTTAAAATGAAATCTCATTTACCTACCTATATCATTTTTATTAGGTTACTTACTTTTTTCGTACCTAAAAATTCAACAAATAACACAGGTGAAATTTGGTTTTTTATATTGGAAGGACCAATAACAAAAAAACAAGTATAGGATCGGACAGGTAACACAAAAATAATATTTTACAGCATTAAAAATAACCAATATGGACTAATTATTATTTTGTTGATTTAACAACAAAAACATTATTTGTGAAATTTATCTTTGACATATTTATTTTTTAGAAAACAAAACCACACATATAAAATTAAGTACAGTAGTATCCAAAATTATATTAATTCGTATAGGTAATACACTATATTATAATACAATTATAAATACTAATAGGTTATACTGTTGTATATAGTATTATTACACAAAATATAGTAGTATATTATTGTTAATTACATATTTTCGTGTATATACGGTAAACTATTACTTATTTTTTTTTTTTTATAGTTTATGAAAAATGACTAAATCAATATGTTTATGGTAGGGCAAGACATTTTTTGATTAGCGCCACCACGGTTACTGATTAATAATATAATAATATTCTAGATAGTTTTTCAATGGGCATAATAATACAAAATAGTATATACAATATACATATATGTATATGACTAAGCAAATTTACAATAAATTATACTGTTTAGTAAAATATATATGCGCATTTAGAATAAATTATAATTGCGTGATTGTGCGCCTTTTAATGTAAATAGATTCCAAACTATGCGGGATAGTCGGACGAGTTTTTAATAATTACCTCGTACTATTAATTATAACAAAATTGGTCTATATTATTATGACCGTTACGAGATAATCATAGTGTACACGGAGTTATGCTGTTGTAATTTGTCACAATCGATCAATGCTCTGATCGTGTCATCGGTCACTATAGGTCCGTCGGTGTACACGAAACAACTGTAGTTTTTGTACTGTACGAATTCAGTCGTGCTATATTCACGTCGATCACCAATCAATAACGGATAGGTGTGCATATATATTATAGGTACTTGGTTTTTTTAAATCTTCGTTCTACACGTTTGTTGTAAAAAAAAAAAATGTGTGACGACGACTCCACGACGAAGTATAACCGCAGAGATCCGAATTTCGGGACCAAAATCGTGCACGCCGGACACAACCCTGCAGAGTGGACTTACAAGGATGTCGTGCCGCCGATTGCGATGAGCACGATATTTAATTCGTCGTCGCCAGGAGTAATCGAAGTAAAACATTGTGTTACGTTGTTATTATAAATTATAATTAATTATGGACTTGTGGCGTCTGTATAAGTCTAATAATATATTATGTATAGAGGTACATTATAGTATTTACCTATGCTTATCGTGCATATTATATATATTATATTAGATATAGATGGGCATATTTTATGAACGGTATATTATGGTTTATACTTTATGCACCTATATTAATTTGATTATTTTTATATAATAAAAATGGTAAAAAAAAGATCAAATAGAATAAAAATTTAGATGTTTTTAACCAAAAAAATAATTGCCTACTTATTTAAATGTCAAGTTTTTTTTCTAAGTTTTCTCGTCAATACCATGAGTATATCCTGATGTAATATGCTTATATTATATTTTAGATATAGTATGTACCATAATATAATATAAACCATTCTACATAAGCAGTGGTATATAGAACTAAAATCCTAAAATTGTATAAAATTAACATATTATTTATCATAATATAATTAATAATAGACATAAATTTGGTATTTTTCGTTTAAATAAATTAAAATAATTATTTACAATATTTTTTTATACAATTTCATATACTATAGTTTATTTGTTGTTTTATTCATATTTTAAATGATTTTTACTTTCGGAAAAACAGATAACAAATAAAGAAAATAATTTTGTGAAATACTTGAAAACACGCAAATACGAGTATGTATGAGTTTGGAGATTATTTTAGTTGTCTAATCTCCGGTTAGCCCACCATTTATGCCAATCACTTTAGTATACTTTATATTGAAATTTGAATAATTTTGCAGAGTACAATTTATAATTTTAATTTCGAAAATTCAATATTTTTTTTTATTTTATACTTAGGTAAAGGGTAGGACCATTTTACTGAAGAAATGGAGTATTGTTTTTGTGAAAAAAAAAATGAAGTAGTTTTCCATTAACTTCCGCCCAAATTTTTGGACTATAATCATATGTCTATTTTCTTCAAAGTATTAAAACAATAAATAACATTTTAATTTCTTAAATATTAAAATTACTTATTTCATTTTATTTGTATTGAATTTAGATATGTATGAAATTATGAAACAAATTTTAAAATTTGATTTTTATTCGTATATTTTACTATTTTATTATATATATTAGTATTATATTACTTATATACTTAACGCTGTTAATTAATATTAATATTAATGTATATATAATTAAACAATAATTTTAATTTGTATGTTATATTTTAATTTGAAGTTATTATAGTTTTAAATTATTATAAAAATTAATATTTTATCAAAACGATTTTTAATTTTAATTTGTTTCATAATTATTAATGTCTATCTATACAAAAGTATAAATATAATATATATATATTCTTTTTCAGAAAATTATAGGCTCATATTCATATTGATATATAGATAAGTGACAATTTCTTATTTCGATAATATAGACAAAACGTTAACTGGACTAACACAATGGTTAAAATATTGTTGTTGTTTTTTTTTTTTTGGGGGGGGGGAGGATGAACAATAGAAAAATACGTTATCATATATTTGTACGAAAATAATGGCTACAAATTTACTTACTTTTAAGAACACTAATTTTGACATGGTGTTGGAAACTACTCAACTATCCTCTTTGTACAAAAGTTCTGCACTGAATATTTAATAGTGGTTATGACAACAAAAATAATCGATCGGCCATCGTATATTAGTTTACAAATTGCACAATAGTATTATAAGCACATTTTTTAACTCATAATAATGTAGTTACAGACGCACTGACACAAAAATACAAAATACGTTTAAATCTTCAATGTTATTCGTGTTTTTAAAGTACCTATAGGGCAGATATAAACAAAAAGTATAATATTAAAATGATTATATTAGGTATATGAATAGTTGTATTCAACTGTTTTACTTACCTATGTTTTACAACAATCAACCCAATTTTAATTTTTTTAAATGTTCTTGAACTTTCTCCTATAAATACGTATTATTACAGATACCTAATTAGGCTAATTACTTATATATATGATTGATGTATACAGGTACCAAGGTACTTTTACAGTGTACTAGAATGGCATTGACATTTTTACACCAAAATTACATTTATAAACACGTAATAATTCTTCCAATTCAATCATATACATGATAATGAGCATATTGATTTGTTATAGGGTTACGAGTACACGAGATGCGGCAATCCCATCCGATCGGTCTTGGAAAAATGTCTGATCGCACTAGATCATGCCAAGTACGCGCTAGCCTACAGCTCCGGGATGGCGGCCATCTCGTCTATGGTGAATTTGTTGGCGCCCGGCGACCATATATTGTGCAGTTCCGACGTGTACGGTGGCACGTACCGGCTGCTGAATATAGTGGCCAAGCAGGCGGGCATCTTGTTTGACTTTGTCGACTTCTCCGACACGGCGACCATCGTCACTAATATAAAACCCAATACGAAGGTGAGAACTCCAATAATGTCATATTCGTGCCTATAATATAATTAGAACCGAGAATTTAATGCATGAAAATTTTTTTAAAAATGCAATATAAATCCCGAAAAATGCCCTATAAGAAACCTTATTAATGAATTTAAATTTCAAAAAATTCAATATATAAAACGCACTGTAAGTTATTAATAAGAACATAAGATTTATAAATTAAAAATATAAAAATTTCTCAACTGTAAAATATTTTAATTTTGAGATAGCATTATTAATTAATTATGGTGTGCGTACAGATCGTGTAAAATAAATAATGAGTATTATTAAAAATATCAAGCAACATTTAATATATACATATCCGGATTATACATTCTTTAAATATTAATAATCCTCAATAAATTACACGGTACTGTCTTACGTTTTCAATTCCATTTCATCATAGGTATCCTCCTATGGCCATAATAGTCTCTTAGATCGTTATTATTCGTATTGCCATTTCCCAGAGAATGCAATGAATAAAAAACCTAGATTTTTTGAGATATACACGAGATTTACATTTAAAGATTAAAGAGCTAAGTTTCCTTAATATTTTGTTGAAGACTATTTAACTTTATAGATTGTTATAAATATTATTCAATTCTTATTAATAAATTACTATAATTACTATTTATTTGTACTTGTATTATGCTATATTAATTACCATTTTATGCATAGTTTTATTACTGTAAATTTACCTATACTGTACTTGAACCTTACGGGCGTTTATAATAATAAATATATGGATTTTTATACAAGGAAAAAATAATTATCTAATTGTAGATTTAAAGTTTTTTTTTAACATTTTATGCATGTGTTATGAATTTATGATATATATAGTATTATATTGAATTTAACCAAATCCATCATTCATTTACACGCAATTATACTATAAAAAAAAAAAAATAAAAAATAAAAAATCAGTTTTATGAATTTTTACGCTTTAACGTTTAAAATAATAATATTATATGTAAAATAACATTTTGTATCAAATTGTATATTATTTATTTTGAATTCAGAATGAAATTTGTCGAGAAGAATAAAATCATTAAATTCGATTAAAATATGGTAATTTCATTAATCAATATAATATAGGTATTATAAATCACTCTATAGGGACACATTCTACAACAGCTAGTATATTTTTTAAATTATAGTCCGTCTCTTATCACTGGAGCTTTATCATAATAACTATAACAATGGCAAATTGACATGCTGAATATTTTATATACGTGTATATATATAGTATACGTATACTATACTTGGTTTTAGTAAATTTATCTAAATCAATTATTTCGAAACAATAATTATTATTATACAACGCATCTGTCGCATCTGTATAGATTAATACCTTTTAATTTATCTGCAGCTACAGCTGATTCCTTACATTTCATTGTAATTCCATGAGTAAAACAGAAACAATTTTTATAATTATATATTAACTACTAGGTATTGTTCTAGATAATTATTTTGTATACATATTATTATTTGTAAGTATTAAGACTCATTGACTTGTATGTTTAAAATACCTTAATATACATTATAATAACGTTCAAATAAAGTATGGCTCTCTGGTATTTATTTTACTCATTCCAAATGAAGCTGTTGATTTGGACATATACATTTTAAACAAATATAGTTTATATTAATATACTATTAATATAGTTGATATTTTGTGTGTGATTTTATAAAACCACAATTGTCAAGACCTCTGCGGTACCTATATTATATTCATATTCGTGCATCAACATACCATCTAATTATACTTGTCATTGGTTATTTTAATTGTCTTCGTACTTAAAAGTATATTGTTATAGAATATATTATTGCATTTTATTTTAGCTCGTTTGGTTTGAGAGTCTATCGAATCCTTTAATGAACGTACTAGACGTACAAAAAGTGTCTGAAGTCGTTCACAAGATTCGAGCAGATATCATAGTGGCTGTTGACAATTCATTTGTGACCCCCTATTTTCAGGTATTTATATGGAATTATAATTTATAATGAAACCAAGATATATGTGTATATAATTAATTCTGCGAATCGTTTAAATTATTAAGTTAATGGTCTAGATCATTTACATTACGAAATCATTTAGCTATAAGTAAAAAAAAATCTTTGAAAACCGTTTAATCGACGAGAGTAGCTAAAACATGAAAGGGCGTAATTTATAGTGGTAGAGGAATGGCAAAGTTTACGTCTAACGTAACCAGGAACGTATACAGGGGGGTTCCCCTTGCCACCGAAAAAATTCGAGTAACGAGAAAAAAATTGTTTTATTATGTTCGGCACAATTTGTATTGCTAAATTTTGTAAGCCCCTCCCTACATTTTTTTTTGTATACGTGCCTGAATAACGTAAGTATATAGGATCTATAAATTTCTTGTAATTTCGTATAATACATACTTGTAATTTTATAACATATTTATCGCCATCATCGCAAGGACACATAGGTATTTTAGGAAAATTTTCTTGTGGTCCATTATTATTAGGTATCTATAAAGACCTGTAATGGCTGTAATCGGTTTAATGTGCGATCTTCCGACGAATTCGTAGTCTAACGATTATATATTTAGAGAATCGATTGAATCCATTTATTTTAATTCACGGGAAAGAATGTTCTACAATTTTAATCAATCGACGAATATTATAGAATATTTTTTTATTACTTTTATATTATATTAGGTACTTTTTGTTTATTTATTCCGTATATTAATATAAATACCAGGTTTTTGTATATATCTATACCAGCAATTAAGCAAACTATTATAATTTATAATGTTAAAACATCATGCCTACTTTGAATGTTTAAACCATAAAAATAATATAAATTGTTTTTATTTTGTTATAACACCATACACAGAGACCGTTGGATCTTGGCGTTGATGTGATAATGTATTCGTTGAGTAAATATATGAACGGACATTCAGACGTAATTATGGGGGCACTGGTTACTAACAACAAGGATTTGTATGAAAAATTACATGTTTTTCAATACAGTAAGTATAATAAAATATTGTTTATATTTACGCAAGAAAACATTTTCAAATTCTTAAATATAATTAAGTTAAAAAATAATTTTGTAACGCGCTAACGAGATTTTTTACCTAATCGGATATTATTAACCATAATTTTTCGAACGGATCTTTACGACGTAAAAATCGAAATTACGAGTGGCAATGAAAAATTAAACGAGGATAATCATTTATTCAGAATAAAAGTTTATGTAAAAGACTTGAAATACGCGGTCCTGCATTATAAATTTTTTTTAAATTTAATAAAACATATTTTAATTCAAAGTTTACTTAACAATTTTAGTGCATTTATTAGGTGCATTATTTTGATTCTTTAGGACATTACATTCTTAACTTGATTATATCGATATAATACTCATAAAAGAAATCATCGATCTATATTTTGTCGCAGCGTGTGGAAACGTACCTTCATCGTTTGACTGTTACTTGGTCAACCGCGGGCTGAAGACGCTGCACGTACGCATGGAACAGCACATGAAGAACGCCACGGCGGTGGCGGTGTACTTGGAATCGCATCCGAAAGTGATCAGAGTTAACTACATGGGCTTACCCAGTCATCGACAACACGAAATCATCAAAAAACAGTTTACCGGCCACAACGGCATAGTATCGTTCTACATCAACGGCGGTATCGAAGTTAGCACTAAGCTATTGGAATCGTTGAAGTTGTTCTGCATTACGTGCAGCCTGGGCTGCTACGAAAGCCTTGCGGCTCTACCGTGAGTATACCTATGCCACAGATAATTTAAACATTACGAGGTTATTCATTTAACACGAGATGTTCATTGTTTCAGTAAACAATAATTTTTGGATTTATTTTAATTTTTTTACTCTTTTGAATGATAGCATAATATATATTTTTAATTTCATATTCTGAAACAAAATTTTATAAATTCGTGATTTAAAAAATTATAACGATAAAAAATACTAAAGAATACATTTATTTTATAACAGTTTGGTTTTTCATTAACTTAAAATGACGTAAAAAATATATCTTCAAAAATGTTAAGTTATGTTTTGAAATAATGAGTGTCTTATAGTCTTATTACTTTAAATGAATCGTCCAATATATGCAATGTACTTATAGTTTTATAAATATTTTTTAAGAAAGTTATTTTGAAATAGTTGTATTTAATTAAATTATGGGTCACTTTATTTACTATAATACTTATACAATGATGGTTGTACTTAATGTTGTTATTTTGAAGTTTGCTTTCTCGTCGACTTTAATCTGAGTAGCACTATTGTATACAAAACCAAATAGTTCCCGAAATAAATTGGTTTGTTTGGCCTAACTTGGACGTGTGTGTCGGTTTTAAAATGTAAATAAATATAAATACATAATTATGTGTAATTTCCTTAAAAATGATATAAGTATAGAGATCACAAAAACAGACTTTAAAAATATATACACTACAAAATTTCAAAAGATACAAAAATATACATTTAAAAAAAAATGATACCAAAAAATGTTGAAAAAAACTGTAATTAAAAATAACGTCAATTTATCCTAAACCATTACGTCCACGTGGATCACCTAAAAATTACAACCAAAATAAAGATTTGTCCATACATTTATATTTAATCGATTTAAAATAAAGAATAAAAAAAAATAGGTACTATTACAATAGGAACAAAGTATAAACAACATAAAGAATTAATAAAATTTATAGTAAGTTTGTTTCTATTTTAAATATTTTTATAGGGGGTTTTAAAAACAACGGGATAGAAACAATCATATGAAGTTCAAATTCTTTAAACATTAGTCAAAATCATCACGACACTTTATAAACTAGGAGTGTTTTGTAAATGTGTAAAAAAAATGATTCTATATTAAATAAAACAATCTAACTGGAATAAAAAAACGACCATAAATAGAAAATCTTATTTGGTTAAAACAAGTCACAAACAAAAATATATATTTTAATTATAAAAAATGTAATTTTAATAAAAAATTACAAAAGAATAAAAAGTGTAGCAATTTTTCTAAAGAAGTTTTAAGTTCCTAGTTTAAAGTGGGGGGGGGGGCAACTTCACGCACGTGGGGGGCCTCGAAATTTTTAAACAATTTCCACGACTAAAGTTGAAGTTCGCAAATCATTGTACATTATTGCAAACTATTTGCAAAATATATATGTATAAAAAACAGCGCTTATTTATAATTTTTATATTTTTAAATTATGTGTAAGCGCAATTAATGTGGAATTATATTTATATTTTTTTTAACCTTTGACCTATCAAACAAAGCGGGGGTAGTTGGCACCACGAACTGAATTTTGCTCTGTTGCCGTAAAAAATGTGTTGCAAATTTTTTTATCAACGTTGCAAATTGTTGCGAATTAGTTGCAAAAAAATGAGATCGATTTGAAAACGATCGGATAAAGTCGGGGTGTCAACTTCACGTACAAACATTTCTGAAATATTAAGAATGTAGATTAATTTTACTAATAGTAAAATAATTAAATTACTTTAGTCTTTAATAGCTATATTAAAAATTATCATAAAATATACTTAATAGTGTAGGCCAACAGATTGTTTTTGCGAAAAATGTGTCGATCGTAGACGGTTCGTCAATTTTCATTTCTAAAGATATTTATGCTAGGTACCTTAGATACCTGCCATCATGAGTAATTGATTTTTCAGTAAGTTTAAGTCAAACTAATATTATGAATCATATATTTGATTGTTATTAATTTATATTGTTATGTTATTAAGTCAATATAGATACCAAATTACCGATGAAACGTATTTCGGCAAAAAAATATCGTTACGATAAAAATAGATCATTAGCAGATAATTTATAATTTATAGAATATACCTATATACAGGTCAGGATCGTTCTCTTGAATGTAAGCAACTCGACTATAATAATATATAGGTATATAGTATGTACCAGTAGTTTCACGACGAATTGGTAAGGGCATTGCGCTCTAACCGCAATAATTGTAGGCAATGGTGACAGTATGTCACCGCTAGAGTGCGGTGTTCGGATTAACTCTACCTTGTCAGTATTGGATTAGACTTGCTTTATATTTATATAACCGAACTGTTAAGACCTCATGCGAGGACGCCCGCGGTAATCGACGTCAACTCAGCCGTACGGCTTACCTCTATACCCATATTGGATATAGTTGTATATAAACCCTTTAATATGATAATACCTTTACTACGTTATATAAACATCATTGATCCATTGTGCTTACTGACTCACCGGCCAGTTTGACACAGGATCAGTTCTGACGTCTTCGATTAACCTGCAATAGATATCCGGCCTTGCCAAAACTTTTTTTATTCATGTTTTCAATGTTTTCTACCTTCCTATTTTCAGCCACCGCGAGAATCATAAAATCATATTAATATTGTATTGTAATCAACGTTATTGTATTATCCCACATCGTCGAAAAGCACAATTATTTTTAAGATTTTACATGGGCTAATACGATTAGTAACATTAAGTGATCATTGTTATTTATTATTATATTCGGATCGGTAGGTACAGGAAGATTCGCTTGTTCTTGCACGCATTACACATTTGCACAGGTCGACGCACATCACTTAGTGTGTCGCGAATAAATCGGTATAATCAACTGATATATTATTTCACTGTTCAATGTTAATTGTTAATATTATTCTCTCTTTAAAAATCAACAATTTCACAATAAGATTCCGATCGGGGCAATGGAGCAAATTTCATGTTAAAAACGTATTTAAACGCTTCCTTAGCTTCTAAGGCTTAGTATAATTAGGTGTACTACCTACTTTACGCTCTACAAACAATATTTTTCCATTTATTTATTCAAAGATGCGTTTATATAAATATAATCAATGATATAATATTATTGTCATATCAACGCAGTATAAGTCACAAGTAATCAGTAAGTCAAAAAATACTCACAAGCACTTTGTAGCCTTATAATAGTTGGCCGGCTAAGTAATATTGATCTAGAGTCACAATATATTATAATTTACATAATATATTATATATATTTTTGGCCATTCGGTCAAACGAAATGTTTAATTGCACACGCGTTTGTGATGTATATGCGCATAGACAAATCTCCAAGAAGCCACAGAAAATACTGAAGATAGAAAAACTTGATATTATTTTACTGTATTGTAGATGATGTATACAAACAATTAATATTTTTGATTTTTCTGATTTGCACAGTTGTAAAATGACGCATACTTCGCTTACGGACGAAGAAAGACAATCCACGGGCATTCACGATAATCTTATTCGATTGTCCATAGGTTTGGAATACTACCAGGACTTGATCGACGACTTAGAACAAGCAATTCAAGCAAGCGGAGCAATGGATAAATCTTAACGAATTAAACATTAATCTTAATAAATATTTTATTATATTATAATAATTATAATTATATACCTATATATATATATATGTTTATATTAACCAATTAACATTAACGTAATTTGACACAATTAAAATACTATTTTAACTAAAAACGATTATTTTTGAACAGAAGCTTTTAGTGCTTGATCGAGATCAGCGATTAAATCTTCTTCCGATTCTAATCCTACAGACAAACGGATTAAATTGTCTGAAATGTTTAATGCTGCTCGTTCTTCTGGAGGAACTGAAGCGTGAGTCATAAGTGCTCTGAAAAAATAATGCATTATTACATAATGTACCTCCCGAGTATACCTATGTAAAAACATTTTATCAACCCCTTCCTACCATTCCATAGAATATACCTGAGCACACCCCTGGTTTAGGTAATAGGAGTACTTACGGATGATCGGCCAGACTTTCGAATCCTCCGAGACTTTCAGCTAAGCAAAACACTCTGATGGCTTGTAAAAATCTAGTGGCTTCACCGATACCGCCTTTGATGTAAAACGACAACATGCCGCTGAAACCACTGGCCTGTTTTAACGCCACCTTGTGTTGGGGGTGCGACGGCAAACCTGGATGCATCACTTGTTCAACGAGCGGATGCTGTTCCAAGAACTTGGCCACGGCTAATCCGTTCTTCATGTGCTCCTTCATTCGCACGTGCAGGGTTTTCAGGCCACGATTGACGAGGTAACAGTCGAAAGGCGACGACATGATACCGCAAGCTGTGAGAAAAGACAGGGCATATAAACAATAAATATTTAAAATAAATAATTATTAGTTAACAGTGGCGAGCAGACACTTCCAATGCTGAAGGAGGAGAGGTTACATTAAGAAATATATTAAGGACATTTTTATTTAAATGTATAATAATTTATATGTTTATATATTTATATATATCATTAAATACAGTTTTCGTACATAACATGTCAACAAATAGAATATTATAATATATCGTATAAGTCACCCTGTATATTATAATTATAAACTACAGTAGGAGTCAGACTAAAACATAATATTTGCACCAATTATCTTTTACGAGTACTTACAATTCTGAATGTAGGCTAGACGATCGAATAATTCTGTATCGTTTACGACAAGTGCGCCCATTATAACGTCCGAATGACCGTTCATGTATTTACTTAGTGAGTAAAGTACGACATCTGCACCCAATTCAAGCGGTTTCTATGTACAAATGACCAAACGCAATGTCAACGATTAAATCTTAATACTATGCTTGATATTAATATTTAAAAAAATACTTAAAAAGGTTATTGTATGATAAAAATAATGATTTTATACAAATTATACATGATTGTTAACTCGATTAAATAATGATAAATAAAACTTCATATAAGTCAAAAAATACTCTCATTAAAAAGAAAAAAAATATTTTTATTTATTTTTTCAACTTATAATATAGATATTTTAAACAAATAGAGCTTTCTTAATTTCTTAGTAAAATATTTTAATACCTAATATATTATTTAATTGATAGTTTATAATTTTGAAGTTTTTGTTTTACATTTCTAAAATTTACGTTAGTCATTTTTCGAAGTTTTCTTTTGCGGGATTTTAAATGCATTTTACAAGACTAAGAATTTATTTTATAAGATATTATAAAAAAAAAATTTGTAAACTATACTTATATAGCCTTAATAGTTAATAATTATATACATCCGTACGTTGTACCACCAATGTGAATATATTTTCATATGAACTGCGAGTTAAAAGACACCATACAAAATTATATCTACAGGAACTTATATTAAAATTATGAAATTGGTGATTTAATGTTACGATTATTTATTTACTTGGAAATAAGGTGTCTGGAACGTGTTGTCGACAACTACGATGATGTCTTTTCGTATATTATGAACAATTGTCGAAATCGATTCCAAGTCAGCAACTCTCATACACGGGTTTGTAGGGCTCTCCATCCACACCAACTAAATACACACAAGATTTTTTTTTTTTTTTAGATGTTTAAAAATAAGACACCTGTATTATATAAGTATAAGTCAAATAAAAACACTTATAAATAAACATCGGAAACGAATTAAATGTCAAGTACATGTACCTATATTTTTTTTATATGATCATATTCCATTACCATAATATTATTATAATTATTATTGCTGAAGTTATTATGACCTGTGTAGTAAATGCAAAATTAGTTCATTCATAAATTATTTTTTTAAAGATTGTACTCAATTAATTTATAATTTTAATATCCACTTAATAACCACTTCACCGGACACGAGGTAAAAACAATTATAGATAAATTATGCGTACCCTCACGCCCGTGTCAACGAGAATATAATATAAAGTATTATAGTAATACTATAATTATTATGTATAGTAGTCATGCCGGTATAGGTACATGAAAAATGAGCATGGAACAGATTGATTATTTTAAAAGTTAACTCTAATGTAGCACTTACACTATTATTTTCTGATTTCGTTTTATCGATTAAAATATTTCTATAAAAGTTTTTTTTTTTATAAAATACTTACATAATAAAATCAAAATTCTAGGATAATTTGTCTTTATTATTATCTGATCATTTTATACACTATTAAATATTAACTTTTATCAACTCATCAATGTTTTAAGTAAAATTTAATAAATTAAATTACTATAGTATAGTTTTGAACTTTTGAATGATCATCACAGATATTGAAATAATTATAAAATTATTTAAATTATTTTTTGTTTTTATTTATTCGTGTACTTATATATTTTTATTGTTACTACTATAATTCAAGTATTTACGAATCTGTTATTATTAAATAATTATAAATATATATTTTTAAATAAAATAAATGATATTACCAAATTTGTAATAGGTACCTAAGTAAATCAAACGGTTGATAATAATTTTGTTTTTAATGTGTTAAATGTGATTCAGACAAACTTAATCACGTATTCACATAATTTTAACATATTATACTCATATGATATTCTAATTTATGCGTTTAGTGTTGGTGTTGCTTAGATGAAAAATATTTTTTTTTTAAATGAATATATTTTCTGGCTGTGATCTATCTAAAATGATTAAAATATTTTTTCCGTTACATCTGTGTTTTATGATGACTATGATGAACGCGTATACAATAAAGATGTGTAACTTACTAAACAAAATTATTGTTTGAATTCAAATTTCAATCAATACATACTTATATTTACGCTACATCTTTCCAAACGATGTGGTATAGATTTTTTCATAATTTATAGAAAATAAATTAATATGAAGACTACACTGGATTGAATTAAAAGCATATACCAACAACTTGAGAGGTATAATCGCATATTTGTAGCTATACCCGTCTATCGTTATGATCTATTTAACACATTGTTATAAATTATAATTTATACTTTATAGTACCGTAGTAGGTAGTGCATATCGTACTCGCAAAAAATAAAAACATGTAAATATGTATTATCGAAGATTCGTGATCTAATCATTAAAAATGTTGTGTTGGTTTTCATGCTCAATACACAATAATTCATGTTACTGGCATATATTCGTGTGTGTGTAATGTGTGATGTATTATATTATTATGTACCTAGTACCTATATAATAGACGTACAATGGCCGGTATACGTGAAAATCGTAAGAATATATAAAAACCTTTGAACTTTAATAGGTCGACCCAAGGTCAATCGCGTGGTGGTTATGAGATTGGAATGATCTAGATACGTACTGTAATCTATAGGTTTAAGCATGTATCAAATGTATTTAAATCACACGGTACATATTGTGAAGATAAATTAAGCGATGATATAATATGTCATATACATATATATATATATATATATATATATATATATATATACACACACATATAAACGTATATGTAAATGTTATTTATCGCACAATCAGTGCTAATAAGTAATAAGCGTGTGTTTTTAGGATATGGCTTAGCTTGATAGCTTGAATTAATCGTTTTTTACAATTAAAATGCTATCATGGTTAGCCTATATAGTTAGGTTATCTATTATTTAAGATGGTTTTTTAATAATTACTTAACATTATTTAAATGTATTAGATATAACTGTAAAACTATACGTAAAAATATCAAATCTATGTTACTCTTTTTTATGGCTATATAACAAATGTACAGTATACCTATATACTGTAAGTAAATAAAAATTATCGGTGACTACTTTAATCTTGATCTCTCCTCCTTGAATATGCTGGTATATGCACTTCTAGCAGGTTAGGTGCTGGTCTTCATAGACGCAAATAGCTGGATTTTTTTTGGAGGGGGATGATCAAAGTGCTAAATTTTTAATTGAAGGAGTAAGTCCTATCCCCCTATTTACGCCAATGTGCAATGTTTATATTTAGTTAAGTATATAATTAGCTATAAAATATTAAAATATGATCTCACCTTAGTCTCGGGCAAAATCAATTTTTCTATGTTCTTGTCGTCCGTCATGTCAGTCATTGTGAATTTCACATTGAATTTAGACGCAATCTTCGAAAAGTACCGATTCGTTCCACCGTACATGTCGTCGCCGCATAGGATATGGTCTCCGGACTGCAACAGTTGGACAACAGCCGTAGTGGCGGCCAGGCCAGATGCATAGGTTAGACAGTGTTTGCCACTGTCCAGCGAAGCTATGCATTTCTGCAAAACATTTCTGGTCGGGTTTCCGCACCTACTGTACTCAAATCCCTGCATGTAAAAGGAAAAATAAAAAATGTAATTCTGCGCAAGCGAAGTCTAAGAAGTAAAAATCACTATTGTCTTAGCTTAAATACAAAAATCTATAAACTATGATCAATTGAACTCAAATATTGATCAATATATATATTATACTATTGCGACCCATATGCAGTGTGCACATAAGAAAGTTGGAAACTTGAACAACTTGTACGCGCATGATGTTTGTATTTGTTAAAATATTAAATAATAAATATATTTAAAAATATATTGTCCCTGCAGTGTTGCATTCCGAAACTGGTTTATTGAATAATTTCACTTATATAGTGAATATAGTTATCTATTGGTTTTGTGGTGAAAATGCAATTTTATTTTGTGTTGTTACTCTGTGGGTCTGCGATGAACTGTGTTTGTCGAGGTTGAAAGAAAAACTTACAGCGTGATCATTTGGACCGTATTGTTTGTAGGTCGTGGTCAGTGAAATCGGAGGAACAACGTCTTTAAAAGACCACTGGTCCGGATTTTGGCCCACGTGTATAGCTTTAGTTCCAAAGTGTTGATCGATCTTCTTCTGGCACGGTAGGTTATTCGAATCTGCCATTGTTTACTAAAATATTTAAAATAAATAAATGTAATTAAACTAACACGTTCAAAACCACAATACAAATTGTACTAAAAATAAAAATATGGAACAAATTATGATTTTTTTCTATGGGAAATATATTTTTGAATATAAAAATATAATATTCAATATTGTACCTGCATATAAATATATACAAACTCGTAATTCTTTTATACCTAAAAAAATTTGAGTTTTAGCATTGAATTAATTCATTCTCACCTCGATACGAAAATAAATGTACCCATATCATCGATTACGTATAATAAAACCTTATGTGTGTTGAAATTCAAAAACTGTTATAAAATCATTCCTTTATGATATTGTTGTAATTTATCTAACGAAGTTTTGCTACGTAGTACGTACCTATAGTCATCTATATACAAAGAAGAGTATTTATATTGCTGTGTTTCAATATTGCATTATAGAGCTTGTTTTTTTTTTTAAATTGTATATACAAATAAATTGTTGGCATTTACGTATATTTATATATTATTTTTTGACACATTGATCAAAGTAAGGTTTTTTTGTATTAAATCTACTTGAAATTAATTTAAACTCTTGTATAGTTTAAATAAGAATAATTCACATAAACTACTTATGTAATAATTGTATAATACTTATGTTATTAAACGTGTATAAATAAATAAGAACAATCGAGTTCGGAATAGGTAAAGAACTTGTGTAAACACTAAACTACAATTAATCTAAACAATTCATTTTTTATACTTTGATTTAATTTGTTTTATCATATTTCATTGCCTTACTTATCTCGAAATTCGTCTGGTTGTATTAAATACACGTATTATATATTCTTTATTTTTTACTTTTTAAGTTCACATTTTTGTGTATCTGACGTCACTTTTAGCTTTAGGAACAGTAAACATGGTCTGATTTTTAATTTTAATTTATTTTTTGTCAAAAATTGGACAAAGAAGATAATTCTAGTACTTCAGAATAATCAGAGAAAAAACAATTATGAAAAATCTAGAACTTTTAGTTTTTACGCAAATCCAGTTTTTGACCATCAGACAGATTTTGTTATCTTGTAATTTAAAAACAAAAATTCGTAAGAATTTTCAAATTAATTTTCTTTTAAGTTTTATTTTATTAGTATGTGAAAGTTTTGATTTTTTTTAAAAGTTATTTTCAATAATTTACGATAAAAATATTAAGTTTATTTTAAACAAAAACTGAAAAATTTAATACAAAATCTCACTTGTATTTATAGCTTCTAAAAAAATAGGTATACTTTTTTTTTACAATCGTCTGAAGTTCTAATTTTGACAAAATTGGTTGTGTATTTAAAAGAAAAATATCAATTTTAGTTATTCAAAACTATCATTTAAATATTTAAATTAATTTTAAGCTATTGCAGCCTATTTATGCTACAACAATATTCACGCTGTTCTCTACTGTTAGTCGGAATTGAATCAAAAGTGAATAATGCGCGATATAATTGTTTACTATTATAATAATTTATAATAATATCTACTTGATGTTTTCGGTAAAATCTAAGTCAACTTGCCTAATACCAATATAAATATAAAACAAAATATTTTTAGTAATACTAGGCTGACAAACCACAGGCTCCGCTCAGAAAAATACCTATGCTATAATTTATCATTTACCTAATTAAAATTCAATAAATCTGTTAAATGACCTACTCAGTACTCAACTAGGAGATACACAATCCACACCTACTATACAACAGAGCACTTACTTATACAATGTTTTTTATCATTTCGGACGATTATAATGGCTAATAGTCCTTGTAGGTATTTTATATGGAATTCGGTAATCGTACGTAGATCACGTGTCGTTTTTATATTTTTCCGTTTTAGTAATGTAAATTCGAGCGTATTGAATTTGATTAAGCAAATATGTAACATTAGTTATTGATTTCCATTAGTGTGCCTATGTAAGTATAGTGTATTAGCATGTATAAATGTATAATACATTGATACGTACACCTAGGTATATAGAAATCAGAAGGAACTTCACATATCGGTAATGCAGAAGTGTATGTTTTTCTTCACATGTTTTATAATAATTTGTGTAATAAGTTAATTGAATATTGAGAACATACTAGATAGTGATAATATTATTATACGTATATATGATGTACGTATATTTATATTATAATTTTATCAAATTAATGTTCATACCTAATTAAATTTTAAAATAATTTGTACATGTTCATTTTCTGATTCGTAAGTATAAGATTTACTAAATCAATGAAACAAACTTACAAGTATAGCAACATTTACTCAATATAATAATAGGTTTCAATAATCTAATCATTATAATTAGCTATTTATATTAACACTTTTATTATTTAATACCTAATTATCACCTATACCTTACTAAGTATAAAGAGATTGCACTAGAAGAAGTAATATATAAAAACATTATACAGCTATAATTATTATTTTTATCAATATTATATCCACAAAAAAATGTTTGTTTATTTATTACGATACAATCATAGTATTATTAGTATTTATTAAATACGCAATAAATTATTAAATTTGTGTAAAAATTATGTATAAAATAAACATATTTTGAAAAATAAATTATAGAATTGAAAAAAAATTATTTTTACTTTAAGTAAAAATTTTTTTAAGTCTATAATATGATACCGTATGTTGACGTGGTGAATTTTAAATATTATCCGGCCCAGAAAATTGTATTTCAACAGCCTCAATAAACAATAAATACAAAAAAATTACTTTAATTGTGAATTCGGGATAAATATGTGCCTAGCGCCTACTCATTTCATACATTAAGCTTTAAAGTTACATGTGTAAATCAACATAAGATATTGATTTTAAATTTGTGCATGTCAGGTAGATATAAAAATCATATATAATTAGATAAAAAAAAATACTAACATTGTTATTTATATATATAATATTATATCTGGTCGTGACGTGATCTCAGATCACAGCCGAGTATCTATCGCAGAGACAATACAATTAACTCGTACATACAATTATATTATTATCAGTGATTATAGGTTTGAGTTTTAGTTTAGTTCTCTCTTTGTTAAACCATGCTCTAAAAGACGTTAGTACAATGGACAGGACAGGCCACAGGCGTATGCGTACCCACTAGCCATGTTCTACAATACATAATCTATATAAATATATAATATATTTAAATCTTAAATGTTCAATGTCAATGATAGTATAATACTGTACACTATACAGTACTATACTATTATTATAGAAACGTGTGACCGACGCAACACACAGATGATTGCTACTTTTAATAAAAAAAAAAAAAGAAATAATTAAATAATTTTGAAATTCAAAAATGTAATAAAATCGATTCGATTTATCTGGATTAATAAGTTAGACGAATTTTTTTAGAGTCTTGACTGGGCCATGGTTTACCAGGAAACCTAGTGGCCATCTATTGGCTGCACAAACTATCACTATCTAGATAGTGTGGCTAAATAATGTATAAAATATAAATACGAAAATATTGTAAACAGACTTCAATTACGTAAAACAAACGATTCAGCAAACTATTTTTACAAAATATAAAATATACAAAGATGAATTTTAAATGGTAAATTTACGTATAAAAATATTTTTAAGAAAACAAGAAGTGGAACACACTCAGTCTTACAATAGTAGTTTAGTGATAACGTATACAGATTCTGATTGGCCTGTGACTATTATTCTTTAAACAATACAATTGAAAATAAAATTGATTTTATCAAAAACCGGATTTGTGTTAAGAGTCCTGTTTTTCTCTATTTTTTTTTTTTGTTTTTCCGATTACTCTGAAATATCTGAAATATTTGAATTATCTATTAGGTCTAATTTTCTTGATAGAAAGAAGGTGGTGGTGACAGCTCATCACACTCAAAGTTGAAGATTGAAGTATTTTTTTTTTTTTTTTTTTTTATTTCCAAGTATAACAAACAGGAAATATAATTATTTTAGTTAAATATTAGATTTATAAACTGTTTATTAATCTCGTTTTCTGTAGTTGTAATTTTTTGTTACATGTGGTATATGTTTACGAAATCTTAAAATTCTTTAAAATTTTATAAGTAAACGATAATAATACGAGTAACTATTCGACTAGAATATGACGGAAGTTGTACCTACTCAAAAAAAAGAAGTTATTACAGGAAATGCATTTAGTAGGCACATAAATTATCTTCTTAATTATGATTTTGAATTTATATGGGCAGTGGTGCAAATACGAAAAATTGCTAAGCTCAGATAATTTTTTTAAAATTATACCATAAATGATATATGTATAAATATTGTGATATATTCTGTAACAAATATTTTTTTAGTAAATTAGTGCATTTATTTTATTGTAAGAAAAACAAAACAATTTATTATAAAATCATTTTATTTTATAAATATTTTTCTAATTAGTTTAAAAAATATCTCTAATTCCGAGTACAAAAAAAAACCGTGAAAACAGTTTCTATTAAAAAATGATATACCTGAATTCTATTCTTATTTTTTGAAGAGGCTTCTAGAATATTTGAGACGCTAAGCCCCTCCCCCTATTTGTGTCACTGACTAAAGCCCTATAAGCATACTAGAACAAAGTTTAAATCAAATTTAAATTTATTTTCGTTTTTTATATTTTATTTTATATTATTACTAAAAGAAAAACAAAGATTCAACATTTAAAATATTTGAATATTTGGTAACAGTTCAGTTCTAATTGAAATAATAGAATATTAAATAGGTACTTAATAAAATTTGGATTTGCCATTTCGTATTATTACCTATTATGAGTTATATATACTTTTTTAAATAATTATTTTTATACCTATAATAGCTATAATATACATGCATTTTTTTAAACAGATATTTTAAAACATTAATTATTGTTTATTCAACACTAAACATACCTATATTCGTGATTAAATTATGAACAGTGATGGGTTTATAAAATATAAATACATAATAACTAATTTATAGGTAAATTATATGAATTTTTCTAAAAAAGTAGGTACCTATCTAATACCTTTATAAATATTAATATTAAAATAACATGATATTCGGAATAAAATATTATGACGTAAAGGTATTAGAATCGTTTTTTTTCTAAAGTATACTTATTATGTACGAATACCCATGTAAACGAAACGACAACTAATAGTTTACAATGTTTATATTATAATATTAATTATTTTATCGAAGTATAAACTATAAAGGTATAATTTAACACAAATTACATGCGAAAGAAATACTTACAATATTAGGTTGCGGTGTTATTAGTTGTTGGACAACTGAGCACGTGGCGTAGCAAACTGCGTTGAATTTAAATAAGACTCACCTCCCAACAAATTCAACTCGATTGCCACACTGGTGGTGCACTGGTGTTGTGCGATCCGGTATCGGTGTTTTATTCGTTTTGTCGACTGTAACGACGCGCATGCGTAAGAGAAACCCTTCTTCGCCGAATGCGTTCGTGTGTGTGCCGTGTGCGACTATGCTCAAAATATTAAATAATAAAGATAATAATAATAATAATAAATGTACCTTTAGTTCGGCTACGGACTGAAAAAGCGGACGCGGAGAATAAAAAGTAACTGGTTAATGCAGAGGGGGGGGGGGCTGGTAAGCAATGATATAATTAAATAATATTTAATTACTTGTAAGTTTGTTTATTTGAAAAAAATCGAGTGTTCATTCGCGTTTACTTAAGTATTATTATTATTATGTTTACCCAATTATTGAACGATTTCAAAACAATGTATATTAAACAAACAATGTATATTAATGTATATATTAAACTATATACTTGATAGAATACGTAGTGACATATGTACCGGTTGTTTATATATATACGATTAGTGACTATATATACGTATCTGATCCGTTGTCGAAAAACGATCGTTGAAGCGCAAAGGTTTGAAACGTAGAATTGTTTTTTGCTAAAAATATTGCACTAAAAATAAATATAGAAAATCAGAAATTAAATAATTAAATTATAAGTCGCGGAAGTTAAAAAAATGCTCAAAAAAGGCAACTCTGTGCGACCATTGTAGTTTTGCCGAGGTAATGGTTTTTTTTTACAGATAATATACGTATAAAAACCCACTTATTCAGTGGCATGGTTAGTTTTTCTGTGACGGAAGGTATTGATTATAAGAGTATTTGATGGTAAACGGACACTTTGCAAGGTGAAAATAATTTGATAATAATTAACCGCGGACATTTTATACAGCAAAAATAAACCATAAAATATAAATTTACAACATGAAAAGAAATTAAATCGTTCAAAACTAAATCTTAAAAAAAATTCACAAAGCATAAAAATAAAACTAGAACAAAATGAATTGAATTTTTAAGTTTATATATATATAACTCTGTTCACACTGACTCTTCATTTTTAAAAACCAATAATTTTTAGTATTGATAATATGTACTATATGTAATATGTATACTATATGAATAATGACTATTTATTTATTTCTGTTAAATTCTACAATAAAACTATAGGGTTACTTTTTCGTAACTATTTAAATGTGTAATAATAAATCATAAAAAATGTGTTCATTTTTTTCTGCCTAATATAGTACAAAGTGTCTGCGGCTTTCATTTTTTTTTTGTATATAAAAATTCTCTTTTTGTCTGTTCAAACCATGTTAAAACTAAAATAAATCGTTTTCTTTACCTACAGGTGTTAGTTATAGTTATAATAGTAGAATTAAATATTAAAATATTTTAATACAGTTTCTTTGTATAATATTATTATAATATTTTTTTATTTAAAATAAAGTTTAAGAAAGTCATCTTTGCGAAAGTCATCCCTTAGTGACAGTAAATGTGCACTTTTATTACTTCGTCACATATTTTATTGTTATCTATTAATTTAAGATGATGTTACTATGTCAGTGCATTACATATCTATTTTCTCTGTGTAACACATCACGAACGATATAGCAAATTTTCATTCAGTCGAACCAATTCTTAAGTGAAATAGAGAAATTATTAATACCGAACTCAAAGTTAAAAATATTATCTGTGTTAGTACATTGACTTTTTTTTATACGATACAATTTTAAAGTAAGATTTGATCATTTTTAAATTATTGAAAAAATCGCACAGGAAAAAATATTGAAAACATGAATTTTTATTTCCGTGTTGATAAAAAGAAAAAACCAATAGAAAGAAAAACATGATGTAAGGGGGATATGACACCACCGTCCCCCTACTCGTGAACACGTCCATATTGCCTAGTGTAGGTTAGTTATATACATAAGTATGATACGTATAATCAAAGCACAAACAATAATATTATATTATCTTTTATGGTAGGTATCTACCCTACTGAAGACTTCTTATACTAGTTATACTATTATGTTTAGATACACTTGTGTTGGTATCAATACGAATACAGGTTGAATCGTAAATAGAGTGGATTTTCATCACTCTTACTAAAACATCATAATATGTGTTATTGACTTAGATTATTATGATCAACGAGGTTAATATATTCAAAATTATAGACAATTAAGGTCAACGGCCAGTGGAAAAAAATTGTAAGTTTATAATTTAATTTGTATACGCTGTTGGTTTACACGTTTACGCTGAAAATATGAGTAATATAAAGTTATGAATACTTAATTTCAAGATTTAATTTACGTCTTTTACAGGTGTAAGAACATCTACAATTTCAAAATATGGTATGCATCATCGTTGACTTTAATTCTACACTAATTAAAAGCATATTAATAGGATTAACCATCATCATAAAATAAATACGAAAATTCCTTTTATACTTGACGCGTACTAGCTATCAAAGTAATCTATAAGTATTAAGTAATTATAAAATAAACATTTATAGTTATATTTTTTTATTTAAAAAAAATTAACATTAACACGTTTTATATAATATTAGAAAAATAACATTAAAAATATACAATAATAAACTAAAATTAAATTAATAAAAACTAATTAGAACTATCGTTATAAATCAAAGTCGATGAATCTCAAATACCATATTAGTTATCTTATTTCTCTTCACCCTTCGTTCCCAACCATATATGGCACCACCCCCTTGTTCTACACTCACGTCAGCGATTTTCATGTCATTCTCTGTATTCTTTTTATCCATCTCTTTTTGGTCTCCTCGTATTATCCTGTAATATTTAAAACTATAAATTAAAAATCATATAATATATTATATAATGAATTTATTTGTAATATTTATATTATAATTATAATAAGTTTAACTAAACGTAGTCCTATAGATAATATCATAGTTACGTTATATAACATCATAAACAATTTAAGAAATACTTTAGTGAACTTGAGAAATGTATTAAAATGTTTATTTCATAAATATTGAATTATATTATCAAAGTATAAAACTATTTAGTTTAAAATTATATAACTCTTTATAAAAAATATGGTATCATATTATACAGTCGATTTATTCTTTCGATTATAATTCATAAAGCATTAATCAGAATTTTAACGAACTAGCCGGGTAATAATAATATGATATCATTTCTATTTTATAAAATAATAATTATGAAACTATTTATCAATTTATTATTATATACAAAATTAAAATAAAAGATAATAATTATGTTTACAGAACAATATATTAATTATTATCTAAATAGTGTTTTGTTACATTTTAAAAACTGATTTAATACGGTTAATTTTAATTAAAACTAAAATTATCTACCCCATAACATTACCCATTTATATTTTTCTAACGTCATCATTTAATTTAATGAATTCAAAATCTTAACCAACAGTAATCCGAATGATTTTTATCAATTAAAACAAATGAAAATAACAGTTATCTTCAGATTATATTATAATGGCTATTTTGAAGGCTACTAAAAATTAATTCTTGGAAAAATAATTTTTTGAATTTTAGATTCTGAATGCTGTGCCTATTAATTTTACAATGATATGTTTTTTGTGGATGAATTCACAATAAGTTGTCGATAAAATGGATCGATTTTTAAAAATGGAAGTAGTTTTGGATATAAAATTGTATCTAGTTTGTACTTTGGAGAAGTCAATTTAATATTTTTCAGTGCTTATTTTTATAATTAAAAAAACGAGTATAAAATTAAGGAAATACGAGAATTTTAACTCAAGTCCTTTTGATAAAATCGATTTTGTTTTTTTTTAGCTAATTAAAAATAAAAAAACGAATAACCGTCGATACTGCATTTTCACCATAATATGTTTATATTATTATTTCCATTATACAATAAACATTTTAAACTTTCTTATTTATTTTTGATTTATTTAAAGAGGAAGGTATTTTTTTTTAAATTTAATACAAGATCTCACAATAGTTATTCTTATATCTGTATAAAATTATTAAAAGTACATAGGCACAATTTTTTTTATACGTATTTGAAATTAGAATTTTATCAAAATTCGTCAAAATCGTAAAAATATACAAACTGTTTTGTAATAAAAAATTCATAAAAACTTTTCTTTTTGTTTTAAGTTTTAAAAATTGAATACAAGATTATTCGTAAATAGTTCATACTGAAACCATAAAATCTAAAAATTTAAAAATATATAAAGACAATTATTTTTTATAGACATTATAAGTTACAATTTGGACAAGATTACTTATTTAAACAATAAATAACGATTTGTTAATTATTATATTATAATTTAAAATTATTATTCGTAAGAACTTTTACTATATGCAATAAAATTTGTGATTTATTTTAAAATATTATCTCTTTATAGGTATAGTAGCATTGATTTTATAATATTATAAAATCAATGGTAGTAGGTACTAAATTTGTCTATTTTTACTGTTTTATTACGGTATTTTCAGAAAGATGTTATTATATATTTTAAATTTTAAAAGTTGATATATACATATTATTAAAGTTGAATATATATATTATTAATTATCATAATAAATAATAATTGGAATATTTTTGAAAACAATTATATCAATCTGTCATAGTACTAAAACTTAAAAGTAAAAAAAAATTACATTATTAAAATAAACATATCACATGGTGATATAGACTAATAGACCGTTTCCGCTCAGAATCGTTTTTCGTGTACAATATAGGTAGGTACACTGTTATATCATTGAATTCAAATTTAACGCACCTATAATAGTGACCTACTCGACACCTAATGTATAACAGAGTAGTACCCACTTATCTAACTTTTTTTTATTATTATTATAACTTTTGAAAATTAAAATGTAACTTTTTTTTAATTTAAGGTGATAAAATCAAAAAAATGGGAATTTTTATGTCAATTAGACTTAACCACAAATTCAAATCAATTTTCAGATTTATTATCATATTACATTAATCGGTACATTTGTCAAAGAATACGTCTAGATTTTTATGTTTCGCGTGTATTAGACAAAAACAGAAAGAGTCGATGTCTAATCTTTTTAAGCTGTGCGCTTATCGATGCAATGTAAACAATTAATTAACATAGGTACATAATGAATTTATCCCATAAACATAGAAAAAAATTAAATTTCATTATAAATATAATTAAAAAAAAAATACATCATAAATGCGGTCAATGTTATCCTTTTTTATTAATTGTCATAATATAAATAATACACGTTTTTGCTCGTTATTATATATAATACATAGAAAATTATTTATAGTTTGAAATTGTTAAGTGTATATATATACGGCGTCATAGATTAGGTTAGGTAATCTAATCTAACCTAGCTAAAATTTAGAAATGGTGTGGAGGAAAAACCCAAAAAAATCAATCAAAATAAAACAATAATAATTTATTTTATTAACTTTGAAATAATAACAAAATTAAAATGTTTAATATTTATATGACATGACGTGATGGATGTTTATGTTAAATTGGAAGTGTACTTGAAAGTTGAAACTATTACTCAAGTGCTAGATTTAGGACTATTTAGGATAATATATGTTTACAAAGTAAGCTTTAGAAAAGGCTTAGTTTAACGTGTAACCATATAGTAGAAGGCATTGAAAAAAAATCATAAAGTTGAAATAAAGCAATTTATTGCATAAGCTATCTATAATATTACCAGCTCGTTAAAGATTGAATAGGTATATCTATTATCTATTGTACCTACTGATGAATAATTAGTAATAACTATGATGTTATATTCATAATTCACTTAAGTATGCACTTAAAATCTAACTTAAACAGCAATCTATATTGACTATAAGTATGTAAGTATAAAAGTAATTAATAACTAAAAAAAGTAAGAATAAACATTGTGAATTTGCATTACTTGCTTATCGAGAATTATTTATTCTATTTTGAAGATGAAGTTTTTATTATACATATATATTGTGTACCATTATTGTAGTTTTGGTGCAGAGTATAATTATTTATTGCTACTAAATTATTGTTTACAGAAGTTGATTATGTAGAACGTATAATCAAAATACACTTTAATTATAGTCTGTAACTTAAGTTCATATAAAATAAAACCAATAAGTTTTTATTGTTTAAAGTATTTCAATATTGTCAATGGATGCCACCTTTTATCATGCTAATATGCCTATAGCAAATTATTAATCAATTTATTTATGGTATTGTGTACAACAATTTTAAATTTTTTATATTTTTTAAATCAAACATTTTTTTTATGTAAATACTAATATTTTTATAGCTAATAACTAGAGCAAAGACTTTTATATATTATGCATATTTTTTCTAATTAACTTTATTCTATGCTTAGTAAGTACACAATACATTTCACAACATTTGTGAAATTTTAGTACATATTTTGATATTTTAGTGAAAATCAATCACTACGGTAAATATTTTTATATAGTTGCGAGTTTTTTGAAATCTCAAGCTCCTCCCTTAGTTTCCCCAGAGTATATCGTAACTCATAGATAAGGCTAAAAACTTAACACTGTAAAAATTATAAAGTCCTTGTATTAAGAATATATTGTATAAAGTCCTCGGATAACGGATAAAATAGAATCAAAAAAAGAACAAACCCTGTAGGAACATGATAAAGAATTTTAATATCTTGCTTGGTCACTTGCTGACTGCTGTTTCATCAAAGCAGACGCATGTTAAAATCATTGATGTATTTATGAGCTATAATATAGGAATAATCACTGTAGTACTCTAAGATGTGAGATGTACCGATGTTGCACTAGTCAGAGTGAGTGACTTCAGCATTTTATATTTTTTATAATTTCTTGAAAAACAATATAGTATTGGAACCGAATATGCAGTGCACAAACATATGTTGTCATAAATTGAATTTAATCAGCTTTTTAAAATGGATTTTTCAATTTTTGATACATCATATAATTTATAGCTTCTGCCTGCAGAATAACTGGTAGTTTATATCATATTGATTATATTTAAATTTTTTATTTATAAATAAAATTGTATCAACACAAATCGATAAAAAATCAAAATAATCGAAATTTTCAAGCATTTATAATATCTCAAAAAGATTGAAATCATTGTTGAAATTATAATAGGTTTGGAAAATACTTATATAACTGTATGATAAAAATTTCAAATCTATACTGTTATATTTGCTAATAACTAAGGTGTAATTATGTAGAAGTATAACTTATAGTGTGTAAATTGTAAAGGTTAACAAGTTGATAATGATGTTCAATTGCTCATATCTTTTGAGTATTCATCTTCAGATAGCATATATATTTAATCGATTTGTTTCATAACTGCAGACAAAAAAAGGTTAAAAAACGGTAGTTGATGACACTAAGGCAAATTATATAGGTATAATGTATATATATATATATTTATATAGGTACAACTGCTAATAGTGCTAAATATATCATTGAATACACTTTCTAACAGATTTTGTCAAATTGTTTGTGCCTATTTATACTTTTGTCTTTGAATAACTTTAAAAACTATTGTAGTCTAAACTCATTGGGTAATTTTTAACGTTGTATTCTTCAATCAACTACGAATTACGACTTTGACTTGGGAATTATATAAGATCTGTTTACTATTACAAGTTACAACAATCCGGTGCACAAATTTAATTATAAAGAATTAAGAATCCAAATTGAATATTTATGTAGCTGATGTCAGCGCACTATTTGTTTTCACTTTCAACCCAGCAAAACCAATCTTATTGTATTAACTTATAATAAGCTTTAGTCTTAGAGTAAATTGACCTATGATCAAACTTTAAGTTTAGAACATTATTCTTAATTGATTTTTATGATATTTAAATTTGTATGCAATTTATAAATATATAATGCGAAAAACTTTTAAGAAAGTTCAAAATGTTCAAATTTCATTTTAAAATTAAATATTGTAAAAATTCCAACATACAAATATAGATAATGTTCTTTATTCAACGTTTGATAATAGGTCAACTCACTTAAACACTATAAAACTAATAACACAAGGCTGACGCTGACCGCAAATTTGTTATGTTACTCGAGAGAAAACATAGTGCGGCGCTTGACATCCTCTTAAATTGTTTTTATAATGAATAATAATAAAAATTATATAATATTAATAGTTATCTGTTCGTATTACATTAATATTGCAAGTTGGAACTTTGAGCGTTTGAGCTACCTATAAGGATATTAAAAAAAATATAATATACTTCTCCAGTATCTATATCTGACTACCTACTAACATTATTGTAATCAAACATATATATATTATACATAACATTTAAATAAAAAGTTACTAAACCCCTATAAACTATAACTTATGTATTATTGTTTTTTGTATGATAAAATACACGCGTAATAAAATACAGTCAAATGCTAATAAATATACTTATTAATAATTTTATAA
Source organism: Rhopalosiphum maidis (assembly GCF_003676215.2). NCBI lineage: Eukaryota > Metazoa > Arthropoda > Insecta > Hemiptera > Aphididae > Rhopalosiphum > Rhopalosiphum maidis. The sequence continues at coordinate 6,932,959 of NC_040880.1, read as the reverse complement.
ATATAAAAACTAATTAATATTTGTCTTAGATACTTGGAACTAACACGCAATCATTAAGTCTAAAATCTAAATAGAGTGAGTGCAGTTACACAAGCATTTTAAAATCCAAATATATTTGGACCAATCGGATCTGCAGAATTTTATAGTAATCATTATTATGGTACGGCCATCTAAGTATTACGCTATATAGGTTTCAAAATCAATTACAGTTAAAATTTGTATATCGATATCAAACGTCACTAATAATGCTTATCTATGGGTATTGGGTACTACGTTATTCTTAAATAGTAAATACTTGTACTATACTAGAAGTAGGTTGGTTCATAGATATAGTACGGCATAGGTAATTAAAATAATAGTACCTACCTAATACCTCACGGTCTTCACGCACTTTAACGCAGTTAGATAACAATGATAACATAATAATCTACCTTTTAATCGAGGTAAGGTCCATTATTTACATGCATTACTAATAGATTATTAATTTCAATTAATTCGATGTATTGGATTTTATTACCTATTTCCGACTTGTCTTCTATACATTATTGTATATACTCTGTTCAAAATGAGATCGTGACTCGGCGGCGACCAGACTTCGTCGACCGAGGGTCAGACAACACTCGTTTGTCAACCCCACCGAGTTAACTATATCTGTGTAGTAAAGCCATGCGCACAAATTGGCCGCTCATCAAGTCACGATCTCATTTTGTACACAGTTTAAGATATATGTATAACGATTAATAACAAAACAGTAAGTGCACGGGAAAACCATTCTTCAGTGGTGAGGTGGTTTAAAAATATTATATTCATTCAAATTAAAAATTTAAAGTAAAAATAGTTTAAAGTCGGGGGGAGAGGGTTGTTGATTATATTGTGAACGCTTAAACATATTAGGTAAGTAGTTGAAACATTGTTACCTCCATCTCCTGAATTTAGTAGTCGGAACATCGTATGGAACTTATAAAATATTTCAATATAATGTGAATATACATTATGAATACGTAAATATTATGTGAATAATACATCTAATAAAGGTAGGTTTAATACTAATTATTAGGTGCCGTAAGTCGTCACTTGAAATAAGTTGTGATGGGTAAGGTAAATACCTACTTGATTACCTAATAATGTTATACTGCTATAGGTACTGCCTGTAAAGAAAACGCGCGATCGAGTGAAAATATTATTTGATGTAAATATCTGATACCTGATTCCTATTATATATAAACACTATTGACGGTAATGCAAAAATGTTTTTAAAATTTCGATAAAATGTACGTACCCTAACGAAGACAATCATAATATCATGAAATTATTAAGTATTTTTCAATTTGTATTCAAGCGTTCAAGCGTTTTTTGATTTTTGGAGTAAAAAAAAATATTGACTTAACTCGTAAATTAATTTGTTTATGTACCTATAAAGCTATTCTATTATATCATATTATTATTAGGAGATGTCTATAGCTATTGATAGTTTTTTTCCTAACTGTATAACCAACGACGCCGCGGGATCAGCTTTCTCAATAGTTACGCGACGCTTAGCTATTGATAGTTGATACCACGGTAGATTATAATAATTATAATGATAATAATTATTATTATAATCTACCGCGGTTAATACCTACCTAAAACATCCAAAAATAAAACACATAAATACTAACTTATAACAATATTTTTAGATAGGCCCTACCCTCAATGCAAATATGTTACAGAGTACTTAAATAATCTCTACGGACCATAAATAATGGCTATATTATAAAAAAAATAGAACACGATCCAAAAATGCTAAATATGAATCTTCAAAGTATTTTTAGGTATATAGGTAGGTATCAATAAAATGACTAAAAAATTCAATATTTCTCAACTTAAATATAGTATAATATATTATATTACAAGGGTGGCCATCACAACGAGGTTCACGAACCGCATAATTAACTATTTTAATTATTTTATAAGCATTTCTTAACAATTTTGCTTGTTTAGAATTAGCTTCATAAATTTGCGGCTCCCAAAATTAAGGTCAGTGGCTACTCCCGATATAGTATAATAGTATACAAAGTCAGGGCCGTAGCAAGGTTGAGGCGCCCGAGGCAAATGCATAAATTTAAAAATATTAAAACATTTTTCTACCGATATAGTACTTAGGGAGCATTTAAAAATGTCTTACTTAAATAAAAGTACTTAACTAATCAATTACCTAAATTTATTATAAGTTTAATGTATATGTACTATGTTACGTACATCTTTTGCGTTTGATAATTATTCCTCTACTGTTATTATTGTGGTAAAGTTTTTATATGGTACCTAACCTTAATTTTACATTAAATATTGTACGCAAAATGGATATATAGAGGTGTTAACACTTCCTATATATTGTACCATTATGATAGTGGGCCGAAAAAAGTACACTACTTGTAATTTCCACCGGGAGTGCTGACTATCCGATGAGGGCTCTAATACATACTAAAGTTTGTATCGCCATACAATTAGTATTTTGTATGGAACATAATGCATTTTAGGTTTTTAGCATCTTACTTTAAGCTCACGTCTTCAGCAGTTTTATTCCCTGCTGTTTATATATTTTATTTTGTTTGGATAACCCTGCAGAGTTACATCCAGGTACAAAACACTGAAGAGCACTAGAGCAGTCTTGTAAAGTAAGTATTCGACTACAAGTATTTGGATACTAGTATTTAAATACTATAAAGAAATCAATTTTATCAATTTCTCATAAAAATAAATAAGTAAAATGTTAAATATTAAAAAATAAAAAAAAAAGTTCAGATAAAAATTTTGAAAAAAATTTACTTTTTAAATGAACATATTTTAACTGTTTTTGGCCAACATGTCTCTAAGAATCTTCAGAAAATTGATTGTAAAATTTTTAAAATGTACAGTATTAGGTACGGTTTAGGGATGTAGATTTGTAAAAATAAAAAAAAATACTTATATTTATGTATTAAAATACTTTGTAAATATTCGTAAAATACATTATTTTATAAGTATTTTAAAAGATTTTTTACAAGACTGATTCTGAAGAGGCATACTATAGATAAGTAAAAAGATAAATTTCAAACCACGATTGCACAAAAAAAGTATAAATTATTATAAGATTTATTTTAGTGTTTAATGAATTTTAAAATAAATACTTATTGTTTATTTCATGCTTCTCTAATAAACAAATATATAGGTAATAGTTTAACATTTTCAAAATGATGAAATTTATTTTTGACGGACGGGAGGGGCATATATATTCAAACTTGCCTCAGGCGTCAAATGAGCATTGCGCTTGTATAACAGCTCTGTACAATATGCTATAGATAGGTATTTATCCTTTAACCATAATAATTATTTTTTATTGTATAGGTATATTATATCTATAATTGTAGTAAGCATTATGATAATTACGATTTATATATTCCACATATTTCAAAAATTCAAAATCTTATACTTATAGTAGGTACAGTATGTAGTCATGCGCACTCGTGTAGTCGTGTTTATAATTCTCTCCACTAGGCACTTGATAATAAAGGACAAAATTCCGAGGACCTAATTTGCAAACAATCTTATATAGTTATCTAAATAATGCACTTTTCACAACTTAATTCATCATCAGGTATATAGCATTTTTAATACCTTGATACCAATTAAACATCATTGAAACTGTCTTAAATGTGATAGGTACTTACTGTTCTACAAATACATTCTCAAATCACTAAACTGTAACTAACTTACTAAAAACTGTACTTTTTACTAAAAAAAAAATAAAAATATGATTTTTGATTAAAAACATTTTGTTCTTATATATTGTCGTCTATTAGTATCATCTATATTCTATAACGACGACCAGAAGACCGTCAAACATATGTCCGTCGTTAAAATTTATTATAACCAGAAGTCGTTACGTCCAAAATTGATTTTTTTTATAATCGATTGGTCAATTTAAACATACATAATATTACGTAATTACAATTTAAACAATTTTAATTAAGCGTAAAACATTGTATATATTATGTATTCATAGCCCTTACCACAATTTTTTTTAACATTTAAAACAACTAATATAACGATTTTACGGTCGTTATTATTATGTAGGTACACTTACGATAAATGTACTTAATACTTATATAAAGATGCCAATTTTCAGGTGAGGTCGGATTAGGCGATATTGTCGTTATATTCGATGTTGTTATAATGTTATAACCAGTACGACAGTATTTATTTTGTAAATACAAATATACAGAATTTTGCCAGGACTTTAAACTCTATGTTATTCTACTCAACATATAGTTATCGAATATTATGTAAAAATCACAATTATATGACTTATTGTTTCAATGTCATTTTTATCTTTATTTGGCTATTTCTCTGCCCAAAATAAGTGGCGTGGGTGGCTATGTACCTATATTACTATAGTAGTATATGTATATAAAGAATGTATAACTTTCAAGTTTAAGCAAACCTAGATGTAGACAATTGGGTGCGAACGCAAGAAAAAATTTGGGTGGGGGGGGTTGAAAAAATGTTCATATAAATATTATAATATTCATTTGTAGGTTAGATATAATTTATTTTTTATTTCTGATATTTCGGAGGGGGTTTAAACACCCAAAATCCCCCTGCGTTTGCGCTTGTACATGGTACATTCGTAAGCATATATCGTATCATTATTTCTATAAAAGAATATTCACAAAAAAGTTTTCGTTTAAACATGTCTCGAAAAAAAAAAATCATCAATCATAGATATGGCCTATTATATAAACATTTAATTTTTGAACTATTCTCCCGTAGATTTTGTAATACAAAAGGCCTACACATTGTATTAATGTATAACAGTTACCTATAAAAGTAATTACTACAATATAAATTATAATTGTTTAAATGGATGAATATTCATAATTCATCGTTTTTCGGAATAATTATCTTTAATTATTATAGTATACAGGGTCAGGTTAAATACTCAAAAAAAAAAATATCATGACACATGACTATTAGTACACAATGTAGCCAATGTAAGCAGTGCCGGCGCTAGGTATTGTGAGGCCCTGGACAAGATATTAGCCATTAGGTACCCCAGAGTACCCCATTCTAATATTATACATATGTGATGTGTATTATAGAATAATACATTTATAGACTTATAATTTGTTTATTTAAATTGTAATTATTTAAAATGAAAATGTGTCTCACGGTATTAAGATGATAATTAAAAATTGCGGGGCCCTGGACATTTGTCCCATTTGTCCTCCCCTAGCGCCGGCACTGAATGTAAGTGTTTTTTAGATGAATACAATAATACAAATTATTATTATAGGTATTGTTATCAAGGTTATGGATTCTATGAACTTTGGTATGGTCATCGGTATCCTCTCTCAATATTTTTTGATATTCATCTAGCTGATATCTGGGCGATAATCGTAAATAATTATAGAACACTTTATTACTTTTTTCATGTTATAGAAAATATTAATATTACTAATATCTAATAAGCATACCTACCAGTTTATACATATACCCGCGTATCGAGGTTTAAATTATAGACCAAGGGGGTGACAAATTATTTGAATGCTACGTGCCAAAAATTACTTTATTTTTTCGAGCGTGTCAAAAAATATAGCATATCTATATTATATTCAATATTGTAAGAAAAAATTATCGTTATTTTATTATAAAATCTATTTCATAATATTATAAAAAAGGTTAGTTTAGGTACAAAATAAAATAACATTACTTTGTTAATTATTTATTTTCATGATGTGATTTTTTTGTTTAATACTTGATGCTAATTCGTTGATATTTGGTTTATAAAATATTTTATTTTTTCTCGTGCCCTCAAAATCTTTTCGCGTGCCATCGATTTTTCACCCTTGTTCGGCATATCACCAAAATTTAGCATGTATACGCTAACCCTTCCACCACTATATACATCACTGGAAGTCTGGAAGGAATGTATGACATATAGTACCATATAAGTATTTAAATATTTTATGAAGTGAGCCATCCACTCCCTCCTACTTAATTATAATATAAACATTTGTTGAAAATTTCATGTATCTACAGTTATTTGTTTTTGAATTACCTTCACATAAGACTAAAATAACTAAGATCGTTTCGGAATAAACGGATGTTTATCCAATGAAGTAGGAATTTAAATATGAAAAATTTATAAAAAAATCTTGTACTAAATTTTCAGATCTTAGATATAAATATAAAAATGTTATATTTTAACTACCCACAAATTGCTAATTTTCACGACATTTTTTAAAAATCTAACTTTAAACGCTTAAAAATTGTAATGTGGATATACGCTCAACTTTAATTTTAATTTTTCAATAACACAACTTAAAGGGAACCTTGCATTAAATTTATAAGGTTTTGATTAAAAAAATTTTTTTAACATTTAAAAATAATAATCAGAAAACGTAAATTGTCTATTAATTTTTAACATGTATAGGAAATATTAATATAGGTAATTGGTGAAATTTTCAAGTTTCTACGGTATATTGTTTTTGAATCGTAAAATCATATTTTTGATAGATATTCAAAATTTTTACTTTTATAAAATCTAAGTATTTTTATTACTGTCTCAAAAGATGATCAAATGTAGATAACTTGGTACCGTTCTGCTGTACATTAGGTGTCGAGTGGACTCGTTACTGAATAAATCACAATAATGGATTTAATTTAATTTTAATTCAATGACAATCGCTTATAAATTAAGAAAAACGACTATGAGCGAAGACAATCTAAATTTTAATTATCATGGTTACAAATAATATTTTTTTTTTGATCTTTTGTTTTTTCTAATAATACAAATAATTACTGGGAATTTTTAATTTTGATCATTTTAAAGTACAAATTATACTTAATTTGTTATCTAAAACCACCCTTCAAGTGAAAATTGAAGCATTTTATCGACTACTTATCGTATACACAAAAAATACATACATCATTGTAAAATCGAATATATTCATCACTGCACAGAAGTACAGAACATAAAATGTATGATTTAGCAATGATACCATAGAGAGAGAAAAATATAAGCTACAAGTCCTGAATATAAAGACTTCTAAGTACTATATTGTAGGTGAAAGGTGTAGGCATAGACATATATAAAAATATAACAAGAATTATTATGGAAAAAATATAATTTAAAATTTATACACACACGTGAATGAAAAAATTCTATATAATATATTTTATTTACATACATATAAATATTATTACACAATATTATGTCTAAATACAACAAAAATCACAACTCTTTTGGAATGTCCAATTTAAAAACGGGTTGATCACGATTTTTATACTTGATTTGTACAAAGATCGAGCGATCTAATATTATGAATAAATACATCATAAACATAAACGCCCTATCGAATATCGTAAATCGCGGTTGTAACTAATGTTAATATTGAGCATGATGTTACACGATCAAACGCAATGATCTATATAACATATAAATATAAATGTGATTAATGATGATTAAAAAAAATGCGATAATCTACATTTTATGAATGCATTTTCGTGGAAATTAAACATAAAACTTAGGCCTACGTATCACAAATGATTGGACCAACTCGGACAGTATGGCACTAATAGGGAAATATATATAAATATAACTATATATTATAAATAAAATAATCACATTCAGCGTTACGTCAATTGGAATGTTTGTAAAGATATGTGTCCATTATAAATGTGAGATGATATATCGTATGTCTGTACAAGGTCCATGGCAGTGGAAGCGTGGCTGATTGGTTTCTGGGCTACGCTGAGCTAGGGCTCGCGAGAGTTTATTATAAAATGCATAATTATACGTCACATATAATTACATAATATTCTATTTATAAACAAATTTTATCGATTCCGTGTGATTGAGACGTGGCATGACAATAACAATCGGAAACCCTAGTCAATATACCTAAGATAAGTAATATATATATATATATACTTAAAAATAATCTTAAATAATAAAAAAATATATTAAATTGAGACCATAAAATGTTTATACTTATTTTACATAAATATAAATATATATAAATATGTGTGGGGTAAAAAAAGAAGGAATTAAAATAAATATACTAAATTACTGGAAATGTACACTTATTGCACAAGGTTAAATGTTACAGTTTAAAAGGGAAAAAAGAAAGATACCACGATAAGTTGAATTTGTACTGAATATCAAGTCACGTTACACTGGAGTTTCACTCGAATCCTTCCTGAATTTAAAAAACATAAAAACACAAATTTAGTATAATTTTTAAATTAATGCAAATTGTATGTATAGTAAAGTTTATAGATTTTATTTAACCCACAACAGGATTATAGATTTAAGTGATTTAAAAAAATTAGGTAAAAAAAGTACAAGTTTTGAATTTCTATTGTTGGGACAAACTTACACATTAATTTTTTTTATAATTAATTTAATTGCTGTTTTTTTCTTTTTTATTATTAATATCAATAATGGAAAGATGAATTATCTTGTTATGCCAAAAAGTATAATTTATTAGTTAAGAAATATATATGTGATGTGATTAAAGGTCAAATATATATATATTTTTTAATGATTAACAAGATTGAATAACTATTATTGAGTGGAATTAGTTCTTTTTTATTCATATTAATTTTTCGAATACTTGAAATTTCAATCTACATAAATATTGAAATATAATCACGAATTGCATAAGCCAGTTGTTAAGATTAAATAAATATACCTATCGTCTGTTTTTAAGATTGCCAAATGAATACCTAGTTTTTATTAAATCTCAAACATATGATATTATTATAATAAATTAATGCATGTAATTCAATATTTATTATGCTACATTAAATATTTACCAAAATTTTCCGAGATAATTGGATTCTTTAACTAATCTATAAATAAATTAATAGTTAATCTAATAACCATAAGAATTTATCATAGTTAAAAAAATATTTTAAATAAATATATTATAATAATAGATAAACTACATTTGATCAATAAAAGCTGATATGATCAGATATGATTTCTTTAAGACTTTAAGTAGTAAAACAAGTTTACAATAATCAATTAAATAAAATTAACACAATTAATATAATTTTGAAATGATTAATGTTCTAACATTACTTTAGTACTGTAGACATTTATGAGTTTTAAGTCATAAATAAAAGTGAGATCAGAAAAATATTTGAACACTTACTTCTTCTTCACTGTAAATTCCAAACACCATAGCAGCGATGCAAAAGAAGAAAATAACCATTATAAATCAATTATTATGTTAATATTATTAAGGCTAAATTAGCTGAGCTGTGTATTTTGTAAGATGAGCAATTAATATAATTAAATTAGTAGTTAATAGTTAATCATTTATATAAATTGGTGTAGTAAAAAGTGTCACTTATATAACAATTAAGTATAAATATATGCTTTGTGAATACAATTTTATTTTTGTGAGAGTTAATTATTACTTTTGAGATATCACTACACCAAGTTAACATCAATGTATTACAATAATAATAAAAGCTAAAAATGATTTAGATCAAGCTTAAGACTTACTCAGATTCTAGTATTTCTTGTATACCATACTCATTTGTATAACCATGTCTTGATTGTAAATTAAGAGTAGAAGTAGAAGCTTGAGTGGATGGTGATACTGGCTGACTATAAGCCCGAGCCGTTACAAACCTACTATCTACACTATGTAACGATCCATTCTCACTTCCCCGGTTTACCATAGGTGGTGGCATAGAAATACCATAAAGATCACTTCCTCTGCGATTATCACTATACAAATCTCTATAGGGTGAGTGACAATGGTCTTCTTCAGCTACAACAAAGTAATACAAGTATGCAAACAACGAGTTATTTCCAACTACTAACAATAAATAATAAATATTTGAAAAAATACCGGTATATGGAAATAAGTATTTGTCACCAAGACTCGCTTTATCATCTACATCACAATCGGATTCTGTTTTATTCAGAGAATTGAATGTTGAGCTCTTGTGGTGATAACCAAAGTGTTCATTGTTTAAGATTGGTGGTTCAAGAGACATTCGATTATTTATCACCGAATTGTCTTGATCAGATATTGTTGATCCTGTCCAACGATGTTGTCCCACAGCATGTTCTTCTTCTTGAACTAAACATTAAATAAATATTATTTATTATACAACTTCAAACAATTTACAGCTACAACTTTATACTATAAAGAATATTATTTATAGCAATAATTTTCATAAATAATTTTTTAATACTTTAAAATTTTAATATTTCATGTTTTTTACCTGTTGGATATTGTTGACTAGTCCATCGTGGAGCATATAGAGGTTTTAAATTGGGAAACAATTGTGAATTTGTAATCACATTCAGTGAAGGAGGCAATCCAGGAGCTTCATTTATATTTGGTAAGAAAGGAGTTGGTCGATTTGAAGACATATTACTTCTACGACCTCTATGACGAGAAGAATCATCTTCATCACTGCTATGGGAAGAAGCTAAGTCTAAACTTCTTCCTTCACCTGAACCTTCAGAGTCTGAATCTGATGTATGTTGTGTACGGTGAAAACTAGATGGTAAGTCGGACGTTGAATGGTCATAATTACTTGTTGTTGTTGATGTATTCCTTAATTGAGCATCGCTTCTGAAGAGAAAATTCATTATGTTCATTTTTCATAGTTTGATTGGTACATTGGTAAAAAATGATTATATTACCTATAGGGGCTACTACTAGTCTTTGTAGTTGACCTTGAAGTAGTACTAGACATGGATATGCCAATTGGTCTTCTTATTCCATCCGTATTTGTAACTCCTGTATTACGATATGACAATGATGATCTAATGGTTGGAGGTGATATAGCACCAATTCCAGAATCTGGTTCATTTTTTTCTGGTATTTCTTTTCCAATGAGACGTAATACACAATGGTGTATTCTACATCGGAGCTTTGCATTAGAATAGCATAAACCTGCTAGGACAAGCCAACCTTGACTACAAACAGCAGCACACAATGTGTATGTAAGCCTTGTATCACGTTCTGATGCTACAACCACTTCTAACAACCATACACCAACTAGTATAGGTACGCAGATCACTTGTACAACCAAAACACTCCTAAAATATATTTAATTATTAGTGTGTATAATTGGTATAATGATATCTAAAAATAATAATACCTTAAATTTCCATAACCAAGTACATGATCTTTTAAAGTAAATGCTGCTCTGATACACAGGAGCAAAACAATTACAGTAATGGCTACAGCAAGACAGGTAGGACCAATTAAACTCCAGATAACAGATTCATAAACAGACAACCAACAAAAATAGTAATTCCCATACTGATTGATTCGCACTCCAACAGATAAACTGACTATAATAGCTGGCAAAACATAACCGATACTATGATAGAAACCCATTTGACCATGGTTTACGTCCCTTAATTCAGTTAACATTCTATACAGATGAAGTGCAGCTACCAAAGACCAACCAATGGTTGCTAACCACAAATAGTGTAAAGTTATAGAACAAAATTTACACCATACCTAAAAAAAAAAAAACATTTTATTAGATTATTAATTGTAAATACATTATCATTAATATATAAAATATTATGTTATAAAATAAGATATACTTCGAAAGTATATAGAGTTCCTCGAGTTTGAGTTGCAGCTAGATACACACATTGAGTGAGCAATAAACACAGGGCAAAATGTGAGTATATAGAACTCGTATTGGTTCCTGCACGTACAGCAACTAATAACACGCATGTCACAATGAGAGCAATGATTGCTAATCCAAATGATATCAAAATCAAGAAAAGTTCTAAATTTGAATATTCAACTATGTACTGATAACAAAAAAAACGAATCAATTAGATAAAAGCTATACTTAATATAAATATGTGTAGTTAAAAAAAACATTATTTACATGTTCATCAACTACATCTGTGAGAACAGCATATGTTGAAAGCTGGTTACATGTACAATTTATGTAAATAGGATCTTTTTTCCACCAATTGTCTTCTGGTAACTCTGTATGACAACCAGCTCGAGTCCACTCACCACTTGGTCTATGTTAAAAAAAAAAATATATATTATCTCATAAATTTCATATTTAAACAATATTTGATATTTTTTGCTTTGAAAATATTAATTTAATTGGAATACTGAACTTTAAAAGTTTGATGAATGGACGAGTAATATACATTTTTAAAGAAATAAATTACATTAGTTCAATGCTTAATGTGTAGAGCATGTATCCTAAGTAATTATTAAAAAATGAAAATATAAATGCAATTTTAAACCATTAATTTTATTTTCTAGTGTAACCTTTATCCTTATAAGCTATAATATATATTTTTAACTTTTTATTATTTTATGTTATGTACATTGATGTAAGCATCAATTAAGATACATCTTAAATTAAAATATACTTAATAATCATAATGTAGTACATTTTAATTTATAGCTGTTAGTTTATTTATGGACTATCTATTTTATCAATATTTATTAAAACTATTTAGTGAGAGCTGAGAAATAGTATATACATACAAATTCATTATGATAACTTACATTCTAGATGTTGACCACCGTACACATTGAGGATTAGATCTCAATGTAACTGGATTTTTATTGATCCAAATCTTGATACGAATTGGTGAGTCTAAAGGCACCATGTCAGATAACTCTGAAATTTCTTTGCCATTCACGTGTCGTTGTTTTCCTAATTAAATTTGAATTTTAAAAATTAGTATTTATTAATTATATTTTTTAAATATAAAAACATACTTTTGGGATTATTGTGATTCAGAGTTGCAACAAATGACATAACTGGGGAACCCACTTGGAGATCTACAGAATATCTCTTTAAAACAGTGTCATCATAACGTAACGGTAACAACGCTCCAAGTGTACGATATTGTGCATAACCAACAACGGCTGCATTTTTAGAAAGTTGTCCTTTTGTAGTAGTCATTCCATGTTTTATTGGCTCAATACCCAATAAATCAATGGGTACCATTATTTGAGTATGTTTGTCAAACTTTGAAGAATCCAAAAGATAGTTGTTGTATTTTGGTAAAACAACAACAGGGCTACCCATATTTTTTAAACCTAATATTTCTGAACCAGGTTTTAGACTCAAAACCTGAATAGAAAACAAAAATTGAAATTAAAAATGATTAAAATATAAAAAAAATAAAAAGTTGTAAGCACATACTTGAATAGCTGGTTGAAGTAAAGATGAGTCGGGTAAATTTACTTTTTCTTCTGTAACTGCAGAAGTAGATAAATCTGGTCGTTCATGTTCAGGTTCAAATCCAAATAGGCTCTCAGCTGAAACTACATCTAAACCAATAGCTGTAAAAAAAAAAACCAAATAAATATTAATGTAACACTAAAAACTTTAGCTAATAATAATGACAATGTTACTAATATCAGGTAAATACACTATCTACCTTTACTATTTGTGTTGATTTATTGTGCTATTATATACAGTTTTAAAAACACTATATGTACTTCAATAAAATAATCAAATTTAAGCATTAAAATTCAAAATTGTATAAATGGCAAATAATATTAAATACCAATACCAAATAAAATGTAGAGTCAATAAAAGATCAAAGAATAATTAAATTATTAAATAAAAACTTATACATACCAATATTTGGAGTAACTACTTCAAAAGGATCTGTATAAGTATCATGTTGAGTTGTTGACAAAGTAGCCACATAATTATTTATTGTATTCATTAAATTAAATGGTCCCTGTGATGTTAAACGGTTTATGCGTTCCCAATGATCAATTTCACTCAAGTCTAACAAACGACTGGATGCCATAATCAAATTCTAAAATAAAATGATGATTAAAAAAATTGAAAAAGCTATAAATATAATTTAAAAATTAGAAATAGCACTAACCAATATATAATCTTTATCTTGACTATGGGTTAAATTCAACCCTGACAAAGATCCTTCATGAGATAATAAATGTTGTAAAAGTTGTTGACCAATAAGAACATCAGAACCGTGTAAAAATTGAGTATTATTGACTGCTTTATGAAGACTGACAGCTCCATTAACAGCAACAAATGTAGTTACCTTAATAGACTTGGTTTCTAATCCATTCAACTAAAATAAAATAAAGATCTTTAGTTTTAAATATTTTGTGAATGCACATTAACAAAATCTTAAGCATATAAAATTGAATTTAAAATTTGCTCATTAACTTAATACTCACGAGTCTCTGAAGATCAACAAATGAATTTGAAGTACAATTGAATATATCAGGAAATTGCCATCCATCTAATGTATTTTGACATAAGCGTGTGGCTTTGCCTTGAGAACCGATTGGGCAGTTTTCAGTTACACGCTCACCCCATTTAGCTCTAGGCCACCAAATATTACCTGCTATACTTTTTGGACAACCATCATAGATAACTAGAAAAATAGATGGTAAGAAAGTTTTATTTTATTATTACATCAAACATTAAGAATCTAATTTTTAATATTGAATTACCTTCACATCCATTTAATGTGACTTCAGCGTAGGAATTTGGACATTGGTCACATCTACGACCTATAACACCAGAACGACACTTACACTGCCCAGTAGTTTGATCACAAGATCGATCAAAAGAACCAACATTGTAGCAACCACACTCGAGACATTTATCAGAACCATGAGGAGTATAATGATTGTCCTAAAATTATGTCATAGTAAAAATATAATTAAATAAAGCATACTTAATTAGACTATCACGTTAAATACAATAGTATAAATTAAAAGAATAAAATTAAACATTTTAAAATAAACTTTACTTTGCAATAACATTGCCCAGTAGTTTTGTTACAGTGGGGGTTATAACCATTGTCCACCATACAGTTACAAGGACCACAAACTCCCCGATGATGTCCCCACCAGCTTACAGGGCAAGACTCTTTGAGTTCATGTTCACAGTAATCACCTGAAAAATAATGTCATCAATAAAGTTTTAAAAATAGTAAAAAAAACTTGTTTATGATCACATACCAGTAAACGAAGTTGAATTACATTGACAATGATAACCACGTAGGCTTTTACGATCCTCAATGCACAAAGCATTGTTTTCACAAGGGTTGGTATCACACACACTTTCACAAGCTGTTCCAACAAATCCTAAAAACAGTTATCATAACATATTTAGAATCCAATATACAGTCAATTTTGATCGTTAGGTAATAACAGTTTTCAAAATAAATACCTGTATGACATCTACATGTATGGTTTTGCCAAGAAGGTATACATTCACTGTGCCTAGGACATTTATTACCATTGCAAGGGTTCTCTTGTTCACAATTTTCACTAACACGTATCATAAGTTCAGGTATTTCCAATACAGTAGTTCCTCCACTGTGGCCAATTCGAACATCCTAAATTTTACAATACAGTAATTATTTTATTGTTAAATTAAATAGAATAAAAGAATTACACCAAAAAAAAAATAATAATAATAATAATAATGTATTTTCATTTACTTTAATACAGCCTTTGAATCCCATATTTTCATCAACATCAGTTAAATCTTCATTGAAGTTTCCCAATTGGATTTTTCCAACAAATTGCCCTTGTAATTTGGCATTAAGTGTTTTTACAACTGAACGAATTCCATGATCCAAAACAAATCTAACACCACCTGTATTCTGCCATATTACTTCCAAATTATGCCAATCGCCATCATTGATTTGCACACTGCTAAATACAGCTTTTTGGCCATCAACCACATAGACAATGAAACCACTTTCCAACTAAAAATGCAAAAAAATAGTTAAAATATTTAATAAAATTATAATGCAAACTACTAACATAAACACGAGCAGTAGTATTTTGTCCTATATTCACAGAAATTACTGGAGAATCAGGTTTCTTAGTCTTTAATGATAATGATGTATACCATGGAAATTGAATAGTACGCAATAACGGATTAAACGCTACAATACCATCTCCCGAAAAACGCCAAAGAGCATGTATGGCTAAACCAATAATAATTTCACATTAATATTAATACATATTATAGGACAATTTTATAATATTATTGTATTTAAATAAAAATATTTTACTTACGATGACTACAGTCTTTCCCTCCCCACAATTTAGGACAATCACATTTATATGTACCCCAATGGTCTGTACAACTGCCACCATTTTTACAAGGATTGTCAACACACAAAGATTTGCGTTCTGGGCATCCAATAATGGTACCATTATCGGCAACAAAACTAAAAATATAGACAATTTTGAGCAATCATATACTATAGATAACATTTTAAGTATTTCTGAAATATATTTAGTACAAACCTATTCAAATCAAGAAGTTTGTAGTCAATGTAAACATCAGCAATACATCCAGTAAAGTCTTTACTTTTTACTTGAAAACTAGTAGAGTCTGGTAACATGGGCAATCCACCAATTTGAAGTGGACCAGTGAGATCCAAAAAACGATGACAACTCTCTGTTAATATTTCACACCTAAAAATAAAAAATTATATAAATGTTAAAATATTATTATATTTCAATAATAAAGAACATTATTACCTTTTTTCTAACACTTGAGTAGAAACGTTAGCACAAGAATATCCAAGTTTAGACCCATATTTTACAGTTAATGGTACATCACAATCATCTAAGCTCAGAGTAGTACTCTTAAAAATAAATATTATTTAAGTTATTAAAATGCCTATTTCAAATTTTTTAATAATGTTATTACTCACTCGATTGATATAAGAAACTGTAACAGAATGCCAAAGACCATCGTTTACTACACCAGTAGGTGGATATGCTATTACGTAAGTGACTTCAGACCCTAGAGAAAATGAAAACTGCAGCCCGCGGCCTCCTTCAATAAGTTCTAAGGCAATAAAGTCGTGGCGTTCGTTATATCGACCATTGTATAATAGCAATCCAGATTCTTCTAATGTGGAAAACTTTAAAGAAATATGTAATCGATATCTTTGTCTTAATGATGGAAAAGTCAAGAACGAAGATTTTGGAAAGCTTCTAGAACGAAGTCTGCAAACTTCATCATAGTGTTCAAAAGTACCAGCTGGAGAACAATCATCACATAAAAATCCACCGCTTTTTAATGGTGTACAAGTGGCTCCTGAATGACATATTCCTGGTTTGCATTCATCGTGATTCAAGTTGATTTCACAGTTATCGCCAGTAAAACGATGTGGGCAGATACAGGAATATCCACTTTCTTTGCTTTTACATTGACCTCCATTCTTGCATGGATTAGAATAGCATAAATCCACTTCAGTGTCACACATATAATATTTTTGACTCCCTACAGTAAATAAAACATAACAATTTACAGAAAATGAAAAACAAAAATTGAGAATATAGTACTACCTGTGAAACCATGTGGACATTGACAAGCAAATGTGGTAACTGGATAAATTGGCCTAAATAAAACAGTATCACTGCTAATAAAAGATGAGGCATTGGCAAATTTTAAAACTGTTAAGCAAAGTTCAAAATTCAAACAGGGTTCTCGAACACATAAATTATCTTCAAACGGTAAAATCTGAAATTATATTTTATTATTATTGTTTTTTTTTTTTTAATTAATAGTTTCTAAAAATAAAGTATAAATAGTAAGTTAAAAATTATTACCTGTACAGTTGATAAACGAGTAAGTATTCCTCGATTTAAATAAACACGTTCTTGAAGAAATTGAGGAGAATAAAAAATACCATCTGGTTGTTTTGCAGAAAAGCTAACGTTGAGTACTCGTCCATCAACATCTGTATCGTCTTGTACACTGAATACATATATATTTTCTTTTGGGCATGGAATGATTGCCGCTAAACCAGATGTAAAGAATTCCAACAAAGGAGATAAAAAAGCTTCTTTGGTCATATCAGCTAATCGAACAGTTACTGAGTTAAAAAGCATTTCATCAGTGACCAATCGCACTATTAGGGTCATAGTAGCTTTAATTTCATTTACTCCATCTAAAAA
The DNA here is from genome assembly GCF_003676215.2 of Rhopalosiphum maidis. Taxonomy (NCBI): domain Eukaryota; kingdom Metazoa; phylum Arthropoda; class Insecta; order Hemiptera; family Aphididae; genus Rhopalosiphum; species Rhopalosiphum maidis. Next base: position 6,914,981 of record NC_040880.1, on the reverse strand, counting down.
GCAATAAAGTGTAATTAAATAAATTAGATACAAACAAAACCAAAATCAAGAAAAAAATAATTTACCAGTAACTGATATTTCCATTGAAGCAATTTTAGGTACGTTGGTGTTTAACTGTGGAGATAGGGTTAGCATACCAGTTGATTCATTCAATTGTACTAGATTAGCATTATTTCCAGATATTATTCGATAGACAAGTTTGTCTGATACATCAGCATCAAATGCAGGAACTTGACCAAATGTTCCGGTAGGAAAGTAATCTTTAAAGTTATTAAAAATAACTTGAAAATCAGAAAGTCTTGGAGCATTGTCATTTACATCAGTCAAGTATATTGTCAATGGAGCATCAGAATGTAATGGAGGTGATGAAGCTCTTACTACTAATTCAAATTTTTTCTTATTTGATTCATAGTCTAGCTCAACAGAAGTTAATAATTCAGCTTTATCAAGTCCAGGTCTTCTTAGTAAAGAAAAACTGCTAGCATCATCTCCGCCTACAAAACAAAATTATATAATGATTCACATATTTTTCTTTATATAAGTAATAAAAATCTGTTCATAAATAGATGTGGAAGATCAAGTTTCATACTATATTAATAATTCTTATATACGACCTATGAAACTACATTTTATCAATATACATAATTAATCTCACAGGTTTGTTATTTATAATTTTAATATTTATTTATATATTGCAAAATAATTTAATAAAAATTTCATAACACCACAGCTCTTGATCCAAGATTAGAATAACTCTGTACTAACTCTTAAAGATTGTCTTTAAGCTACCCATTATGTATATTATTAAGTTTAATATAATTAATAATTATTATAATTAATTTAATAAATAAGAAAATATTTTAATTTTATTATGTATAATATAATATTTTATCTATCATTATAGTCCTATTATCATTCATAGTAGTAGTATAATATGAAATCTATTTTTAAGTTACCAATAATAGAATATTGAACAATTGCATTTGGTCCTTCATCTGGGTCTTTAGCATACAACTCCCCAACAGTAGAACCAATTGGTGAATTTTCAGGAATGTACATAACTAATTTGTCAGATTCAAAAACTGGCGGTGAGTCATTTACATCTTCAATACGTATGGTAACAGGAACCTATAAAAAACTAACTTTTAGCAACAGTTTCATAATTAGCATTATATATTTATAACTATTTAGCACTTACAGCTGTAGAGAGGGATGGTGAACCTTTATCAATGGCAAATACATGAATATTATACTGAGGAATGCTTTCTCTATCTAAAGAAGCTGCTGTTCTTAAAATACCAGAAGTAGGATCAATAACAAAAGCTTCTACACCGTCATCTAAGGCATATTTTATGCGGCCATTCAAACCTGAATCTGCATCAGATGCACTAACCTATATGATCATGATGCATTAATAAAAAACATAAGGGACATAACAATAAACAATAATTATACTTGAAGGACACTAGTGCCAGTAAGAGCATCTTCAGAAACGGATCCATAATATGACGCATTGAAAAATTGTGGAGCATTATCATTGATATCTGTGATCGAAATTTCTACATCAGTGGTATCTGAAAGTGGTGGATTACCACCATCTCTAGCTGTAACTGTAAGTAAATATCCACTTTGCACTTCTCGGTCCAACGGTTTTGTTGTAACAATAGCACCACTTTGAGCATTAATAGTAAACTCAGAAGCATCGCCATAACCACTTGCTAAAGAATAAGTGATCTAAAAATACACAGAATGTTAAAGTAAAAACTTCAATCTTATTTTTCATGAACTATTGGATTTACTTACCAAAGCATTTTGTCCAACATCACCATCAGAAGCAGAAACAACAAGAACTGTAGAACCAACTGGTGCATCTTCATAAATACTAGCAGTATATGGTGCATTGTCAAAGATTGGAGCAAAATTATTAGCATCAGTAACATTAACATAAATCGTAGCAGTATCAGATAAGCCGCCTGAATCTGTTGCTGTTACCTATTATAATTACAACATCATAATAATTATAATATTATATTATATATAATATATTTTACTGTATATGTAATCTTTTGTATATTTTCTATTCAATGTAAAAATATTGGTTATAATATTGAATAAAAAAAAATATTAAGCAGAAGATACATTTTATATATTTTTTAATTTTTCTTCAAAAATACAACAATTTTTTTTTCAATTATTTAAAATGATTATCATATAATTTTGAACTATTTTTTTGTTATTTTTAAGAGAAATATAAAAACTATAAGCTAAACATAGTAAAGAACTATAATAAGTTAATGAAATATTGTCATACTGTGAATATACTATCAATTAAAAATAATATATTTTGATAGATACATTCAATGAAATAAATTTATTTTTTAAATTATTAAAATCTAATTATAGACTATTATAACATGTTATATAATGTATTAGTTAAACTTATATTATTATACACTCACCGATAAAATAAAACGTTTTTCTTGTTTATAATCTAATGGTTGAGCAATAGTTACTAAACCTTTACTACTATGAGTAGCAATCGCAAATCTTCCTCTCAAGTTTCCACTGACAATTTCATAATGTAATCTATAAAATTATTTTAAAAAAATACAAAAAATGTTAGTATAAAAAAAAAGCAAAAGTTAATAACACGTTAAGTGGCTAGTAGTTAAGCCGAAAGATATCCTTAAAAGGTGCTAACTATGAGTCAATGCAATCATAGAAATAACAGCACAGTTGTCAACTTTTCATTAATATTATAACCTTGATAACTGATAATAACTACTTTAATATCAATAACTATACCTTGGGTTTTCATCTGGATCAGTAGCTATGACTGTTGTAAGTGGTGTTCCTGGAGGTGAGTCTTCACTAATTACAACATCATATTGTTTTGGATTGAAAGTCGGTTCATTGTCATTAACATCTTGAATGGTAACTACAACACTAGCTGTGGCTGATTTGGGCGGATCACCTCCATCTTCAGCCACAACTTGAAACTGGTACTTAGGATTAGTTTCTCGATCTAATAAGTGAGTAGTGTACACCCAACCACTCTTTTCATCAACGGTAATTGGTAAGTTCTCGGCTAGAGTACCCTCAAAGTCTCTTGGAAAAATGCGATACTTTAAAGCAGCATTCTCTCCTTCGTCTGCATCATATGCTTGCACTCTTACAATACTATACCCAACAGCAACATTTTCTAATACAGATTCTTGAAAAAGTGAAGTGTAAAATCTAGGAGGATTATCATTAACATCCTTTACATTCACTAGTAATTGAGTAGTATTAGAACGACTTGGATTTCCACCATCTATAAAAACAAAATGTTAATTATTATTTAAATTTAAAACCATTATTCCAATTTATAGGCTAAGTGTATACCTTGAGCTCTAATCATAAGTCGGTAACTTCGCATTGCTTCATAGTCCAAAGGTTTGACTAATGAAACTTCTCCATTTTGACTATCAATAGAAAATTGTCCTTGCGTATTGCCACCAATTATAGCATATCTCACAACTGCATTTAAACCCTGATCAGCGTCAGTAGCTCTATAATTATAATATATTTTTAATTTATAAAATAAGAGCTTAAGAAACAATTTGAATAGTAATAGTCAAAATTTAATATTTATTAAACCAGTCCTAAAACCCATAATTCAAAGATTTGCAAAAGATTACATTTTATAAGCAAAATAAAAAAACACCATTTAAGATTTAACTGAAACTAATATAATTTACTTTTTTAATTAAATTGGTGTATAGTTAATCTTAGATTATACAATATATTTTAACTCAAACATATTTAAAATAATATAACCATTTTTAGGCAATTTCATTTTTAAAAATTATAATGACAAAATGGTCAACAAATAATAAATATCCATAAAGTCACAAATGTACCAATAATTCCTAATAAACATTTTTAAATTATTGATTGATTTTTATTTCAAAATTAAAAATATAATTTATGTAAATTTTTATAATAATAATAATAATATTATTATTATTCAATAATTTATAAGATAAAACCACCCATATTAGGGAAAATGCATTTTTCAATAAAACATAAAAACAAGGTAATACATAAAACCACTAAATACAATTTGAAAGTAGTCAGTGTAGGTACTAATAATAATTTAAGTGTTAAAAAATATAATAACTAAAATATTTTTGTTAGTTAATTGTATCAAACTAAAACTTACTTAATTGTGGAGATAACTGGTCTTTGATTTGGATTTAAGTCTTCAGGAACATTAGCTGTATAAGCTCGTTCAGAAAATTGTGGATAGTTATCATTATCATCTAATACTTTTACTACTAATGAAGCAATTGCCGAACGTCTTGGTGATGGAGGTGCTGCTTGATCACTTGCTTTAACCATGACTGTGTAAACTTCACATACCTCTCGATCTAAATTTCGCCTTACACTAACCACACCACTGCGAAGATCGATTCCAAAAGTCTCATCTGCGCTAGAGTTTAAACCACCACCTGATATACTTTCAATAGAATACTCAATCTAAAAAAAAATAAAATGTTAACAAATATTTAGTTAAGTTTGTGACACAAGAACTGGCTTCTGACCCATGTGACCCACTGGTCATACGTCATTTGTTAGCAATGTGCTCTCTCACTAAACAGTTACTCTGCAGCCATGAAATTATCAAAAAAAAAAAAAGTGTATTATAAAGTTTTATTGGCTGATATGGTTTTTAAAGACTTGATAAAATCTCTTACCTAATATTTCTGTACTTAAAATTGTCAACTACTAAGGATTTTATTTAAAAGCACACTAATTATTATTACTATTTTGATGACCTACTAACACAAAACAGCGGCTTGGTTCATGATGGTCAGGGGTCAGTTTTTATGTCGCAGATTATAGTATTATCAATTGATAGTTATTAAACTATACTTGAGAATTTAGTCCTATGTCTAAATCTGTTGCTCGTATGGTAATTATTGTTGTTCCAACAGAAACAGATTCCCTCACAGAAGCTTCATACATGCCAGAAGCAGATTCAAAAACAGGTGAGTGATCATTGGCATCTACAACATTTACTTGAAGGGTTGTGGTTGCTGTAGATGGATGAGATGATGTATCAATAGCAATTACTCGTAAATAATGAACATCCATGAATTCTCTGAAATAATTAAAATATAATATTACTACTAGGTATACTAAACTAGCATTTTACCAGATATAAATGTTTATTAAAATAACTGTATTCAGAATTAGATCAAAAAATATAAATAAATATTTTTAAGTAGTGTACTAACAAGAAATTAGTTTTTAAACGTTTAACAACATATGAATGTTAAAGTTTTTAATTTAACACAAAAATAAGTTTTATTAATTTTATTAAAGATAGTAACCCTAATAAAAAAAAAAAAAAAATTAATCTAATCATAGCTGTAATACTATTACATTACTTCCAAAAATAAAGTTTAAAGAGATTTTTGTGGCATATTTAAATAATTGATATTAAAAATCATAAACAGCATCATAAATAAAAATGGTGGTTTTTTTTAAAAAGAACTGATTACATACCTGTCTAATGATACCAATGTTGTGACTAAACCAGAATTAGAATCAATGGTAAACATTGCATGTGATCTAGTATCGATAATTGGGCTCATCTGGTATTCAATTGGATTATTATTAGGAGGCATACTTCTTGCATGTACACTACAAACAATTGTACCAGATGGAAGTTCTTCAGCTACACTAGCAACATATAGACTTCTTTCAAACTGAAGACCACTATCAGCCATCTCTACTTCTCTTCGTACACGTCCAGTTTCAGTTAAACTACGTTTATGCCACAAAATCATCTAGAAATTGGTTGTTCAGCATTAAAAATAAAAAAAAACAATAACTTTTTTAATTAATTAAAAAAAAAAATACTTTAATATAATGTTCTGAAGGTGATACAATTTCACTATTCACATCACATTCGTAAGAAATCATTATAATGATAGACATTGGATCAAGTGTTGAACAAAAGTTTTCAGCTACCACAAGATCGCCACTTTTAGACTCCACATTAAATCTATTGTCACTTATATCCAAATACCGTATTTTGCAGTCATTAAATACACTTTGTGGGATCACAGATTTTCCAAGAGGTGCAACAAATTCACTTTGTCTCCAACATTTTTTATTCGCTTCATCCATTGAAACACCAGTGCCAAATTTAAGGCTATTGATTATAAATTTAGTTAAAAATAATAACAGGTTGATTGCTAATAGGTATAAATTGTTTACTTACTTTAACACTGATAAAACCACTGAAACTAATGTTTTGCTAGACCACTTTTTAGCCAGTTCTATACGAGTGTTTAATAGTGAATCTATTTCTAACAGAATATACAATAATATTTTATTAGTTTTTATTTAGTATTTTGTGATGGATATTTCATAAGAATGTTTAAAATATTGTTTACAATATGACAAACTATCAAAGTTAAACAAAGAATAAAAGTATATTTAACTTATCTAATCTAGATTATTAAATAAAAAAGTAATGATGATTCAAAAATTAATTTTAATTACCCAAATAATGTTAAAATAATAAATTGATAAACAACCAAATTATCTAGTATTCTATCAAAAGATCAACTTTAAAACAACCAACATGACTGCAGTTGCATTTACCTGCATTACTTGGAATAAAAATATATAGGTTCTAAACATAACATTTACCAGCACATATACCTATAAATTATAGGCTATAATAAAGTTAATGTAGAGGTCCCTAGAAGTCTAGAATATATTAGTCTGAAATTGCATAGATACCTACCAAACAATGCAAACTCAATTCATACAAATAAATTATACAAGTACACTCAACCTGCATCTATCTATTTAACATTGATAATAATAAAGAACAAACTTAATTTTTTAACAGTTAATTTTAATATAAATACCTATTTATTTTAAGTGAATACCTACATTAATATATAATTAATACATATTACAAACCAATATTCTTTTCAATGATATTCTCTAGATCAGCGTTTCCCAACTTTTTTTACTCGCGGAACCTTTGCAGGAGCTTGAACAATTGTGAAACCCCCATATAATTGTTAGAACTCTTCTATGTTAGAATCAGAATTCAAATCAAAAATATTATTAATTTATTTATATTTTCCCAAATTTCTCATGGAATCTTTGGCACCGGCTATCAGAAACCTGAGATTCCGCGGAACACTAATTGGGAAATACTGCTCTAGATAATAAATTAGACTTTTGAGAATATATTTTTAGATAAATTTCTCAGTTCAAATACAGATTTTTAAATTAAAGAGACAACATACTAGGTAGGTAGATAGGTAAGTAGAACAAAACTGTACTTACTATTTTTTTCACACCCCTTAATGACCATTCTCAATGGTACAGACATATACTCCAGCGTGTCATTAGAAGTCGAGTCTACATAGAACGTAAACACGTCTGGATACTTGAATCCGTCACATTCTAATGGTCGTTCGAGTATAACTGATCCAGTATAGTGGTCGACGCGCAGCAGTTTGGCAACAAAGTCACCGCTCTTTTCCGGATTTAGTGAATACCGTCTGGCTGGCCGATCGTAGAAGGGTGTGCCGCCGTCAAACAGCACCAGCCCTGGTGAGTCCGTGTCGGATACCACCAGCAGATATCCGAACGCGGACCGGACCAGCAGCAGCAGCAGCAGCAAGCACACCGCAACATGGTTGTGCTTCACGGCTAGCATCGCGTAGTTCGACGAATCGGACAGTACGTTAAACCTGCGTTTAGACGAGTCACCTCCATAGTCATACAGTAAAGGGACAACCGATCCGTTCGGTCGTCTGGAAGATATTATTTGTAAGTAGCTGGTGACTTGGAGCAGAGTAAAACCTCTTATCTCCTCTTAGGTCAGATGACTGACGACGAAAAAACTTCGAACGAACTGTACACATATACTTCAGAAAAAGAATAATCGCTCACGAAATTGGACACTATATCATTTACAGGACGCCATTGTGTTTCAAATCTTAGAAAAAAAACGAACGCAATAGCCGCGAACGCTACGATACAGTGTCCCCTTCACCCGTACAACGCGGACGAGAACAACAAACTGAACAACAAATCCGACCGACGACGACGCCGGGACGCTCCACTCGTGTGCCGCAGACGCGCCAATGACCGACGGCGTAGAACGTTACCCACTGGAGTTTTACGATTATACCACTACTACTATACTATTACTACTACTACTACTACTTCTACTACGACCGCAGTACCGCCGTCCCCCGTTCCCGCGAACCCCTCTCGCCAACGCACCGGTCGAAACTAGTAATCAATCGGCGGGCCAGTGGTTCCAAAAGTGTTCGACTAAATTTCATAATTATTATTACATTTAATATAACGCCGCCGACAACTTCGGCAAGTACCTACACAATACTGATAAATTAAAAAGTATAATATTTTTTTATTGTTATTTAAACTTGGACCGTTCGGTGTTTATCTATTTACCTAGATTTTACGTTCACGTTTGACGACTAATTATTATAGTACCTATTCTGTCATATTAATTATTACCTAATTATTCGAATTGTCGTGAAAAATGGAACGTCCGTAGCACATCTTGAGAACTGTATATAAAAGCTTAACGCCGTTCAAACGCGTGTTGCCGTTCGTGAAAAATGTAATGTTCGTCGTGCACGCGATACACCTATTATACCTATCCGTGTTGCTATTTATAATACTAAACGGTAAAATGAGTAATAATATTTTTATGTTTTTTGATTCTCGACTCTCGTATAAGTCGTAGTACTTTACCTGTAGTCGATTGTACACGTATTTTAGTATTTTACGATATTATACATATATTTTTTTAATTTCTTAAGTTTTGCTGCTGTTACGACGCTACGCGATTTTACACGCATAAATAGTAATAGTCCCTAAAATCATAACATAATATACTAAACTGAAACAAAATTTTACTCAGTAGGCGACTAATAATTTAGTGGAGTTGGAAATTTAATGATTTCCTTTATGCCGGTTTTCATTATTCATAATTACTTTGACATAAAAATAAGATTCTATCACACTGCTAGTCTAAACATGCAATTATTATATAGGTATTTATAATTTTAAATAGTATTTTGCATGTTGTTTTCGTTAACATCTGATATTATATAGTGCAAAGAACTGGTTTTTATAAATTCCCGTTGCATATATCTTAAATGCATTTTTTAACTATTTATTCTTATTTGTAAAATCCCGACCAAGGGTACCCATTTATACAGAGGCCCGCCAGGAGTCAACAGCTATTAAATAATAAAATGTAATTATAACATTTTACTATAAAAAAAAGAAGTTATATATAAGTTAAAATTGATAAAATATGTAAAAAATAACCTGAAAATATGCATTTTAATTTCTAAAGTAAGCCATATCTTTTTTTAGACTTTAGCTTTAGAAACTGTAAAATATTATGTCTACTTTTATATATGTGCGATATATACATTTTAATCATAAGCGTGGTTAAAAAAAATGTCAGCGTTTAGATATTGAGCGTGCGGACCGATGAATATATTGATTTACAGTAATGTATTTTGTATGTTATATTTTGTATTTGAAGACATTTTTTCTATTAGAGATCATAAACTTCGATGGTGATTTACTGGTTTCTTATGGTAAATTGGTTCTATAGTTGGTACTTTTGGGAAATCAATAAAATTGAAAATTTTTAAAACTTTTTTAAATAATTGAGGAAAACTAAAATTCAAACATTTGTTAAAATTATAATATTATTATTAAAAAAATTATTTGATTACCAAAAAGTTGGACTATCTTCAATTAGAATTGTTTTTCATTGTATACAATGATTTATCATTAACACACACTATCATATTAATAGAATTTAAAGTAGTATTAACTTTAAAAATGGTTAATCTATCTAAATATTTTTTTCCGTGTAAGTACACTCAGCAACTACCATACAGCAGACATATTACTTATTTTTTTTTTTTTAATCTAGAACAAGTTAATTTATAAACTTAAATATATAAACTTAAATTTATAAATTTAATAAATATTTATGTATAATAATTATAATTTTATAATACATATTAAATTATGAGAAATCGTCTATTGGTTACATCTTTTAATTTTTTAATCGTTACAAAATTTATAAGGCATCACGGTCACATCCTCCTGATATACGACCCATCGTATAATATTATAAAAATCACACTATTACACTGTTTAACATACAGCAGATGTTATACTCCATTAAATGATAAATATCTATTACGTTATATTTTAATATTTTTATACAATATATCGATTTAGTGTCTTGCGTACTGCAAAGTATTTCCTGCTCAAATGAGTATATTTTAAGTTTTCACTTCACACTGTACTAGGTACATTAATAAAATTATATCATAAGCAAATTATACACAGTTACAATATCTACCTATATATACTATTATTATTATTTACCTACCCCAAAGTATAACCGACTACCCGTTGGCCATCACAGGCAACAACGTGATCTATACTGTTATAGTACTAGGGTTTATTGTATGTATTACACAATATACGTAACACCTCCTGTCCTCGTATAATATTACATATTATAATACATTTATAATATATTCTATAGACCGCCTGACTTTACTGCAGTGTATAAACAAATAATTTTAACGATAAAGTCGACGTATTATGTTGATTGCGAGTTCTATCCCATGTATATACGATATACGTCATGATACGTGTATTATGTATAAACTTAAATAATAATGTACTTATATCTGCGAGCCAAAGTGTCCTGAAGGACGGTACAGCGGAACATACAAGACACGGATAGTATAATTTGTAACAAGAATAATATGTACGAATGTGCGATAAAAACGTTGTTATTATTAAAAAATCTTTTATAATTAAATTGAGAAAAATGTTATGAGTTATACAACGATTAATTAAGTAAGAAAACAATATTTACATGAACTATGTATTATTATCGTTTATCTAAAATTTAAATAAAGTTATATCTTATATATGTATTTATATATATATTAGTAGGCTTTTAACTATTGGTTTATGATTAAATATATCGTTGTTATTACAATTCAAATTAATAATGTCAAGAAACTACTGAAGATAAGTTAATAATATGTATATATTATATATGTAATTAAAATATAACTAATATATTTAATCTTATATTATAAAATATTTTATAAAAAGGGTCGTGGAGTGTGGGCGATATTATACAAGTATTTAGAGGATTGTAAAAATTATAGAAATGCACGGCTTTACATCCATAGTTAATTGTATAATATTAACTAAATATATTTTTTATAATTCTAAGTTTTGTGTACAATATACTGTAGATGTTCGCGTGTGTATTAGCCAACTATACGTGTATGCGTGTATTGTGTATAATATATGTATACTGTATAGTGTATACAATATACATAATATTATAATCATAAGTACGTTGGTCGATCGATATTTGGCGCGCGCGGCAAAAGGAAAGCGTTGAGCCACGCGCCTCCGACTACGAGCACGCGTGTTACCATCGTCACAAACCGACGGTATCACATCTCGCTTGTTCTGCTCGTACGTCACAGATATAGCACAGACAGGTACATAGTTTAGCTAGGTAGGTATATGGTACTCCCCCGCAGGACGGACGACTTTTACTCCCGGCCGTCGACCGCGTTTCTACCTATGCATAATACGTATTATGCTAGAAGCTATTATGGTATAGGTATAAAACGTATTATACAAAATGATTCACCAACCGCACACTTAATTCCATCATTTCATTTAATAATTTATTTATTCAATCTCTGATATTGGAAATTTTTAAATATATTTTACTAGACTATATTTTTTATATTTTGAAATTTTTTTATACTACTTAAGAAATATCTTGTGATGATAACAACTGATATATAAGGTACAAACTTCGGTATTTCAAATAATATTTTTATTTGTGTTGTTTTAATCACGGTAATAGCTTAATTCTTCTCGATATTTTATGGTCTATAACAATCTTTAAATATCCCCCTCCCTAAATTGAGCTCCAGCTACGCTACTGGACTCAATAGTCAGAATTATATGCATGTATAAATGCGTATTTTATATAGTGAGTAACTCAGACTATTATACGCTGTTCGTTTATTATTGTTCTACATATTTAAATATATATTATTTCGACAAGTTATTTGTACAATAAATATTGAATAATAAATATTATTTATACCTATTCCTATTGGCTATTATAATGTATATCAATATATTATGTACTACGCCAGCTTGTTAAAATATTCAGTACGATTTATACGAATAAATAATTTGGTTGTTATTATTATAAATTATTATAATTATATATATATATGTGTACTGTGTATTGTAATGTAGTAGGTATTAGCTAGTGTATTATATGAGGAGTAAAAAAAAACCGGTAAATGTTCGTAAAGTATAGTGTATAAATGTCGCGTTGTATAGTATTTTTATTTTTTTAATCGTTGCACATTCCGCCAATTTTGGATTATGTTGGAAAAATGAAATAGTTTTTATGAAATCAAACAAACGAATCAACCGAATATAAACATATTTATGTCTTCTATAATTTTAGGTAGGTAGTATATGGTAAAATTCTGAAATCCATAAATTGTTTAATTTATAAGTTGTGGGTGAAACACAATTTCGGTTGCTTACTTGCTTTAACTTTTTTGCAACACGATTAACCTAACTTACCATATTTTTGTGACTTTTATAATCGTTATAAATAATTAAATTAACAATATACTTATATAATAAGCTCAGAATTCTCACATTATCGGATTGTAAACTTTCCTGATTTTAATGACCTATAAACTCTGTCGAGTTCTAGTTCAGTACCTATTATGTAACTGACGAACACATGTGATATGTAAAATCTCCTGAGTCTATAATAACTTAATTTTTACTTTACCTAAAATTTAAAAAACATAATGCTATAAATGTTTCAGTGATATTTAATTTTAAAATAAAATGCACTTAATGTAGTATTTATAATAGGCGTGCTACACTTTTTTTTTTTTAATTTTTACTTCTATAGAAAAGTTGTTTATTTAATATTTAATATAAATATAAATATATGATATACTTAGACGTATAAGACACTATACGTACTGCAGATATGGACTGCAGGATGTAGAAAGAGTAGTTTGGGAAGATTATTGATAAACAAATGAATCATATGCCTTATACATATTGGGGACTATTACACAGGTATTACAGCCATCTCTTTCTAACAATGCTGGTTCTAGAAAATGCAGATTGTGATTTGTGAGGTACGCCCAGTCCATATTATATTATTATATTAATATGGCCGTAACTAAAAAAAATTTCGGGGGGATCCAATTTTTTTTTTATATATAAACATCGAAAATGTATAGTCAATAAACCATATTCATCATTAAAATATTTGTACTTTTAAAAATTTCGGGGGGGGGGGGGGTTCCGGACCCCTGGACCATCCCTCCAGTTACGGCCTTGAATATAATATAATATGCTAATATAGTATATAATATGACCATTAAACACACGGTAAATCATTAATCAATAGAAGATAGAAAATTTATGTAAGTACTGTGTTTATAATTTCATTCATGGATTTTAAAAAACAATTTAGTACCTATCTATAGATTCATAAGAATATTTATGTATTATTTGTAAAACAAACATTGATACAGTTGAAGTAGTATGTACGCGCGTGCACAACATTGAATCAATTCGACCGTGACGGTATTTATCTTAGCTGTGATTTTTTCAGTATATATATATACACATTATACATATATATCTAAGGATCATTACACTTGAAAAACTAACAGAGTTAGTTATCTTATAATTTTTTTTATTTTAATACAACAGAATTTGTTTCGCATGAATCGTTTTAAAATTATAATCATAATTTGATTACAGAATATAGATGTAAATAATACGATCAATTTTTTTTCACTCTTCGAACGTCAAAATAAAAGTTTTGGAATCAATATGATCAAAGTAAGATAATAATATATATATAATATAATAGATGCAACTTGGTGGCAGATGCCTACAGGCAATATTGGATGCTGTTATATAAATTAATTACTTATTACTTACTTATTAATTATTGCACATATGTCACAAGTCACAAACTCACAAATAGATCTTATAAGTTTAAGTACTTGGATGTTGGATAGGTAGTTAGATAGTGATAAACAATAAGTAATTACTAATTCAAAGTGTAATAATACGCGTATACTGAACGTATATTATACCATTAGCTGCTAAATGGTTATGAAACTTTTTAATTAATACATATAGGTAGATTGTCATGTCGATAACTACTATAACTAGGTATATGTACAATATAATAATGTCAATTTTAAAAATAATTTCGTGCTATACAATATAATAAAAAGTGTCATTTTAAGGTTATATAATATTCACTTCAGAGAATTACGTGAAAATAATAATCACCGCAGTAGGTATACCACTGCTTGTGTATCTGGCTAGCAACAGCGGTGTGGACTTAACCATAAAACGTTTCATTTAACCATGTACAGCCATATTAACGAAACAGAACACGTACTTATGGCCGTAGGTATTATATTATTATGTTGCAACCAACAATGATAGAAAATAAAAATTTGAACTACTATTATATAGAAAAAAATACGTTAAAAATATTCAGCATAACTCCGCGATGTACACACGTCATATTAATTACAAATATATCTTACAAGTATTATTAAATGCGTATATTTTGTGATCTTAATATTACAAAATGCTTTAGTTTAATGAAAACCTCTCTTTTTCATTATTTTGTATGCAATTAACAATGACGTTTTAACAATAGAGTTGTGCATATTTTTCGGTGCGCTACTTATAAAATATTTTTGGTTTTGAATCTAGATAATTATAAAAAAAGATCTCAGGTGCAGGATAAACCGAGGAAAACAGATTAAACCTCAGTTTATAAATTGTCACGCAGCATGTAGTCTTCGTTTTGGTATCCATATTTGTTATGTATACATCCTTTCATGTTCCATCGTCACACATCAAAGACATCATAATGAACCGTATATGGAATTTGATCTGCCGCGGGTATACGTATATAGTGTTACAACATGAACCGATCATAAGAATTTAAATTATCTTGATCCTTTAATTTATTATCAATATTTAACTAAAAGTTGCATAATACTATGAATTATAAGTAGGCAGAAATGTAGAACCTTTAGTTTTGAAGAAAAATCTTCAAAAGCTATACTTTTATAATATTATTATTCATAATAATTTGTTATAAATTATATTAATGACTTATTAAATTTAGATTTGTATGATATTATTATTATATATTTTGCTCATTGTTCCCTTCGAATCACGACTCAAATAATAGAGATTAGCTATACATTTTTATAATTGTATTAATAATTATAATGAAACCAATGTAGAAATGTTTATGCATTTGTTTTTAATGTTATCGGTTTTCCTTCGCAGGTGATTTAACTATTCTATTTTTATCATATAATAATATTTTTTTATAAGTATATTTTTTTAACTCTCCACACTAATATTTCATTTTTTAATTTTTTTATAAAAGTACATTTATTTAATCATTTTTATAGTATAAATACTTTGTTAAATACCTACTAAACGGGCAAACCATTAAAGACCATTCATATTGAGATATTACTTATACTATTGTAACATATTATTATTTACTTTTTATTTAATAAAAATAAAATCTAAAATAGGTTAGATGAGACAGCTTTATCAAATCAAATTCATAATTGTATTTATCTCAATTTTAATGTTAAAAATCAACAGTTAAGTATAATTATATTTGTCGGCTGATTTTAGGACACGATGGAATGTAATATTATATACGTAAAGAATATAGATATAATATTAATATGTTTTATAATATAAATAAAAATGATAATTGTCATTCGTCAATGTTACTAACTATTGTATGAATAATAGTTAATTGTTACCCAATATTGTTAACTATTTAAGATTTTAAGATATATAATTATATTAAATTGAATGTAATTATAATGATATTTTAGCCGCAACTTGCAGCAGCTCATAGCAGGTATTGTATTTTGTAAAACTTATTGCTATAGTTTGTAGTTTCTTTCTACCGTTCACTATCCCTCTTCGTTCAATCATTTTTAGTGCTTGGGGTGCAATGATTAATGGCAAATGGGGAAAGGAAACCCATTTGTCTATCGATTAACCTCAAGCAACATAAAAATATCATGTATATCCCCTTTTGCAATCACACTTCCGGTATATTATACTTACATCTTCGGACCCTCTTGAAAAAAGACACATTTGTATAGACATATTCGTGCAATATCTTATTATATCTATTGAGTCATACTTCCGGGGATTTTATTCGTGAATGGTGCTAACCAATTAATTATAGACCACCGTGAAAACAAATTATAAGTGCATACTGTAGATATATAGAAATAATTAAGAAGTAATTATTATTACTATTATTAGTTACTATCAGTCATAGTGATCATTATGATACTTTTAAGTAGAGATCATAAAATATTTTGACGTTTAAAGATCTATCTCTATTATTAATAATGTAGTATTGCCTAATATAGTATTATCAGGGTTGGAATGTGTTTTAAATAAGTTTTTATGACACTTTAAACTAGTGGTTTTGTTTAAGACAATGTATACATAAACGTTTAAAAAAATATAAAATTATATAGTGATTTTTCTGTAAAATATACATTTTGTTTGTAGATCACGTATATACAACTATATAGCGTAGACTGTAGATAATATAAATATGATGTAATTTTATTATAATGTACTTGTATATTACAAAACATTGTTATAATTATAAATTTAAAAAAAAATGTTATAGATAAATGAGTAAATGACTTAGAACACTAAAAAAAAAAAAACAGTTCAATATTTTAAATAAATAAAACGTTTGATTATTATTTAAAAATAATTTTTTTTCAATCCAGAGTATTATATAGTTTGTATTTAATAAGTTCAAGTTTTAAATATTAGGTAGGTAAATATATAATCTTGTACAACCTAAATAAATATTAAAGGATAAAAAGTGATTAAAAATTGCTATATCAGTATATCATCTTTATTTTAATTCTAAAATAAATAATCGATATACATTTTAAGTATCTATATTATTTACGATTATTCTTTAAAATACAGCAAAGTAAAATCTAATTTTTAAACCAAATGAGCAGCAGTAATCATCGCCATTTTGTTTAATCTCAAACACCTATATACAGTATAT
The DNA here is from genome assembly GCF_003676215.2 of Rhopalosiphum maidis. NCBI lineage: Eukaryota > Metazoa > Arthropoda > Insecta > Hemiptera > Aphididae > Rhopalosiphum > Rhopalosiphum maidis. The sequence continues at coordinate 6,897,667 of NC_040880.1, read as the reverse complement.
ACGTATCTAACTGTGTCTAATTTTCGATGCAATTCTGATAAAATAACTCGATAAGGCGTGAGCCGTGAAGAAACAAAAAAAACAACACGTCATTGCGTAAGAGTAGAAGTTGATTATTATTTACTCAGCTGCTCATAAGATTAAAATCTAAATGATAACTTAACATTTTTAAAATACAAATTAATGAATTAGGAAAGAAAACCATCATTGTTTTTTTTACGAGTAGGTACGGATACATAGGTATATACTATATAGTTGGTTAATATATATTATATGCAATTTATAATTAAAATTATTAGTTTCCAAGAAACGTAATTCACTGTTTGACGATGAATCTAAAACAATTTTACAATGTATTTAATTTTCTTTTTATATATTATCTATTAATTTATTAAAGTTTAATTTACACAGAATGATGCACCAAACACGCCATCCCCGTTTTTTTTTTTTATAATGTTTTTATTGAAAGTCCGAATTATTTAAGTTTTTTTACCGTATATTCTTGTACAACAGTGTAAGTAGTACCTACTTAAACTTTATGCTAATTAATAAGGAGTGCCCTATGTGATGCAAATAATAAACTTTTTTTTAATTTGGAACCGCGGTGTTTTTATAATTTAATTGTAAATTGATATACGAAAATGGCGTTTTTGAAAATGTTGATGCAACAATATGTATATTTTAAATCAAGATTTGAACGAATAAAGAACTGTTTTAAAAATTATATAGTAGATAATATTAATTTGTTAAACAATTTTAGTAGGTGTAGTCGGTATAGATATAATGACTTGTCTATTTTATATGCAATGAAAAATCATTACAAAGAAACAAGTAAGAACAATTTCCCTAAGTACATAAAGTTTAATAAAACTCAGAAACTCACTAGAATTTCGATTAAGATGCATCAAAAATTATTATCGTCAAAAAATCTTTTGGTTAGTTGTTCTCATTTCAAAATAGAAGTTTGTATCACCACAGAATATTTTTAAAACGGAATAATATTCTATAAGTGTATGCATATATGGTCTTTAAGTATGTCTAATAATTCAAAAAATCAGAATTAGAATAAATACATTAATACAGGATAAAAAAGGGGTGGGAGTGAACATTCTTGGTGAATTGACGACCAACCTGTATTATATTATAGCGGTGTTTTGGACGCGTGATCGAACCAGAATCGTCGAGAAATCGTCCGGTAGGTTTTGAAATGCTCGGGTTATGATGGTGTGCGTGCGCTGTACCTCCTTACGTTATTATAATACAGAACGAACGATTTACCTGCAAGTCTAAGATTCTCTACGCTGCCGAGTGCTGCAGACTTCTAGAACCGGTTTCGTACGGATTCAAATTAAACCGTAGGTATTATATACTGTTGTTGAAGCCGTCCACCGGGGCTATTATTAAGTAATTGATAGAAACTTCTCAGTTCTCAAACACACGCAGCCACACCAAATACCTATACTATATACTTCTTATGGTCTTATATATACGTTATAATAATACCTATAGGCCATATACGTAGGTATATAATAAAATATAAATACTACATGAGGTGCCATTTGATCGTTTTTCGATTTTAATACGTAATTTCATGGCCCGCATGTATTGTTTTGTTTATATATGGTTATATTATATTATACATAACAATAATTTTAACATTTTAAACCGAGTACAAAAATAAAATGAAATATTTTTTAATGTTTTTGTGTTCTTCAAATTGTACATGGTTTTGAGTATATCATAAATCATAATAATATTGTATATTTATATACTTAAAACGGTTAAATATTGATATTATTCAAAATGTAGTTGTAAAATTCACCAAAAACGCGAAAATGTCTCTTTAAAAAAAAAAATGCAGTCATTGTTATTTATAAAAATTTTTGTCTTTAAAACATTCACTCCGAGTACGAATACAATAGCTCCGTAAAGTGGCGCGCGTCAATGAGAATATTGCAAGATCTGTGCATAAGATATAGAATTATTACCTTTCACGATCTCCACGATTTTCTCTTATACCCGGCTGATAATAACTATATTTAAATTGTGTATTTAATTAAAAGTTAAACTGTGTCTACACTCTACACTGTATTTAAGTTTTAAAATTTTATTTTGCTCATTTAAAAACAATGGTAAATATTATACGATATACCAATAAATTTAGAGTATATTCAATATATCACATATATTTAATGTAATAAGCATGCCTTTGTGTTTTATTTTGTATTTGAATCTTATTATAAATATAATTAATATAAATATTTAAATTATGCCAAATACCAAATGTTGCATCCACAAAAAATGTCAGGTAGTCATGTCAGCTTCAGTCCGGAGAGAGGTCCTGTCATCCAGAATTAACAGTTTTCGATGGTTTATAATTTATATTATGAATGATGTGAAACAATTCAAATTTTTGACCAACTTAAAGGTAAGTTGGAAAATATACAGGTAGTCATATTCTGATATTCAATAATCTAAAAGTTTAGAAGTATTTATATATTTCATATGCCACGCATCTATTTTTTAATATTTATTTACTATATCGGTAATAAAACATATAAATTGTACGTTTTAATTTACAGAATAAAATTATATAAATCATATTTTCTTTAAAATAAAATGTATTCAATTATTCGGTCATTTGAATGTAATAATATTATGCAGTGGCGTATCTAAAAATTTTTAGGAGAGGGGGCATAAGCTATCATATTTTAGTACGAGTATACATATGTTCATATACATTATACAAGAATAAAGAATATAAATCTTTTGAAAAAAAAAAATAGCAAATACGGCGAATGAGAGAGGGCTTGCCCCTGTGCCTTCCCTAGATACGCCATTGATATTATGTACCTAACGCGATTGAATAACAATAATATAAAGATCGATTTGAAGATTAAACAAATTATTTATTTTAAAGGATACATAAACAGTATAATAAACAATATTGACTTAATAACAAATAATTCTAAGTTAAATAAGTAACTATTTATTTTTTAAATTAATTATTATTGGCACATATTTTATTATTAAAAATCCTCAATAAGTACCAAATAATCAGGAAACACAAGACAAAAATAATGGAAAGATTATTATTTTTACGTAAAACCAGTTTTCGACAAAATGTATTTTCTTATACTTTGTTGTAATTCAAAAATATAGCTATATATTATACAGTTGACATTTTCACCAAATGTTTAAATTAGCATTTTCTATACAATATAAGATATAATTTCAAAACATTTTGATTTTTTTTTCTCGATTTATAAACATTTGACATTGTTTTATTTTTATTAGTTTTTTTTTCTATAAGAGTACATTAAAAATGTATGTTTGTTCAAAAAACGTATCATAAGATGCAACTTAATTTGTTCTTATATTAATTACAAAATATATTGGCACTATTTTTTGATATGGGTCTGAAGTTCAAATTTTGATAAAATTTTATATTAAAACAAAGAAGAACGTTTGTGATTCAAAAATATTTTTCACGAAGACTTGAATAACTTCTAGGTGCATTATGATTATATTTTACTATAGGTACACAATGATATTTTTAAAATATTTAGATTAAATATGCCAATTTAACACCCATCCTGCCGTATTACTTATAGTAAAAAAAATTACTAGGTATATCAGCAATATAAATATATCATAAAATATAAAATATATATTATATAATATAAAGACGGATATGACAGTCCGTTTTCGTTCAGAATCATTTATCGTATGCAAAGAGTAATCATTGAATTCAAAATTTATCATAAACATTACAGTAGTGACTTACTCATTAATTACTCGACACCTACAATCGTACAGCAGTAGCAGTCACTTAATCGCCTCATTTTTTTGTTGAAATTATTTTCAAACTTTATTATTTTCTTACTATTTAAATTTTATTGAAGAAAATAAAAAAAAATGTTTTGAAAAAATTGGAAAACAAACGTCTTACACGTGGCTAATAATTACTTCCACGAACCTAGTATCCTATCTTAACATGTTTTAGGATTTAAAGTCTTAAATTCATTAGTGAGTGTAGGTAACAGAGTAGATATAAAGTCCACTAGTCGGGATATAACAGACAGCAGTCGCGCACATAATATTATAATGTTTCGGGTTTTTCAACACCTAACTAGTTAACTACATATAAATAGCCATACAGGTAAAATTATTTAAATTATTCTTTTTACTGTCACCCGGCATGTCGTTAGTTTTGTATATTATTTTATACATTATTTAGGTATATATTATCACCGTATACAATTCTCGTATAACCTGATACAGAACGCAATAATAATACGGCAGCAGTGTTGAGCAGTCGACTGCCACGCATTATCCAGCATCATCGGGCTGGCGCGTTCTTTAACGGTTATTCTTCTTTTACGGTGACCATTACATTAATTTATATATACCATATACATCTATAATAATAATATACAAGTAGATAGGAACACAGAGATTACCGCGAGTCTCGTCGTAATATCGTCGAACGTCTTTATATTCAAATTGTATAATATTATAATAAGGATAATCGTCTCGTGCGTTGCAGTGATGTTTATTTATTTATTTTAAAATTGTTATAGGCAAGTAGCTAATAATATTATTATGCTTCATCGACAATAGTATTTTTTCTTGTTTTTTTTTATGTCTCTATTACGTTTCTTTATCGTCATATAGTCGCACGTGATTTTGTTTCGAATTTTTTAAAAATGTTTTTTGTCTCACGTTTCGCACATTCCGTGCGATGGTACAGATATCTGTAGTCGCAATATTATATTATTATTTTGTAGTACAGATGTCGAATCTTCCGCTTGCGTATCCGATACGGATGTCCGTTATTGTACGATGATACACTGCTATTATAATATTATATCTATATGCTATACTATACATTATAGTTTGCTGTTAACTGTTGTGTAGGTATATCGTATATAGTATACAAAATAGTGATTAGTTACGGGCAACTGATCGTATCTCAACATTTGTGTTATTACTATTATTACATATTTTTGTTGGTACACGCCAAGTTATTTACAGCATTATAATTATATTACATCATGTCAGTACACAAAACTGAAATCATTGTGTTTTCTCACTTTATATATGTGTGTCAACTGTCAACCGAAGATACGTTATACAATAAATGTATAAGATGTATCACCAACTACCAAGTTTGTTCACCCCTTTTTATTTGATAATATGCAGTTATTAAGCTTTAACCTAATTGGAATTTTTAAATATACTTAAAGTCCATAAAATGGCGAAAAATAGTGATGAGCATGCTTGCCACTTGGTGAATCGCCCTTTACCTATATTATAATATAGTATTAAAATATTTAGGTACCGCCTACAGTACTACGTATCCACTACACCTATTACTACGCTATAAGCTAGTATTAGGATCGCGGACCGCAGTTTAACCGTTGTTGTGTTTAATACCTATTGCTGTCTTAAATTTATAATAGGTATCATCCACGTGTAATTTTGAGGTCGAATTCCGCAGCATGTAGTTTGTTTACATTTTTAAATTGTATTTGATACACTCTTTAAAGACCGGTTTAACAAATGCGCGAAGTTACCGAAGAATTCGACATAAACCCTCACAAATTATTGAAAGACGTACATTGTTACATTATAACTATTAGTTATCATATCAAGTTGATTATACATTTTACTTTATTTTGTCTTACCTGTATACAAACGTCGAAACATTCTATAATTTATACTTTATAGATAATATTATTAATGTGTAAAATTGTAAGTACCAAGTACTAACCTAACCTAGTACCTACTTATAAGTAATGAAATCTCCAATACTTCTACACGTATATTGTCATATTGATAATTTTAGTTACGTTAATAAAATAGTTTAAAACTGTACATATTAAACAACATTGATTTTAGTGATAAAATAAATAAATAAATTGATAAAAAATCACTCAACATTTAGTACAGATCAATAGATTGGAAATTATACTCAACGTTAGTGTTTTCAATGATTTTTGTGATGTTCCCATCTTACATACATTATACATACAAGTCATACTTATACAACGTAGCAAATTTGAGTCCAACAAAATATTTTATGTTGTTAGCTTTAATATTGAGTAAATTTACCTATTATCAAACTTAAAGATAAGAATATGATCTAGGACCTAAGCCATTACATAGGCTTTTACTGATATTACTATTTTAAAGTTAATAATTACTATCTATTTATATAGATTATAGATATGTAAAATATTAAAATTTAAAAATATTCATAACTCAATTAAAAATTATAATATTAATAAAAACTTACGTGATGGATTAGATAATACTCTTAGCTTTAAGTTTTATAATAGGTAAATTTACTCTAATTTTAAATCAAACAATATAAAATGGATTATGTTGAACGAAAATTTGCTTGTTATATATACAAAATATGTAAGACGGAGAAAACACATATGATGGGTGTGGAGTCCTCTTAATATTTCATCGCAATAAAAAATTATCTCCTACTACTTTGAAATGATTCATTAAATATTTTTACAATAACCTATAATTAGTAATTTTTATTATAATTTGTTTAAAAATAATATGTAACTATTTGTTATATCAAACTATCATGTAAAAAAGTTTATAGATACTACTTGAGTGAGTTGAATGAAATTTAAAGCTATATGTATATGCAATATTGTATATGATATTATAACTAATTTATATTGTATTTATTTACTCATTCAATAATTCCCCAAAAAGGCTTGTATAAATAATTTATTCAATTTTCTATCACAAATAAATAATATATAGGAATGTATTTAGATTTTTAATACTGTATAATATATTTAATGGTTGGCTTATTTTAATAGGTATATATGTATTCCTTATTGTTTTTTTTTGTTTCTCACGATTAACAAAACGGAAGTTCTAAAATAATCTAATTCAATCATAATTATAATCTATTACACACACATGTTTATAAATATTTCCGAAATATTTCAAGGTCGAGGGACGAGGATTTTGAATAAAGTTTTTAGAGTTTTGACTTGAGCACTCAGACATGCAAGCAGAATTTAGAATGTTAAGTAAAATCGTATTATTGTGTCTGGGACTTGGGACAAATTGTCTAGGTCCCATCAGTGATCTTAATGTATCTTAGTAACATATAAATAACGCGTACTGAACCACCAAAAAAAAAGAAACCGGAGAAGTCATTTTACGGGCTTTGGTGGGTTTAGCCCATCCAGTTTTATCTGTAGCCCTAATATACTAGTGGTGTAAGGGCAAAGCTCCCACGGGTCGCTGATATCAATTTAGCCTAACCAGAAATATAGCTCTAGTTGCTCCTATGCTTAATACGTTATTCTGAGCGGAAATGGTAGGTTACTGGTCAGCCTATATTTTTTCAAAGAATACCTATGCCTACTAGTAATGATTACGTATAATACCTACTTATAACTTATAAGTAATTAATTTTTTTTTATGAGTAATACAATATTTTTGAACTAATTTTTGCCAAAAACCAATAGCATTTTTAATGAAGGTACCTAGTAATTATTTTAATATTATATTTAATATAAACATAATATTAAAGTTGTTATTACCTTATAAATTAAAATCAATACAGACGTATCAAAGAGAACAGTGGAATATGTTCATACTTCATCCTATATATTCCTATGCATAGTTTGAAACTAAACAAGATAATTTGAATATTTCATTATATGTATATATTAAATTATAATTTACTTAATGCCAAACAATTTTAATTAAAAATTAAGTCCATGCAAATAATATTTTTTTTAATTACTACAAAATAAATAATATAGTTTTTATTTTTCGCTTTTGCATTTTCATTATTTTGCAACAAGTTTCAATAAAATTTCAATTTCAAGTGATATTTGATATTTTATTAAAATTGATAAAACCGAACTTATCGTTCTGAAATTATAGTATATTGATAATATACTATTCTTAACTAAAGTGCTTAAATAATACGTATTTACATAAATCGACACATTTAAAAGAAAGTGAAAAACTGGAGATAGTAGGTATGCTACAATGATGCACACCCTTACTAGATATAGTATATGATAAAAGTGTTATAACGAATTTTTGTATAGGTTTGGGAGATAGGAAAATATCGTCGTTTACATTTCAAATCTTCACTGGGACGATTATGAATTTTATAATAAATAAAATATTGTCTGACGAGTGACGAGTAAAAACCCTTTTCCTGCTTAAATTTGGGCATCTTAATAAAAAAAACTTAAATTGCGTCACTGTTTAAAGTCTCTCAGATAAAGTTGGGCTACAATAAGGATGTTTGAATTTTTTTTTCCTTTTGGACAAACGTTCTTATATAATATTAATGATTATTGTATTATATGGGTACTTAACTTTTATGTAATATATGTACAATTTATCTGTAATATGGTCGAGTTTTTCGCCGATCACAGGTTTTGTAGCACGATCTGTATGTGTTTTATTAATACCAATGATCTTTTTGTTTGACATTCTACGCGAGATCGCGCTTCACAACTTGTAATTCTAACGATAAACAATAAGGTACCTATGTTTATTATTTTGTTTTAAAAAAATTTGCGGGAACTCAAAACTTTTACGTATATTATATTATCATGAATTGTACTATGTGTAAAGATTTTTTATTTATTTTAAGACGTTATCCATTTTGTTTATTTATACTATTAGAATGCTTACTTTTATTATTTTACGGTATTTACTGAAATATCATGTTATTAAACAGTATTCTCTTTAAAGGTACAGGTAAACCTATTTTACAGTTTAATTATCCAATTTGTTGACATTATTCCGTATTTTCTGCGATAAGGTAAGTACCGGCCCACCGAGTTATAAAACTTTTACTAACCCTGACCTGTTAAAAATTTAAAACAGATTAAAACAATAAATTGTATTAATTAATCTAACGATAAAAAGTCCCACCTAGCGAGTTAGTTAACTTGCAAGCTTAAGGATCTATCTGGGCCTAGTTCAGAAGTTTGTAATAAAAATGTATCCATTTCGTAGGAAAAATATCCAGATTGTCGTTTCATATGTACGATGTGGAGAAAACATTCAATTTTATGTACCTAATACATTAGGATGAAACATTATAACTATACATTTTGTGAAACAGTAAACAAACAATAGTAACGCAATAACGTACTAGGGATACGACATATTATAATTAAATAAATTTAATTTACATACTGTGTGGATAAATATTTTGTTCCAAAAATCAGTTGGTTGCAGTTTAACGAATAATGTAATGGGTAAAAATATTTTTATATAGTGTAATTTAAAAATTGTAAAAAAACAACTTATCAACGGGAAAAATGTCTATATTTTAAAATTAAAATTGAAAATATTAACAATTTATGGTGACCAGATATAAAAATTTTAAAAAAGTAATTTTTTTTGCTAAAAATACCATGTGTAAAATTTGAATAAATAAATACAAAACTTTGTTAATGTGTAAGAAACATATTAACAGATAACAAATTAAATTAGCTATGCTATCAACTATATTAGATTGCATTTGCTCCAACCATAAATTATAAAATAATGAAATTATTTGAAATTAAATTAATATGAAATTTGCATCATTGCCCCGATCGGAATCGTATAGTGAAATTGTTGATTTTCAAAGAGAGAATAATATTAACAATTAACATTGAACAGTGAAATAATATATCATTTGATTATACCGATTTATTCGCAACACACTAAGTGATGTGCGTCGACGTGTCGTGCAATGCGTGCAAAAACAAGCGAATCTTCTTGTACCTACCGATCCGAATATATAATAATAAATAATAATGATTACTTATTGTTACTAATATAGGCTCCAAGTTTAAAAAAACTTAATGGGTGCCTTGCCAAGTTTTGGTATCATAGACATAAATTCACAATTTGGGGGATGGGGCTGAACCCCTGGTCAACAACAATTTCCCTGTAAAATTAAAAAAATTGCACGGAATCGCCATGAGGGCTATAGTTATAATCCAATTTTCTAATATTTTAATTTTAGAGAGCCCAATTGCGTCTATTAGTGTTATGATTTTACTACTTACTTAACATTTTCTTATGGATTTTATTAGTATATATATATATATATATATATATAATTACAATATAATAATATTAACCATTCTGTACACTAAAAAATGCAATTTCATCATTAATTATAAAATATTATATTTATTAATAATCATACAACAAAATAAATGTTTATCAAATTGATAGCTTCTTTATAAATAATAATAAGTTAAACAAAAAAAGATTTGATTATGTTTTCAATTTTCAATTGTACTTCTTGAAAACTTAAAGATATTCTTTGAAAATTATTGAAACTTGAATATAAATTCACGTTATAAATATCCAATACTCTAATGGGTGCCTAGCACCCCAAAATAATTTCAATGAGTGCCTTAGCCCCCGGGCACCCGTGTACATGGTACTTATGGTTACTAATCGTATTAGCCCATGTAAAATCTTAAAAATAATTGTGCTTTTCGAATTCTTTTTGACGATTTGGGATAATACAATAACGTTGATTACAATATAATATTAATATGATTTTATGACTCTCGCGGTGGCTGAAAACAGGAGGGTAGAACAGTAGAAACATTGAAAACATGAACAACAATTTTTGCGAGGCCGGATATCTTTGCAGGTTAATCGAAGACGTCAGAACTGATACCTGTGTCAAACTGGCCGGTAGGTCGGTAAGCACAATGGATCAATGATGTTTATAATAACGTAGTATGTATCACCATAAAGGAGTTTATATTATACAAGTTGCTTACATTCAAGAGAACGATCCTGTTCCTGTATATAGGTATATCCTATGAATTATAATTTATCTGCTAATGAGCTATTTTCATCATAAACGATAAAAAAAAATATATATTATTATACATTTACATTAAATACCTATACCTATAGTGACCAGATATAAACATTTTAAAAAAAAAGTACATTTTTTTTTGGTAAAAATACCATGTGTTAAATTTGAATACGTAGAAAACATATTAACAGATAACAAATTAAATTAACTATGCTACCAATCATATCAGATTGCATTAGCTCGAACCATAAAATATAAATTAATATTAGATTATAAAAATGATAAACATGTATTAACCTTTTTTTATTTTCAAAAATAGAGTACAATTTTATGTACTTAAAAAAATACTGTCCTACGAAAATGAAAAATAGTACGTCTGGTCACCATATCTGTATTGAACTTATACCTGTTACCTATGGAATGTTTGAGTTTTTCGACGATGGCATAGGGCGGAAACTGAATTTAATTAATTTTCAATACTCATCAAAAACACTATAATAAAGCATATGCAGCACTAAACATGTGAATACATAAATTTAGTTTTAATTTATTACCTATAGTACAAACATTGATTAGGTACCTATAGAAATATAATAGATTCTATAGGTACCTAATCAATGATAATAACATATTTTAAGTTGTCAGTTCAAATTAATATTATCATTATTGTCGTTGTAGGTATTGCCGGTATTATTAAAAAAATTGTAGTTTTGCAAAATAAATAATTTATTCTTTGTAACTGTTATGGGGTTAGTTTGGCTTCGCGGTCAAAATATAACATGTTTCAAAATTATACGCGTTCAATTGTCGTGCGTCCTAATGACCGCAACTAAATTATGTATATCAAAAACAGGAATTCGTAGGACGAAAATATCTTTTTAAGGCTACGAAAAATGATCACCATTAATCACGGTGACTTTGGATTAAAATCTGTCTATTTTAATTGTCTGTTTCATTTTTCGTATAGCCTAAAAAGATATTTTCGTCTTACGAACACCCGTTTTCGTGCGCATACCTCAAGCACTCCAAGTGTCCAGTCATCGCAGCACAAGAATACTTGAATTTGTTTCACGGGCAGCCGTTTTTGTGTGCATACCTCAAACACTCCAGTTGTCCACCGTCCGCGGCCGTGTAGCACGTTGCCGTCTTCCACCCACTGCCGTTCTCGTGTGCGTACACCAAACAGTCCAAGTTGTCCGTGTACGCGGTTCGATCGCACGCCGATTGATCCTACTTAGACGAGTCGTGCCAGAGAACGCCGATTTCGCGAGCAAACCTTGGGCAATTTAGATGCCCGTGAAACGCGGCCACCTCGTACACCGCGTTTTCGATCGAATCGTCGTGCACCGCTTTGGCGAACATAGAACGTCTATCGCCGATCGGGTCGAAACCATCGCCTTCCGAATTCAGTTTCACGATTTTGAACAGCGACTCGCAGCAAATTCGTAAATCGACGTCTATCACCTCTAGCTCATCGTACATGTCCCGCTGGATCTTGTTACACGCGTGATAAGCCGACTTCAACAGACTGGGTAGACGTATGATCTGCTCTCGTCGTTAGCAGTCATTCTGACAGTCGTTTCTAAAAAATGTATAATTAGAAGGCTTCATCAGCTCTTATGTACTGCAAATAATAATAATAAAAAAAATTTAAAAATAAAACAAAAGCCAATGTAATGTCAAAATGATAACACATCCGCATTGATGACACACACCTATAAAATACTCCGAGCCACAAGACTACAATGCGAAAAGTGATCGATAAAAGAAGTGAATATAATAAGCCGTTTGTATCGTTAATACCTACAAAAACAAATTAGTATATATATATACATTGTAATTCGTGACTTCATAGTACAAAGCATGATTAAGGGCGAGTTAATAGTTTTGTCGTTTTTTGTGTTTAAAATGCGATCTAGTTTCAATTTTGCAAATTTTCTGGTATTTATGGTTATTGAATTATAGTATATAATTACAACGGCCAACCAGAATACGATAAGAATCACACATATTAATGTGAGTTTTACTGTGTATCCCGAAACTATACATACAATGTTTAAATTATACTAAATAAATAGCTAAAGAAAAGAACTATTTACTAAGTTATATCAAATTAACTCAAATAAAATAAATTGATAATGAATTACATGATAAAATAGCAATACTTAGTTGTTATTATTAAAATAAATATTGCAGTTTATAAAAATACAAATATAATTAATGCATAAAAAATAAAACCTTATTTATTTATTTTTTGATGCATATATTTCAACGAGTTATTTTTACATTACACGCATTGCCTATATGACTAAAATATTATATACACACTATTATATTATATTATCATATTAGTCATTAGCTACTTACGCAAAGATACGAAAAATAAGCTAAACATTTAATTTTCATGTTTTGTGTAAACACTGACAGATTAGACATGATCTGTGACTCAGAAAAGGAAAAAATAAAAACAGATAACATTTACGTAGTATTAATAACCAATAAATAATACATAAATACACACTCAGTGAACATGGTTACTTAGGCTTAAAAATATTTTTATAAAGATATACATTATACAACGTTTATAATGTGCGTCGATTTAGATGTGTTACAATACAATACAATGTATAGTGTAACATTTCTGCAATAGTGTTTTTTACACAGTAATATTATCTTAGTAATGTACAGCTAGCTTAGAGGATTGAAAATTCGATTTTTTTATATTATTTCTATAAAATATATTAACACTGCGAAAATTCACTAATTTTCAACTCATTAAGTCAAGTTTAATTTAAGAACGTCTTTTGACGTTTTTAATTTTTTAAAAACATTTTTAACATATTTCTCATATTATGACTAAAAAAATTGACTTCATTGAAATATAAGTACTACACAGAACTTCGTAATAAAAATTATTTTCATTTTCAACTAAAAATTAAGTAATCCGGTTTTAAATTAGACAAGGCTGAAATTGTAAATTGCTCTTATTGTACAGTGTAATGCAAATGTAATTTAATTTTTTACTAATTTTTTTATATTATATTATTTTTTACATAATAATTTTAATTTATTTAATAAATAATATATTTTTTTATACGAGTATATTTAGGACATTATTTTAGAGTTTTTAGGTCATAAATGCATTTTTTGAAAGACATTTTTCAATATATTTTTAAAGGGCGTTTATACCTACATTCGAGCTCTATAATTATTATATTATATTCAAAGTAACCTGCAAACCATCAATACATCAGCATCGGTGACTCACAAATAAATAAAAATCAAATTACCCACAAAATTCACGAAAATTCTAGGACGTATTTATATTTGAAAATCAAATACTTTTGATAAAAGAATTATTTGTCAGTCGTTATATCTTATTTTTTTTTTTTTTTAATTATTCTTCTATGTCCATTTTATTTAAATTTGTATTCATAAATGTCGATAACCCCTGTCCTCTATTGCTGATGTCTCGTTCATTTCTTAGATATTCTAGAATTTTGTTTTGAAATGCCAACAAATTATATAAGTGAAAACAAAATATTGAACTTTTTGAAATAATATTATTGATGTATAATTAAATGTCTTTGTATATTACAAGTGTATAGTGTATACAGGATCGACAAATTAGGTACTTATATTACTTATTACTATTATAATAGTATAATGAGTGTTTAAGACTTACTAAGCCTAAAATATGCTGTGTAATTTTACAAAATTATTTGTAAAGAGCCTTTATACTCACTGCTATTATTACTACTAACTTTATTTCGACTCCTGAAGTCCTGACGATTCGATTAGTGCACAGTACATGCACCGAAGAATGGAGTTATCAGACCATGTTATGCTACTTCGAAACGCTTAGACCAGTGATGCGCACATGGTCTATACGTTTTAACAACACTTTAATATATTAATATTGTCTGTAAAATGTAGTAAGTAGATACTAGATATATATAAATTATATATTATTATATACACAAGTCATACACATAACTATTGCTGTATATATATTTTTTTATGGTTTTTTAATCATCAATAGACTTAAGACTTAATAACAAACGTGTTAACTCAACATCCAAGTATAGAAAATCGTTTTTTAAACATTCCACAACAGTTATTAAGTTGGAATTTTTCAAACGCTGGGCTATAATTGCTTCGTTCATTTTGGATTCACTTTTTATCAGCAAACGGTATTTTTCTTTTCTTACTTCATCCAAGAATTTAATGCAATTTTGCTTATAGTTTAATTTATAAAAGTTCTAGAAAAAATAGATGCATGGCTGTTATTGAATGCGAAATTAAAAATAATTTTTAATTCACATCACCGATAAGAAATAAAATAAAAAAAAAATTTAATTTCTAAACCGGACGAGGTTGGATTGTTTAGGAGAGTACTGAGTAAGGACTAAGGTAACTAGAAGAGTATGGGGTTGTATTACTAAAATATTTATACCAATAATACAAATACTATACTATACTATTCTAAACTATTTACCCGTAAATATAGTTCTTATTTAAAGCACAAAACAATATACTTAGCAACTACTATGGATAATAATTGGTGCAAATAGGGGTGGGGAGCAGAGATTTATTGAGTTCACCAAATTCAAAATTTTAGTACTTTGCACTAACCATAAATCTTTTTTAGAAAATATTAGTTATTTGTTCTTATGATATGTAAAATATACAAAATAAAATACAACTGAATATAACTTGGTCTCTGTACAACTCAATGACTAATCTTAAAGTTACTATGAATGACCATTTTACTAGCAATATACAAACTTTAAGTTTTAAAGCATTCATATCTTCAATACTATTTGTTAAATCATCCGTATTTTGTTCAACGTCGATAAATTTATCTCTTAAATGTGTAAGTTTACACTCTAATTCCATTTTGTAATTTTGTGCATCACTAATGTCTTTGTCTACTTTTTTACATTTCTGTAAAGTAAATTTTAAAAGTATGAATTAATTTATTATTTATTGATAAGTTTTATTACGTATTAAGTATAATATCGTAATATAAAGTATATTAATACAAAAGTATACGTAAAATGTTTTAAAGTTTTTTGATGAACTGTAAAAGTTCATCATTGTAACGATGAATGTATTAATTTTATTATGGGTGTTTTAATTGTCTTTTTTGTGTCTCTTTTGTATACTTTTTACAGTAGAAACTACTTAGATTTTTTCGTGGGAAACAGGGAAAAGTTAAAGTAGTTTTGCTTGTTACTTTTAGGAAGGAAAACTAAAAATCTCCAATACTTTACGTTTACAAAATCACTGGGTAAACAAAAAAAGAAAAATGTAATTAACCTAAAACACCCGATTTCAATAACCCAAATTTTCTTTTAACACACAAAACACAAAACTCGAATAAATGATTCCGGTGCAAAGCCTTGGATAAATATAAATCTTATATAAATATTTAAATTAAATGATTATCATAAATAATTATAAATAGTTACAGTTTTAATTTTTTTTATCTTTATTCGCAAATCATCGAGGATCTTCAACAATTTTTGTTTAGTATCGTTTTTAACATTTGAACGAATATTTTTTGCTGCAAATGTAGTATAAATCGTATCCCGTTTCGATATGCATTTTTCTAAATCCATCATTATTTTGTCCAATATTTTTTTTAATTTACTTTCTATTATCTACAAACATACAAATTTTATCAAATTTTTTTAAGAAATTATTATTTAACCTATAGTATATTAATATATTATATACGAGTAAAAAGAATAAAAACTAAATAGTAAATTTAATAAATATCACAATTTAATCAAAATGTTATGTACTAATATAACTATATAAAATTATTGTTAAGTTAGTATGACTATACATATACCTGCATTTTATGTATTTCTTTTTGTGTAGCATCAATGTCGCCAAAAATTCCTTGTTTATTTTTTAGTTCTGTTTTAATTTCAACAAGCGACTGGACTTTAATGTCCCACGATTTACTTTCCCGTTGTTTTTCAATATATGTTTTTTTCATTTCATTCAATTCATTTTTCAACAATTTCAAATGGTCCATATATTCCAAACATTGTTTTTCATTTTCCTATAAAATATTTTTAGTTGTTGTCACACTTAGATATTGTAACACTAACACAATATGTGTATTAAAAAATAAAACATATTAAACTTAGTTTTTCAAAAAGTATAATAATATATATATATATAATATGTATATTAATTGTATACTATGTACTTATACAAATAAATATGATTTTAAATATTTATCTTATATCTTACAATATAGTAATGAGTATTGCTTATTTTAGTTTTCATGTAATAACATAAATACCTTTAATTCAACTAAAGCAGAATTTTGTATCCATTCATTTTCGTTTAAAAGTTGACTACTTCTTCCTTTATTTTTACCAAAAACATCATTATATACCACAATTTTATTTCTCATATACGTAAGAGTTCGTTTATATTGATCAAGTTCTTTAGATAAAGCACCAATTTCGTGATCAACTTTTCTACTCTTTATAACATTTTGTATATCATCTAAAATATATCATGAATAAGTTTCAAAAATCACCTATATAATGATTTAATAATAAATTGTGTATTATTCTAACATAAGTACATAGGTATATAATGTTATAATTAAAATGCATATTACATATATTGAGTCTATCGTTATACTGTTTTTTCTTACACTTTGTATTAAAATAAGTTATTAATTGTCTTAAATATTGACTATATAGACATTAATCAAAATTTAAATTTAATACAACTCAAATATTTATTTTGCCTACTCAAATACTCGACGATTTCCGCATTCTAGAGGTTCTCGGGTATTTTTTAATATTGGATGCTACTAACCAAATGGAAAAATGAAAATCACTTATGTGTTTTAAGGTTTTACTCTGCAGAGTTTTGTACGAACAGCAAAGTCTGGTTTATTCAACACATGTAGTGCATAGTACTCAAATTTAAAATATGTTCTTATAGTTCTGTGCACACAAGTTGAAAACCAAATCTAGATCTTCGATAAGCCAATAGGCAAGAATATCTGGATACTTTGTTTGTTGGTCAATCAACAAATTGAAATATCATTCAATTCATACACAAAGATGAAATTATTAATATCATCAGGATCTTTCAGCAATGAATTTTAAAAAAAGTTATACTTACTAACTTAATAGTTTATAATTTATTTAATCAATATTATTTATATTTATTGAATTTTTTTTTAAAATGAATATAGGTCATACATATAAAAATTTGTTTCATTCGTATATGTTAGAGTAATACATAAAAACTTTTTTTCATTTAATTGAATCAAAATTGTTATTATATAAGCATTTATTTATATAATAATTAAATACTTACTTACATTCACGCATTTTATTAAGTTCAAAAATTTGTTTATTTTTTTCATTCAATAATTGTACATTTTTATTTTGATTTTGAATACAATATTGTTTTATGATATTGGTTTCTTTTTTTACATCATTAATGTTACTTCTAACATGATCAATTTGCATTTGTGGAGTCATAACATCACCAACCTGAAGTGAAATCAATTTTAAATGGAAACTATGTTATGTTAAAAATATTAATTTAACTAATACTAAATATTATTGACTTGCTTCATGTTTTTTTTTCAATAATTCTAATTCTTTGAATTCCGATTCAATCGTGTTTGATTTAATTTGTATATCTGTGTCTAGCTTCTTAAGTTTAGAATCCAATGAAGCAATGTACGAATCTTGTTGATCCAGATCTTTGGTGAGTTCTTTTATTTGATTTTCTAAATTATAAGTTGTAGTACGATATTGTTTTAATTTTATTTGATCTAGACAAACATCGTTCTCAATCTTGACTAATAATAACTCCTATATTTATAAATTATAATAATAATTGTATTGTGATTAAGTATGATTTCATTAATTTTAAATAAGAAACATATTATATTTAACATAATATAATTATGCTATTACGTTTTCATTATTTTTTTTTTTTAAATCTAAAATATTGCTATTCATTTTTTGACAATAATTATCAGTAATTGTTTGATTATTATATTCCTCTAAAATTTGATCTTCATATTTTAATTTTTGATTTGATATGTTATTTTTTAAACGCAATAATTGATCTAGTTCATTTTGAACAGACTGTTGTTCCTATAAAAGAGTTTTTTTTATTTGTATTCAAAATATTAAATATTTGATATTACGAAATACACACAAATATCACTTCATCTAAGTTTTGATTTTCGATTTCCGTCATTTTTAAAAGATTGAAATACTTATCTCTCAAATTGTTTAAATTTTCTAAACATGTATTAAACCCTTTTTGTAAATTATTTTGATTTTGTGTAAATTTATTCAAGTAGTTGAGCAATTTTTCGTTTTGTTGACATTCGTTTTTTAAACTGCGTTTGTAACTGTAGTACTCAGTTAATAATATATGATATTTATTTTTCTCTTCTCTAAAAATAGAAACAGTTTGAATATTATATTATGTATATTTTATATCTAAGAATATTATTCAATTAATTTATTAAATAATAAATTTCTCTGGGTATTTATATAATTAATATATATATTATTATTATTTGTAGTAGTTATTACTGTAAAGTTTTATTTTTTTTCTGCGAGGATTTTTCACATTGTTGAATACTTATTATAACTTCATTCCATAACAATGTGTACTTGGCATTATCTTTATTAATAGCATCGAGACCTATTGAATTGTCCATAACTTTTTGTCTCAGTAGTTCGCTTTCATTATATTTTTTCTCTGCTTGTTCACCTAATTGTTTAATACGATCTTCCAACCGAAGATTTTCTTGAGTTAAAGTCATTAACAACAAATCCTAACAAATAAAATACATTTAAAATATAAACTTATAAATGTTTATATACTATAAAATATAGTATAATATATAATTTTTATATAATGTATAAAATGTTTATTTATAGAGAAATGTTTACAAGCTATATACTATTAATGGTTCCTGTTTGGACATTTCTCCCGGTGTTTAGCGGTATTGGGCATTACCCCCCCCCCCTTCGGACTGAGAAATTTCCCCCTGACTCAATAGATATTTTTACCGGTGTTTCCGAACTGCGTGCGAAAATCATTTTCTAGGTTGAGTAAATTTTCACGACTGAGCATAGTTGCGTGCGGGATTAGTCGACCGACTAACTATGTTAGTTCGGTCAGATTTCAAAAAAATTGAAAATGCAATATAAATGCAGTAAAAAATTTACTTTATTACTCAAAACACATTTTATAAATGAATACCTAAATAGATTATTTTGTTCAAATTATAATGAGTTATTAATAGATACCTATATATTTTGTATAAGATATATTTTTTTTATATTTTAAATCGATGTTGTTAAATTATTTAAACGTTTATAATATAACGAATAAACATGTCAGAAATTTTCATAAAATGTTTATTTTATCATTTTCTATACATAATAATTACATTTTTTTAATTTTATAATACCTATATAGGTACTTATCATATTATAGTCATATTCTCATATCTAATCGTTATTTACTAATCTATCCTCATTCCCCAGAGAAAATCCAAAATACACTATATTGAATTTAGTAGATATATTTACAATAGTACTTTTATGGTATATGTGCAAGTCGACGAAAACCGGTCGTCTTCTCAAATTTTTACGCACGCAATTCGGTTGATGACCAAAACTGCTTATTTTTTGGCACACAATTCGGATGCAGCCATTTTTTTACACATAATAATAGATTAGAAAAGAGCTTCTTTAGTTTTACCCGAAAAAAATGAATATATTTTGAATTTTTGAATTTTAGTGAGTTATCTTATCAAAATAAAAAATATTAATATGATTTTTTGATTTTTATTATTTGATTTTATATTTTAAATATTTCTATTAATTAATTTTGTACTAGAAATAGTGCTATTATCTCAATATTGTCCGGAAATGTCTTGTAAAATTCACTTTTTATATCTACTTATAACGGACAATTTTTCAATTTATGAAATGAGTAAATCTACTTACAATAATTTTAATCTAGTTTGAGCTATTCGATAAATTCATTTTAAAGAAACGTTAAAAAAATGAGTCATTGATATGTAACCTTGGGTCGTTATAATAAAAAAAATGCTACGTTCTTACACTATTAAAATAATTGTACGGCGATAAAAGTTATATGTTAAATTTTATGTTGCTCCAATATAATTATAGGTACATTTTTACTGTAGAAGTAGAATATATATAATTTTATTGAACAATTATAAAATAAATCATACGAAAAAGTTCAAATTGCAATTGCACTTGCACCAAGTTGTACTACAAATATACAGTGTATAAAGTTTATTTATAAAATAATAAATGCGTTTTTTTTAGAAGAAGATTAAGTAAACATCACCTGTTTTTGTTCGTTATTTAATATTTTTTTCTTATACTGGTTTGTTTGATATTTCGTTTGATTACACTTATTAAATGTGATTTCTTGTTCTTTTTCATACTTAGTAAGTTCGTTTAGAAATCCACGACTGCATTCTATTTGTCTTTTTAAAACCAAAACTAAACTAACATAAATTAATTATAGATACCTAAGTACAAATTATAATATATTTTTTAAAGCATACATTTTTTTTCTTCGTCTGCAGTTTTTGCGAAATTTTCTTTGTAGTTTTTCATTTGTTGTTCATTACTCATTTTCAACTTTTGTTTTACTGTTTCCAATTCCACTTTCATTCGATGGAAGTCATTCAATAGTTTTTGCTGAGCTGTGACTCGACAGTTTGAATTTTTAATCAGGTCAATAGCCGAAGACTTATCTTTCTCTTTAGTTTTAACTATCCCTCTCTAAAACATTCGTTTGAATTAATTTCAAAGTAATAAAGTGCAATTTATGAATGATTATCATTTAACATTCAAGATTTGAAAACATAAACTAATTATTTAAAATTGTTTGTGTAATGATATGTAAAAATATAAATATTATTAAATCATTTTAGAAATGTGTCTTTTAAATTGTTTATGTTTATGTTTACAGAAAATGTAAAGACATATTCATTAATGCTTTTTAGGTGATTTAATAGCCGAGTTATTTTCATGAGTAAAATGTATGTATTATACTTACAAGAGTTAATATTTCTTTTTTAATGTTTTCCTTTTGTTTCAACAACTGTATTTTTAATATATTTTGAATTTTTAACATGAGAGGATTATCCGGTTCAAGTACGATTTGTTGGTTTTTTAATGTGTTTTTCGTGGTCTGAGAAGTTATGGTTCCACTATTAACATTTTCAGACTGTTCTAGAGAAATAATACTTTCAGAACAGTATTCATATGTTTCTGTTTCTGTCCCTAAGATATGTAAAAAATAATTTTTAATTTATTTCTATTTAAACATTAAGGAGTAAAGGTATAATTAAAATCTTATAATGGTTATAACAATAATATAGTATAGGTAAACTCATGAAAAGTAAATAGAAAATACTTTAATTATATTATTATTATTATTATTATTATTCAAATCCCCTTTAGAATTGTTTATAATATAGGATAGTGAATTTCTACAGTTTTACAATTACAATTGTTACTTATACTTCTTGTTTTCGGTAACATTTATTTTAAAATTGTAATCATACTACATAGCCACGCAGTATATAAATCCACAATTTTTTTTTTTATTATTCACCAATCAAATGAAAACTGCTATCAATTTCTTGTTTATATTCGTGAGATGCAGATTCATTAGAATCTCCAATAGACATGAAATGTGTATTATCATTTTCTAATGTTTCTTCTTCGTCTGTTAGCATATAATTTTCTAATTCATTCATAACTTCAAAGTATTCTGACATTCTGTCTTTTAACTTAATTATAAGTAATACGAAAATATATTACAATATAATATGTTATCTATATTCTATATATAAAAAGATCAATTGCTGCATATTCATATAAATATATGATTTTGAAAACATTCTGTTTGTTACTATGGAAAGTTATCTTAGGTCTAGTTACACAAATATTTAATGTAATTATATTAATTACAATTGATTATCAACGTTTGAAAGACAATAAGGATGTAATACAAAAAATTGACCTACAAGTGAAATGTATGCAATAACAATTCGAAATTATTGATAATATTGAGGGAGTTACGAGGTAGAGGAGGTCCATGCCTACGTGGGCTCTAGACCTTATGTAAGTGTTCCTAATATTATATAGTTAAACATTTTAAATAACTTACTGAAATAATATGTTAGGTTAGATTTTAGAATTATAGATTCCGACCGGAGCGATGAATGTATTAATTTTATCATAATGAGTTTTTTTTTGTATATAAGTAATGAGTATTACATGATAAGTTATCAATAAAAATCCTTAATTTTCAAAAATGGGGAGCCATAATTACATTGTTTTTTTATAACTGTTAAAAGTTAAAATTTCTTCAAAATTCATAAAAATCATGAAAATTAGTAAATTATTTTTAGTTAGAAATTCATAGTTCATTTTATATATGTATTTTCATATTATGTTTTTATACCTAAGATTTAAAAATGTGATACAAAGCTCTGACTATAGTTGTTACTGACATGACGACATGTAAAAAAAAATAATTTTTTTAGAAAATCAAATTAATTTTTTTGAAGCATTTCAAGTTTAAATTTACGACATTCGATATTCACCCGTAAAATAATTGTATAAATTGTATAAAAATTAATAATAATAATAGATACTTAAAATTTTCATCAAACCTTTATATTATCATTTTCATTATACAATACAATTTTCATTTTTTAAACATTTTTTAAGTAATTTATGGGCATGAGAAGTTTTCAATATTTTTAGTCTTTTTTATATAAATATCGATTAAATATTATTGTTGGGTGAAAATGCTTAAAAATTTAATATAAAATCACACAAAATACATTCCTATATCCGTATAAAAATATTAAAAATACATATCTAAGACGAAATTCGTAAAAATCGCAAAAATTCACCAGCGATTTTGTAATTAAAAATTCATACTAATTTTTTTTTTTGTGTAGCTAAGTTTTAAAAATTTAATAAAAATTATCTGTAAGTAGTTCATACTGAAACAATAAAATCTAAAAGATGTATAAAAACAATTATTTTTTACAGACATTTTAAGTTCCAATTTTGACAAAATTACTTACTTAAACGATAAATAACGATATGCTAATTTGGTATCTTGTTATAATTCAAAAACATTCGTGAAAACTTAAACTTTCATGTATTTTATATTATTATGAATTTTATTACATGCAATAACATTTATTATTTATTTTATAACATTATCTATTTATAAGTACTATGAATTTATTTTTACTGTTTTACGGTATTTATAGAAAATTGTAATACTTTTTGAGTTATAGAAGTCGATGTAGGTAATATGGTATATATATGCGCAATTTGTTTAGCAGCTTGGTTTTAGCAGCCCAAATTGTTTCATGTTAATTTAGATTTTAATAGTAACAGCCAACAGGTATACATAACCTTAAGATAACACCATAAAAATAGATAGAGGAGATTCAGGTAAAAAAATTATATCAACTTACCAGTTACTGTAAATAGATTTAATCTATTCTGTATTAGTAATATTAAAAGTAAAATAAATTACTTTAATATATCATAAAATATACTTAATGATAAGACCGATCGTCTTCGAAAAGAATTCTTTTTTATTTACTCTGATATATATCATTAATTCAAAGTGTTTAATAATACTAACACACCCATCACAATGACTCCTTTGACGCCTAAGGACAAACTAATCAAACCAAAAATGTTTTATCCGTGCACTGTTCTATAGTCGCATAGACCGGGTACGCCAAATATTTGAATCGTAAGAACCGAGTATAATGATGATAATTTACAGTATATAGTTTTAACGTATATGGCACACTGTCAGTTTGCGAATTGAATTGATAAAGACTTATTGTTTTGTTTTTGTTAACAAGTAGAAAATACTAAATAGCGATTGCTCAATGTCCATTAGCCAATACGTAACAAATACAAATTTATGTGTTTACAATTTACTGAAAGCTTAATCAGTGTAATACGCACCTATAAATTATAATTATAATATTTTAAATCAACGATTGAAACCGGCAAGACCTAGACGTACGATTTTTTGACCCATTTCACTGGTAAGAAGAAAACCGAGACTGCTGTAAATCGCTTGTTCCTGCCATAATATTAATCGTAAATCGTATGGACATAATATCAATAACTAATTATTAAATTACGTATAATCCGATACTTGTCACACGACAACTTGCGACTTATATCTTATACGTCTGTGATTAAAAACGATGCCTGTTTAATAATTATAATATCGTTGTACGAAATTTTGTATTTGATACAACTTAACAGTTTTCAGATCGTTAGTACGGGTGGTACACAGTGGTCATGTGTTTGATACGGGACAACGATGACAACTGCGAGAGGTTTGTGTATCCATTACACATACTGGACACCATCGACCTAACATTAGACGAGATGGGAGACGATGATGACTTCATAGAAATCACACAGCGTGGTGATTTGTGGAACTATCCGTACAACTTATTGCCATCTAGTGATGAAGAAGAACCGGTAATAGTTTTATAAATGTTACAACATAAAACTGAGCATTTGAACACCGTCTAAAACTCATGAAATCAGAAATACTCAGTAGGTACACGTTACATTATCACAGTTTGTTCATTCGGTTTTTGTTGTTGATTTAATGCATAATACCACTGATCAGGTACACATTTGTCTGCAGTTTATTTTGATATAATCTAATAATATTAAGAGTGAACGCCTATCTCTTAGCATATACTTTTTTTCACCATCACAATATGTGTTAAATGGAGTAATAAATTTGAAATTTGAAGCTGGAATTTTTAAAAATGTATCAAAGTCCCTCTGTAATATTTATGTAACATAATATATCAATAGGTGTTAAACAATCATAAATATAAAACTAGAATTAGGTAGGTACTTTTAATTTTCTAAATTGTTTCTATATTATTTATTTAATTATGTACACTAATTATTATAACTTCTACCCATCTATCTGCTAGATAAGTAAGTCCTAGCCTATTCATTAGTTATTGCTGATGTATAATTTTGCGAAAAGTGGTGAATTTTTATGAAAAATATTATTATTTGAAAACTGTTCTAGAACAAAACCACTTTTAGACTTGCTTTAAGTTAAAGTAGTTTGCTGTTATTTAAGGATCCAAGAAATACCTTATTAGATAGCAGAACACAGCTTTTAGAGAACATGACAATTTAAATTATTTTGTTTTGCATATAATCTCTATTGCTAAGTGTAATATGAGAATGTAATTCAAGCTCAAGTTAAAAAAAAGTTAAATCTTACTAGTAATCATAGCAATACATTATCCATTACCAAGTTAAGGTATAGTTAATAGTAGATCTAATCCTAGTAAAAAATCTGGCATTTTCCTACACATTAAAATTTAACACCATAAAATTAAACCATAAGACAAGAATATCAAACTACATCCAGAGGGTTACACAATTGGTTAGACTAAATTTTGCAAAAATCATCTACAATCATAAGGAACTTAGTTGGGGATGACCGATTATACATCTATATATATTGTTATGAGAACATGACTTAAAATATTATCCAATAAAATAATCTTACTTATAAGCAGCCCATGATACAAGTTAAATAGTTAGATTGATGTCGGATATTTAGTTAAGTTAATAATATATTATATGTTTTTCTGGAAAATATTACTTGGCTAGTTTTAAGTTAAAGTTATCTAAGAATGTACCAAGTATATTATATTTATATATATTCATATACATAATCACACACACAGGTGTTGCAGGATATAAGACAGTTGCATCTGACCATATGAGATAGATTAAGACCGGTCAAGACAGTTAGGGTCATTCACCTACCCTGTAGTTTGCAAAGTTAACAACTTTTATTAGAAACTATTGTTATTAATATTATATTTTACTTAATTTCAGGCAAGAGGTTTCATAGATCATATTATGGAAGACAATAATGAAGATATTCTTTATGCTAGTTCAATTACCACTCATGATTCATCAAATGAAATAAATCAAAATGCATCTAGTGCTTCAGCAAACATTGTAAATATATTTTTATTTTAAAAATATTCCATATCTAATTGTAATATTAAAAATTATTATATAGAATATTTTGGAAACCAACGATACTGATCATTCTAGTGAAGAAAGAGAATTTGAATTGAATATACCACAAATATTGTTATCGATGTCAAGAATATCAAATAATTTGTATAATCTAACATCGGCATCTCATGATTAATTAGTCTTTTACATATGTATACTATAACATTGTTTAATTTATTAAGTTTATTCTACACTTCATAAAAAATATACTTTAGTTCAATACAATTATTAATTGTTTAAAGGAACATTTATAATTATATTATTTAATTAAACCCTCAACAAGGTTCATATGATTTCAATAATTGTACAACGTTGATTAAGTAAAATCCAATCAATGCTCCTGCTGTAGATCCAATTTGAGTGATGCAGCCGTAAAGATATAGTCCTCTGTTACCTTCGTTTCTTAATACTGCAGCTATTGATAATTTGACATAAGAGGCACATCCAAAGAATAAAGCCCACATAAAAACCTGGAATATCATAAAATAACATTTAAATGTTTTAAATAATTGTAGGTAGACATATTTTATTGTAATATTAAATTGTTTAAGTTATTATTCAATTCTTATCAAGTGTTACATATTCACAGGAAAATTATTGAGAGTTACATTGAACAAAAAAAAATATTTATGCTAAAATTAGTATATCCCTTATCGCCTTATCATTTAGTTGCTCATATATACTTAAACGCAAATTTAAAAAAAAACTGTTTAATACTCTATGCTTATGTATCAACACTTTTAAGAATGTAACTAAAAATATAATCAAATATAACTTAAAAAATCACCACAGTAAAAAATAGTTAACATTTTTTTTTATAAAAATATTATGTTTATAAATATCATGTATGTATATTACCAAAATATTGTTTGTTTAAATACTTCAGATTATATTATTAAACCATTTTTTTTTCAAAAACGAAAATTGACTCAGAAAATTAATTTAACCATTTATATTATCCTACAGTGTATTGTAGTAATAGACCAGTAATTCTCAACCTGGTACTCGATTAGCTCATAAGTGATACACAAAGAAATTATTGACATTAAAATGTATTGATGATATATCTAAACTCTCCAATAATGTTGTAACAACTTATTATAATATGTACTATACTTATTATAATAAGTATAGAAATAATTTTAACCTAGAAAATTATTTAAGATTTAAAGTTTCCAACATGAAGCCTGACAGGACGCCCTCGCTCATTCAAAAGAATACAAAAACCATGATCAATAATAATTATACATAAGTAATACGTTTTATATTTGTGTATCTAATGCTTATATTTTCCCAAGTATAAAATTCCTTTTACTTTTTGATAAACAAAAAAAATTTGGTCATTAAATCGTGTGTTTAAGACACGAAAATATTAAAAATGTGTATGTGGTACTTCGGTTGTAAAAATGTATTAATGTATAAAAATATAAATGCGTTGTAATTTTTACTCACGATCAAGACTGTTCCAGTGGTCGAATTACTCAATGGAGGCGACGGACTTGTAAAGGCGGTCATCAACATGTACATTGTGGACACAACACAAATGCTGCACAACATGTATATTACGGTTTTGGACGTCCGATTCGTGTAATAGGCGATGAAACAAGCCACAGGATTTGCGATATTCGACAGGTTAGTCGCAAAATGATACGCCATGTAGCCGTATGGCAGACACGAGAACGATTGAATGCTGGGCAACAGTCCGTTGGCAAAGAACACGATCGCGCCTTGCACAGCCAATAACGACACGTTCAGACTGCGGCTGCGATTATCGGTGCTGCTACCGATGTTCTGGTGCAGTTGGTCATCCGATGGTGTCCGAATTTTTTCTTTCTTGCAGGTCGGCAAGTATTCCAGACACAGATAAGACACTGTACTCGCGAACATTATCACGCCAATGCCGACGAAAAATGGACCACTCGAGAAGAGCGCATCGGTCGTCGACTTTACCTCGGACATCCGCCCATCCGGAAGCTCAACCGTCCGACAAGTGGTGGTACCCACGCCCTGGACGATGGCGACCAAGCTCGGTACGAAACCACTGATGCCCTCACCCACCATGTACGTTACCAAGTATATGTCCGGATACCGAGCCAGCGACGGTATGAATAAAACGGAACTAGTGCACCCCACTAACGCCATGGTGAACGTGAGCACACAGAGTACCACACTGTGTGGTTGGCCGAACACGATGCCCGTTACGTCGTAAAATCCGGCCATCAGGAGCACGGACGTCACGCCGAAAATAAGCACGGCGATCGTCAGCGGCCTATCGTAACGGTTTCCGTATTTCCGGCGCCAGGCACTGTATAGCAGCGGGCCCACATTTCCGGTTTGTATGGCGATTGACAAGTACGACGGCAAGTTCCACCCTTCGGGCGCACTCTGCACGAGCAACGGAAGCTGCGTGTATAGGCTGTTGACCAGTATCCAAGCACCCACGCCAAACATGCACGTCAAAAAGTCCAGAAACCTGCAGATTATTGGCAAACAAAAAACCATTACGCACTTGTTGGAATGTTTGAGTATGTTAAGAATATATTTATATTATATATTATACATAGGAACTAATATTATTAAAGGAATTGTTTTAAGGACTCGATGTGTAGTCTGTCTAGCTTTTTCAAAAGGTATAATACAAACGACTCAATCGAAATTTTAAATTTTATTTATTACTGTAATAGTCTATAAACTATAGTATATTATTATATATAAACAAAATAGTTACAATCTCAAAACAAAAACTTACCATTTTCTCTCAACGATAGAATTAGTTTCCAAGCTGTACACTTTCATTCGTTTATGTTTTAAATACGTATTTTCATCAACTCTAGAACCAAATATACAGAATTCTAAATCAGTAATGTAAAAACAAATAATTAATCTTATCTAATATGAATAGAGATTTTATACTTTAAATTTATTATTTTCCCTACGTGATTTATTGCAGTATATACAGACGTATAGGTTCATCTATCAATAATGCACATTTTGCGGTTTTACGACCAAACTTTAGTTGAGGGTCAGAGAAGGCCAGATTATGTTACGGGAACCATTATCCATGTATTGAGACGGTCTGAACCAATTCACAAATTCACGATAAGCAAATAAATGTTTATTCAGATTATCGAATAAGGTACCACCAGCACAATTTTTTTTAAGAGAAGCGACAAGAAAATTGTTTTATTTGAGTAACCGAAGGTACGATAGCTGCACTTGCAAAACACTATGTAAGCCCAACCGGTGTGAATGCAAAAAATCTGGTCGACTCTTTGTAACTCCAAGTGCCATAATAGTTGTGATGTTATAATAAATAAAAAATAATATAATACTATGCGTCTAACTTAACATTTATTAATAATTAAAATAACTATAATTTAATAGTAAATTAGTAAATAATATTAATTTTATGCATGTCAAACCACCTTTCAATAATGATATTAATTCTTTTTAATAGGTAGTATAAGTACCTAAAATAATTCAAGGGATAATAAATTTTAAAACTTTTTATTGGTAAGTAATTAATATTTGAGACGTCTATTTCAAGTTTTTTTTATGTTTATTAAAATACCCACTAAAGTGTTTTATTTAATTTTTATATTTTAAATATTTAACTTATACAGTGTACAAATTTAATTGGACATTGTACACAATGCCCAACTTCCCACTTTATAACATATTTACAATATATATGAACTACTGGGTAGAAATTTATTTCTCAGCATTCTTTGTTGTTTATCAATAATAAAACACATACTATACCTTCTCATTTATATTATTAATATTATAGGTATAACGAATAATTTTTAATTAAATAATAACCAATAATACATTAACTATACTGTATAGTTTAATGGATGATTTATTGTAACTTCGTGTATATATAGAATATTAATTTCGCTTTACACAATACAAATGCTAGCTATTAAAAAACTAATTATTCGTTTTTTATTATTGTAAACTGTATGATATTTTACAATGTTAGATATAAATAGTAGTCGACTATGCATGCGGAACGTATTCAATTTCTCACAGAATAACAAAATGTAGCCGTGTAAGTATTCACAATAACTATGCCGATCGTTTCAAGTCGTAGCCCATAGGTATACATTTCGTCGGAAATAGACGATACAGTACCTACCTGCCAATCAGGACTTAAAAACACGCCATAAATATTTTTTTGTATAATACTCGATACATTATAACTGACCTAGTGGCGTGACACAAGCCCCCCTGTCCCCCCCCAAAAAAAAAAAAAAAAAAATTACAAATAATAATAATAAATTATACTATAATAATCTCATAGGAATGTAAATATGTATTAGTTATACCTACTCGTGTAGATAGTAGACACAAAATAAACAACTATTGACTTATTGTTGTACAGTAGATTAGGAGGATTATAATTTATAGCAAATGCATTGCTGACTAAGAGACGTTTTGATTACGTGATCAGCTGTCCTGAAATGGCTGAAATATAAAAACTTAATCGAGTTGTAGTAAGACTATAAATTATAATATAAAATATGTAATACGACTTACGAGCTATTTAAAATATGCAGGATTAGTCAAGACTGTACCAGTTCTGTATATAACGTCCTGCTATCCTGTTTTAAAGTGTTTCAGAATGACCAATTATCCTGACATCAAACTTCAACAAATTATGTTAAGATTTTGTCTTATATTTAATAATTTTAATTCTGTTTAGATAATTAATCATAAATATTATAATTAAATTGATTATTGCTGAATTAACTAATGAAATCTGTTTAAAATTTCGAGTATTTTTTTCACGCTTAATTATACCGAAAGTTTAATTTTCGATGACTGTTGTTGAAACGATGGCAAATAACTTACGTCGGAAAAGTTACTGTCCAAATACACCAAATAACATTTATATCAAATACTAGCTGGTAAATTACTTCTATATTAAATAGTTTTGAAAACCTAGATACAGTTACCGAAAATATTAAAAACGATTCATCATGTAAAGGCGTTATTGGAGGTGGCAGCTAGGGCTGTAGTGACGTAATAAACAATAGTATGTGTGAATCATGCGGAAAGGCAATTTAAGTGTTGAACGAATTTCAGCACTCGCCCAAAACTGAATACTTAGCTCACTTCTCGCACTTCCCACACAATATACTATTCCCGACTAAACAACTATAATTATTGAAAAATACGTTCATTGTTTTCCTGTTTTCCATGGATATTTTTGTTATCACTTATCATTGCTACCTAATTGTTAATTTTGTCAGTTACTCATTTCGGTTTGTAACATAGAGTTTTAACGTCTTAAGTTAGTTTTTATTTTATACAATACACATGCATACTTAGTGGAATGGCGGTGTCACTGTTAAGTGTTGACCACAGGGACGTAATTTGGGGGAGGGGATCAGGGTGTGTGGTTGCACCCCTTACTTTTAAAATAGTTCCAATTTTCCTACACCCAGATGAAATAATGCACGATTATTATTATATGATTAAAATTAAATTGTATTTAATATTTTAATTTTTATATTGACATTTATCAATATTGGTATACCGTCAATCATGATTACAGCTTTAAATTAAATTGTATATAAACAAATATTGTGCTATAAATGTTTTTTGTATTTTAGTATTTAAATTGATTTTTACTATTTATGTTGATGCATTTATTCAGTTTATGATGTTATATAATGTATGCAGGATAATGTAGATAAACGTAATATATCTATTTTTGTATGACCTGTTAAAATTTCAAAATAACTTGATACCTCACACACCTGAAATAACGCCCCTGGTTTACCATTGTGTGTAATGTATAGTATAATTCAGGTATTCCAGCTACAAAAAAATAGTATGCAATAACACTAATAACTAGAGAATAGGTAAGATTTTTCCCATATAAATTAATAATTATCTTAAAACTAAGTAAAATGCAATATGGCAACTTAAAAAATATGTTGTCATTAAGTAAATTAGGTTTGTCATATTGTGTTTGAATAAACATTTTAAATGTATCTAAAAATAGAAAATCTAAAAAATAAATGTAATACATATTATTTTAGTACTGATTTTAAATATATTATCATAAATATAGATTTTTTTTAATAAATGTTTAAATCATAAATTACTTATCGTTTTCTGCTTAAAATAGTTAATTTTTAAGTTTTTTGGTTTGTTATCCGAAAATTACGATTGGATTAGGTACACTAAACAAGTTGTTTTGATGAATAAAATGGATTCATGGATTATCCAATACCAACTCTTATCATACATTTCAATGACTATAAAAACAAGAATTTAACTATAATTTCAATATTTTTATAATATAGCATAGCCGCATAGCAGTTATTATAAAGACAAATAAAAATATATAAAAAAATACATATACCAATTGTCTATTTTTCTATACTATTTAGTATAAATAGTTATTACATTATTGAATTATATAATAGATTGAAATGGCTAAATAATTAAGTTGTTTTTATCTTATAATTAGGCACCTATATACTTACCTATATGTATGAAGATTAGACACACGATGGAAAATATAAAACGTATATAAACATATTATCTGCGATTTTTTTAACGATTAGTAATTTAATAACGTTTCAATTATTTAATAGAAAATAATTAAGATTCCAACAAGCTTAAGATATACATTAAAAGTTAAAACAAATAATACGTATTTCTATTTATTATACTATAACCTGATATTATACTATCTATAACGGTGTAAATACTAAATAATATCTCTTTAGGATTTAGGATAAACAGTCAAGTTTTAGTGTTAAATCGTATGAAATTAACTGATATGGCGATTTTTATAGTTACCGGTTTATTCAACTCGCAGTTATTGCAGGTAGGTCGGGCGTGTCTCTTATTATAATACACACTTTAATAATATTATTACTGTACACTTTAAACTAAAACATAAATTAAAAACTAAATATCATTTATTTGACTCGCGATGATGAAGTGGTTAACGATTTAGTATTTTCGCGTCCCTATGGCTTATATACAAAAATTTATAATTATGCTGTTGGTAGTTACCAGTTGCAATGGTACGTGTAATAGAGGTATTGTAAGTACATAATTTATTATATTCGTTAAATCGTTCCCGTCTATTAAAACGCTAAAAAAATATTTTATGTATAACTAATGTCTATATTGAACAAGCTCACTTAAAAAACGATATTTAAACAACGTATGAATGAGAAAAAAACTCATGCAGTCAAGCAAAATCGAACCATTTAATTAATAATTCTCCGTCTATAATTTGATTAAAATATTGTTTGAATTGAATCTCTTGACAACGATAAAATACGAAAAACGCCAACGAATGAAATGCAATTTTTTTTTAAACTCGTACACTTTATTTCGTGATTATATTAGCCGGTGTATAAGTAGACATATACAATCGATTCGAACCACGGTTACTATGCTTACTAAACGGGTGTGCGCGGGTCTTCCCCGATACGTATCGTATACACATCATACTATATCCCAATGTCCCCCACCATTCGATCGCTATTCATTACATCGAAATACAACTTATTAAGTAGGTAGGGCTACAATTTTAAGGAAAAAAATTGTTCACCGAGTAGGTGGTTTAAGTTATTTGTGGTATCGTCGTCTCGTTGTGTATAATTCTATATCTCCAGTTATTCGTCCAACCTTGATCGAAGATTGAGAAATGTAAATTGTATTATTGTAATAATATATTATATGGTATATACATACCTATCATACATAGGTACCACTGGATCGCCTACGGTTTTTTGTGTTTCATCAGTTAGATTCGTCTTGGAGAAGATTCAACGGACCACTATGATACAACGAATAGTACCTAATTGGTACCTAATTAGTGAAAGTTAAAATTTCTCAATGAAAACCGAATATATATGTAGGGAATATTTGTTGAGTTTAAAGTGACATACTGGTGAATATTTTACTACGAGTGCTATATTAGGTGATTTATGATAATCGTCAGCAGGTATTACACCCTATTAGTTCGAATTTTGACAATATAAATTTCAAAAAATCTTTTTATTAGACTATCTAGTATCTACAGATGAAATTGAATAATCGCGGTTAATGACTGTTAAAGTAGCTGTACGCTTATACGTAGTATCATCAATATATTTATGTATGTCCATTTGTAAGTGCGTGTATCGTGGACTAATGATCGTAATTATTGTACAAGCAGATTATTTAATATTTCTATACAAAAAATCAAAAAATGTACTAAATTAATCTTTTCGGAAATAAATTTCATCAAAATCTGATCGAAGAGACCAACTAACGGATGAATGCACTGCTGCGTGTACTTTATTAAAAATTACGAATTATAAACCGATTATAAAACAATTAGCATCAATTAGTGTATAACAACAAAAAACACATCAAACAAGATAAATAAATACTAAAGTATTATATTAAATACTAGTATTACTTGTATTACATTTAAATATCTTATTTGTTTACTAAAAAATACATCTATATAATATTTTTATAATTTAATGGTACGCAAAAAACAAAATCATGCAATTTTTGGCCTGTCACATTAGAAAAATTTACCACCCTGATATCGGTACACCCTTCTTACAAATAACATCGATTTAATTAAATCAAAGTTTTTGACATAACTGTGAATATTTTTTTATTTTTTAGAGTATTTAACATTTAAAATTTTGAATTATCGTCAATAGTATTGATGTAAGTACCTAATTTTTAAAATTGCCATCACTATCAAAAAAAGTAGGTAAGTATTTGTTTTTGAAACTTAAAAATAACGACTACATTTTATGTTTTTATAGCTTAAAATAAACATTAATCAATATGTAATGTATTAATACGTAGACGGTTAAACTGTTAAAACTACTAATCAACCACAAGTTCAATAAAAATCAATAAACGAACGCATGAATAAAAAACAATTCTTGTTTTTTTCTTACAAGTATGAAATCATAAATATTAAAGTATAAGATTAAGTTTTGTTGATAACTTAAAGAAAAATAGATTGATATAATTTTTTTATAAATATGAGTTTTTATTGCATAACTAAAGGTTTTTTACTGCATATCTAAGTGACTAAGTGCATATTTGAACATTTTTAGGCGCATTACTGACATAGGTTTGGCAAGCATATTTTTTTACATACATTTTGATTAAAATCCATCAACATGTTATCAACATGATGTATGTACTATGTATAATACATCGCAGCTTCTCTTCTTCGTTTATATGACTACTATAAGTATGTAAACGTTATAATGTACGTATCGAAGTTAATTATATATACATTGATTGATTAAATAATATATTATTGTATATATTTTAAAAACAATAAAATTAATATAGGTACGGCGGTCAGCGTGTCGATTATGTAATATAATGCAATCGTCTATCATATAGCGACTAGCGTATATAGAAACAATTGACACTAATAATTACTAATATAACATTTTACATGTATCTATTTTATATTAATTAATAATTATTATTGTCGATTACGGAGAATAATTATTTTACGGAACTAACTCGTTAACAATATCGCATTACGTACAAGACTGATTATCAAATTATATGATTGATAACACGCGCCGTCTCTGATGATAACATTATCACTTTTTATATTGCCTGGTACCCCTCCCCAAAGTATCTGTAAACATTATATATTTAATATATATATATATATTGATTTTATTACAAATTATATGTCTATATAGAGTTGTACACGTGTAAAGCAGTTGTAGTCTGTAGACCACCGCCACATATAAGGTTATTGTAAAATGTGACTATGTGAGTTGTAACCAGCAATCGTCATCATCGTGAATGATATTTTTTTTTAATACGAGCACCTCGAATCGCATAGTTTTAACGTCTTGCATAGGTGGTATTGTGGTAGGTACTCGCCTCGGGCATAATAAATATACATTTTTTTTTTATGCTTCAATTCAATATATTTATACATGCCTAATATACTGGCTATACTACATTATTACGCGATGAATTCATATTTGTTATAACTAAGCACTAATATACCTAATTTTTTCGTGTCTCAAATATACATTAAAAAATGTCCTAATCGACAGTAAAAAATATAAATTATTCCTAACTGATAAAAATACACGATAGACTTAATGCTAAATCCATAAGTTGGGAGGGGATTGGTCAGATGTCGACTCGTTTCTGCTCAATTTCATAAATACCTGTTTAAAGTTAGTAAAAAAAAACTCAAAAAAATAATTTCGTTCCTGAACACATTCTTGAGAGTAAGTATTTGAAATATTTTATAAATTAATTCATATATGCGTTAAGTATTTAATATTGTATATTTAAATGTTATTGGAAAAAATATTTTATGCTTGTACTTTAAGTATTTAAAGACCTACCTATTTAAAAAATATGTCAAAAGTATTTTTACAAACATAGTACGTATGACGACTGACGGTGATGAATGATATTATGTATACGATCATCCATCTATAATTATTACTCATGAAGGACATACTATATATATAATCGGTGGACAGCGATTACATGTGGAGACATTAGTGCACATTATTCACTGCCAATCAATTAAGTCGATCGGTAACTAACTCACCTATTGGTCATTATACCTAAACCTATATTATAATATTATACATACCTATTAAGTAGGTATATTGCATAACGTATATTTTGATTTAAAGTGTCCGTTTGCATGACGATCTTATATTCAAAACATTTGTATGTTTTGGTACTTATTAATGCTGCCTATATAACTAGCGCTCCAAAACATGATAAATACATCAGGTAGGTAACCAAAAACGCGTTTTAGATTTTAATCATTATCCCTATATAATAATTAATTATTAATTATAATACCTACATATATGTAGTAATATTATACGTTCAATATAATGTTAGCTAGGTGCATTAAACATATAATTATTAATTGTTAATTATTTTTACTATTATAATCGTAACGTTCACTTCCGCGTATACTCACTCCATGATAATATATGGTAATAATATATGTCGTTTGGCCGGAGGTCAGCTGAAGGATTCCGTTGTACTGGTAAGCCTATATTTTTAGATAGCACATATACTATTATATTTTATGGTATATAAATATAAACGTATATGTGCGTAGTAACTGGTACAGTGATACGGTGTAGGAAATAATAATTGAATATAATATAATAGTATAGTACGAAAAACAAATTGCGAAATTTCGTCCAGCACCACGACTACAGTAAGTTGCAGTACTCACATAATAAACGCAATATCAAATACCGCGGACAAGCGTATGTATTATTAGATGATGATATTATTATTTATATATAATGAAGACGGACCGCGCGTAATTATTAACTGTGTGATTCGTACGATCGACACCGATCACTGTTTCACCGCGGCGGTACACTGATGCGCGGTGTACGTAGTGTACACCGCCGTGAACGTCTATTATCATAACAATATATACCTATATGACCGCGGTCCACCACGACGACGGCCATCGCACAAAATTTCATATTCAAAACGGTCCGGCGTAAGTAAGTTGTGATAAACGAGACGAAATAACTTACGGTTAACGCGTATCGTTACACACGTGCATATAGCCGTCGTGTAGGTATACCGTGTGACGGTGACGATGTTGTTCGTTCGCCCATGATGCCGATCTAACCTATACATTTTACGGCATATACAGAGTGATTCACGTGCATGCTAACTCTCTTTTGTACCTGAAGATCATATTATTTTCAAATTCTTGAGATGTCTTATTGTACAATTCAAGGAGTGGCTTGTACTTCTGTGAGGATACAAACTTCTTTTTTTCATCAAACGAGTGCCTTCCTTTTTTAATTTAAATTATTTAGCGGATATTTTTTTTGTAAAATCCGACGTACCAAAATAAAAATTCAAACGACTAGTTTTTGAGTCGTTTAATTATATTGTATACTAAGGAAAATGGGTTTAGTATATATGGGGGCTATAGTAATTAGTAATTGAAAAATGTTGGTAATTTATATTAATTAATTTAACAACATTTTTAAATTGTAATAATTTTAGAAGTAGTGATATAAAGTATAATCCGATTTACATCTATTTTGTGTAATTTTAAAGATTATATTATTCGTAGTATGAATATTTTAACTTTAAATATTAAAATATTTTAATAACTGAAAAACTATTCGTTTAAATTTTGATTGGTTGCGTATGAGTTGATTCCCGAGTACCTGTTTACCTGCATCGACACCGTTGAGTTGATTCCCGGGTCATTAGAGGGTACGTACGAGTTGATTCCCTTTTGTTGTATATCAATTATCAATAGATTGCACGAGTAAAGAGTTTACGACCGTATAAAGAGTTCGACCGTCACACACAACTTGCTCTTATGTCCACCAAGACCACGCGCGAATTTACAAAAAAAAAAAATCATTACACGTCGCACGTGACGTATAAATGAGCTGTTAGAAGTACAATCAGAAACGTATATTAAATGCAGGAGTAATGGAACTAAGAAATCTAAAAAACAACAAGAAAAACAAATTTTTTAAGAGAAGAGATGTCACGGTATACTGGTAATCTCATTACCAGATACCAATTTATAAAAACAATGTGTTACAAACTTTACCAAATTACTAAATTGTTTTATATTTTTTTACCTAGTTACTACTAAATGTTTTTAATAATAATTTTTTACCTAATTACCTCTAAATGTTTTTAATAATAATAAATATAATATAATTCAATAAATAATTAATAAATAAAAATTGAATGGTTTTCAAAATATGAAAAAACTAAAAAAAACAACATTTTTGAGAAACTTGTCAGCCAACCTCCTGGTGGTGTTTCTTGGGTTATGCTAATAGGTTGAATATTTTACTAAATATTGAATAAAATATATGATGACCTGGGAATCAACTAATACATGAGAAAGGTCTCGGAAATCAACTCACCTATTGTGCGTTTTGATTTTGGTACATTAAAATTTTCAAAAAAAAAAAAAAATATCCACTAAATAATTTACAGCAAAAAAGGGAAATTTTGGTTTGAAAAATAAAAGTATAAATTTAATTTTCTAATTATTTATTAATAATAAACAGTCTTGTTAAATGTTAGAATACTTTTCAAAATGTATTCACTATTCAGAATACGCACTTAAAAACTTGATGTCATTTGTATTTTGGTGTCTTTCAAAAGTGTTTGAACATAGATACAAATAATTTTCTGTTTGGTTTAATAAATTAAATGAACTAATATCGTTGATCACAAATAAATATACATTTTAACTTATTTATCGATATATTTAATAGGTTCAAGAATTATTCTACCATATATATTATTATGATATGAATATATAATTATTACTTATAAATAATAATTAATCATTTTAACTAGGTATAGCGTAAAGATATATTTTATCTATACTAATTGTTTAATTAAATCTTATTATACTTATACATTTTTAGAACTATAATACAATTTGAAATATCTTAGAAACAACATTTAAAATACGAAAATACGAAAATATTGAACATTGAAATACAATAGTAAAACGAAAAAAAGTATTTTATATTATAGTACCAATATACAGTAGTACCTTTTAATTTTTAAAATATTTAAATAGATAGGTACTTAAAAAGACTCTTTATTATGATAAATGATAATAATGTAAAAACAGCATAGTTAGTTGTCAATAAATTGTGGAAACGTGTGTGGTTTTTTATCTCTCGGCAGAAACCTTGAAAATATTTCAAAAGTTAAAATCTCAGAACTCAGGACTTAAGAGTGTACTGAGTCTAGACAGCTGTACCTTGTAGGTTCATAATATTTATAATATAGTTGTGTATACGGTCTGCGAATTGCAA
This sequence comes from Rhopalosiphum maidis, assembly GCF_003676215.2. NCBI lineage: Eukaryota > Metazoa > Arthropoda > Insecta > Hemiptera > Aphididae > Rhopalosiphum > Rhopalosiphum maidis. Next base: position 6,856,760 of record NC_040880.1, on the reverse strand, counting down.
GCGATGTTATACAATATAACATTGTCAAACGCTCTGTACGTGTGTTATACATATTTTTTATGTATCTTCTCAAAATAATTTGTTATAATACGATCAACGAGACTAAAGCACGTGTCATTACTGATATTGACAAGATTGTAACATAATTCGTTGTGATAGTGCCATCGAACATACCTAAAGTATTATTTGTGCGTGTACTGGCTGACTATCGAGATGTATTTATAGTTTATACACCTTGATAACTGTACTATAAATTAAAATATAATATGATTGTTTTATATTTATCATAAAAATAATGTAAATATTTTGAATAGTGTTCAGCTGTAAAAGGTTTCTATTACTTTCTACCGATTACGTGGACTGTGATATTTTTTATTTCTATAATCGCTGTTAACATACACGGAATACTCTATTTTTTTGTAGAGTGGGACTTTACCCCACCACTATTTGTGTCAATAGTTACAGAATCAATCTCATCTTGTAGGTACATAATATATATATTAAGCTCTTGACCCATTACCCTTTAATACGACTGTGCAGCGATCGCGTTCCAATTCTGAATAGGTACCTACGCCGTATACAGTCAGTGTACAAGGCGATTCACTAAACCATACTCAACCAATATTTTTCTTCAATAATGTACAGTTATTCAAAAATTTCAAAATTTGACTGAAAATATACTTAAAAACCATATTTTACAATTATTGCAGTTTTTTGTACTATTTAAAAGTATCATGTGGGGTTATTAACTTCTGTTTATCAAATGAGAACCTGGGATAATACTATAAATTATTTAGCAGATAATTTTTTTAAATGTTTATATATCAAAATAAAAATTTAAAATTTAAAAGTGTTATCTTACTTTGTGTACTAAGAATAATAAGTCATAAGTTTTATATGTACTTTTTTATATTTTATATATTTATTATTCATAACTTATTGTTTTATTATAATATAGTATGATACTATAATATGTAGGTAAATATAATACAATTTTTTATTTTTTATTATTAATTGCCATGTATTTTTAACGTGAATAATGTATTCATTAATTATTGTTTAGTTATTTGGTTATACCGAAATTTTTTATTATCTCATATGTTTTTTTCCTATATGTACTAAATTCCAACAAAATATTTTACAAATCAAAATAAGTGTAATTTTTGTATAATATTGTCTATCTCTATATATTATGATCTTTTTTCTTCTTTATTATTAAAAAGATAGAAAACTGAATTTTCAATCTGTATACAAATAAAACAATAAGTAAATATGTTGACAATTTTTTTACTATAATAAGTGATAATGGGGGGGGACTGAAGGGAGCATCTATTGGCACTACTTATACATTCCTATATATATAATCTATAGATCAAAATACAAAATTTATTTTGAATAATTTCTGTATTTTCTAATAATAACTTGAATTTAATTATTTTTTATAGGCAAACAATTCAATCCGTGTATTTTTTTCGTACAATAAATTTTGTGCTTAATGAGCATACTAGTTTATATAAGGTATGGGCCACAACTGGGTTAATAATTATTAAAATACTCATACATACCAATTAGCAAGTAGCTATGTTGGTTATATCACTATATATTTACCTATTTACCTATGATATCGGAGGCCCGTTCGGCCGTTTGGGTATTATATTAGGTTATATATAATATATTATATATAACCTAATATTTTTCGAGGTTTATATTCTATAACTAAATGCAGTTTATGGTGTCGTAATAAGCAGTCTACCATAATTTGCATGATCTATTTATAAAGCAATGTAAACGATCTACCATAGTTTTTGTGATTTACCTAAATCTAAACCCGTAAGTCGGTAAATATGATTATATATTAAATATGAAGTATAATTTATCATTTATCGAATATAGGTTTATACTATATGTCTACACGCAATATACAATTATACATACACCATATAATTAAACTCTCGTTTTAACAGTTCTACGTAAACTATTATTGGGACGTAAGCAAAATATAGAGTACTTATGGCATATTATACATAAAAATAAAACTATTCAATTTGGGTCAATGGGGATTTCTCTTTACTTGAAAGAGGCTCTAAGAAGAGTGATGAACATCCATAGGTACACTCATCAAAGGATTTAATGTTCAGCTATTACGATTTATTACAGTTTTTTAATGACACGAAAGCAACCTTGACAATTGACATAATAATAATATTATATTAAATAGAAAATAGAAAATGTTTTCATAATATTATTGACATTCCGGAACTAAGATTACGCCCTCTCGGCTCTCAAATTGTTGATTTTCTGCAATTTTATACCTCAAGGGTATTTATGACCCTGAAAGATTAAGATTTTACGAACCTATGTTCTAAGCAAAGCAATTAAGATAAAACAAAAGGAAATAAAACAGTTGGTCGATGTGTAATCCGATAGATGGCCACGAGACACAAGTTGTTATTTCGTGACTGGTATAATAGTGTTGTGTTCGTCCGAATAAAATTTCCAATTTACTAAAAAATCGTGGTTATGAAAGTTTTGTACAAGATGGTTTTATTTGATGTACATATTTGAAAAATTTAATTTTAATCGTACAAAAAGTTTTTGGAGATGTCATAATAAAAATATGTTTAAATCTTGAACATTTAAAACTCTGCTCGGAAATGTCTTATTTCCCATAATAGGTAGTAATAAATATGTACATAAATTAGTTTATACGCGATAGATTTGCTATGCACAAAGCCGAATTAAGGGAGAGGGACTAAGAGGGTTATAGTCCAGGGCCCCTTAAAAAAGGCCTCCAGTATATCAATAAACAAATACATGTAAACATTTTTTTTTTTTTTTGAAAATTAGGGCCCCCAAAAATGGAATAGCTCAAGGCCACTATTGCATTAACCTAGGTCTGGCTATGCATCATTGTTAAATTAAATTTTACTATAAATTTGAGTAGGTAATTGGAATTAGATTAACCACTAACCGTCTGTTATTATTATTATATACATAAATCCTCGCCAAATCATTAAAGCCCATATCCTAACCATACTGTTTATAATAAACTCTCTATAATGAATATGATATCTCTATCCCTCGTCTAAAAAGTCTAAAGCACTCTCTGGTCTCTTTGCAATTAAGATTTTATATCCGTTCGCAATAATATCACAGTCCACCCGTAATAACTTATTACTGTGCGATTAACTCCCTTACCTCTAACATTCCTGATGATGGTCGTGTAGGTTGTAAGGTAGGTACTTAAAACGCAATTAGTGCCATGACCTACTAAGTACTAGACACTAGTTAGTAGCTGAATAAGCTATCCAACCCACGCCAAAATGTCTCAAATGGAAGGACTTCACCTAGGCTAATCAATACGACAACACCCATGGTACACAATTTATACTTACTATAAGAAAATTATCTTTTATAGGTCGTGTATAATAAAAAATAAATATATCCATACTGATTAGAAATACCGTGTCTTACAGTTTAATGCTTATAGTATTTACTAAATACATATTTTTTTTATCAATAATAACCATTATCATTGAGTACATTATTTTTTATTCATCGTTCCTTATCACTTTATTATCAGTTTCATTTTTGTTTGAAAACATTAAATTAACGCTCAAGTAGACACTACAAGTGTACTGTGTAAACGAGTTGCACGCAACGATATTTATTTTTCAGTGTAGAAGAACATTTTAATAGAATGATATAAGACATCTATATTATATTCGTGTTGAAAATAAATTCCGAATTGTTAAAGCTCCATTAAAAAATATCGGATAGATTTAAGTGAGTACAATATCGGCGAAAGCATCATTCATTATAAATTTTAAATCATGCCGATTGTGAATGAAAACAATGTGGAGGTAATTATTATCGTATTCTATTAATATATATATATTTCATCTATTTTTTATAACAACATGTCGATACTTCTGATTATTTTCTAGTTAGAAAAAGTATCGTCAAATTCAGTGATCATCATACATCCTGGATCTTTGTATTTACGAATTGGCCGTGCGAGTGATGTTACTCCATTCAAATATGTTCACGGTTTGGCCAGGGTTAATCTACTTTCAGAGACAACGAAGAGGAGGGACCAAATATTACCAAATTTTCCATATAAAGTATGTTATATAATATCTATTCCCATTATTAATAAAATCTTAAACTACTTGTCTTAACATTATAGTTATTTATTCTGTATGATTATAGAACTCTGATACATTAGCAGCCATGGAAGACAGCAGATTGCAAGCATCTCATATGCTACAGTCAAGCTTACAGTCAAACGGTGATAGAAGGTATGCAACACCACCTCAACAAATAGCTGCTTATAATCGAAATTCTGTACCAAAATACAAGGATAATGTACCACGGACACACACAAATTTGTCATCTGCAGTTGGTAATGTCTATGGAGAAGAAGTCAGTATTAATCATGATAACCAAATTAATTAACCATGAGTACCTATGTAGTAAGCTCGATCTACATTTCAGATTTTTAATTTAGCTTCTGAACTAGATTATAATGTTTTCTTTCCAATATTGAATGGCGAATTAAACATTAATGGTCAAATTGGAGGTTCATTAACAGCTGTTTTAGCAGATCTTGAAGCTATTTGGACACATTGTATAAACAAATTACTAAACATTAAGACTTCAGAATTCCACGTAAGATGCAATTAATTAATAATATTACCTTATTACCTTTATACATAAATTAAAATTTTTGATTTTCATGTTTGACCATAAGTTATATAATGCATATTTTTATACCTAATTATTAGTTATATCTATATGGCATTTGAGGTTTATACATTTTCATCTTATAAGAATCAAGAAGTTTGTTGTTTGAGTAATAAGAAGTATAAAATAATTAATATTAATTTAAATATTTTTATTGAAATATGATATTGATTAAGTGTATCTGTATGTAATTTAATAAATTAAACATTATAAATTGAAAGTAATTACTGTTCACTTCAAAATATTTTATGCACTGATAATTCAAATTCCAATTTTGTTGTAGAACTATAAAGTCATTCTAATTATACCGGATATATTCAACAGAGTTCATGTGAGAGAAATGATGTCAATGATATTATTGAGTATGAAGTTTAAAGCTTGTCTTCTTATACAAGTAATTTAGTATAACTTGAAATTTGTTTTTGTGTATAGTTTTTTCATTAATACTGTACATCTTTATCATAACTTCAATTTAGGACCATGTCGCAGCTACTTATGGTGCTGGTTTGGGTTATGCATGTGTGGTAGATGTTGGTCACAGGAAAACATCAGTGAGTTGTGTAGAAGATGGTATATCTCAATTAAATACACGGATTAGATTACGTTATGGAGGAGGTAAGTTTTCAAATGTCTTTTGTATAAGAAACATTAAATATTATGTATTATAAGAAGCACATGTTATAAGAATCTCAATCTTAATTTTTTTTTAATGACTATAAATATATGTATATTTTTATAAAATATTTTATTTCATATAAATTATTATTATCTTTTTCAAAATATGTATGTTATTTAATATTTAAGTTCCTTCATTTTTAACATTAATTGATGTTATTTTCTAGGGAATATCACTCAAACATTTCATTGGCTACTAAAAAAATGTAGTTTTCCATACCATGAATGCAATCCTATGACTAATTATTATGATGCTTTACTACTAAATCAATTGAAACAAGATTTTTGTCATTTAAATTTGGATAGATGTGGCGCTGTACAAAAAACAGTAACTGTAATGAAACCAACAAAACGACAAGTACAATACACAATACAGGTAATTAAGAATAAGTAAAACTCAAGTAATGAAATTAATTTACTTTTTAAATTTGTGTTACATTTAGGTAGGTGATGAATCAATGATAGCTGTTTTAGGCATGTTCAATCCAATGTTGTTAGGTATCACTGATAACAATCATTATGTAATTCAAGAAACATCTAAATCACTACCTGAAGATCCTTATGATGAAGAGTTTTTAAGAGAAACTAGTGTAATTATTCAAAAAACATTTAATGTGTATTATTTATATTTCATAATTGTACAATTTTTTTTTTTTTTTTTTTTTAAGAGACGTGGTACTGGCCGTGAAATGGAAACTGAAACACAAATTGAAAACAGTATTGTGCATACCACAGAAGAAGAAATATGTGTTGATCAAATTGAAACTGCAGGAAATTATTTCGACATTGAAACAGGAAGACCACAAAGTCTTGATAAAGTCATTGTACAAAGTATTGAACGTTTAAGTAAGTTAATTGTTAAAATTTTATGATTTAAAGATATTAGTTGAGTGATATTGAATTTGTACCTACTTAGCTTCAGATGAAATCAAACGAAAAATGTATAGCAGTATTTTAGTGGTAGGTGGTGGACTTAAATTTGATGGGGCATGTGCTTGGTTAAAAAGCAAAATATCATTAAATGCGCAACAAGTTTATTATGGAGGTATGTTTTGAACTAAGCAAATTGAATGTTTAACAACAGATGAACAAATTCAAATTCAATAAACATTGATATATGTTATTTTAGGACATATTGAAATTATAAGCTCACCAAAAGATTTGGATCCACAAATCGTTACATGGAAGGGTGCTGCCATACTTGCTGGTTTAGAATCATCTAATGAACTTTGGATAAGTGGTAAAGAATGGTCTTCGTGGAGTATTAGGATTTTAAAAGAACGAGCAATGTTTAATTGGTGAACTGTCATTGTTGATTTTTATTTTTTAAACTCTAAACTCAGATTACAAACTTTGATTTCTATTGTACAACATTTATAATATTTTATAAAAATAATTATTCTAGTCATATACTGATAATTTTCATTACTATTGATTATATTGATTTTAAATTATTGTTCTTTCCAAGTTTTTAAAATGTATTATTTTTTCTTAAAGAGTGATTGATGTTTATTACTTTTATATTATTATTTATTTTTTATTTTTGAGGAATGGTAATGAAGTATTAATTACACATTTTTGTAGGATGCTATTCATGTAAAGCATTTGAAAATAATTCTCTAATAAAAGTTTATCTTTGCATATTTACTTTTTTTTACTTAACTAAAACAAATTTTCATCCTTAGTCCATAGTTTAGAATAATAATAAATAATAATTAACTTATGACATTTATTACTTACAATATTTGTATTGGAAAATTATAGTATAAACATAACTTATATATTTATTTGATTAAAATTAATGTTTGTCCAGTTATTAACATCCAATTTAGTATGAAAACAATTTAAATTATAACATAGTAAATATAATAATAATGATTGTTTACTTAAATAATTTTATAAAAAAATTTTAAATAACATTGTATAGTAGGTATGAATAAATTATTAATAAGAATCAAATAAATTGAGGTATTGATGATACATAACAAAGTCACAATAGTAGGAAAATAAAACAACACTGTTACATTTAATACAAAATAATTTGATATTTATTTGTAAATATAACACTTAATGTTGATTATAATAATAATAATAATAATAATAATAATAAAATATTAAGGACAATGGAAAAAAACAATAAATTTATAAATTAATAACTTCTGTTGAGTTAAATTATGTCTCATAGTATTTTTTAAAACTAACTAATTTTCCATTGTCTTCAATAAGAAAATTGGTCACGCTAAATGCTTTTAAAGTAATTAAACATTGATAATTAATCAAAATCAAAAACACTTCTTACCTTATGCCTAATTTGAAGGTTTGGTATGTAATATTGTACATGTGAGATCACAGCTTCTAAAAAACCAACATAGATTAGTAGTAGTTTTTAAGGGTTTATGTATAGAGAGTAGTATAAATGAACATTATTATTAAACTTAGATTTAAAAAAAGTGTTTGTTGCACTTGAGTAGATAAATAAAAAGCATTCATTATTGATGTTTTAAATACCAACCTTTTAATTAATAAGATCATTTACACCACGAATATGCAGGCGCACAACCGTCTTTCTACGGTAACAACGTGCACACTGACACATATTTAGATGGGACGGTTTCTTGGAATAGCTGAAATTTTTCAAAATAACCATTATCTAATAACGAGAAATAATTTTTTGGTAGTACATATTTTGAAAGACAATTGTTTAATTATAAAATTAAACAAGTCTTCCAAAACTATGTGTTTAATATTTTAAAATATATGCTAGACAAATCTTAAAAGCATGACCAATTTTCTATATTAAAATATACTATCTTTTAGGTACTTATTAACTATATAAAAAACTGAATCATTGTAATAACTGTTTTACAATTAAATATTTTTTTTTTTAAATCACATATAATTAATAAAAATTTAATTTATATAAAAAAAAAAAAAATAGGTAATATTCAATTGTATTTATACTATTTTTAGACTTAATACAGTTAAAAAAATATATGCAACATACAAATTAAAAATTACAGTATTATATCAAAGTGATAAATAATGTACTAAATCAAAATCAATTAAAGGCAAAGGTAACAGAAATATCTTTGATATCCCAGAAGGTAGGTACTCTATAATAAGAAACACTTGATTCAAATATTTAAGATAAATGTTGTATAAATATTTTTTTGGTTAATATTAAGTCATAAACAAGTTAATAAGCTACAACTTAACTGTATACAAATTATTATTTTCACACTTAAATTTTGAATAATGCTCAAATTTGCGAACCGTAAGGGTTATCATAAAATCTGGTAGAGCATTCATCACAAAACTCGACAGATATTCTTCTATTAGATACATGTAAGCATACACCTACCTCAGTCGTTGTGGGGTTGATACCATCTAACAGTGCCCAGCCCTCATCTTCTTGAGGTGCAACTGGAGGAGGCACCATGTGGGGGTGGTTGCTGTCTCTTTCCTCTAACAAATCAAAATAACCATCAAACAGACTATGGCTCGTGGTAATAGGAAAGTGGTCAATACTCGCATCAGAGTTTAACTCGTTAAGAGTCTTGTCAATATTACTACCTTGTGGGATGATATTCCTCCAACGTATGTTGCGCAACAGACCGCCGATCTGATGGCTGTTGGCAATCATACCGCGCAAATAGGCTACCTGTCGACGGCTGCTTGCCCACTTCTCTTCGCGTTCCTTCAGCTCCCGTTTCACACCCTTGATCTCGCGTTTAAGCTGCGACATCTTTTGCTCCAGGTCCTTGACGTACTGTTTCTGTTTCATGCGATTTATACGGGCAGCCACAGCATTCTTGCTGTTGCTGGTCGGCAAACGGCGGGGACGGCTACTTCTGCTACGCCGCTTGTGATCAGAATCCGAATCGGAGAATTCGTATTTGGCCGACGATGTATCACTGGACGAGCTGCACGATCGTACCATGATGAATCACCCGCCCGCAACCGGTCGCTTTAATAATAATGGACAGTTGTGTAGGTGTGCCTTCGGTGGATTATCGTCATACGCAATTCGTATTTTAATTTGAAGTGTACTTACTGCAGCTGTCAGATCGAGTTCACGAGTCACGACGATCGTAATTATAGCGACTAGACAACCCAAATCGATCTACGGGACGTGGTTTTGGTATAATTAAACCGACGTATAATACTAAAAGTCAATGTCCTAAATGTCAACATAATAATATACAATAATAATGTTAAATTAACACTTTCGTATTTCGTTGTTGCGTACTATAATAAAACAAACATGCATGCCCTGTACTGATTGCTAAAATGCTAAAGCTTTTGTATGGTATCACTATAAACTAGTTTGAATATCCCTAGGAGGTTGGAAATATATCACTAAAGATAAGACTATTTGTCTTTGCCCCATAGAGTCTGTACTCTATGTTTTAGGTGATTTCAAATTTGTAAACAGTATATTATAATATGAAAAATTTGAATATTTTTAATTTTAACAATTATTACTACCAATGTCACGAGGCACGAAGTACTATTGTTGAATGGTTTCTCAATCAAGCCTTTTTTATCTAACCTCCATCTATTGTGCTTATTGTAAAAAAAATTTTTATGCCTACAGATTTTATAAACAAAATAAATACCTATGGGCTATGACAAAAAAAAAAACAATTATTGAATGACTTCTGTTATGCTGTTATTGTTATAAATTAAGAATGATTTATTGGTTTATTAATTACTAGAATTAAGTATATACTACACTTTTTAATTGATTTATTCTTTTTGAGATTCTATAAGTTAATAGTCTCGCTATTATAAAATCGAATGGTGATACTGTGATATAGACGACATAGTTAATATTATGCAGCGTGATCAATTTTAGATATATATTTTAAATTTTTAACTATTACTCGTAGATCTTATACAAGTTAAAGATTTATTCTATTACTGTCAAGTTCCAAAATCGAATTACAAAATTCATAGCACAGAATAAATTTCTTTAAGTCTGACAAGTGACAATAGTATAATACTATACCACCAATGTAATTCAGGACTATAGTGATTTTACTATAAATAATTAATGTTTGCCACGTTTATCAAAAAAACATTAAACATATTGTAAATTATTTTTTATAACTAATGATAAAAAAAAATAAATAATCGTGTTTTTGACGTAGTGTTAGATAGTAATTTTTGAGTTATCGTCGACGTGCGATGAGTTTGAGACTTTTAACTAAATGTATTGTAATAAACAATAATACTACACCTAATAATTGTTATAAATCGCAATGTATAACGATTAGTAGGTGTTGTATTATTGTTTATTACAATACATTTAGTTAAACGTCTCAAACTCATCGCTTATCTATCTATTTAAAGACTAGGTACATTCTATAAGAAATGTTAATGTGTTATTATTAAACGGTGATTATTCAAGTAATAAGAGTAACATTATTATATTTTATTTTCTTATTAGCTTTCAGACAGTTTCAGTACAATACTATTTAGATTTAGTTTGAAAATTACATAATTTACTTTTCATATTATAATTTATTATAATACAATTGTTTAGTTTATTATTTGAATTAATCCATGTTTACCCGCGAATCGCAATTATTTTGTGCTATCGTATGTCAGCACTGTATGTTGGTTATAAGCAGATGTAATCATTGGGCTTTGGGCTACAACTGCGGCCTAGTGGCCTTATTGCTTTTTCCTTATTGTGATTTGTGGCTACTTAGTACTATAATGTACTTGCTACTACTTGCTAGGCGCTAGGTACAATGGTCACTGGCTATTATACTATATTAAATTAATAACGATATTATTAATATTAAATACTGATTTATTTTTTTTACTGAACATCAAGTATTTATGTGTAACTAATGATTTGTAATAAGTGTATAATTTTGAATTTAATAGTTCCGTAATATTCGCTTTACAATATTGATATAAATTTAAAGACCAAATCATGTCTACTTTTAGCAAAGGTGAGTTCTTCATACCATTAGCGACTATGCTAATTTCAACAATTAAAGTTCAATAAACTAAAAGGATTTTGGTGTCACATATTGTGTTATATCTGTCTGTTATGTTAAAAAGCTCGTTTTCCAAATTTAATAGACATTTTTCTTTTTTAATAGTTCCAAGTCCAATATAAATTATCATTAATAGTTACCTTCTAAACTTATTAATTGTAATTTTTGTTTTGATATTGAGTAAAAATATAGGTATGTAGATACAGGATTAGGTTATTGCTACACCTATTATATTTTCCGGTTAATTCGATTCTATTAGGTATTTTGACTGTCACGAGTTAATATATTATTTTATGTAACAGTTTTGTTATTTATCCCTCGGTGTTGTTTTGCTCCACTGTTTCAAACTATTTCAATGAACAGGTATTACGTACTTGTTTTTTCAAATGCTTCAGTTTGTTCATACTTTTTTATTGATAAATTATTTGAGGTATACATTTTTAAAAGTTAAGTAATAAATATTTATTATATTTCCATCCCTCTATCACTCAAAAAAAAAAAAAACAATTCAAATTACTTAAATGATAAAATTCATTATTTATTTCATTACAGTAAACAACTGTTTATTTCACAATTACAAAATAAATTGTATGTATATCGTATATATTTGTAATTAATACTTTTTACTTTAGGTAGTAGGTACTTTGTATGTTTGTTATTAATTTGTAACATGCAATGAGATTAAATTTATACACATTTAAAAAATTGTAATTATCATTTTTTAGATTGGTGGATTAAGTTTTTCACAGATGCTGGTATTCCTTCATTTGCATCATCTAAATATGCCACTATTTTCTATGAAAATAGAATTCAGTCTAATATGTTAATGGATTTAGACAAAGATATTCTTAAGGAAATGGGTATAACAGTTATTGGCGATATAATTGCAATCCTTAAACATGCCAAAGATGTATATAGAGAGGTAATTGTTATTTTTTGATTGTTATTTATTTTGTGAAGAAATAATTCATTTTGAATATTTGTTTAAAGGGCTTTTATGATAGCTATAGTACTAATACAATGGAAAGTTTAGTAACTAAAAAAATTCAAAATGAAACTAATGAAAATTCACCTCAAAAAAAAAAAATAGGTAAGTAAAAATTAATGTTAAGCAAAATACTTAATTTCTCAACTTTTTTATTTATCTAGTTACCAATAAAGTAAAAAAAATAGTTACAAAAAAGGTCAAAGTCTCTAGTGAAAGTGAAGAAGACGAAGAAGCACTATTAAAAGTAGTGAAAAAAAAGATTCCTTCACAACTATCAAATAATTCAACTAAAGTTGTCACCAGAAAAGTAGTTCCTAAGTCTAAAACTACAATAAAAATTAAACCAGTTATTATAGAGAGCGATGATGATTCTCCTCCTCCATCTGAATTAAAACCTAAGAGCTCAGTTTTTGACCGTTTGGGTGTTGGCGATGTAAGCAGTACAACTCCTAATTTTGATAGTGTTAATTCATCCACGGACTCAAGAAAAGTAACCAATTTCTTTATGAAATTATATTTCAAATTAAGTTATAATTTAATTTGTTTCAACAGTCTTCGGTCTTTAAACGTCTTGGAATCAAGCAAGTCAGTGAACCTAATGCTTCTGCGACATTTAAACGTACTATTAAAGGAGTAGTTAGTGATGCACATTATGGACCTAGTATTCCAACAGAAGAATCTAGTGCTTTCACAAAAAGAATAAAACTGGAAGAAACAAGTATGAAATATTTTTTAAAAAAAATTATTGTAAAAATTTATGTTAACTTATATTTTTTTGATATCAAATGTCAATACTGCAAATATGCTTAATTTTCCATCCCATTTTCATAACTAGAACAATATAAAGGTTCATATTTAAATATTTGTAACAAGATTATTTTGGGCCACTATTGCTTAGAAATTTAGTAGTTGATTAGTTGATACATGTATAGTTTTAAATTTACTATTAATTGAGGCGTTGCGTGGCAAAGTTGACAATTCAAATTGATTGGGAACACTGATTTTCATCATACATCTTCCCTGGTCGAAATATAATGCTTTTATACTAAGAGATTGCAGCAAAGACAGCAATCTCCGATCTTAATACTGTGGCAAACATAGCAATCTCCATTCAAAATATTTAAATAAACGTTAAATTATTTATTTTCACTGTTAATGAGACATTTCTATTATTATTTAGAATTATTCTTGAAGTGATAGTTACTATGTAGCTCCTACTTTATCCACCTTCTTAACTTTTCTATTACAGACAGTCAGACAATATATTATTTTCCACGTCAAATGAGGTAAACTCCAAGCATTTCCGTAACAAAGGTAGCCGTGATTCCGTTGCATATTTGACAATGTCTATTTTACTTCTTTAATTATTTAATATTATCGACATTTTACATACTTGGTAATTACGAGGAATACAGTCAAACTTGATTATCAATTAATTTAAGTAAAAATATCATGGTAAAAAAAAAAGAGGAATAATGGTAAATCAGTTTTTTGAAAATTACCAAGAGTCACTGCGCTTGGAGATTGTTGTCATTGCCACACAACGCCTCAATTATTATCATACTATTTTATTAAAAACATAAATTTCAATACATTTTTAGTATGTATACATATATTTAATAATTGTTTACAATCATAATCATAGATGATAGACCCCTATATATAACACATATTAAGTTTTAGTAATTGTTTTGTTTTATTACTTTAAAAGTTAGAGAACTATATGTGCTATGTATTACCCACTATATTATTGTTGAGTTTTACTTGCAATAATTATATTTGTAAATTTAGGAATGGTGGACTATATAATGATAAATATATATATTTATAGATCTTAATTCATTAAAATGAGTTGATAACTTACACAAAAAATAGATCACGTGCCATATAGTAAAGCGAGTTCTGCATTTTTTTTTTTTTATATATAATTCAGTTACAGAACATTATTAAAATTTGGATATTTGTGTTAATTGAATTTAGGATTCGAGTTTTGAACAGTTTTAACCATTACATTTTAAGTTTATTTTTATGCAGATTAAAATATTAATGTGAACGGATTAAATTTTGTGCTATTATTTTAGATTTTTTAAAATAGTTGGAAATTAATATTTATGATTATTTTTGAGTTTAAAATTTCATATCAATTTACTAAAATAGTTAAATGTATACTGATTTTTAGGTTTTAATTCTTCAAAGTCTGTGTTTGAGCGTATTGGCGCATCGTGTGATCGTGAAAAAAGCAGCCCAGGTCTTGTTTCCAAAAGTGGTAAGTTTTTTTTTATCAATATAATTATTTAGTAGCCTCGCTCAACTGAAAGAAATAAATTAAAATAATTTTGGCTAGACAATGTGTTTCTGTTTCCTGTGCATTTATAGATTGCCTTGAACATTTCTAACAATAAAAAATAATTTTAAATATTTATAATATAATATGACTTAATAGTATTAATAGAAATTATTAATTAATTAACAATAAAACCTTAAGACTAATTGTATCTAATTGAAAAAACATGCCATATCCCAAAAATATGGTTGTTATACAAACTATTTATTTATTAAAAATTACCAAACAAGTTTCAATATCATTTCTTCATGAGTATTTGGGTCAAAATATTATGGCATTAAAGATCCACTCATAAAACATGTATAATGTAGACATATCAAGTATCTCTAAAAATAATCCATAAACGATTTAATTAAATTTAACATTTACTAATAATATAACAAAATAAATAATTGTTATTATTTTATTTTTTAGCTCTTATAAGAAATGCTAACTCAGGCGGAAGACCAATTTATGTTAATCCGAAGGTAAATTCATAATGTTTATTAAATTATAAAAATGAATCATTGTCTTAAATGTTAAAAAAACAAACCAATTTTTGTATCCCTAAAATTTAGGAATAAATACATTTAATTGAGATATTATAATGTATTGAACATTTACTTTATCAGAAATTAATAGATTTTACAAATCTTATATAATTTTATGTTATTATTCTTAAAAATAATGGTAAAGTAAATATTTTTTAGTCTTAAATAAAACTATTTTTCTCATTCAATTTATTTATTTTTATTTTTATGTTTTCCCTACTATTCTTCACATACAATTTTCACTGTTTTCTGCTTGTTTTTTCCAACAGAATTTTAGTTTTAAAGTATCTAACCTTATTTTACTAAGCTCTTCAATCACATTGTTAGTTTTTCAATTTTATTTTATACATTTCTTAAAATAATAGCGTTAAAGTTACATTTTTTATTAATAAAGAATATTTCTTTTAAATTTATACAATTTATTTTACCTGGTTTTTTTTTGTGATTACAATATTTCTTATTGTAAAAAAAATGAAATACCTATTTTCATATTTTTTTATATTCATGTTGATCATTTTATGTTTTATCAATATCATTTTTAGATATAATTTAATAGAAACATTCTTATCAAACCTTTGTTTCAAGCATTAGTAAAAAACAGAGCTTTTATAAATAAATAAATTTATACATTTGAAAAATTATTTTAAATACAACTAAATTGTATACTATTATTTTTCAGGTATTAAATGTTAAAAAGTTGAGTCTGTTAAACCATTCACATTTTAGAAGTTCAGATTTAGAATGATACATAAATTGAAGATTTATCTTTCAAACTCAACAGTGTTTTGCATATAACTTTTTTTTGTCATCAACTTCAACAAGTACACAATTCTTAATTTTTAAAATACCTGATGTTGGTTTGTTTTATTTTTAATCTTATTATGATTTAAGATGTGTATTAATTATTATCATTTCTATTGAATAAAACAAGCATACAATAATTAGGTATGTACTATATTTTTTTATTTTTCAATAAATTAGCTTATTTTATTAATTATTTTTAAAAATGTCATAAATATCTGAATAAACTACTGGATTATTGTAATAACTACTTATAATATAAAAATAACTATGGTAAATGATATGAAGAACTAACAAATTTAATTTAATTTTCCGATTGCAATTTATTTAATATTATTGTTAATTTTAAGTTCAAACAATTTAATGTATGTTTTCACATTAAATAACAATTAAATGTATTAATTTGAAATATAATTTTTCAATGTATTTTATTTGGTTTTTTTTTTTTATTATTGTTTTTAACATAATATCATACAATTTTATATTTCTAAGTTCTAACAATTGTTACAAAACTACAAAAATAAAATTATTTCTATTAAAGAAAAAGAATTTAATTTAATTTAATTGTTTTAATGACTTGATAATATTAATAATTGTATGCAAGTGCTAGAACAAAAGTAATATTTTATTTTGAATCATTTTACTATTTCTGAAAACATTATTTTCCTATCATAATAAATCGGAACATTTTTTAAATGTGGTCGGTGTTTACACTATTTAGTAACTTTATAGTATAAAATGTATGTAGTTAAATGTTTATCTTATCCTATTTCAGATTTCTGAAATTTTTCAAAGACTGACAAACTCAAAACTAAAATTTAAATTTCCCTATTTGTTGCTAAATATTTTATTAGAATACATGAACGTTGGTTCATTTAAAATATTTTTATTTAATTTATTTGTTATAATATATTTAGTACTACATGTCATTTGTAATCGAGACAGGATATTAAACTTATTAAAGCAATATCTTCTTTCAACAGGATATACACTTAATATTTTCTTATCGTGAAACTTCACGGGCAATTAATTCAAATAAATTAATATCTACGGCGAAAAACTGTTAGTTATTAGTTATTATGTATTTGTAAACCAGTAAACCTATACATATATTTTATTTTATCTAAAAATTTTATGAAAATGTTAATGAGAGTTTTCGTCAATCCGTTAGAATAATCGGTTAGTTGAAATCCAAAAACTTGGCACGTACATAAATAAATAAAACCCATTAAAAATGTTTATTTCAGTTCAACATAATGTCCGCCTGTCGGTGTTCCAATAAATAAATGTAATGGAGATGAGTGTAATGTGTCAAAATAAACGAGGGTCGAGTTCACGATAATCGTAAACCTTCAACACGAGTTTAGCCCAACAAGATATAGATTGGCCGCTTATAGTTTTTAAAATATTCCGAAGTACTAACTATTCTAATATTATCTTTTTTTAAATTTTATCTCTCTCTTTCACACTCTTGTTAGTCATCACTTCATGATGTGAAATAGACTAGAATTTAGAGCGCCCGAGAGCCTTTACAAAATTAATAGTAGATATATTTAGATTGAATAGACTGTAGCCTGTAGGTACCTACATGTTCAATAATTAATTTTTTTTCGGTTCCTGGGCGAGGGGGAGGGGGGTAAATAGATACATTTTTTACTTTAGAAAAGTAAAAATTAAAAATTCTCATATTTATCAAAATTATAGAGAAAAATAAACAAAAAATAATGTACCTATGTAATGCATAGTCGTCTATTTACCTACCTAGTACCTAGGCTAAATATAGGTCTTATGCATATACATTTTAACAGGCACGTATACAAGGGGGGTTTCCCCCCACCTCCCGAATTTTTTTTTTTTATACGTGCCTGCATTTTAAAGCCATATATATTTTTTTTTACGTAAGTGTATACTACATAAATGATTTATGCAAATAAACTATAACGGAAATATATATAAAATGGTGTCATGCAACATCGAAGTTTGTTATTATTATAATATTGGTACTAAGATATCTATATTATAAGGTATCTTGTGTAGTTGTGCCCAATGTCCATTTCCTACATAATATGCACTTTTTATGGACATTAATGTAGATCGTAGATAAACTATTTGACAAATAATATTTTAGATAAATGTTCATATGATTTTGAAAATCAGTTATTACTGTTATTAGTATCGCACATTACAGTCAATATTTTAAAATAATATTCTGAACCGTCGAACCGTGTCACTTGTGTCTATCCTATAACACCACTCCATAGAACATTAACATTAGAACAAGTAATCATTGATGTCCGTAGATGCAATATTTCTACACAAATTTTGGTGTTGAATATCTATCTATACCTCTTTACATTACAGACGTATTACGTATTTACAGTTGAATCCCATAAATCCAAATGGTACACCTAATTTAAGCCGAAATATAACCTGAGTAATTGAGTATGAAAAAAAAACATTTTTTTTTCACTTTACAAATAATAAACTACCTATCAGTTTACAAAACGTCAAAAAATTGTACTTGAAGTATCAAAAGTGATAAAAAATGTATACAAATATTAATAAGTAATAACCGTATTTATATTTATATAGGTGCATAATATGTATTTTATTGCAGTTTATTGAATTTTACTACCGTCGACCTACCGTCGATCGACTATAGTAACTATGCTACTGATTTAGTGATTTATATTTGTATGAAAGCATCATATGGTGCAGTTATTTCATATCGTTGGTAAAAAATGACGCGTAGCACGTAGATAATATAACAACAGAAAAATTCAACATCGCAACTACCTATATATATTTATTTTATCAGACTATTAGTTATATTATCAGAAGCAATTCAGCCATAAATATAATTTCAAATTTGGAACTAAACTGTCTACTTAACTGTCCCATTTACACATTCTAGGTGCAGTTTTCGTTACATTAGAGTGAAGTAGGCGGTAACAAAAGTTCACCGGCTGTCGTCACTATTATATGGGGTAATCTATTTTACGTAAGATACTTATTATTTCAGAAAGTATTTTTTTGAAGATATTTCTTTTGCATAATTTTAAGTCGTTACAAAAAACATTTTCGGAAAAAATTATACTTTTTATTGTTGTAATTTTCCAAGTTTTTTACTTTTTTGATTGACAACATACATTTTTAATTTCCTAATCAGGAGTAAAATATTATATTTGGAGTTCATTTTGATCTATGAAAATATATTTATAAAATTTCGAAAAATTAGTTAAATAGTTTATTATAACTTATAAGTACCCATTGGCTATTTGCCTATTTTAAGTTTAAAGTTTATAGTGAAGTATTGAATACAATTTTTTTGGGATATCCCTGTACCAATTTCGCTCATCCAAAATTCAATTTCTATGTATTAAAAGTACTCCAAAAGTTATTCTATTTTTTTTTTTTAACAATGAGGAATATTAAATGTACGTTTTATTTAAAAACATAAAATAATTATAATCATGAAATATAGTATTTAAAAATATATTCTTAGAAGAATGTTGTTTTTTAACGACTTAAAATTACCTATACCTATGTAAGAAAAATATTATTTAATACGTTAAAAGTTTTTAAAATAATGAATATTTTACGTTAAAAATATCACCCGATATATATGTTCCGCGTATTACGTAATAATACTGCTTGGAATGAATGCACAGAAATCCGTATTATTAATATTATTTTTATTACCAACGTAAGTATAGGTACATCACGCAATGTCAAGGGCGGTACTCCTCGTACATTTTTGCTTGTTGCACATGTAATAGCTTTAGAGTCGATATTAGATGTCAGCCGACTGCCTGAATGGCTTATTTGATTAGTGTTAAAAGCTGCTATAGCTGCGTAAGAGGATGTCAGCTCACTATTTTGTTTCTCTCTTTGAACCACACCCAACTTAGTAACTTTGCGTTTAGCAGAGCCAACCTATTATTGTTTATAGTAATAGCTTTAATATTAAAGTGAATTTGACCTACAATTAATCTTAGAGTTAAGAACGTTTAGCATAGGTGTCACTAGGCGGTGACTGCTAGAAGGCTTAACGCCTTTAGATATTTTATTAGCGTCTTCCAAATAAATAGATTAAATGTGTACTTATACCAGTGTAATAATTTCATGAATAAACAAATAAACGCAGAAAAAAAATTGGATACGGACTAACAAATGACACATGAACAATTTTACAAATTATCGCTAGGATTTGAAAGTTGTAGGTGTTGCATATTGTTTAATAAGCTCTCGATTTATATAGTAAATCAAGCTAGAAATACGAACTGTTCATGGTAAGTTTAAACAATTAAAATTTAAAATGCATATTTTGCATATTTTATCAATCTTGGGGAAAAGTGCATATAACGTGCAATATCAGTGTTGTATCTTTGACATAAGTATACCAAAAAGAATTGTAGTCACATCGCGTAAGCCGTAAGGTCCGATGACCCATAGGAGGCTGGTCAGTACAATAAGGCAATAGACAAATTATTTCAAATAACGAATAACTCTGTATATATATAAATATATATAATAATATAAAAAACATGGTATGATGCCAAATTCTACAGACATTGGCGCGTTTTATAATTTGGTTATATTTTTTTCTTCATTAAATCTACTCTTAACTTGACCATTCAAATGTATTTTGTGTATCGGTATGTGGATAATCTACACACGGAATAGTTAACTTGGCAAGTTATTTTTTGGACGTTGCTATAATTATATTTTGTTTTTTACCTATATTTATAATAAATATAAGTTAAAAATTAAAACATAACATTTTGAAATTTCTAAAATAAATAAATATCATTTACCTATAAGCTATATTATACTATTTATACTATATATTCGGTTTCTATGTTAAGATAGCCGTTATAATCAAAAGAGTTTGAATACACCACTATTGCTGTTTCCATTCATACAATATACCTATTATTTTATACTACCTTATATTTATGCATAATTTATTGTCAGCTATTTACGTTTTATATATTTATATATCATAATTTATAATAGTTATCGAAAAAACGTATCATACTTCTTATGTTTAAGTAGATTATTATTATTAATTTTTAATAATATTATAAAAAAGTTTCTTTTACGTATGTTTTTCCTTCAGTTTGCATAGTATATCTAAACAATATCGTTTAGGTAGTTTAGGACTTTAAGTATCTTTAATATCGATTATTGGAAACGAAAATTGTTAAATCATCATTGGATATCTTATATACTAAATCTGTAACTTTATTGTAGAATTATAGGCAAATAAATATATAGATTATTGATGTAGTAAGTATATATAGATATAAAATAAATGATAAAATATATAAGTTAAGTATTATACACGTTTTTCTTTTATATTTCTTTTATAATTGATTAAATTTGTTAAAAATGAAAAAAGTTATGTACTATATTTAAACTGTGTTATTGCATTACATAATTAAAAAAATAATACGCAATTATTTAATTTAAATTTTAACATATCATACAAAACGGTTTTCATTAGTATACATTAAAAATTAATAAAAAAAAACCAACAAAAATTGTAACAATAAGTATAAATATATTTTAACTAGTCGATCAGAGATTTGATTTTAGCGTTTTCTTCTTTCTGTGGTTCATCTTCTTTAAGTTTGTTGATATTTTTTGCTAAATATTAAAAATAATAACAGTGAACACACGCTTTAAAAATAATATTATTTTAATTTTATAGACTATATCAATTACCTGTCAATAATGTAGTTTTATCGATGTATTCTTTAACTGAACCAGTCTCGAATCCACGAGACAGTTTGTAAATGGGAATAGATTCAACAGTTGATGATATTGGCTCCAAAACTGTAGTAATTATGCAATTAAAATTAACACATAAAATTAATAATTTTAGTTTTTATTTATTAATTTTTTTATGGAAATATTAGGAATTGTATATTATTTATTTAGATAGTGGATAAATCATTAAACATGTACAGCCAGATAGGTAAACTATTATTATGTATCATCTATACCTATTACCTATAAGCTATAGTTAATTATAAAATATTGTATTAATGTACGATGTACCTGTATTATTAATATGAAAAAAAAATACATTTATACATCTTCATTTAGTGAAATGATGTAAAAACTACTTAGGAAGATTAAATACCGCTATAGTTACCTATGATTTGTCAAATAATAATAATAATAATAATTTAAAAAATACCTGGTTCCAAATGTTGACCATGTTTCATATACATAGTAGATTCGGCCAACTTTAGTATCACGACAATGAAAAATAACGACAGTGTTCTAACGGCAATTTGCATTATATTATTATTATTATTTACAAAATTGAAATAAAGTATAATCAGCAATTCTAAAAAACGTGCACTCTGGACAGACGATCATTCATAACTTCTTCGAGACTATAACACTACTCTAAATTAAAAGTGAAAGGAATAGCGGTATAGAAACTAGTTCATTCATATTATTGCATTATTATATGTACCAAGTACCTATTATAGTTGCCCATATTGTAGGCGTCTGTTTAAAAAAATATTGTAGTGTGGGTTTTCATATATATATAGTATCATATTTTGTTTTGCCACACAAACAATAATAACCATAACAAATATAAACATTACAGTTATAGGAAAATATTTATTACACAACTAATTTTGATTTTACTTTCTCGGTTTCAAAATCAAGAAAACATTGTTGGTAAACTGAAGATTTATAAGACTTTATGAACAAGGATAAATTAGAGGTACTGAAAGTGCTTCAACAGACTCCTATAAAAATCGTTATAAAATGAGGATTCATATTCAAAAAAAAAAAAACTCAAAATTGGTATAACCCACCTGTGTCCTAATGGCTAATATAGACCTATTGAAACTCATATAATAGTTGTGCGTTGAGCAGTAAGAAGATAAAGATGAAGTCTGATGAATTTGGTATTTTATTTTTTTAAATAAAGTTCATTCAATGCTCTCATCAAGAATTTCTCATCCCTCAAAATCCCTGCAGGTAGCCCTCCAAGACGACTTAAACGTAATTGGTGCAGAGATCTATTATATTAAAAAAAATAAAAGCAAATGAATAAACTAAAATTAAATCTCTCAGGATTTAAATCACATTGAAAGTGTCATCACTGGGTGGCTTCTTTCTCCAAATTATGTATCTCATCTTCTATTATTTTTTTCTTTCTCTCTTAACGCACATATACTCATTATGTCCATGATCTGATATAGATTGTATATTTTCTTCTTTTTCTAAAAAAAAATAAAAATAAAGTTCAACTTTCAATAATTAGGTGTATATTTTTACAATATGTTGATTATTCCATAACAATCTACAAATTCATCAGCTTAACCAAAAACTCATCATAATAAAATTAGATAAGCATAAGACGTAACTAATTATGGATACCATGGTTATGCATAACCTATTTTCTATTAGTTATTACTATATGTATTGTACGCCGTTATTACAATTAATAAAATAAATGAAATTAATAATTATCCAAAAAAAGACGTTCATAGATATCTGTACGGTTATATTATGTTTATGTTTTAAACCATCAGTCATCGAATAAGTTGTAAACTTGTAAATCACATATTAAAAGATTAATGGATGAACTTATATAATACAAAATTTTGGTTGAACCTTATAATTCAAAGATAGTTTTAATTCACATAATATATTAAGTAGGTAAAAAATACAAAAAAATTAATTTATAATTAATTAACGTATTCATTTAAATTTCCAATTATAATCATATATAATTATAATTATATACATATCATGATATAATCTGATCGTGGTTGCCAGTTTCCATTTACGAGTTTAGTCCACATAGTTCATTATGTTGTTTAATTTTGTCGTTTATATTTTTAAACATAAATACCTACACATGCAATTTTGAAAAATAAATATTACGAGTGCTATATTTTCAGCTGTAAGTTAATAAACAACTTGTATTTTTTGGGTACTCTTAATTTCATCCAATTTGATTGTTAAATAAACTGATGATGTATAAAATATAGTGTGGACAGATATAAATATAAAAATACGAGACTAAAATAAGGATAAATAAATATTTTTTTTTATATTTATTAGTATTAACTATTAATAATATGGATTAATATGATTTCACCCAGTTAAATCATATTAACTGGGTGTTCGAAGTTGATGTTTGGGAATTTAATAATATAGTTTTTGAGTCCTTAAACAATTATTTTTCGGATGAATGTATATGTTTTAAAAGTGCCTTATTTTCTATCAGGAAATCATGAAACTCAGAATTATTCTCGATGAAAAATGTTTTACTACATAGCTTTATAATATATATTTTTTTTTAAATTTAATAGTTTGTGTTCCGGAAGTTTATGTCGGGACAACGAGACAGACTTTTGAAATACAGTACTTTTCTGTATAATACTATAATACGGGACGTCTGGCCACCCTAGTATATAAATGATGTACAGTAATTTGATGTAAGGTAAGCGAGTAAATCGATGCCTAACCCAAAAATTGAACAATGCATAACTGTTTTACTAAAATAGTTCGAAATGAACAAAAAGAATGTACACAAATTATGTACGACCATATTACACAGATATAAGAAAATAAGATTATTTTTATTTAACTAATTTTAAAAGCTAAAAATATAATCGTTTTATTATTATATATAATAATATATTATTATTTATTATACTCATACTTACTACCTACATATATAACGTACAGAAACGTATAGTTTTATAATTATTTTAAATTAAATAAAAAATACATACATAAATAAATTGCATTTAAACATATTATATAAATAAACATATTGTGTAATATGTTGGTATAGCTGTATAAGTATAATACAAGTTACTACTTACTAGTATATTAAGTAAATTTTAAAGCCATGTTTCCACTACATAATATATCGTGTTTTGTACTGTATATACATTTAATATCTAAGTAACAAAATGCCGGACACACAGCAGAGTACCACAGTGGAAACCGGACTTAAATTCGATTAACAGATTTATAATATAAATATCAAGCATCTGAAGTATCTACCAATTATCGGATAATAATTTGAATTTTATATTTTATTAATATTGTTTTATTTTATTATTATTATAAATATATATCTGATACCAAACGAGATAACCATTTAAATTTACATACGATAGGTAGATATGATTAATTATTTTTATAAGAAATATTGCTGGGTGCAATTTATTTTCATTAATATGTACAACAGTTGACAATTTAATTTTTATCAACTTGATTGGATTTTATTAAAATTACTTTAATACATTCTTTCAAAAAAACTTGAAGTTTCATAAATAAATATTTATAAAATACATTTAGACATTTAGTTATTTGTTTGAATTGTTTCACTGATGCGTTATAATAAGTATATAAATATAATAATATAGAAGTCGTAATCATGTATATAGCATAATATATTGGTATAACACTTCAACGCCGCTAAATAATTACTATCTAACTTGTCCGTTATAACTGCATGTTAATAATATTTATCCAAATTATTTTTCATAACAAATTACTATAACAAACATAAAATATTCAATAATATATAGTGAATAACTACACATTTTTACGAACAGTGGTAGATAAAACTTAGATTAAACATAAATATGAACACAATATTAGCGATTTTAAATTAATATATAGTATAAAGGATATTATAGGCAATAGCCTGCAGGTATATCTTTATGTAAACACATAAACACGTATTAACGTAAGTACCTATTACTGACTACTACTAAGTAGGTACTGCTAAATACTGATAATTGTCTTATTATATTGTCTTTTGTCACATTTATTATATTAATTTATTATGCATATTGTTATACTGACTAGATTTGAGTGATTTATAAATATTAGACACTATAAAATATAAATCAATATATAGCACCTATACAGGCATTTTTAAACAAATATTACTTTGACTTTATCCAAATGAACAAAAGAAAGGTGTAACTAATAGAGGGAGTATTTTTTCGGAGGACCATACTTTTTGTTATATTATAATATTGCTTAGGAGTGAAAAATATTAATATAATTGTATCTTTGTGTATATTTTTAAAATCTCGATCTTATTAAACGAATATTCAGGCGGTGGAAAAAAATGGCTCACTCTTTGTCTTGTTTAAAATATGAAACACTACCACTGACTTGATTGTTATATTATATTCGTTTTTATCGTTAAAGTTTAAATTATACATACATACATATATATATATATATATATATATAAATTATAAATAGTTATACCTTTTGGCATCTGCATTCTGCATTCTGCATACTTCAAGCAATTTATTAATATGTCATTGAAAATAAATTATATACAAATTATAATACACTTATATATTGTAATGAAGTTTTATGTTAAATATGTATATTAAAATACGCATAGGTTATAGGTTACACAACATCTTTAAAAAAACATAACGTGCTTACGAATATTAATAAAGATATTTTTAAATGCATTAACTATAACACTTGTATTTATACTTCTTAAAATTAGAAATTTTGAGTAGAAATAAATAAAACATTATTATCAGCTCTAAACAATGTATCCAATTATTCATTAATATAGAATACAAATAAGGATAATATAGTAACGATGTATACAGTTACCTCCACTATTCCATTAATATATTTTTGTTAATAATTATATATCGCTAAACTGACTCAATTATTCCATTATTTGTTTGTAGATTCTGCTGAAATAATGTATAAATGGCAACGTTAAAAAATACTAAAATTATAGTTTACCATAATGATTCGACAAATTTATAATTATTAGTTTTAATGTTAAGTTGCAGGTGATAAAACTTTGTGATTGCTTTTCCTATAGTTACTTACAATTAACAAGAATTTTTAAAATTTAACATTACCCCTAAATTGTGTATTAAATAATCAAAGGAATTATCAAAAACCATTTTTCTTAAATTCTAAACGGATTCCGAAAAGCTATGAGAATTTTATTACAATGCAGATTTTCTTTTCAGAAAATATTTTGTAGCAAGTAGAGGTACCCTACAGTATAGATATACTTTATAATTTATAAAGTTTCATCATTGATTTTATAGTATTAAATCAATAATGGTTTAATGAATCATTTGAAAGTTCTACAGTGTCAAGAAAGAGGAAATCGATGTCGATGCAGTATAATATATAGTGAGGGACTGAGGTCACACAATAGTAATGAAACATATTATACAACGTACAATAATAAATACTATACATCTATACATATGATAGTCATGTATGACTAGGTATATTAAGTAATAAATACTATGTACAAACTACTATCATGTTGGTTGCCAACATTCTTATTTTTCTTAGTATTAAATATTTTTTTTTTATATAAGTTATGAACCACTTTAAATAATTTTTAAAGATTAAATTTATCTTAGTAAGTATATTTTTTTTTATGGTAAAAACGGTAAAAATTTGTTTTATTTTATGTTACATGAAAAAAAAAATTAAATGTTTTATTTTAATAAAAAGAAATATATATTTTATCTTTATTAAAACTGTAATTTTCCATCACATATTTTATCACTTATATCTCAATCTATAACTTTACTCACAACTTACACACTTTTTTTAATTGTTAAAAGTCCAACTTACGAGGAACCTTATATAAATCTAAAATGTTTTGGCAACAAAAATGTTACTTATCCTAACATATTAATCGAAAAATTTAAATTCTTAAATAATATCGTAGAAAGAACAAAAATATTTTAAAAACTAATGTCTATATCATTTCTAGAAAATGATAATAGTCATGTCTCAGTAGCACTTATTTTCAAATTACAATAAAAAAAAATCAATTTCATCAAAAACAGATTTTGCGTTAATATTCATGTAATAATTAATAACAATAAATATATCTACCTTCATGTATCCTTAATTATTTTGAAAAGCATTGGGTATTTTCTTCAAATTTATAACATCCTAACTAGATTATTTTATTAAATTTTGTTAGTTATTATAACATTTATGCCACAAGTTTAGTTACTTTTTGTTTAATTAAACAACTTTAAAACTTATAGATTAGCTAGCGACAAGTGTACTGATATCACGTAGGTACTAATTTTTAAAATATTCAGTAAGTTCTATTTACTCAATTGTATACATTATTAAATTATTTACAATATTAAATAAACCAATTATACTTTTGTATAGTTAATTATATATTAAATATAGTTAACAAAGGTACAGTTTATACATTTTTATTTTTTACTACTATTAACAGTCTATTATAGTATCACAAACTGCATAGAATATTGAAATCAAAATGTTTAAAATTATTACTCAAATCAATATTCAATATATAGAAATACTTAATACTAAATATTTTTTTTTCATAACATTATTATTATCCAATATCCATAATTTATAAAAATTAGATTTATAATAGGTAGATATTATTACATTTTAATTCATTTAAAGCACCCCCAAGCACCCCCAAGCACCCCACAAATTGCGTCTATGGTGGTACTAGATATAGAACTAGTATTTTAATGAAACTAAAAGGTATTGATAAAATATATCATATGTTCACACTCCATATATATTTTTTTAATTCCTTTAAATTTTAAATTTTATAACAGTATGCATTTACATGCACTTAATTTGAAATTTTGTAGACAAAATTATTGTTAAATTGAACTAATTGGTTTTCTTTAAACTTCAAAAGTATAATAAATAGTTATTTGAGTATAATCTAGTATAACATATAACTATATGAAACCCCCACACGGTACTTAATAAATTATATTGACGTATTGTTATAAATTATAATAAACATGCCAGTAGTTTCTACATTTCTACTAATCCAAGTTTACTAGTTGTTATAGCTACTATGACTAATGTGTTTTCTGTATACAAAATATTATATATTGCTTCCATCAATTTCCATAGTGCAGATTCTATTAATAAAACATCCATCATTGGTTTCAAATTACATAACATAAATAAAGGTCTTAAAATAATTAATTTATGAAATTACTGAAATACCAGAGATTGGTATGAAATTAATCCAATATTGATCTGTGATCAGAAATATAATATTTTTTGTGTATTTATACTGTTTATGTAATTTATGACAATTCTAAATAAACATTCAAAATTTGTTTAGGTAATGCAAAAGCTAAAATGATATAATATTTATAGCAATATTATATCATTTACTCATGAATTAAAATTTTTGTAAACTTAATTATAGTGTAGATAATAGATATGCAGTATGCATGTGAAATAAGAATGTATGTAATTACCCAGATAATTTAAAAATTATCTATTTTTGATTTGTGTTGGCTTAAAATTCTCTTTAATTCATCTCAAATTGTTTGTAAAGTATCCCTATAGAGCTTCAAGTTATATAAATTATATTTTAAGCTTAAGCACAAAAAGAACCAATACATAATTGAATTCGTATAGCGTATAGTGTACTTATAATACATACTGGTATACTAGATAACAGTGATTTTTAAATTTGAATCAGAATAAGTATATTATTATATTTACAGTGTATTACATATTAATAAAAATAAGATAAAGCCAGTACTGAATTTAATGGAGGTGCACTGCACTAGGGTCTCAAGGTTGTGGTTATTTTAGTCCTCGTGTTGATATCCTAGATTTTCTAATTTTGTAAATTGATAAATTATTAAGAATATTAAATAATGATTAAGTAAAAAATATTTTAAGAAATTCTCTGTATCCATTTATTCAAGATTGTCATGGACTCATCTTATATCCCTACGTATAACTTGATTTAAATGAATACATATTGTGTCATAAGGAATCTAGTTGAAATGTTTTTTTTTAAATCCATCTTCATTTATATTATAAACTAAAAAAATATTTAATTAATGAATTTTATGATTTATAAATAACGTTATTTTTAAAGTGGCCTACATTATTTGTAGCTGCTCCACGGCCATCCAAGACTTAAATCTGGTACTTTATAAAGCTACACCAGAAAAAAAAGTTGCAATAACTCATGTACAAAATAATAAAATACTTTCAAATTAATAATTATTACCAATCAATTGCGTTATTATTTACGTATATTATGTGTCCGTACAATGGTCGAGGGTGGTGGTAGACTCACCTGATTTTTAAAGTTAATAATCTCCTTATGGTAAACTCTTCTGGATCAATAAAATCTTTGTTTTTATAAACGAGAGTGTCTAAAAACAAAAAAAAATGATACTAAGACGAATATAATATAATAAAAGAAATTAATTAATTATAAAATACTCAGCGTATAGTATTTTTAAATAAAATATACATGTTATAGCTTACCTATACTTTTGATAAAATTATTTTTATACAACTATAATTGTTCAATAACCATATACGAATAATTTAAAATTATAAATTTTTGAAAGTTTTTTATTTGAGTAGGGAGTTAAAAAAGAAAAAAAGTTGAGAGTTTTTGAAATAGCCCTGTGATTGAAAAACCATCGATAGAACTGCGAACTTCCAGCAGCAAGTGTTTCGGACCACAGTTTATAAGAACTGCTGCAGAACAGTGAAGACCGCAGGTAAAATGCACTAGCTGTAGTTGGTAGTGTACACAGTATAGGGTGCAGGGACGACTTTAGTTCTTTTCCTGGGGGGGGGGAGCAAAATTTTTTTACATTAATATTATACAAATTATACATGATTAAATCAAGAAAATATTTGACAATATAAAGAGTAAGATGTCTGGGGGAGGCCATGGCTCCTATGCCCCCCCTAAAAGCTACTACTGCCACGTAGTAGGTATAGCGTCTATATTTGGAAATGTTTTTTTAACGATCAAACGCAATAGATTGTGTCCATTTTTTTTTTTTATGTAAATTGCGACCTGGGTATACTTTATATATATATACATAAATTTCGTTTGGAGATATTTTTAAAAATATAAATAATTCCCTTTCATTTTTCAGACTAACGACTGAAAATATAAATATGTATATTAAATATTATTATTAGTATGGTTAAAAATATTGGTTTTGTTGTTTATATTGTTTATGCTTCAAAATCGTATTATTACTTATAAGAATGTATAAATTAAGTAATATGGTAAAAATATGTATGAATCATGAATATACCTATTATTGTTGTATTATTCCCGTATAAAGTCTTTTATTAGGTATTTTTGTTTTAGGTATATGATTTATATATCTTTAACCATCATTTTTGAAATTGTTGTTCTCTGAATTTTCAAACATATATGTACCTATATTTATATGTATCACTTTGCAGGTTTTTTTTTAATATTTCTGGATGTAATTTACGTACGTTTCAAAAATGGTGGACTGTAATTTACACAGTACTTACACAGTATTTACACACAACTGGGATCCTTTTTCGGAGATGCAATTTAAATTTCTGAAAAAGACATACTTACCCATAACAAGCTATGGTATAATCTATCGTTTATTATCATATTATACAACACATATTACATCGGTATAGTCGTATAGAAATATATTATAAGAAAATAACTAAGGATTTTATATTTCCATGAGTTATAAATCATATAGTGTGTGCGTTAATGTAGCAATGTGTTGTGTATGTATGTCACTTCATAATACAAATATTTAACTGAACGGTGATAAGCAAGCTATAGTCTATAGAAATAAAAATAATAAACATGACATATGTATAAGGTAGGACATACACCTATTAAACCTATATATTACGCTGCTATTACAGTTTACGAAGATGTGACTGCCAAGTAAATATCCAAGTGGTCAAGTACTTATTTATGTATTTTAAATTGCTTTTGGAGATATTATTTAATATACGCTAATAAGATTTGTATAATAGTTAGACCGTCGTTATTGGAATATCTTTTTAAAAATAAAAAATAATATAATATGTATTTTAAATCATTTAAAAAGTTAAAATACAAGTCAAACATCGCAAACTTTAATTTAAGTATTCTGCAGGTATACATATACTGCGGCCACAGCTTAATAATGTTGACTTTCTGGTCATATCATTATGCTCTTGTACAAATTGAGATATTAAAAACGGCCTATTTTTCGAAATTTAATTATAAAATTAAAAATTAATTATTAATATATTAAAATTAAGTACATAACATGCCAATTATTAAAAAACTAAGGTGACCGTCATCTTTTGTACATTCTCGTACAGTCGTACTTGATCATATTGTTTAAGTTTTGAAATTAAAACAAAATTTTCGCTAATAGGCTCCGAGAGTCTGAGCAGCCATATTATTTATTATTTATTATTAACTACCGTTATTTGTGTAAAAAGATAAGTTATTACAAAAGTATACGTTGTTTAGGTACCATTAGATCTGGATTTAAATTAATAAGTAAATAAAAAAATAAAAATAAAAATTACAATCTATAAAATTATTTATTTTAATTCCGAAATTGCGCATCTATTATTTTTTTTATCTAATGAATGTTTGATTATTATGGTATTAATTATAATATTGTTATTTTAATAACTGTTGAGCTATAATAACTGTTAGATTGAAAGCTAAATAAAAAACAATTGTATACCATTAATTTATTTAATATTTTTGGTTATTATATTAATTTAATATACCTATAACATCTACCTACTTAAGTTATTTAAGAAATATAATTCATTATTATAAGCGTGATTTTTCTTTTAGATGTTTGCAGGCATGCAAGTACCTATACTTCTGAAGAAGTGATTAATGGATACAAAATATAAAAATAAGTATTATTTGAAATTTTTTTTCTAAAATAGTATTTTAAATATATTTAAATAAATCCATCATTATACATGTATATTTAAATACTTAATATATTCTTCTAAAAATAACCTGTGTTAAAAATATATGAAGTTTCTTATAGTATCCTCGTATTTGTCTCTGTTAATAACTTCTAATTAATTTTTTTAAAACTGTTTTTAGCAAATTAATCTAAATAAAAAATGTATTGAAAAATTATTTTATTATATTTAATAACTAAAAAAAGGAAATTGGTTGTCTTTTGTATTGAACTTTTTGGACCCCTTATAGATAAAATAAGTTGTTATAGCTGATATTATTTGGACACAATATTGGCACGCCCGTACGCACGCCTATCATATAACTATATAGATTTCTGATTTCAATAATATCTTTAAGAGAAATATGCAATTGTTGAATTAAGAGAATTTAAGTGCAATCTTCTTATTTTATTTTATCGGAAGTTTTTTTTATTTTTGAATGATGACGGATGTGTGTAAGAAAGGTTATTTCAATAATAATCAATTTAATACAATCGCAATTTCAATTCATGATTCAATTGTACACGTTTCCTTGATTAAATAAATATATTTTTTAAACAATGTATTATAAATTAAATTTTAAGGAAATTAAGCGATTTCAGATTTGTATACCCAAAGTTTTAAATTGAAAAAACAAAGATATTATACAGTACCTACAGCATTCAATACTATATTGTATATAAAGTACCTATTTCAAAGTATTTATGATTACTATTTATATAGATATAATAATATTATAGAATTGGCAATTGATATAATTAATTATTACTCCTAGGCGTGTTTTCTTCTAAACAATAAAATATAAACTCGGTGGTTATAAATGTTACAATCAAATAAAATATAAAAGCGGGGAGTTATTCTGCTATTATATAGTAGGTTTTGAGTACACCTAGTCATTGAGTAGGTCACTAAAATATTAAAATAAATGTGTTAAACTTGAATTCAATGATAAACCATTAAATATGAAAAATGATTCTGAGAGGATGGTGTATCCTTAGTTTATATAAATATTTTAGAATTTAAATATAATAGGTACTATTTACTATTATTAAGCGTACCGTAGAACAATATGAACGCGTGTCAATCGGTTAATGCTATAAATAGGTTGAAAAAAAATTTAATATTTTTAATATTTTGATGACTATTGTCTATTTCATTAAATTGAATATAAAAATGATAATATATGTATACATTTTTTACAAAATGTTATAATTGCAGTAAAATAACTAAAATTGTTATTTTTTGTTTAAATATAGAATTTCGTATCACCACCAATAAAGATTATCACACACCTAACGTCACAGGTTTACCTATTCCAATTTATTAAAGGTAATAATAGATATTATAAACAAAGTTTATAATATATAATTAAGCCTCAATTAAAGATTCATTATTGGGTTTCAGCACACCAGGCACTCATACTAAGCTTTGGGTCCCTTTAAGCAATAAAACTTAAAACTTAATTACTATTTTTATGGATGTATACAATTTTTTCATTTTGAACCATTTTAAATAATAATAAAAAAAAACTAACAAGATTAGTAAAATAATTATGTATGCATAAAATTGTAATATTATAAGTTTAATTTATTTAAGCAAATATATAGGTACTTACTATACCTACTATATTACTTATTATTTAGTTATAGTAAAAAATCAATTTTATCTTATTGTTTGACACTATAATACTATATAAAAATATTGTTAAATGTTAAGTACTATTGAGTACTTCACGCGAATAAGTAAAAACACACCTATTAAAGTAATAACAATTCATTATTGAATATTTTGATATTATTAATTATTTTTAATGTAAGACGTAAGTCAATAATTGCATGGTAATACCATTTAGGTACCTTATACTATATTGAACCACTGTTCAAAATGATCATTTTCAGTAATTTGTAATTTTTATCATAGTTAATAATTATATGATGTACCTATTGTAATATTAAATATCAATTTACGATTTAATTTATAATTTAATATATTTGTAATTAGAGGATTTTTTTACTTTTGAAATTTCTTTATAATGTAATATAACTTGTGACTACTTAAATATATAATAAAATTAAAAGTGTTTGTTTTAGGTAGATATATAGGTATTTTAAAATGTTAGCTAGTTAGCTTCTATAATATTGTTTACCTATCCGATTTCCGTCTGTACTTCTGTACTTATACCAGTTATACCGACGAATGAGTAGTAGGTACCTGCTATAGAAATTTAGACTCTATAGTAGCCAGTAGGTGCTATAATACTGCATTATTGCTTTTATTTTTTATTAAACAGCAGAATTTTACTATAGCCTTTAGCGTAATATAATAATTATTATTATACCTTTATTAGTTTATTACCTTATACGAATTATACGTACGCTACGTACGTAATAATATCATCGTAACCTACGGAGTACGGACGGACTATAGTGTCACTTGTTATAGTACCTACTCGCGAATATTACGATTGTACGTAAGAAAGAAAAGTCGTCACCCGGCGCGTGGTCACACTGTGGTCGTAGGTTTTTTTGTCGTCGGCGGTGGGAGCAAAGCCGTGGCGTGCGTCCAGCTGTCACGGAGTGGGAGTCGGTTGCGGGATGATCGCGGGACGGGCGCAGGGGACGAACGAGAACGCATCTGCGGCGCGTCAACAAAACAACACGGTCCGCTTCGATGTATATACGCGTAACCGGCGGTCGTTAGTGCGGTTTTTTTTATCGTTTTAACTTATATACATATTTATATATATGTACATGTATATATAAAAGTAATAATATACGCACGCAAAAGTATAAATATATATATGTATATTATATAAATATATACAGCCAGTGTTTTAAATACCGATCTACCGTCGCAAAGAATCATAAAAAAAAAAAAAAATTGTTTTTCATTTTAAAATAATTCGGTACATTTTTCTATGGTGTACCGCCCGGCAGTTGTAGAACCGTCGAGATAACACTTTGAAAATCGAACTCCAAACGCATTCGTCGACGACCGTCGCGAAGGAATAAAACACCCGCAGTGTTGTTTTCAAATGATCACCATGAACAGTCATTCGAACGACATTGACTACAGTAACGGATACATGGAACCGGAAGAAGAATGGGAACGGGAAGGGCTGTTGGACCCAGCGTGGGAAAAACAACAGAAAAAGGTAAACTTTATGTTATAAAAATCCTCCGCCAACATAGTGCTACATGTAAATTATATTTAAAATTAATTGAAAAGGTGTTTACTTAATTGCACTAAGATGACCTGCTGTTATCGCGAAATGCGAATGATCAGTCACAGTTGTTGTCTTGTAAATCGTATTTTTAAAAAAAATCCCATACTATACATACTTAAGGTACATAGATAACAGCTACATCTTCCAAGGCTCGGGTATTTTGCCATCATCAAAATAGACTCGTGGCTTAATTTGATTACCTTCTAAAGTTTGCACAGTGATAACAATATCTGGTTTCTGTGGCTTAAGAGTTTCCACAGCTCAAGTTACATATATGACCTCTATATATATAATTTTAGTTTTATTTATATTTTAAGCTAGTAGGTACTTACTTGTTGAATTATTGTAAAGAAAAATATAAACATTCATATAAGAAAACAGTAGGTACTAAACAAATAATTATTTTTTGGTTACTTACCTTTTAAGCAGTATTGAAAAGGCTTTTAGTAATCTAACCTAACCTAACCAAAATGCTGTCATGTATTAAATATGACAGTTTATTATTTTAGATTTTTTTGCCTACTTGCTGATTTTTATTTTATATTTCAATATTGATTATAATGCTTAGCTTATATATGATAATAAATTTAACCAAATTAATTGTATTTTAGATTGGTATTATAATTTATTATTGTATTAAAATTGTGATATACATTACAAAATAATCTTGTTATTTCAAAAGAAGTATGAAAAAAATCCACAGTTAATCTTGATATTAAAACTTATTTGATTTGATTAGATGTAGGAAGAAAGTTGTATTACTTATATAACAAGATTATTCTTAAATGTTAACTAATTTTCAATTTTTCTATTGAGTTAATGATTTACCTTATACTAATTATTCAGAAATGTTAGTTTGATTTTACGATTGAGTTAGGTATTTAATATACTAAAGTTTTTAGATATTAACTGAAGAAAATAGCAGTTTTATTAATTGTAATTGATTTATGAAATAAGCCAGTTTATATACATTCACACTTGATATGAATTAAAATAGTCTACCTAAACTTTATACCTTCTCTATTACAGTATTACTATGTTCTTGTAAGTTGAAGTATTTTCAACATAATTTTTATTGGTATTTGTCATTTGTTATTGTAAACTTGGCTCACAAAAGTTCTAATCCTACACATCACCTATATTTAGTTTTGAAATGTTGGCAGCTTTTCCAGAATCAAATAGACCTATAATCTTTTTTAAAGTTAACTCTTTTAAATTATTATAACATTTATAACCGATATTTCTTTACTAATGTTCATCTATGTGAATTAAATTAATTTTAGTCTGCTGTAATTTAATTAATGTTAACATTTTAACAATTAATAATAGTTGATATATGTACTTTACATTAATTAAAAGTAGGGATATATAATATCTTATCTTTTTTTTTTTTAACGATTCCTACCTATGTAATTTAATATTAAATGTTTGACATTTTTTAGACAGTTGATTGTTGGCATTTATTTTTATTTATTTTTGGATGAGTTAGGTGAGATAATATGAAGTATTTAATAGTTATAGGTATTTGTTGTTTTCAATTTTCTAAACTAGATAGCTATTTGTATTAGGTTTAAAAATGTTTTGCTGTAAAGAATGTTATTTATGATATTTTAATTACCTATTAGAAAATAAATTCTAGAAGAGACATTAGTAAAACACTAAATTAATCTTAAATGTGAATTCTCATGAACATAATTAACTATATATTAAAAATAATCAGCAACCTATTAAAATTGGTTTATTAAACATGTTAACTGTTAGATTTTGGTAGGTATTCAAATTTGGACTATGTAATAGTTTAATTCCAAATAAGTTCCAAAGTAAAATATATATATTTTTATTTAATTTAATTTTTTGTTTAAGATGCTACATTGGTGTTTCTGTATTCTGTGTTCCTACTATGTAGTCTAGTTAAACTGATCGAATATAGAGTCAACTGAACTGTGACCGATCTCCTAAGGTTTTTTCATGCATGAAAATCGAGGCCACTACAACGGTCAGTCTAATCTTCACGGTGCTAACCTCTAATATTTTTTCTTTACTAAGGATATAGGTATTATATTGCCTGCGTTGATTGTATACATATACATAATTCTATTCATTGTCTAACTACATAATATGATGTATGTGGTGAATCAGAACACTAGGTCAATTCATTCATATCCTATTTTTAATAAATAATAATAATAATATGTAGTTTTAGTTTTTCAGTTGGGTCGATTTATTAATGTAATATTAAATATTAATAGCTAGTGTTGAAGATGCCCTTAGCTGTTACTTAGTGTTAGAGCAATTATCCTAATGACTTTAAAGGTTATCTAGGATGTAGGTTGTAAATAAATTAACTGTGTTTAGATTATGTAGTATTGTTTTTAATTTTCTTCATATATTAATTATCAACATTTAATTTATTTGACCTTTAATAATCGTGCTGATTTAAAAAGTTTATTTTATTTATTCTATCAGGTATTCTTTAAAAAATACATAGATAATTGACCTAGTGCAATATTTTTTTTAGTACCTATTAACTTATCACAAAAATTTATATCTACCTATTAAAATGTGGATAGACTGCCATAAGTCAGTAAGAACATATTAATAGAAGTTTCTATTTCAGCTTAAAAATAAGTAATGTTTCTTAGTACCTATTATTATTATTCAAAATATTTTTTGTATCTTCATTTAAAAATCAATTATGCAAACTTATTTATCATTGTTTTACCAAGAAAAAAGTCTGTCCAAGTTTATTTATCATTAATAATTAAATATTGCAATTATAATTTTATTATCTTTTTATTAATTACACCATTATATTGGTAATTGATAATTTATATTGATTTGTTAATCTGTATAAACTTTAAATTTTAAAAATGCATTTTATTCATAGTTTATTTTTAAATCTGATAAACTCTAATTTCTAGTTACTGATTAGTGATAACTGATGAGTTTTTGCGAGAATTTATAATTTATCGTGTTTATATTAAGTATATGACATTGCTTAGAGGTTGTATTAAACAATTAATCGGATAATCAACAGGGTATGTCAGTCAACACTAGATCAACGGTTCTCAACCTTTTTATGTTCCAGTTAGTACACCTGCTAAGTTTTGAAAAATATTTTATTATAATACCACTTAAAAAAACTCTTTTAAACATAGTTATGAACATTTAAATGAAATTAATGAAACTTAATATTATTATTATTATTAAAATCTTAATAATTTTTTAAAACGTAATATCATTAATAATTCTTACTTACTTAATTGTTACTTTTGTTAGACTTAAATTGTTTAATTATTGGTACTAAAAATCAAGTCAAAAATATTATTTAAAGTTTTTAACCCAATTTGTGTAATAATTTTAATGTTACGAGTAATTTTATTGATTATGTGTTTACTACGTAATAGTGTAGTACTTGAATTGATTCAGATATTAATAATGCGTCCAATATAATGTATTATATATTTGTTAAGTGCTTCGTGACCTTATGTAAAGAAAACATTAATATAGATATTTAAATTAAAAATGCAAGAATCCTGTTTTACATTTTATATTCAGATTTCAGATTCTTCAATAATCTTACATGAGTGATTCTTTCGTTTTGAACTCACATTTTCATTGCTTGTTTTATATTTTTATTCAACTTTCTCGATCATAATTTTAATTAGTTCGCTGATTTACTATCTTTTATGTAGATAAAATGTAATATTACTTATTGTCAATAACCATTTATACGCGGATACACTGTATATTGTATAATATGTGTTTGTGTTTACAAAATGTTATGTATACTGCGTAATGTGTATAACGGTGGGTTGTGGGAAATGGAGTACTCCATAGTTAAGTTATACAAAACAATCAAAACATGTATACAATTGTGTAGTATCAAAGAGGATAATATAACTTTTGACCATCTATAGGTACTTATTAATTTAATTTATAATTGTTGAATCAAAATAAATTTGGGTAACTTGTGGTATTAGGCATTAATGTATTATATAATTTAGTTAATAGCTATTAATACTGATGATAATTGTATTATAATATACATGTAGAAACACTAATTTATTGATTATACTTTATTAGATTTAATTTTATTTGTTTTAAATTATGTTTACATTAATATTCGAAAAATATATGGGTTGGAATGAATTTTCGGAAGTGATGATCAACTTAATTAGGTTTAAAAATGTTTAAGCATGTATAGCCATTGTAGGCATATCTCTGCATATTATGCACGACTATTTCCTATCGAATACTCATTTCTTTAATTGATGGTTATCCCTGTCGTCCATTGTGCACTATGGTGATCTGGTGTAAATAAAAAAAAAACGGACTTAGGGTAAGTTACGTTTTTGAAATATTTAAATTTGGTAGTTATTGTGTATCGCTAAATTGCGGCGGTGATGCGAGAAGACGAAAACAGACGGACAAAAGATTTTTCCTAAATGAATATAATTAGGTATATCAAAGAGTGCAGGCCAAAATTAATATGGTATTCAGGCGAGATGTCTCACAACATTTTATTTCTGCGATACGCTTACCACCCCACCGCCTATTTCCGCTCCAGTGGTTTATCTGTTGTTACGTCGCAGCTTCGTTGACGACTAAATACGTACGGGAAACTGTGTGCGTAGATGGTTTCGGACGGGTTCATTTCGGTGCGTTCCCTCTCACCTCCTTACCGTTCAACGAGACGACATTGAACGCGCGTTTGATTTTTCTTTTTTTTTATTAAAGCCGACATGAAAATAATAAACCTGTGCGTGGCGGACTTGTCAATGATTTCCATCGAGGGCCTTCCGCGACGATCACTGCTATAGTACAATAATAATATAATATATGTGTATATATCGGTTGAATTATAGGGTCTCAGGTATTGGTTAGGACAAGGATGTTGTAGACAGGATTTTAAAATGCGGAGAGGGGGACAAACTCTAAACATTTAATACATAATCAACAATTAACAATAACATTTGTTTTTTATATTAATTTGATACAGCGGATGGGGCGAATTTGGTTATATTAAATGTATATTTTTCAAATTATATGACGTGTTAGGCATATTTTAAAAAAAATTTTATATTCTGATCAGTCTCATCGTATTATTTGACAATAATCATACATTCATAATCTTTTGTATTATGTTGTCATTTTTACCATTCACCTCCTTAAATTAATGATTTATGTTTAAGAGATTGACCAAATTCTACTTTCTTGATGTGAATGGAATTAAATTTTTTTTAAAAGAATTTATCTTATTCGACTCTTTTCTAGGTTGTTGTAAGAATTGTTTTTGATGTGTAAATTAAAATTGTGTTTAAATTTTAAATAACTTATTTTGTCTTATAATAATAGGTAGTTGTTCGCAATAATCTAGGAACGATTTAAAGTTTAAACTGCAACTATTATTATAATCAGATGCTTAAAATCTCCGGTTTGTTGAGAAAGTTAACTTATTTATTTATTTTTTTGATGATGGGGAGGTGGGATATTCAAAATATTGTTTGTATCGTTGTCGGACACTTTGTAAAGATATGTTTAGCTTTTTAATGGCATGTAAAAAAATACTTTGTCTTATGTTGCCATTGCTAAGTGGGATTTTCTTTTCCTTTTAATCGTATATGTATAGAAACGATGACAATTTGTATAAGTCCGTGTAGTTAGTTACTTGTTTGTTACGTCATTATCGCGTCAGAACGCAACTGCTGGCCGTTTCGATACCGAAAGGTCGACGATGTGCTCCGTCGCGGTTGCTTCCGTTATCGCGTTTACGATTCATCTTCCACCAATTTCACTCCCGTGTTCATAATTTCATATATTATGTAGGTATATTATCACGCGGGCGCGGTTATGTACAAACAATATTGTAAGTACTGTTATATTGAGTTCCGCCCGTCGTGCAGCCGTACCCGATTCATGGGATAACAATATAATATAATATTGTTATTAGCGTCCGCCCATCATTTGGTATAGGTATAAAAAATAAAAATTCATTCGAGGTTTGACGAGCTACCGTTCGTACCTACTTCATTACGATTAAAAATATTATAAAAGATATTCGATAAATGCAATTATATAACGTACGTATGTATTTTTACAACGAAATTTGACTTACGATTATTATTAATCATATATTATTTGATCATATATGAATCTATAAGTTGATATTTGATTGTCATAGGACATAGACCTATGAGATCAGTAGCTACCTAAAATGAACTGTGTATATGTCACCCAAATTTTTAAAACAATTTATTGGTTGAGCCTTGAGAATGAGTGGCCGAGCGAGAGAGATAAGATTCTGCTAATACCTATCACTGATTGCTGTTACTAATTTTCTAAAGTTACCCGATTATAATTGACAACATCATCCATTCTCACCTACAATCATTGAGATTTCATCGATTCATATAGTCGTTATCATATTATATTAGTGAATATTTATTTTATATTTTATACTACATAAATCAAAATATTAATATAAACTAAGTATTTTTTATTTGATAAGCTGCGGAAGATTTGTTAAATAATTTAATACGAGAATCGTGAAAGCTGTTCACATACCCATACTTTTCGAGTGCTTTCGTTTTCGCACGAATTTTTCTACTTTGTATACTACATTTTGCTATATACATCCGGGAAATGAGTGAAAGTGACCAGTGTTTTAAATTATAACAATAATAGTAGTAATATAAAGATATTTCTGGTACAAAAGTTGAGATCACAATTTAGCGTATTTTTGAACAGATTTTTGCTATATTAGACTGCTCTAAAATAATATGTTTTCAATTTTCGTTTCTATTTTAGATGTATAGTTGAACGTTGTTGTTTGTTTACAAAAGGTCTTCTGCAAAGCATGTTTTGAAAATTAAATAAATGATCATAATTTGTATATTTTAATCATTACTTCCACCATGGTTATTTGTATAAATCAAAAAATTAATTGGCCATTATATTTATAATAATAGACTGTAATTTTTTTACACATTTTGTAATTTTAACATTAAAAATGTTTAATCTTATAAATATTAAATACTGTATTAAATACGTATACTTCCGTCTACTGAAAATTATTTTAATGAAAATATATCTATAATTTTTAAATAGAAAACTATGACAAATATAACTAAGTAGATCATTTCTGATGATCTTATTTTAAATTAAATTTTACTTTTATAACGAAACATACTTTTAAGTTATTTTATATAGTATATATGATATAGGTATACAGTTCGCAAAATAAAATATACTTATGTATTTCTTATTATTGTTATTTATAATGTATACATATTTAATATGTATTATACCTAATTTTTCAATAATTCGTTGAGCATAATATGTTTAATTGTTAAATATATAAAGTTACTATTAAAGCTTCAATCATTCGCGTATGACTCATGTGATGAATAGTTCGTATTGTCTATTTATAAATGTTAAGCTATATATAATACATGTATGAGTTATATCAAATTATTTATATCATCTAGTTCTCTGTTGAGCAGATGAAAATATAATTTCACCAAGGTTTTTGTCCATCCTAACGAGACGTTCATCATATTGGGAGATTAATTTTGATTTAAGATAAATGATACCTTGGCATATTTTCTATAATTAAAAACTGTATCAGTTTAGCTTTTGATAT
This sequence comes from Rhopalosiphum maidis, assembly GCF_003676215.2. Lineage (NCBI taxonomy): Eukaryota > Metazoa > Arthropoda > Insecta > Hemiptera > Aphididae > Rhopalosiphum > Rhopalosiphum maidis. The sequence goes on along the minus strand of NC_040880.1, from coordinate 6,812,994 downwards.
TTTATAATTAATATTTAAATCATTATAACTATATTTATAAATACAATTTTAAATAGGTACATATATTCATTCCTGATCATAATACACCTTATAAGAGGTGGTAATTTTCTTGTAAAAATCTAAGGATCGCTAATTACTTAAATTTATGATTATAATTATAACAGGAAGTATATAAACAATTTAACTGAATAAATTAAAATTAATTTAACATTTAAATTCACTGAATTTTATCATATCAGTTTAATTAATTAAATTTTGTATACTCGTGTATACCAGAAGCCATCCCTATTTTTGAAAATAATTTTATCATATACTTATCCATGTATACATAAACAAAAAAGTAAATAAATAATAAAAACATCATTGTAAAATCAATATGTACATTCATTATTCCGCTCAGAATTTTCAAGATAAGTATTTTTTGTTAAAAGAATTGTACACTATAGGTGTACAACGATAATATGTAATACATAGAGCTAATATAGTTATTTAGGTGGATTATTTTTTACTGTATAAATACTTAAGAAAAATTTGAACGATAATAAATAATTATTTATACGGATTTGTTTAACTGTCCCAATTAATATTATTTTAGATAAAGAAAAATGTAAATTCTTAATCCTTATGGAGTATCCACTTAAAATTTAAATTTAGATACTTATAGCTATTTATGATAGTAAGTAAGTTGTTCGGTATACTTATATTACAATTTTATAATAGGTAATGAAATTTTGTTTAACACAAGACGATTGTAATAATTAGCATGAGTTAAATTCCTATAGTTTTTGTTCTAGTAAAGTGTGGTTATTGTTTTTTCTTGGATAATAGTGTTTATAGCAAAAGTAGTGTACTGAATAATCTCTAATAGTGGTATAAAATAGACACAGGTAATAACTTGGTGATTATTATAGATTATCACTTATTAGTAATTTTCCAGAAAATTGCGAAAAATAGAAATTTGCAGTAAAATTGTATATTTTAAAAGTTATAGTATTTTTGTGGTGTACCTATTATATTATGAGCATTTTAATAAACTCAAATTATTGTTATATAAAAAAAAAAATTAAGTTTTTTTTTTATTTTGGAATAATCTAATATCATCTAAAACAGCAAAAAAGTATTCATTCATTTTCAGTTTTCATCTTGAAAAATTTTAATGGTATATAATTTATAAAATGGATTAAAAATAAAAAAACTTTCGACTACCAACTAAATTAAATTTGTTTTTATAAACACTAAAATGTGAAAAATTAGAAAAATTTAGTTTAGCTTTAAATCATATTAGTTATTTTGTATTTGATTGATAGTTAATTGAATTTATACTTTGTAGTATTATTAATAGCTAAAAGTATTTTTTATTGAAGAATTAAATGAAGCGAGACGAGTGCCCAACGTTCTTTATGTATAGTGTATCCGCTCTTATTTTTTTGTTATTGCTGGTTTGACATGTAGAAAATAAAAGCTAATTTAATACGCTAGTTTCAAATTGCAATACATTTTGTTTTAAATTTAATTTTAAATGTATTACAACGATTTGAGTACTTATGACTTGTATGACTTCATTGGTTTCTACTGTAACGTAGAAACGTTTTTATTTTAAATTAGATTTATGTAATATATAAGACTACCCTATTATAGGTTTACTTTATAGTAACAATACTAACAATATAAATGTGTATATTTCATTGGATTTAAACTCAAGTCGATGTGAACGACCTGACCTGCCTGGCATTTTACCAGATTTAAATCGTAATAAAAACGATAAGGTACCCAATTATAAATATTATTTTGCTCCGATTTCGGAAAATTGTTTCCGGATTTGACATCCATTGAGCTGGCATAATGATTATTAAATAATAACGTAGGTACTCGTGAGCGTTTGGCATTTTACTTTGGTGCGGTAGAAAAAAGTAGTGCGTATTTAATTTTCCCTTCAGGATTTTGGGGGACAGATGGCATATAGCAGTTTACCCACCACACACACACATGAGCATCAAGCACACACGTACGCATTTACGTATATAATATTATTATATATACATATATACATAGTACGATTGGGGCGCCTGCAGCCGCCTCTGATATTTATAGCTTCGCCGTGGATCCAGTCGGCCTAGATCCTCGTTTATTTCTGTGTGACGGCGACCGGCGGAATATTTAAAATAGACGCGCATGCGCCACGCCGACCGACGGCTGCTTTTATACATGAACAGCAGGCCGTGGCTCTTGTAGCAGCAGCGCATTATGTTACCCCTCGGTGGCCGGTGACCAAAAATGGGCCGACACGTCGCCGCCGCTGCCGTTCGACCAGCTGCCCTCTGTTCGGACCGTCGCGCGTCGCGCTAGCACGTGACGTCCCGCACGTATATCCCGCGAAAGGCTTTAATATGTTTGTCGTTCCCCCCCCGTGTCGCCTACCTGTTGCTTTTGTCATCGCTTTTCTCTCTGAGAATCACTGCCAGTAGACTGGCCTTTTTTATTGTAATTTATATAAACACTGTGTTTACAATAAGGATGGCTAAATGATTTTCGAGTTCCTCGAATGGCCTATAATAATAGTATAATTTATTATATAAATTTAAAGATCGGATTTGTATGCATTTTCATTTTTTTACCATGAGTATATTATGCAGTTCAACGGGAATCAGAAATATTAATTATTTGTTTAGTAGAGAATGTGTAGAAAATAGTTTACAATGCGTATAATTGTATGTAGAATTATGATTTATTTGAAGAAATTTGTATATTAAAGCTTATTTTGTAGTAAAATGCTAACATTTTTTATACGATAAATTAAGATATATTTATTTTATATTTTTTGTTAAGCTGATTTTTATCAAAGTAATTGTATGTAAAGTATTCTAAAAAGTAATTTTCATAAACTATAATAAGCAAATATTTTTATATGCTTAAATTGTTATTATATTACCTTAAAGTTAATTTAAAATCTTATCAAGTCTCGTTGATTTTCATAGGTGAGATGACAAAAATTTACATATTATGAATGCAAACATTTTGGATAAGAGTATATTTGTTGCATATTTAATAACTTGCATAAATGTATACTTTTTTAAAAATCTTATTTAAATTATAATCGATGTTCTATGGTTATATTTAAGCGTACTATATACTTGAAGTGATCATTTTATTGTAAACAACGTCACTCACATTTACTTCGTCCAAAACGAAGAAAGTTAATTTTCGGGACGATGGGAAATAAATCGGTCGTCGCGCTATAGTATAGGTCACGTATACTAGAATAAACTCAGGGGCAAACAAAAACAGTTGTGGCCTACATTATTTTCTATCATTGTTTCGAATTCACGATCTATTTTATTCAGAGCCTCGTTCGTATTGTAAATTCTGTTGTCATTATATAATATATACGGTATACGCTGTATAGTATATACGTATTATACGTATATACTATAATAGTTGCTAGTATAACTACGATTTAGTCTAATAAATCATGGTTAATACTTTATGTTGTGATATCGAACGACGTTTGAATATATTGTATTATTTCCAAGCTTTAGTTTAGAATTAGCACTGCTTACAACTATAATACTATTAGTTAGTACTGAAATTCGTCAATTAGGTGCGTACATTATATATACTCTGTATACAAATGCTAACTATAGGTTTAATTGTGTAAGTGTATCTAATAAATAAATAAATAAATAAATGTATTAACAGTTATTATAAAAACGATGATGAACTATGTCATTTAACGACTAACATGCTTTTATAAGTATTATAACATAAAAAATATTTTCGAATTTTTATAAAACGGGTCAACCGACTATCGTCCTCTGATTATTATATCGAGATTTTCGTCGGTTGTACATTTTTATACTCGTAGTACAATAGGTATATCTATACACTATATACAATTTTATATTATTATGCTAGCACGTACTCTTCTCGTAGCTGACGGGGTTAGGGAAGGACCAGGGTGAACAATATTATTATTATTGTAATTGTATAACCTGCTATAACTTACGCGTGGTTGGCGGCGTCCGTGTGTTTGATACAATACGTGCTGGCGGAAAAAACCGCCATCATCACGTTTTCCGCGGCGGGTCGCCAGTGGTCACATTCCTACATAATAATCGTACAACACCGGAGCAGTGAGCAATGGTGATTTAAAGTTGTGGAAATCGGCACGTTGTCGTTGCGTCGTCGTAAATCTAAATTCAATTACGGGTTGCTTATCGTGTTGTGGTCATAGTTTGCAGTAGTTTTGTTATTCCGACATTTTACTTAAAATGTAAAAGTACGCATTTTCGGTTTTTAACTGTATTATATTAAATTTCGTAACGGCCGCGGCAGGTTGTTACAACTATAACCCACAATATGTAACATGTTAAAATCCTAACCACGCCCGTGAAGAACCCCATATACACACACCTACTATACACGTCCGACATCCCATGCGTTATTTTTTTTATTTTGTTTCGGAACCATCAATCATATTTTGTGTAATAGAAATATACCTATGCCCATGTTAGTAAATTACCTATTATTTATAGAATACAGTTGTGTCATCGTCGTTGTTGATGATTTGTTAACTCAAATGTCAAATACGATCAATATTCGTATATGTTTAGACTTTTAAGGTATAACATGAGGGGGTGAGGAATTCGTCTTACGTAGGACCACCGGAAAGTTGATTTGTGTTCCAACTGTTAGAAAGTTTTCTATCCGAATTCGAGTTGTTATATTTTTATTACCTCATACTATTATTATTATTGAATAAGCGTAAAAACACGGTGGTATGCCATTTTCGCGAACACTCAGAAGCAAGTCGGTGCGTAGTTAACTAAGGCACGTGACGAATTCAATTATGTTGTTATATATATTATATATTTATTATTTTCTCGGTGTCGAATTACACTTTTGAACACATGATGCGCGTGTGATGTACACTCTTCTTCGACAGTCCGACACCCCTTCCCACTATCATTTGTACATCACGTACGCACATGTCCGTTAAGGAAGAGTAGTAAAACCAGTCGTAATAATTATTGTGTCCTTGAACTTAAACAATAGTCGGGTAACAGGACTATTCGAAAAGAAAAGGATACGATTTCAGATTGTGTATTATGTATTATTGTATACCTATATAATATATACATTATATACACTTGTAAATACTTGCCAGTTATGCATTATAAATATACAGGATATGCCTTTTAGGAGCCATGTGTAATAATTCTATATATATAAAAAAAAAATCATTTCCCTGTTATGAAATTAGTGTATAAAATACATCACTATACTATAATAATATTACCGACTATTCTCAACAATTATATCGTCATTAGTTTTTAGTCTTTACGGTATACCCGGGATAGCCGCTGGCACATTTTTCCTTTTGTCTTATTTTTATCAATTGAACTCGTTAAAGGCGACAACGCATGGACATCATGAACGACCTTCAGGTTACCTCATAGTATATACCATATATACACATTATACACAGTGTTTGCTGTAGTGACATATATGTTTTAAAAAATATACCGAGATAGCATACATTAACCTAATGGATTTGAAGCGTAAAAATATTTATACTTTTTTGTTAATATAAAAATCGAATATTTAAAACATCATTAAAATGTACTAGATATTATGAAGAAATGTTGAATATGTACTGATCGACTACCTGTAGCAAACTATTTAAATTTTTAAGAATTAGAATATAATCAAATTGCTATAATATAAATAACTATTAAATAATAATAAGATCAATTAACAGCATGTTTTATTCTTTTCGTCCTCTTTTAGAAAAAAATGCCCAACTTAATATTGCTGCCATATATTATCTGTAAAATTACTTATTTTTAAAATCATGTTACGTGTTTAATTAGGCAGTTCAAATTTTTTTGTTGACAAAAAAAAAAAATGTGTCGACAAAACGGCTGAAATTGTGTATGGTGCTATTAAAAATTAAATACGGTTTTTGAAGGAACTTTACCCACGTGGTGAAACATGTTTTAAAATAAAACTATTCGCTAAGCTGAGCCAACATCCGAAAATATTTATTGGGTCGCTTTCCGTGTTAGTGCATCGTTGTATGAATTCATGTGTTCTATTTTATTCTGTGGACTTTTTGAAAGTGAAATATTGTCTATTTTTTTATACAATTATCAAACATATGTTTATAAATTTGTACTTATATAATTCAAAACAAATATGTGCGCTGATATGATTTTGATTACAATTATTCAAAAGTTTAAAATATGTTAGCTTTACCACGAAAATCATTAATTTTAGTCATATAACTTCACTGTAAATTCTAGTCGAATTACAATGTAATAAATTATTATAATAGTAAAAGTATTATAGATTTTGAGAAACACAAATCTCGTTTGTTCTATGTATTATATTCTGGTCTTCATTATTTATTAACTTTTATAATTATAAATTGTATTAAGTTTCTTTAATTTAATAATTACCAATCATTGATCAATACTATTTATTAATTCTATAGGTATCGTAGTTCATTATGTTAGGATATTTTGTGTTATAGGCATATTTATATCAACTATTACATTTTTCGTTTAAATAAATGTGTGTACATTGATTTGTCAAATATTTAAATCGGTATAGCGGTTTTATATACACTTTTAAAGCTAGGTCATAATTTGCATAATAATGAACATCTGTAATATATATGTATTGGCTATGATTATTATTTAAATGATAACATAATATGATATTGTTATTATATAATTATTATTATAAAATTGTTAAATTATATATGGATTTATAATAATACCTACCTATAATTAAATCAATATTAGTTCATAGATTATACATAATTTAATATTATTTTAAAACATGATAATTCTGATGATTTTATTTCTGCTTCGGCTTCAGTGTAGACTTTAGTTATCTAGTTGGTATTTATAATAAATGGTTTGTCGACGTTCAACGTAAAGGTATAGCACTACAGCGAATAAAATAGCTAAAACATTATTACATTTTCCCTTTTGCGCATACACACAATACAATTTGGTTTCAATAGTACGTCAATTAACCGCTGTGTGTTAAACTTCAATTGAAATAATAACACATTGTTTTGTTGATTATTATTCCATACATCCATTATATTTTTCTTCTTGACAGTTAGGTCTAGAAGATATGGGGATTTGATAATATACCTTTTAAAATGTTTACTATTTTAAATCCATTTTCTCATTTAACATTTCTGTAAAATTCAGTCTAATGTATTTAATATTTATATTATATATTTACATAATGAAACTGAACCATTAGTAATATTATGTACATTTTTTTATGTTTAATTCTTTTTTTAGATTTTTTTATTCGGTCCCGATTAATAACGAGTGGCCAACCACAATTTTTATTCATGACATCAAGTGAAATTTCTATTAATTAACCAATTAAATTTTCTGGACTTCTTCCCAGAAATCAGAATTTATTTCTGCCTACCTCAAAATATTACTGACATGCATATTATATGTAGTTTATAATTGGTCAATTGGAACTTTCGTTTCTAGACATGATATTAAACATATTTACATAAAATACTTTTAAAAATGTAACGGTTAGAAGTTTTTATTTTATTTTTAATAATGCATTTAGTATAATAATTAGTAATATAATAAATAATAAATACAAGTGATCAGTGTATGTACAATATTTATATAAATAAATAACACAACCTCTCAAGATTCAGTATCGTCAAATTTTTATACAAAGACACTATTAAAGTTATTTGTTAATAACCATCATTGACTACTATTTTGAATTTATAAATTTTTGTGGGACGGAATGACGAGAAACTGAAGTTTTATACGAGCATCGATTAAAACGATGATCTAAGTTATCTTGATTTGTAACTTTTCTACAGTAGCTAATTCCGAGAACTTGCTTATTATTAAAAAAAAAACGCTGCCGCATAATATAGTCGCGACATATTATAAAACAAATTAAATTGCATATTATATACTTCGTATTGTTCTCTACATCTACACAATATACAATATTTACATTTAGCTGTTGTATTTTTCTATTTTAATTAACTTTGAATGTTCAGTTTTTTACTAATGTATATAAAAAACCATTAAAACCTTCGTATAGGTGTGTAGTTATATTTATATAATAGTTTTTATTTTCTTGTAGTCTGAATGAGGTCGTTGGTATGCGCATAGGTATCTCATTAGTTACAAAAAAAAAAAAAAAAAATATGCCAATTTAGTATATTATTATAATAAGTTTAAAAATCGGCATAATGTACGTATGGTAATGTCTAATTGTATGACTGTTGGTCACTTTTAAGAGTACATTTTTACACTATACACATTACATTTAGACGATAGCTACTATTTTCCTACTATCGTAGTCAGTTGACAATTTTATGGTGTTCCGTGACGTTCAACTGTAATATAATATAATAAAATGTACATAAATATAATAATTCTTGACTTATAAAAGACCGGTAGATAACTATATTATACCCAGCCGCGTACGGTTTTAGTCGAAAGACCGCTTTTGCGTCGAGTTTTCTTAGATATTTCTTTGGACGTTTACATTTTATTTATTTATTTTTTAAATTAGACACGGTTCTTAGAGTAGGTCATAAATAGGTCACGCACGCATTTATCGGGCCAATAGTAAGAAGGAAGGGAAAAGAAGTACTAACTATTCCGTCCGCGAGAGAAACTGGTGTGTTGTTTTGTGTCAGGTGGCGGGCTAGCTGCGGCGCGGTTGTCTGACGTAGTCGTGATGTGGTATAATGACCTCTGCTCAGAAATTCTTAAACATATTATATATTATGATATCCCATAAGATATAATATTATCTTCGTATGTATTACAACGATGGTCATTGTTGCCTTTTATAAAATTGTATGTATTTGTAAAATTTAAATGCATTTATAATAGGTAGCAGCGGGTATATAAGAGCGTGTATGATTGATAAATTGTATACAAAAGAAATAATCGGTACAAAATGTACTAATTGATCTCCGAGACAAATGTGATATTTTCGGACTATTAGGTCTTCGTTGGCATTCCAAGGCCCGGGATTAATCATGTTATTGTTCCTAAAAGCTTTTTAGTGGGATTAAAAAAAAATTTATATATTTTATCTAAAAATCCTTTTTGTTTTTATTACTAGCTTTACTCAACAGTTATTTTTTATTGAAATTTATCCAACTGTAAAATAGTTAAGTCGTCAGCGATAGTAATCGTCATTCAACCATGATACAAACGACTCGACGTTTCATTATAAGAATTGTGTCTCGTTTAGAATAATATTCTATGAAAATAAGTTAACTACTTTATGGAAATTCACTGTTTATTTTGACGAAAAAAAAATATGTTTTTTTTTTATTAGGTCTTTAACCTCATTTGAGATTTTATTGGCTATGAATACGAGTACTGTGGTAATGTTTAGAATATTAGTCTCCTTATTTTAAGAATATTATAATAGAATAACACTTTACTGCAGTGAAAATTATTTAAACTAAATTAATTTATAATTCAGATAAAATCGAATTTTTTTTATACCATTGATAATAAAAAGAGCTATTCATTATTTAAAATATTTTTTCATACAACTAAACAGTGGTTGTTTGCCGAATGTCGAGAAATATTTTTATTATAGTGCCTACAGTCCTACTACTACCAACTACTCATGAAAAAATAATTTAATAGGGAGAAGTAAGAGATTTTAAACAGAAAACATTTAATTATTTTCTCATGGAATAATACCTGCCATTTATCACTCTTCTTGAAAATGTAGACAGGACAATATATAACTTATTTTAGATTTTGGTTTAAAATCTTAAATTTATTGTAACTATTATGTAATTTCACTTGACTTTATTTAGTTAGATCGTAATGTGTTACGCGCCCAGCTAATATATTTCTTTCATTTGTGCAAAAATCTGCCAAAATGTTTTAGTTATAGTAATATATACATAATTTAATCCTCTTGTACCTATGTACAAGTTGTTGTTGGTATAATTAATATATATATGGTACTGTAATATTCACAACTATAATATACCCTATTCCAACTATAAAATTGTTTATTTAAAAAATAAGCCACTCGAAAAATAAAAGTTTTTCTCTTTGTATTATTATACCTACTTATATAAGTATGTCCTACCAAAACAAAAATGTTCAACTTCAATGAGTGTTTATCTATCATTTACATTTGCAATAGTTCCAAAGTAAAAAGCGTGTAATATAATGTAATTTAAACACATATTCATTAATTAAATTAACTATTTGAGTATTCTGAAATAATTTTGAACGCATTGGTTGGTAGCCAAGTCGCAACTACTTTAATAGTTTCTAAAGTTACTTAATAAATAACGTTTTATGTATATATTATACAACATTGACCGTTAACTAATTATTTTAAAATTTAAAACTGACAACTTAATTGTTTAACTTAGTTTAAGTTTAATCAATTTTAACACGTATAAACATCGCAGACAAATAATACTTTAATTTAGTGCATACATAATTGTGGCTATAAGATAATATAATACAAGTTAAATACCTTTAATAAATACATTTTATTAAATGAGATATATGCTGATCAGTGTAAAAATATATTAGTTATACAACGTGTCTTTAGATAAGGGCAATGATCACAATTTTGGTTACAAGAAATGATAATGCTTCTGACGTTTCATCAGGGGCTGCATATAAACGAGGAAAATTTTCATATGGAACCGTATTTTTCTGGAAAATAATTATCCGGACTAGATTTCTTGTAGGGAAAGATATTTCAAAAGAATGGTTTAATAAAGGAATGATATTTTCAAGGATTAATATATTCTTGGAACGATATTTTTCTAAATAGTCTTATCTCAGGAAAATATATAACAGTAAATTAAAACACGGAACCGTATTTTTCAGGAATGTTATAAATTAGCAAAAAATTGCTTAGGACTGTATACATCGGGACGACATTTTTGAGTATATTATACACGTGGATCCGTATTAATCTAAAACTGTATTAATCGAGAAAATAAAGCATAGGACTGGATGGGACAGGACAGTTATTTATAGGAAAATATTCACGAGGAATAGTATTAAAAAGAAATATTATTTTCTAAGAAAAATACGGAAAGATATTAAAATATAATTAAATCTTATTTACTTATATGGAATTATTAAGTGATAAGCACTTGTCCGAAAAATGATAAGAGTGGTTAGGGTAATATGCATAGTTATACTGTGGTTACCCAGTGATCCACTTGATGTGGTGTTGCATAGCAAGTCAAGGGATATTTTCGTTTTTTTTGTTCGAGTGAGCCCAGCGAGCGAGTGGCGACGCAGCATCCGTATTTTTCATATAAAATAATATTTCTTTTTAATACTATTCTTCGTGAATATTTTCCTATAAATAACTGTCCTGTCCCATCCAGTCCTATGCTTTATTTTTTAGATTAATACGGATCCACATGTATAATATACTCAAAAATGTACCGATTTATACAGTCCTGAGCAATATTTTGCTAATTTATACCATTCCTGAAAAATATGGTTCCGTGTTTTAATTTACTGTTTTATATTTTCCTTAGATAAGACTGTTTAGAAAAATATCATTCCAAGAATATATTAATCCTTGCAAATATAATTCCTCTACTATATCATTTCTTTGATATACTGTTCCATGAAAATATCAATCCCAGATTTTTTTTCCTTCTGCATATTTTCCTGATTCATATAGCCCTCCGTTTCATCTGTATACGGGTCATAGGATCGATATTTGGTTAGAGTTAATAGTGATTACTAGTTATTTAAGAAATATTGCGCTTTACAGTTTTTGAAAAATTATTAAATTAAAATTAATTTAAACTTATTTAATTTTTTAAAATAATATGATTATAGATCATTAATACATTTGAACAACTTATTTTTTAGTTTTTATTGAAGTTACTTATAATGGATGTGTATTTTAAGTTTATCGTCATGTTTCATGACGACACATACAAATTTGTATTTTATATAGATATTACAATTAGTATTAATTAATTTTAAGTCTATATTATATTTCTAAATTGTTATGATTACTTATGACTCATGGAACATAGATTTTGAGCAAATGGTAATTTATTGTATATAATACAATAACATTTTAGTGTTGTAATTAACAGTGCTTGACAAATTTAAAATCTATAATGATGCAATATTATTGTTTTATTCTCAAATTAATCATAAAATATTTTATAAAAGTTTTTAGATTAGTTAAAGAAAAAAATGTAATAAAAGTTAGAAACTCATTCAATAAAAATATTTATCAATTGGTTAAAGCACCAAATACTGTGCGTGAAGTTTTTTTTTGATTGAGCTTAATCAGTTTAAAAATATGAATATGGAATCATAATAAACAATTATTAAATTATAGAACTTCTAGGTTTAAGATTACCTTAATAAATTTGCCTCGGAAATATACATAAATTGTACAAAAACATAATCAATTCTCATTATTATAAAAATAAATGGTAATCCGTGTAAATTCCTCGGTCATGATATTATTTAGTTGTTTACGTTTTTGTTTAATAACTTGATGTTGCTCGCATTGTTGTCTACGTTAAAAAAACGTCACGATGTACAAAACCTTATCTGAGTTTTTTCTAATTAGTTCTTCTAAACGTATACATCAAATTCTTAATATCCTGGAATTTTTCTTTTATCATACTAGTTTACCGACATAGGCATACAATTTTATTTAGCATGAAATTGGGCGATGCTTATTTAAAAAAGGGTGATGTGTAGATTTTTTCTAATTATATTAAAAAACAAAAAATCAATACGTCATTCATTCGCGGAAAGTTTCACAAAGAAACATAAGGTTTTAATACGGAATCGTAAAGGGAAAAAATTCAGTCGATTTAAATAAGATGAAAAATTTCCGTTTAATTCAAGGCCATCTTTGAGATATATATTTTTATTGTTTGTAAATCGTGGGTTATACATATTACCTATAGGTATAGAGCTTAATGTTATATTAATTTAATAATTATTATACACCTGCGACATAATTGTAAACAATAGAAAAAGACCTCCCGTCGACGCCCGTGCTACATAAAAAACGAGTGTTGGCTTTACGCAATTGATCGAGGGAAAGAGTTTATACTGCACAGTGACGATGGTGTAAAATGAAATATCAATCGCGTCGTTTGGTTATTGAGACTTTTTTATCCTGTATTGCAGCTGAAGACTAAATACGGAAATTGGATTTAAATCAATATATTTCGTTCAACATTTTCGCTGTGGTGATCACTTACAAGTGAACTTGAATTTATAATACCTATATAATAAATATAGCCACTATATGATTGAATAGATTTTATTTATGTCGTTAAATAATGCGTATATATTATTATTTATTTCGCAATTATAACGATATGAGATGACGAATGGTTATTTTTGCAAAATCATACTTGATTGGCATTTCAGTATTTCACTTATATAGACGAATATATACACTACAGTTTATAGATATATTATAGTTGATATGTGTTATGAATTCTTAGAATGTGCTGACGTCATTATTAGTTATTTCAACTATTTCACTTTTTATAATGTTCATAAAACTATCGTTTCTCAATCATTAGTGGTTGGCTTTCGTGATTTGTAAGAATAAAATATATTTGTGTACAATATAAAAATAATAGTAAATTGGATATTTAGTGTATACTACATAATTATACTTTACAGTTAATAGTCTAAAGTCTTGCTAATATTTATTTTAACTATTTAATTAATGATGTATAATGGGAATTCATGCTTTACTATAGGAATTATTTACAGAGAGAGTCATTGCCTTTATTATGTACTTACTTAATTGTAATAGTGTCCAGTTATTAATGCGTAATATGTTTAGTTTTTTATAATTTTCTTTCTGTATGGACATATAAATTATAAATTATTTTTAATTATTTAACAAATATAAGTAATAAGAATATATAATATATAAAAATGTATTGAAATGTAACTATGTAACAGTATCTAAATATATCGATATAATATGTACCTAAGGTGTACTACCTCTATGTGATGAATAAGCTAAGAACATATTATTTTATATTTAACCATTTTTACGGTTATTACAACTTATTAAAAATATTTACTTAAGTTATATTATGAGACATGAGTTACATTAAGATTTTTGTTTGAACAATATTTGTCTAATCCTCCAGTTGTTCCGTTTTCTTTTTAGAAACTGTTATCTATCACAAACATAATATTAGGTTTACATTCTTTTCTACGGCACGTTTTTAATTTTAATGCTTAAAACTAGAATCGTGTCGTAGAAAAAAAAACTAATCAAATTTTGTATAATGGAATTACACAATGAAAATTAATTTGTAATATCAAAATTTAAAAACATTGTTGGTGACTTATTACGTTTTCCCACTAATTAATGATTATGGACTCCGTGTTGAACAATTTATTTAAAAACAAAACTAATGACTATGTAGTTTTGTTATAATAATACACAATAGTATAAATGTTTTAAATTGGTGTTGTCTTCAGCGTGGAGGTAAACATATCTAAGTTGCCTAAGATACCAAATACTTTATTGTTGGGTTGTATCTATATTTATTATAAGTTTATGTTGATAAGCAGCGATAATTAATAAATTATAACTGAAGTAGAATTGCGGATTTATGGAATTTCAATAATGCTGAATAATATTTAAGTATATTAAGAAGTCACGAAAGTAAATAATACTAAATATTTTAATTTAAATATCTTTATTGCTAGCCGATATATAAGAAAATAATTATTTAATCTAAGAATTATCCTACATGATTAATTTATATTTTGTTTTCAAACGTATCATTAAATATATCATTTAGAAAATGCAAAATATGTATAATGGTCTATTACAGTTTGAATAATAAGTTAATTGCATTAGCTTAGAAAAGAAATGTAAATTTGGAGAACGGTTGACAACTGTTGATAATAACAGAAATGTTTATATTTCATCCCTTACAAAATGTTTATTTAAATAATTCTCCCCAGTCCTCCTCCCAATAATTAAACGTATATTTTACTGGTAATATTATTATTGGTAATATAATATTACCAATATGCCTTCTAAGCTTGTTTAAATTTAATATTTAATTTCCCTGATGCTAAATTGTCAAATACATAAATTGAGATTAAGTGTAAATTTTAATATTTGAATATTATTCATAATAAGCTTATACTGTTATTCACTCACTTAATACTTATTCAAAACACTTCAATTATTGTGCATTCCTGTATAATATCTTAATCTAATGTACTTATATAAGGTACTTAACATTTATATTAAAATTTAATCTACATAAAGATGAAAATAAAATTATAATTTGAGAAGGTTATGCGATGATTAATATTATTTTACTTATTAGGTAGGTACCTCGATCGTACCACGATCGCATAACTGTTGCAGAGACCAGAATCTGTGCGTTTTATATTCCTGCTTTTTTTCTTGGACAATTTTCGATAACGGGTATATATGGATTACTGCTCTAATTGTATTTAAGGAAGTAATCCTAATTTAAAGTATTTTAAAAATAACTTATATTTATTATGCTTTGAAACTTTGAAATATTAATTTTTTATTTGTAAGCTTATTGTTAATAAATGCAATTTCAGTTTATAAACGAGCGAAATATGATTTCCTTTACTATTTTTTAATATTTGAATTACTTATTTCCTATTACCTATTTTAATATTCGATGTATAATATTATGATATCTAATGGAATTAGCCAATGTGGATCCACCGTTCTTGTTTTAAATTTATATCTAAGCAATTCTTGTTCATCTTCCTTCTTATAAATTTATGTAAATTACTATATTTATATAATTATTTGTAAGTAAGACAGATTATACTACAATATGTATATCCGAAAGCTTGCCTGTATAACAATAGATAATATCAACCTCGATATTTTTACTAAGAAAAAATATTTTTAGTGTTATAACTTAAAAGTACTTCATATTATAAAACAAAAATTGTTTAAACCAAAATAATTTACTGGGTTAACTTAAATATTAAGTTATTTGACTTATAAGTCTATTATATATATATGATGTTGAAATCCTACAACAAAACCAAAGTATAAAACTCAATATTTTATCTAATAAAAATTGCATAAAACCTTATTACTTTTACCATATTGCAATAATATACTTATTACTTAAAAAAAGTATAATTTATTATAATTAAGTATACTAATAAAAAACGAAGAAAATTTAAAAATATTATCTTTATTCAGTCTTGTTAAATTTAGTTGGTTAACTCTTAAATGGACAGTGTACTACGAACACCCAGTATACGATTAGTGAATGCTGATGCTGAACTCCTCCGTAGATAGACTGACCGCATGACCACAACGTAGATGTATTATAACAATAATCGTTCATACAATTGCTGATCTATCGATTTTATATAATATATATAATGCTCCAGTCTCCTTAAATTATTCTATGTATAGAGAGAGGCTCGTATATAATTATAAATAATATAAATATTGACGAACGTGAAAAGTTATGTAGAAAGTAAGATTTGTATTTCGATTGTTGTAAGTACAGTGTACACTAACCAACTACTATGAGTATAATATTGTCCAAGCAACTAGTTCAAAATCGTTTAGTCATATTTTCTCCTATTCAAATATTCCCGTTATCGTTTGTATTATATTGTATACGTACTAAAACAAATTCACACTCGGCTTTGTTGATTTTAATGAAGCCTCGTGCCCGCTTAATTTAACGCGAATGCCGAATTTATTGTTATCGTTTTATTATATAATATTATTATTACTTCTCGTGTTCGTTCGTTACATAAGCGTTCAAAATCAATTTAATTTCACTAAATTTAATGGAGGAATCCATTTTGTTCTTCAAGTTTTAGTTATACTTTTACCACGGATAATATATAACCTATTGGCCTAATACTAAAATAATAATTAAAATGTAGGTCACAATAAGTCACATCTGTTAATTATATCTACGTTAATAATTTATTTAAAATCATTAATCTATATTCTAAACAAACACATTTTTTTAAAACATACGCGAGAGAACTACTGTTTCTACTAATATATACCTACAAGGTGGTATTATTATTTCTTTTTTTTATTATAATGCATAAGTGAGTTCTAGAAATGTATGTAAATATGCAACTTATAAATTATAAGTTATACAATTTTTCTTTTGTTTATTATTTTTTTTTTTTATCAAAAGTTTCTAAAATGTAATATAATATATGTATTGTATAATATCCAATTTGGAATAAATAACGTATCAGATTATTATTTTGATTATATAAATATAGGTATATATATATATATATGAAAATATTAAAAATCGTATGTTTTGATAGACTTCTGTTATCTATGTAATAGGTGTATTATAATATAATATTTTGTTTATGAATCCGTGACCAATAATAATAATAATAATAAATGATTTCATTGTTTTCAGACCTTTACAGCATGGTGCAACTCTCACTTACGTAAAGCGGGCACAGCCATCGAAAACATTGAAGAGGACTTCCGCAACGGGCTCAAACTTATGTTGCTCCTCGAAGTAATTTCTGGCGAAACGTTACCAAAACCTGATAGAGGTAAAATGCGTTTCCACAAGATCGCCAATGTCAACAAAGCACTCGATTTCATTGCCAGCAAGGGCGTGAAATTGGTATCGATCGGTGCCGAAGGTACGTCGACCAAAGACAAAGTATATTATATACTGTTAGGTCCCGGATTTAGATAAAGCCTAATGAAAAAAATTTATTATTTATTGTATTATTATTTAAAAACTATTTATAAGTAATAGTATGATTTCTACCCATTTGTAGAAATTGTCGATGGAAATTTAAAAATGACTCTGGGTATGATCTGGACGATCATCTTAAGGTTCGCCATCCAAGACATTTCCGTGGAAGAGATGACCGCCAAAGAAGGTTTGTTGCTGTGGTGCCAGCGTAAGACAGCCCCGTACAAGAATGTAAACGTGCAAAACTTCCATCTCAGGTGTGTTTGAGTAGATTGCGAATTGCATTGCAATAGTACTGGCTATATATTATTTTTCTTCATATTTTAAGTTCACGAAAAATGGAATATTTTAAGAATTTTTGACTCATAACTGCATCATATTTAAGTTTTTTTACAATCTTACGAGTTTATCTTGTACATTATACATAATTTAGTTATTGTCTCTTAACTCTGCTGTATTTTAATTCTAGTTTCAAGGACGGTTTGGCCTTCTGTGCCCTCATTCACCGTCATCGGCCCGATCTCATCGATTATCACAAGCTGTCTAAGGATAATCCCCTACAGAATTTGAACACCGCGTTCGATGTCGCTGAGAAGTACTTGGACATACCTCGTATGTTGGACCCCGAAGGTACGTCTGCACTACTGTTATTTCGTTATCGTATAATGGCTGCTTAACGAGTCATTATATAATCAATATTAAACATATTATAATAATTGTGACTTATGATATATTCCGTTTTGTCCCACGCGCGTTAGGAGAATACACTAATATATTCAATACAAATAAATATTACCATCGTTATTGGCGCCATTTCCATGTCTTATTACCAGTAGTATTATTATACTGATGAATTCGTTGTAATTGTAATATATTTTAAATAAAAACTTTTACACGGTCGTGTTTTGTATAGATTTGATAAACACTCCGAAACCGGACGAACGCGCGATCATGACCTATGTGTCGTGTTATTATCACGCATTCCAAGGGGCGCAACAGGTAAAAACGCGTATACATCCCGCTTTTGTCCAGTGTAAACCAAACACACTAACAAACTTTCAATAATAATAAACGTCTGCGTTTTGTGTGATAGTTAAATAATTTTAGAATAGATTTTCTCTTCGTGGTGTATATATGCCAATACCTACTAATGTTATATATGTGTCCACTGTCTACATATCTACATATAAATAGTGAGTCAAGCCTAACGATTCTCCTCAAATATTTTATTATTTCTATATATAAAATGTATAATTGTCTCGTTATTGATAAAAACAAAAAACATTTTTGACTTTTGTAATACCTATTAATAATTTAAAAAAACTAAATGGCGTCGTTTCAATTTTTTTTTTAATTCAAATGTCCACGCAGGTCTACAATTTGAAGATTTTAGCATGCCAAATTCTTTTTACGTACCTATAACAAGTAATCCACTATAATAAGTATAACAAAAATATAATTAATTTTAAATTACAAATTATAATATAATGATACATTTTAATAGGGTATTTATCAATTGTAAGGTAAAATTGTTACGCTATAATTAATATATTAGGTATTATAATATAGTACCAATACGGAACTTAAAAAAATGGTAATACTAGTTTATAATATTAGTATTACTAATATGATACAATTATTTTAAAGTACAGATTAGCTGTTAACGTAAATTTGTTTAATCGTCATAATTAGGAATTGTAGGAGATCAATATAGTGTATTAATGATTAATGATAAAATTGTGGTATCGATATAATAATTATAGGTAACAAAAATTTATAAACTAAATTTTAATAGGTGCAGAAAATAATAATGAAATAGCATAAATGTTGCAATCAAAAAAAAAAAAAAAAAAAACGCCGACCCAATTAAATAAATTACTCTTTTTAAATATCTCGCGTGACTGCAAACAACACAATTGTTTATAATAATATAATATATATAATATATTTAACACTAAATTTACATTTTGATTGCTTTTGAGTTTTGAGTGAATTTAACATATGCATGTTTGTTATAACATTGATAGATATGACCAATACGGCAATGCCAGACGAAAGAGCCATAATGACTTATGTTTCATCGTATTACCATTGCTTTTCTGGAGCCCAGAAGGTAATTGTGCCTTTTACCATTATAGCTTTTTGTGACTAATATCCTTATTGGATTATGAATTATGATTTTATGATTATTGAACGTTTTGTAGGCTGAGACTGCAGCAAACAGAATTTGTAAAGTACTCAAAGTAAACCAAGAGAACGAGCGTTTGATGGAAGAATACGAACGTTTGGCCAGTGACGTAAGTATATTATTTACAAGTTACGACTGGCAGGAAATATCGACATTTGTTGATATATAATTTTCGTGTATCTATTATTTAGTTATTGGAATGGATCAGGCGTACTTTGCCATGGCTGCAAAGCCGACAGGCCGATAACTCGTTGTCTGGTGTGCAGAAGAGGCTCGAAGAATACCGTACTTACAGACGTAAACATAAGCCCCCACGTGTAGAACAGAAAGCCAAGCTCGAGACAAACTTTAACACGCTGCAAACAAAATTGCGTTTATCCAACAGACCTGCATACATGCCAACTGAGGGAAAAATGGTTTCCGTGAGTAAAAGTCTATTTTGTAATCATTTTTTCCTTCTTCTTCCCCATAAAATACTAGTTTATTGAAATTTTTGTAAATTTGATTTAATAGGATATTGCCAATGCTTGGAAAGGTCTTGAACAGTCGGAAAAGTCATTTGAAGACTGGCTGTTGTCCGAAATGATGAGACTAGAACGTTTGGAACATTTGGCACAAAAGTTCAAAGCCAAGGCAGACACTCATGAAGATTGGACACGTGGCAAAGAAGAGATGTTGCAGAGCTCTGACTTTAGGCAATGCAAGCTAAATGATCTGAAGGCATTGAAGAAGAAGCATGAAGCCTTTGAGAGTGATCTAGCTGCACATCAAGACAGAGTTGAACAAATCGCAGCTATTGCACATGAATTAAAGTAAATTAATGATTCCTTATTATTAGGTATTATAGTCATTTATTATAAATGTATGACATTTTGCGTACTTTATTTGTTTTTAGTACTTTGGAATATCACGATAGTACAAGCGTGAATATACGCTGTCAACGTATTTGTGACCAATGGGACAGATTAGGCAGCTTGACACAGAAACGCAGAACTGATTTGGACGATGCGGAAAAAATATTGGAAAAAATTGATATATTGCATTTGGAATTTGCCAAGAGAGCAGCTGTAAGTGAAATTAAAGAAGTAGTCCTGTAAACTAGCTTAATGGGCTGCAACATTAATATTTGTTAATTTTTAATAAGTTATTATTGGTTAAAAACAAGATACATTAAGTTAATGGTACATTAATATGCCAATTTATCGGATCAATGCATAAAAAATATTCTTTATAAAATGTATAATAAACTTATTTTTTCTAAACTGAACCAGAGAGTTGTATACTTTTATTGTATACAAGATAAAGAGAAAACAAATGTTGGTTTTAACTTTTAAGACTTAAAAATTAAAATTAATTATAATTTTCTACTAAATTAGCCTTTCAACAACTGGTTGGATGGTACACGTGAAGATTTAGTAGATATGTTCATTGTCCATACTGTTGAGGAAATCCAAGGATTGATTGATGCACATGGACAATTTAAGGCTACTTTGTCTGATGCTGACAAAGAGTACAATTCTATTATTGGATTGGTTAAAGATGTTGAGTCAACTGTACAAAAATATCAAATACCTGGTGGTCTTCAGAACCCATACACTACTTTGACTTCTAGCGTATGTATAACTTTGTAACACTTATTATTTTTAACATGACTTTCATATATTTCTATGTATAGGATTTAAGTAAAAAATGGTCTGAAGTGAAACATCTAGTGCCCCAAAGAGACACGACCCTACAAGCTGAACTCAGAAAACAACAAAGTAATTATTACAGTGGTTTTTTGCAGTTTATGTATTTATAACATTGTTTTTTTTAACTGATTTTGTTTTACAGACAATGAGATGTTACGTCGTCAATTTGCGGAGAAGTCAAACCAAGTGGGTCCTTGGATTGAAAGGCAAATGGATGCTGTTACAGCTATCGGTATGGGATTGCAAGGTTCTCTAGAAGATCAATTGCACCAACTGAAACAATATGAACAGAATGTATTTGCATACAAGCCACATATTGAAGAATTAGAGAAAATCCACCAAGCTGTACAAGAGGGTATGATCTTCGAAAACAGGTAAAGTATTCTATAAAAATGTGCAACAGCTTATTAAACTAATCCATTGCCCGTAGGTACACTCAATATACAATGGAGACACTACGTGTTGGGTGGGAACAATTGTTGACATCCATCAACCGCAATGTGAATGAAGTTGAAAACCAGATATTAACCAGGGACTCTAAGGGTATAACTCAAGAACAACTTAACGAATTTAGGGCTAGTTTTAATCATTTTGACAAGAACCGTACTGGCCGATTGGCACCCGAAGAATTTAAATCATGTTTGGTGTCCATTGGCTATAGTATTGGAAAAGATAGACAGGTAAATTGTATTTTCTTGTTCAATGATTGTTCCCATGTGTTCCTTAACTATGAGCTTATGATGCACAGGGTGAAATTGATTTCCAACGCATATTAGCTGTAGTTGATCCCAATAGTACTGGATACGTGCACTTTGATGCTTTCTTGGACTTTATGACTCGAGAATCTACAGACACTGATACTGCTGAACAAGTGATTGATTCGTTCCGCATTCTAGCAGGCGACAAGGTAGAATAAAATTATTTTTATATAAAATATTGAAATTTAGATTTTGTTTATTAATTTTTCATCAATTTCATTACAGCCATACATATTGTCTGATGAACTAAGGCGGGAACTTCCACCAGATCAGGCAGAATACTGTATACAGCGCATGGCTCCATACAAGGGCGTTAACGCTGTACCAGGAGCCCTGGACTACATGTCATTTTCAACTGCCTTATACGGCGAGTCGGATCTGTAAATCATTGTTATTTATAAACAAACTAAAACAAAAAAATAATAATATTTAAACGAGTAAAAAAAAAAATTACCATGGATTATTAACAACTAGATTATTAAAAATGAACGAAGATTCATTCTTAAATTCTTTAATCGGATCATCTACTAGTCACATCTACTATTTACACGTCCGTCCTCACGTCTCAATAATAACAAAACAACGAAAACCACATTTATTATTGCTTTAAACTCCTTAAAAACAATAAAAACAAAAAGCATATTAAATGAAAAAAATACTCTTCCCCACGTATTACTTTTCAAAGAATTTTTATTTTTTAGATTTAGAAAATATTTATTATAGGCTTATTAAAGAATATTTTATTTTTGGCCTTGACGTTTTTTTTTTTCTAATGATTTAATGAGAAATATTTCAGTTTTTCTATGTTTTATTTATTTATTCATTGCCTTTAGAACAATTTAACATTTTGACTAATCTTAAAAACTTTACACATATCTACAGGACCAACTATTGTCAAAACTATATATTGTATTATAATCAAATTAATCTGTTGTTCAACTCGTGTTGTATTTTTCAAAGTTTTGAAAAGTATTAAATTGTTTCAACATAAGGGAGTACAAAAAGATTCTTGCTCAACGCACATTTATTTTTGTACAATAAAATAGTTAACTAAAATTTAATATATCATTTTCATCAGATACTTATGCTATATTTTAGGCGTACACACATAAAACAATCATAATATGTAACTTTTTCGTGTAGGATTATCGCGTTAAAAAATCAATTATATTGTTTTTTTTCTATTTTCTTTCTCTCTCATGAACATCTTATTTACCATCATTTTACTGCGAATGATAACTCTCATCTTATTTATTCTTATTGTATAGTGTGTATTTTATTTTTAGTTATTATTATTATTATTTTATTATATGTATGATTATTATTATTGTGCGCGGAAAAAACATAATTTTATTTATTTATTTATTCATTTTTTTTTCAAAATTAAATGTATTTTCCGTTGCGCATTCACTGTTGCGTGCGTCACGCAACTTTGAGATGCCATAAGAAGAGTAATATTTTCTCCTCCCTCCTCTCCTCAACCGAATAATATGAGTTTGTATTGTAAGTTTTAAGTTGCATAAGAGCAATGCCACACAATCAGTTGTGGTCATTGTTTACATATGTATCCCCCTCCTACAAGTTTTGAGAAATATTGTCTCTAATATATGTTTTAATCCGATTAAATTCCTATGTGAAATCTATGACAGAAGCGTGTATTTACAGTTAATCAAATAGTTGATATGTTAACAATGATGTTTACTAAACACATCATTGAAAAAAAAACAACAAAAATGTATTTATTTAAATATATACCCGTTGTGTTGTGAGAACTATTTTATTTTTGTTTTTATTTATCATACATTCCTTGTTTGTTCAAAACCTACCACCAAAGTTGGAGACTTTACTTTTACTCAGAAACGAGTAATACTACCTACTCAACATATCCATGGAGATTTTTATTTTTAAAAGAAATTGTAATTTTTAATTTACGAATGATAACAATTAAATGTTTATAATATTTTTTAAACGGTACATTCCAAATACAGACATATATTCAATAGATATTAATCTTGCACGGATAACAACAAATATTTTTCAGTTCAGATGAAGATAATTTTTTAAATATGTTCACCTCAATTATTACCTTTAATAATAAATTTATTTAAATTCTGATTTTTGAAATTTTTAAATGTACTCAAAAGACAAAATTTTTATATTCTTGAAATTTATTTTACCAGTTAACGAGTTTTTTGTGGCAAAATCATTTAGCATTTTAGTGAATTTTATTTTTGAAAATAATAATATACTAAATTCAAAATTCTAATGAGTAGTTTCTCGGTTTTCAAAATATTTATACTATTGATAATAGCCATTAAAAATAGTTTTAAAAAATATAAAATTGATATTATATGAGATCCAGTATTTATTATACTTGGACCATTTTTACATATTATTAATATTAATCAGTTATTACAGTTATTATAGTAATCACTATAACCATATCATGAAACTATTGTCCTCAGTGCATATAGTTAAATAATAAAAACTACTCATTAGAATTTTGATCCTGATTTGTTAAAATGTTAAGAAAAAATAACCAACTAAATCATTTACAGTAGAAAAGGAGATTTTCATTTGAAAAAACGAAGTTTGAATCTTCACATGGCACTCCTTAAGTAGGTAGTACAAAAAAGACTCAAGAATTTTTAAATACGGTATTTAAGTAGCCTTTAATTATTAAAGTAAAGAAAAAAATACTCTAATCCTCTTGGCAAATTAATAATTAATTACTCTTGTATAGTTACTGATAAATTTGAATTTGTATCTAGATACTGTGATGGTTATATACTTAATATTTATATTGTTTTAAAATATATTTAAATGTATAATAGGTTTTGTTACACCTAATTCATTAAGTTGATGCCACACGCTCATGTTTTGTCTATTGACTTACAAACGTACCTACAACAAACCAAATTGTTTTCATCAGTTTCGATGATTAGCAGCTAGATGACGCCGCTGTATTATGATGATATTAGTTTTTAATTTTTGAAATTTCGATTTTTGATCCATTCACAAAAGCGAAACCGATGATTTATAATTACGAATAGAACGATTGTGATATTATTGGGCTGGGTGACTGGGTCCTTATTTTTGTAACATGATAATATGATATACCACTTTTAAAGTTACTTTAAATCATAATAACGTTAAAAATCAAACGGATAGACATAAATAGGTAAGTAGGTATTATGGTTTCATGAATTGATGACAGGGTTAAACTTAATTCAGTTAGTTAATAATATTTGTGAGTTAATAAGATCCTCTCATCTCATCACAATTTATACTTCTATCTACAGAATGCATTTTACCTGAGGGAAATCATTTTTTGGTGATCAGTATTTAACATTACTTAGGTATGTGACTATGTTAATATGTTATAATCTACCTATATAATTATAATCATGTTATTTTTAAATACCTACACACCAGTTAGTATACCTACATCATATTAATAATTTATTTTACTTATGACTACTGAAAACTATATTTACATAATATTCATATATTTTTTTAAATGTTTGCTTATAAATCAGTCAAAAATTACAAAAATAATATACAATTGGAATGTAAAATATTTTCTTTTAAATTATTAATTAAAAATTTAATATTTTACTTTATACTAGTAACTACTAACTATTAAGTTGTAGGTAGGTAAACTACCTATCAATAATACGACATTTAAACTAATTTTTAAAATTAATGTATCAATCTATTATTACAATAATAATACAGGTTTTTTTTGTTATTAAATAGTATTAAATAAATGTTTTATTATAATACCTTATAAATAACTAATAACAATTTAGTTTTTGACAATTTTATTATTCGCTATAATGTCTATTAAAGTTTTTATATATAAAATTTATCAACTTATCAGTATTTTTTATTTTAAGCTAATGTTTACCTATCTAATTTATTTAAATTAGTAAAATAATACATTTACAAAAATCTGAAAAAACTTTTAAAAAGCTAAGTTTATAATTTAAATTGATGTATAATCTAAGTAGGTACTCGATTAAAAAATGTATCAGATATTCAGGTACCTACCTACGACTGTCGACTGAATGTCTGAATGTCTGAATTAATTAACAATAATCATCACCTAACAATAATGTAAGTACCTTTATACATTGCACAATGTGTTAAGTATTGAATAATAAATAGTTAAAAATTACCAATTTTGTGTTGTGCATTTCTTTATTCTTATCTTATTACTTATTAGTTATTGCATAACACTCGTCCCTCCGTGTAAAATTTTCACAAAAAAATAAAAGAATACCGACGAAAAATAAATTTACTTATATAAATTTTCGTTTCGGACAGAATCTAAAATAAATGTCAACCTTTAATTATAAACATTTATATTCATATGTTATCAAGTTCTAAGTTCCCCATTCACATCCTCTTAAATTGTCTTGAGACAATTGCCTCAAAAATGTGTTATCTGTTCACCACTGTCGGGATTTAATGCATTTGATAATTATTTGGATGTAATGAAATATGGTAGGTAGAATTATATATATAACTATAGTTGTTTATACAAAGATGAAAGACTTCAAAAGTGAGTTGTTATTTCCAGGATTTAGCTAACTGAAATCACATTTAAAATAATTTCTTTGTATATTTTCATGCTGTAAACGGAACTTGTTATAAAATGTTATGTTTTACTATTGTAAATTAATAACAAAAAATGATTTATTTAGTATACATTTTTTTTTGGTGGCTATATATTTTAGGTAAGTATAATACTTATATACATTAACAGTATTATATAATACTGTACAATTACAGTACAATACAATTATATAATAAAATATAATGATATACCTGTTTTAATTTATTTCTATGATTTATTATAAAACACGTATTTACTATTGTCCGTATTATGTTTTATTTTACTTTTTAATTCCGAGAAATTGTCGGGAGTAATTTTTGTTCCCTGTAAAATGCATTGGGGTCTTTATTTATAAGTGACAATTTTTAATTTTTCATAATAATTTAATTTGTATACATTAAGAGTCTCATTGAATATTTCTTTGATTAGGTATTATAAACTTTACAATAATTAACTTAGTGAATGGCATTGATTCAACTTAATTAAATGTGAAATCAGTAACACTATATAATAATAATAATAATTTTTCATTGACGGAAATAAATTCCAATTAAAATAAAATAAAATAACAGTATGCGTGCAATATACAAACCTATAGTTGAAAAATAGATAGGTATACTGTACGTAGCTAAATTTTTAATAGGTCGGTAAGTAGGTAAGTACCTATACGTATAGCATTTTGCCATATTTAACAATACTCGAATGTAAATTATAAACAGTACATAGTACATATGAATACAATTGATTTTATATAAGGGTCATACTTTATTCCGTTCATTCAAGCATCAAGCGTTGTTTACGAGTTTTAATTGTGCCAAAGGCGGAGTCGTAGTCGGACATGTCGTACATCAAATTAGAAAGATTGGACCGTACATGTGTACAGAGCTTAACCGCGTCATGCCGACGATGTTATCTCAAAATTGGTTCTCGCGTGTAGGAGCGAAAATGATTAAAATATTTTTGAATCATATAATATTTTATGCGCATTGTACTATATAGTGTTAATGCGTACATAAATTATGTTTATATATTTAATATTATTCGGTATGTTGTATACGTTTGTATATTACATACTCGTATAATATACGTATCTTAAAATGTATTATTCCACTGAAATTGTTTTCGGCTATAATTTTTATGATCATGTATTTATTAGGTACATTTTGTTGTTCTAAAAAAAAAAAAAGAAATAATAAATAAATAATAAAATAAAATTTGTCGCGTTGGGTAATAATAAGTTTGATAGAGTCTATATCGGCCTAATGCTTAAACCATAGTCTCAATAACCTACTATAACGATATATTTTCTGATATTAAACATTTATCGTTGTGTTCTGTATTAATTAATTGTATAAATACTCATATTTTCTTCGTATGGTTATTCACCTACCTATGCGATAATAGTGATCGATATCTGAAAATCTACTCTTTTAATATTTTTTGTACGTTATAATTTTAATATTATAGAATTAATTTGTTCAATTTATATTTCAATAAACATGACATAGCATAATGTATAAACATTGTAAGATAAAACTCTCTAGAGGTATGATGAAATGTCGGAAAACAAGTTTTAGGTTGATTTACTTAAGAAATAAATATTTTAAATACACTATTATGCGTGGACTTTGTTGCAAAAAATAAAAATAGAAAGTCGAGCGACGAAAATACTTTTTTTTATCTTTGAAAAAACAACGTTGTTGCATTATTTTTATGCCTAACGTTGCAGACTTTCAACAATAATTATGCTTAATAAGCTGATTGCTCGATCCCATAATATCTGGTGCTGTCATATGTCAACCTTGCCATAAATTTTCGGAAGTGGTCCAATGTACGACTTAGATATGATTAAATCAGTGTATTGTTTCTGAACTTTAATCTTATTGTGTTTTATCATAATATGTAGTAAGTACAGAACTTTAGCTATTCGATTCCCTAAGGGAATTACTGTATTACATTATTATTATATTATAGTATATTTTATTTGTTTTTCTGATGCCAATAAATAACCATTATCATTTTTTAGTAAAATATATAATTTATTATATTTTATAAATTATAAATGTGGTTAGGTCGCAGAACATAAAAGGTGGATCCTTATTACACGACAGGTCAAACGTTGGGCCCGTGCCAAATGTACTGTTACAAAATTTAAAATTATACCATTTTAAAATTAAATGTTGATTTGCTCTTGCAGAGTTTAAAATATATCGGGGGCATGACTAAATATAGAATTTTAATGTTTTTTTTTTAAAACACAAAAAAGACTCTTGTGGCATATATATTCTAGTAAAGTAAATAATTATAAGCTTAAGTATCAAATAAATAAATACAAATATTTTTACATACTTTTAGCTATTTTATTATCATTATCATTAATATTATAAAAAATATTAATTAATAAGTGAATATAATATTTATAAAATATTATTTGTTAATGCTTAATAGTTAAAAACGTTGATCAAATGTTACGGTGTCAATTCATCATTAATACAGTCTCAGCTTCTATGGGTTACAAATATTTTTACTACGTACAAATTATAATAAAATAAACAATAAATTAATTAATATTTTAAATTAAATTTAAAATACTTTCAGTTGTCAAACCACTCGAACCACAATAAAAATGTATAAAAGTAAAAAAAAAAAAAAAAATACAAAATATTCAATATTTGCAGTTTAAAAATACATAATATCAGCGCTTTGGTTTTATTTTTGGCAGGCCAATGGAGGTGTTTTACAAAAAATTGGTGCTAATGCACGTCCTGCCCTCGACCTCACTCATCAAACGACACCGCACGATTATTAACTATACATGCACAATAATTATACGCGCGTATTAGAATATCGTATTACGAACAAATCGTCAATGTCATCAATGGATTTCGTCGTCGAACATAATGTTGTCAAGTGTATGTTTTGTGTGTCATTTTGCGAGTACATTATAAGGTCATTGGACTACTAACCGATTCACCAGACGGCAACAATGATATTATTATTATCAATATACGTATATATATATATATCGTTCGCAACAAGATATTGTTATGGATGTGTGTACTTGGCAGAGATTCCGATTTATGAACCGTCGTACGCTTTATGGCCGCATATTATAGTCGAATAATATAGATGTAATAAACTGCAGTTTATACAGAGCGATTATTTTAACGGCGATCGCCGATTATTCCGAAATAGATATTATATTGAGTCATTTCGGAATTTCATAATAATCCAACCAAGGAGGACATTTTTATGAAAACCGCGATGTACAGCGCACGACCAATCGAAAATATCAAAGCTGTAATAATATTATATAATAGTCGTGCTGTACCGCAAAATTATATTTAAATGTAACATTACTTTAAATTATTTTTGAAAATATTTTAATATCTTTATACTCGAAAAGACCAAGCGAATATTCTGCTTCAAATTGTAAAATAAAAAACTAAGGTAAATATTCGAAAACGAAAATATTTCGTTGATTTCATTAATAATTATACTAATAAGAGTGATTTATTTGTCTGAGAGCAACGTATAAAATGTTCAACAATCTAAAATTTTTCAAAAAGAAAAGGCCAGAATGAATTTAAATCCTTTCGAAGTAATAGGAACGATTGCTGGAAAAAAAAAGCATTGGTCTGTATATTATTGCTTTAATTGTACGGTACCCATTATGTCATAAATATACGATTAGTAACTATTATATACGCACACGAAAATGAGTTGTTAATGAATAGCAGATTTACATTAAGATTTGTTAAGATTTGTAACTGCGTGTGTCACCGTTGAAAACTACGCGTTGTACCTGTATATATACAGCAGCTGTCTATTACATAGTGAGTGTTTGTGCGAGGATTATGATTTTTGATTACAACACAATAATGATCAAGTTTTAGAAGAGGATAAAAAAATAAAATAAAACAGAAAATGAAAATGTCAGCGAAAATGTTACCGTCCCAGTGCAGTCAGTTTATATTTTCAAAATAAACAATGCCCGAAAACTTGTAGTTTATTAGTCTATGACTGCTGTAGATAAATGAGATCTGGTTGAAAAAATATTTACTAACCGCCGAACTTGCTCATTTGAAATATAAAGAGAGAGAGAGAGAGAGAATTACTTTTGTAGTACACCTCCCTTATAAATAATTTCAAACATTTTCTTATCAAAATACTTTTTAAAAAAATTATTTAAGCTGACAATATTTAGTACCAAAAAACATTTTTATCAATTCGCATATTCTTGATGAAACGTAAATGATTAAAGTGCTACATAATTACAAATTTAATACTTATTATAAAAATGAATAATAATAAATTATGACCAAAAATATAGATTTAGAAACTTCAAGTATTTTCAAATTTTCGAATATTAATTAAAATATACATTTGGTGTGTATAAACGGTGTATAGCTTTTAAGTTATTTTATGTAATTCCATATTTAGTCTGATCTAAAATAGGTACTATAAATATTAGCAACATTATAAATTATTCAAATATATTAGAATATAATTATTATCGCGGTAATATTTTGTTTAATGATTAGGACGATGTACCGATTTATTATAAATTATTATACAAATCAACGCTTAAATATTATGGTAAAATTTAAAAAAAATCACAAATATTTAAGTATTTACAGTTACAGTTTGTACATGATTTTGACACGAGACGTTTACAAACATGTTTTATATCCAATGAAATATGTTTATGTTCATATTTGACGATTTTAATACTACGCTGCTGCGTGTGTATACTAAATCGGGCAGCTTTATGAGATGGGTGTTGTCTAAAATTTAAAGAGAATTATATTTTATCGATGATCGGATGACTAATGTAAGATTATCAATGTAAAAAAAAAAAAAAAATTATACCTAAATATTAATCACAGTACTTAGTTATATTTTTGTTCTTTTAAATATTATTTATTAATCTACAATATATTTAATAATTATTAATTATTGTATTATAAACATACTGTTTAATGATTACAATAGGTACAAGCATTTTCGTTGATATTTCATGGTCATAAATAAAAATATATTAACACGACACTTTGTGTTAAATTTAATTTAGCTGATAACGGTAGTACAGCATTATTCATGACAAATTAAATAATTCCAGTGGATTTACTCTATCCTAAAACTCCGATAAACGTAAGTTATATACGCATCATAATTTTAGTACGACCATTTGGCGGATTTGACCAAGTATAAAATATAGATCTAAAATTATATTTCATATAACTATTTTATTCTGTCTGTAACCAATGACAATTCTATCTTTATAAAATCGTTTTTCATGAGTAAACAAATCTCTGCGTGGGTCCCACTTTAAAAGGCAAAGTTTAAAAATGTTGATTCGAGGTGCTCATCCTCGCGTATAGTATTACTTAAGTACTAAATTTCAGAATCACGAATGTGATAGACTTGGCTATGAATTACACACATACACACACACACACACACACACACACACACACACACACACATTGCCTTTTATTAATATAGATTAAAAAGCTGTAGTGATTGTAGTTTGAACGCGTTAATCTCAGTATAACTACCAGTCTGATTTGAAGAATTTTTTTTGCGTTAGATTATAGCCCGCTTATTGAGGAAAGTTATAGGCTGTATTTATAAAATCACGGAAAATCCTGCCTCTCAATATTGACTAGCACATGTATCTTGTTTCGAATAACTAAATTGGAATGGTCTTTGGTTTATTTATAAGGATGCTAATAGATACAGAAAAAAAAAAATTATCATCATTGGATCAATTTTTTTTTCACGAACATTTTATATAAACTTTAAGCGGTGAAGATTTATTTGGATAAATACAGCTTTTTCGCGGTCAATTATAATATGGTCTCCAATTCTAGGATAATTACAATCTTATAATAATTTTTATCATTTATATTTTGTATTATAAATGCATAGTATCGACATTTTATACTATGTATGGTTTTTAAACGTATACGATGATTAAATGTAATATTGCATGAGACACGCGCAGATATATTATTGGCTGTTCGTCTATTTATGTCTCTCTTTTTCCGGGAAGTATTTGAAACAGATGAACCGACTTTTTACGAGGTTCCCACGGGTATTGTATTAAACTGTACATAATTGAAAAACAGAAAACGATAGAAAGATAGATCGATTAATTTGAAGCCGAGTGGTCCATATATTTGTAGCTTATAGATTCAAAAAATACACGTAGAATTTAACAAAAATTTCAAAAATTATTTGTTTAAAACACGAAAAAAAGTTTATGGCAGCGGTTCTCAAACTGCGCTCCGCGAGAGTAGTCTAGAGCAGTGGTTCTCAATATTTTTAATACTACGGTCCAAATTTACCCCAAAAAATCTTTCGCGACCCACGTTGTTTCACTTTTCAAAAAGTAGTTGTAAAAAACTAAAAAACTAAATTTGTATCATATAAATATGTATAAATTTTTAATATTATATATTTAGTATTTTATAGGTTTATAATCAATTTTTTTTAATAAATGTACTTTTAATAATGAGGTGTATGCGAAATGTGTGCTTGTTTTCTGTAATGATTAATAACTGCATTGACATCATAATTCAAAAAATTGTTCGCAACCCACTAAAACTTGACTGATGACCCACACTTTGAGAAACGCTGGTCTAGATGCTCTGTGGCTCCCCGGGCATATCTGTATAAATTAAATTCAAATTATTAAATTATTATTATATTTCTTTTATACTATATTCAATATCATTTGGACCGCATACCAATATGTATTATTTTAAACGTTCAAAAACTTTAAACTATTTATAAATCTACATATTTTGTGTCATAGTCAAAATGAGATTAGATAAAAGTCGGGTTTTTCGTTCATTTGAAATATTGTACGATAATTTAGTTTTCTTATCTACAATTGTACAATTTACATTGTAGATGAATCTACGAAGTTCTAATAATTTTTTCAGTCATTACTGGTTATCCATCGGCCGCTGACGCAAATATTGTTATTTCGGTGTTTATTCCGTATTATTACGTGTGGTACTTACCATCAATTATTTTTATTGTTAACAATTTTTTTTTGTGAATAAAAATTTAAATGGATCGTATAAACTTTATGGCATGGATTGAACTATGTTGAAAAATGTCCAATCAGTACAGGCGGATTGCCTATCTCGGTTGAAATACTCGTAGTGCACAAAGAGAGTTACACTGACGAAGATTTTTCAGTGAGCCGGTGTACACTAAAACAGATATATTCTAATATGTAGCGCTGTATTTTATATTAGTTCATTTTTATTGTTTGAAGTCGACATAATATACTGTTAGTCTAGTAATATATATAATATTAATAATAATACTGTGAGTATTATTACTGATATTAGTGATATTAGTTAGACGGCGCAGTATATAGACAATTTCGGTACACCAGCCTTATATAGAGAAAGACAACGAATATGCGGTTTCAAAAAAGTTTGATAATGTAAGTATTATAGATTTTAGTTAAATTTGTGTTATTAGCATATAATTATTTGCATTGAGCGAATGGCAATGAAAATAAATTATTTTATAGCTAAATCCTAATCTTATTTTGTTATTTTGGATTTATCTACCAACGAATGACTAAATTATTTGTGTTTGTGAGTGTGTGAAGAGTGAGGGACAGAAACATTACTATTGGCACGTTTCATGGCTATATAATGTACAGGGTGCTTCATAAACTATGCTACGTCCCCTTTCCTTTTTCAATAATGCAGTTATAAATAAAGGTGGTAGTGGTATTTTAGAAATGTACATCTACTGCAGTACATTAAGTGTCAAGTGGGTCACTGTAATGAATGTGTTAAATTTGAATTAAACGATATATCATAATATTATAAATGAAAAACGATTCTGAGTGGAGGCGGTCTGTCGGCCTATATCACTAAGTACATGTGATGATATATTTTTTGATATTAATATTTTTTTGAAGTAATATTTATTATTTAGTTATTAAAGTCATTTATTTTATATTATTAATATCAAAGTAGATTGATTTACTATTTTTCGGAAATATCGCATTTATTATATAATTAGTACCTATTTAATTATTATAATAATATGCATTTATACCATATTAATATATCAGTGCTATTAATTTTAGTGTAAATACCGTTAAACAGTGTGATTAGGCTCATAAAATAAGTAGATAATGTCTTAAATTAATCTACATAATATTTTGAAAATGTAATTGTTAAAAAATAATTGGGTTTGTATTCATTTTACATGTTTTAGTTTCATTGTGAACTATTTATGAGGAACATTGTATTACATTTTCAAATGTTAGTTATGATAAATGTCTACAGTTAATTGTTTTTTAATTACAAAAACAAAAATTGATTTTGTTAAATACAAGTTTTGCGTAAAAATTCCCTTTTTCTCTTATTTTTTTCTCGGTTATTTTGAAAAGTACCTACTGGCAATGTTTTACTTTAAATCGCTTCTCTCAGCATCTAAAATCTGATTTTCGGAGTTTATAAATTTACTTAAAGACAATATTTTCATTTTTCTGAGATTTTTTTGTACTATTTGAGGAATGTTAAAACTAAGACGTTCTATTTCAATAGATATGTTTTATAAACTTATTTTTATGATTTTTTTTTAAGTATTTAAACTGATTACCATAAATAATGATAGCATGATTTTTGATATAATAATAAATTTTATGTATATATATTATGATGTTAATACATATATGTTATAATTATGTAACAATAATTTCTAAATATATCGATGCTTTATTGTTTTAAGTAAATAATAATAAAGGTAACAAATGAAAAGTCAAGCAGGGGTATATATGTATATATAATATATATCATGTTAGTATATTGCATACGCATATCGATAAGATGATAACACTTATAACTCATGTATCAGAGAACTTTATACAATTTTCATATGAACTATACGTTGTTAAACTAGAAGTTTTGGTCTCAAGTGTGTATTTAATGAGATTTAGTTTTCAAACCTAACAAACTCACACGCACACATCTACACTCTCAGATATTTAACTAGAGGAAAAATGTAGTAAGTGAAAAATAAAATAATATATCCTGATTATCATCGGTGAGTGGGTATTTCTAAATCAATAAACCAAACGAGTAATAGAATAAGAACGACCGTTTTGTCGACAGCTCGACAACCGTAATTAGGTAGGTATGTGTTTTGTTCAACAGGAATCAATATGTGGTTTGTATCGTGAAATTTCGTCTCCGCCCGCACAGTGCACGATGACGACTACTATTCTAAAAATAGTCCATAGACTTAAATTTATTGACAGTCCCAATTCCGCGCCACGTCCACCCATGCAAAAGCGACTGACAACTCGCCACGAACACTCACGAATCGCATACATTTCAATTGAAAATCGTTCGATTTATGTATACGATTCTGAAGGTAATACGTATATTAATTGCGGATAAAGAAAAATTAGCTACACGTAAATTTGAATTATTATTTTATACATTACGTTCTAATGGCTGACCATATATTATAATCGTGTTACACATATTATTATAGAAATACTTATACGATAAGGTCGATATGGAATCCACTGCACAGGAAGGAAACTGATATAAATTTATATAAGCAACATTTATCTCCGTTATATGTTTGCGTGTTTGCATAGGGACGCAGGTTAAATACACGGGTAATGTCACTAATTTGTGTACCCATCTTGCACAAAATAAGATGATAAATATCTTGATGTACACTATATGATAGGTACATGTATATTTAAATTTATAATTATATTTTTACGTTTCGCTGCCCAATTAAATCAGAATCAATGAACCGTTTTCCAAGAAATTGTTAGTACCTACACATTTTCATGTTTGAACAAAGTGCGATACTTACCCATGCTTACCTATATTATTATGAAACGTTCATTTTTGATTCCTAGAAAACACATGATTTTTTTTTTTTGATAATTCTTAAAGGTTATTAAAATTTTTATAGAATATTAACTTCAAGTCATCATTATAATATATTGTTATTAGTATTGGTTTTAATAAAATGTAGATACCACCGTAATAAATAATATTACTATAAGGCGTTAGTTAAGACATAATATACATGCATTATGTACATATTATTATAATATAATACAGAGAACAAACACGATTGTTTTTAGAGTTTAAACAGTTAAAATAATTATTAAATTATTAATAAAATATTATTAAAATCGTATGGTACATTAATAAATCGATAGTCTTTTATTTTAAAAAGCAAAAAAATATTATAAATTTAAAACATTATTTTTTTAAAGATGTTTTCGTTGACTGATATTTATAGTCAAGTTTAAGTTAATATGTATGCGTTTACATCTTAAAATAACATTTTTATATGTTTATAATAATCATATCTATTATGTTTTAATAAAACAAATTAATTGTATTCGTAATAATAAGAAGCTGTTATTTCATTTGAAAAAATAATTTTAAATATCATTACAATATTCCTACCACTTTTGATCTTATTATAATTATAAATGGTATTTTTTAAATACGAAAAATCAGAAACAATATTTTCGTGAATTCTCTAGATTACTTTGATAATTATTAATCCGATAATCATATACTTCATCTAAATTTGAAATGGTTTACCCTAGCAGCTAACGTATGAACTATATTATATTTTATATTTTCTAAGGCCTAAATATATTTCATAGTAATATTTTTTATTCGGTTACAACTGAAGATATAAAAAAGAGAAGCAGCCAATTGTTCGTGGTGGTCAAAAATAAAATGTAATTTTAACTATAGTGTAAAAATTTATTAAAACTATAATCATAAATAGCTTCGATGATTTATATAAATATTAACTCACTGTGACAAACTTTCATCATTAGCTATTATTTAATAAATATTAATTTTTAAACAAATTTAATTGATTAAAAAAAATTAAAAGCTATAAATAGTTATTATACTTCATGTTATATAAAATATTCTAGTATCACTTATTACGCGATTTCAACGATTGCTCAAAGAATTTTTTTTTTGTTTTTCGTACTTGAATAAAAGGTAACTTCATATTTTTGTACACGACATAGATAATATCCTAATGTTTCAATTATTTTTAATACATATTTAAAAACAATAAAATATTATTCGATCGGTATAATTATTATGGTTGTATAATTAATTCTACATCGATTAATATACTTGTATTACTAGGGACCTATACAGACAGATATAAGATATCTCTACAGTACCTTAATATTACTATTTTATGTGGTGTTTCCAAAACGTGGTTATTAATTTTCATGTATTTCCTTATCGATTTTACTTTCGATTTTCACAAACTCATTTTTGAACCCTATACTATGGATTATTTGAATTTTTACCATCTAGTTTAATTAATATTC
This sequence comes from Rhopalosiphum maidis, assembly GCF_003676215.2. Lineage (NCBI taxonomy): Eukaryota > Metazoa > Arthropoda > Insecta > Hemiptera > Aphididae > Rhopalosiphum > Rhopalosiphum maidis. The sequence continues at coordinate 6,774,571 of NC_040880.1, read as the reverse complement.
AAAGCTCAACTAATTTGATAAAATGTATTAATATGCCCAAAAATATAATAATCATGCTTATTAACATTCCTCCGTTTATTTGTATCAAAATTATTGTTAACAGCAGTATAATAAACAGTGTGTAACATCGTCCATACCTTATAGTGGTTAATGTTAATTGTATCCGGTAAATGTCGGAAGTAGTGATTAAAAACAAACAGTTTAATAATAATATACAATAGTCAAAGTGTTTAGTTAATATGCATATTAATACCGGATAATATTAGCATTAGCATTTAGCCGAATGGCTGACTTTAACCGTAACAAACTAACACGTCATGTACACAGTAAAATGGTAAACGGTAAATTTGCAAATTAGTTTTGATTATTGATAACAATAATAATAAGTTTTTTCAAGTATAATCAAAGTAAATACACATTCTAGGATTTAAAAAAAAAAATTTAAAGGAAGTTTATTTCTATACATAATGCATTTTTAGACAATATAATATATAAATAATAAATATGTAAACATAATATACATTTTACATTTTAATAAATAAATTAAAAATATTGTTGGTCTTCATAAAACTAATAAAAAATACCCATCGTTCAATTGTAAATAATTCCACAAAATTAATAGACAATGCATACATGCACACACTGTTCATTTTATATTCATAAAATAAATTTTATAAAATAATAAATACAATATTTATAGTACACATTATTATTATAAAAGTTTATATACCTATATTCAAAGAAAATTTCAAAAGGAAATCAATATTTTATTATTCTTGTTGATTTGTATACTCATTGAAATTTGTAAGACTAATAAATGAAGAACATCTACAAGAAAAACAAACACGCATTTATCGTTTGTTTAAATTCAATTAGGTTTAATTTGGGTTTACTCTACAGTAAAGTCGTTATTTTACAATTAAATAATTTTTTTTCTATCGTGGTTGTATCAAAAAATAAAATAAATACATTTAAAGGTATAATCCGTTAACATTTTATTGGTAGATAAATTTTAGAAGTTAATTTATTTTTAATAAAAAATAAATAAAATAAACATTATATAAAAATGAAGGGAAACATTATAATATAATAGACCTTATGTTTGGCACTATTCTTTGCCCGTTATGCGTTTAACAAAGTTGTGCATTATTTATTGGAATTTTAAAGCAATGATAAACTATTGAATTGAAATGAAGTAAAAGGGATTTTGAGCATAGTTGAAATAATAGTTTTTTAAACATTAAGTGATCATACAAATTTACCTTATATATTATATTATAATTTAAAAAAATGTTATAATATAGTTATATTAAGTGTATTTATTGAATCAAAATGTTAAATCTATTTAAAGTTCTATTAAAATAAATTTAAAATTATCTATAATTTTTTTGAAATTAATTGATTTTGTTTAAAAAATATATATATATTCCTATTACAAAAACTGTTACTAAAAAGGTGTCAAATTAAAATTTTTGAGATTTTTAAATTATGATAAGGTTTTTGGTACATGTTTATAATTCATTGTAATAAACATTTTATTTCCTTATACCTTATTATAACGTTAAAACGTACAATTTATATTTAACCATAGTGGGCACAATGATTTTTTTATTAGTCTAAGACTATTAGTAAATATACCTTTAAGGACTTAATTATAAGTAATTAAGTATGTATAATATTAATATAAATATTTATGTTTTTAAATATACATTTATATACTTGAAACTGTCATTGTATATATTAAATAATATTAAAAAGTTATTTATAACTTAACAAACGAACTCAGATATTATTAGAATGTTTACTTTTATTTCATTTTTTTGTCAATATTTTTTATTTTTATGTTTGATTTTAGTTTTATAACTGTGTGAATTGTGTATTTATTGGATAAATGAGTATTTATAAATTGTGCATAATACGAAGATATACCGTCTTCCTTAATGGAGACTTACGGTCTACCGACCAATGTATTTTGTTTATGATTGAACTTGCAACCATACAATACAATTCAATACCGTATTGTAAATATTCTATTTTAATATGCAATCGCACAATATTCTCTGGTACGGTGTCAGTGTGTCATAAGTCTGAAGTCAATTTTCAATTGAATATATAACTGCTGTTGTTTGTTATAATGTTTGTTCCCCGTCTACATGCACTCGTATGTTTCTCGTGCTACAAACTACAAAGCGATTGAGATATTTCAATTGTCGAACTCTATTTACCATTTCAACTGAGTCGACAATTGTAAATTTGTTTATCGGTTGTCCAACTTATTTCACTTTGCTATGCTATATGAAGTTAATTAGTAATTACATGGTTATATAATGTAGATGTCGAGTTATTACGGAATTCTAAGATCCGCCCGTTTATTCATTTTAAGTTACCTATAAGCTACAGGTGTTTGTTTTTAAAACATCGAAACAACTTCAGTACTAAATATTTATTAAAAGACATTAAAGTTAATGAAATGTACAACGAACGAGCTCAATAATATCACTGTACACTGTACAACAGTGTACATATTGTTATTATTATATAAATCAGCATTTTCTGCAAGTAGTTACGAAATTATTTTAATGAGAAATAAACGATTGTTATGGCATTATTCAAATATTTTGTACACGATATGTGTGTTTTCAATCTTTTTAATAGTTATTATTTAATGTTTCAAGAATACAAATGTAGTTAAATACCATAAACATTATTTAAAAATGGTTTATTTACATTATTATATAGGTATTTCGATTTAATGTTATAATAAATACAAAATATAATTGTTGTCCGCTATTGAAAACGGACCAATCGGAAAATCGACACTTCCTACAAGTATTGTTTCTGGTCTGTAAATCTTTCCTACTGGACTAGGTTTTCATAAACGTACTTCATACATTGAAATGTGAACTGCGAATAACATTTAAAACGAGTCAAAATTGACGAATATTGAATATACCTATTTTACATCCATATTTATTAATACTACGAGTAACAATAATAAGTATATATTTTTTTAATAGAACCGAAAACCGATATTAATTGTTACAAAGAAAAAACACATGCCATTGCAATACATTTCTACCCCGTTTTCGAAAGTTTGTCTTGATGCTTAGAAAAATTATCAAAGATTAAAACCATTTAAAAATGACTTTTAATAATACAGACTTTTAACATTATAAATAAAGAACTCAATTATACCGAATTATCATCTTAGGGTATTAAAATAGCACAAAGTCAATTTTCTCTGATTTTAATCAGTGCACTACACAATATTTTTTTTCAATTATTACAAAGTTAATCGATTTTAAAAGGTTAATTTTTGACAACTTGTTGGAAACTTTAATTATATAATACAAACAAATTAAGTTTTTCTTATTTGTGATTTTGAAAGTGTTTATGATGAACAAATTATGATTAAACTATCGCTGTTGTATCGAATACTTATATACTAAAAGGACATTTTCGCTTTTGAACATTTCCCCTTAATTTATAAGACTCTCGTATAACAATAAAGTATTATGAATAATGATTTTAGACATTTTATATTGCTCTGCCCAGTATTAAACATTTTTAATTCTAATTTTTAATTTCAAACGAAATGATGTTTGAAAAAATAATGTAATTAAGTAATTTACGTGTTATACAAACAGGAAATTAATTAGATACTTAAAACTTAAAATAATTTTATAACGAGTGCGCTCCAGACCATTTTTTTAATAAGAAAATATGGTTTCATACAATCTTTAGCATCTCGAAACTCATTATAGACATATTAGCCCATTACTCGTATATTGTGTGTACAATTCTGCAAGGAGTTTTGTATGATTTACATTGAAAATAATAAACCAGGTAGGTATTACTGAAATAATGTATATTTTTCATTGTCATTATTTTACTATTGTTATACAGTATAATGCGCTACCTATATAGTATTATCATTATAAATAAGTGGATAGTTCCCATTTATAGTTGCTCGTAGATACCGGAATAAAGTGTGTGTCGGGTTTGCGTCTTGCAAAGTTAAGACAAATAATAATATTATTATATAATGTTTTGGTTTCGATATTTAGACAAATACTAGTTCGTATAGCTGCACAATGCAACGACATTCATTATGTTCTGATTTAGACTTGTGTACAAGCATTCAATATTCTATATATATACACGATATATAAATGTCACTATTGTTTGTCGTACTGTAATTATTGTCTGTTTGCCTACAGATATTAGTACTATTTCGATGGTTAAACAAATTTTATAATATACGCCCATCTACTCGACGACGCGCGTCTATATACGTGTACGAAGAAAATGTAAACTATATATTATATTGTCTATACCTACATTATCTAAACCTTTGCGACATTATTTCTGCGATTAAAAATGTATTCGAGTATTTTCCGTTTGGTGATCAATTGGTTATAATTATTTAATGTTATAAATTGTACGCGAAAAGTTAAGAAGTTACGAATTTATTTCGCAATCGGCGCTAAATATCAATCAAAAGCATAAAAAGGGTAAGATATTTTGTAAACTGAAAATGTATACAACTAATATTATTATATCATATTTTTGTTAACGTTTTTAGCCAAATACTTACACTGTAGTTCGTAGAGCTGCATAATGCAGTGACATTCAATATTCACTATATCTTGATTTAAACTTGTGCACAAGTATAGAATGTTCTATGTATTTTGATATAAATGTAAACATGTCATCATTGTCTGTCGTACTACTCGTACTGCAATTATTGACTGTTTTCCCGCAGACTTTAGCACTATTGCGATGGTTGTATACATTTTAAAATATACGATTCAATGTGTCCAATGTGTTCACTGTTCATATACTCGACTTGGCAAAATTAAAGTAGGGGTACTGTTAATTTTTAAAAAAAGAGCGTCCCCATCACTTGTTAAACGTTACTAAGCCGTGGGGGCTATGCCCCCACACTCTCAATACTTCTCTTTAAATCATATGAAAAATATTTATAAATAATCAAACTAAAAAAAAATTACTGTAAATATTATATTGTATATTTTAGCTATAACTAATATAATAACAAACTCAAAACTAACTAAATAAAAAACAATTCATTTTAACTATTTTTTTTAAATAGTTCCATAATTTATCATAAGACGTATATTCTAGGATGCAATAGTAGTTAGAACAAATATTTTATGGTACAATTTGTAGTGATGATTTAAGATAATTAGTTAAATAATAATAATAATAAATATCTTAATAATTATTAAATCTATGGTAAGAAAAATTATTATGATGTTATCACGTGCGTTTTGATAAAAATTCAGAATGATGCAGTGTTCCCTTAAAAATAAAAGTAGAGGAACGCTAAAATTTCTAAAAAATTAGTTGTGGTACTCCGTCCCCCTGCGTCCCCTCCCAAATCGAGCACTGACGAAAACATACACTTTTTACTTCTGCAATAAAAAATGTACTCGGACATTTGTTATTTGGCAATTAATTGCCAGATAAATAAATAGGTACCTAACATAGTAACATTGTGAATTATACATGTATCGATGTTATTTATAGTTAATAATTATAGATTGATAAGTATATGTAACACTGTTTACCTTATCGACGCGTGACAATAACGGTGTTCTAAAATCTAGTGCTCAAAATTCGTACGATCGTGAATATACGAGTATTTATAAATAGTCTATAGGCACAACTTAATATCCTTAATTGTAAATTTTGTTGTCTTACAATATAAATGTTAATGCTGAACAATCTTAGATATTTTTTTACCCTTTAAACAAAATATAATGTAATCTACATTTGTTATTTAAGTTATAATATCGTGTAACTTTATGATGTATTATCAAACTATACTTGTATAACCGAGGTATTACAAAAAAAACAAAATAATTCAGTATTTATGATAATTGATAACTGATAAGTTTGAAAAAATTAAGTTATTCGAACAGAATAAAAAAAATGATAAAAAAGAAAAAAAAGAAAATGATAAAGAAATATTTTCATTCTTTACTTATCAAAATGAAACGACATTGAACTTTTTTACAGGTGAATACCAACAATTTTGGTACGGGTATCTGCCCACCCTGCCCGCACACTAGAACCGCCACTGTTTACAGAGATGTTAGGGTGATAAAAAGTTCGGTACTCGTTAAGTATTCTACTTACAACCTACGCGGCATTTTTTTGGTTAAGAATGCTACGGCTACAATTTTATTTTTATCTAAAAGCATAATATTTAATATTGAAGAAAATTAATAACCAACTAACCAGACTAGATATTATATTTTGATAATTTAGTGCCTACTACCCACGCGTGTTTCGAAATGTAGATCAATTTATATAAATAAATATAATAACATACCGTCGTAATTTACATTCCTGCAGTTGCTAGTGGGCTTTAGCTAGCGTATAAACTCTGGTAAATTAAGTTAGATAATAAAATATTAAAATGAATAAAACTTTAATAGTATTTATTTATTTTTTTAAAGTGTAAATTCTGCGTTTCAGTGAGTTTGTGTAACGCGAACGTGTGATCGTTTTATGATAAATTCGTAGATAGGCAAACATCTCAATACATCAAATCGATCACGATTTAAAAATTATGTGATTTGTAAGTTTAAACGCATTAATATCATAATATTCATAATATATAATATTATAAGTATTAACCAAAGTTGTGATAAGAGAGTGCGGACTTATATTTAACATTTTCGTTGAAACAATAAATCGTATGCCCAAAACCGCATCTGCTTACACGATGCACAGAATAATTTTAAAACTTAGTATATTTACGCATGAATAAATCACGAGTGTATATCGCTATAATATTATTGTCTGTATAAAGTATAATATAATTACTTGTATAACAATACCTATACTTGCAGAGCGTACAGTATATATAATATCGTAACGAGACACCGATTCGGTAGTGGGCAATGAGTGGAAGAAAAACGGACGGTTATCACAATAATATTATAGTACCAGCGAATAATAATAATAAAAGTATATCATCGCGGTCCGTTGTCCATTATGTGCGTATATTATTACTGTGGCATTACCTATAATACTGCGCAGCGTTCACCCGTATATACCGGCGGACGCTGACGTATATGCGAATAAGACATTTGCCGCAATATTGTATTTGTAATTCGAAACGACTGCAACGGCGAAACAAGTATTACAACAAACCTACAAAGTAACTGTACCCGCCTGCTTTATGTTGTATATTTTAACTTTAAGTATACGGATCAGCCCATCTCTCCCGACATAACCGTATATATATATATATATATACAGTCGCTGAATAATATGCCTACGCTAAAGCTATATATATATTATATTCTACTTTTTCGTGGGAATCGGCCGACGACTTTCGATGTAGTCTTCATTCACATAGAATCGCGCGGTATAGGTGAAAATTGAAAAGAAAAAAAAATTAATAAAAATAAATCATACCATCGCATCACGTCCATCGTGCGCACTCGGACATGACTTCTGACCACAAATAATAACACTTTAATGCCCGTTTCAGATACACAACAAAATATCTCGGGGGTAAACTTGACAAAAAACCGACGTGGGTGCACGCCGTACATGCCACACGATATCAAATTAAATTAACGTCTGCGCTTAAACAGATCATTTGTCCACACTAAGATCTAAACTAAAATTCCTTACAAAACCAAATCTCTTTAACCTATTCTTTCTTATCTGGCATACAAATCTTCTACTCCGCTAAAAAACCCAACTTGAAAAAAATTCAAATAATACAATAAAAACATAAATATTATCTAGTTAATCACAAATGAATGCGCCATTTTATGTCAAAAATCAAACATTTACAAGGACTTCAGACGATAACGATTGCAGAAATAGTAAAAACAATCGTACTATCGTTTGCTATATGCCCATTATAGTCTTTATTAAATTACCACGAAAATTATTCTAACCGATTATTGGAAATCCGCACTCAAGAGGTTTAAAATAAACAGGTGAGCATTTATTGTCTGTTTCTTAAAAAGGAAAATAAATGTTTTATCTAATACCATAAATGATGTGCGGTTTCTCGAAATCGAGTTTTTTGTTAATTTTATTTGATCGTGCTAATCAATTAAAGAATTCAAAAACAAAAACAAAAACCTTAGAATACGACGCAATGCATAAATATACACTTAATAATAATAATAATAATAGTTAGTTGTGTCGTCTATATTGGATTTTTGTTGAGCGCCTACACCGTCATGCTACGACGGTGATGCAGAGTTGTCCCGCAAAAAGTTTCTAATTGGATGGGAAAACCCACGGCGGAATGAAAGGATGTGCATGCAAAAGATCTCTTCATTACTTGTGGATAGCTATGGAAAGGAGGGGAAGTTGGATAGAAGTTAACCGAATCAGCGATATCTGCAGCAGTGGTTTGGTTTGGAATCCGATAGTATGCTGCAAAGTTAGTGAAGAAAACAACCGTTATTGGTGATCTATACTTAAAAAACACCTAATAGGTATAATATTATTATAGCACTAGTAGTTTAACATTTTAATTACCTACGATTAAAATTAACCACATGCGAGTATGAGAATTCACATTGAGAATTTTGTTTTTCAATTTGAATTTAGAAAATAAAAGTAATTTAGCTACAATTTGTATTTCTGCAGAATATATGATAGCTTAACCAAAACTATAAAATGAAAAATCATAATATGAACCATTTAAATACAATTTTGATATATTTTATTATAATACTGGCGTGTCTATAATGTTTAAATTAATTTTTTCTGGGATTGAAATTGTTATCATAAAATTTAATAAATATTATTTGACGCGCTCAGAATGTTGTTGATTTTTGGCTAATTTTAATTACTAAACAATTTAGGAACATTTGTAATATAATTTCATGAAAATTTAGTTTAAATAAAATAATTGAATATTTAAGTTTTTTTATTAGGTAATTCTCGTGGCGTTTAAAAAAATATCAAATATTTTTCAATGATATGCATACTAAGTTTCGTTGAATTCAGACTGGTTAAAATTGTTTTAAATATATATAGCATCTAGTGTAATCGATATACGTTTATAGTGAATGATCTGTTGAGATTTTATCTGCCCAAAATGCATATTAGCACATTGTACGTTCATTTAGAACTACAATTTCGCCGTAAGTATTTTGCTCTATCATATAAACCAGGATGTTTAATATTCTATGTATAGAGATAATTTTTTTAAATCTACAAATATTTATATGTATAGTTTGATAATATATTAATATAAACGATTGGATTATGAATTATGAAAATGTAGTAATCAAGTGTAATAACATATATCTAAACATATAATTATCGCGTCCAATTAACGAACACCTACAAAGAGTGGATACCTCCAAACAACGGAGTTCTTTAGGGAAAAAACTAAACCCTCTGAATAGTGGACACCTCTGAAAGACGTACATAATTTTAGGAACCGAGAGGCATTCAAATGAAGATTCACTAAGGTTTCTAATGCTCGATATGGCTTCTCGCTACTACTCATTGATTACTTAAATAGATATAGATTAAAACCTAATAGTAGGCTGCGGTATATTGGTATTAAATTTAAGTATAAATTATGGTACAATTTATTAAAATATGTTTTTTTGAAATAATCACGTCACGTGAAATAATTTAAAGGAAATATATTCTTTATTATTAAAAAGCAATATGTGTGTTGTGTTCAAGCGATCCATGTAGCTGCAAAGTCTATCGCACTTTTGGTTCCGAAATATGGTATATAGGTTTATGCTACACGAGGGCGTACACATCAAAGCCAAACGTTTCAATCGCAGTTCATTCATTTCGGCAAATTGAATGAAAATAATTTTTATTTTTAGGTTAAGAGTGCACGCAGGAGACTTGGAACAGTGTGGTCTTGTAAAACTGTTTTTTTTTTTTTTAAATTTAATAAAAAATATTGTTTAAAACAGAATAAATTTAAGTGCGTTTTATAGGTGTGTATTGTTTAGAATTTTTAGGGCATTACATTGCCATCCCTAATAATAATTTTATTAAAATACCTAGACGTACACGGATGTCGCCAGTGACGCCGGCGGCGGCAGTAGCAGCAGCAGCAGCAGCAGCAGCAGCAGTCGTCGTCGTCGTCGTCGTCGTCGCCGCCGAAACCGGAACGAAAATACAATTATTATGTTTCGTTTTCTCGGCCGGGGCCGCCCACCGCGTGTGCTACCGCGACGCATCCCGCCAAAAGCCGACGCGAACCGAACCTTTGCCGCGAGCCTTTGATACCTACCTACCTACATACCTATAATACATTTACCGACGAGCGTACGTCGACGACGCGCGACGCACGCCGCCGCCGCCGTGGCGTGTTATTATTATTATTACTATTACCGCACCGCGACGCCGGACCCCGCGAGCGCTGTTCACTTATGCGTATTGTTTTCGCGCCTCTGAACATCGGAAGTTCCGGAGTGCACAGTTTGCCGAGCAACCCGACGGCACGGCCGTCGGCCCGACCGAGCAACGATATATAATAATAATAATAATAAAAATATCATCATATATATATATATATATCTACTAGTACACAGTAGACGCGGGTGAAAAACAATATAATATATTGTACAACCGTATAATGACGACGACGCCGACGACAGTACGCTATAGGTAACAATAATAATAATAATAATGATGATGATGATGATGTATAATACGCGCGATCGACGGCGTTATTAGAATTTCGTACGACATCGAAGCCGACACGAATGTAATAATTATTCGTCTAAGTAACCGCGTACGAGGTGTCCGCACGATATTTATAAAAATATTATTCCGAATAAGGCAAAAAAAAAACGGTCTGCTTTACGCCGCACACGTCGAAAACAATATACGATAATAATAAATGTCGTTATTATAATATTTCGTATTATTATCGTCGTCGCCGTTCGATATAATAATATTTACGCGACGTCCGAAGATCATTCAAACACGGAACGCAGCCCATCGAAATCATCAGTATAATGTAATATTATTATTATTATTATACACACGAGTGCCGCCGGTAATATACCTATCGCACACGCGTTCGTCGTTCACGGCATTAACTGACGTTTGTGGGCGGCATGACACGTTCAAATGAAGTCTTCGTTTTTTATCTACTCATCACGCTACAAGGTAAGACGCACGAATTATGTATTACATCGTGATTATTTTGTTTTCATTTAAATTGTCGCAGTTTTTTATATTTTTGTAATTTTAATTACGATTAATAGTAGGTACCTATAATACTGCTATGATACACGTTTGTAAATAATGTTATCGGTATAGACATACCTACGACATTTTTTTTGTTTATAGTGATTCGCATTAGTGGGGGGGGGGGGTGTTATTTCGACGATATCTGTAAATCATTATCTTACGATACCTATGTATTTTATTTTGTCGGTTTTTTTTTGCGGGGGCTAGACATTTTTTTTGGCGGGGCGTTATGGATCTACAACTGTACCACCCGTATTTGTACTTATTTTCATAATCATTACGATGATGTATCGCATTTATTTTTTTTGAAAAGGACGGAAGAACATCCTAGGTAATTTTTATCATACCCGCCGATCGTTCAAATAATTAATATATTAGCGTTTGGACGGACGAACTATTTTTTTAAAATAAAATCTGCTATATTGTCTAAACCATATTCATAAGCAAACATTTGTTTTATCTTGGCGGAGATTTTATTATTTTGTAAAACTGTGTACTTATAATATATTATACATATGTGTTTTTCAGTATTTCATTACATAAAAATACATAATATATTAATATATTCATATATTAGTTTTAATTGTTGGGTATGAACTATACGCGCAATATAATTTAATAAAAATAATAGGTAGGCACTAGTTTCACATTAAAAATAATTACTAAGCTAGCTAATGTATATTAACGTTAATGAAATTATTTTCTTTATAAGTAGTATAGGTATGGGCTTCGCAATATTAATTATATTTTATTAATACGTGTTCAAAAAACAAATCGAATAATTATAAAATTGGTGTATGTCGTATATGAAATAGATTTAAATAGTCATAATATCGGCTATCTTAAATAAAAGGTTGATAAATGATAATGGTATTAAATTTCGATTAACAGACTGATTTCTCTAATATATTTGATAATTTTGGGTTAATGTCGTTAGTGTTTAAGTTAAATCTACATTTCAATGTTCTGAAGTATTTTAGGGAGAATTTCTACGGCAGGGTGTATTATATTTCAGTTATGATGTATTTGATAATATAATACAATAACTGATCCGCTGTTAATTTGAACACATTAGTGTTTATAATAAACTAAGTTAAATGTAATCTTGTTTTATCTCAAAATAACTTATCACCAAAAGATACAAAATTAATATTATTGATTTAATTACCTTCATCTTATTTATCTTTTATTTTTTTTTAATTTGCGTATATTTTGGATATTAAAAATTGTTATTAAAAACCCACGTGATGTATTCATTATTATAGATACATAAATTAAACTCTGTACATATAATTAAAATTGCATTGTGAATAGAAAAAACCGAGGAAGTCTCTTTGCTAAATAGTAGATTTTGGATGAACCATTGAGTAAGTAGTCAGTGGTCACTGTAAATAATGGATAATATGTTCAATTTGAATTAAATGATAAATCATTACATACGAAAAACGATTTTGAACAAAGATTCAAGACTGTTAACTTCAATTTATAATATTTTTATTAATATTATGGTATAGGTATAATTGTTTTAATCTAAATTGGTTTATTTAATTTACTAATGTTAACGAAAAGTTTACATGGGAATTACATAATTATATATACATGGAAATTATACTTATAAATAGTAAAAATAACCGTTGAAGTGCGGTTCTACAACTAAATAATTAACAATTGTATAAACTAATAACATACAATATAATAATATAATGTTTTTGAATAAAACATAGCATAACAATAATTATTGTATAGTTATCATATTATATTTTTGTTTATTACTTAGGATTCAATACCGATGAACAGTAGATAGGTGTAAATAAACAGGTCTGTGTTATAAATAATTATATTGATATATAATACATGTATATTATTATATAATATATTAAATATTGTCTATAAATATTTTGAAAACTTTATGGGTATAAAAAAATAATGATTTAATAAAAATAGTGCAGTGTTTCAAGTTCTTACAATTAATATTTTTTGAAAAATAACAAATATCATATGATGCAAAATTATAAGATACTAAACGTTACAATTTTTTAAAACCAATACATTATACTATAATATTGCTCTGCTCAGAATTTAAAATTAATCGAATAATTATGTATTTTAATATTTTGATTTTAAAATACCTACGTTGATATTAAACTTTTTGATCACAATATACAACATATAATTTAATTATAATAAAAAAAACAAATTAATTTTTAATTGTAATTTTCTTTTAATCGATCAAAACTGAATGATAGAAAAATCCACGTAAAAAAACTTAAATAAATATGTATACATTTATATTTATATAATATGAAATAATAATAAAATACCTAAATATTTACACATTGTGCGTTTGTTCACAGATTTTTCCATTGAAATATCATAAAGTGGAATTATATATTATAATTAACAGATAAAATAACTTAAATTATCGAATTAAAAATGTATTAACTGGGTGAAAAAACTGTACTTCTATAGTATAGGTACAGAAATTATACGAATTTAACTACCTATTTAATTATTTAAAACATCTACTCAAATTTATTTGTTGGTATAATTCTAACAACAACTTTAAGCTGTGGGTACTTACTTTTTAAAACAAAATTCTTGTTGGTAACTTGTTGATCCTAGTTTTACAAAAATGTTCTTTTGTTAAACGTTTGGTAATTTTAGTAGTATTTTTAAGGGTACGAAATGTTGTTAGAGCTCTTATACTTATATAAAAATATGCAGCGATGCTATTAAACTCCTTTATAAAAAAAATATATATATATAAAATGTATATTGGATATATCTCTTATACATATGTGAATACAAAGTATTAAGTTAAATCGTGACAAAAATTCCAAGTTAATTAATAACTGATAATTATTTTAACATACAATTGGCGCTTACCACAGCGGTTATATGAATTAAGAATAATAGTTATTTAGTGTTTCAGTGATAATACTGCTATAGTGCTGTGAGTCGTGATACGTTGTTGTAACGGCGCGTTATTACAAAAATAAAACACCTAGACCAAATAATATAATATAAGATCCAATAGAAGTTAAATACCCAGGCAATTATTAGTTAAATTGCCTACATAATATTGGAACAATTATTCACATTTTCTCGATTTTTAAGACTAATATTTAATTCGTCATGGATAACTTTGTTCTATTAGAATAAAATATTTTCTTAAATTAATACACGGCTTAAAAATACCAAGTGTCGTATAAAGCAAAAATGTCCCTATAATTTGATTCCTGAATTTTAAATTAATATATCATCATATTATTTTAAAAATAGCAATGTAATAGATTTCTATAATTTTGTATGGCTTTATCTTGTGGCTTATAATAATTAGTATATAATGTTTTATACATTATATTTATGATAAAATTATAATTTTTATTGCCCGCGGAATTGAGTACTACCGTATAACTTGGGTAATGATAAAAAATTACCACGTTTTCATAAAAATGAAATAGGTATTTTATTTTGAATAGTGAATTATTGAATAATATTAATATAACATTTGTATCTAAAAGACAGTTTCTATTTAATCAATTTTTGGTCAAACAAATATTCATCATAATATTGTAACCTATTATATTATTATTATTACAAGAATATATATAACAAATCAAATTATTAGACTATTTTAATGTTTATATTATGTATAGTACAGAGTATATACCATGTAAATATACAATTCATATATTTATTTTAAAAACTACGTAGACCATTCTAAAAGTATAATAAAAGCCTTACCTTTTTATTAAAACGTGTAACTGCATTTAGGATTTCACGAATTATTCATAAGTGTTGTGGGCGTGCAGTTGATAGAATTTGCACAGCTTTCATTACTTAGACCCATGAAACCCATGTATGAAAAATATAGTTCTTACTTTTTCATTAAAAGGAGGAATGTATGTCAAATTAAATTATTATTTTGATTAATTAATTCAAGTTGTCTGTTTCCAACAATATTATAATTACTTTTGCAAGTGAAATTATGGTTAAACTTCAATTGAAAATTTAGTTAAGTAATTTACAAAACTGAGAACAATAGTTACAGCCACAATCGTCTTAAAAATTCATGTAGCTGTCCCTTATAAATTATGTATACATGATGATTTATTAGTTTACAAATAATAAAAATAATAATTATATCACTTCAATACATTGTATATAAACTGAATAAAAATTGGATTTTAGATATTGGATTGTAGATATTTTAAATTAAAATTTCAAACGCAATTGCATATAAAATATTGATACGTCATAATAAATATAAATAAAACAGTATATTTATTTTATAAAATTATTACATAAAAATTATTTTACACACTATTTTTCTTACTCGAAAAAAAATATTTGAATATTGTACAAATAGAGCTCATTGATAAACTTTACAATTATAACCATACCTCGTGTAAAATATTGTAATATAATTTTGTAATAGCACTCGATATGCTCGAAAAATAAATAAATAAATACAATAATAATAAAAACAAATTAATAGATATCAAATTTGGCTTTTGTTAGTATTTATCGATGTACATTGATAGACATACATTTGAATCCTGATCCTTAATAAATTTAATCTGAGCGTAGAAAATTATTAAGTAAAAATAATTCTTCCGTGATGCCGTTTTCGTAATGAGTAATGACTTTTCGAGTTTTTCGCGGATTCAAGATTTACTGTTACAAAATGTGTAACACCACTACAAATAAACTATATAACAAGCTCGTTTTAATGAAATCGCATACATGGTTTGTCTATTGTTTGAAACGTAGAGTATTTTAAAAAAAAGAACAAATATTTGGTAAATATCAATTTACCACGAGCATTTAAGAAAAACCAATTATTTTTTCAAACATGTAATAAATTTAATACATAGAATAAAATTTATCAAAAAAATATATATCAATAATGTGGTCGTTTTAATTTTTTTTTTTTTTTTTAAATATAAATAAAGATTTTAACTTTTGAAATTGTATTAATTCAATATTAATATAATAGCTATTTAATACGAAAGCGTTATTACAACTATATATGTGTATATTATACAATATATCCAAACAATTATTTGTATTACAAATTGTGTGTTCATTAGCTTAAACTGCTTAAAGTGTTTTTAATCAATTAAAAATTCGAGGCGTTATATTGATGTTTTTTTCCTAAATTAAAACATTATACGTTTATACCTATCAATATACATAAAATACTCTACAATAAGAATATTTTATCAACGATTTTAACATTGATTGGTGTGATTTCAGAAAACAACCATTACTCGTTAGTAGCACTTCAGTGTTGACGTGAAAAAAAAATATAAATTACATAAAAATATATTGACGTTTAAATTTAAAAGCTCAAAAAAGCACCTCACAAAAAAATGAATTTTTCATGGAAACTATAATGTTAAATAATGTGACATTTTTTTGTTTAAAAATATGCAAACATAGAAAAAAAATTAAAATAAATAGGTTTAACAATTTTCCAGATTTTATTATTATTTGTATTTTTAAAGAGGAGACATCGAATATTAACCGCAGGCATACAACCATGTCACAGTAACCATAGTATTCATGCTATTCGTATTATTATTTATTTAGTAGGAATTTGGTATAGATATAAGTTAAAAATTTACAAAAAAAAAGGATATTAGTGACGAATTTATCATAGTAAAATATTTTAAAAATACGAAATGCTATTAACTAAAATATTTCGGATAGGGTGTAGCATGTGGTGTGAAAATTTGTTACGCTACACACGTTGTCCTTAGTCCTTATAGATTATAGTATAGTATATCTTAAAAAATGTTCCTAAATTTAAATGAATAAAATTAAAATTGGTTATTTAAATATATTATTATACCTATAAATAGTACTGTTAAGAATCCGATTATTGTTTGGATTTAGAGCTTAATTTAACACTTGTCAGTTGTCGTGAACTATAAGGTCCAAGTATAATATAAATATAATTGACATATGGTTCTTTAAACGATGATAATACTCTTTATTGTTACTGAATTAAACATAGATTAAGACTTAGGATGTAGTAACACGTATATTGCAATATAAATATGTACACGCCCTGTAAAGATGACAAACACTCATAATTGTGTTTGTGCTTAAACAAAATAAAACACTAATGTTAAAACAGATCTATCTAATAATGGATACAACTAACTTTAACTTGTAAAATTACTTTAATTTTAATAAAAACATTTAATTTGTTTGAAGTCACTAAATGCATATTAAAATGCATATAAAATGAAACGGTTCGTGAAACGAGGTATAATATTATAATAATGAACATAAGCTTAAAAATACATTTTTACTAACCTTTTGACTTAAAAGTTGTATAATACCTACCAAACAACATAATATTAAAACATAAAATTGTTCAACCAACTGTGTTAGTTATATATCGATATTATATTAGTTTATAATTTTATAGTAATTTCTAATTTTCTTTATCTTTTTTTAATAACAATAAATAACTTATATTTAGTTTGATTACTCTCTCCTGAGCTAGGATAGGACTCAATTGAAATTTAATCTTGGAAAGCTAGGGGATGTATGAAGCTTGTGAGAGGTTCTAGGAACCTTTTCTTACGTAACTATTTTATATAGGCACCCAATTTAATTTATTAAAAAAAAAAAAAAAATATATAGATTTATAAAACTCATAACTAGTATCAATTTTTATTGTATATTATTTAAATTATATTATGTACTCTTGTATATAATTGTGAAATTGTAACATTGTTACAATAATTGTGTACAACAGCTGAGCTTAATCGTTTAAGACAATAGCTCTTAATAAATAATAAACTTATTTAGAGATGATATTATTTGCAGATTTAAAATCATTTATTTTCTCGAAACTATGGTGACATTAATACATTTAAATTATCTTGACACAATACTGTAGTGTTATTTTAATAGAAAAATTAAAAGTAAAAATCATCGATTATAAATACTACTTGTATACTAGTTGTATTTATAATCAATGGTAAAATGTTTAAAATATTTAAAGTATTCATACGGAGATATCAGATGGATACTGTAAGTCCGACCATTCCCGTGCTCCCTAAAAGCTGAATTGACTAGAATTTCGAATCGTGACATTCTATGCGTGCATAGTTTTGTTTATTGTTATAATTGAATATTTGCGATTACAACGTAACACGACTTTATCCGAATGTAATGAACAGTAGTTTTGCATTACAATATATTTACACGTATTATATTATTATCCACTATCAATTTGAATTTGTTGTATGGGTATTGTGAATGACAAATATCTTCAAAACAATACAATAATTGAAATCATTTCCGCGAACGATTTCTAATCACATTCTGAACGTTAATTATATAAATAGAGACCGTAAACTGTACGGGGTATTGGCATTCATTTCGTTCCTCTGTAAATTATTATTAAGCTACAAAATCCCGTCATCAATACCGCCGTGGTGGATTTAGGACTCAGTTTAACATAAATCATTTCATATGTTTCCTTTGGCTACCATGTGACCTATTACTCATTGTTTCCGGGGACCAATGAGCTATTGAATATCGATTCGATTTCCGTATCATTCGCATGGCTAATAATATAATATACTAGTGTTATTTTTATTGCAAATACAATTCAACCCGCAAACGATGTAAAATTTAATTTAAGTAAATGAAAAACGAGAAAACCCTCGTAATATGAGTTATATCATTAAGAAAATGTATTAAAAAATATATATATATATATATATTAAATATATATTCTCGATAATGTCCCATATCGGTTTACGTTTATATACGTCTTAATGTGGGTATGTAAATGCAAATAAAATAACTATAAAAGTGTATAATAAGGCAAAACATTATTAATAAGGATAAATTAAATCCTAATTTTTGAGTGCTGTAAACATTTTAGTAGAATTAATGATAAATAAAATATTTAAAAATACCTATTATTTAAATGAAATTATTTGATTTTCAAAATGAAAATTGAAATCTTATGTATTGATTATAGATGTCTATACTACTATACCATAATTATTAATTAATATTTTATATATTAAAAAACAATTAAATAGTTAAATATCTACTGAATGAGTAATGTGTCTATCTAATCCACGAACAAATAATTATGAGACTCAATAAACGTTTACGAATTTATAATGGTTCTGTATTTAACTTAAGCAAAGTTTTTTTTATTAATGTTTAAAATATAAATAGATAAATGGATAATTATAACGATCTCATCGAATATTATCTTGGTCGATAAAACAATCGTTGTTTTTTAACTTAGAAATTTTTAATTTTACATTTTTTTTTTATTAAGCGTTCATTTTTTATCAGTAAAGAAAATGAATTTCTCTTGTTTCCGATATTTTGTTTTAATTATACAGTCAAATGATAAAATAAGTATTAAGATAATATGATAAATGAATCCTAATCAAATTTATAAAATAAACTTTTATTTTTGTTTTCAATTGCAATTTGTAATTAAATATTATTTCAATATTTCATCAACACTTAAAGTAAATTTTACATGTATGATAATATTATAGTATTCAGGTCAAAATCGTGTGTCGTGAATCAGCATATTATTATATTATTTAGTATGTTTTTAAATATTTTTTTATGTATATACTCGATTTTAATATATGCGTTGTATTAATATTAATGGTTCATCGAATCAAAACTTTTCTGTATGTTAATTTTATTCGTGTGTTTATACCGTCGGATTATTCTTTATGATGTAAAATTGGCTAGAGAGTAGCTTAAAATTTAAATACCGTACCGGATAGGTATCGTCCATCCAAATACTGAAATTCATTATGTTTACGTACACGGGCATTTGTATAAAATACAGGTATTGATATAAAATTGAAATGCTAGTTTCTACTTATTAATTATTAAATAGCTGTCTATAGCTATACAGACTGCTATATAGCTATGAGTATAAAAAATAACGAAAATAGTGAAAAAGCAGTTTTTTTTTCAATATTTCCACCAATTTATAGTTTTTAAATAATTATATTTTGCTTATGTATTTTATAGTCATCGGGGTATTATTTAACGTCTCGTTTTTATTCTCTTATAAAACTTTATTCGGTGTGAATTGATATTTGATATTAATAAGTTCATCTGTATTACTTGTTTCGCATTCCTGTATAATGTATAGGTGTACACTTGTTAAGTATTTAAATACTTATTATTTTATATTTTGATTATTAGTATTTGAATATTTATTTTTATATTTTGTATTCATTAAGCGATTATATAAAACAGAAGAAAACGATACTGTTGGTTTCTTTTTATAATAATCATGTTTCTTAAATAATTTATGCTAAATATTTATAGTAATACTATACAATACTTTACAGTTAAAATGGCATCAAACAAAATAGTTATAATTAATAACTAAACATTTTCAATTTGTAGATAAAAATTAAATAATTTTTTATTTAATTCACTGTAATTCAGACAATTATTTAAAAAAAAAAAAAATGTTGAATACTTTTTGAGCATTTTTGCATTTGTACGTTTATTAAATTTATTGGCAGATACATTTCAATAATTAATTTAATACTTTTTTGTTCAAGTGTTATGAATACCTTTAAAAAGCATTTTTAATAAGTATTTATGTACATCGAGCGTAGTGTGTATATTATATTATTACTTATATCACATGGCTGCAGTACAATAACAACTTCACATGACATTATTTTAATGCGATACAATGCGCGATTGTGTCTAGTGTTCAATATCTATCACATCGTAATAATACGTTTTATTATAAACGATGCACGAAAGTTATTACGTCTAACTTGTTTTTCTCTCTTTTGTACACTACTACAACATTCGTGCGTAGGAACCAATCTATAATAACTCATCTCGGCACTGGGTGTGTACGTACTGTATACGTACTAAACACTAAATGATACATATAATATTCTGGAAGTCGCGTACCTAAACGTACATGAATACGAACAACACAAATTAATGATATACGAAATCGATAAGCCCTTGTTATTTGGGCATTTATTTTGCAGGCTACTGTGACTCGCCTTAAAAAATATAATTTTTTTTTTTTTTTGCCGACAGACGGAGGCCGTCGGCGGGTGTCAATCAGAACACGACTCGTGATCGTTTTCCGCTGTGTATCATATGCCATGATACACCTGCCGCTATGTGTTATGGCGTGTGCGATACTGTTACCGATTTACGACTCGCGAACGTATACGGTGCAGGAAGCATTATTGTGTGCAGCATCTTCGTATATACAATCACTTTGTACAATCCTGTTCATATACGCCGTATAACGTCATATTTAGCGCGGTTCACGTTTGCGTTGCAAACGTTTCATCACAATATATATTTTCCCGACCCAATTTAGTCGAGTCGCGGTGGCAGGGTGGGTAAAAGGGGTTGGAGGGCGGTGGTTACGATTTATTACCACTCATATATAATCGTGATTTGTTATGGGATCGTTTAGACATCGTGCATTAACTCTCCACCATTATATAATAATATTATGTATATATTATCTATATACTTCCGTTAGTTCAACAATATTTAAAAACTATAAAAAATAATATCAATACTTAAAACAAATAGAACATTTGGGGTTTTATAAATATCGCACAACGACCGAGAGACGACATTAAGAACAATTTCACACGTAGGCGAACGTGGAGAGCAAAACTCTGGGACTTGATATTCCTAGAGTACGATAAAAGATTTAATTGTTAGGTATATAATGTAAAAAAAATAAATAATAAGATAAAAGAACGGTCTGCTTATAATTATATATCAAACGACAAACACCTTAATAAAAGAAAGGCTTGTGATGGTTTTAATTTATCGGCTGATAAAATAAATAATACATGAACATAACATTTTGTACCGCGTGATATATCAAGTCTATACATGTAGTTTTTAAATTACGTATATGGTTTATAGTTGCCAGTTGTATAAGGGTACTACACCGTCACTGCAAATTAACCGCGCATGATCCGTGTACAGGATTTTATTGTTATTGGCCAAAATAAATAATGTTTTTAAGTAAAACCATTTCACTTTCGCCATAGTCAATAGCCGTTTCTCGTTAATAACCATTTTTAAATAACCAACTGAGATCTAACCCACGTTATTGAGTCGTTTGTTTATGGAGTACCCGAGTACGTAATTGAATATATTCAACTATTTGATATATTGCGATAACGGGTTAACCACACGGTCCTACACACGGTTTACGTGGAATACGGAGACGTTTTAACTCGTGCGACTCCGTTATTCACCGCGTTTCCATTGTGTGTTGACGTGTAGTCTGTAAATGTTGTTATAATTTTGTCGAATGCACTACATATTGCAATTAAAAAAAAAAAAAAAAAAAAAACAATTTAAAAAATACACAGTTATTTGTTGTATTCACTCCAGTGATGATCTGTTTCTGATGTTAATTTTTGCAAGAAAAATATAACACGACTACTATGAATCAAAAGTGAATTCTTGAGACAATTCAGATTTCGTGCCGGGTCGGGTTGACTGTACGAGAAAAACTTCCGAAAACTGCGTGTTGAGATTTATTTGTCTTCGTTCAGACACTCATTCAAACCCAACGCACATCTAATATCTTATTAGAAGTATACTTTACGCCATTTTCCTGGAGATTTTATAGTACCTTTTAATATATTCTTATAAGTGTTTTACAAAATCAAAACATATTCTGATTAAATTATTTAATCGGTACTTTTTCATACATATAACTTTCTTGGATATCTTAGATTAATTTAATCAGAATATTAAATTAAAAAAAAAAATTGTTACAATAAATAGCTATTTTGTATTAAGTACCTAAACACTTGATTTCAATAATATTTCAAGCGTCTCCATAATAGGGGTATAATATGATGTTATACACTGTAGGGTTTGTTTTCGTGTCTTGCTTTCTATATATAATATCTACTCCTTTGTTATTACGCGGTTATACCACAAAGTCATTGTTTTGTCACCGGCATCAAACGAACTACAGACACAATTTACATTTTCTTACAACCATCAAAGCATCAAACATTCAGAAAAATACCTGATATTATGCCCAAATTATTAACATATTTATTCATATTTTTAAAATAACAATTTAAGTAGATGAAAGGAATTATTTTAAGTGTATACCGTCGGAGAGTAAAAATGTACGGATAAGAATACAAAATACAGAAGCTGGGTATCGGTCTCTCTAATATTGACGCTAAAGCGTCGTCATTATTATTATACATTTATTTGAAATCAATGATCGCACTCGAAAAATGAATTTGAGTGGGTCTCTGTGTAGTTATTAGTTATTTACGGTATTTGTAAAACAATTTTAAAATTTTAATTATAATTTTTTTCAATAGAATTTTTCAGATTAATTGAATAAATTATGTAAAAAATAACACGGGGAATGTGGTTATAGTAGTATTTTATGTGCAATACTAAAATTTATATTTTATTACCACATTTTCATAAATATATCGTTTTATACTATTATATTCTATTATTATATTATAAGAAAATTTCAAACCCGTAATTATAACAAATTATTGTAATATTTATTATTTCAAATAGAAAATAAGTAACCAAACTGGTGTATAATGTTGGTATCGAGTGTACTTCGTCATGAAGTGGTTACCTGTAATATGTATATGTTTAATTTGAATTAAATCATAAATCATTGCAAACGTAAAAAGATTGTCTATATTACTGACAAAGTATATTCTTTAACTATGATATAATTGTATTTAAATTTAAGTAATTTATTTTACTATTAGTAATACAACAGTAAGTTGAATTAATTTTTGTCGAAAACATTGTATTTGAAAATGTTATATATGTGCGTATAAAATATAATTATAATATACGTTAGAGGAGTCAAGCCCATACGAATAATATTTCTAAATTACAGCATAATAACGAAAATTGTTTTTCTTCGTTTAAATACCTAATATCGTCTCGATTTAAACAAATAATGAGTTTAAGAATAGATATTTACTAAAACATGTAAAATAAAAACTTTATATCAAACTACTTATATGTTGTTTTTTGGAAAAAATATATCACATATTGACATATCATTATATCTAAATTACAGTTAATCTGTGCCTTGTAAATAACGGTAATGTCAGTAGTGGTGACTTCATAAATTATTCATTTGCAATTAAACGTAGAGATTCCATAATATTTAAAATATGAGTGGTAAATTCAACGAATACGATATATTATAAACGCTTATTAACTTGAACACAATATATCTAAACGTAATTATATATATATATAATATTATTATATTATATTATAAAATAACTGTGGTTATTGCATTAGCCTATACTTTAGATTATCATCAATAGTTCTGTTAAAAATTATTCATTTGCAATTTAACATAGGGAGTCCATAATATTTAAATAAACAATATAGTAAGTACGAGTGGTAAAATCAACGAATACGACGCATTTTAAGTGTCTATTAATTTGAACCCAATTGTATTTGAATATAATCAATATATATATATATATTCCCTATATATACTAAGTTTAAACTTCTATTTTCATAAACTGCAGCAAACTATAGACGTATAGGTTATTTTTGCGTTGTTTTAGAATATTATTGTTGCTAGATCAGGTAACTATAAGTAGTAATGACAAAACAAATATTAAACATGTTTATTATAATATGTCTCAAACAAAAACAATAGTAGTTAGATCAAAATGTGTAATGGATTATCAAACAAATATCTCTCGAATAAACCATAACACGTAAAATAACTTCAAACGACTCAATAAAAATATTAAAACACTTAATTATGGCGGCGCTTTGTAGTCTGTATAAATTATTATTTTAAGTGATAAGGTACAAATTAGCTGACGTAAATAATTTAATCGTGTTTTAATCACGTCTATCGGGACCGTTATTTAGGCAATTTTCGTATACATAGTACCCTTTGTCCACTTTGCAGAGACAGGATGACCTATTATTATAGTGATTTTGAGAATCATTGTGCTGTGTTCAAATAAGATATCAGTCATATCCTGGCACAAGACCGATTATCCACTCCTTGTATAATAAAATCGCAACCATAATATAAAGCGATGAGTTCAATGATAAAGGAAACGCTAAATATTTTGGATATATGACCCTGAAGTTCATCGGATTTTTTTACTGCTTAAAGGATTTAATATTATTTTTATTTTAGAAAAATGTAAATATTTGAAGTACCTTTCAAAATATTAACATTATTTAATATAGATTCATATACTATCCAATAATTAAAAAAATATTTACGAAAATATAAAGATAACTACTACTTTGTATAATGTATACGAATTTCAATCCAAGTGCCACGAATAAGTTGCAATATCACGCAATACCAATAATGATTTTTCCCTTACCTCACATACTATACGATTGTTTAGTACACTTTGTATATTTTTTATAATTTTCTATTTCAACTTGCTAACTCATTGAGTATTAAACAAACATGTTCAGTTGAGCCTACTATCTTATTGGTGTATAAATAAAAAATAATAATGTATAGCTATTGATGTGGATAATAGATCAATGATTAATATAATATATGACAATAATAATAATACATTTAATTTGTACGAGTATACTGGGATGTTTAAGAGATGTATAGAATGTTTAACGCACTCAACCATAAACAAAGTACCTATTCAGTTCTTTATTTAAGTTAGGTTTATTCGTATTCTAAAGTTAATTAACTTAACTAAAATGTATCACAATTAAAGTATCCTGCTGCCTGTCTGACCTATCAAGTAGATTTAGAAGTTTTAAATGCACGTAAATATAATACATATTATATTCGTCCACATGGTAACTAAATGTATAACATTGAATGATTCTTCATGTCTGATCCTAAATTCTAATACTTAACAAAATTATATAATACACATTAAGATATTTCATATTTCATCTATTTAATCAAATATTTACTATTTCGTGAAGACTATTTGTAATATCTATGCTTAAACGAAACTAATATAAATATTAGATAAGTATATATTATGTATTTTACATGAAAGAATACCTTATAATATATATGTATATATTATATATTTAATTGTAATATGTTTAATGTTATTATTAATATTTAGTATTTATATGCCAGAAATAAGAATGAAATCTTGAGAATAAACGGAGTTTTCGTTGTCAAAAAGTTAAATTTTGACAAAATTTTCAGCGATACTATGACTTGATGTTTTTGATATAATTATACCAAACAATAATATGTACATTTTCGATCTAGTTGGATGTTTCTAAGATCATTAACAAATTATTTCAATAACAGTAAAGATAAGACTATACAGGGTAATTCTTTTGTCATTATATACTCGTTATTTCATCAAGTAGGTATTAACTTTTTTTTCATTTTTTTTTTCAAAATATTTACCAATCATCCTTTTCTCAATTGTATGAAATTTTTATTTGTTCGCCCTTTTATTTAATAACCACAACCAACTTTTGATTTTAAAATAGTAATTTATATTTACGTTTTCATAAAATAGTAAGGCTTTTTTTTTAAGAATTTTAATATTAAAATCATTATTTTTCAATTAACCGTTAGTGAGCTATACCTGTTAAAAGTTGGATGGTTTGAGGTTTTTATGTGTTCATCCTACAAGTTATGACGTCTGTGAGGTGTTGGTATATAATTACAGGTACAAAGTTCATCACTGCGTCGATAGTCGATAACGAGTTTATTACATATGAAAATATGTACCTTTTATTATCTATTACCCATGTGACTACTGGTCTTCAGAAACAAAAAGTATTATAAGAACCAAAAACCGCCCAACATTAAAAAGTTATATCTCATTAAAAAATTAACGAAAAATAATAATTTGAATGTTAAAATCCATAAAAAAAAAATAGCCCTGATAATTTAGTACATTTTAAATGTAGGTTGCCTTTTGAAAATCAAAAGTTGATTGTGAAAAAAAATAAAAATTGTATACAGTTTGAGAAAAGCATGAAAAGAAAAGTATTTTGAAAAAAATGATGAAACAAAGTCAATACTTGACAAAATAATGAGTGTATAATGATAAAAAATAATTATTCGATTAGGAATTAAATTAATTATTTATTAAATTTATCTATTGAATTTATTTATTAAATTTAATTTCTCTACTTTAACTTTAAGATTTAGAATTTAGAGTTAGCAGCACTATATTATATAACACTGTATGAAACGCACTCTTTTCCAGATTTGTTTCCGGCCATATACCGATTGTGCGCGAATAGCTTTTTCAAAGTCTGCGCAAATTAATTGAAGTGAAAAATTCAAATTAAGTTTGTAGCATTCATTACACATATATAACGCGAGCCGTTATTTATTTGTGTATTGTTTTTTTAATTAAACACAGTACTCAAATATTACAGAAAACAACAGATGAACGTATACATTTTTTTTGCGTACATTAAATATTATATTCGTTAAGGCACACTACGTATACTTCAATATAGTATGTACGTGTGTTTAAAATGTGTGATGCATAATGTACCTACAATATGCATATTCGTATACCACGGCGTGCGCATCGTTTCGTATATAGAGCACACAAAAATATATAGTGGCTGCATAATACTAGAAGAAAAGTTTGCGTTTAGGTCTCTCTCTCTGTGTTCGTTAGCGAGCAAACAAAAAACAATATAGGAATGATACAGCGATTATTATTATTATTATTATTATTATTATTATTATATAAATGCACAACGCAATACATGGTTAGGTTGAGTTAAGATTTGGAATTCTGGACATTTTCAATCATTAAAAAATAAAAACAGTATAGTTCTACAATGCATATTATTGTAATGTAATATAAGTTATAAATATGGTCTAGATTTTTAGGTTTTTACACATCATTATACTGAGCATGGTTTTATAATAGTATATGAAAAATGTGGATGTTTCGTACAACACAGAGATTACGAGCAGAAAAAGTTTGTTTTTAACATATACCAATTTAATATATTTCAGGGGTCATGGAGAATATTTATAGGTTTTTTTTTTAAGTAAATCTTGTAAATTTTGAAAGTAAAAATATTAATATTTTTTAATTTTAATTTTAATTTAAGAGTTACTCGAAAATAATTAATTTTTATCGTTTGCCTATAGGATAAAAATGAGTAATTGAAGAAAAGACATTTTTTGTTTTGTTTTATGTTGTAATGAATTTGAGGTTTTTCTTATAACTATTATTAGTTTTTCATCATCTAATAAATTTATAAATATTTCAAAAAAATATAAGTGTCTACCTATCAGTAAAAAATAAAAATAATATATATCGAAACACATTTTAATGTTCATAAAATGATCAATACTTCAATCTGTTTGCATAAAAAATTATATTATTATAATTTTAAGAGATACCTATAAAAAGAACATTTATATATTTTTTAGAGAATATTAGCATCATATTTCGACTTTTTCATTTTTCGACCCGAATATAATGGCCTAGTTATAACTTTTATATTACGCACGTGGATATCGTATTATTATAGATAAAGTAACTATCTGCAGAATCACTACCGCTGCAGGCATCAAATTAATTTTAGACATACTTCGGGCTAACCGAATTACAATATAGTTCGTAATACACGAAGCATATTTCGAATAAAGTTACTCGACAGGTATTTTTCGAAATAAAAATATATCGGCGTTCACTGTTAAAATAAATACAAAATACTCTGCGCACTCGAATGCTCCATTGATGTCGACCTAAATATTATTTTAAATATTTACCCAGTTTTATAATTTACTATTGTACAACACTGTAGTAATCATGATGATTTTTACGGGCCACGTCATAACTCAATTTAGAATAATAATTTGTAAAATATTCAATAGTATGTACCTCCTGTACATATATCACACATATTCCACGCGCATATTATTATCATATAAATATTATAACACGATTTTCAGTTATTAAAATGCTACGATAATTGTTATCGCTTGGGCGTATAATTATATTACAATAATACGGGCATTTTTTTTTCACCGAACATTAATAATTTACGGTTTTCATTTGATTACCTAATCATAATTTACGCCTGTTTATGATGTTTGCCGATCGCGCATTATCGAAAATGATATTTTCAACATTTTTCTCACCCGCGAACGTGTGATTCGTAAATACGTAGGTACAGGTACATAATTTTACTGGTTACAAAACACACACCGTCGGCGCAGCGTCGGTTTGTTGCGGAATGATTAAGTATTGAACTACTTTTGACACAATCGTTTGTCCGGTCCGCGCATATACATGTAGCAATGTAGCATTCTACGCGATTCGATTATTATTGTAAAGCGATTTGTCATTTATAGTTTTAATACAATACAATTTTACGTAAATTGCACGTGTTTTTTTTTTTCATGTTCGTAATTTAATCCAGATAGCCAAAAACACGACGCGATTTTAATTTTTTTTCTCACCCCGATACAGCTGTACAATTTCGTTTACAATATCCACCACGCGGCTTTATTTTCTGATGAGAGTTGAGCGCTTTTATGTTTAATACACACACACACACACGCACACATTGTACGTGTATGCATTTGTGTGATGTATACTTATATATTGTACGTTATGCGAAGGGGTGGACGAGGGTTGTGATGTGTATGTGTGTGCGCGTTGGAGGATCACCGTATAATCTGTATCCTGTCTGCTCTCCCAATCATATCACCCCCTTTGCATAACATATGCATGCGGATAAAAACAAAAAATAAATAAAAAAATATGCCATCGTCTGTTGAAAAATAATACGATAAAAATATAGACGATGAGCTCGAGGACCAAAGCTGCACAGTACAGTACAGTACACACACACACACACACACACACACACACACACACACACACACTTACGTAAATATGTAACTTTCTGTGTTCAATAAATAGTGTTGGGGTTAAAAAAAAAAAAATACCACAAAGTCAAAAAAGTTAAATATATAAGTACGTACAGGTAGACGCGTACTTATCTACTGTATTATATACGAAACGCTTATCCAATTTATCGTTGTACCTATTCATATTATCATTGGTGTGCGCTGTTTGCTACTTCTAAAAAATAAGCCGCGATAGAAATTGAAATAGAGTGATTTATTGGAAAAATAAAATGCTTTAAATCTTGTTTGCGGTACCTAGCTACATGTATTATATACACGATAATATATATTTATTCTTGTGTAATTTTTGTGAAAATCCAGAGTTAATCATCTTGAGTTTTGAACTCAAAGCAAGAATTATAATAAATATATTTCCATTGTATATTATCTCTATTGTATTGCGTTTTACCTGCTTTCGTATTATAAATGATCCATTGTAACAATCCAATATTATTAATTCCCCCTTTGAGTTTCAAAACTCAAAATGATTATTTTTATTTAAAAAAGAACGGTTTGTTGTGCCAATAATTATTTTACGATTAAAATGTACAGCTATTTTTTTTTTTTTTTTTTTTTTTTAATAACTGTATGCTTTTACTATATTTTGTCATTTAAAAACAATAATTGGAACTAATTCAACAATACTATGTAATCCACTGAAAAATCGATATAGATAATAAATCATACTAATTATATTTTGATTTATTGGCACAATACCATGGAACTGAAAAAGGTAAAAAAAAAAATTAACATAAAATGTGATATAACATGAACCTGTTTAGGGAAAATTATTTTTAATTTTTAATTAATGTTATTTATATTTTATTTTATTTTATTTGTATTGATAATTGTCTTCGTAAATAATATTGCTTTTACAACTCACAATGCGTGATATATTCATGTAATGTCCTGATTATTAAAGCATGAATTATAAATTATCGTAAAAGAACGCTATCAAATCGCAGTTGATGTGTATTAAATGTTATAGATATTATTATGTATGAAAGTATATATTAAATATATATGGTTTCATAAGAAAAAAATGTATTAAAACCATCTAAAACTTATTTTATTTTTAGGTAATGTGTTTGACTGTATATATTAAATAATTTTCAATTAGGTACCAAGGATACTGCGGTTGGGTTAAAATCACTATACTCAATTGAAACAGAATGTACACGTAGCACTTGACCTTTTTTTCTTTGTCCAATTTACCAGTTGATATATTTCAGTTTATACAGTAAAATAACATAATATTCAAGAATTATTGTTAAATTATTCAGCTGTTTATAAAAATGAAAAAAAAAGTACGAAAAAAACGTTATTTGCTTGATTGTATGGCTTAGAATAAATAGGTATACCTATTACAATTATTTATTAATCATCAAATAATTATAAGAATAATATAATAATATGCACGATGTCTCGTAATACATTTCTGAGCAAGATTTCGATTGGATAGATGAACTTCATTTGACAGATTTATCGATTTCGAAACATATTTTTTTAAATTTATGGTCGTCCGATCTAATATTAATTATTTATAGTTTTCATTTTCATGAGTGAACAGTGATATAGTAACTCACAAACAACCAGATATATTATAGTTTAGGTCATATTAAATTGGATTGTTTTTTGTTCAATGAATTCAACGTAGTATTATTGTATTAATGCATTAATGTATTTATGGAAATACAATTTAAAAAAAAAAAAATAAAACGATTATTTCGGAACTATCTATTTGAATAATTTATAAAAATGTTATTGTTTAAAAATACCATAAACATAACTTACTTAATAATGAATTCGCTGGATTAATTTCTATACGGTTTTTAAAATTATATAATATATTAAACATTTTATAGTTTAAATATTAGAATAAATCGTTAGTGATCGTAACTATAATATCTCCATATTGGCTCTACGTCAATAAAATTTCTAAATTTTAAGATAATCTTTCATAATATTATTATGAAATGAATACGAACTCATTTTTTTTACTATTTGTACTCAGTATTTAAAATGTTCATTAGATCAATGGCGTATAGATCGAATATCGGAATATATATATATATATATATATATATATATACTGTATACCTATTGTATACCTTACTATTTATTATATTTAGCACTATTACGTCGTATAATAAGGTACATTTGAATGACATATAAATATACAGTGAAACTTCTGTAACGGTCACCTCTATGAAATGATAGTTTTCCTTGGTCCCCATCAAGTGTTGTGTCATGTATTGTCAGCTCCGTAGGACGGCCAACTCTAAATAGCGGTCATTATTTATGGCCCATTAGGTGACTGTTAATTGGAAGTTTCACTGTATGATTTATTGTTTTTTTTTTACAATTAAAACAAACAATTGCCTATAGTGATTAAGCAGTAAAATAATTTAGAAACCTATTAATAGAATAAATCATATCTGACGCTTTGTTAGACACTACAGTGTATATTAAAAATTCGTGTTCTAATTAGGTTATAAACAAAACTATGCAGTATTAAAATGTATGCAGGCTTCATTATTTAACTAAAAAACACACGTTGGGATTGAAATTAATTATTATTGAAACTATTCCGGTTAAAGTGATGCATATCATATACCTAAGATAAAATTATAACCGATAGTCTCGAATACATTTATTATGTACAGATAATGTAGATTCACAGTGTTATAGAGCCTTCACAAATCGAAACAATAAATGCGTATATGCGTGTGTTATGAAACGGCGGTGAACTCGCTCCATAAATGCGTTTTCAGGTGATCAATTTTATAAATAAAAAAAAAATAGGATGGATTGCCTTTGTGCGAATAATCAAAACCCCCTACTATACGTATAAACCGTGAGTAGTTCTTCAGTGAATATACGACGTAATTTTTAGATTAAACCACTACCTATTATATTAATAATAGCCATTTCGATTTAATTAATTATTAAAACACGTCGAGTATAACGTAGGTTTTAATTCAATCTTTTAAAGGTACTTACAATTTAATTATATTTCCTCCTAGTTCCGAACGTGTAAGTATAGTATAATACACGTTTTCCGCGGACTTCCTACACACACACATATATATGGTTTTACTTTATATTTTATACGTAGAACAGTATATTATAAAATAATGATATATAGTCTACTTGGTCGATGTCCTGTTCAAAAGTGTGCCGACACAAAATGGACAGTGTATTTTAAAATATAGCTGTAAACGCACAACTGATTTTATACGTATAGTTTAAAATATATTTTAAGTCACGATACATTTTGATTAAGTTTCAACTTATAATTCGTTTTCAAGTACTGTGCATAAATGATTGCACGTTGACTACAAAACAAACAGGTAGATAACTCATATGAGTGTTGTTGATAAGTATATAAATTGTATAAACGTTGTTTAGTTTTACTACGAATAAGTCGTAGTCATGTATAAGTTTTCCTATTAATGATTTTTGTTTACAGCTTTCGTGTTAAATGCAATCATATAAACATATTATACATGTGCACCTGATTGTCCACGATTTATTGGTGAGCGCGTATTTATTTTGTAATGTTGTTTGTGAGTTGTAACGAAAAGTTTTTGCGATCAACATTTTTACGAAATCTTAAAATCTGAAAACTTGGGTAATATCGAGCTGCTGATACGCGTATAAGTATAAGACATAAAAAAATAGCAGGAAAATATAAAAAAGCCTTTTTATGGAACTTAAAGTTGTACAATATGTTTTAAATGAAATTACTATATTGCGTCACATTATTTTGACGTTACCTTTATCGAAGTGATCTCTACACTATACCCACCTATTTGATCAGATAACGGCTAGATATATATAGTATTTTTGACTTTTGTGGTATTAAGTTTCAATTTGTAGTCCTGTTTGAAGCATGACGTTGTATTTAACAAATAATTGAAACCGTCTATAAACTTAAGTTTTTTGTAAAAACATACGTATTTTTTTTAAAACTTTTTAATTTAATAATATAAGATTACAAATATCCAACATCACAAATAAAAATCAAACATACACGCGTGATGTTTGATACTTTGATAGCTAATTTTTAAGACTTACAATTCACATTCTCTAGGGAAATGTATTAGGTACTGCATACGCGTTTTCAAAGTCCAATTAAATGTTGGTACATGACTTTTATTAATTTCTTTAAAACGAAATAGCACAGCACAACCATATACTGTAGTTATGATCCACAAAAATGTATTAAATAATTTTATTATTTTCCTGATAAATATTTTAGAATATTAAATAGGTAATTTTCATAATTACAAATTATATAGTGTATCTATTATAATAAAGTAATAATTAATTCCACCTGTGTATATGATAGTTCTTTATTATATTACGTAATAATGTGTTGTTTATGGTAAAAAATATTAGTAGTCACGGCAATGACAAAGCTGTGAGATCATTATTAAGTTTACCTAATTCTTTTATTTTTTTATTATTATTGATTATTTAAAATTAACGAAAACAAAAAAAAATGGCAGTGGACGTAGCGTATTTTTCAATATTTTCTTCACCACAAAGAAAAAATTTAATTATAAGTATGTTTTTAAAATTATGATTAAAAAAAAAATTATAAACTTAATTTCTATGGTAACGTAACGTAATTATATATTATTATCATGCATTTGTCGTTAAGTGAAACATTACAAAAAACCAGTGAACAAAAAATGTTGTATTCAGATTTTGCTGGTTTATTTTATTTTTGGTTACTATGGTAACGTATTATATTATTCATCAGTTTCTAAGAGAATTCTAGGGAAACCTAGAATCTGTAAGCAAAATTATAATTTTGAAAGTTATAACTAAAAATCCATCACAATTGCTAAGAAAAAAAAGTTGTATCCAAGACAAAAAACATATCTATATGACTATATTATGTATGTATATTGTATATTGTTGAGACAGTTTATAGTTTCAGCGAGTTAAAAAGATATTAAATTAAATCTTACTTATGAGAATTTAAACTTTTTATGCTATGACTCAAAATGTTAATATCAACCTAACCATACGTAGTCGTGATTAACCTATTCATCACAATATCAAAAATAAATTAAATAATTAACTAAAATAGTGTTTCTTACAAATTGTTTTAATGTTTTTATTTTGACTATATTATCACGGTATATTCATAATATATAGCACAATACAAATGTACTATTTTTACAAATTTTAGTATAGTTTAAATTTCAATACATCAGCGTCCAGTGACGTGCCGAGTTTAATTTACTGCAAAAATAAGTACTGGAGTAGAGTTGATTTTAAAACGTATGATTACTCGTTTTATATTTGGAGCAAAAGTAATAAAAACCAATAGAAGCGGTCTAAAATAAATTTAACAATCAATTTCGTTATTAATACAAATAATATCGTATCAGAAGAATGAAGGTATAATAACTAGTAAATAAAAATATAACTGCGCTTTTAAATTAATTACCTACTTTGTTTTATGTCTTTATACAGCAAGCCAATGTAAAATAGAATGAGGAATAAGATTATGAAACAAGAATAATTCTTGAAGACCGTGTAGTTTGTTTTCCAGTGGCTGCTTTTTATAATTTAATAGCCATTACGAAAGAAATTAAAACAATCCGTTGTCTGAAAAATGTATAAGACAAAACCGTTTTCGTCGCTTCCAATAATTATAATGCTTAATGTTCCAACAGATAACCATTGAACATTATGTAATTAAAATATTGTTCTGCATAAAAACAAATTAAATCCCACAAGTACTTAAATTTAAGAATATACAAAATAATAATGTTCGCCAACACCGGCCGACTTGCATTCAATTGTTTTTTTTTTTATTTTTTTTTTTTGGTTTCTCGGCGTTTATAAAATATATAATACGAATCAACGTTAAAAAAAAACTTTCATTTTTACAAATATCAATGATTATACTTTCCCCCCTTGCGATATACCAAGGACATCAGTTAGGTAGATCACGGAACTAGTGGCAGATGTGAATGATACGATAGGTCGAAGTTATCGCAGGGGCTGTTGCTTGTCGTTTTAAATTCGAAAGACGTTATTATTGGCCATCACATACCAAATATAGTCGTAACTCGAAAGCACAGTTGATTTTATAGTTAAGAACACGCCACCACACGCATCGCCCGTATAACTTATCCATGAAAATGGTTTTCTGCTGGACAAATTTTTGGAATCAGTATATTTATTATAGTAGTCAATGCATTTACATCCGCCATACATGTATAGAAGAAATGTATAAATACCATAGATTTTTTCCAAATTTTTTCGATAACAAAGAAAATCTAAATTATTCATTCGTACAGATTAGTCATTTTTTTTTTTTTGTTTTTCATATTTTTCATTATTAAAAATGATTGGGTATTTATATCGAAAAATAAAAACGTTACGACACAGTTAAAATTATCTTCTGTGTAGTGTGAACATTTGGTAAATCTACTGTAAAATATAATGTACTCATGAGTTTACCCCGAGCGAAACCGTTTTTCTATATAATCACATTATTATGCAACAACCATTGTTGGTACTGACATGAGATTACTTTTATAATACTTTGAATTAGTATTTAAACATATTTAAGATTAAATATTTTAATTTTTCTAGAAAATGACATTTAAATTTTCACTATTAAACTCCTTAAATAGTGAATTTATATTGTATACTCTGAAACATAAACGTTCAATCCGAGAAAAAATGTAAACAACCAAAGTCAACACTAAGAATTTGTTTCCATCTATTTCCATTATTTTATACCGATTCGTTTCATACTTGAATTCTATTATTATCCCGATAAGGTACCTCCTTTCTATTGGCAGTTCTAAATGCACTTTTAGCCAAAGGCATAATCTTTAACTATAAACACATTATATCCTCATCATAATCTGTTTCTACTATTATTATATAATATTATATTGTTCTAATTTTTTCATTACTATTAATTAATTTAAAATTGTGTGTATCATTGTTGTACTAAAATAAAAATTAATTAAAAATAAATTGTACCTATTTAAATTGTTATAAAATAAACACTTAAGATACATGAAATAAAAAGTTATTTAAATTATAAAGCTCGTGAAACTTGATTATGTATATTTTATTAATAACTCAGTGTTTTAGTATTAGAGTGTTTAAACATTTTAATACAATTTTATGAAGATGTGCCATTTAAATAAGTAGTTAAATCACTTTTATTACAATTTTATTATTTTAAAAGTTATTTTTATGAATAATGTATAGTAATCATTAGAGATAGGATTTCTATGCATTTGTATGCTTTTTTCGAAAGTCTAAATTGATTAATACTGTCAGACGACGTGTCTCCGATTTGACTTATTCTCGTTTAAATAGAATAATTATTTCTTTGCACATAATTGCATATTTAAATTTTTTAAATTTCATGAATTTTAAATGGTATTAATTTTGAATGTCTATAATTATTGGGTTATTTGTTGAATTTTCGTAAATATACTATCTAATCTTATCTTGGTTGGATGACCGATTTTTATCGGTAAGATAATAAGATTACCTATACATTTTTTTTTCACTAGTACGATATAAGTTGTTGTAAAGGTACGTACTTACATTTATATTTAATAATTTATTCGGTTTAAAACACAGAAATTTAGTCAATATAAATCCATTCTCCGTTTCAATCACCAGTTGTTCGTATTTTAAAATTTGAACGAACATAATCATACATATCATTGCAGTATGTATTATTCAATATAAAAATAAATAATAATTATAACAAATAATAATAAATTGCTAATTGATTTATAATTTTTGTATAAAAATTAGTTATTGTCATGTATAAGTAAAATAAAAATAGTTTTGTATTATTTTTGAATAAAATTAATGTTTTACAATTTTTCATTATATTTACATTGTATATATGTAAAGTATTATTTAGGGTAAGAGATTATTGATTTATTTAAATTTAGATGGTATTCAAAGGTCATTTTTAGAATATAGAATTTTGTAAATACTCAAAAATGTCTCCTGTAAAGCGGTCAATTATGGTCTTGTATTTATCTCATCACGGTAAGTTAATATTTTAAAACTCCAGCGAAATAATAAAAATTCATTCAATAAGCGTTCTTAAAGTCTTACCTTAGACGTATAGCACTATGTATATATATATATATATATATATATATATAACATAATATATTAATATATAAAGCGACTAGCAAGCCGCGAGGTACATAAATATAAGGTCATTGTGTTGAATTTTATTTACTATCATAGTTTAATGCATTTGATTTTGTAAAACCAAAAAAGAAAAACTATAAAAGCATATACATGGTGATTATTTTATCATGAACCACTCATTATTTCAAAAAGTACTCATGTTTTTGAAAATATTTTTTTACATTTTTCAAGTTGTTAAAAAAAAAATCAACGTTTTATTAAAAAAAAATATAATTTTTTAATAAAAACGTTGATTTTTTAACAACTTGAAACTATGTAAAAAAAATGTTTTCAAAAAAATAATACTTTTTGAAATAATAAGTGGTTTATGGTAAAAGAATCATCCTGTATATGCTTTTAGTTTTTCTTTTTTAGTCTTACAAAATCAAATGCATAAAACTAGGATAGTAAATAAAATTCAACACAATAACCTTATATTTACGTACCTTGCGGTTTGCTAGTCGCTTTATGTATTAATATATTATATTATATATTTATACATGGTGCTATACGTCTAAGGTAAGATTTTAAGAACGTTTATTCAATTACTTTTTATTATTTTGCTGGGGTTTTAAAGTATTAACTTATTGTGATGAGTTAAAATACATGATCATAATTGACCGTTTTACAGGAAAATTTTTTTGAGTATTTACAAAATTTTATATTCCAAAAATGACCTTTGAAAAATATTCTAAATTTAAATAAATTGAGAATTTTTTATCTACATATTATAGTATTCGTCTCGCAATTTTCTTTTTATTCTGTTTAGTACCTTTGTGGCTTTGTTTATTTAATTGTTTTGTTTTTTTGGGCGACTGGTAGTAATAATATTCTTTTGTAATGTTTTTCTCCGTGTTACAATGTTTCACAAGTTTGTCAGAGTAAATGTTCTCGAAAAGTCCAGTTTCTGCATTTGAATTAAGCGGGAAATCCACCGTAACTAAAAATACAATTAAAACAGAAATCTTAAAATGAGCATTATAAAAGAGTTAAATAAACAAGTGTTTTATTTTTTTTAATGAACATTTAGCTTTTGAACTATATTATTTAAAATTTACACATTCATATTGGCCGAGTAAAAACGTTTAGTATGCAATTAAATTGTACAAATTGATATGATATAATCATATCGTTCGTCAATAAACGATTTGATTATTGAACCGCACCTATATGTATCATTTGTTCTATACATATTATACGTGACATGTATTGCATATTAATATAGTAATTATAAATGTTTAAAACATGTATACCACGAATTCTAATATTGTGTATGATATGTACTATACTTACCTATTCCTAAACCAAAATAATTCGGTTACTATAATATAATATAATTTATAATAATTAACAGACCTTTGATAATATCTTTTAACAACATCGTAGCAATTCTTGCAATGATACTCGTAGTTGGATTCAAGCCAGGATTACTATTAATTTCTATTAACCATGGTTCAAAATGTTCTGTTAACATGAAATCTGCCCCGAACAATTGAAAACCAAACGT
This sequence comes from Rhopalosiphum maidis, assembly GCF_003676215.2. Classification (NCBI taxonomy): domain Eukaryota; kingdom Metazoa; phylum Arthropoda; class Insecta; order Hemiptera; family Aphididae; genus Rhopalosiphum; species Rhopalosiphum maidis. Next base: position 6,734,669 of record NC_040880.1, on the reverse strand, counting down.
TTTCCTGTTGTCCTTCTTAAAAGACTTTATGATGATTGTCGATAATGTTTCACAGATTGTAGGATATATTGATGTATGCCATTTGTCGCCTTTCTTTATTGATATTAGATATTCTTTAAATTGTGTAAAGTCCCACATACATTCCTCTGGTACACCGGCTACTCTATATTTCCTATTGATTGATTGAACTCTGACATTGCTGAGATGAATCTCTTCTCCTAAATCTTGAACTGTAAACATCTTGGAACAAAATCGTACATATCCATCCCTGAAAAAAATTGTCATTCACATAAATTAATTGTAATGTTATAGACTATTTTATAATCATAGCACTACACGATTGCTCTACAATGATACAATTTATATAGGTACCGAAACCAAGAACCAATAACTATACAATTTTTCATTGGTTAAAATATGCCATTTTAGATTACTGGTAAATTGTTTAAATTTTGTTATATCAAATTTCATAGATACAAGCGACCATCCTAATACGCATTTAATTTAAATCAATATAACGTATACTATAGTTTCTTGCAGGCACTTAGCCGACAATAAGGGCTAATAGGGTGGTACTTTGAGGATAAACCTCTCACTACACAGATGTAAGTGTATACCCCAATGTTGAAAATAATATTCATAATTTACATTTTAATCAGCAAGAATAAATTTGACAATATTATGATAAAATTATTTATGTTGGAGCTATTATTATTATTATAAAAACATAAAAACGGTTTATGCATTTTGTTATTAATTTTAGTAATTTGATATCCAAATAATGTTAACAAAATGTGATGGCAAAGATCTCTGGGGTTTGTATTTTAAAAAAAAAAATGTTTATAATTTTCGGTTTTCAACTGAAACTTGTATCTACTAATAACGAATACGTAATAAATACAATTTACATCAAAAAGCATTTAACTATTTAATTATTCTATACGATCATAGAAGAATATTAATCACTTAAAAATATAATTTACTTGTACATCCATATTTGTATGGGGTTCGTGTTTGTAACTAAAAAGTATTGTCTCAGATCCACTTTGACTTTAAATATAAGCAATGGTCTTTCTAAAACAAATTTAATAAATTTAATTAATAGAATAATAATTTACAATTACATTAAAAATCTTCTAGTTTCAGGAGTGCCATCAATGGATGGGTTTCTCCGCCTGTCTATACATCAAGAGTCTTAAATCTTAATCATGTTAAATAATTATTATTTGTTATTCTAAATTTATATAATATACAATCTGTATATTATATATTTTTGAAAAAAAAAAATTCTGAGTGGCGCAATGCATTCAGTTAGTTTTATAATTGTGTGTTATTTTTATTTTACGAACTTTAAACACATACCAATTTAAAGTGATAGTAAGAAAACACAAACGGTGTACATTTATAGATTTATAATTAAACTTAAATTGTTTTAAAACCATTCATTATTGAATACTCAAGTACTTTTCAATAAAATAAAGATAAATAATAATCAATAATAAACGCTAAAGATATTTAGCCTATACTTCCTTCCTACAATTGAACCCATTTTTTAGTAAAAAGCCTATGAGTTCCACTCAGAATAATTTTTAAAAATATCGTTAATAAGTCTAGTTTTTTTCTTTCTTTTAAACTCTTTACCTATATATTTTTGTATAATGTATGATTTATTCAACTTGTTAGAATCTTCAATAGTTTTCAAAATATTATTGAAACGTCTCTCCAATGTTATTCCTATACCGGAACAACGATTAGACGGTTTTATAATCCACAGATTTGTATCGCCGTCGATGAAAAATTGTGGACAAAGTGTCTTAATTTTACGTTCCAAAGTGTCGAATCGCTCATAAATATCCTTAAATGCGATAATTATATTCAGTTGTCGATTAAAAACAACTCGAGGAAAATTGTTCAATTGTACCTATAATACTTACATTAATTTGAAACGAGTTGCAAACACAAATAGTAGCGGTTCTTTCCACAATTTCATAATACCAAACCATAAATTTGTTCCAGCCATCTTCTAATATCGTTGTAAACCATAGCATATCGCTTTCTTCTTCAGTTTGATAAGCGTGCACGAATTCCCAGCAACGCTGTTCAATGAAGTCGATCATCTCGTATGGAATCTAGTAGAATGTTTGTTATATTTTATAATTTATTTCCTCTGTTTTCGGTGAAATATAATATTATTGTTATTATTTTCTCCGATTTATATAGACACATTCACCAAGAGACAAGCATAACCTCCCTCATTTTTTCCTTTGATAATGAATTTTTCATACTATATTTTTGAGTTATTTTTCTTAACTATTTTGTGTGTGTCTATTTATATTTATATATTTTTTTTTTTGGATTAAATTGCCTAATTTTTGTGTACATTTTAATTTGTTTTACAAGTTTTTGTTTATTTTATACGATGTAATCGAATGAAACATAAAAGCAAACATGTTGCAACATCAAACCGACAAAGTAGTACATATTTGTACTTAAATGTAGTTTTGTGTATAACACAAGTTTTCAGTTTTAGTTCTTTAATAATATTTTAGCTTAAAGAAATATTTTGTCAATTTGACAATTTGTGTTATAACACAATCGATTTTTAATAAAGTTATATTATAGTTATTAGTAAATATTTAGATATATTTATATATTTATTATAAAGGGTCATTTAAAGGACTTTTAAAACAATTTTCTGAAAAATATTATAATTTAAAAATAACAAAAAAAGGATTAAAAAACCTTCATTTAAAATAACAATGTGCTAGAGAAATTCGCATTATTGTGGAAACATTTTTAATAAATAAATAAATGAAATGTAGAATATATTTTTTTTTCAATTCAAATAATAAAAATCATTAAAATATATTTTTATAAAATGGGATAGGTATACCAATATAACAATTATTCGAGTTTAATTTATAAATATAATATTATAATTAAAACCATCGAACCCCTTCAATCTACTAAAAAAAAAAAAAAAAAATCAATTCAAATAATAAAAGTATTAGGTACCGATAAGTTGTTTTTTTTTTAAATATATATTTTGTAAAATATTAAAATATCTAGGTCCTGTACAAATGTTATATTGTAAACAAAACTTACGAATTATGTAACTTGTAAATTAATAATGTATAACCGTAATACATTTATGAATAAATTTAAAAATAAGAAATCGAATTTAGTTTATACTTTAAGTGTGTTGATTATAGAATTTAATTTATTTTTAAATATAATATGCGACATTTGAATTTAATATTTACGATATAATAGCATATTATGTGCAGTAATGTGATATGACTTGATACACGATATAAAAAAGTAACACCTAAACCCAATGGCGACACTTTATTAATTGTTTAGATTTAAATTATTACATTAAAAATATTAATTTAATATATTTTTAAAACGTAATAGATAAAAACTATAATTTTGTTTTTAATATATACTATATATATTGAAATTGTTATATGTATATTGTTTAATATATATAATATATATTATCACAATGATGTTATAACTCTATGAAATTTATTGATTTATTTCAGATGTGCTGAATACTCTAGTAAATTATATAGCCATATGAATAATGTATCGATTTTGTATACTATAAGGGAACTGAATAGGTATCCTCTTTAGTTTTTATCATCTCTAAGTTTACTTTTAGCCGATTTCCAGTTGACTACCGATTACATTAACAACTGAGTAATAAATAACTTTTTGATTAGCTATAATATAGTAACATTATTATTGATTTTGTTTTTATTTATTCATGTTGTAGTTTTTTTTCTTGTTAATTTTTTGTAGTGTATATTAAGTATAAATAAAAATTATATTTAGTGACATAAATCTATAAAGCATTTATTTTATTATTTTGTTCGTGCGAATTTGTATTTATTTTATTCTTATACTTTCTCATTGGAATCGAATTGTCTATTCATCCAAACGCAAAATTAATTCTGTTATAATATTTGGTATAAAAAAAAAATGATATAATCATCATGTTTTTCTTCTTCAATAACGTTGTTATTCAAAATCTGTTTTTTGAAAATTTAAAAAAAAAAATTAAAGATCATATTTTTGCATTTTTGAAATTTATTATACTATTTAAAAAGTATCCTATGGATTTAAAATCTTCTGTTTTTTAAATTAAAACCTCCTTAAGTACATAATAATTGACTTGGAATGTGTAGAAGCTATGGTAATTTACAAATTTTAGTTATTTATATTAATCTATCAATATTTATAGTTTATAAAAATGATGAACATAATAAATACAAGATTCGATATACTTATATTTTATTACATATTCAATTAACTATTCAATAGTTAAGTAAAACTATTTTTAAGGTATATTATTCTTAATATTATAAACATTTTATTAAATGAAAAACTATTCGTTCAAAATTTGAATTACGTATTGACATAAAAGTTTTGTAAAGTTAAATAAAGAAAATTATCCAATAAATAATTTACGGTAAAAAGGGGATGGCGATGGTCTCATTTAAAAAATAAAAATTTGTATAACACCCAATTATTATGAAAAATTTCAAATTATTTGAAAATATAGTTCTAATTATATTAAAAAATTCAAAAAATTCAAATTTATTATTAAATGAAAACGTGGAGGTTAGCATGCTTGATTAATCACCCTATATATATAAAAAATGGATGTTAAGGTGGACACGTGGACAAATTATCGTTATTGATAATCATTAAAAATCAGTTGAGTGTTGAAACACGTAAATAACTCGTACAGGCACTCAGGAAATAAATATTAGTTCTAAATCTAATAAAAATTATGTTACATAATTTATTCTAACTTACAGTTCCGTTTTCACTAAACATGGTATTTTGAGAATTTTTTGAACTAAGGATGTTCTTCAAGGAACCAAACAGAGCTGTTAATCTAAAATCTTTTATAAAAAAATCCATAGTCCTTGTATCTGAAATATTGTAGGTCCTTGGAAATTTTACATTAACTTTTTTTGATATCGTTTTCACTGTTCCAGCCAATCCAATCTGTTATGTGTAACAATACAAATTTATTAGCTAAGTACAGTTATATTTTATCGTTGTACTATTAATAATTCGCAAAAGTACTTTGGTGCAAAAACTCAAATTATTCAATTGACTAAATATTGTTATGTCATTAATTTTATTCCAATTAACATCAAATCGGTTTGTGGTAAAAATGTAATTGGGGCTAACGTCTTTGACTATCGACCACAAACATGAGTTTTCTTTATTTTCAATAAATAAGGATTCCGATGTTGAAGTTAACGAAGGCGGTGACTGGACGTTACACATTGAACGATTGTCTAAGCGCATACACACAATTATTAATTAAATAATTTTTACCGTTAGAAAACAACGGAAATTTATCGATTAGATATACTGCTAGACTAATACGGTGTTATTTATTATAATATATTTATAAATTATAGTTAAATTCAATGTAATTGTCGTACTATTTATCATATTGAAATAATAGAACAGTGATTCCGGTGTCGGGCAGTTCCGCTTTCTTTGGGTAAATCCATATGATCAAAGTTTTATAATGTGTGTATCTAGGTATTGTTTTAGGTAGGCTTTTGTTAGATCGTTAAAAAAAAATGTTGTCTTTTTTATTGAAAGACTATTGATATTTTAATTGAATAAATAAAAATAATTATGGCCAAATATGATCCTGTAAGAGGAAAATTTATTTCTGTTTTCGTTCAAAAATTTATTTATTTATTGTGAATTGGTTTAGCAATATATTGATGTTTAAAATTGAAAAACTATTGCATGGATTATGCATTACTGCTCGACTGTACTTCAATTAGTTGAAAATTAAAACGTTATAATATTTGAATAATTTATATAATATGATAAATAATATTTGTATTTAAGATATATTTTAACTCATTAAAAAAAAAAAAAAACAAATATATTATTGTTTCTATACATATTTTAATAATAAAGATAATTTTAGTAATTAAAATATATTTTACTTGTTAAAGCCAATGTAGAAAATAAATACTCATAATTCAGTGGTTTGAAATCTGGATTTCTTTTTTCTACCCACCCTCTTTTCTTGAGCTCCTCTGATATTATTGGATAATATCCGTTTATTGAAAATATTCTTTTGGCCTATTATATTTTAAATTTATTATTAAGTTAATAACCTTAACTTTAATAAATCCATTATTAATGCTAAAATTATTCTTCAATAGAAAATTAAAACAAAAATATAATTACTCGATAACATTAAAAAAAAAAAAATTTAAATCAATTAATAAGTTTTAATATAATTTACACGTCATCATCATTTTATATTTACATAATAGAATATTTTTAAATTATTGGCGCATTTTTTTTTAAGTTTTAAGTTCATAAATTACATTGCAGATTGACAGCAAATATTTATGATTAAGATTAAGATTAAGATTCAAACAATAAAACAATTAATATGTAGCATAAATAAGTAAACCTAAATAAGTAGGCACAATATAATAATACCTGTTAATTATATAAAAATAACATTAATAAATAATAATCCAAAATCAACGAAGTTCATATTAGTCATATTTGTATAAGTAATGATTGTTATATAGTACTAGATAAGTATAGAATGTGGCAACTAGGAAAGTTTACAATCGATTTACCACCCTTGTAGTTCAAATACCTTGAAGCCAGACTGATAAGAAAAGTTTGTTGGTCCACTTAGGAAATAATCTGTAACGTTTTATCGTAACAAATAGCGATTAAAGTTTTTGTGTCTTTAATTTTAAACGATTTGACGAAGTCAAATAAATTAATGATGTACGATGAAACAAGTTTGTATAAAATTGTATGATGTTAAAAAAGTTAATATCCTATATTAATATGATAAGGACACAACCAAGAAAATGTACATTCTACGACTTTTTAACTCCCTTCTTTATCAGTATCATGAAAACATGACTTATGAATTATAATTAATGTTCCATTGCCTTATAAAATTAAAACTGTAAATACTAAACACATTTAAACAGAGAATAGGTTACAGAGCGGTTTTATTATATAAAAACAATCAGCCAAAATGTATGATAAATTTGATTATAATTTTTTCATTAATAATTATGGACACATTTTACTAGCCTTACTTTATCTATTTACTTATACATTTTTATATTCATATATTTATAACTATTATTCTATAAACTGTTAAGAACCATTAATTGTAATTATTTTGATTAACTCAATAGTAAACACATTAAATGTAAATACTAAATAGTTTTACAAACATTATAATATATTTTAAAGTCATTTAAGTTTCTATCGGTATTGTTTTACGAATACAATAACCCGTCATTGCATTTTAATATTATATGTGTATTATAAAAATATATATGAGGTGAGCGAAACAACAAAATGTCAGGTATATGTATTTAAGTCCATACATAAAATATCTGATCTCTACATCTCGTCTCAAATTCTTATAATTTATAATATTATTATAAAAAAAAGTTCATTATATATTTTTTTAAATTACCACCTGGGTCATACCATAATTCATAAAGTAATCGTGCAACTTTTAAATCTTTTTATATGATAACTTAATTTGAAATTATATCCAAATATACTATACATTCGTATTCCTATACTATATGTAGATATAATGGTGCATTGGATTACCTATACAATAATAGTTTGTTTCGACTTAATTACTAAGTCGAGCAATATTTTTATTTGTATTTATAATCATAATTATATACAATATGATTAAATAAAACAAAAATTAATTAATTTTAACTGGTTATAGATATATGTATGATTTTAACGTATAATATTTTAAATTAATTACGAAGTTCTTTAACTGGTTGTTATAAAATTAATTAATTAAGTTAGATTAAAAAATATTAACTTTTCAACTAGTTAAATCATATTATCTACTTATATACCTACTAAAAAATATCTTCAAATAATTTATACTTTATAAAATGGCATCGTTACAACCTAAACATATCGTTACATCGGCAATACAATTAATATGTACCAGACACACGCGTTAGCTGAATGTTCATTTGGTTGTAACGGATCGTGTGTGATAAACTATAAAGTTAAAAGAATTAAATTGGAAATAGATAAATCTAAGGACCAGGATAGTGCACAAAGAACGGTGAGATACATCCGAATAACTCCTATCATAACTAACGAACCAAATCATGTGTTTTACTATTGCAAATTGCAATTGATCACTTCTCCAACCGACTTACGTGATTCTACTACTCATACATTTCAAAATGCTTTCTCCGTTGAACGCATGTTTATAGATTCAACACACATATATAGATATGAAATGCAATTAAATTATAAAACACAGATAGGTTTAATTGTCACCGTTTTTTTTTTAATTGTACCATCGCATGCGTATTAAAATAAATGTTTGAATTATACTATAATAATGATTTACAACAGTATTCTATGTATACTTCAAATCCATTAGTAGTAGACACTACGTACAAATATAAAACAGACATAATATTATTAAGTTCATTTTAGGATATATTTATATTAAAATTTCTATTACTATTAATTATACTGTAGTCTGTACGTTGAACTATAAAATAAATTAATGTTATTAAAAATGAAATTGAATTTTAAAATTTCATTTACAATATAATAATGTACGTTAAGTTTCAATAGTACCTACGAATATTATAGTTTTAAATTACAACAAAATAACTAAGTGTTGACCTATATTTTTAGTTTTTTTAGTTTCTGTATGTAATACTTATAAACTTAAAAGTGCTAATATGATCATGCGTGTGGATAAAATTGTATAAATAACACTGTTTGTAAGTTATTAAATATTATATGTTTTCATATAGAAAAATTAAATAATTAAACTTATTATATATTATTATCATAATATTTGTATTGTTATGCAGTGTTATTCATAGAAATGAATTAAAAAAAAACTAACAAAATTAAAAACAAAAAAATGTCTAGAATTAGCAGTAAAAGAGTCAAAATAATTTAAAAATTAGAAAACCCTTAAATAAACATTGTGAAAATTTTTAAGTATCTACAATTATTCGTTTTTGACTTACAAAAAAAAGATTTTGTCGAAAACAAAGTTTTTTTTATTTATTTATCTGCATAAAAATTCGTATTATCCATAATTTTTCTTTTTTGATTATTTTAAAAATTACTGGAAATATTTAACTTAACTTTAACCTCCCACAAGTATCGATTGGATCAAACCTCAAGATTAAAGATCGAAGCATTGTTTCTACTATCAAACGCGTACAAATACATAAATAAAATAAAACACATTATTAGGAAATCAATACATTCATAGTACCGCTTAGAATCCGAAATTGATATTAATTATAGCCATGTAGGCCTAGGTAATAGGTACGTTATATTTAAGTGTGTGATGAAATTAATAGTAAATGTTTTATTTATAAGATCCATATACTAATGTCCGATAACGAGATTTCTATTGTCCCAATTACCTAAAACACACCAATAACTAAAATGGAATACAAAAGTTTACTTGTATTAAAAATGTAATAAATAATATAAGAGGGCATTAATAATCTTATAATTTATAATTTGTACATGAATTCAACGTTGTTCACAATATTTATACTTGAACGATAAAACTAAAGTTATTTATACAAATATAATAATTATTTTATTTCCTATAATATAAAAAAAACGGTCAAAACTACAACATAACATGTCATTTAGGCTTAGGATAATATTACTGTTGTATACAATATTTATGCTTAAAATAAAAAAAAAATAATGGTACCTCTACATTTTGTAAAGAATTTACATGAAATATATAAAATCCTCATTGTGTTACATACCAAATGTTGATTGTAGTTTAATTTAAGAGCACAATAAAATGGCGTACCTTTTATATAATTAGGAGTAGGTAGGTATGTTATAAACATAAAAAATATAGTTATCATATCATTATTTTAGCATGTATTGTGATACTGTATAATATAAAGTGTGAAACTTTAAAAATAGTAATGAATTCGAATCATGAAAAAAAAAGAAAGTATTTCCAATAATGTTAATACTTTCATACCTATAACAACATAATCCTGTACACTTTTTGTAAATTTGTAGAGCTTTCTTCTGCTCTATTCATTTGTATAAGTCAAATAGATAATTAATTACAAAAGAAAATAGAAATTAAAATTATCCGGAAATATGACAATGGATAAATTAAGGTAATCATTGTGAACCTGAGTGTTAATTATAATAAGAATGATTTTTTTGATGTTTATACTTTTATAATTTATACTCGAGTGAAATTCTAAATAGTTGTTTTTAAATTGTTTAACAAACAGTTGGTAAATGGCATATCGTATTAAAAGTTAACATACTTATTAGTTATTTAATATATTTTTGTATTAGTCGTAGAATATAATATTTCAAATTAATTAATTTCTCAACTGTTTTGTTTAAAACTTTAACTATTGAAATAATTTTCATTGAATTTTTATATTTCGTTAATATTAATTTACTCGGATTGGATTAATATTAAAATGTTTTATATTATCTTGTATTATATTTCTTTAAACTTCTAATATTAGTTGTTTGGTTCATTTAAGATTTATATGATATAAATATGTAATTTTAATAAGAAATATAGTTTGAATAATAACAAATCCCTAAAAAAATATCGATTTGGTTTTATGTGGTTATTAGTCATTGATAATGGGCAGCCACGTATACTGGGGGAAGGGGTTCAACCCTCGACATTTTTTTTTATACGTGACTGATAATGGGGATTGAGAATTTTATCGATTTTTATCCACACAAATTTCCTGATTACAATAATACAAAATTATAGAATTCTGTGAAATAAATTTTTATCAAAACAACTAAGATAAAAAGTATAGACAGAAATATACAAAATATTGGCGTAATTAACTGCCTGGACGAGTTTCGTGGATAATGGTAAACGATTATTTATCAACGTATAGGATAATATTCGTCACTAGACGTATGCAATATTATTATCGACGGTAAAGAGTTTATAGAAAAAAAAAAAAATTACTAACATTGCTAACTAATACTAACTATATACCCAAAGATTATGATCTTTTTGACTTGAGTATGTTATATATTTATGCGTGGTACGGTTAACTCATCGAATTCTTTTTATAATATTCTATACCAGGGTTGGGCAACTGAAAGTCATTAAAGGACCAATTTTTGGAAAATTAAAATTTATCAGGCTAGAATATAGAGAGCAAGAAAAAAAGTTCATTCAAAATTTGAATTTTAATTTAGCATAGACGTGGCATAGAGTATAAACGATTGACTTTGAAATTGTATAATGCAATTTGAAAATGTAGCGCGGACCAGATAAAAAAGGTTCGCGGACCGCCAGTTGCCCAACCCTGCTCTATACGATTACATAAATGTTGTCATTAATGAGTTGTCGTCTACATAAGAGTATCTATAGAGAAGTGTGTATAGCAAAAAAAAAACAATGATGAAATGGTAAAAATTAGGCAATGTGACAGTGTTAAAATGATACATTGACCCCGGAAAAATTTAAGGGATGGGTAGAAGTGTCTTACTTGCGGTATATTGTATACAGCCGTATTTAACCGTGGCCGACCGCATATCGTATATCAAAAAGGGGGTTTCCGTTTTCCGCTAAAGTGATACTCATCTGTTATCACCGTGTCCGTTTTCCGCCGAGGTTATTATCGTCCAATTTCCGCCAAAAACAATTAATAAAGGTACCTATTATTTTAGTTATTTTTTTTTTTTTTTTTTGAAAACCCCTTATTGTATCCTTTATTATTATTATTATTTTTATTTCTTCATAACGTAAATATGTTATTTGTAATATTTAATATGGTATATAATTACTGTTTATACTATTTTTTAAAGAGTTTAAAGAATGATTTTAACTTTTACACAAAAATATGTCATACTCAATGGCGTATTTACAACTTATTTGGGGAAGGGGAGGGTGAAATGTTGATTACATTATATATTTGTATGTATATAAATATAGTCAAATTATAAAATGAAATCAAAATTTCTGTTGTTATTTGCTAAATCATCAATACCCGGAGATGGGTGAAAACCCCTAGCACCCCCCCTACATATGATTATTTCAGTATACGTGGTCGTGGTGGAGTGATGAGTATGTGAAGCGCCTATATCCTAAATTCCTAATCATTTTGATTTGATGGGTTTAGGTTTAGTGCGGTTCTCGAAAAACATCTAAAATAATGCATTTATTTTTTCTACGGAAAACGGACACGGCTGAGGACCACTTTTACGCCAGTCGGAATATTCCGTCACCCCCACGACATAAGTCGACTATAATAATGTCACGATGATATACGTTTAGAGAATTCGACAGGTTTCGCTGGAATCGCATTTAAACACGACGCACAATACGTATTCCAGATGCACCCTGTTTACAGCCGGCTGTATAATATAACGACGTAGGCACATAACATTGTATCGATTATTAGGTAGATACCTGTATCGCGTCCGTCGCCCGTTTTACCAACGTCTCGGGCACGTACTTTCCAAGTTTTGGCGCCGCAAAAGTCGTAGACCGTACCACGGCATCATCGCGTAAACTATTTTTCAGATGTGATAGGCATTCTTTCGACAAACTCTCGCGCAACAACTTCATGTAATTTTCAACAGTCCACGTGAATTTGTTGGCTTTGAGTGGTGGATCGTCCTCGCCGACCAATGACTTACCCGCCGTATTTGCCGGGGCGACGACTGTAACCTTCCGAGGCTTACGAGCATTTTTGTCGGTGGTCTTTAGTGACGATGATTTTTCTACGCGTTTAAAGGCCGCAAATCTTATCCCCTTGTCCGCCATTTTGTCACCGGCGATTCCCGCAGCGGACACGGTTCTTTTGGTCGACCTCGCCGCGACGATCTTGGTCTTGAACCCGCCACCAGTGCCGTAGCCAGACTGCATCGTGGTATTGATATTATTACGGTTTATATGGTTTTGCATTTAAGTGTATTTGTGTATATGTGTATTCGATGAGTTTATGAGAATTTTTCTCTTTCAGCAATTTACTGTGTTATATTGTTTTGAATTAAAAAACTATGTATTTATTATGATTTATGTTACTCTGACAATACGTTTCTATTGAATGAATATTAAATATTATAAAATATACGAATCGTGTATATATATTTATATAAATATAGATAGGTATATCTATCGTATAAGCGTTTAACGCTTGGCTAATACGTTTAATTCATATTACATAATAAAGGCTGGACCGGGTAATTGATTTTGAGATGGTTGCATTAATTTTTTCAAAACGTTATTTAGCATACAGGCCATAGGTACTAAAACAGAATGTAATACTTATATTATATAAAAGTTAATAAATAATAATTTGAAATTAAATTGAAATTTCTACATGTAATACAAATATATAGATTTTGATGTTTTTCGTTTAAGCTTTGAACAATACGATAGTAGCAGAAAGTATCTTATAAGTAATAAGATACATGATATATTTTAAAAGCAGTTAGGATAATTTTGATACCTTTTAAATTAACTAGAAATTAACACGTGCAGAGGTGGTTGCATAAAAAAGTAACTTGTCAAATTAAAAGTTACTCATAAAAATAAGTAACTCCTTATGAGTGTACATAATTGAAATTTAATCAACCTCTTAATTTAATTGTAAACTCGTTAATTCTGTGCTTTGAATGTATTATATTTTAATATGTGGGTTGATATATAAAGGATATTGAGTAATATATATTTCAGACCGATAACCTTATTTTAAGTTGATGTGTATTTAGTAAATGAAATGTTTATACTATTGACTTATCTGTTTAATATTTCTAAATTCCCAATATATGATAATTACGTCTAATATTTATACTTGCAAAATCTAAATGTCTTAATTTTCCATTTATTGTTACAAAATATAATATATTCAATTAATAAATATTATTTTTATCATTCAAAAATATATAGAGATATAAGGAATTCTGAAAAAAATAGACGAGAAAGAAAAAAGTGGAAAAAAATATAGAAAATGAAAATTGTAATATATAAAAGTCATTTCAATCGTAAATATATTGAATACTTTTAAAAATTATGTCAGATAAAATAGTTCATGGAATTTCCATACTTAACTCTTATAAAAAATACGGGAAAATATAAAATACGTTTGATACTTTCTTGTTTTAACGAATTTTATGAACTATAAAAAAACTCGTTAAGCTTAATTCAACAGTTAAAATGACTTACATTTTTTTTTTTAAAAAGGATATCAATAAAATATCATAAATAAAATCAAAAGATATAATATCTAATAGAAGAGTAGATATCTTTATACTACCTAAATTAACTTTGTAATAACTAACACAATTTTGCAAGGTATTATATAGCTTATAATTCATCTACAAAATGTCAAATAGAGTACAATTACTACATTTTTATTAATATAATATTTAAATTTAAGATTTTATGTTAGATAAAGGTAGATAATTTGAAAAATAATAATTAAATAAAAATGAATAAGAATTTATCTAAATTTTCTAAAATTGTAAACTATATACAGTTTTTAGTGTTTTCGATTCATATTTATTTTTTACTACTTTGTGGATAGCTAGTGGTAAAAATTCGTAAAAATATCGCGTGACATATTTTTATTTTATTGAGAATTGTATTCAAATTACAAATTGCAAAAGTTTTATTATTTTTCTTAAAAAAAAAAAAAACAAATAATTCAATCAAATATTAACTTACTGCAGGATTGATTTGCATGAATTTATTATTTGCTGGTTAAAATTAAAACAAAGTTATGCATTTTAATTATAAGGACTAGCATTTTGATGAATGCTTAAGCTTGTATATTATAAATATTATAGTTAAAAAGCAAACATTATTTGCACAGTTCTCATTACATTCCAAAACAAATATCGGAACCAACGCTAATTTTGGTTCTCGCTTATAATCCATACAAATTAATGTATTATATTCAATGGAACGTATAATGTAATGTAATATTTCTTATTTGTGAAGACTAAACGCAAAGTCAAAATGAATAAGACTACCACTGCGAAACAATGCTGTAGTGTTTAGAATTGTTTTTTATCGTGCAATGACAACAAATTGCTAACAAATTAAATATATGATATACGTGGTTACCCAAGGGGCATGCACGTGTAAACTAGACACAGTTCCGGTTTACTTTGTTTTAATTTCGGTTTTTCCTGTTAAAATGGATCAAAATGACAAAATCTCGGACATGTCTTTAGTTGTGGTTATTTGTCTCGGATCTTTTTTTTTTTTATCCCTCGTTAAATTTGCTAATAAAAATCGAGTTATCATTTTTCCACCTCCCCAAAGGTTAAAGATAAAAATTGGTTGTTTTATTTCTCGTCGGTCCCGATTTATCTGGATTCCACACACGTAGTTTATAGTGTTGGTGAAATTGTGAAAATAACAAAACACAACTGGTGTTTGGTTTCTACGTGTGAAATGCGCTACAATTAAATTACACACGGAAAATCACGGGCGGACCCCGTCGTCCGACCCCCGTTCTCAAAGGTCTGTGCAAATAGCGTTTCCGTGTAATTTGTGATTTTTAAAGGTGAACTAAAAAAACAACGTCGGGCAGGAATAAAATATTTACGTTAAAATACATTTATGTATCAAACGCGAATTGCATATACAATTAAAGTAGAGGATTGCGTCTAATAAAATACTGTGTATAAACGACGCACACACACATGACACACACACACACACACACATTCCACTCTCTGATTTCGTTTACAAATATAAAACACATTAAAAGTGTAATTCAGACTGTATAGTACAGTCGTCAACGATTAAATAATATACACTGCATTCGATTTCATTTTTGATGAACGCTCTCCGACGTGATGCGTCCATACTATCCATACAGTATGTCCATACAATACAACTGCCAATATTAACACTGTGCCGCAAAAGAGCGCGTGGCAGTGTGTATTGTCGCGCGTTGACTTCGAGCGCGTGTAAATATAATATACACACAAAATAACTCCCACAATGGCGGTGGTTGATTATAATCGTTGTAAAAAATCGAAAACAACGCGGAAAAAAAACAGTTTATTTATTTTACATTCGTCATCGGAGGGTGTATTCATAATTATTTATTTACGCGGAGCTCCGACAGTCACTTTATGCATAATCACCGTACACGCGTATACAACCGTCTGCGGTGCGTTGAGCTTCCCGGTAACAAAATACACAGAAATAAAAGTAAAATAATACACACATAAGATGAAGATCAGGCGCGAACGCGGGGGGTGGGTGTTTAAACCCCCTCCGAAATATCGGGGACAAAAAATAAACTACCTGGCCTAAAAAATGAATAGTACGATGTTTTTGTACGTTTTTCAACTCCCCCCTCCCCACCCGAATATTTTCCTGCGTTCGCGCCTGATGAAGATAATAATGATAATATCTTTCATCTACAAGGGTTTGTATTATTAATTTTTAAATCGATACAAAATATATACAAATATAATAATATTTCAAACGGTTTTAATATTTTAATGACTCGCGTACGAAATATTATAATTTAATTTCTTGGATTTAATTACGATAATAAATAAACCAGAAAATGATTTTATTCAGTCATAATTTTTTAAATGATTCCTTTAATAGTATAATCCACATCGTACATATAATAATATGATGTATATAGTGTTTGTGCATAATGCACGTCTTGGGAAATAAATATCCATCTTTATCAATGATAAATAATGATAATTTTACTATACAAAGTATTACAATATATTGTGCATCTTAGATGATGATCGTCAGATAGCCGTATCCTCGTTTATCATACGGCTTTACGAGATAAAAAAAAAAAAAAAAAAAAAGTAATAGTTAGACACTTTTAAACACTGCTGCTGCTTCTCTTTTTTGCGCATTACGTAATATTATCATAATGCGAAGCGTTCGCTGTTCACCTCTAATTATAGTCTTATTATTATGTACTATCTAAAATTGCCGAGATCTTTTTAACTAATGTCGTTATTGTAGCTGTCTAAATATCCGTGGCTAACATCGATGTCGATTGTTGTTTCAGCGTCTTTCATCAATAACCTAAAACTGTTGAACGTCCGAATAGCCAACCATACGGTATCAGGCAGTAGTACAATACTAGAATGCACGTACGACCTGGAAGGAGAACATTTATACTCGGTAAAATGGTACAAGAACGGCGACGAGTTCTTCAGATATCTGCCCAAAAGCAAACCGAGTATACAAGTTTTCGAAAAATCGGGCATTTATATCGACGTGAGTAATCAAATTACAGTACATAATAAAATGATTATAAATACACATGTAATATTATTATTATGCATTATTATTTAGTGGGACTTAACTGTCGTTTGCGTATATTACAAGGTAATAAGCGTTAGCGTACCGGCAGTTGTCTACCAACATTCAGTTATGTAGTTATAGCCCTAAGCTAATAAGAGGATTCGTTGATGTGCGGTAGTGTGTCATTTTGTGTTGTTACTCAGTTCGTTAATAAAATAATACACATAATTTTACTCATTGTGCAATATTGTACCGTTGTTTTATCGTTCTTTTTAATAAAAAATATATAAAATATTATAACCATTATAGTATACCATTCTAAAATAATATGTAATAACTAATAATAAATAGTATATATATATATATTGCAAATATAAAAATTAATTTATATGTATATAAATGGAAAAACTCAAACTCCTTATTATTAGACTTATAAATATTTTTTGTAAGAACAAATTTATTCTAAATTCTACTTTTTACTAGATACATATTATTTTTTATTAAATATTTCTTCAATAAAAAAAAATGAATATCTAAGGTATTTTTAAAAAAAAACTCTTGGTATAATATTATATTATTATACTCGATAATATAATAATAGTATTAATAGTGATTATTTATATCTATAATTCACATAAATACTTTTTAATAATAAACAAAATAGGAAACAGTATTTTTATAAGTATTCTAAACGATATGTACCCTAATATTGAAATGACATTTTATGTACAATTTTAAAATACTAAAATATACTTATAACTACACATTAATTAAATATATTTTATACAATTATGATATTGATTGGTATGAATTACATAATATCGCCCTAAAATTAATTTAATTTAATAAATAATAATATTATCAATAGTATTTTTGTATAAGACTATAGATTTCATATATATTCAACAGAAGCAAACATTTATTATTCTTCTCTATGAATTTTGGGTGACTCCGGATCAAATTCCAAAATATATTACACGGTGGAAATACGAATATATTGCTCCCATTTTCTAAGGAATGGAACACGTGTGTTTTGAGGGAAGGGGAGTAATGGTTTGCGTATATGCGGTAAAACGACAAATTACTTAGGGTTGGCGTTCGAGTAATGAAATATTCAACACAGAAATATTTTTATATCACCTAACGTTTAGGATCCAAAGTAAATATAAATGTCATATCATTATTGGGTCTATGACTCAGAAATGACTCAAACAAAATGATCTGGACCGAATAGCAAAACGTGTCTTTGCATGTGTGCGTTTGATGAGGAATACTTTTCAAAGTTTCTTGGTATTTGAACTATATAAGAAATATTCCAGTATACTTACCTAGTATAATACTTGTGTTGGAGATTTCGGGTAATTGTTTGATCAGTTTCATATTAATGAAAACTAATAATTTAATATCAACGCCTCTTCTGAGAAATTAATTTAAATAAATTGTTAAAACTTTGATTGTAAAATCAACAATAGATGGAATAAACTTTATAAAACAATACAAATTTTAAAGATTGTTGATATTCTACTGATGTTATGAAACAATAAATATTTGACATCAATAATGTTACTTGTAAGTTATCAAGTAAATTTGTAATAATATGGTCCACTAAATAACGAGTATAACAATATTGTTAAAAATAGAAAGAATAATTGATTTATAAATTTTAAAAATAAGAAAGAAAAAAAATGTTTACGAGTGTATAATTATATTTTTTTTATCCATCATAGATATAAAATACCAGTCGAGGATATAAATTAATTACAATTAAAACATGCTAAGTGTATAGTTAATATGGTTATTGAAAGCTGATGTCATAGCCTATGCACATTTGATATAGATATGTTATTATGAAAATGTATATTGTACATATATATATATATATATATATATATATATATATATATATATGTATATACGTAATAACTTATAAGTATACATTACAATATTGCTGTTACATGCATTAATTAAATTAAGCCCTATTATTCATCAACTGTAATGTAAGTATATATTATTAAAATATACTGCTAAATAAACATTTTTTACTAAATTACTATTAAAATTATTAGCTGTCTGACATATTATATTATTATACACCATGATTCCTTGATTTTTTTCTTCAAAGTTATTGACAAAAATTACCGCTTTTCGTAATTATTGATTTATTTTTACGAATAGTTACACAAATGGTTATAAACGAATTGCAATTTAGAAAAATATAATAACTTTTTTTGATTAAAAAAAAAAAAAACGGATTTATTTAATTTAAAATTTTTAATAGTTTTACGCTCCTATATAATAATAACTACCATATAAACAATAAATATTTAAATTAATTTAATGTCACATTACTACGAATAAATGTGCTGAATGAGTACAAAATTAGTCAACAGTGAAAAATGAAGAGCATGCTTGATATCTGAAAATTACAATACGCTCGAAATTTTGTGTTTTTTTCCTGATTTAAACGATTTAATTGTTGATTAAAACGCTTGAAATAAACGACAGTAGCTAGCAATTAAAATTGTTTAGATACAAATGCAATTACGGAAACACAAATATAGACAATACCAAACATTTTTTGCGTGTGATATAATTATCATTTTACTAATTAGACGCGTACACTATTGTTGACGTTGTACAGCGATATGTATTAATTTTGAAATCTAAATAATGGTTTCGAACGCGTAGTCACCTATGCCTCCTCGGAAACCGTCGTTAGTTATTAATTATTTGTCGGAGGAAGTCTATATTATAGTGACGGCGTGTTGTATAGGCAAATTGATAGCACGCGGGTATTGTGTCCCGCAGACCAAATTTACTACAATAATTCAATCTCGTTTTCAGATCGATAAATCGAATTCAAACGAAGTCGTGCTCAAGTCTTTAGAACTGTCGAGCAGTGGCACCTATAGATGTGAAGTTTCGGCGGAGGCTCCGTCGTTTCAAACCGTATTCCAAGACCGAGATATGATCACAGTGGGTACGTATATAGCTGCGGCGACGGTTCGTTATTATTTTATAGCGTACGATTTAATCGTTTTTTAAAAAATACAAAAAAATAACTATATAACCATTAAAATTAATGTAATGCGCAAGAAGAGAGTCCGCGGATCGTCGGTCTTCGGGACGAATATAACGTCGGGGACGCCGTGAACGCCAACTGTACGTCGAGTAAGATGCAATTCCACGCCCAGCTCATTTGGTACATAAACAAAGAGAAGGTACGTACACGAGAGAGACGACTGAGCGGAATAAAAAAAATAAAAAAAAAATAAATAAATAAAAATATAAATAATATACGCCGTGTGCGTGTGTGCGCGTGTGTTATTGCTGTACGCGCGTAACGTTCTTCTGCGGACTAGCGCACACGCGCGAGGTGCCGGGACAGGAAAGCTAGAGAACGTAGAGATGCGAGAGAGAAATGAGTTTGTGAAACGTCGAAAATTATTGTCATGGGAATAATATGTATTTACTCAAAAATAATGTTTTTCGATTTTTATCTGTAAGCAATGAATATTCATTTCGACATATCCTCTCGATATTATATATCATATATATATATATGTATATATGTTATCCTCGTACGGTTTTCACGCACACACACACACACACACACACACACCCATTCGCCGCCCATCAGCCCGCGCGTACACTCACACGCACGAGGAATATTTAAATAACTTTATTCTGAAAAAAAAAAAAAATGAAACGTTAATACTGGTTTTCCGCCGTCGTCGTCGTTGTTTGTTTGTTTGTTTGTTTATTATGTACTTTTTCTTCTACAAACTTGCAAAAATGTTACTTGATAAAACACGCTCCGTCGCTGCGATAATAAGAATTTCGAGTTTTTGACAAAAGTCAAGTATATAGATAAGTAGCATTTCTGGCTCATATACTAACGAGTCGATATAAATATTATATAACGTTATTCAGCGCTCCCCCCGATCTCGACAATGCAAAATATCTAAGAGATTTATTATTTACGTTCCGGGAAAGGTATTGTTTATGGTGTATAGTAATTTGTTTTCGTTTAATATATAATATCTAGTATTTAAATAGACCGTTCGTTTGTTTCTTGCTTCTGGGTGTTTGAAAATCTAGTTATCACACGAGTTATTAATTAATATTATGTATACATAATATAACTAGTTCAAATGATGTTTTAATTAAATTTTGTTGTGAAATAACTACAATAATTATATTAAGAAAACAACTAAATAACAATATTTTTTTTCAATTTTCAAATATTCATTAAATATTATTGTATAGGTAATAGGTACTACTGCGCTATTGAAGATAAATACATTATTTTATGTAAAATATTAAATAACAATTCGACAAACTAGATGAATATAATTATTTTAAATGGAACGTAAACGGTATGATAACTAGGTCATGATGGATATTTAATTATGACATAGTCACACATAGAAGATTTTACATTTGTTTTAAAAGTCTATTATAAAGGCAAAATAATATTAAGTTATGTATGTAAACAGCACCCCACATTTATTTTATCTTTACTTATTCTTAAACTTTTTTATACAGTTTGGATTATTTTAATAACCATCACGATTAGGAAGTATTGATGTCCATAATTAACCTTAGAACGAGTAAATTCATTAACCAAATATATTAATTTTTTTTATAAATACAGAGAAATATGTTTATATTGGTGTATAACAGATAAACCAAAAATAAAAATGTAATAGTTAATGACAGCTTTTTGAAATTATGTCGTAATGCATTGTAAATTTATACGATAAACACATTATACAATTTTTACTTCCCACCACATACTATTATGTTCGTATAGTGTACGAAATAGAACCATACGTCCTGTTTTATACAGGATTTTCCTTTATTTTAGTTTTGTGTCCTAATTGTAGTTGTCCTGGTTTTTCGTTTTTTGTTATTTTTTTTTTGTTGATTTCAATCATTCCGTGTAGTAATACTTAATATTTATAAATACGTATGTATATATATATATATATATATATATATATATACCATATGCATTAGACATTTATCAGTATATATATACATATACAAATGTTATTATTATTTTCAAATAAAATAAATTTGTTTACAAAAATATTGTGTTGTAATATAAATAATAACGACGAAAATCGATATCGGTGAAAACTCGTAGGTTATAAATAACTTCATATCGAGTCACAATCGTGATCCAATCAGAAAATCGATTAATAAAAATAAACACGATTTTGGAATCCTTCGTTTTTATGTTTTCAATTCATCAGTATTGTTACGACCACCGTTAACGTAACATATCGTATTCTAATAAAGTACTAAAACATTAAATTTAAATTTAAATGCCCGAGAGAATGTACGTATTTACTTCCAACTTAAAAGTTGAACTTCCGTTTTTAAGAGATAATAACACGACATCGTAAATTATTTTAGACAAGTATTTTATTTTTAAATACGGTTACCGTATATGGTACACTATTAATTCGTAGACATATTAATAATATTACCTGTCTACCTATTTAATATATTATTAACTATTAAGCTATATAATATTCAATGTTTGTCAAAGTTTTCACTCTAAATCATTATACTTTGTTTTGTCCTTGAATGGTAAACTGTTAATAAATATCGTTAGATCAGCTATGGACGTAAAAGATAATAATATACTTTCAAGAAATGAAGAAACAAAAGCCATCCGATCGAAATCCGTACTTCTTTTAAATATGTATTTGTTTACAGACTACAATTCAGTGTTGTCGAGTATTTTCAAGTCAAACGCGTACATTTTACCGTGAATAATTATTTTTCCCAGAAAAGAAAAATCATTATTTCGACTTAAAAGTAATGAATATGACTATAACTATACGTGTTATAAAATTTTCTCTGTTCTCCACTAACGTGATCGTATTTACTTATCTCATTTATCTATTTAAAAATTTTTATTTATAAGCTTTTGAATTTTGGATGAGAGCATAATATAGGAAACTATAGTAACACTACATGCTGCACACCTTGCACAATGAACGGCGCACCACTTCCATTAATAATTTAATATCAATTAAATATTATGTAATACGCCCTATGTGTTTTCGAGTAGCTATATAGATGTTTTGTAATAAAACACAGAATTATTTAAAAACATTTTACGAAATTATTTTTATTTAGGCCAACTCTACGTTTGAACAAGGACCGTACTACAAGGAGTACTTCGCAGGTAGCGGACGGCTTGTGACAACTGTACTAGGACTCAGCTTCATTGTTACCGATGGTCATTATAAGATTGGCGAAATATATTTGAAATGTGCGACTCGACTTTCATCGTTTTATTTACACTCGGATGAAAAAATTATAAGGTTCAACAAACGGCCTCCTACTGAATCAATAATTTCGAACCAAGTGAAACAGCCCAAAATGCAAGGTAAATACGAATTATAAGAACGCACGATGAGTGACGAGTAATTACAGTGAATATTCACTCTTATTTTTAATTATTACCTACAAATCGTTTGGTTTTTGATACCAAATGTCGCATTATTGTAAAATTTAAATATTCATCAAATTATTATCACATGTATATGTATATAACAATGCGTATTATTAAGTATTTTACGACTCCGCGGCGTGCCTCCGACCGCCTTTACCTATCAACAATTTAATTATGACTTTTTTAACGCCCTTTCACAGTTTTCAATATCGTAAAATGACAACGACGACGACAATAATGTCGATCAGATACGGCATTGATATAATAGTGACACAACAAAAAGCCATTATTACGGTCGGCTGACTACCACTATTTGACGCCGTTTCATAATTATTGTCATCGTCATTATCGTCGTCGCTTTACAATTATTGAAACTTCTAAAGTGGCAAGGACCCGGTGCACAAAATAAAAATTCGGTATTAAAGTGGATATTATATAGTCAGCCACGGTTATGGGCGGTGACAACCGAGATTTGGTTGTAATTTGTTTTATCAGCGTCCTGTAAGCTAAGCCGAAATTCACGGTAGATAATTATTATGGACTAGATGATATACAATTAAAATGATAATAACATATTAATTGAAGGTGTAGGATTGAACAAAAAGGTTTGGTAATAATATAAGCGATGCCGGGAATTGAGGAATTAAAAAGGTCAGGTTAAGTTAAAAGGTTAATTTTATTTCACCAACTATATAGTTACTTTTGGTTTCACGTTAATTTAATAAGCTTAAGAAGTTTAAAAAAATCATACATTAACTTTTAACTTTTTCTTATTAATGCATATTAAATTATTAACTTAACTTTTCTGAGTAAAAAAAAAAAATCATTATCTTACCCAGAATATAAATAAAATATAAACAGATAGGTATAAATCGTTTAAATATTAACAAAAAAAAAAGCAATGATAATGATAGGTATATAATATTAATTTATATTATATACATTTTACATTATGATTTATAATTTATAATGGTAACGAATGTAATAAATTATTATTGAATGAGAAAATTTAAATCAGTTTAAGACTTTTGTTATGTCTTTTTCCTTTCCCATATTTGTGACTCGTGACATTCTTTTGAGTTACCTACACCGAGAATGTGGTGCCCTATATGGGCTATACGTATATTTTACTTTTATGTTTACCCGCGTCCTGTATTGCTTTATATTGCATTACTTTATCGTACATATTATATTATATTACCTATAGAACTAAAATATAAAATAAAATAATAAAAGTATAGTAAGGACGATCAGCCGTACTTCGAGTGACATACGGAAAGATGACGCCTTACAACGATATCACGTTTTAACTATTAAATTAAGTTGTTTAAGATCTATAAATGTAAATAAATTTGTAGACATATGCATATAAATACATCAATAATATTAATATATAATATTGCGATTACGGCCAATCAAAAAACGTTGAATTATGGCTAAAAATTTAAAACGTAAATAAATGTAATTTAATGGTGTATGAAGCAATAACAGTCTACTCTTAAAAAAAAACCTGAAAATTTTATAATATAGATAAATCTGAATATTAACAAATTTTTAATGTATTTCACATCTATTTAATATTTATAAATAGTCGATGATAAATTTCAAGTTTTTAGGATTTTAATTTTCCAAAATAAACTAAAATATCTAAAATCAATTTTATTTTAAAACATTTATACCGTTATCTTTATTTGTTTTAAATAGAAGACATTCGCAATCTTATAGTCTTATGTAGTCTATAAGTAATTAAGTCAACAACTTACTAATGCACTATATAGTACACATAGACACGAAAATGTTAGGGAAAGGAGCATCCGTCGATATTACGTCCAACTACTTTGTAACTAAAAAAGGACAAAACCTATCCATTGTAAAACTATAATGTATTCCACTCACTCCACGGAAAATCTAAAATATAAATGACCTTCAAAGATTTCAAAAGTATATTAAAATTGTATAGATTTCCCTCGGAATCTAAAATGAAAACATAACGTAATGCAGTGCTGCGATGGCCTAATATATAAGTATATATATAGTATAATACGATATTATAAGACAGTGTCACGAGTAAACGCGAAACTCAATGTAGAATAATACCCAACGGATTTACCTATGCCGAGCATACACGTTTTCGATACGTAGGTATAGGTACACAATATTTCTTTAAACAAATTTCCGTTCAACCCGATTCCAAAACAATAAACACATGTGTAGATCTGAAAAAAAGTAGGCAAGTGGTACCCGCTCTGTTGTACATCAAGTGTCGGGTGGGTAAATGGGTGTGTAAAATTTGAATTCAATAATATCGTTGATATATTGTTTATGTAATAATCATTGCACGTGAAAGACGAATCTAAGAGGAGACTGTCTTAATGGACCTGTCTGTATCACAAAGTATATTTCATAAGTTTTGTATGCAAAGCTATCATAGTAATTTATTTTAGTTTTAATATTACGTTATAGGTTGGTATATTTTTTTCCGAAAAAATTGCATTAGTATGTAATTATTTTAATAATATATATTTATACCGTGGGCATCAATCTATAAGACTCAACATTTCAATAAACAACGACACAAAGTAAAAGAGTAAATATAGATTCATAATATAAATCGATAATTAATCTAAAATGTTATAGCGTATCGTGAAATTCATGAGAATAAAAAGTACATAAAAGTTTAAGCTTTCGCGAAAATTGTTTTTAAATTATAACAAAATACTTAAAATATCGTAATTTATCGTTTAAATAAGTAATTTCGTTCAAATTTGATTTTAAAATGTGTACAAAAAATAATTGTCTTTATATACTTTTATCATGGTTCCAATATGAACTACATGATATGATAAGTCTTGTATTCAATTTTCAAACATTTTGACTGAGTGAATAATTTTTTAACATTTATAAAAAAAAGAAACTAAAAATATTGAACATTTGTGATACCTATAAATAAGTCAAAAATAGTTAAAAAAATTGGGGAAATTTTATTAAATAATTAAAACAATAATATGGTAAACATTTTAAGTATCTAATGTTATTATTTATTTTTTTTTTTTAAATAAAACAAAATATGTATTAAAATTTGGTTGAGGAGAAATAATTATTTCAAGATTAAATATCAAAAGTCGTAAAATTGTTATATTGATATGCTCATAAAAAATTAATTTAGCTTTGTTTTTTTTTTCATTTATATGTTGTAAGACTTATGAAGAACCATGTATAAGAATTTTAAATTTTAGATAAAATGTTTATGAATTTCTAATAACAAAATAATTTTAGCGATTTTTATAAATTTTGTCAAAATTCCAACTTTAAACGCTTATAAAAAAAATACTGTGACTAGATTTTCAATATTTTTTAATCAAGAAATTAAAAAGTTATCGTTATACATTTATAAAATAAATACTTGGGTTTTTTATTTTGACCTGTTTAAAGTATACAAACTAGATACAATTTTCCATTCAAAACCACCCTCAAAGTTGAAAATTGAAGCATTATCGACTACCTATCGTGTACTCGTCCACGTAAAAACCACACATTATATCATTCGTCGCTACGCTCAAAATTTAAAATAAATATATAGTAAATAAATTATGTGTTTATGAAAATTTAAATATATTACCCTGCTATACGGTAAATGATGTCTCTAATAGAATTAGAAATAATGTATGTCGTTATTTTAAAGTTATGTCGGTTTATTACACGATTTGTTGAAAGGGAAAACGTTTACGGTATTTAAACTGATTTAAACACTAACATATTAGCGAGTTTGCACTGTACATATACATATTATATTATATCGAGTACATAACATAGCGAATCAGACCCGGCAAGTCTGGTAAGACTTCAAATTAGTAAACCGCTGTCAAAACAGTCTAAATATATTATTACTGTCGTCTTTGTGCGGCAATATTTCTCGTCAAGTTGAAAACAATATACTCGTGTAATACCTATTAATTGTTTGTAAACAAATAAATCCCTCTATTTATAATATACCTATACATAAAAAGTATTGCGGTTTTATTATTTTGAAGAATATCATCGGTGTGACGACTTCAAACAAAAACGAATTACACATATCAATTCAAAGTGTGGGTCAGTGGAGTGAGCTCACATGGGGGCTATATCATTAAAGTAGTTGCAATATTTATCGTTATTATAATATCATTCAATTGAATAACTATTGGGACATCGGGTCCATTTGTCTATTTATTATAGTGATGATATTATTTGTTATTTTTATTAAAAATATAAAATTGCGTAATAATAACGATAATAATCTATAATAACGTGATTATTATCTGCTATTATTTCAATAGACTACTTACTGTAGTATATATTACAATAAACGACAGTAGAAACCGTTCGTGACGAGATTTAGGGTTTGATGATCTAAAAAAATCCCGAAATAACTCTTATGTTATATTTTTATGTTGATTTTTTTCGGTTGTTATGACGTTTTGATAATGATCATGCGGATGGTGTTTATTTTTGATGAATTTAGACAAATAACGTACCTATAATAATAACCGCGTAATTTACTCGGTTGATAATATTATTATAGTCTGTTGAAAAAGATATTCATTTCTGGATAAGAAAAGCTACAAACAACCTAAACACGGTGTCGAACTATAATACGGCTAATAAGTAATATTTATGTACAATCAAAACCAAACTTTTAAAAAGTCAAAACGAAAACAATATACGATTTATGTATGAAATAAAAAAAACCATGTTACAAATAAAAATAACGTTTTTAGTACGTAATGAACACATTTTACTTTTTATATTAAATCAATTAATCTGTAACGTACCTATATATACACAATACGTATACCTATGACCGCTTATCGGTTTTCGGTGGCTATAAATGGGTATTGAGTACCTATACGTATATAGTCTAGAAGATATCGGTGTAAAAAGAAGAGATCAATCATGCTTTATTTGTTGGATAAAGCCGTGAAAAAAAAATAAACGACGAATAAAAAGGCGATTATTCTTCATAATGGCGAAGAGCAATTACAAAATGTGTTTTTTTTCCGTTGTTTCTTATCCACAATGTAATTCCGCCAAAACGCAAGTGAGTTTTTACGCACACTCTTAATATATTGGATGAGGATTTCACGCCTAGAACCAATCACGTGTATAAACACCGCAAACGGTATATTCGTTTCCTCGGCCCAAACGAAAAGAAACAGCAACACACTACATATCACGGTTGATGCAACAATCTAATGCAATTTTCCAAATGTGCGAGAAACAGCTAATACATAGAGTGATTCAGCGTCCATGCTCACTCCCTTACATTTTTTCCCTTAATAATTCATTCGTTAAAATTCGGTTTAGTTTAAATTTTCAACTATACTCAAAGGTCGTATTTTTAAATACTTACGTTTTTAATACCATATTTACAGTGGCAACAGTGTTTTCTGTTTTTAAAATTAGTAACTTACTTTTTTACAGTAAATTTTTAGGCAACACATTTTTTTGAAAACGTTGATGTATCTAAATTCAATTTGAAACATCACATAACACTATTCAAATAGTATGGAAAATCTAAGTTATTGAAAACATGGTACATTTTAGTATACTTAAAAATCAATAAAGTAAAAAGGGGTGTGCGCTGATCACAGATGGTTTAATATTAAGTGTCAAATTAATTTAGAAAATGGTTAGACAAATATCCTCTTAAAGTAGACGTAAAAGAACATTTTTCATGAATAGATGTGAAGGGATTAATCAACATTAAAAAAAAAATAAAGCAATTGACAAATTAACTATTGAAAGGTAGGCACTATATGATTGCGTATAGTTTAAGAAGTAAATACATATACATAAAATATATATAATGGAAAGCCTATAAGCTACAGGGCAAATAATTTAAATAAAAAATTATCAAAATTTTTTTTGTAAAATTGAACATGAAATTTCAGCAGTGTGTTTCTCAACTTCAACAAAATTATTGTTAATAAATAAGACATAAGATATTTAAATATTTCAGAAATGTATTTTATATTATTTTATATTTATGGAATTGTACTCTTCTAACAACAGACCCTTTTATAATAGTGTTTTATAGCAAATTGCGATTAATAAGTACATATAGTATTTTACTATATTACATTTTTAAGTATATTAAATTTGTACAAATTAATCGTTTGTTTTTCTATTTGGTTTTTTTTTTTCAGAAAAAAAGTCAATCAGCGTACAAAACACACCGAACATTATTCACTTGGCGTGTGTTTTGCTTTTCTGTCTGCGAAACAACAGAAAAGTACTAGTTGCATATTAATTACGAACAAATTATTTGTAATTGTCATTAATGAAAATAATCGTAGTTTAAAATAACATTGTAATATATTGTTTACTTCCTACACATTTTTAATGCATCTATTATATGATATAGTGTTATAATATAATAATATACGAAAATAAGTATAATTTAATACATGTACCTAACGATAACATTTTATATGTGAAATTATAATATATATGTTATTGGTTATACTTTAAATAGCACAAAAGTACTGTTATTATAAAATAAGACTAGGAATTTAATACATTTAAAAGTCTTAAAAAACGCACTTAAAATCTCGAAAAAGGTCGATATAAAATGTACTATAAGTATACTAAACAATTATAATTTAATTAATATGTTATTTATCAAGTATAAAATACTTTAAACTAAAAAATAATAACAATTTAATAGTATAGAATGTGCGTAAAAAGCTTTAAATAACGGGAATTATTAAAAATATCGAAAAAGTAATGAA
This sequence comes from Rhopalosiphum maidis, assembly GCF_003676215.2. NCBI lineage: Eukaryota > Metazoa > Arthropoda > Insecta > Hemiptera > Aphididae > Rhopalosiphum > Rhopalosiphum maidis. The sequence goes on along the minus strand of NC_040880.1, from coordinate 6,704,080 downwards.
AAAAACAAAACACATGCAACAAAAAAGTTCAATTTTCAAAAATTGAATTTATTAGTACCGCTACCTAATTTAAACATTGAGTCAAAGAAGCTACGACCGTAGTCTTAAAATATTGCCATTTTTTTTAACTCGCGGCCCTATCGTAAATTATAATACACAAAATGCTATTAAATCCAAGTATTTAAAGTCAATAACTCAAACAGGCCAAAACCGCCAATAAGAGTTATAACATTCATAATCGGCATGGATGCGAAATATTAATGTATTTTAATAAATTATTATATAATTATAGCAGGTACCAAATAACACATCTAAAGACCATTGACGAGAATTAAATATAATAATGTAATCATTTATAATACTTGTGCATAATAATATATTATATTATCTAAGTCTCTATAATTTTATTTGAATTAGGTACTCTGTCACGACTGATCCATCGTTGTATGTCATGAAATACAATAATAGTTCTCGCCAAAACGCATCAACAAACAACGAATACTCTGATACTCGACAAATGAATTATCGCTGTAGAGTTTGGATGCTATAGTTCTCAAAACATTAATCAATAACACTTAAAATCACGCAAAATAACACCAAAATCCAAAAAAAAAAAAATAAAAAAATGTCAAACGCTGAAATACCAAAGTTAAAATACATTTCCCGAATTCCATAACTAGAAAAAGTAACCATGAAAAATAAGAAAATTTAACTTTTGGAATTTATATAAAAAAAAATAAAATGAACGATAATACTATATTACATCAAAACTAAAAATACATTCGTGAAATGGTGGAACACGGTTGATTCAAAACGACTGTCGGGCTGAATACTTTTATAACTTTCAACGAGTCTGCGTCTATTATCCGTAATCTTACCCAAAAATAAAAATTACAAGATAAAACAAATTCGATTCGCATTCCTACGGTTATTATATTATGGTATAAAAATAAATATTAAAAGCTTGGAAACGCAATACAAGGTTCATAGTAAGTGGCTTTTAAAATAATAAAAAAATATCTAACTATCTAAATATCTATATAAGTGCATGACCTAATTTTTATTCTTATTTTGACAAGATTTTTAAAAGTGATTTCGTAGTTAAAAAATTAAAAATTTTGATTTTAACACCTAATACTTGAAAGTATAATTCAAAATTCCTCAAAAGATATACTAGAATTAAAAATAAAAGATTTATTCTAAAGACGTTGACGTATAATAGGTACCCACCTAATACGATTTATCAATAATTAAAAAAAAATATTAACATCAACTGTATAGAGACTTGAAACTTTTCACTAGGTATTACTTAATAAAATATAAATTTCTATACATAATGGAATATTCAAATATTCATACTAATTTTTAAATATTCATGTACGAGTACCTACGTTCAACATTTTCATATTTATTTAGTTTTTTTTTCCATAAATTTGATAAAAAAAATGTTCTAGCTCGAAACTTAGAAAATGTAATATTAAATTCCTCATAAGTTGTATTCATTGCAATATAAAAATATTAAAAATATATAATATTAATATTAATAATATTCTATGCAAATTTTTTTTTTTTTATAAGCTTTATAATGTCTAATAATTTGACAAAATTCGATTAAACCACGAAAACTATTGTAACTTATTTTTGTTATTTAAATTAATAAAATATAACAAAATAAACAATTACATTATATTGTAATATATTATAATAATTATTATATAATTTATACGATTTGTTTTTACAGAAAATTAGTTCACCTTACCGTATTACTAATTGATAAATAAATTAATTTGAGTAAAATAAATAAATAATAATATTATAAACTTAAAATGTCTATAAAAAATAATTGTATTTATATAGTTCATTTTGTGTAAAATTTTCTAAACATTTCTGCCCAGTAAATAATTTTTAAACATTTATAAACTTTTTCACGCCTACAAATATAAACATTTTGAAAATATGACCGTATAATGAAAATGATTATAATTTAAAAAATTAGGGGAAATGTCAAGTATCAATTATTAGTATTTTTTTTTAAATAAATTAATACGATAAAATATCAAAAATCGTTTGTGAAGAAATAATTTTAAATTATTATTTTATGGTTGAATATTGAATGTTGTAAATGTTTAAACTGTAAATGATCATACACAATTAATTTGACTTTCTGCAGGTAGCAGATAGAATTTAATAGAACTTAAGTAAGACCTAGGTATCTAAAATACTAAGATCAAATTTTATATCCAAAACCCCCATTTTTAAAAAACCACACTTTTTTTATCGAAAATTTATCGTGTACTCATTCACAAAAAAAACATGATTAAATCAACACATTCATCGGAGCGAGTAGAAACTAAAAGATATTAGATTAAATATTTATTCATAAATCGCAATATCAATATTAATACACTTCATTAGGTAATTGTTTTTCTTAAACAATAACTTTTGAAGTATCTCCTAGTACCTCGTGTATTATACTCAGTTAATATCATTATATTCAAATTTAAATTTTACAAATAGGTAGGTATGCAAGAGGTGCCTCATCTTGTTCCAGAAGTTACCACATGGCACATATACATTTATTTTACTTTAAATCCCAATATCCCATTATATATAGCATGACAATTAATCGTCAACGACACTGAATTGCCTAAGAACAGTTGAAATAAAATAAATACTGTCTGAGAAAGTGTCTATTTATAATCAATAGACATTTTATTAGATTTTTTTACATTTAAATATATATATTATTAAACCTTTACTAATTTGAAAAATTTTAAAACAAATAATTATTTTTATTTATTTTTGAATTTCTCAAAAATTAGACATTTAGCTCCTTTGATACGTCCTAGACAACAATTTGGTAAATAATTGATTAAATTATGTTTGTAAATATACAGTATATCTCAAAGGCAACTTATTACTATAAATAAATTATATATGAGATCTACCTATTTAATTACAAACTTTATAATGGTTATCTATCAGAAAATTCCAATTTAATGTCATACATACATTTTTTTTTAGATTACTTTTGAAAACTTCATTAGAATTTAATATATATATATATATACCACAAAGGTAATTTGAAAGTGATACGGGGACAGAAAACTATAAATGATGTCTTATGTTTGAAAAAGAAGGTAAAATATTTAACAATAAATAATTGGAATAAGTTATTAATAATTATGTTTAATGAGAACAGATTCATATTTGTTAAAAAAAATTGTATCAAAATAACTAAAATGTTTAAATGCAGTTATCAATTTTATTTAAAACTTTGGAAGTACAATAACAACATTTTAAATAAAATTAAACAAACTGCCAAACACTGTTGAATTACAACACACGTTTATTTCCAGTACTTTAGTTTTTAGTCTTTACTAAACATAATTATTTGACAATTATACATACATGAAATACATTTACAAGATAAAGAAAATAAACTTGAAAATTAGGCTTAGGAACTTATAGCTCTAAAAAACTCACAAATATGTAGCAAAAAAAAATATCAAGTATACACCAAAAAATTTTCTATGTTATAATATTTTTATTTATTACTATTTTATGGACTAAAAAAAAAATAATAAAAATAATGTTAGATGGAATTATTTAAATTTGTAATTAATATTTATTTGTATTATTATTCTTTTTGTACAGAAATATATCTTCCATTTCAATGCCATTCGATCCTTTATAACAATAACAAAATAATACATCAGTATCATATAAATATATAGGTATATTGGTTGCAAGGAGCGCAAAAATTATTTTGTGGAAACTGGAAAAGCATACAATATTTACACAATGTATAATTATATTTTTAAGAACAAATTTTTGTTTTTTTGTATGCAGCATAGTTAAAGAAGAAGCACTAAAAAACTATGTAGTGAAAAAATGTGCATAAAATAAGCATATTATAGCAAGAATATATACAATTTTGAATTTAGATTTGTTATATCTTAAATAGAATTTAAATAAAATTTTGTTAAATAGAATTCAACACTGATAGTCTATTAATAATCTAAATAAAAACATATATGTGAGAAGCTAGAATTCCCTAAGCCTGGTAATAACTAAAAATTCATAAATAGTTATTAACTAAAAAATACATAAACTTAGTGGAATAGTTGATTCTCTTAATCTTAACAAAAAATATGTATATAAACATAGATCAGTAAATATAATAAATTTATAACAATAAGAATGTATTTATTTATAACTAAGTACACTCTTTCAGGTATATAAAGAATGGTAGTAATAGGTATATAAAGTGCAATGAGTTGAATAATAAATTTATACATATACAAATAAAACCTAACAAACTTGAAAAAATTTTAGGGTTTTTTGGTAAAGCATTAGGGTCAAATAAAATTAGCATTAAACATAGTAAGATACATTAAACACAGTATAGAATTTCAAATTGGGTAAAACAAGAGTTTACAAAGAAATATAAATAAAAAATAAAATAATGGCAGTGGTGTTATAACAAAAACAATTGGGAATGGTGGCTTCTATAGTATTACTAGTGAAGAGGCTTTTTATATTACATTTACTCATAGTTTTATGTACATTTTTTGGAAGGTAGATTGATAATTTTAATACTTTCCTCTATGGTAAGTAATACGCGTACAACATTTATTACACCATTTTTATATAAATTAAATTAATAATACATTTATAAAATAAATATGATTATATTGATTATATTTACAGTCATAATAATTAATCAAGAAAGTAATATAATTTTGAGTGTTATGTTTTAAGATTTAGGCATAAATCACTTACAAGAATTAAAATATTAATGAATATTTTACATAAAAATAAATAACACTAAAGTTCGAATTATTTAGTGCTTTATTAGTTAAGAAAAAGAATATTTGAATAGGTATAAGAACTCAAGTCAATATTATAGAAAATATTATTTGATTTTTTGAGTAAAAGGTACCATTATCTCTATAAATAAATCATGAATACTACGTATGATAACTCAATCATAATTATAAAAATTTAAAACTAATAAAAAAAAAAAAAACATGAAAAGAATAAGTTAATAGTAAAATAAATATTATATGTTAATAATTGTAGTAACTATACACTATTTAAAAACCTATTTTTTAACTCATACAATATTAAAGCAGAGCCGTATTCAGTCATTTTTTATTCTGAGGCAGAACTCTAGTAATACACCATCTAGGTGATGGCGGTGAGGGAGAGGGGGTAACACACTTGCAGTTTTTAATATTTCATAATACGAGTAGGAAATATCTGAAAATTATAATGTAATTAGGTTTCGATCAAAACAAGAAATACAATTTTTAGCCTACATTATACCTACGGATCGGTAAAAAATCTTTTATTGATAAAAATATTTTTTTTTAAGTTAATCATTTAATATTTTAACGCCTCCCAGCATCAGACACCCAAAGCAAGCGCCTCACTCGCCTCACCCCAGTTACGGCACTGTATTAAAGCATATTAATATATTATTGTCCATTTCATATACATGATAAATATATACTGTTCTAACTATCTATGAAAAAAATTCTTACATTAATTATTCAAAAATTAAATCTGTTTAGGATGTATAATTTATATTATTTAAACAATTAAAGATGAACCACTTAAAGTAATATTTTTTTTTACAGTTTTTGGTGAATTAAAATCACAATAAACTATCTTAAAATACAATTTACAAATATTTATTTATAAATTAAAACATTAGGTGAAATTAATATCTTTGTAGATAAAATTTAATTAACTTAACTTTAATTTACCAAAAACTGTCAAAAATCATTTAAACACTTTTTTACATCATACTAACAATTAACTAAATAGTCTTCTAATTTTATTTAAAATCTTTATAATAAATGGTGGTCAGAAATGTTACAATATATATTGGAAAATATGTACAGTGAACAAAAATTAAAAAAAAAATTTGATCATGAAAAACATTAAAACCTATAGACTATATCTATAAGAAATTTAAAACACTTATATGGCACAATAATACAATTTAACTAGAAGCTACCTAAAATAACTTGTTATCACAGAAAAGTATACAAACTAAAATGAACTATTTGTTATAAATAATACTGTAAAAAAAAAAAAATATTATTTTAACTGAGATCTTATAAAGTATAAAATATAAATCTTAGTTATATATTAATACATCGGAAAAAAGAAATGTTTGCATTAAAGACAAAAATTCGAGAAATTATAAAATATTAAACTTAGTAGTTATTAGTTATTACCATATAGATATAAGGTAAAATTAAAATCAATGACAAATATTTATCATGACATATCATGATAATAATATTATTATTTTATGCAAAATATTATATTAAAAATATTTTGACATTAAGAAATAAGATATTGAGTACTAATTAATTTCATAAAATAAATAATTTTTTTAACTGACAGAAATAATAGTCAACAATTACAATGGTGCTAAGTGCTTAGTACTTAACCCAGCAGTTCCCAAAGTGTGTGCAGCAGTGTCTTTACTGGGTGCCGCAACGCTAATCATAATAACCAAAAATAAATCTAAAATGTTCTATTCATTATTTTATCTGAAAAAAATGGTCATTGCTTTTATCAGGGGCACCATGAGAAAAATTCAGTTCAGAAAGGGCGCCATAAGACAAAAGAGTTTGGAAACTGCTGACTTAACCAATTTTTATATTTACTCATAATAACAAAGTATTATACCAATAAATAAGGATCTTTTCTGTTATGGCTGATCATCATCAGAAGTTGAATTTTCTTTTAAACTAGTTTCTTTGAACCATCCGTCTCTATATTTATCTTTCAAGTTACCAACATGAGGCCTATGTAATTCACAAAGTCATAATTGTTTATATTAGTATAATAGTATAGCTCAATAATAAAATATAAAATATAAATTCAAGTACCTTCGTAGTCTACCATTATCGGGTAAGGTCATTGATGAACGTAGCTCAATACCGTCTGCTACGTGTTCATGAGTTAATAATTGTGGTCTTCGCTCTAGCGTCATTGTTTCTGGTTCAGGAAATATATCATCATATCCTTCAGCAAGTTCCTGATCATGCTTACAATTTTCACATTCTTCTCGGAAATCATCGTTAGAAATTGTAGGTATTTTATCATGACATTGGTATTTATCATTATTTGTTTGATCTGAAATAATAAATTGGTTAGCATATGATAGACCAGAGTATAAAATATTTAAATTTATTACTGCCATCTAAAAACGGTTGGTTGGTAGTTGGTTCAGTCTCGGGATCACCAGAAGTTTGTGGCTGAATATTTTGTTCAACTTCAGTCATGGTAAAAGGTATAGTCCTATGGTAAGCTGTAACTTCATCCACTAGTGTATTTAACTGTTGGGGTACTATTTGGTGAGGTAATGCAATAGCTTCGTCATATGGAGGCGGTGCATCCCCACGTGGATAGTATGTCTTCCATAAAGGTATATGAAGTGTTGCATGATCACCATAATATAAATCAGGCCTAGGTAAATTCATGTAGCCACTAATGAACCCAATTCCACGTACACCTTCTCCCATTTGAAGCGAATTTGGATCGGTGAATACTTCTCCATCTATATTTCAATACAATTTGTTTTAAAATAAACAAAAGTTACATTATTTAAGGTGATTAGAACAAGTCAACTGTTTATATGGTTTAAATCATCACTCACAACTATAAAGATTTTAAACTACTAACTATACATTTGATGTAATACCTAACAAATAACTAATAACTATAAATCTGAAAACAACTTTTTCAGTAATCCATTCATATTCTTTCAGTAAGTTATAAACATTTCTTTTATAAATTTAAATTATATTTTACTGAATAATAAACAAAAAAACATCATTAATTATATGTAAAATATTGTTTAATAAATGAGTTGCTCCTTGAACATTAATTTGGCATAGAAGTTATATTTTAATTAATAAAAAAATATAAAAATTGAAATGTTAATGTTAAAATACAAATTCACTCTTACTTGACATTATATTTCTTTTATGTAACCGGTTGATGAGGAAAACAATTAATATGAAAAATAAAAATGCCGTTACAGTGCTGGCGATTGATCTGGCATTAATATTATCGCCTTTGAGAGTTTCATCCAAACAATTGAATTCACAGCATATATTTCCAACAGTTGTATACGACTTGCAATCCTATAGAATTAAATAAAATGGTATTATTTGTTTGTGCGACAATCAATCAAATAAAACACACATTAAATAATAATGTGGTATAGCTTTGATCCCCGTATTAAAAATAATAATCTTTGAACATAACAATTTACAAATTTATAAATAACCTAAGTTTAAAAAAAAAATAGTAGCTACCTGTGGAGCAGTACAGAGCACAGGATGACACCATTTAGCTACAGAGTTATCGCACATACACCGAGTGCAGATATCTGGGCCCGGTATGAACGTCTTGCCCTCCTGAACAGTTCGGCTGTTGTTGTCTACGCAGTCGGCCCTGATGTTGCCTGTAGTGACAAATGCGCGTTTAGAAAACATTCAATCGAATAGGATTTTTAGATATAATATGTAATATACGTAACGTTCTTACCTGGCCGATGGCCGAGTATTGCCAGCAACAAAATAATAAAACAATTGTTCATGATTGCCATCGGACGAGCGATTACATCGACATTTCGATACGTTTTCAAAACGGTGTACGAGACGGCAAACGCGTAGACGGAGTTATTGCGAAGGTACGGAGTGCGTGACGGCTGTATCGCATCACAGGGATTTTGGATTTTTTGCGAAGTGCGGAACGTATGAAATCCGCGAAAACAACCGGCCGCGCAACGAATAGACTCGACGACAAATACAGAGGTAAAATATTATTACGTTAAATACGCGAACGGGGACTGTAGGCCTTGGCGAGATCTCGAAATCGCGCAGATAATCGTAGAAACAGATTAAAAACGATATCTCTCTCGCCCTCCCGCCAAGGGATCAGTCTACCCCCTGGTTGTATAGCGCGCTACTATTATACGCCATCATATTATTATTATTTTAACCGTACACGGACGGCTACAGCTGCTGCCGCTGCTGCTGCAGTGTCTGCGCGGCGATTTGATTTTGTTTATGTCCCTTCGTTATCAACTCCGCGCGCTTATCTACACAGACTTGTTAGAACACTACTCTGAAACCGCAGACCCGCGACCAATATTTTATTACTTTGAAACTTGTTAACGTCTCGACCTTTAGCTTTTTGAACATAAACTCGGGGAACTATAAGGTGTTCCCCGAATTTATGTTTAACCGTTGTGTCCGTCCGGCCATTAGTTACAGGCGTTACAGCTGTAATGCAGTATATTATTAAGATAAATAAAAATATGTTAATACTACTGTTGAAGTGTTGAGTAAATAATTGGGTATAATTGTATGACGGTCGACGGTTCTATTCAAAGTCAATTCATAATACCGATGGCCAATGCCTATTAAAAATATTATCAAATAATGAGTAGATAGGTACTTAATATAGATTCTCACAAACCAATATTAAAAACGAGGTAGGTATACCAAAATATAAAGATGGTAAATTCTTTTTAAATTGTATAGTACGTAGATTGGTATGGGAATATGGGATTATAGTTTATTGCACGTTTAAACATTTTAATATTAATACATTTAGAAATCAGGAATTTAGCACGCTAGCGGACTCTGAGCAAACTTTCACAACTTATTTTTTTATTTATTTTTTGGACTTATTTAATATACTTTACGAAAAATATAAAACCAACTTATAATAAAGTTAGAAAAAAATTATTCAATAGTAAGTAGAGCTTTTGTAAGGACCCGCTGTAGTGGCGATACTGAACACTGTCGTAGAAAAACTTATTTTTCTATAGCGATATTTTGTGAAATACAAATTATTTAGTGATATAGTGACTGTACTGCGCCCATTTTGATGGTAAATTTTTAGGTTTTGGAATAGGCACTTTAGCACTTACAAATTTGTTTCTATTTTTTCAGGCCCAGGTTAAGGTTAAGGGGAGTGATACGGGTTCTTGGCCCACCGCCCACGAGAACTAGGGGCCTACTTAGAAAAAAACATAATCTTATACTTTGCCTAATTGATAAAACAACTATTAAAAACTAAAAAATGTATTATTAATTTTTCATCTCTTACATAATCTGAATCTGATTACCAAACTTCAACTTATGTCATTTGTGCATGCAGTGGCGGCTCGTCAGGGGAGACTTTGAGACTGCGTCTCCCTTTAACAAAAACCAGCTAGTCTTTAATAATAATTAATTCAAATATTATAAATAAAAAATAAGCTGCGTATTATAGACACTATTGAAACTAGGTTTACGACAATAATTTTTCCGTATCGCCGCGCTGTCGTTACTTGCTGTACACCATCATAATTGATTACATTAATTATTTAATAATAAATTATAAATTATTTATAATACGTTTATATATTATCTGATATTTATTATTTTTAAAATTTTTAGTTTTTTAAAAATGCAATAGACCGAATAATAAACTTTTTATTAATCAGTGGTTTTAATACCTTATTAACGTATGAACAAAAAAATGAAATGATACTTAATAGAAAGAACTGTCTATGAGTACATTAAAATGTATTAAGACTTTTCTTAGAAACCATAAATTTTTCTTCAAATAACTGTAAAAAAAAAACTCCAGCATCAATATAGAAAACATTTTATGAGTGTATGAAATTTATTTTTTTATGAAATGAGTAAAATAACGATATATTACAAATTAATTAGCGTTGACTTAATGTCCATATGTCCACCACAAGATGCATGTACTGCATTTGGAGACTACATTTTTGACAACTACATCGAAGGACAGTTTTCAATTTAAATGTGGATCCTTCCAATCATTGAAAATATGACTACAAGGACAACAAATGGAGCTGAAAGATTTCACCAAGGATTTTATTCAGACTTTCACACCCCAAATCCATCTGTATTTATGGTTATTGATGTTTTACAAAATATTTATATCGATACAGTGACACGAATGAACCAGTAACATAATGGAGTACAAAATATTGTCCATTCAATAGAAAACAAACACAAATTAGTAAATACATAATAGTGATATTTTCGATTTTTAATTAAATTGTATTTATTTTAGGAGCACTTGTTTAAATGGTGGGAAAAAATTTTAACCGACGGAGATCGTTTGTAATTTTTAAAAAATGTCGGTAATAGATTTAAGCCAATCAAACTTTAAAAATTATACACGCTTTACATTTTAAATTTTTGTTTGAATACATTTTTACATTTTTTAAATCTGAATATTTGTATATAATATGTACCTACATTTTTTTTTTTTTTTTTAAATAAATTATAAATTATTAAGTATATCTAATCTAGGTAAGTATAACCTTTTTGGGGTCGAAATAAAAAATGTGCGGTTTTTGGATACAACAATTTTAAAAATTGTGCGATTTTAACCTATTAAATGTGTGTGGTTTTAACCTACCAAAAATGTGCGGTTTTGTTCTGTACTTAATTAAAAGGTTTTAGGAGTCAACGACGTAAAATTGTAAAGAAAAACCATGTTTTAAAAACGTTCAAAAATATTTTTTTAAACAAATATTAAGGTCGTAGTTTAATACGATTATAGTTTCTTGTGATGAAAAATGAACTACAAAATTAATCTTGAGCATACAAACACCCAAGTTGTACAAAGTGTGTCGAGTAACTAACAATAAATTATACATAAATATGAATTAAATGCGCCACAGCCGTAGAACGACGTCACCGTCGACCACCGTAGTGTGCCGTAGTTTAGCTGTGTTTAGTGACCAATATTTCGCACGACTACCATACTATGAGACACTCAAATTGAAGGTATTTAGAAATTAGAATAGAACTTGAAAGTTAAATCGAATAAAAAAAAATATTAAAATTATCGAGATAATGCATAACACTACGAGTATGTCTTTATATTCCACATTAACAAACTGAAGTAGTATTAAATTTAAAAAAATAAAGTTTAATTAAAATTTATTTACTTTATTTACATTCAAAATTGCATTGTTTGATTTTAATGTAATTTATAATTATTCGCTATATTTCAAGATTTACGAAATCACTAATAAATTATTATTCATTTACTTTTTCGTTGATTTTTATTAATTCATATTTTTAAGGAATTGTAAACATATTTCATAGTTACATATGCTATTATCCTAGTATAGTATAAAATAAAATAAATAAATACATTTTTTTTTTAAAAAAGATAAACCTAGGTATTTTAATTTAACAATATATTTACACAACGGTTATATTGTACAGCAGAACAAAACAGAAACAAATATCATACGAATAACATTTTCCAGCTACGTATTTCTAAAGTAGTTTTTGAAATGAATATTAAAGCAACGTCCATAATAACTTGTATGATGTGCTGTGAATACAAGTAGTGATATCGTGTTCTGAGTTTTCTCGGCCAGTAGCGTGATGAACAACTGTTTTTGTTTATGAGCTACGGGCCATAACGGCATTAATATTAGTAACGAATTAAAAAACATTTGATATTAACATTTCTTGTATGTGTTAGAAGACTAGAACTTGTCGAGAACTCTTTTCACAGTGGCCACATGCATATGGTATTTCACCAATATTCGTTCTATTATGTTTAAGGTTTAACCAAAGTTGACCTTTGTGTAAATGATCGTCCACACACGTAACACGTTAAACTAGTAAACAATGATATATTTTCAGTCCATTACAGTCAACATTTCTGGTAACATAAGCACTATGTGGTAGTGGTAAACGTACGAGGTGATTTCGGTTTCTCAATTCTTAATTCTAAGCATGGCGATTGGTTGATTTCGTTTATAATTATATTTTTATTGGCCAGGAGATGTATTATAATGACATTAATGATAGTTGAACATTTAAAAACATTTGATATGAATTCTGCGTATGTGTCTTGTACGATGATTGCTTATTATGAACTTTTTTTCACGCTCACCGCACTCGTATGGTTTCTCACCGGTTTGTGTTCTCTCATGTACACATAATTGAGATTTTCTGATACACGGTTTAAAGCAGACATTGCACACGAGAGGTGATTTTCCAATATTAACATTTTCGTGAGTGGGTACGCTGTTGGCATTGTTTAACTCTTTACAATATCCGCTGAAATAGAAATCTGTGTCCTCCAATGTACGATATTTTTTTTTGTGATTGTCCCTAGGAACGACAATTTCAAGATTTCTTCTGCTGTCTTCACTTGCAACATGATCATTATTATCATACGCGTCTTTGTCCATGTTCACTGATTGAGGGGAATCATTTTCAAATACTCTTTATTAGTTGTCAGTAGTTTATGTTTATTTGATTTTTTTTGTGACATTTTTTCTGTACGAGACACAGGCTATAAAATATAATTCAAAAAATACACTAGGTATCTACATACATAAGCGTCATACACGAAATTATCAAATTTAAAATCTATAATAAAGATTATTTTTGAATTGTACTACAACAAAAATTTACCATGTTAGAAATACTTTTAATATTTGATTATTGCTTTATTTATACTCCACGAAAGTTAAGATCATGACCGATCGGTGGAGGATTTAATGTCCGTAACGCATAGTCGACTTCAGATAGATTTTTAAAAAATTGGACTAGTATAACTAATATAATTGTCCAAATTTCTTAGAATCTGACTAGGAACCATGTATTAAATTAGTAAGCTCGTTTGTTAACAAACAGGAAATTTTCTCAATTTTTATGATTATATGTTAACTTAAAATATCTATACATTTTTTTAAATTTAAGAGTTATAATACTAGGTACTAAACTAAAGAAATAGGTATTGATGGTAAAATTATAAAAAAAAAATGAATTATTCTTATACTAATTTTTATTTATTTATTTATTTGACTAAAACATTGTGCACAAAATATCAAAATATGTAGCTAGTATAGAAGTATTAAAGAATCTATACTCCATAGTATAGACAATGGCCTATCGCCTAAAGGAAATAGTAAAATTAATTTATCAATTATTACATAATTACACATTTATAAATTACCTACTAAGTTTATATATATAGTTAGAAGTTACATATAAAAACATGCATTAGGTATGTATTTTATTTTTAACTTCAAAAATATACAAGTACCTATGTCTAGCACATTAATATTGTGTGCACATACAACTTGAGTCTATTTTGTATAGTATAAATATTATACAGTTTTAAATTTACAATTTAAATATATGTAATATGTTAATGTGTTAAAAAAAATTAGAGGCATTGTCCAAGTATTGGGGCCCTAATTTTTCCAGGCTCAACCGGAAGTTAAAGTCTGCGCACGCCTATGAAATTGCCTCAATACCAAAATGGGTGGATAGGTAAGTGAGTACCATGCAATGGATTTAATGTGATAAAGAGTTCTTAGTAATAATATGTATAGTTTATACTGTTAAGTAAAAAAAAATTTAGATTAAAACTTAAAATCTGTGGGTTCATAGTATAGACATGTGCAGTGGGTATGCATACTAGCATACCCTGAAGCTCATTTAAGGGCAAAAATCGACTTGGGAAAAAAACCCTTTTTTAAAAGAAAAGAAAAACAATTATAAGATGACAGAGGCAATCTACATACCTTGAAAAAGAAGGCTGCACATGCCTATGATACATAAGTGGTCATAGTTAGCCTAAGATCTGAAAATTGTTCAGTACGCAACAGGTAACATTTATTCTTTTCAATATTAAGTTAATAATATTTTACATAATCAAAAAATAAGATAATAAAATATTATTGTTAAAATAGAAAGGAGAAAACTTTTTTAAACTACTTGTTCAAGTACATTCAAATATTCAATAAATTCTATTCAATTGATTTGACAACAATTATTAGACGATATAACTATTACAACTAATAATCATTACATAATTTAATAAATAAATAAATATTATTTGTTTTTGTATACATACTTTGTTGTATCCTCCTCGTAATTTATTGGACTAGTCTTCATATTAATGCTATTAACAGTTTTATCTAAAAATATAATAAAAGAAAAAAAATTTAAACAGTAAATATAAGCATTTGAGAAAAAGGACTGACTCATATCAACTTTATGAATTGTTTTCTCGTGTTCATTCATACAGAAAGAAGTTAATTTACAGTCAACATTAGATCGACGCTGATCACTTTTTTCTATCTTCAATGTAGTATTATAATTATCCAACTTCATAAATTTTTGAAACTTAAAGAAGACATTAAAATATAATTTTTTTATATTGCCTATTATTTTTACGTCAATACAAACGTTTTTCATCGCGTTTTTTTTTCTTTTTCTTTTTAAATCTATAATTAACATAACAGTCAAGACAATACCATGAATAATAATAAAAAAAATAATACATACATTCATAATTGTAAAATAAATACTTTAATAATATAAATCAATTATAATTATTAATAATAATTAAATCATTTCAACTTTCATAGATACTTACAAAGTTAATTCTTTATTTTCCTCCAAATCAGTTTGTACCTTAATAGAAGATATATTAGTCTTATATATTATATAGTTTAATATTAATTTTTATCGAATACAAACCTTTATTACATCTTTCTTCTTTTTTTTCTTTTTTATTTTTGATCTAAAGTGAACATAATAATAAAATACAATACTATGAATTATTTTAAATAAGCATAGTTAACAAAAATGGTACTTGTTTGTTATCACTCCGCCTTATAGTGTGCCGTTATTATACCTACAATTATCGTATTTAGCTCATGATGGATGATCTAATTTGGGAAATGAAAAAACTATTGTACATTTTATATTAAACCATATTAATACGCTGTTGGCTTTCGCTATTTTATTAAACTTCGTTCAAACCAATACGAAAAATTAATTTTTAACTTTAAAAGATATATCCGAGTTCTGGCCTCCACTATAATTATAATTATATTATTTATTTACTAATGCATTTATACATATTTTTTTTAAATTTATAAACATATATTCATTCATTCATTTATTATTATTAATAATACATACAAATTTTATATTTATTTATTATTTTGTTTATTTTATTTAATTGACAAACAAATACCACAAAAATATATTTAAATATAAATCATTTACTGTTTAAATATTTTTAATTTTTCAAGAAAATGAGCCCAATTAACAAGTTATTATTAGTTTATGGTAAAACAAGTTTTAATGTTACATGCATTTTTATGATAAGCTAAACTACTATATAGTAATTGTATTTTAGCACTAATAGTTCATTGTATGTATGTTTGTCATTTATTTTACAAAAAATAACAATAAGTACAGTACAGTATAGTTAATTACTTAATATATTAACATTATTTAATTTTAACTTTAAAAGGTACAAACAATTTAAATCCTTTGTCAACTTCTAAAGCATTAGCAATAGGAATACAATTTTTCAATATTTCTAAAGAATATAAATAAACATATTAAATATTAATAACAAATTATAGCAAAAATAAAACACACCTTTGTTTAAATAAGAAGCCCTTAATTTTTCTTTTTTCAAATGTTTTTCATCGTCATCAGAAGTCTCAGTATAAATCTTTTCTCTTTTAAATGTACCATTATAGTTTTCAAATGTATATCATTTTGTACCTATAAAAAAACATATCAGTCTTATAAATAATATATATATATTTCTCTTTTTTAGCCTATTAAAACCATTTTTTTCTTTTTTTTTTTTTAATTTACATTAAACAAAATTTACAATACTATTAATAAACAAATATTTTAATAATTCACTAAAAATGCTCAACCCCTTATACTTTTTTTTCAAAATCTTGAGATCTTTTGTATTACTTAAGGAGTGCCAAGTAGCGGTTTGCCAATGTATTTTAAAGAAAGTATTTCATTTTTTAATGAAAATCAATAATTGTCAATAATAGAGAAAAAAGAAACAAAAATGAAGTATTGAAAATACTAAAAATGTAGGTTTAATAATAATACCTGCAGGTTGTAGCCTGTAGTATTGATATTTTATTTGTATCAGTGTTAAGGGTTGAGGTATAAATGCAGTGGCAAAACGAACATGATGTTTGAAAAGTGATTGCTTCTCGAATTTTTCTAAGATTTAGGGGTGGGTAGGTGCACATTATGAAAGTTACAAACAATAATTAATTATTAGTATAACTAGTACTAGTATTTATTAAAGTTCATAGAAATATATTATTGGTAATGACAATTGGCAGTAAGTGCGTGGATAAATTTAAAGTCGTTTATAGATTATTTTAGGTTTGTTTCGCCACTGTATGAATGTATGATAAAGTGATAAATTAGAAATGTATAATCATAAGAGAGTAAGAAATAGTTACTCGTGAATGGGTTAATATTAATAAGAGTGTTAAATTGCGAGTAAAACGCTCGTTTTTGGGATGGTTGTGTTTATAGTATAATAATGTGGCTGGTCATTTTGCTCTAAGTTAGTGGGTGGTGGTGGTAACTATAATTGATATACTTTACCCCACCAAATGAAATACAATCAGCGCCACTCAGTGTGCCTACTGGAGATAAAATCTTTTAATTTTTAAATGACAAGTTTCATAAATAATAAATATTATTGGGCAGATAATTTTTCTGAAACTTTTCAAGTTAGGTTAGGTTAGGTTAGGTCAAATCAAAATTTGAACTAATAGTTTTTGAATTATTTAACTTTATTATATGATCTATTAAATGGTGGGTAAAAATTAGTCCTATCTAATTTTGTTCAATAAATATGAATTTTTTTTGTGAAAACACTGTATATACAATTTTTTTAAATAATTGATACTCAGAACATTAACACATTCTGAAACATTTGCAACAGAAATACAATTAATCAATTCATCTAAAAATATAAATAAACATAGTAATTAAACATAACATAATTTGTTGTTGTCTTTTAGAAAAATAAATAAAAAAAATCTTTGATTAAATTGGAAGCCCCTGTTTTGTCTTTATTCAAATACTTGTCATTGTAATCATAGATCTTAGTACAACACTTTTTGTTTGGTGATATTGTGGTTAATTGAGATGATGTCTAAATTTATATCAAACTTATTTAAATAGTAGAAACAATATATTTAAAATATATTTTAAAGCAAATAATTAAATACATTCTACATTTATTTCATTTTCATACATTATTTGTAGGATAAGTAGGTGCAATTCTATTTTTAATCAATAGCTAAAGTAATATAACTATTTATTTTTTTATGAATATATTTTTATATTATTTATTTATAATACACCTACCTTAGATTTTTTCTTTTTTTTCTTCATTTTTTTTCAGACTTATTTAATCTAGAAAATAACACATTTATTATTTACATAATTTATACAGTATTTAAAGTGTAATATTTATATTATTGTCTATAATATACAAATAATATTATTTCTTTTTTAAAAAATTTAATTTTATTGAGAACATTTATATTTTCATACAATGATCTGTAATTATACAATCATGGAAAAAATACAATAGTTTTTTACATTAATGTGAAAATTGAACGTACTTATAGACTATTTTTAAATAAATGTTCACACTTACAATGATATATCTTCCTCAATATTTTTTAAATTTTCTAAAATAATGCTATAAGCATTAACACCATACAAATCAAATTAAGTAATAATAGAGAAATAATAGAATAATAAATATTTTTTTATAATATAAATAAAATATTGGATTTAATTGTCGAGCATTATTTATTGACATCTAATAATAGCCTTTGTAAAAAATAAAAAAGAAGATGATTGATATAATATTCTCATTATAACACATTAACACTTTTCATCAACTATTACAACTATTAAAATCATCAATAAGTAAAAAAATTATAAATATACCTTTGCCTAATTTTTGTTTCTTACGTTTGTCGATTTCTTGTTTTATGAGATTTGTTATTATTTCATAATCTTTTTTTATCGTAGCCATTTTTCTCAATTCTATAATTAATAACATAAACTAAGATAACAATCATAAACCATATTACAAATAGATAGATACTTACTGTTTCTATTAAAGAATAAAGTACCTTTTTAACCATGAAGTATGTGAACAACATGAATATAAATAATCCAATTTTTATTTACTCAGGTCAAATTTTAATCAGACCTACATTGATTTTGATTTTTGTACCTAAATTACAAATTAAGCATAATAGAAACTATATATTATAAAAAAAAGTATAAAAATATTTAGGTACCTATATATAAATACACAATACACTTGTATTACTTTTATATGGAGTATCAATAAATTAATTTTGTCACAGTTATTATTCATTTTAAGTAAGTGCTCTATACCACAGAGGCAAAGAAGCCATGTAGCCAAAATATTTAATTTAGTAAATTATGCACACGTTTGAAACACAACTTAAGATAGTCTATCCGAAATAATTAAAACAGTGAAATCGTGGTTTGGAGCCAAATTTTAAAAATATCATATTATCGGTTATCAGTTTACCGCAGACTACTGATTAAATTCTTAGATATACCGGCATTGTACCTAGGTGTTACCATAAAAGACCGTAAACCAGTAATAGATGAAAAATAATATTTGGCGCTAAGATAACGTTCAAAATACTGATTCGCGTGAAATTGTTATTAGCGATTCACTATGGCCAACGCGTACCACGCGTCCACGCATCGAGTAGATTACAGTAATAGATGCGTTGAACTTGAATTCAGAGACCGCGTAGTGTTATCGACAGGTTCGTAGGTTCATTGCAATATTGCATACAAAAAATGATTCTGAGCAGAGACCGTTTGTCAGTATTTATTTCAGAGTCTCTGTGGATATATTATTATATTTGTATTTTATTATTGAGACGATCGTAATACGACTGAAATCATTGAATTAAATAATTTTCGCCATAAATATAAATTGCATCTATTATGTAATGAATATTAATTTTTATTATTTCATATAATCTAATGTTATTATTATAGATAGGAACTAACTAATTAACTATATAATACACGCGTTGCCTAAGCTAAGTGTATTTTTCGTATAGAACTATATTATTCATATACCTTATGGCTTACGTGCTGCACTGCTGCGTGTATTGACGTGGTATATTACTGATATCAAACTAATAATTATTATTAGGTTAGCGAAAATGTGAAAAAAAAACCTAAAAACACTAGGTATATATATAATAGACTTTATAATCATATCTCATAAACAGACTATGAATTCGAATCTGTAATGTGATAGAGAGATGAAGGTATAGAAATTATCTATTATATGTATAATGTATTTTTATGTACCTATTTAATTACCTAAAGTGAAACCTGTTTTTGGGAATAAAGACATTTTCAACAGGTACATTTTAGTGTCTATTACAAACGTATTCAAAGTATTACAAATTTATTACTCACCAGTTCTCATTTATAATTTTCTATATAGCGGATAGTTTAATTTATCTTAATAACTTTTTCCTTAAATTATGGTCTTCTGGATTACAATATTCGTGGATTGCGTATTAATACAAGATTACACTGTTGAGTAAAATATACCATCATTAACGCCCATTGCGATTTATTATATCTCAAGAGTCCAGTCTTTAAAATGTCAAGTATACAAGTATACTACTCGTCAAAAACGGTCAAATAACCTGTCGGTCGCGACCGTATAAACAACCGTGTATCGACAGACAATAACTTTCAATAGATCGGTATTAGAACAAAAAGACAAAAGATGACAACTGTAGAAAAAATGATGATGATGAGTATCTGATTGATGGCACTTTATTTTAAAAAAATTGAGAAAGTAAGTACTATACTAAACACACTTTTATTTACTCCATTTTAAACCAAACCCCCTCGATTTTCTGAATAGTGGACCAGATTCAACGGCATGCAGAGAATTTAGAATTACCGATGAGTATAAACGTTGCACTTGACACTTCTTGGACGCGTCTTTCGTCTTTCTGGTACAGTTGGCATATTAGCATTTTATGTACGACTATATACTCGTACGAATGACACCAATGATATTATACAATATACTGTATATTAACAATGAGAGTTTTTGTTTTATTGTTCGACGTAATCGAAGAATACACAAGAACTTTTGTGGACGTCGTGTTTACGACGATGTAGATAATAATGATATTGTTTATTCAGTTTATTGGGTAATGGGTTTTCGATCCTAAGCGATCATTGCTTGGTTTGTGTCTTTGAGTTATGAAAAAATTCTCCTTTAATTTTATTTAATAAACAATTTTTATTTTCAAGAAAACCGTTTTTAATTTTTTAAGAAAAGATTGATAAATGATAGGTATACAAAGTGTTAACAATTAACAATAATTATATAATAAATTATAAGAAAGATTATGCGTTCATTTTAAATGTTGAAGTACTTTAAATTGCTTCTTAAAAGATTCCCGACAAATTTAAATTAGCTATGTTTTCATCAGGAGAAGCGAATATTTCTTAGGACATCATTAACGTATATAGTGTACTGCAATCAAACGTAAGGGTGACGTCTACGCGTATGTTCTGCTCGACCACTGGTTGATGAGAACTTTTTTTCACACAGGCCGCACTTGTATGGTTTTTCGCCTGTGTGTGTTCTATGATGTAAAACCAAATGTGACTTTTGTGTAAACGATCGTCCACAAACGTTGCAGGCATATGGTTTCTCTCCAGTATGCGATCTTTTATGTATACACAATATTGATTTGCTGATAAATGTTTTAAAGCAGACGTCACACTCGATAGGAGTTTTTCCAGTGTGAACATTTTCGTGTCTGGATAAGCTATTGGCATTGCTAAATTCTTTGTCACAATACTGACAAGAAAACAGACCTGTGTCATCCATAGTGGGATATTCCGACTTGTAATCGTCTTGAGCAGCGAAAAATTCAAAATTATCTTCATTGTAATCACCAAAACGATTATTACTATCATATCCACATGCCTCCTCGCCCGAGTCCTCTGATCGAGGAAAATCGTTTTTTGAATATTCTTTATCAGTTGTCTGTCGTTTACGTTTATTTGAGTAGGTCGGTGACATTATTTCCGCCTATGGAATATTAATTAAAAAAAAATACATTAGATATACTTAATACTCAAATATGTACACGAAATAATTTAAAATGTATAGCAAAAACTAGTATGAACAAACTAAACTATACTAACTTAATGTCTTATTAACTTTTAAATATAATTACAATTTATCATACTAAAAATACTTTATTTTGATAAATATTTAAAACAAAGTTACGAATAAATTATAAGAAATGAGTACATCTACCATACATTTTTTTACATAACTTAAATGAATATAATTTGTTAAAATTGGGTATTATAATTTTATAACCAAAGATAAAGAAATATAAAAAAAGTTAATTTTATAAAATTAGAAGATTAGAAATAAAAATTATATGATAAAATAAACATATTATTAAATATTATTTTAGAAAACAGATTAATCAAATATATAATAGTATTAAAAACAAAAAAACCTTATTTAGTGGTGGATACCATAGTAAGAGGGCCAATAAAGGGAGAGCGAGCCTAGCTACCATAGGTAGAGGTTCAATTAAAAAAATCCTGTATATAGTAGGTATTGTATCTCAAAATTGGGTTAAATTTATATTCAATGATAAATCATAACTATCTATAAAAATCATTTCTAAATAGCTACCATCAGCCTAAATTTATAAAAATATTTTATTATTATTAAATGTTATTTATTTTTCAACTACTAATACAGTAGATTTTACTTCAATTAATTTTTGTTAAAAACAAATCATAGTTATATAATAATAATACCATATAGTAATTATTATAATATTACTTATTAATTTTTTTTAAACTATATGTCTACATAGCTGTTATTAGCTTATGTCATTACAGATATACTGTATATTGGAGTGAATAGGTTTATTATATAAATTAATATTTTTTTGTTTAAATATCTAATTTTTATCAAATTGAATTAGAATCCCTTGAATGATGTCACGATGGTTAGCATGTTATATAAAAAAAATTGTTTTAGAAAGTTATTTTAAGTATTTTAGGTGTATCCATTATTATTTAGCTTTAGCATATTAAATTTAATGACTAAAATTATAATAATAAATATACTAAAAAAAGTGGTGTACACAAACCTTAATTATTATTTTCTGTTCATTCTTTTGTTTTGTTGATAATTTATGAGATCTAAAAAAGTATAGAATTATTAATTACTTATTATGCAATACAATTTTTTGCGCAATGTGCATTTTGTTCATATTAACATTTATTATTTTGAACATAAATTATTAGCTAATTTAACTCAATTTTCATACTCACAATTTAGAGTATTCTTCATGGACTTCTGAAATACTTGGATTGTAAGAAGAGTTAATCATAGCAGTATCTAATTAATTTAAAAAAATGGTTTAATAATATACAACATTTATAAACATAATATAGTATAATTATATTATTTGTAATAGAAAAGAAGTATTTTAAAACTAATATCTTTAGATACTTCATTCTTAAACATTTATCTTTTGCATTTTCTCTTAAATATGATTTATAAAATTAATGATTTAACTGTACTATTATTAAAATAATAATCTATTATTTATTTAAAATATAAATACAATTAAAACAAATAAAAAAATGTTGACAATAACAGTGGTTTTACATAGTTACATTTTACCATTTAGTTATGAAAAAAATAACAAAATTTTTTGTTAGATATCTAAGTTATAACACAAATACATGGTATTATACAAAAATGTCCACAGTAAAAATGTCCGAAACCAAAAATTTCCATGGTAAAATTTTCCAAAATCTAAAAATTGAATGATTGTAATATAATAAAATGGAAACACCCTTTTAACATCTTAGTTATCCATGTCAATCTGCGTACAGGTCTTAGGAATTTTTATTACAGCTATTTTTTGTTTGTTACAAAACGAGTCAAAATACGTATGAGAATGATTTTAATATAATTTTAGAGAAATGCGCTAATATAAATAATAAAATAGAATATATAGATAAATAATGACGGAATCACAGATTTTCTAAATTAGTAAATTGGTCACATCCAATTATATAGTTACTCATAGAAAAGATGGTTTAGAATATTAGGAGTCGATGAAGTTAAAATTGGGCAAAGAGATATTGGATAACTTCCGGCAAAAAAAAAATGTATATTAATATGCAAGGAAAATTAAAAAAAATATTGTGAGGAGTATAATAATAATGAAAGAAGTATTGAAAACTTCTTAAAATGTATATATCACTGACATTTATAATTTTTAATTTATATATGGCAATATGTGTGTGTTAATTATCTGGTTTTTTTTGGATATTTTTAAATATACAGCAATAACAAAATAATTATTAATTATTTTTTTTAAATATTATAATCAATGTTGTAAATACATTTTTCATATCTGACTACTGCAATAACGAAATAATTGTTTATTATTATTTTTAAATATTATTATAATGAATGTTGTAAATATTTTTAAACGAGGTGTTTTACTTAGTTTAATTTGGACAATTTTATCATGGACATTTTTGCCTAGATTCCAAGTACATATATTTCAATCTTTAATACTATAAAGTATACATAAATATTAGTCAGAAAATAAATAAAATTGACTAATAAATATATTAAAAACGTACAGTAAGACTACACTAGTTATTTGAAAATCTATAATATAATGTATGAGATAAAATAACACTACAAATAAATATTATATTAAACAAATAATATGTTTTTCAGTGTCCTGCAACCATCAAGCTTCTTGATTTATCAAAATAACCAATATTTACCAAGAAATTTAAAATAATAATTTATTTACTATTTTAGTTAGCCTATCCCTGTTTAATTTCTGTAATCTCCAATGAATGTTACTGGTACAGATGTTTATTTAAGAAAATAATTCAACAGTCCCTAGTTATAATATAAGTCAGACTAGCAAGGTTAAATAGTATAAATAATTTATTTTTCAAATTTTAAACAAAACTTTGCATTTAAAACTATTTTTTTGTAGTGAGACTATAATATTTTAATATATTATGTATGAGAATCATTAAGATAAAAAAAAAAAAAAAATTAAATGTGTAAAAAGTGACTACCTATCTCATTTCTATTGTTAAGGTAATTTATAGAAGAATAAAATTCAAAACATTTATCTCAGAAATAACATTTGTAAGATGTAGACTTTACCATTGTATATCTCTTGTGTATAATCTTCAAATATATCTTCTTTCAAGTACTCTATTTTTAAATTATGTTTTTGTTCAAATTCATCTTTCGACTGTATTTCTTCTTTTATTTCCATCTAAAAAAAAAAAAATGTTCAAGAATATTAATCTAAATTTCAGCAGGTTTATATTTTCTATATGATTGGCAATATTTTTCAGTCCATCTCTAACAGCAATAAACAAAATAAAATATTTCTTATAATTCAAATCAATTACAAAAGAAGTAAAATAAATAAAACAAAATAGTACCTTAGATATCTTGTTGTTGGTTTCTTTAGATGGATTTTTTACTCTACAACAAAAGTAGTTATTTATTCAACAATAAAATAAAATAATATATGTTTATTTCAATTAAAATGTGTAAAAACTATTTAAACAAAAGTAAAAATAATTTGTTTTTAAACTAGCTATATATTTTAACCTAACCTAACTTAACCTATATAACTAAACTTTATCTATGAAAAAATGAAAAACATAAAATATGGCATTAAATATATCCTAGGTACTAAATTTCAAAACGTTGAGTGTAACAGATTTTATTATGAATCCTTTATATACACAAACATTGCCTTTTATTAATGAAAATACTTACAAGACATTAAAACATTCTGTATCTGTAGAAGTAGTGGCCGAATCTAAAAATCAAATGTAATCAATTCACATTATCCATACAAATTTTAAGATACTAACAGTTGTGAGTTTTTGTTTTTTTAGAGAGTTCATTAAAATCCGAAATCATTTCAGAGCATTCATTTATTTTACTATAAACTCTCTTCTTTGTATAAACTGAATCATTTTCACTTCCCAAAGTACTTATTAGTTGAACCTGTCATAAAAAAATTTTCACAATCATTATAATATATTAATGGAAGAAAAATGAAAAATCACATTGGCATACCCCAGAAGCCTATTTTATAATTAAACTATTGACTTCATACATATTTTTATAAATTTAAGAATATCGAAAAATTATAAACTCTCACTTGTTCTTGTATATTACGGAAGTCCACATGATTCAAATCAGTAAGCATTTGATTTATTTGGGTATAATTTTGAAGCACAGCTCTTGCAGTAGTATATCTACGCAATGTTTGTGCAAAGGTTCTAACACCAGTCACCTAAAATTATAAATTATAGTAATAACATTATAACCATGAATAGTTGAATAAGTATGTTATACAAATAATAACTTTTATTGAGATCATTTCTTCTGGGCATCCCTGCATTGCCGAAATAAGCCATGACTCTACACCTTTAGAAAAATGTCTAATGGCTTGTGTTAATGTTCCTGTATATAATTTATTAATAGATATACCTTTAAATACACACACAAAATAAACATACTAGGAACAGTTCGAAGAACATCTGGAATTAAAACTTTTACTAAGTTTTGATAAAATAGAAAGTCAGCAGTTTTCACAAATAATTGCAATGTTTTACACTTGGACAATGCATATAACTTTTTTTTAGATAAACATTTTTTTTCTTCACATTTATCGTTATTATTATCTTGACTACACCAAAATTGACGCCAGAGTGACTCAACAGTGTTAAATTCTAAATTCAATATAGCACCTAAAAATGCCTATAAAGGCAATATTATTTAAATCAAAATAATAAGTTTCAAATTAAAAACAATTTAGTAAGTACTTCATAATGTTCACGATACAAATTTTTGAATGTATCTACATCATCTAAAGTACAATTATCATCCAATTCTAGTTCATTCAATATAATATCAGGAAATTCTGGTACAACATTAGTACCATCGCCTAAATATTCTTGATCTTGTGCTTGAGGAGAAGATGGAATAAAGTTTTGAGAACAATTAGTAGAATCTGAATTGTTATTGGTGTATTGATTGCAATTTTCTTCTTCCATGTTAATCAATTTAATATTTTTTGAACTACTATTTTGGTTTGTTTGATTTGATAGGTTTTCTTCTTCTTTAAAGTCATTTAATAATGAACTAGCTTTAATTCTAATACCATAATAATGATATTTGGAATTTCCTCTAAAAAATAAAAAAATAAAAATATTAACTAAATAAATCAAGTAATTTAGTAAAAAAGAA
This sequence comes from Rhopalosiphum maidis, assembly GCF_003676215.2. NCBI lineage: Eukaryota > Metazoa > Arthropoda > Insecta > Hemiptera > Aphididae > Rhopalosiphum > Rhopalosiphum maidis. The sequence goes on along the minus strand of NC_040880.1, from coordinate 6,676,765 downwards.
AATACAGTAAAAAAATAGCACCATACCGAGTTCCAAGACGTCTAGTACGTAATCCTGTAAACACAGATCGGATAATTTTACCAAATGATGGTCCAATTACAGGATCGATTTTAGTTTTCGAGCAATGTGTTAAATAATGATTATATATTGTTGATCGAAGTAATGACACTCCTTCAGCCATTTCATAATTTTCCATCAGCCAGTTGATCTTCATAGTAATATATTATTGAGTAATGAGTTATTTATTATTGTTTTAAATAAAATCTATCAAATGCTTACAATTACAGGAGAAATTTTATTTGTGCGCATAAGACTGGAGTTTTGCATTACTGTATTTAACTTGATATCATTCAATTGATTTATATTTGTGTTTGTTATGTCAGAGTCAATAGTGCTTACTGTATGATATGACATATCCTAAAAATTAAGTAAACATAAATTGTATAAAGTAAAATGCAACAATTTATAAAAATTTAGGATATGTATAAAACAAAATACATTTAGGAGTATTATAATAAAAACTATAATACCGAAGATATAGTAGAATTTGGGCTGTCTCTTTGAGAAGTAGAAATAATAGTATGATAATTGTCAACATTCTGTTGTACAATATAGGTTCCATTACTTATAATTTGGGCATGACATGTCGGTTGGCCTAAAGTGTTTATAATCTATAAGATTTAAACATATTATAATTTCAACATTTTATTATAGCAATGAAATTATAATTAATTATTAAGAATGATCCAGAAAACCAGACTATTAACTGTACAGATTCTTAGTAAGATATAAAACAAAAAGAAACCTCAATTGGTGAAGAAATTTTGGATTATTCTGTTAGTCAAAATCATAAAAATATCATAGCAAAAATTAATTAGAATTTGTATAAATACTATAATTACTTGTGAATACGAATTTGTACTTGGAGCGTAATGGGTCTGACCAGCTTGATACATTGTTCCACTCTCATTCACAGTATAAATTGGGTACGTCCTTAAAATTTAAAAAATATATTTAGATATATATTAATAAAGTTAATACACAATTTATATTAAAATTGATTATAAGAAATTTACATATTTTGTTCATTTTTGAAAATTGTCTGTTTATCAGTTTCTTCAACATACTGTACATAAGTAGAATCAATGTCATAAGAATCAATAGGCTCTATTTTGGGAACTAAACAGAAAACAATTAGAAATTTAAACTATAATATATAAGCAATAAATTAATGATATACATGTTGATATCTTACTAAATAGTTGTAAGAAATTAAGCTAACATAAACAAAAGAATCACATAGACTCCAAATATAATTAAATTAATTAATATTTGGCATGAAAAAAAAATCAAATAAATGTAAATATTACATATTACATAAAATAAGGCTTAATTTCAGTGAAAATGTCTGCACCAATATGAGCAAAATAAAAAGTACTGTACTAGATAGTTAATATAAAATAGAATGAAATTAAGAAAATGTAAACTAATAAAAATGAAAATAAAAATGAATATACATATTTCTCTGAGTATTACCCAGTGGCCATTGTTGGTATTTGTGTAAGGAAAGTATAATATTTTCCTTAAGTCCTTTATAAATTGTAGGTGTGTAATTTTATATTTACAATATTTGTTTAAATGCATTTTACATGAAAAGAAATGTATTTATCATCAAAAAAAATTTCTTCATTATTTCTTAAATATTATTCATAGAATAGTGGCCATTTAGTTGAACTTACCTAATGCTGTTACAACATAATGATCATTATTGACAGCAACTGTAGAAGAATTTCTATTTTTATGATCTAGGCGATGTTTATCATCATCCATTAATTTATTAGGAACATTTTTATGAACTGGATTAATTCCATATGGTAAAGCATTTGCAAGTTGTCTATTACTATTGATATTCTGAAAACATAAAGATTTAAATTTTTTTAATACCTACACAATATAAGATTACAAATTAATGAATTATTTATTCAATGTATGTACGCACCACAGAAGTTTGTTGTACTGGTTGTACGATATGAGTTTGACCAACCTCACCAGTTTTTAAAACAGTTATAGCATTAATTTGAGAGCTAGTTCCAGCTGATTCTTCTAATTTGATTCTACTCTTTACCGAAATCGCCATGGAATTACCTAAATCCATATTTAATTTCATCATTTTTTTAAAGTTGATAAATAATTTAATACGAGCTTATAGTTAAAAACTATAAACAAATCAAGCTCTCATGTAATATAAAACATTTTTATAACTTGTATAATGCAATTGAAAATTATAAATAGGGATATTATTATACCAAAATGTGAGTTGATAAGATCAATTTTTTTAATTATTCAATAAATTAATAATTTGCTATTTATATTTAAACAAATTAGGCAAGTAGCCATTAGGTATTATTGTTTAATATTTCTAGTTAAATTATTATTATATAGGTATATTATATTTAACTTATTTAAGTACCTACATATAATTTAATAAACAAATAATAAAAAATTGTAATTTAATAAAACTGATAAAATATATTTCATTAAAATATTAAAGAGAAATTAGAGGACATTTAACATACTAAAAAGAATATCTCTTGTTGTTAAAGAAATTAGATCATGAAAATAACTTTTGAATTGCAAAGAATTAATTATATATTATTGACATGTTTATTATAGAAACAAAAGATGTAACCATAGCAACAAATATCAAGTGTAACAAAATTTTAATTATTGATGCATTCATCATATTAATGAATTATGTCATCATAGTATATCAAAAATATAATTTTATAAATTACAGCAGATAGATCTCAGCCAAAAGAAATAAATATTAAAAAATTGAATCGCTCTTAATTCTTATTCGAAGTATAATTTTTTTGAAAATAATTGTTTTCATTCATAATCAAAAAATAAAATGTATTTAAAATGTATTACAATAAAAATTAATTATAAATAGGAAAATAAAGTACCTATTTATAATTTATATATTACCTATATATTTATATCAATTTATTTAAAACATTAAAATAAATATTAAAAAGTAAATATTTTTATTTTAAATATTCCTATAACAATAAGCTGTGTAACAAAAAAAATTAAGACGTTTATTTAAATTAGATAGGTTTTTAAAATTGAATAATAATATTTTAAAGAGGATGTAAATGCGATATTTGTTTTCTCACTCAGAGCTACACTCAACAAAGATAAAACACTTTCACATAAACATTTTTTTTATGACTTGAGTAATCTTAGAGTAAAATACTAAAATCACTTATTACCAAAAGTTTAGAGGATAATATTTTTGAGGGAATAACATATCGGGTTTATATTTTATTGTTATTTAATTTTATAGTCGACTTTCAAAAAAAAAAAAATTTTATTTAAATGATGTTTAAATGTTTTGAGACAATATTTAGACAAATCCATATACGTCAAAGTCTCAAAATTATTTTTCTTTATAATTTTCATAATGTTTGATTTTACTTTAATATTACTCAAAAACATAAAAAAAAAAAAAAAAAATGATAGGTATTGCGTAAATGCGTCTTGTCTGTGTTGCAGCGCATGGGCTAGGGAGAGAAAACAAACAGTGCACTGACATCCGCTTAAAACTAAATCTTATAATTTCAAGTAAGTAGGTTCTAAGTAATTATTATTTAGGTATTAAAAATGTTATGCAATAATGACTATAATATACATAATACGGATATATTAATAACTAAATTATAATTACCTATTGGCTATAATATAGCGTAATAATATTATGATTTGCTTATTTTAAGTTGTAATAAGAATTAAAAACTCTTTTCCACACCACTTTTGTTTTGTTCTGCCTTAAACTTTGCGTGTGTGTGCAACGAACTATAATCGAACACAATAATGTAATTGTTCGAGTTAATCGTTCACCCGAATATTGTTGACAGACAAAGCGTTTACGCATGTTTATGGTGTCTATGGCTACGGCGCTTTTCCCTCGTTGCTAGGAACACAGTCAGTCACAACAAACTGAACAAACGCGCGACCAACACAATAAAATAACATGATCAAGGAAGGGCACTAAAGTCGTAGTGAATATCGTCGGATTTTGCGCTTCTTGTTGTATACAGTTCGCCTCATTTCACTGGTCGTTGATATTTGCCGCCAAAAACAAAATTAATTTATTCCTTCATGCGAGCAGCAATACACGATCAATAATAAAATTACCGAACTTTAGGAATGGTCAATGGACATGCCGCCGCCGACATCGCCGTGTGTGTGCATAAGCTCTGTCGAGCGTGCGCATACGCGTGTGTTTCGGGTGCCACCGGTGTGTTGTATAGCTGTAAGTTAAAAATTGTAATAGACGAGAGGCGGTGTCTACTTAGGACATTAGATACAACTAGGAACAAATTTTCGGGTGTAGAGCTGTAGCCGTTATGTTTTCTCTATTTCTCACAATCATTACATTAATCTGTGATTTCCCTACACCGAGTACACTCTTCTACTAAGTTAGTATATTTTAAATGTTTAACATATAGACCAATAGACGGAATAAATATGAGTTTACATCAATATTTATCAAGTAGTCTGTAATATTCACTATTCATAAGGGTTTTGCATATATACCCCGTTTTTTCCTTTAATAATATATATATTTTATTCATATTCTAATTATAGAAAATCTTGAACTAACTTTGGACCATATTTTCAATTTGTCAATTATTTAGATATATAATTATCAATAATATTAGCCAGTGTTTATTTCTGCAGACATTCTATTCCGGATGGGAGAAGGGGGGGGGTGTAGTGAGCCGGTCTCGGTGAAGATGGCTCAGTACGATTTAATGACGAAGTCCACTTCGTCGTCGGTCTTCTTCAGTAAGCGTACGAAGTTTTTAGTAAATAAACAACACGTTTATAAGTTTAAGTTGAAAGTCGTTTATTCACTGAGACAATGTATATAAAAAAAGCTAGCCCGATAGGTTGTTCAGTATAGAACAACACCACCGGTATATGCGTAATTGAGGCTCAATATGTCTAAATTCTTAATACTACCACAACCTTTGTCATATTAAGCAAATATGGGTGTAGTCTCTCAAAATGTAAGCATGTGTCACGGTAAACAGGAAATTCATCTCTAAGTTTCTATTTCGTGTTTACCAACACCAACTGCCTAAATACGTAATTTAATAATAAAATTTCTATAATATTATTCTAAGAATACTATATTATGGGTCGTAAAACTAATAGATACGAAGACACGAAAACAATATTGTAATCAGTTCAAGGTAATAAACTAAAGTAATACAAATAATAATGCAACATAGTCGGATTACTACAGGGGTATGGTACATTTTCGATGGGTATACGGTATGCCAAAAAAGTAAATAATAATAAAGAGAAGTAAAAATATCGTATACATTTTTCTCTGGGAGGGCATTAACCCCCCCCCCCGGTCATCACTATATTTTCTAACAAAATATATATCTATCTACCTACCTAGCTATGCCAACTGTACCAACTTGGATAGTCATCAGATAAACAATTTTTTGAAATATATAATATTTTAAAAAAAGCGGGAATTGGGACACTAGAAAAAAAATAGATTAGGTATTGTGACATACTCGTCCCGCTAAAAATTGAAGCGGGACGTGGGACAAGTATATTAAAAATTGGGAATATCCCGCAAAATCGGGATGTATCCTAACCCCATCTATAACAGATTTTAATTCGTCATGAAGTTTACTTGAAAACAACTTTTTTACTTTTTAGAAATTGAACTAAACTATTCAAAATTGTATTTTTAAATTTTGAATATTATAAAATATATATTTTAATAATACTGTACCAAATGATAGAATTAATTTAAAAATGTAATAAAAATTTTTTAAGTTATTTTATAACGAATTCAATAATCTTTTCAGATATTTTATTTACCCTGTTCAATATGGAAAATGACGTAAGTGTCGATAATATTATAAAAAAATATAACAACGTTTTTAAAGATGAAATAGGTACTTTTAACAAATACGAAATTTCATTAAATATCAAAGTTGGGGCGGTACCTAAATTTTTCAAATCTAGGTCTATCCCTTTAGCATTTAATGAAAAAGTTGAAATCAAAATTGATCGTTTAATTAAAAGCAATATTTTAGTTCCCATCGACTACAGTGAATGGGCAACTCCAATAGTACCAATATTAAAACCAGATGGCACGGTTAGAATTTGTGGTGATTTTAAAATAACAATAAATCCGGTATTGGAAGAGACTTAATACCCTCTTCCAAAAAAAAAACATTCATATGTCATATGCAACTTATTTTTTACGAAAATTTATTCAACCTAGCATGTAATTATATATTGACAGTATTTGGAAAGTTCCTTATAAAAAGAAATTCGTTCCCTTCGTTTCTTTTAAAAAAGAAGAGTTCGATCCGTTCATTGTTCCTTTAAAAAAAAAAAAAATCGTTCCTTTAGAAAATTAATGAGTCCTTTTTTTAGTTCCAAATAAATTAAAAATTCTTATTTAATCACCAATGTTTTTTTTTCCGTATGTTATACTTATACACATTTATACTTTATAGAAATAGCAACACCGGTTAAATGGAAACATAAAAATATTCATATAATATAATTAATTGAATAGCATTGCAAGTCATTTATTTTTTAGCTTACTTTTAAATTATACACATTTTGCATTATTTTAATATTTTATAGTTTATTATTTAGTTATTTTAGTTAAAAGATATGTAATATTGTCTGTATTTTTTTCTTTTATTCACTATTTTTAAAACAATATGAATTAATTTCATACAACAATAGACTATAAAGTAATGTTGTTCTGTTTTAAAAGAACTAATTTTTCAAATAGTTCACCACCTAGTCGACTTTTTTTTTTTTTTTTTTTAATTAGATATCTGTGTAAATTGAAACTCGGAAAGAACAAAAAATGTCGTTCTTTTTATTGAAAAAAAGAATTTTTTCTAGTTCCAGGAATCCACTGCTTTTGGAACTCGTTCCTTCCAAACACACTGGCCATTAATCGTTATGGGTATAAACTTATAATCCAATACCAACTTATCTACTCTGATATTATATAGAACGGGTATAGGTAAATGCCATTTGATTTCTATAATAATTAGCACATTATCATGCTACAGAACCTAAGCTCAGGTCTAATAACATAACTTAACAGTTTAAAACGTGGCTCGTATACGCGCGGTTCGAAGTATATGCTTCTTTGTAAAACAGTGTACAGGTACCTATATATATTATTCAAATCAGTTTTCACAATATTGTCGATTAACGGCACATGTGCAATAATAACAGCAAAAACAATCAAATAATAATATATCATAATATAGGTAAGTGTATATTATATATTATTGTAATCGTGCCGAACGTCAAAGTCCATCCGACTCGCTCGCACTTTCAGCCGTTATCGCACATGCGCACACGCGGCACGCCGGCGACCAAAGTTCCGTACCACCGTTGTCGGCCCACAACTCCGCTCGCTGTCCGGTTGTCGGCATCGTACCACTCAGTCGCTGTAGGCCGGTCCACACCGCTCAGTCACGCCATCGTATAATAATATATTATCGCGTTATTATCGTAATAACGCGATATCGTCGCGGACGTACCAATAACGAACGATTTATTCTATATTTTCTCAAACCGTTTCGCGTGTTATTGGATATAAAAACGCGTTTCTCGTTTAATACACCAATGCCCGCGGCGTGCACTCGTTATAACATATCGTTCACCGCAATCGGTTCGGTCTCGGTTTTTAGTCTCTTATAACACATTGTTACACCGTTCCGGCGTGTCCCGCGAAAACGACGAGCGGCCTCAACCTCGAGCGGCCGTACGCCTATAAAGTCCGAGTGTCCGTCTCCGTGCCGTCGCCATGGCCGTGCTGGTCGGAGGCCGCGACAACGTGGTGTCCATATCGGCGGCCGAGTCGCTGAAAATGTTGGCGTTCTCCGTGGTCTGGGGCTCGTGGGTCGTCGTCAAGAACGCGGCCGCTCGGGCCGTAAGCCCGCTGTGGTCCAACTGCGGCGGCGGCGGCGGCCACAGGAACGACGTCGACGGTGACGGCGGACGAACGGGTGTCGGCGCGGACGACGACGACGCCGTCGCCACTGCAGCGACCGCCGTAGCCGTTGCCGGTGGCCCGGCCGCCCGCCGAGCGCCCAGGGACCGTCCGCCGCCGTGTCTGTCCACCACGGTTTACGGTACCCACTCGTACGTCAAAGTCAAGGTTCCATGTTACTGCAATACCATATAATATTATTTATACATAACCATATAAAAGCTCATCGTGTCGTATAACTCGTATAGGCTCGTGTTTAGGTCCCAAATGGTTTTAAGAATTTATTTCACGATTTCGGATGTATAGATTTTTGTATAAAGAAATATTAATGTCTTTCTTAACCTTAACAATATTGAATTTACATTCGATTTTTAAGCTTTCGTTTTATTCATTTTTTGTCCTTTACACGAATTAGAAAATCATAAAATTAACCACTGTAATAGTGTTTGTATTGTATATTATGTAAACTGAAGCGAAATTAAAAACGATAGAATATAGATAAATTGACCCGGACGAAGTTGGGTAGTGCAGTTATAATATAGTGTTGAATAAAAACAATTAAATGAAAATCCGTATTTTTTAAAATTTAAATTTACGTCATTTGGCGTTATCGTGATTGATGCAAGTCATAAATAAAATGACCTATCTATACACATAAGTAGGTAAATCTTTGTAGTAAACAGTAAACACGTATCTGCCTTCACATGACGAACATTTCGCTTTTTTGTTGCAACATCGTTTTGCAGTCTGTTACCTACATTGACTTAAATATATTGTATATACATAGGTATAAGCGTGTATACGTAATAAAATTAATGCGATTAAGTATATAATAAACAAGGCCCATTTTATTTTTTCTTCATTTTTGTGGTAGATATAGTTTATGATAAATATTTATTCAAAACACGTTATCTTATAAAATGGAAGAAAATGTACTCAGTTTAAAAGATGCCCTGAAAATTCCAAAATAAAATTTGTATTATTCCAGAGTTATTAATTATCATACTGGAAACCATATCTTACAAAACAGTTTAAAATTTCAAGGTACCTAGCACGTGACCGGTTTCAATAATAGAATATTATATATTTTACTTACTTTAAATCGATATTGTGTTACCATCATATCTAATCGACCACCGATGTCGTACGATTTTTCTTATATTTATATCATTCGAATGTTTACATATTAACTTATATTATAATTGTAATAAGATATAATATTTATATAGCCATATAGGTACAGGCGGGCACTCAGTTGATTAAAAATGGTACAAATTTATAGGCATTTTATAAAATGGATTAGGTATTTATTGGCTATTAAACATTAATACATTATACATAATTATAATTAATTAAAATTATAAAAATTCTAGTTCATTGAAATGTTTTTACAGTGTACTTTCTGATACCTTATATAACAGTAATACTAAGAAAGATTGCCACGTTCCATAATTAATTTTTCGTTTAAATATACAAACAGTTACAAAAACATTTTTTTTTTTTTTATAACTATACGACTATACGGTAGGTATGGCAATATGTCAATATGGCTGATAATAGTGATGGATATATATTAACAAATGTACAACTGTAGAGATACTGTACCTTCTATATGTTATTTATACTATTAATCAATCATAAAATTGAAATATACTATTTATGTTTATAAATATTTTTTATTATCATCTTATCTGAATGTTATTCAAGTAGGTATACTACTTACGTATTGACTAATTTATCCGTGTTCTGAAATTTCAAATATTAAGAAACCATTCTTGATCAATTTGTTTATTAAAGTCTCATCATTTAAATAAAATAAATACCAATTGAAATCACATTTTGTTTCTAGTAAAACTATTATTTTTGATATTTTTCACTCTACTATGTATTTAAATTCACAAGTGCACGTATTATGCAGTCCATGGCTAACGGCTTTTATTTTATTTAGGGCGTGAAATTTCATTACGTTGAATGCGGCGACCCTAAAGGAATGATTGTTCTTTTACTACACGGATTTCCATCATGTTGGATTAGTTGGCATCATCAAATTCCCACCTTGTCGAAACATTTTCGGTAAGTAACTTATAAATAATTATTGTCTGGAGATATTTTTTTAACATGACTTATTGTACCTAAATATCGACAATCAACAATAGTCAATATTATTACCTGTTGCTTTTTTATCTATTCAAACTGCAGTCCGTAATAATCCGTTCATTTGTATACGCGTCATACGTGTCTTATTAGTTAGTAACTAAATAAATTATTTAATAGCCTTAATTAATTTATAAGATAATAAAAAATTATAGGAGTGTAGAGTACTATACCCAGATGTTTAATAAAAATATTTTGAATGTATACAAACAATTGTATATTACATGGTTTGTGTTATAGTTTGTAAATCTACAACACAAAACGTTTCCTCATTAATTATATAGATAAGAGAAAAAAAATATTTCATTAAAATTAAATTATTTACCTTGCTGCAGTTATCGAATAATCTAGATATTTCTTGTGAGGCACTTATTCTTGATAAAAATATGTTTATTAAAGAGAATGTATAATCTATATAATATTGTATTATGTTTAAATATCCAATTAAGTATATAATTAATATATATTGAAATATAAAATCTTGAAAATTCTTTTTGAAATTTACAAGTACATTAATAATATAATTTAGGTTTAAAATTTAATACTATGCAATCAAAATTTAACCTTTGCACAGCTACCGACCAATGGTATAATATGTTGTATATAATAAATCAATAAATGACAGTTGATTTCAATAAATTTAAGCATACATAGTTAATTATTTTCAATATTAATAACGTAATAATATTCTTAAAGAAATCAAATATGTCATTATTATAATTTGTTATATTGTTTAAAATTAATTTATATTGATAACTGATAAGACAGCGTAACAATAACACATTAAGGTGTTTAACATATTAGATTCGAAAAAATTGCAAATTTTTTTGTAATTTTGGAGGATTTGAAGGATTACACAAAAAGATAGGTAGATGGAGAAAATTAACGTCTCTTTTAAAATGTTCATAATAGGTGTTTTTATCATAAATCCTTTCTGAAAATCGTAAGTATTATTAGAAAGCACAAAACCATGTTTTTAAGCCATATTTTATTTCGATGTTTTTTCTTCTTAAAAAATGAATCCAAGATATGTCTAACAAATAAAACTGTTAATATTATATCATTTATATCACATAATAATTTTTATTTTTTATTAAATATTATTTTCATATGGTATGAATTTTTTTTTGTCAAAACGTCACTAAACCTATAAGACCTAATCAATTAGAAACACAACTGCTATATACTGTGAATTAAACATAATGTGTTTTTTAAATATGTTAACTATTTACATTTGTCATTAAAAATTTGTATTAAGATTGACAATTGATTAAGATGATGCATGAATGAACTTATTTTCACTGTCTTCTCTGCGCTTGGCAACAAATCTACATTCAGAAGAATACAAAAGTTATGAGTGGATACATATTATAACTATAACTTATAAGTTACATCATGATCCGAATAAAATTTACTTTGATGCATTTTTAACTTTAAATTTTAATATTAGAGTGAATTGACATATTATTAAACTTGATGATTAGAACATTTTAATTATTATTATCTGTGTCTACACGTTAAATGTTTTATGATATTTAAGTTATAAAGCATGTTATGAGTAAAATACAATATTAAACTAAATTACAATTTAAAAATTACTATTATACTACAGAAAAATTTAAATATTTATAAACAATTTATAAACACAGACAATATATTATATAGGTATTCAAAATTATTTTTGATAAAAGCCAATAGGTCTATTCACCCTTATAGTCTAATAGTATTAAAGATAACAATATTAGGTTGGTTCAGCTGAAAAGATATCTCCTCTAACGTGGTTTAGAAGAACGCGAATTTGCTATAATAGTTGCGCGTTGGTTTGGTTAGAAAGAGAAAACAAAATATTATTGTATGCTGAGATTCTCTAAATATAATATAATTTTAATTTGTAGTATGAATATTGTATCATCTATTAATGATCATTATGTTTTGATTTTAGCAGGTACTATTTCCTTGTTGTTTCTATTTGTTTTAGATTACTTTATTGTAGCTACGGTCCACACCACACACCTTAAAGGATAGGCTTGAGTAATAATAAAAATTTATCAATAAAATGTAACATATAAATCTTCGAAGGTGTAAAAATGTTTTAATGTAAAGAAGCTTGCAATAAATTTGTTTAACTATCAAAAAAAAAATTAAATTGCGCTTACGTTATAACAATAATAATCTGAATTCTGATAACCACATCACCGTAAATAACAAAATTAAATGTTTTTTAAAATAAACTTAAAAAATTATACTAAATATGACACGAGTTATATCGTATACCTAAAATAGTGAATTAATATAATATATGAATGATTAATATTAATTTTTAAATTGTTTTGTCTTTTTTTATTAATTATAGATAATATTGTTTATAATATACGATAATGACTAATATACTATACCGTCTATACCGACGTTTTAAAATTTTTATAAAGATTAAAAATATGTATAGAGTAATATAAAGTATATTATAGTATAATACTTTTTCTTTAATTTGTGTTTAAAATGATAGAAATTACTAAATGCTAATAATTATATACATTTTTTAATTCAGAGTGATTATATTTTAGTGTGATTGCTGTAGACTTAAAAGGCTTTGGTGACTCTGATAAACCGTCAGCACGTAAAAGTTATCGAGTGGAAAATCTGGTCAACGAGCTAGCAGTGTTTTTGTCAATGCTAGGAGTGGACAACAATAATAAATGCCACGTGATTGGCCACGACTTGGGCGCTCTACTGGGTTGGTATCTGGTGCATCTGTGGCCAAACTGTGTCTCAAAATTTGTAGCCATTTCATGTCCACATCCTAATGTCCATTGGGAGTACTTACCTCCGTCAAGTTTCTTTAATAAAAAGTAAGTTGATCTGATAATAGGTTTACATCATTCGTGAGCAGTATAGGTAACCAGGTATGTACATAAAATGTGAAAAATCTAAGCAAAGGGAACAATTTAAAGAAGGTTATGTTAGCGTGTAGTTACTAAATTAATAAATTATAGTTCATAAAAGTAAAATAAATTAAACAGTGATTATATCGAATAAATAATTGTTCATCATTTGAAATTCGATTTTAATACATCGAATTTTTAAAAACAACGAATTGTTTCAGAAAGTTAAAAATAATGTAAGAGTATGGGCATTTAAAAAATTACAGAATAATAATGATAAGGAATAATAAATTGTATAATTTTTTTTCAAAATAGTTTATAATTATTTACTGTTAAAAGAATTGTCTTACTGTTTACAATATACTTAGGTGGACAGTTGGTAGTAGTTACATTTAATTATATTTCATATAGGTAACAGTTGAAAATCATGACTTATCGATTTATTGTAGTTAAATATATATATCCTTTAATCTCGAGGACCTCGACTTTCAAGTACTTAAAATAGAACAATTTTGAATATATATATTTCCCTGTAGGAAATAAGGTTTTGAATCGATGACAACAATAAAATTAAACGTATACAATTTTGAGCTTGTTTTAGTTTGACCAAATATTATAAATGCATTGTGAAATTTCACACAAGATACGGATAGTGAAATACATAGGCACTTGGTAGAGGTTAAGTATACAATGAAATAGGTTTTTATTTAGAAATATAGAATCATCAAAACCTAATCAAATAAAAAAAAAATTCTTACTATAGAACTTGGTTTTTGGGTAGATAGAAATTAATAATTATTAAATACCTACTTCATTGTTTTGAAAGAAATCACATAATCTAGAAATTTATTATTATTTTCATAGCTGGATTTGCTTCAGTCAACTTCCTTATTTACCAGAAATGGATGCTTTGCAAAGTGATCTCAAAATAATCAACCAGTGTTATCAACACCTATCTAAAACTAAGCAAAGCGACGACTTGTCCTATATTGATGCATATAAATATACATTTTCAAGAACAGGTGATCATAACTTAATACCAATAACGATGTTTTTTAGTCTTACACTTCACTTAAACGATTTTTTTATTATTTTGTAAATAAAATTACTATTATCCTCTATAGGCTATTGAAATTTTTGTGTTTTTTTAGAGGATTGGACGGGTGCAATAAACTATTTTCGAAACTTACCGTTCTACAGAATTGAGCCTCGGAATAGCAATGATTCTTTAAATAAAGAAGAAGACATGCTACAAGTTCCGTGTCTGCTCATCACTGGTAGTAAAGACGTAAGTGTGCAAATGGAGAGTTTTATCAAGTCCACAGAGTTTCTTAAAACATCAACTGTGAGAATAATTGATAACGCATCGCATTTTCCTCATCAAGAGCAACCTAAAGTAGTTAATGATCTATTGACATCATATTTAAGTAAGTTATGAATTATTATTTATCACTATTAAATGTTTAACAAATTGCAGTTCTACGCATACAGGTAATATAGTTCCTCTCGGCTCTCTTTAACTAAATTGTTTATTCCATGTTATTTAAATTACTATGATTATGCTTTTATAATTTATAATGAATATAAATATATAAGGTAAAGCTAACCTTTAGATACTTTAATACAGGTGTGGAATATGCAATACTATTATGCGTTTATGGTCTCCGAAATTAGGTACTATATATCGACTGATTAAAGTTCGTTTTACCAAAAAAAACTATAAATAATAATGTATACGTTATTATTTGCATCGCAAGCACTAAATTTCGCATATTATTATGTATGCTTATTAAATTTTTTTTTTTCTTACTTATACACTAATATACCTATTCTAATATCTAGCACAGTATATTACTGTAGATACCAGTTATCAGATTTATAAAAACTATATTCGTCTAAGAGAATGCTACCTAAATAATGATTTAATATTTTTTTCACTTACAGTGTATAGGTATAATACCATAGATATATAAATAGGTTTGTGTATAAATTTAATATATTATACCAA
Organism: Rhopalosiphum maidis; assembly: GCF_003676215.2. Classification (NCBI taxonomy): domain Eukaryota; kingdom Metazoa; phylum Arthropoda; class Insecta; order Hemiptera; family Aphididae; genus Rhopalosiphum; species Rhopalosiphum maidis. The sequence goes on along the minus strand of NC_040880.1, from coordinate 6,661,653 downwards.
CGTATCAAATTGTGTTAGATTATAAATTACAATAATCTTGTTGGTGTCAATAAGGTTAGGTGTATCATTAAATAATTTTATAAATATATATTCTAAATGTATATTATATCGATAGCTTACTTAAAAATACTTATAAATTATTATCATAAAATACAAGTACAAACATAGTTTTATCTAAATATATTAACATTTTTTTTTTTTTTGTTAAATACTTTCATGATAATGAGTATGTAAGTAGTAAATACCTATTAATAATTAGCAGTATTGGAAAAAAAGTATAATTTAGTACTGGTATCACAAAAATAAGTAAAATCAATTTCTGAAATTTCTAAAATTTATTTCTGTAATGTGTTTATAATTATTTATATATTTTTTTTCATTATTTATTATTTTTATAAAATATCTATAAGTAAAATGATTATAATTCGTAATAACTTGAATTTAAGATATAAAACCGGGACCTATATAACCTACAATAGGCTAGTGTAGGCACAATTAATAACTAGTGTATACTGTAAAAAGAAGAAATAATAACCTTCACGAAAAAATACGTAGAACTGCAACTTTTTTGACTTGTATATTATTTTTTATGTTAGTTGAATAGTATCTATTACTATATAGCCATATAGGTACGGCTTACCTTTTGGCGTTGATCAATATTTTATGTTCTGTTGAAAAATGTTGGCATAAGAAAAAAAAAACGTGACTTGTTATACCATAATTATAAATAGTTTATACTTCCTGTTGTTAATTTATGATTATTTTTAAGTTTAAGTACCACAAATTACTTATTACAACCCACCCAACGACCAATTCACCAATTACTGACAAAAATTCTAGAGAATGGTATAGTTATTAAAATTATTACCACTTAAAGATTTAGTTATTATCTTATAAATTATAACTTATATAAATATAGGTATAATATGTATGCATTTTTTATGTATTATACTTGTGCGATTATTTTAAATTAATGTATTTCTGTCTTAGTTCGCGTAAAAGTAGTTCAAAAAGAACTTCCACGACAGAATTCTAGTGGCATAGTTGGACGAATGAAGGATATTGTTTCGTCTACAGTTCAGTACGGAAATACATTGAAAGACTCGGTGCAAAAGAGAAACATTTTACCAACCACAGTAATGACATCATGGCAGAATTAATCTTCTTGCATCAAAAACAACAATGCCCATATTGCTGTAAATGTATTTATTGTATTGCAATAATGATAACATTAAGATCAATGCTATTATGTATTATACTTATTATACTTATCTATTGTTTACTAATATAATAATTTCAAAAACTTTTTAAATGGTAGGTACAGTATTATAGTATACACGCGTGTTACGCATTTACCTATATTATAATGATGATGGGCGATAAAATCTTTCACATCACATATGTACATCTAGAACTTATAATTACTTTTATCTATAGTGCAAATATTGTAAATTATTAATAAGCTAAATTTAAATTAATACAAATTATAATATAATTGTGAGCAACCTAACTAAGCTTCAACAATTACAGCTCATTATAAGTTATATATGTATTGAATTCACAAATGTTTTTTAAAGTTTATTTTGTTATAAAACCTGAGAATTAATTTATTAATATATCTATTGTATACTGCAACCTTTAATTGTTATTTATAGCATTTTAATTCATCATTAGACATCTTATGAATTTACTATATATTATATAGGAAGTAAATATTAATAATAAGTGAAGCTGTATGAATCAATTACTCATTTTCGTGCAGATGAACTGACTATGATTTCAATTATGTTCTGTTTATATTGCAAAAACACTCAAAACTACGTCGTTATTTAAATCTAAGTAGTCTAACATTATATGTATATATAATTCTATTGAAGCATAATCGTAGACTTGTATTTTAGATACTTAAGTATAATATTATACACGTCGTAATTATTTTAAATAAATTAACTAAATATCAGTCAACAATAAAGATTTTATTGGATTAACAATTTATACAATTATAACAAAGTAGTAAAAAAAAAAAAGTAACAATAAATAATATCATGACAAGAAAACAATAGTAAATTTATAAAACAACTCAACAACATATAATGTGAAAAAATGCAAAAAATGCAAAAATAAATATTATAATGGAACGAAAGAATAAAAAAAAAATAATAATGCTGATTATTAAACACACGTATATAAGAATCCATTACAAAAATAAAATAATATGAAAATTGCAAAATAAGCTCATAGTTATAACTGCATTTGAAAATATAAAAAAGTATATTTTAATAATATGCAATTCTTCAAAAAAAATTTTGGTTATAAAAAATATTTACATTTCAAAATATAAATAGGTATGTAAATCACAACTCCAACAAATCCAATAAAATTGGTATAGTATACCATATAATGATGGCGAAAAAAAATACGAAATGTATAATAACAACACATGAAATAGTATAAAAATGTGAATAAAAAGAAAATCGATTAAAAAAAGCATATCCAAAATCATATGTGGAGGATTCCTCGGCATATAATTTATATGGTAATAATGATGATATTATAATATCATTATATTATGTGTTTAATGTTTATATTTATATTTAGCAATGAATTTCACTGATGACTTGTGCATTTTTTCGTGGTGTACTTTTTAGATGTTTTTCATAAATCAAAATTACGAATAAACAAATAATTTATAAATATTAAACCTTGTACAACATCATTCTGATCGATTTTAAAATATATTTTGATGATTTTTGATAGAGTGTTTTCATTTTAACAAGGAACCTTCACTTGCATTTAAAATTTTTTATGACTCTAATCGAGACCGAAATCTTTTTAGAGAAGTGTATATTTTTGTGGTCTTTTTTCTGTTTGAGAAGGAAAAAGGTCTGATATGGGAAAAAATTATATAATTAATTATATGATCGTAACAATAAGAATATTGTTTGTACTTGACGTGGGTGTATATATGAAAGCTAATAGCTATACAAAAGACGCGAGTGACATGCATCTATATATCATAAATCTATTCAATGGTGCATCATTCATAACATTATTTGTATAATATGAATAGTTAAATTTTGTTCAACTTTTAATAACTAGGGAATAACCACTAATTATATAAATATATATATAAGACTATGTTATGAATGCATATTTAGAATAGAACGATGTAATATGATTTATATATTTTTCGTTTGCAAGACTGGTTTTAACCGATACTTAAATTAGGGAACAATTAAAATTAATTAAAATTAAAAATATAAAAATGCTAAAAATAACGCCTAAAATTATTGAAATTTAACCTAAGTTCCCAAAAAAAGTACGAAAAAATACCTGAACGCTAATAGGATTTTTTTTCTGTACCTCATACGCATTTACGTCATTCACGCTGTACGGTTTATCGCCAGCTACCATCATCGACGGTTACGGTTACCGCCACCACAACAACATAGCTTTCTGCCGACACTCAGTATTCGTCTCCCCAGTGCCGACAGAAAAGACCTGCGTTTAAGTGTTTGCGGTTCTGCTACTATTTCCGTCGCGTCGTTTCCGGTTTCCGTCGCTTCTTCTTCGTAGATATTTATTTCGTTCAATTCCTCAACATTAACCTCCCGAATTGATACCATTATATTTTCGTCCGATGTTGTGATCATTAGCGAGTGCGAAGACGGCCATAGCTCAGAGTCTGATGGCGACTGTTGCTTTAAGCCTGATGATTCTAATTTTTCGTTATCCGTTGACCTCTTTAGCGTCGAGTACGATGCCGACCTCAAGTCCGAGTCCGATAGCCACAAATCTTTCAAGTTTGACGAGCTCAATCGTTCGTCGTCCGACGACCATTTTGACTCAGTTTCTGGTAACGGCCTCAGATCTAACTCCGACCGCCACGTCCGCATGAATTCTGACGATCCGGGCGGGTCATAGTCGCTTGCCCACAATGACCCGGAGCTCGATGTCGACTTTTGTTCGGAATTCGATAGCCATGTCCGCACCGAGTTTGATTTTTGCAATTGATCGTCGTCGCTCGACCACACTGACTGCGAGTGCGATGACGATCTCAAATCCGAATTCGACGACCGTGCTATGACTGACGGTTTAAATTGCTCATCGTCATCTGACCACTTCAGTTCCGAGTGAGGCGCCGACCTTAGATCCGAGTCCGACGGTGGTGGTCTCAACTGTGAGTCCGATGGCAACGTCTGTTCTATGTTCGATGACCGCGGCTGCTCTACGAGTAAGTCCAACGACCCCATGTACACAGACTGTGATGCCGAAACCGACGTGTCTAGGGTTCTCCTACGGACGGATCTCGTTGCGATTGTTTTTATAGTGGGGTCTAATTGCATTTCTACCGAGTGCAGCTTTGTAGATTGATACATCCGCGGCGACCGGACCGGCAGTTCGTCTTTTTCATCGTCGTCGTCTGTAGAATCGTCGTCTGAATCACGTGTCACAGAAGACGACCTGCCTTTCATTAAGTATTTCGATTGAATCGCTGCCGAACGTATACGATCGAGTAGCTGGTTCAATCGACTGGTTTCCACTATCAATGGTCCGTTTGTAGTAAGTTCCGTTGTCATTTTATCTCTATTGCATGAGCCAGTTTCCATGTTGGTTCGCGCATTACCGGTGGTGCTCCCAACTGCCGTTCCTGGGTCACCCGAATACCCAGTTTGGTTTTCATTTTGTTTCCTGTTTTGCATAACTGTTTGTTTTTTGAGGGATTTACTAATTGTTGGAAGGATCCCTCCGACCTTACCAGCTTGTAATATATTGCCTTTTAACAATATTATAAATACGAGTATGACTTAACTGTCTTAAAATCGCCTTTTTACTAAAGGAATATTTATCGTTATTAAATTATGTAAAACAATTGTTTTTGTACGAGAGAACGAATGGTAGGATATCTAAACTAATACTGACGACAAACGTTTTGTGTCTTATTATAATTCGGAACCGGACGAATATATTATTATAAACATTACAGCGAATATCTCCTAGACAACGGGACAGCGTACAAAATGCAGTAGGAGTTTTGTAGCCAGACCATTTTTTTCTAAGGAGATTATATATAAATCTACTTCATATGCAATCTACTCTATGTCAATAATTTTTATACTTTTTAATTTTGATTATACAATTACGTGTCTTAATAAGTTTGGAAATTAGATTAGACATATTTTTTATAATTGTTTTAATCAAGTTAATTATAATTTATTTAATTAATAAAAAGCATACATATATTTGATTATCAAGAAATAACATTCAGATTGTATTATTTGTTATTTCTTGTATTTCTGTATTATAAATTATAATATCATACTTTGTAATGAATTTATTTTTATAAGACTCTGATATTAATTCTAAAAGCAAGTTTGCACAACGGATCAATTTTTGGTAATAATTAGTTGAACTTCACATACTTATTGGCTATTACTATAATAAATAAGTAAATTAATATTAGTACACTTCTTAATGTAAGATATATGAACATTAAATATTAGGTATATACATTATCCATTATCGTTTTTCGTGTATAATGGTTTATACAAATTTAACTAATTCAAAATTCGATTAACTACCTATACTTAAGTCATTTTTGAGAAATGCGCGTTAAATGCTTACTTTAAAAATATGTTTTCTTTGTATTTTTATTCCACAATATTAAATACTTTTTTTTCGTTTTATCGTTATATTTAAATAAAAAATATTGTAATTTTATTTTCGTAATTTTGCAATAAATACACTGTTATACCAGACGACAGACAATATATAAACCTATAACTTATCATTTTAATTGTCATCCACACGATTGTTCACCTGTATTTAGACTACTTAAACTTATTTCAGTATTCGATGGATAAACTCAGGCTATTCTATCCTTTCCAGAAAAGAATAATCAACGGTCTTACTGATGATGATTCTGAACTTTCGTATTGCATTCCACGCATTCTGTGTTCCTGTGTGTAGACAAAACTCTAATTTTTACATTCTCTTATGCATATAGTATACACTATATAGGTTAGTAACAGTCATTTAAATGTCAACCTCCTTTTATGCTATATTCGATCAATTTGTCTACTGATTTTTTGTTTTATCCATACACGTATTATTGTCTTTTTTCTATTACACCACCAAGTTACCTGTTTATTATTGTTAATTCTATATTTAGCCCGTGTTGTTTTAAAAAAAAAAAAACACTAAATAAATAAATATTGTATCGTAATCGTAATCGTCGTACGCGCCGCCGCGGTTCTCGGGGTTCCACCTAGTTCACGGTTATGTTATCGCGAGCGCCCGAGACAAAGTGCCGAACCAGCATTGGTCTACTCGCTGTCCGCGTCGTCCGCGAGTGCGGTAGCCATGGTAGCCGCAGTCCACACCGCGCGCTCAGTCAGTCGACGGCACGCCACCAGTGCGATCGTGCGAATTTTCGTATTCATTTTTCCTTTCGCAACGACACGCATCTCACCCGCGTCGGCGCGCCGTTGCGTTTCCGCGCCAGTTTGTATTGGTACGTACTAGCGCACTGATCAGAATTAAAATATTTATTTTATTTAAATCGCGCGCCGCTCATGATAAAACGCGATTCGCCCCGCGGACGACGTAGAATATCGTCGTGCTTATCTGACCGTGCGCGCCTGTAATATTGTCTAATACACTATCACACGCACTGTACAGTCGTACGTCTCTGCCGCGGTTCGTGTGCCCACAGATGAGTTTACGGTGACGCTCGCGCCTACGCGTTAGCGGTACAGATAATAATTTACTCGGGCGGCCACCACTCGAGTCCACCGCGATGGCCGTGCTGGCCGGAGGCCGCGACAACGTGGTGTCCATATCGGCGGCCGAGTCGCTGAAAATGCTTTCGCTGTCCGTGGTCTGGGGCTCGTGGGTCGTCGTCAAGAACGCAGTCGCCCTGGCCGTCCGCCCGCTGTGGTCCGCCGGCGGCGGCCACGGAAACCGCAAACGCGCGGCCGCCGACGACGGCGTTGTCAGAGACCGGCCGCCACCTTGTCTGTTCGACGCGGTTTACGGTACTCACTCGTACGTCAAAGTCAAGGTTACACACAACAAAATGCAATACTGTAATACCGTAACACAATATATCATATGCATAACCTTTGCTCGTTAGTGCAGTTAGAGGTTACTTGGAACCCTAATAATTGGGAATTAATTACAATCGAATTAGGAAATAGTTTATGGTTTTTTTCTTATCTTACATAGGATGTTTTCTAATCAATAACCCGTGTCGCGTTATACATTTTTGATCATATTAAATGTATTTTAAAAACGATTTATGGTTGGTAATATGATAATGATTTATAAAACAAAAAAACAACACCAAACTAGCTACTATGTTATACGTGTAATTCAATTTTAATATCGACATCGGTATTTGTGAGAAAATCGTCGTGTTACACATGAAGTATATTAATGTATTACAGAGCACACATTGTCATTAAGTAATAAGTGTTATCTATACCAAAATGTATATTATAGTCTGGTCCACTGAGTTAGACTCATCCTCGCCGATTCTTTTTGGGTCTGTGTATATATACCATACAATAGCATGCTGCAAAAACATTTGTGTAGTCTTAGGTAGTATAGGTATTCAAAATTTTCTAAAAACTTAGAACTATTTGGGTTTTGGGATCTTGCAGGTTATCCGATTCTATTATACTCATAAGTGGGCAAGACTCTGTTCGCTGAAAAATGACATTTCGCTTTTCGCCCAAATATTTCAAAACTACTTAACCGTTTCGCCCAAGAACGTTATAGCACTTTTTGACCACATTTTTATATTTTTTTGTATTAAATTTTTTTTTGAATATGTAATATTTTTAACACGAATATATATTTTATATTCTTGATACTATGTATTAAAATAAACTAATACAAATAGTTACATATGTACAAATACACAATATATTTTTGGAGAGTAATAAATGCCGTCTTCTCATGGTACACTTTGGATAATGATTAATGGCTTTATAAAACTAATGTACACAAATAAATAATATAGTGGTTCCTAAAATGTGTATTACACAAATGTGGGCGAAAAGTTAAAGTAGTTTTAAAATATTTGGGCTAAAAACGAAAGGTCATTATTGAGCGAAAACAGTGGCTTCTCTCAGGTAACCCTCTTATTGCCCAACTATTTAAATCAGTGCAGGATAATTAAGCAATTTTTCTTTTTAATTGCCAACAAGACAATTGCGTTGTACCCCTTTTGAATCCTATCTGAATTTGATTACCTATAATATAGTACTTGCGTGGCTACGTACTATAGCTATCTATATGTAATATTTTGTACACGTATATAGTCTTTGTCTGTGAATAAAATAACAAATATGAGACAATGCGTTGTATAGGTTGGGTACCTTAATTCACGGATAAATCGGCGTCAGTGTACTTCACTTTGTGAACTAATTTCACTGAAATAGCACTTTTTGTTTATAAAATATTACGATTTTAAAAATCGATATTTTGTCACTTTTTTTTTTTTTATCAAAGTTTTGTCATCTGTGCAAATTTAATAATTTTAAACTACATTTTGTCTCCATTAAACACATTATTTTAGTTCATGTTAAATACTCGAATAAGTCAAATGCTCATGAGGTATTTTTAAAACCTGTAATCTTAATAATTCAAACTCAAGTTTAGGTACTATAGGTACGGTTAATAACTATTATTTTTTATTCAGGGTGTCAAATTGCATTACGTCGAATGTGGTGACCCTAAAGGCACAATTGTCCTTTTGCTGCACGGATTTCCATCTTGTTGGATTAGTTGGCATCATCAAATACCTACTTTGTCAAAACATTTTCGGTAAGTATAACTAATTTGTTTTAATTATAATCCATGGCTATATAATAATCATTACTATTACTACTACAGAGCTGTAAGTTTAGTATTCTAAAAAAAATTGTATAAATATTATGAATTAAATAACTTAAATATGTATTACAATTTAGCCAAATATGCGAAAAGGTGAATGTTATGACTCTCAAAAAATATAATTAATTATTTTATTTTAATAAATCATTGTCGAGAGTAAATTTTTCTTGTTCTTTTTTTTACAATATTGTACTATTTATGTAATTTTTTGTTTTTTTATTCAAGAATAAGAATAAAAATCATATGTAGTAGATTCTTACTTAAGTAGTATTTTTTATTAATTTATAGGGAATAATTATTTTCAGCATCTTTTTATACAAAAAAAATAGTTTTTAAATACTTATTTGTTAGCCTTATTATTATAATATAAAAGGTCTAGTAAAATCATATAATCATACTAAATGCACTTATATATGTATTATACATATCTATTAGTATATAACTATAGGTAAATAATATGTCATACAGCCTTTAGTAATTACCTATATCAAATTGATAGTATAATATGATAATATATCAAAATTATTTCTTAGCTTAATTTGACTTTCAGACATGTGATAATTATAATGTGAAAACATGTAAAATATATACTTAGATATGTATGAAATTTCTATTTACACAAATGGAATTACGTATGTGTTTATAAATTACATTTGTTTTGAGTCTAATAATTTAAACAATAACAATGTCGAACAATGAACATATTATATAATAATATTATCCTTAGATAAATATTTATTTTTATTTTAAAATCACTTTTTGCACGTTTCATGGTAGTTGGTACAATCATCTTATAATATTAATTAAATATTAAAACAAAATATGACCTTTATGACTCACACATAATATTATGTTTACAGTTCATGGTTCATGAACCTCTTATTGAAATGTACATGGTGCATCCAGTCCTTCGACTCAATTTATATTTCAGATTATTAATTTAATATTATTATATAAAAATATAATGATAAATGAACGTTCTAGTTAAAAAAAAAATTTCAGAAATTATATTAGAAATTGTGATTTATTAATATATTTTATTTTTATATATTTAATATGTATACCTATTATTAGCTAGTAGGTACCTCGTTTATTTGCTTGTATACATATTGATAAATTGTGTACCTATACCTATAATGTAGTTATGTTTAATCCGGCTATAATAAACAGTTAACACCATAATACTGTAACACGGTTGATATGTTCACAATATTTGGAAACATTCAATAACACAGCAAGGATGAGACAGGAGTTGCTCGGTTTTAGCAATGATTTTTTTTTATTTATATATATTATGAATATTACTTATCTATTTGTGCTATTCGTTTTTATTATTCAAGTTTTAGACATGCGCATGCACAACTTCTTTTATTTTTAAATAAAAAACATTTAGTTTTATATTATTAATTTTTTTTCTTTTTTAATTTTAGCGGCTGCATTTCCATAGGTAAAAACTATTGAGTGATAATATTTAGAATGATTAATATTTTAATGATTTGTCGTGAAAACGGATGATTGTAAGAAAGAAAGAAATAAGTTCTACTGCGCATGTACGTTTAAGCACCTATAATAATAAAATTAAAAAAAATAAATATGCATATCTTTATTAATAAAAAAAATCGTGGTTAAAATCAATATGATTAGAATTCTGATGTTGGGCACCTAAAATCTAAATAATATGGATAGTATACAAAAATTAACCAATTTTAAAATTTAATATAGCGCTGTACGATTAGGCAGTACACAATTATTATTGATATTATTATCAGATGGCATTTTTTAATCAAGACTTATATATATGACTTGTTTATATCGACAACAATATTAGATATCCATAATTATTTTTTCTGTTTCTTATAGAGTATAGAGTATAGACTATAGATAATTTATGTTATTACATGTGTGTTTTATTAGTTGGAAACACCACAAATACATTATTTTATAGCCTTAATTAATTTATAAATGCACTGTACAGATGTTTGTTTTATATTTAGTAGTACCTATACAAACTTTGTATTTAACAAGGTCATTTATTAAATAAAACACCTAACACGTTTCCAATTAATTGTATCCAATTAATATGAAAATAAATTATGTGTAATACCTTTTTAGCTATTATAATTAATACATAAATGTACTCTTGATAAGCACCCGTTTATTAAAAATAGTGTATTTATTAATAGACATGTATTATATATGTTGTATATAGTATGTACCAATGTGTAATGCCTTTAATTTACTGTAATTAATGTTCATGTATAAAATATTAAAATCTTTTTTCGAAATATGCATGAATAATAGAAATTAAGATTATGATTTAATACTAATCGATATTTGACCTTTACTTGATTATAACGGCAAACATTGTATTATTATATTATAATAAATCAATATGACAGTTGATTTCAATAAATTTAAGCATAATAGGTAATTATTTACCAATATATTATATTCTTCTAAAAATTACTAACAATATATTACTATAATAAATTACTAAATTAAATTGCTTTAGTAAATAATTAATAATTATATTATTAAGAGAACATAACCATAACGATTTTTTTTTTAGGTTTTTTACATAATTATTTCAAAAGGATTGCAAAAAAAAAAATGTTAAAAAATTGGTGCTTTACATTAAATTTGTTATGCAAATTATAAATGGCACCATGTGCTATTATCTACGGAATAAATTCCTTCTATTCTGCAATAATTATACTAGTAACAGCTAGGTAGGTACTACGTAAATATAATAGTGTAATCACGGAATTTGCTGAAAAAGTGTTTTTAATATTTTTATATTTTCCCTAATCTCTATTATGATGTATTATAATTAAATATTGCAATAATTATCTGATATGTTATAATAATGGTAACATATCATAACGGTAAATAAAAAATTCAATGATTTAAAAAAAATATTTATACTAAATAATATGGACCAGATCATTCATGAAATATTTGATAAGAACGATTTATACAATTTTTTTTACATTGTATAATTATCATTATCAAGTTAACGAATAGGTTAATTGCGGATACTTACCTTATTATAAGACTTAATGACATCCTATGTTTTAAAAATTTTAAAGGAATAGAGAAGATATTTTAATTAAAATCACCAATATGTGTACCTACGTGTTTACAAAATTTAATATCAGTTATATAGCATACTCGTATTTCTAATATGCTTAAATATTAAGTAGTAATAATTAGAGAGTAGTGCATCTAAGATGGAACTAAATTTCTAACTATCTCATCTAAATTTGGAACTTGAGTTCCCCACTAGAAAAATACTTTTATGTTAGCTTATTTATATTATTATTTTTTTTTTAGATTCAGAGTGGAGGAATAAATCCATTGATTTTATAATACCTAATATGTTTTTTTTGTGGATGAATAAACACAATGAGTAATCGATAAAATGCTTCGAATTTCAAACACGGGGGTGGTTTAGATATAAAATTAGATCTTATTTGTTTTTTAAAGAGGTCAAACTTAAAAATTATCTGTACTTATTTTTATAATTGAAAAAAAAATTAAAAATTAAAGTAAGACCGAAATTTTTAATCCAATTTTCGACAGAGTTGATTTTATTTTTTTGATATAACTCAAAAAATATTAATCGTAGAAATACTTGAAATTTTGCCAAAAGTTTATGTTATCGTTTTTTATTTATGATAATATTTTAAAAATATTTCGAAAATTTTAGAGATGTTTATTAGCTTAAGAAGTATTCAACTTTATTTTATAAATTTCGATTAAAAATTTCTGGGTAGAATTTGAAAATTTAGTACGATATCCCACAAAAGATATACTTATACAATAAATATGTATAAAAATATTAAAAAAATACATAGCACACGTTTTTTTATATGCATTTGAAGTTAGAATTTTGTCAAACATTTTCAAGATCGCAAAAAAAAAAATATAAATTATTCTGTAGTTAAAAATTCATAATTAAATACTAATATTAATAAAATAAATGCAATTTTTTTAGAAAAAAATTATCATCTAATTATAATATTAAAATTAAAATAAATAACTTTAATAGCTACCTATATCAAGGAAACAAATCAATTGGTTATCTAAAGGCTGATGTTTAAAAATAAATAAATAAAATCCTTAATGCATTGTTTTAAGAACTTATACATATAACTTATATGATATAAGTTCAAAATGAAAGCCATCATTCCATATAATTATGTACATTTTGTAATTCAGAATTTTTATATTTTAGTGTGATTGCTGTAGACCTAAAAGGTTTTGGTGACTCTGATAAACCGTCAGCACGTAAAAGTTATCGAGTGGAAAATCTGGTCAACGAGCTAGCAGTGTTTATGTCAATGCTAGGAGTGGACGACAATAATAAATGCCACGTGATTGGCCACGACTTGGGCGCTCTACTGGGTTGGTATCTGGTGCATCTGTGGCCAAACTGTGTCTCAAAATTTGTAGCCATTTCATGTCCACATCCTAATGTCCACTGGGAGTACTTACCTCCGTCAAGTTTCTTTAATAAAAAGTAAGTTGATCTGATAATAGGTTTACATCATTCGTGAGCAGTATAGGTAACCAGGTATGTACATAAAATGTGAAAAATCTATCATTATGTTAATGATTTTTATGTTAACTATTTAACTGTTTGAAAGATAATATTGTAAATTTTAAATTCCAATTTTCAAAGCTAAATATTTTGTTGAGAATTTCTATGCATTGAAATTCTTTGAAAAATATTCTGCCTAGGTAAATGAAATAGAAAAATAAAAGTTGTAACTTAATAATAATGATTGTTTACTGATATTTATCATGTATTTTACAATACATCTAGATATATAATTTTAGTTGTATACTTATAAAGTTGTTTAGATTCAAATATTGAAATGGATGAGTATCTCCTAGCAGTCCTAGTTCGGAGAATCTTAATTTAATTTTTAAAATTAAATAGATAGACAGTAGTCCCAAAGGTTAGGGGTAAACCTAACCAAAATTGTACATTTTATTACAGACAAAGTGTTTTATAATTTATTTGTATTTTTTTTAGTTGGATTTGCTTCAGTCAACTTCCTTATTTACCAGAAATGGATGCTTTGCAAAATGATCTCAACATAATCAACCAGTGTTATCAACACCTATCCAAAACTAAGCAAAGCGACGACTTATCCTACATTGATGCATATAAATATACATTTTCAAGAACAGGTAATTATAACTTAATACCAATAACGATGTTTATTAGTCTTACACTTCACTTAAACCATTATCTTAATATTTTGTAAATAAAATTACTATTATCCTCTATAGGTTATTGAAATTTTTGTGTTTTTTTAGAGGATTGGACGGGTGCAATAAACTATTTTCGAAACTTACCGTTCTACAGAATTGAACCTCGGAATAGCAATGATTCTTTAAATAAAGAAGAAGACATGCTACAAGTTCCGTGTCTGCTCATCACTGGTAGTAAAGACGTAAGTGTGCAAATGGAGAGTTTTATCAAGTCCACAGAGTTTCTTAAAACATCTACTGTGAGAATAATTGATAACGCATCGCATTTTCCTCATCAAGAGCAACCTAAAGCAGTCAATGATTTATTGACATGGTATTTAGGTAAGTTTTTTTGTCGTTGCATATATCTTAATCTTGTTAAGTTAAACATTTATTGATACACAAGGTGTATACTTATAATACCACATACAGAAACCATCATTTAACTTTTATCCGTTAAGTTATCAAAAATAATGATTATAGTATAATATCGTTTATAAATGTATTGGGCGAATAACTTATTTCACATTCCTATTCACTTACTAATGAAATAATTTTTTTCTCGTATAATTAACAATAGTTCCTGATCTAATAAAATAATAATATTTAGGTACTACTGTACTAGTGCAGTAGACTCTACATTAGTGTTACCCAAACAGTTTTTACTTAGCGTTTATTTTGTTGTTCAAAAATCTTACACTACTCCCCTGATAAATTTTTGTTGGTCTGCAATGTTTGCTTGGTATGTTATTTTAGTTACAATTTTAGTGTGTCTTAAGCATTCGTCAAAAAAGTACACAAATTCTAAGTATGTAGTGACAGATTAATTTATTGTATTTTAGTTGTACCTATGTGATATTAGTTTATAAGCTATAAATAAAATTGATATTATCCTAAGGATATGAATGCGCCTGATTTATCTCCGAAAACGACAGTTGATACGATGTGCATCGATAGTAATCTGTAATAATAATATTAAAAAAAAAATATATATAAGATAATTACGTACGACATTACGATAATGTGACTGCAGAAGGAAAATTCATTAGAAACAATCATCGCCCACTTTTCTAATGCAGTGCCCCCTAATCGAGATTGTTACTTCCATCGCACCTACCCTGAGGACGATTTATCCCATCTTGAGAAACACATTGGTTCTACATGTAATATTGTAATAATGATATTAGTCCAAAGAATTGATTAATATTTCTGCTCTGAATTATGATAAACAAATAACCAATGGGTTCTATACTAAGCTATATGTAGGTACGAATTAGACACTTACGTATTATCAAATTGTATTTGATTACAAATTACGATAATAATACATAGGTAGAATTAGAAACCAATAATAAGGCTATGAAAATACTAAGGCTCAATAATGAGTACAATTATAATATTAATATTTACAAGATGAAAAGTGTATTAGAGTACCAATAGCAGGTAAGTGTAGGTACTCGTATTCCAAGTATAAAGTAATACTTTAACCATTTTTGTCATATTTAAATACAAGTGTAGAATACGCATGTATACTTGTTTGATTCGAATTTTTAGTTTTTTTTTTTTTTTTGTTTCAATAATCTTACGAGTATATTTGTAGGTATACCTACTTAAGGACTGCCGAAATAAAGTAATTTACAACGGCAAAAATTCAATTTTTATCTGGAAGTGGTTTTTATTTTATATAATATATATATATATATTCATTTATTTATTTATTTATTTATCATAAATTATAATACGTACAATAACCAAAACGTTTTAACAATAATGAAAATAAAATCCACCCTACGTTTTTTATTTGATAATTATTTAAGGACTTCTTCTGGGCTATTTGAACAATTTGTACAATTTGTCATGTTTATATATTGTATTTATTATTTTAGCATATTTGTATTATCTTAAATTAATGTATTTCTGTCACAGTTCAAAAAGTTCAAAAAAAGCTTCGACCACAGAACTCTGGTGGTTTAGTTGGACGAATGAAAGATATTGTTACGTCTACAGTTCAGTATGGAAATACGTTGAAAGATTCAATGCAAAGAAACATTTTACCAATCACGACCAACACATCATAGCAGAACTGATGTTCTTCATTTGTAAAATAATGTTTTTCTGTATGTTTTTATAATTACATTAGGTATATCAAAAATAATAATAACAATATATGAAAAATGTTATCATCTACAGACTGTAACAAGTTTTTAATTATACTATTGCTTATATTTAAAGATAATTTGCTAAATTAAAGGTGCAGTGAACACGTGTATCCATCTATGTATATAATCGTTTACATCACGTGTACCTAGGAAGTTAATTATATATAGTTTTATCTACGTTGTTATTATTGTGAATTATTAATAAGGTAAATCTAAATTAATAAAAGCTATAATATAATCGTATGTAACCCAATTGAGCTTTAAAAGCGTATAATATCTATATCATACATAGTCCATAGTATGACGTGCGTATGAACAATATTGTTTTAAAAGTTCACTTTGGCAAAAAAACGAACAGACTTCTTTGTTAATGTAGCTATTTATAAATAGATATATGTTTTTAAATTAAAATCTAAAGTTTAGTGTACTCATATAATTATACTTCATAATTTAAAATTAATTTATTACTAGATCTCTGATGAATTTACCATATAATGTAGATACTATTATTAAGTATGAATTACTAACCACTCTTTTAAGATTTGTAACAACATTTTATAATTATTATTTATTAATTAAATTAATTAAAAATAGCAGATATTATTATAGTTATTAATTATTACCTATCTTTAAATATATATTTTTCTATGCACTTATTGTGATTGTGTAACTTTTAAATAACTTGATAGTTTTGAATAAAAGTCATCAACAGATTTCTCGAGACTTGAGGGGGCTTATTATTTCAACCTCTATTTTTCGTTTGGGGTTGCATGAATTTAGTTTTGTCACATGAAAATTGCATATTTTTTTTTTTTGTTTATTTAAATAGTTGTCACTGGTTACATATTATATGACTATTTTTGTAATAATTATTAAAAATATGGCATATATTATTTAAATGTCTACAAATATATTAAAAAAAAAAAAAAAAAAACAAATCTTCAAATTAAATACTTATGAACAAAATTACAATGGTTTTCTTTATTATTCGCAATCATTAGTCACATTCTCAATTTTGGACATATTTTTTATGTAAACAAATAAAGACGAATACCAATTTTAAATAATTATATCTTTTCAAATCTCGATCATTGTTCCTATTTTTATACTTATTGAAAACTGATAAATGGAAATGTGTAATTTAGTTTTTAAAATGTTTAGGTATAATTAAGACTAAGATAAATGTGAAATACAAATTAAAGGGAATGGAAAAAATAACTTATTCATCATAATTTTTTCTATCGTCTTTTCTCTCCTTTAACAAACATATATTGTCTACTGTACTATAATAATACAATCATAACAATTTTATATGCTTATCATTTATGTGGGTTTTTAATTTTGATCTCTGTGCAAATGATTTTTTACATATAGCACAATTAAATGGTTTATGGAATTCGTGAATAATTTTGTGTGCATATAAAGTTGATAATCGAGCATAAGATTTATTACAAACGAAACATCGGTAAGGTTTTTCTCCCGTATGAACTTCCATGTGAATTTTCATATTTCCTTTCCACGAAAAAAACGTATTACAAATATAGCATTTGTATGGTTTTTCTGAATTTTCTTTTAATGTTCTCGATTTTTTTTTTAATTGGAATAAAAGTTTTAGTTGAGTCTTTAATGTTGAGATGGCAATTATTGTTGTGATCGTTTTTGATATGTGAGTTGATGCCATAATATTTGGAGGACACAACGGATGGCACATAATTGTCATCACACATAAAAAAAACTTTCATACATTGTATCGTCAATTATATCTATTTCAGTTTTTATTTGAGTATTATTTTCGTATGTAACCGTTTTGTGTTTAGTCGGTTTTAAAGTCTTAGTCGAAGCATTAATGTTATGATTGATATTCAAATTTCTAGGATTTATTTCAACGTGTGACTCAATGTCATATGTCGTAGACTCAACTGATGGCCTAAATTTGTCATTATGAATAACGTGTTTTTCAAATACAGCATTGTCAATTACGTTCACTTCATTTTTTGTCTGATTTTTTTTTTGCTCAGACTTAATCACTTTGTGTTTAGTTGGCATATAAGTTTCAGTTGAGGATTCAATTTTAAGATTGAAATTCGTAGGTTTGTTTTCAATGTGCGAGTTAATGTTATAATATGTTGAGGACGCAACCGATGGCACATAACTGTTATCACGCATAAAAAAACTTTCATACTCGGAATCGTTAAATACATCCACTTTAGTATTTATTTGAAATTTAATATTTGCTTTAGTATTTTTAAAGTCTTTCGTATAACTGAAACAATAAAGTAATAAATAAATTAATAATTCATTTTAATATTAACTTTTATAACTCATAAAGTCTTAAGTAAAATGAATTAATTTTTACTATGAACATATTCATTTTATCTCGTTATTATAAAATTATATAATGTATTGTTATAAATTTAATAACTTTCAAGACAATATAATGCCCTATGTATTCTCATATAATCTTGTGTATTTAAATGACTTTTTATTATAAAAAATCTTAATTATATAATATTAGTTAAGATAAACGAGGACAATATTGGTATTGATATTTTAATGTATTTAAAGAAAGTTTATGTGGAAACGACATAAATGAAAGCTAGCAATTTTTGATAACCATAATTCACAAGACAATAAGAATCAGCAAGGATTATTCATGAAGTTAAAACATTAAAATACTTACTACTGATTAGTAGATTGACTGTCATTCCTATTATAATAAAGCTTAGATTCTGTAGATTCGTCAACATGTTCTTGTTTAACGTTATGTTCATGTACAATATCGTGTTTTTGTTTGATGTATTCATTAAGTTTGGGTAGTATATTTTGTGGCTCACGTTTTATCGGCTGAATCCTGAAGCTATTAGGATCTTGAGCTACCTTTTTGGACATATCTAAACAAAAAATAAAAAAATCAAACAATTAAAAACTATTGCGAGTTAAGAACTTAAGTATTGTGATATAAAACATAGATCCAGTGACCTTTTGTTCAACAACATTAATTGTTCGATGCCAGTTCGATGTAACTATATTAGCAATGTTAATAGTACATTAGTGCACGGGCATCAGTCAAAACCAGTTGGATATTAGTATCTACCTGTCCTATACCTTACTCATAATATTTTGTTACATAACTGCTATTTATAAAATAAAATTACATGTGTAAAATACCTAAGTGAAATTAAGTAACTGAATTATTTGAGTCTTGTGAATCAAATAAAACTTTTTCTGGAACAAGAAAATTCTAAGATATACAAGTCTAATAAAATAAAAAGTTTTCAAAAAGCTAACTAATATAACCTCACAGTACCAGTATTACCCAATAATTTAATACCACAATATTGAATTATTAATATTTTAATTTTTTTTTGTCTGAAAAAATTATTATAGTCTTTTATACCACTACAGTGAGTCTACATAGTACATTAATATACATTTTAAATACGATAATTGTTTTAATTCCATCATTGATTATTGTATCAAGATAATAAGCTAACTAAAACACGTGATGTGTCAAATTATAAGTAATATTAATAATATTTCATCAATACTGTGTCTAGACCGTCGATAAACAATAATTTTACCCGTTTCTATCCATACTAACCTTAATCATCACGGGTAACTGAAAATTAATCATTAATTTAAAAATAAAAATAAATCATTATAATGTTTTATTGTTGTTGTTTTTTACAATAAAACCAGTTGTAGGAGCATTGGTAATATCCATAGATATAAATAATAAATCATTTTTAAGATTATATTATAGTCAGTTTTATAATTTGTGTAAATTTTGTTTAGGAAATAATTGGGTAATTCTAAAACTCTTATTGATATTTTACCTATATTTTTCGATTTGTTTTTTAAATTTTTAAATTATATTATTATTTGATAGATTAATTATTACTTTTCATCTATTCTTAATAATATTATTAATCAAATACTTTCCACTATCGTGCATCTATGATTCATGTTTTATCATTAATTAATTAATAATTAATTAATATTATTATTATTATTATTAATTAATTAATATTAATTTGTAATAACGCAAAAATAAAATAAATAAAAAATAAATGATATAAGTAGTTTTGGTGTGATGATTGGTGGTGTGCAACCTAACGTGTACGTGTATAATAAATCTAAAGTGACAGACACAAGGAACACAGCCTTGAATAAATGTCGAATCTGTAGAACCTTTTCCCCACACTTACAAGTGTTGGAGTATATAGTTTCCTATCAAATGTAAATATTAAAGTTATTTAAATTTACGTTATTACCTTCCTCCTGATCGTCGGAGGGCTCTCGAGAGCGTGATTCGAGAATGTGATCAAATACACCGTAGTAATAAAACGTAGAAAAGCAGATTATGCAAATTAACGCAAATAAAATGATGCTCATACACCTTACCTTATTCGCTGTTGAATTCGCTAAGCTGTAGTTGTCTTAATAAAAATAGAAGGTGTTAATCACACGAATCCAAATAAAAAACAACACTGATTTCTTTCGTTGAAATGAAAAAGGTCCAGTTATCGCTCGCAGTCTCCGGTGTGGTGGGTGTGTATGGCGCTCGTGCACTCTTGAAGGAGATGTTATTAAAATGGTTGGTGCTCATGCACGCTTGAAAGAGATGTTGCTCAAAAGAGTGGTGCGCCTGCACTGATGAGAGAAGATGACGTGTTCAAGCCTGCCAGTGTCGCAGGCGGCTTCATCACAGGCCTCCGCGTCTTCAGAGAAATCGGCTTTCTCCCCGACGACGGAGATGCTCATTGGGCAATCCCTTGTCTCTGGCGGCACACGAAATAGATCACACGCTTTGCGCCATATTGTCACAATTACTGGTGAGTTCCTACGTGACCAAACAATGTAAATCGTTTCCTTCATCAGTGATTAATGGGGCGGTTATTGGTTTTTATTGACGGTTATCTTACGGTTGAGTTGGTATCATTTCAACATTAAAAATATTGGGCTAAAAATGATCAATTATCATTTTTAATGTATATTCTATTCCAAAAAGGAATAACCAGTTGTTTTTTATTTTTTTTTCAGTTGATTGATTTTCGTAGGTACTGCAAGTCTCTCATCAGTTACCCGGTGACAAAGTAATCATATTATATTATGGTTCTCGACTTGCTAAATATTTGATTCACAAATTCACAATGCGTAAAAGGTTATTGTTTTCTTTTGGAACAGAGTATAATACGTCTTGTTTTATTTGTATGTATGTTACATATATTATATTTGTTATAATTACAATATAATTAATGGTTTATTGGTTGTTGAGGGGATATACGGTGTATACTCACTTCTCTACGGTTTTTTTTTTTTGCTCATTAAATCCATTACGATAAACAGATATATGGTCATATGGTAACGTCATTCATTAGGTACCTACTTAGAGATAGCAAGCGATTATCAATAAATATTTTTAATACTTTTAAATTACTAATTTAAAATGATACAGCTGAAATGGATGTTCTATTTTACGCCGTAATATTATGTTGTATACATTTTTAATTCACAATTTTGTTGATAATACATATTTATCACTTAAACTTTAAAAAAACACTAATAAAATGTCCACATTCCTAGTCACTGTACTTTGCAATTATATTTTCTACATTTATTAAATAGTACCAAAAAATAAACGAGTTTACCTAGGTACTTGAAATTTAAAAGTTGTTAAAATTATTTATGTATATAAAAAAAAATTGAATTTTAAGAAATATCAATCTAGAATCATTACAATGGTCACAAACTCGTATTTTTGTTCTATACATAAATAATCTATAACATTATGATAAAACGGTTTAAAAAATATTAAACAAAAGAGATATAAACCAAATAAAAACTTTCATTATTGATTACTTTAACTTATAAGACGTTTCCAGAGCTTATAGACGCCTCCATGATACATGCAACGTGATCCAAGTATTTTTAATTACGTGGTATTATAGTGTTATCCAAGGAAGAATTGTTATTTCCTATGAAGTTTTGAGGTTTGATCATTATTGTACGATGTTTATGCTCAGCTCTATTCAGACAGCGTTCTAGAATTCCCCGCACACTGTTACACGACCATCGTGTTTTTTTTCTTTACGATTTAAATATTAAATAAATGTGCAGATTATTATAAAATATAAAACTATAATCACATAATATATCTGTACAAGCTACACTCGTACAACAACAATTGTCTAATTTATTGGTTAACGGGAGTAAACAATTTTGTAGTTTTGAAATGATTTAATTAAACTCAGAAAAAACCTATGGGCAGTTACATAACCATGTAAATGTACACCTATAATAGTACGACAGTTATTTAATTATTAAAAATGATTGCGTTCCAATGTGTAGGTAAGTACAGCCATTTTATACAAAAATGATCTAATCCGTACATTGTTTTAAGTATACGCAATATAAAATACTAAATAAAATATGTACAATGATAAATCAATTTGCGCGTTCAACTTATCCGTGACGGTCGTGTTAATCAACTATTTTAACATAGCGTTTATACAGTAATTAACAGAAATCAAAAGAAAGTTTGAGGTACGTACGTGTTTAAAAATAATTTAGAAACGACGATAAGTGTACAATATTCTGCAGTGGGAGTGATATAGTAACTAAATAGAAATAAAAGTACACATTCCTTTCTTTTTTTCACATATTGTACAACGTTAACATTGTTTTTTAATAATTTCGACCCCCATAAGTGCAGTGTGTACTGTACTTATATTCTTATGTCGTTTATTTTACAGGTAGATATGGACTTCATAATACTTTAAAATCTTTTCTGGTAAACTTTATTTCTAGTGTTTTGTGTAATGATATAAGATACAATAAATGTGTGCAGCTTGGTACAATAAAAACTACACACAATCAAATACTAATCCACCGCTATGGGTGTGTTAAGTTTTGATTCAATGATAAATCATTGTATACGAAAAACAATTCTGAGCGGAGACGGTCTGTTGCCTTATATTGCTAAGTATATTTTATGATATATTATTTATATTGCTATTTAAGTAATTTACTATTAGTAAATATTGTGGATTGAATTAATTATTGTCGAAAACATAAAATGAGTTATATTGTATATTTCTATAGCCTATTATAATAGTCGTTGTATATTATTGTTGTTAACTTTAAGCCAATAAAGACTTTCCGAAGAACGATTATGTGACGTATGTGTGGTATAAATAGGAAATATATTAACATTAATCTTAATTATTATTATTATCATTTTATCATAAATCGTGTAATATTAAATTCTGATTTAAATTAACCCACCGCCTTCATATGGCGAATGCATGTTCGAAATCACAGATCCTTATAATTTGCTAACAAATTAGGAAAATATTAATTTATGATCATTTTAAACTTAAATAGCTAGATACAAATTTGATAAAAAGTTAACAATATTTTCATTTAACATTTACTGAACCCAATATTGTATGCTCTAAAGTTTTGTATTTTTTTTTATTATTATTATTCATAAATTATGGTAAATATTAAAATAAAATATAAATATTAGATATAAAACCTTTTGAGTTATATGGGTTGATATAATATGGCATATATATATATATATATATATATGTATTATTATAATAGGCAATTAAACACTAAATACTAATAATATAATAAATGCAATATTTTAAAAACAATTACATTAATCTACCATTTTACTAAAAGTAAAATTAATTACTAGTTATATTTAAAAAACATATCACTTTTGGTGATATAGGCTGATAGACTGTTTCCGCTCAGAGTCGTTTTTCGTATTCGAGTCCAATTTAACAGACCTGTAATAGTGATCCACTCGACACCTTAAGACCTTATTTAAGTACGATTACAGCAAAGTGGTATCCACTTACCCTCTCACCTACTTTTTTATCATTATTATTATTATATGATGTTAAATACGGAAGTTTACCAATTGCGTATATAATTATTTTTTTATGCATCGATTATTGTTATACTAACCCTAAACGAAAATTTTGTGTTAGGTGTAATTGGTCCATGTCCGTAAATATTTGAATAAAAATAAACATTATATTATGTAAAAATATAGAATAAAAAATTGAGTCATGTTGTCAACATTAATCGAATTTAATATTGAATATAATAAATTATAAGTAACAACTACCTATATTATGATGAATAACCAATAAATATATAATTGAAAATACCACATTACCTATATATTTAGTCTAATTACCATTTTCAGTAAATTATGGTAAGCTAATATTTCTGTTTTCTTCGGTTTTCCTACAAAATTATAAATGCAAAGACTCAAGAGTGGTTAAGTTATAGTTTCAATTTTAATAGAAATATTATATGTTTTTATGGCATTAGTATATAATTAGTTATTGTGATTTAACCAAATATTAGATTTGTAAATTGAAAAAAAAAAAATGTTAACAAGTGTGTTGGTATTTCATTATAATATTCAAGTACAATGTTTATATTTTGTTTTTTAAATTAGGTAGCAAGCAGAGAATTACCACAGAGGATGAATAGACGAAAAAACATATAATTGATTGTTTTCGACAATGAATGAAGAATTCATAATTATTACGTTGATGTATTTTCTAATAATGTATCTTATAGTTGCATCTTTTCGGAAAATTTGTAAACCAAGTATGAATAATTAATTTTATTTTCATTTCATATTATTTAATATTAATTACTGAAACCCATGTACACAGATTTATTCCATAACTACGTAGCACAATTCTTACATAGAAAATTCACATTTAGATCCCAAAATGGCCAAAATAAGTACCTATATTATACATTTTTTTCTCACAATTTTAAAGTCATTATGTCATTTATAGCGTAAGAGTTAGTTTTAGGAGAAAATATTATAATTTTTTTTTTTTTATTATTCTATAAATATTAAATACATATGATTACTTCGTTATTTGGTGCTTATAAAATGTAATTATTGTCCTAATAACTAAATGATTGAATTAGAAATTAATTGTGTTAGAAAAACTATTTAATAATAATATTATTACTTTTATAACAATTTTTTATATTATATCTGCAAATAATAAATATGGAAATACATAATTATCTGTTAAATAAAACTGATAATTGATGTTGTTTTAGGATCTACAATATCAAATCCTTCAAATGAAATTCAAATGGATAATGGAAATATGTATATTCAAATTCCTACAACAACACAATTATCCAGGACTAATATAACATCTTCACAAATCACATTAGTTCCGTTGAGTTCCGGTGTAAATTATTCGGAAGATGACCCACCGCCTTCATATGACGAGTGCATGGTCAAAATCTTGGATCCTTAATTTACCAGAAAACTTGGAAAATATTAATTTATTTCTACTCATACCGACGACATGATAAGAAGTGAACAATATTTTTGTATAACTTTATCTAAATCCGAAGTGTTGTATGCTCCGAGGTTTTGTAATTTGTTGATTGTTCAATAAACAATTATTCCAATCACATTATAATATTAAATTACTATATTCTATATTTCTTATTTATGATTATTTAATCGTTATGAGATGGTCAATATGTAAACAAAAAGTAAATACCTACTATATATAATATTATGAATGCCGTTCCATTCGTTTTAAATAAGAATAATCTTAGGTAGCGGACTTCTGCCCACGGTGGCTTTATTGGTTTTGATCGACAAGCTCTAGGGATCGTTATTTTATTATTCAAACAACAACTTAGCTCGGATTTTGTCGACATTAACACGGTAGACATTTTTTTGGTCATTGCCGATGGTTGTAAACGAAAACTGACGACGAAAACCTATCTAATTGATGGGTGTTGCCTGACCGAAAATCGGTAGCTATCAAAAGTTACTCGTATTTTAGACAAATTACAGGTATGAAAATTTGTTTGAAGTTATAAGTAATTTGATAAACTGTTATATATATTGTATATAATATGACAGTACAATATTAAGCGGTTGTCTATTTTAAATATTAAACGCTCATCATCTTAAAAAGTATAGACATTTTTCACTGTAATACATCATTAAAAAAATAAATAAATTATAGTTATTGTGTTAAATATTTAACGATTTTAACTATAAACTACAGTGCAGTAATATTATAATTCGTAGCTATATACATTATACATTATACATATACTGTATATATTATAATTTTATATGAGTAAATAAAAATTAATAATTAATAATTATGTATTAATTGTTCTCTGTTTAATATAATAATTAATAATTAATTTTGTTTTAGAATCTAAAGTATAAAATCGAATTCAAATGGATATTGGCCAGACCCTTAACTAGCATTAACCGTGACCAACAAAGTTGTTCAGTGCAATTAAATAATGTTTTAAATTATTTGGAGTATGAAATCATGTATGTACCGTAGCAAAACGGACCACGTCAGACATAATATATAAATGCTGCACGACTTTTAAAATTTATATTTTCACTCAACGAGTCATAATTGTATCGTTAAATTTTGGTTTATATTATGAGGCGCTTAATACGTCTAACGTGAACTCGTTTAAAAGATCTCCGCTAGACGATCCACTATGCATTCATAGGACGAGTAGGTGCTTGATGATTTCAGGTCAAACACCTCGCTAATTCACAAGTGAATCAGGAAAATACGAGAATCAATTAATATTATTAATTTATATCAACGATAATGCTAAGAAGTGAATATTTTCATACGGCGTTGTCTAAACCTAAAATTGTATGCACCGAGGTTCAGTAAATGGTTTTTACAGGCAATGACCTATCTTACATTTATACCTAATATTAAATTGTTATAGTCAATCTTACTAATCAATTAGTCTAATTCTTGTTTTATTATAATAAGATTATCAATATTTATTTACAAATAATACTAGCTAGACATGATTGCTCGGAATAAACTATAGACAATTGAATATAAATGTCAACATTCATTAAATTTAATATCAAGCAAAATACTTTTTTTTGTTACAATAATTAGATTTTTTCAATATCTAATACCTTATAATATTACTAAGAATTACATTATCCCAGGCAGATATTTAATTTTTTGCATCACTTTAGTCTTCAATGATATTAGCTCACTATTTTATATTGGATATATAGTTTTGATAACTGATAATAATTTTTGTAAAATATATGTTTAATTTTTAAGATTCATTAAATTTAATATTGGGATTGATTATAAGTAATGAATAATGAATATATTATGATTTATGACTAATAAACATATAGATAGGTAATTTGTAAAATCGCTGTATACGTTAAGTTTAAATACTCATACACTAGTATGTATACAATACACTTAGTGTATAAAATAAATATAAACGCCGATGTATTACAAGTTTCTTTGAAAAGAAAACGGTATCCACCACTATGATTTAACCTAGTAGAATACACGTCCTACCCTGTTTGATAAAACTTCGACTTTAAAATTGTTTATTTGATACTATGCTGGTGAGAACCGTCTTTCATTTATAATGTCGTATTCTTTTGTTTATCTGAAAAAAACATTTTTTCTTAAAATTGAATTGTTTATTAATTTTTTGATGAAGTGCGAGAATAATGTTTAATAATAAATAAAGGGTAATATTTCAAAATGTACTAACACAATTTTTATTACAATTTACAATCGAGTTAGATATCATCAATGCTTACATCAATTCTATGGTTAATACGAGTATGTTAGGGAATACGAATTAACAATCGATTTTTCTATATAGATGTATTTGTCTAGTATATCGATCATAAAACTGGACAATTGGTAATTGGTTCAAAACGTGCTATTTTCTATAATATAACTATAAGATTTAAGCAGTTGCTAAAAGTCAAAATGTACCATATTGCTTTATATTATTTCATAATGAACTATAACTTATCTTAAAGCAAGTCGTACTATTTTCCATACTAAATGCATAGGACATCGACCAAAAAATTAATATAGATTAAAATGTATCGCTTTATATGAAAATTATTAAAACAATTCAATACCTATCGCCAAAACAGGACAGGATTCCAGTGCCATAGTTTCCAGAATTTAGTACGCGCATTTAGGATAAGACGATCAGCAGTTTAGTCCCAAATGATTTTAAACTTATCAACAGGATTTGAATGTTGTAGGAGTTGCATAATGTTGTATATGCTCTCGATGTAAAGCAGACTAAGATAGAAATCTGAACTATACGAAGGTAGGTTAAAAAAATCAAAAATTTATAACGCACATTTTTTCAATTTTAAGAAAAGTGCTTATTTCATTAAATTTTCAAACGCATATTAAGCATATTTAATATTTTTCTTAATCTATATGTTTTAAATAATGTTTAAGTAATATGAAACACAATATAATTTTACGTAGGTATTCATTATCATCGTCGCAGTGGAATATCAATTCGACGATAACGACTGCCGCAGTGCTAGACTGGATATTAATCTTTTTTTGTAACAGTATTGCTCGTTGTGGAATTTGTCACAGACACATTCGTCGCGAGTGACTTAGTGATTCCCAGTACTAGTAATTTTTACATGGCACTCATAGTGGTTAGTTATTTTTATTTGATTTATTGTCTTAACTTGTTAATAAATGATTGTAACTTATTCATACTTCAAAACACAAGTGTTCTGTAACTACTCGCTTTCTCACAACCATATCAAGCTAACTGGGAACGTAATACGTCGTTAAATAATTAATGTGTTAACGGTCGCAGTGTCCTACACAGCGATCACTACAGATGTGCATTTAATATACATTCCGCTAATATTCCGAAATATTATTTTATCGTCGATAATAATTAACTTATCGTAAATCTATTTATTGTTTTTTCGTTAGTAAATATGTTGTACACGATTGACATTTTACAGTATGGTGTTTTTTCAATTTAAAAATGTGTTAATTTAATATTCCAGCTCCATAGTTTCCCGGATTTGGTTTATACTTTGGACGGGGTGTTGGTCCGTAGCTTAGTCTAGAATAATTTAAAACTAATCAAAACTCTGAAAGTAATTATTTTAAGTACGTTCTAAACGATTATCATTTGACTAGTTATTTAATATCGTTATTTAAGTTTTTATTATATAGTCTTTTTGATTAAAATAGTTAACACGGTGTTTATACGTAATAATTACTCTGATTATTTTTGGTTTTATTTATTCTGAATATTATATTACGTTAACAATGTAGGTATTACTAGTAACAATGTAAAACGAAATATCGCCAGGTAATGAATTATAAGATATAAAAACATCCATCACGAATATTAATGAGTAAATAAGTTAATAAGTTAATATCAAAATTCAGTTTATAAATGTTCAATAATCTAAACAACATTATTTTACTTTTTAAAATATTTTCGTATTTTATGATTTATAAAGACAACATTTATCTTTTAGGTGCACCATATTTTGCATAAAAATAAGAAAAATATATTTTTTTATATAAGGTGACATTTTAGTAAAAATTTAATTATTATTACAATTTAATATTTTTATACACACATACTCTTTTACTAGCATTCTGTCTCGTATATATTGGTTTGAAATTTATAAAAATGCTAATAAGAATATTGATATTTCATTAAAATTTTGAAAACTGTTATTTATGTTATGTATTTTAGAAATTGGATAATTACCTCAAGATGTATAGACAAAAATAACATATAATTTGACTACTTTTGATTTCCACAATGTTTGAAAATAAGCTTATTACGGTGCTGTATATTCTAACAATTATTGTATTTATATGTTGGTTTTGTCTGCAATTAGGCAGTTTAGGTAAGTATGAATATTGAATATATTATTTTTTTTTATTTTATGTAATAGATACCTAATTATAATTATTCTATAAATAATAAAAAAGACATATAATTGATTTTTTTGGTGTTCAATAATAATTATAGTTCTTGTTCTAACATTTAATGAATACATAAAAAATGAATTTTATCATAAAAACTATAAAATTATATTCTTATAGTATAGTTCTTACCTAGAGCTACCTATTACATTAAAATATTTAAAAATAATTAAATATTTTAACCAGCAATAGTAGTTAATTTTGTTATAGAACCTAATTCAAATCAAATTCAAACGGATAACAGCATCGATAACAGTGACCTACAACAAAGTGATTCAGTGCCATTAAATACTGTTTTAAACGATTTGGATTATGAAAATATCTATAACGACTATAACGCGTTGCATACACCACCTCGTCAGACAAATAATGCTGCACAAGCATCTAGAATTAACGTTTCCACACCACAAGCCACAATTGTACCGTTGAGTTCTAGTTTAAATTACGCGGAGCTTAATACATTTAATTTCGCTCCATTTTCAAGATCTCCGCTCGATGATCCACCGCCTTCATACGACGAGACGACGAGGGCGTGGTGACTTTCACATCGAACACCTCGTTAGTGGCCATTTATGTCGATGATATATGGTAAGAAGTGAGCGCGATTTTTCATACAACTTAGAATGTGAATTTAATGTTATATGTATTGCAATTTTTTAATTCATCGCACACACACACACACACAAATAATAATTATTTGTAACGTATATATTGTGATTATTTTTGATATAATATAATATAAAAATAATAATAATAATCATATTATGGTTCATTTTTATATATTTTTTCTTGCGACTCATTACGCCAACACTTTTTATAATGAATTTACCGAGTTCACCCAAAAACATTTATTCTCTCCTGTCACATATAGATATTTAACTTACAAGAAGTCAATTTTTTCTTTTTAATTATTATTATATAATTATTACCAATACTGAACTGTCTCACTCTTCTTATTAACTTACTGTATCCTATAATATATTATATTTTATGTTTTCTTTGTTGTTCATTAAACATTTTTGTTAATTTTGTTATTAAGTACTGTCTATATTTATAATTGTATATTCAAACATCAACAATGTACTTAATAATGTAATGTAACCATTAGACTACCAACCTGTACTTTCAAAAAAAAAAATAAATAATTGTACATGTACTCCAATAACAATATTTGTCATTGTATTGGCTCTAATATTTGAACTATATATATTATATGTATAACGGTGAAGTATATCACTCATTATTTTTGTATATTATTATTTATATAATATGTAAGTACCTAGTGAGTAGTGAATTTGTGAATTTTATACAGACTTTGAAAGCGGCTGATGACCTGTCTCCGTACTGTCGAGTACTTAATGTATAGTGAGTACCTCATAATTAATATTTTGAATATTAAACACATCATACTTTAAATAATTATTAAAATTATAATATTTCTTGAGCCAGAAATTTAATATTAATAATATATTATTATAATTTTAATCCATGTATATTTATAAAACTATAAAAATTATATTACATAATTAAACAAAAGTAGACTGTTTGCGTCGATGTAAAAAATAAATGTAAATAACATTATATTATTTAATTCTCTACAACAGCTTACATTCTATACAAGCGCACACACACAAAATTTATAATTATGCGTAATATAATAATATTATACTGAGAATTTTAAAAAATTGTCATACTTGTTATCGACATTGCTCCTTACTGATTACGTTCGTGCAATGTAATATTAATGTGGCCGCCCAAATATATTTGTTCTCGTCATATCATCTGTTATATACTTATATCGTAAAATATTTCACCTTATTTGTGAGATTTTTTATTACACAGAAATTTGATAAATTATAGTAAAATTTTACTTTTAATTATTATATTAGGTATACGCCTACGGACTCCCACAATAGTTTTTATTATTATATATTAGTTCTAATAGACAGATTGAATGTCGTGTGTATTAATTATGCACTTATTACTGTTTTTTTCCCATTATTTATACATGTGTATATTGTATAATTATTTAAGTTTATGTGTGTAAGTGATTTGTCTGTCTCCATATAACTAATATAGTGAGTATTCAATAATTTATTATTTTAAGTATTTAAAAACAGTAATCATATAATTTATTATTTTAAGTATTTAAAAACAGTAATCATATAATTTATAATCCTTATTGAATAAAAAGGCTATATTAATTTATAATTGAATTATATACAATGGGTCATTGCGTGGTCATGAAAAGTTATATTATTCATATTTATATACAGAGCTGTGATGTATAGGGGGCAAGGAGGCCTGTGCCCCGGGCAAAAATTGTAAGGGGGTGCTAAAAAGTTAGGTGTTAATGGAAGGGTCGAATATTTTTAATTTAAGTTTATATAAAATATTGGTTCAAAAGGGCTAAACATATTAATTGTGTCAATATAGCATTACAATTTTAATATTATAATAATATGTGAGGACAATTGGTTGAGGGCAACTGGTACATTTTTAAAATGTCAAAAACAACCGTTGGGGGCAACTGATTAACGTCCTAAGCTGATCGGTCATCATCAATATTATTTTATACGTTAAGAGCCCAGCGATCATGCAAGCATTACATGTTTTTAAGCTCGGAGTTCACATACAACTAGGGTTCTAAATTTGAAATGTTTCAATTAAAATATTTCAAAATTGAAAATTTCACTCTTTTTGAAATCTTTCAATGAAATATTGAAAAATATTTTTTCTTTTTTTAAATGTATCCGGTTATAGTTGATTAGAAATAATATATTGATTATATACAGAAAATATTGATAGTAAATATGCAAAAATATACACTATATATTTTTGATATTTATCACTTGTATTATTAATTGGGTCCTTATTGGTTATTGGTTATTATTATTTATTATACATATTTTCTTTGTTTCACACAATAAATCAGCTTTTGAAAATTTTCACTTGCGAGTTGACGTGATTATAAACTTTAAGATATAATAATTTATACTTTATTTTTCATTGAAATGAAATATTTCAAGAAAATAAATTTCATGAAATTTTAAAATCCTACATACAATCTTAATATTATGAATCGATTTATTTAAATAATGTAAATTAAATAATGGAGAAAATAATCAACAAGTTACGATTTTTTATACGAACATTTTTTAAGTAATTGTTGTGGTATTATTTATAGTGTAGGTAAGCTTATTTCAACGGTTCATCTAACAAAATGTAAACGCCATGATTTAGTTTAAGAGCAGTCTAGCTATAGTCTATATGTGCAACGTTTAATAAAGAAAAATGTATTATGTTTAATGTTCGTTTATAGTTTTATAAACAACTTTAATTCAATTATTGTGAATCATCTAATCTTTAAGTTTGTAAATTATAAAAGAACTGTTGTTATTTCGTTAACATTTTCAAAAATATTTTTTGTATTTTGTTTTTTAAATTAGATAGCACACAGAGAATTATCACGGAGGATGTATAGAAAAATAGCATATAAATGACTGCTTCTGACTTCTAAAATGACAGAAGAAAATAATATCATATTCCTGTATTTACTAATAATTTTTTTATTTTTTTTTTGGTGTTTTTGGCAAGCATTCCGTACTACAAGTATGAATTTATTATTAGATTTTCATTTCATAGTATTTAGTTATAAATTATTCGTTATTTAGTGTTCAAATATATTTGAGAATTTAAAATTAAAATCAAAATTAAATGGTATCAGAAAAATTATATAATATAGTATATAGTATACCTAGTAATTCTTACCTAGATACCAATACAGCATCGTTTCTTAACCCTTTTAGTCTCGCAACCCCAAAACGGATATAAAATATGGTCAATCACTTCGCCCCCCCCCCACGTCAATATTAAGTATACATTTTTACAATAAAAATATAATTTTCATTGGGAAAGCCATTAGCGGTCGTGTGCCCGTATTTATTGGTGAGATATCTCATTTCTACAATCTACATTTAATCGACTGATTATTTTGGTGTATTATAAAACGATTCAATTTACACATGACAGTCGCGCGTCGCTCGTGTTTTTTCACTCATGTGCTCAATTGCGTTCAATTATTTTTTTTCTGTTCAATAATAAATTTTGAATGAAAAGTATTGTTTTGTAAATCAGTGTTTTATTATTATTTACTTAACCCCCCCCCCCCAACAATTGAGAAACGCCGCTTTACCGTATACATTATCAATAGCAAATCTATAATTACCTATATTGTTCTCTACTTAATAATTAATAATACATTTTGTTATAATAGATGATACTTTAATATCAAACGACGAGTTAAATCAAATTCAAATGTCTAATGACAGACACGCGATCAACAGCGATCGACAAAATTCTTCAATCCTATTAAATGTCTTAAACGATTTGGAGTATGAAAACATCTATAATCTGTCGTATACTCAACCTCGTCGGCCAAATAATGTGGCACAAACATCATCTAGAATTATCGTTTCCACCCCACAAGCCACAGTTGTACCGTCGAGTTCTAGTTTAAATTACGCGGAGCTTAGTACGTCTAACTTTGCTTCGTTTCCAAGATTTCCGCCCGACGATCCACCGCCTTCATACGAAGAGTGCATGGCGAGTTCATGGTGTGCAACATCTCGCTAAATCCATTCATACTGATGATATGATAAAAATAGATCGAATTTTTTCATACAATATATCATCCGAATGCGAAATTGTATGCCAGACATGTAATATTAATGATATATTATTATAATATTAATCCATGTATATTTATAAAACTATAAAAATTATATTACATAATTAAACAAAAGTAGAATGTTTGCGACGTTATAAAAAATAAATGTAAATGGCATTATATTATTTAATTCTCTACAGCAGCTTATTTATAACAGCATACGCACGCACAACATTTAATATTATATTGTGAATTTTAAAAATCGTCATACTTGTTATCGACATTGCCCCTTACTGATTATGTTCACGCAATGTAATATTAATCTGGCCGCCCAAATATATTTGTTCTCTTATCATATCATCTGTTTTATCGTAAAATATTTCACCTTATTTGTGGGATTTTTTTTTTGCATGGAAATTTGATAAATTATAGTACAATATTACTTTTAATTATCATTGTGAGTATACGGACTCTCACATTAATAGCCAGATTGAATGTCGCGTGTATTAATATTATGCACTTATTACTGTTTTTTTTCCCCATTATTTATACACGTGTATATTGTATAATTGTTTAAGCATATGTGTGTACGTAGCTTGTCTGTCTTCGTATCACTAATATAGTGAGTATTCAATAATTTATTATTTTAAGTATTTAAAAACAGTAATCATATAATTTATAATCCTTATTGGATAAAAAAGGCTATATTAATTATTAATTGTATTATACATTATATAACGGGTCATTGCATAGTCAGGAAATGTTATATTGTTTATATTTATATACAGAGCAATGCTGTAGAGGGGGAAAGAGGGCCTGTGCCCCGGGCAAAAATTGTAAGGGGGTGCTAAAAAGTTAGGTGTTAATGGAAGGGTCGAATATTTTTAATTTTACTCCGGGCGCTCCGGCACGGCTCCGTTTATATAAAGTATTGACTCAAAAGGGCTAAAAATATTAATTGTGTCAATATAGCATTACATTTTTTATTATATAATCACTAAAATAATATACTTTTGAGCCAAAACAATATTTATTTGTATTATTGATATTATTCTTATAACTATTACAAACCGATATAAACCTACTCGCATTCATATATTTCTCAATTAATTATCCGAAATTATGTAATTTTTGGTTTTGAATATTGTGACATATTATTAGTAGAGTTTAAGAGCGGTTTAGCTATAGTCTATATGTACAACGTTTAATAGAGAAAAATGTATTATGTTTGATATTAATTTATATAGTTTTATAAAAAACATTAAATTTAATTATTGTGAATCATCTAATCCATAAGATCGTAAATTATAGAAGCACTGTTAATATTTCGTTAACATTTTCAAAAATATCATTTGTATTTTGTTTTTTAAATTAGATTGCCAACAGAGAATTATCACGGAGGATGTATAGAAAAATAACCTTTAATTGACTGCTTCTGACTTCGACAATGAAAGAAGAAAATATTTTTGCATTGCTGTATATACTAACTATTTTTTTATTTTTTTTTGTGTGTTTTTGGCGAACATGCCATACTACAGGTATGAATTTATTATTAGATTTTCATTTTATAGTATTTACTTATAAATTATTCATTATTTAATGTTCAAATATATTACACCTAGTTATTCTTCTGAGAATTTAAAATTAAAATCAGAATCGAATGTGGTATCAGAAAAACTATATAATATAGTATGATATAACTAGTAGTTCTTGCCTAGATACCTACACAGCATCGTTTCTTAACCTTTTTTAGTCTCGCGACCCCCAAAACAGATAAAATATGGAAATATGGTCAATCACTTCGCCCAGCGCAACTCATTTATTGTAGCCTATTTGCGCCCCAAATCATAGCCCATATGCGCCTGATTCAGATCAGGTGAAAATCGTGCAACGTTGTCATTTGTTGAGTATATTGGCGTGTCACCATGGGCGTAGTTAGGGTTGGGCAGAGGGGGAAGTACCCTCCCCTTGAATTTCAAACTAAATTATATTTCTTACACCTTATAAATTGAGTTTTAATGATTTAAAATTGGGTACATAATACTAATAACACTAAAATGTAATAAAATGCAATTTTATTTTAAAGTATGCACATTTTTTTAAAAAACCTCGAAATATGCAAAAATATGTACATTCAAATTTAATTTTTTAACTCGTTAGATTATAATTTGTTATCTCATTCAGCAACTTTTTGATGCACTTAGTAAAAATATGCAAATGCATGAACTTCCAGGCTCTAATCATAAAAATTGAGAGAGATGATGTTTGACACTTTATTCTAAAGTACGTAATACAATCAAAATAATCAAATACTATAGTAAAAAAAATGAATTGTGTCATATTTATTTCCAAAAATAATATTGTGAATATAATACCAGTATAATCTAAATACTGGGATTATGTAAAGTTGGGAGATGTGGGGGGCAAAGCCCTTTCACGACTTTGTAAGCAATTCATAATTGTAGCACCTCTAAGATTTGAACTCTAGTTGCGCCACTACTGCCCCCCCCCTGATTGAAATTCTAGCTACGCCCGCGCGTGTCATTATAAAATCTAAACTAATATTTTATCGTTTCCCATGCTAATCGAAAACAATATTCCAATCGATAAAGATTATATTATATAAAAATGTATTTATCAGTTGTATTTTATGTCAGCTGCATCAGTACATGAATAATGAGTATTACTATAATATAATGGAATTTTATATAAATATTTCAAGTAAACAAAAACTTTGTTTAATTTTTCGTTATTTTAAATATCATGTGAGTAAAAACCTTGTTTCTGGAGATATGTAAGTTGGCGTTGTGTAAAAAAAAGCCTGTTGTGCATATTTTGTCAAAACCAATGATTCAAAAACGAAATTAACCGAAATTAAAGATAGTCATAGGTACTTATGATCCGGAAACTGAAGAAAGTTTAAACTACTAACTTAATTTATAATTTAATGCAATATAAATAATATTTATTTATGTACGCTGTGTAGTATTTATCATTATTTTTAAAATTATTATTAATTTTGATTTTACGTACGATTTTACTTTTTCAAAACATCTTAAACAATAACTGACGGCAACGCTGCATAACAAATGGGCGTATTTGGGCTATAAATTAGGGTGTTAAGTTTTTTATTTTGGGCGCAAATGTCCATAACCCTTGGAGCGTAAAATGGAATATCGGATCTTCGCCCTTCCTATCTATATTAAGTATACATTTTAACAATAAAAGTTTTTAAAGTTAAAATTTCCGTTGGGAAAGTCCTTAGCGGTGGAGTGCCCGTATTTATTGATGATATATCTCATTTCTACAATCTACATTTAATCGAATGATTATTTTGGTGTGTTATAAAACGATTCAATTTACACATGGCAGTCGCGCGTCGCTCATGTTTTTTCACTTATGTGCTCTATTGCGTTCAATTATTTTTTCTGTTCAATAATACAATTTTGAATGAAAAATATTATTTTGGAAATAAGTGTTTTATTATTTTTGACCTACGCAACCCCCCTCTCACCCGGTTAAAAAAACGCTGCTATACAGTATGCATTACCAAAAGCAAATCTATAATTACCTATATTGTTCTATATTTAATGATTAATGATACATGTTGTTATAGATGATACTTTAATATCAAACGACGAGTTAAATCAAATTCAAATGTCTAATGACAGACACGCGATCAACAGCAATCGACAAAATTCCTCAATCCCATTAAATGTCTTAAACGATTTGGAATATGAAAACATCTATAATCCGTCGTATGCTCAACCTCGGCAGCCACATAATGCTGCACAATCGTCTAGAATTAACGTTTCCACTCCACAAGCCACAACTGTACCATTGAGTTCTAGTTTAAATTACGCGGAGCTTAATACATCTAATTTCGCTTCGTTTTCAAGATTTCTGCTCGACGATCCACCGCCTTCATACGAAGAGTGCATGGCGAGGTCATGTCCAACATCTCGCTTTATCCATTCATATTGATTATATGATACAAAGAGATCGAGATTTTTCATACAATACATCATCCGAATGCGAAATTGTATGCATTGAGATTTTATAATTCGCTATTTGGACTTTGATGCCTATTATACCATAGTATTAAATAATAATACTGAATCGTACTGTAGAATGTCATTTATGTTACGCGTACCTCTATCTATGCCAAATGTATATATAATATTTATTTATTGAACTTTACAAAGGTTTAATGTTGATTTTTGTAATTTAATATTTAACAAGAATATAATTCATGTATTCAACATACTTAGAATATTTGCATAATATGTATTATTTTTATTTTTCACTATAAATAATATTAATTTATGGTATTCCGATTTCGAGACTACGTAATTTACCCAGTATCTAATTTCCTTATGCGATTGTGTTAAGGTGGTTAAAATATTTTAATGGATAAGGAGCGCTAGTAATTTGCATTAAATTTTATTGTTTACTCGTGAAGCTCTATTTTTATAAAATGACTGTCAAAAATAATACCGAGCATAATAAATAGAAATTTCAAACAAATTGGTATACCTATCTATCAATCTATTATACTACAGTAGATATAACAGTGTGTATTAGGTAAAGTAAAATTACGTGAAAATAAGTCAGTTTGCGTGTTCAGCTTATCCGTAGCAGTCGTACTAAACAAAGATCAACCTCTCTTGATAACATTTTTACATTCCGTAAAAATCAAAATACTTTTAAGGTACGTACATGCTTAAAAATAATGTAGAAACGACGATAAGTGAATGCAATGGGAACAATTATAGTAACTATGTAGAATTTCACTTATTGTACAACGAACAACAAGTACTATGTTGTATACTATGCACACTGTCTATTTTTATGTCGAAGATATCGCGAGTGAACAGGTGGGTATCTACAAAAATGTTTACAATTAATTTTTTAGTTAATTATAATCAGCCGCCTGTGTATGAATAAAGATAAAAACATATTAAAAAATGGCAGACAAGTGGATACGGTGTCCGGTGTCGAGTAGGTTACTGTTATGTGTGTGTGTTTATTTGAATTCAATGATTTATCACTGTATGTGAAAAACAATTCTCAATGAAGATAAACTGTCAGTTTATATCAGCATTCAGCAGGTATATTTCACGGTAATATGTTCTCTTAGCTATTAGTTATTTATTTTACTACAACAGTAGGTTGACATAATTGTTTTCAAAATTATTGCATTTATTATAATAAAATAGTATTTAATTATGATAAAAATATAATATACTTATACCATGTTATATTAACTTATATAACTCAAAATTTGATAACATCTTTCTGTAAATACCGTAAAAGAGTAAAAATAGATTCATAATACAAATTAACAAATAAAATCATACATTTTTGACATTCATTGAATTCAATATTGAGTATATATATTTTTAATTCTTTGATGAATAAATATTTTTAACTATGGCTCGTCCTCGGAGTGAATCTATTTTAAAGAAATAAAATAATACAATTTAATTTATCTAAAGTAATAACGTATATTTATGTCATACACAACTCATAGAGGGGATGACATAATTTACAGATGGCAGCACATATTTCATTTTATTTTTATTATTGGTATACTTTTATCAAAGTACAACCACTAAACATAACCCACGAAAATACGTAATTTTTCTGTGGGATTTACAAATAAAATTAATTATGTAAGTATACATCAATATTAATCAAAGGGTTAAGTAATGAGTTTTAAAAATGTAACTCAAATAATCTCTCAAATACGCCTATAAATAATAGTTAGTAATAAAAAAACTAAAAAAATTATGTCATCACTAAATGTAAAACAAATTGGTACAATTTACACTTGAGATATTTATTTATCACCATTTAAAATCAAAGAATAACTGGTCTGTTTAAATCTAAAAATTGAAATGGCCAGTTTGAAATAAAACATATTTGGCAATTTTTAATCTATTATATATATATATATTATCTTAACTTTAAATGTCTTCAAATAATTAACTACTTGTTTTAATTCAAGTTTAATGTATTGAAATAATATTCTGATATTATACCTTAAATTAAATAACAAATAATTTTTAATTTAAATTAGAAATATGTATGAGCTCATCCCCCCTCCTACACAAACAATCTCAGTATTTTCCAGTTCTACCCTACACTAAATGTTATTAATATCTCAATATTATTATAAATTAATACAAATCAATTATATTTAATATGGATATTTTATTTTAATTCTCAAAGCAATTATCTTAATATATTGTATCTAATGTATCTATTATTTAGCTATGATAATAACTGTTTAAAAACGTGTACATTAAATTGTTAAAAAAATAACAAATACAATATAACATTTATATTATACTATAGTATTTTTATAAATGATGTGTGTAATAGATCAAGTCTTATTGTCAAAAATAAACAGTGTTTAAATTTGATATTGAATATAATGGTATTATGTGGTAGACGGTAGTGTACAGTCAACTCAAAGAAGGCCTAAATAAATGTAATAATATTATATAATAACTAGAAAGGGGTGATATTTATAATCTTACATTAAGCTTTGACAGGGTTGTAATTTTATAATAATAGCAATCTAGGTAATTAAATAAATATAATATTCAGATTTACATAAAAACACTTACGTATTTGTGTTATCGCGCCACTGCGAGTCAACCAAGACCAATGGCAGCGCCAGAATTTTTTTCTAACTAGATGAATCCAACAATTTTAGGTAAGGTAGTATAAAAGCAAAACGACATTTTAGTCTTGCATTGAATAAATAAATAAATAAATAAAAACAATTAAAAGGAGCTAAATAGAATTTTTCGGCTTAATGAATTATATTGATTTTGTAATATATATGTTAATGTTATTGCTCTTTGATATATTTTCAATTTTTTTAGACAACATAAAATAATATACGAATATATTTACATAATATAGTATTTATTTAAGACTTATAAAAAATTTATTTCACAATAAGGCAATATAACTGCATATCAACAATACGTTAATGTATTGCTGCACTAGTAAATAATATAATAACACGAGTATAATGAACTAATACTAAAAATAATAAACTCAGTTTTTATAATATAAAACTGATGACAAGCATAATTTTAAACATACCTATATCACAATATTATAATGAATCTTTCAAAATTACGAACTGCATACCTACTACTACACAATAAAAATAAACTCAACCGACAGAGAACAACTTATAAGGCAATTTTTAGAACCAATTTCAGACATCTCAACAAAAAATAAAAAACAAAACGTATAAAACAGCTATTATTAATGTTATTTTTGACACACATTTATAATTCATTTTTAAATTTTTACTTAATACGTAACATGATAAAGAATGTTACAATTTAAATTTTTTTTAAAAAAAAAAACATAAAGAATAAGCCTCCTTTATATTTTACACGATGGCAATAAACCCTATTGTAATAGTGTGAAATACCATTACAATATTATTTTTTTATTCTATTATAAATGTTGGTATATAGTTTATTATAAAATCTATTTATGTATAATCAAACGTATTCTGACTGACTACTAATTGATCAACACACGTCGTACAGTCAAAAATACCGTACCAATTAATTTGAAATGTTGAAAGAATGCGCTTATTACTATTTATATAGCGTACTAAGAAAAGATTTTTCAAAAGATGAAAATATGTGTAATCCGTTGCACAGATTTAAATTATCTGGAGCTTAATCCATCTAATGTACTCTCATTTTCAAGATGAATGAGTCACCGCCTTTTCATTATTATTATTATAAATTGATATAAATTAATCATATTGAATATAGATTGTAAAATTTAAAAAAAATTGTTCATAATCATAATTTAATTTTTTTTGTGGATTACTTTAGTCCTCAATTAAATGTATTTAATATTTGAAATAGTAAACCTTAATGATTATACTCTATACATTGTTAAGCATATTTTCGTCAAATCATAGCAAATTTAATATAATATCAGTATTATCTTATATTATTGTATAGTTGTAAAATTTAATAATTCTATGTAAATATATAGTGCATTTCTACACAATATTGTGTAGAAATGCACTATATATTGATTGCACAAATTTTAAAATATCTATAGTGTTTAATATAAACTAATACAAACAATATATTTTAATAATGTTGTGACTGTATGAAGTTGCCCCCGTAAATTATTTTATCATTAAAACGTGTTAAGATTCCAGTATTTAAAAAAATTAAAAATAATAACGATACAAATATTAAAAATACATTTTAAAACTGTAGTTTATGACTTCAAATTACGAGTATTTAACAAAAATACACTTTCAAAAACGTTAACACTTGTTATGATTATGTGATTATTTAATATTAAAGGAATCTTTCGATCATAAAGTACGCACAAAAAACCTTCGAAACACTAGATACTATATAATATAAAAAAAATTATAACAAATAAAGGCAACTATACAAATTTTAAAGTATTAACGAAAAATTCTGTTCAATTGTATTCAAATATAATAAAAAAAATTAATTAAATTAATTATTCGTTCAAATAAATAAAATTACTTAAAATATTAATGTTTTTAACGAGTAGAGTTACTATAATATATTTGAGTTCTTATTTGAGTTAAGTGTAAACATGAATAATGAAAATAATGAAAGAATGTATATAAATATATGTAATATAAATAACTATACTTTTTTGTAAAGTATCAATAAAAAATGCAATAGAAGTACCTATTTATGGTGTTTTTTTTTTATGCGTTACTAGTAAAATAGTATATAATATATATATATATATATATACTTTATGCTATGGTACACCATTATTATATAGATATACATTTTACTTCTCATTGTATACCCGTGTGTAGTATTTATGAACATTATTAAAACTATAAAAAAATGTAATTATTATTTAATAATGACGAATAATTAATAATTCACTTGTTATTTATATTGAAAATATAAGCCTTTTGTAGTCGGGTGCTAGTTTTTTAAAAACAATTTATGCAAAAACAAGGTCATGGTTTGTCAACGTAAAATATTGTTATTCGATAAATTGTGTACATATCGCCCCGCAATCCGTCTGAGCAGTGAACACACGTAATGCTCCAAGTATGCGTATGTTAAAAATTATTGATAAAAAAACATACAATACAGCAAAAACATTTTCTCATTACAGCTGTATTTTCCTACTACAATTACCGACATTGTATTATCACAGACAGTTTACTACTATGCGCTCAGTTAATTTCGACATCGAAAGGTTCTGAATATTACGATTGTTGTAACAATATTATGTTCATTTCAAAAATTTCGTACAATTGACCACTTTATTGTGTACACATATTTTATTTTATGAACATTTTACAACATTATAATCGTTGTAACGGACTATTATCCGTTATCTCTAACATGATCTTCTTTCACGTGAGTATTCAAATGCGTCTTTTGATAATTAATGTTATGATGCATGTCGTA
The DNA here is from genome assembly GCF_003676215.2 of Rhopalosiphum maidis. NCBI lineage: Eukaryota > Metazoa > Arthropoda > Insecta > Hemiptera > Aphididae > Rhopalosiphum > Rhopalosiphum maidis. The sequence continues at coordinate 6,617,342 of NC_040880.1, read as the reverse complement.
TTGGTCAGAGAGAGATAAAGCTTTATGTTTTTCGCTTATGACCATTTTTAAATTTAACTAAAAACGATACGAATTTAAAATAGCAATGATAACAAAAATAACAATAAATAATATATATATATATATATATTATGTAGGTATTTAAATTATTTTGAGATGACAGTTTTTGAAGTAAAAAGTGGACTATGCTAATTTAATAATGAATAAGTGAGAAAAATTATTAGGTAACATGAACTTTTTATTGAGCGAGCAGAACAGGATTACTTTCGAATATAATATTATTTGTTATTTAATTAAAATTAAAAACACATTTGAAGTACCAAAGTCCAAATCCCAATATTGATGTACCTAACTATTTTATTTTTGTTCTTAATTGGAATTGAATTGTTTGGCAGAGATTTCGATTATCTTAATTACACTATTATACGTATCGAGTCATGTATCATGTTCGAATAATATATAGTAAAATGTTTTTAGATGTCATTGTGAAATGTTTATACTTAATTAAAATATTATTGATGTATTAATAACACTGCAGGTTAGTTAAACACGTATGCATACATTTTATGTACCTATACCAGTGATCGTTCAAACGAATATGAGTATTTTTTTAATTTCATTGATACTTGTATGGAGTCAGATGTCAGGTAAACAATATCACACTAGTAAAATATACATTTTTTATTTTACTTTTTATTTATTCCTCTAGGTGTTTATGTCGTCGCCTTATTTGTAGATGGCAAAAACGAAAACAAGTCTACAGTGAATAACGGCTCGTGTAGATCTTGTTTTTGTGAACCCGTGGCAAGCAATTGTAAAGAAGTATGTATAATAACAGCGACAAATATGTTTACATTTTTTTAATTAGATTTATTTTAACAATAGTAAGTTTTTATTCTAAAATATACATATGTTACGTTTATCACAGCCTAACTGAGTAATAACATTTTCAAACAGATTATGAATATTGATGAAATAAAACGAATTTATAAAAATAATATCAAAAATTCAACAAGATAAGAATTGGTTGAGATATAAATGTAATTTTATTTTTAATATACTATAACATGGATAACTAAAAAAAAAACGTGCTAATTATAACTGCGAAATACTATGATTTCTAGTCATAATATTGTAATTTATTAGGAAATCATCACAAATTTTAATGTTACATTAAATATATATTATTTTTGCTATAATAAAAATCATAAAAATCATTTATAAATAATATAATATTAAGTGTTCTAAGTTCTTAAACTTTTCTTTAAGTTTTTTAATAAAAATTTATGGTTGAACACCTAAAATTGATTTAGTTATAAATTATTTAATCTATAATAATATATGTATAATAATTATTATATAGATCCTATTATGTAAATAGTTGCATCTGTAAATATTATGACTGGAAATATAATGCCTTAAAAATTATAAGACGCTTATGATTTTATTTTTCTTAAGCAAATTTTGAACCAAAAAATATATTTTAATACAGTTAAAAAAAGTTTTGCAGGACTTAATAATATCTAATCTTTTCTATAGAGTTTTATTTAGAAAAAACAATTATGTTCTAGATGTTATAAAATGAACATCTCGTAGCTTCGGTTAAATAATATTAAGTTCATCGAAATCACAGACTTAAAATCATGAAATATATTATAATTTACGTTTTTAACCTATTTGTTAATTTTTAATATTAATAATTTGTAAAAAAAATCTATAATTTTATAAAAAAGAATTATACTATTTTCAGCAAATGCGTATTTAAACTTAACAGTAATCGTCGTATTCAAATCAAAAACAGTTATCGAAATGCACATTTGCTTAAAATAGTTAATAATAACTTGTACATTTCTATAAGCTTTAAAATTTCTACAAGTGTTCCCTAAATTTAAATATAGGAAATATGTACAGATCAAAAAAATATTAATCTATGCAAAAATAAAACTGATCAAGCAAATACTGAACATCAAGCTACGTCTCAACTTACAATCTGCAATATATTGGATTTATATTCAAAATGTGTATTTGTATGTGTATAATGTATATGTTTATAATACACGCATCTGGAGATTGCTTTGATTCAAGTATGAATAGTATTTTTATTTTACATTACAAAATTATATTTTAATTTTATAGTTTTATAAATATCAAAAATTGTGCGATTAATATATTTGTATACATTATACCTATAATAAATAAACAATAGCATAGGTGTAGTATAGTAATTTATATACAGTGATTTACCAAACACAATTACCCCAATTTTTTTACTTTAATATTCAATGAATTTATTCAAATTCCGAATTTAGAATTTTTAAATATTTATTGATAATACAACTAATTGAAAACTATATTTTAACATTTTCGAGATATTTTGTACTATCGAAGAAGTGCTCTGTGGCGATACAAACATCTATTTTTAAGACGCGAACTCCCATGTATTTATTACTGTAAATTATTTATTAGATAATTATTTAAATATTTGTATATAATTAATCATAATTCAAATGAGTTGTTATTCAGTTATTAAAATGTTTATTTGAAGGATAGTAATTTTAAAAAAATGGTTTTACAAATATATACAATTTAAGCATTTTTGTATCTAATATTTGTATACTTGGACCATTTAAAAAATGATAAATCTTGATTGATATTAATTACTAACGTTTTCAAATTAATTTTATCAAACTGGATATTTTATTCTTAGCACACAATGTAAAATAAATAAAAAACACTAGTTCAAATTTTAATTTTGATACATAAAAATTTCAGAAAAATTATCCACTAAATAATTTACAGTAATAAAAGAAGAGGGTTTTCATTTTAAAGACAGAAGTTTGTTCCTCCACAGAGCATTCCTTATGTGGTATAATAAATTGAGAATTTGAAAATATGGTCCTTGAGCGTATTTGGTGAATCACATTATGTAGGTGTACATCCGTATACTTTATTATGATATGACGTAACTATGCACAAATTACTTTATACATAAATATTAAGTATATAAATAATAATTTTACGTGTGTATTTTTTTCCACAATAGTTTCTACGAGAAGAATACGTCCGAGTTTAAATCGAATGCTATCAGATGACGGTCTCCCCAACACTTATAGTGACGACCGAAGTTGTGTTGTGCCGTTGAACGTCTCTGAATACAATAACACCAATGATCCGCCTCCTTCGTACCACGATGTGCAAAACACTAGAACAGACTTTTCAAGTCTTCGTTACTCGACACGATCGCCAGTGCAGAGTGCCGATTTAAATCACGACGGTAGTTATAATAACTACAACGCAAGCTTGTTTTTAACGTCCCCGGTCGACGACGAGCCACCGCCGTCGTACGACGATTTTATGGCGATTTATCATTCGAAACTCACAAAGGTTCACGACGATTTGCCGCCGAATTATGCGAACGATCGTTTGTACACGGCTATGCCGGTCGATACGATGGAATCCGCCCGAGATTTGCGAACGACATTCATCGTATCCGAAACCGACATTTTATGCGCTCAAGTCTAACGCAGACTGTCACGCGACCTAGTTACGACCATATATTGTCGACCGGTCGGATCCTCTGCGATCTTTTACTATACGGTGTATTACGTTAAAAGTTATAGATTATATATACATATATATTTATAAATACTTAACAAATAGAGTTACTACTGTGGTTTAACTCGCATATCGCATATAATACAACTGTTATATTTGTGAAAATCTGTCTGACCCAGTGAAATCGCTCTCTATTTTCATATAACGCTTTGAAATCGAACCTGTCCGGAAGCTTTTGATAAATCATATTTCAAAAAACATGTTTCAATGTTTGTGCTGTATATCACACCTATAGGTAGTAATTTGTTGTTTCGTGATATTGATTTAAAAATAATGTTTTGTATTTTCAATTATTCAATTTATAAAAGCCAATACGATATACTATTGGTTTTTAAAATTATTTTTCGAGCACATTTTTATGAGAATAATTCGAATTGTGAGTTTGACACTAAATTCATAAGTAGTATCTAAAAAATCAAAAAGGATTGTTTTAAATTGTAAACATAATTATATGATAATATTTATATATTTTAATAATCATTAGTATATATTATCACATAGACATTGATGGACGACGAAGTTTGGTAGGGTAGCAACAACCAAGTCGTTATATATCGTCTATTCCTATGTTAATATTACACCTTAAATATAATACACCATATGAACCTCCGAAGAATAATTTTCATGATCACATATTTTAATATTTATAGAATTAGTTATAAGTTAAAATGATTCTACCAAATTATTGTACAGATAATTATTATGAACAACCAATTTTTAAATAATAATATTTATTTTTATATATCTATTCTTACAGCCTTGTAGTTTTTGTCAAAGTTGTACCCAATCTATTTTAATAAAATTGTATAAATGTCATCATGTTTACTCCTATTATATTTATGACTTAAAGTTTTTGATATGTGAATATCCGTGTACATAAGGTGTTAAAATATTTTATAATAATGTCACGATTTTCATGGATACGTGAAATAGTCTAATATCTGTTCTACATGTTTAGGTTAAAAAATTTTATTCGAGAATAAAATAGAACAAACATTTATTTTTATCGATACTTAGGTTTAAAAGGAGTTATTCAGTATTCTCATTCAAATCAATAATGCTATAATGTATTAAAATAAAGTCTATAATATCGTTTATGCGCATACGATACCAATTACACAATATTATCCAAATTATCTCTACAGTCTTATAAGTAGACGGATTTGAGAATAAGTCTCTCTGCTTAGACGAATAGACAATAATAACAGCCGTTAAGAGGGGATAACTCGGACAATAACTTTTTGTCGTCGTCAACGTGAAGAATAGAACATTTTAAATTTTCAATATTGATTATTTTATGTATATGCAACACACACAAAATATTTTTATAAAAAACCCACACGTATCATATCATATTATTACAAGAGTACTTTATAGTACTTTGTAAAATTGAACTCAGTCACTGTACTATCAATAAAATATTTCAATTCTTATCAATAAATGAATTGTGTGGAGATTTATTGTTATAACTGTAACCTGCAAAGGTCACGTATTACATTAGTCATGCTTATCGCGAGCGATAATTGTAAAAATCTTATTAATGATTACAATGAAACATGAATAAAAATTATACAGATTATTCTACATGAAATGCTGTTAATCGGTAAGGAAACGGTATTTGAGCCATGTATTATAGGTATATACGTTTGAAAGAGATGTACACTGTTGCAGGTAGTTTAAAAATACATAACTACTTGTACGGTTTATGTGAGAGATTATAATAATAAATAATATACATTTTCGGTATAATATCATCGCATGTACGACGGCATGTACCTGTACACAGGCATACAGCACTCGAAGTAAGTTTTCCTGGCACCACAAAGTTAAAAAATCCACTTTTCTCTGCGTCATTAATTATTTAATTTGATTTCGTTAATAAAGTAGCTGAACACATTCTTCTGACACATCTCCATTTCATCTAATTATCTTTTCTTTTATTAATTAAACGATATTTAAAATCTTTTTCCACAAGTAAAGTTTTATTTCTTTCAGATAAAATAATACGTACTTCGTTTACTGCTTCCATGATGATAAATGATATTATTACTGCAGATATTAATAGGTAACTCAACTTTATATGTGTGAATGCTTATATTATGTAAAAGTTGAAAATTCAAAATTACGATAAAAGATGAGATGGATATGACATTTAATCATCTTTTTATTATTGTGTTATTAAATTCGGCAAGATTGTACAATTGTGTAATCATATTTAACACGTGCAATCGTAAACCAAAATAGTACACGTGCAATAGTATTCTACCCATTTTTATGGTCTAGTCTTGTCCGGTCCTGCTAATTACGGTCCACTTTTATCCGGTCCAGATTTCTACAGACCAGATTATTACGGTCCAGTTTTGTCCAATCTAGATTTTATGGATTAAAGTTTTTTACATTTCAGAGTTTTAAGGATAATTATATCCTTTTCGATTTAAAATCCCATTTCACGACTAAGTCTCGGCGTCTCTTGAGGCATGCATCTTCGAAAAGTAGGTAAGTGAAATTACAAATCTAAAATGATGTATCTGTGCTTGCGCTGCTACATAAATTAAAAATATTTCTTCCTTCTATCATCTAATCAAATCATATCTAACTGAACGTACCTTCCAAACACGATACTGGTCTGACACGTCAAGTATTGGTAGTATAAGTGCTGGGGTCCCTCAAGGTGGCCTTTTATCCCCCATTCTCTACAATATATTAGTCGCAGATCAACCAATTACACTAAATACATCTATAGCAGACTATGCTGACGACAAGGTTAATTATCTCTACGAATGAAAATCCACTCATAGCACCTGCAAACTTTCAAACTCACCTAGACCTTATGGAAAATTGGTATATCAAATGGAGATTTAAATTAAACCATAGCAAGTCTATCCACACCAAATTTACGCTTAGACCAGCTCTTCCCCCGAGGTAACTCTGTACAGTGCCTCAATCCCATCATCTCCTAAAGTTAAATACATTGGTCTTACACTAGATAAAAGACTAACATGGGCCCATCATAATAGAGAAAAAATACTATCACTCATCAACCATTTTCGTATCCTTAAACCTTTAAACTCTATCAAACACACCTCTATTTCCCCACCAGCTATGGGGAAGTTAAAAAAAAAAATTTAAATGAAAATCAATCATTTTAAAACATTGTGCTAAGAAAATTAATAAAGGCTCCCCCATACATATCTAACCTTACTCTCCACACAGACCTAAAAATAAAAACAATCCATGAGGAAGCAAAACATTTTTACAAAATCGTCTTTCCTCCCAATCAAATCCTTTAATTAAATACCTTTCCTCCCTCTTAATCACCGGCAGCCCTCTTTGACGATTAAAACGTAAATGGTACAGAGACCTGTTACAAATTTAAATCTAAAAATAAAAAAAAAATAAAAAATAGACATAAATATATTATTTATATTAAATATATATCTTACAACTTAAAAATATTACATCCGTATTATGTGGCTCTTGGTAACCGATGATGATCTACATAGAAATGAAAGTCGATTTTGTAATCAAAGTGTTCTATAGTGTAAGGCGTAAGCATAATATTTCTTAATCACGGGCAAAATTCATTATCTAGGTCGAATTGAGTGCATGTTGTTTCAGCATGTGTTTACACTTTCAGAGGTAGAATTATATAGCGTAAAATACAAGTAACATATTTAATATTCAGTAAATATTATCATAAATTGTCCGCTTGTATTCATTTAAATTCCGTTTAGTTTTTATTCAAGCGTTTATATTATATTATTTTGATTTTTAAAAAAGTTCTAATAATCAATAATTTATTAAATAAATTAAATCACTCGATTATATTTTGTATGCCTACATGAATTTTTCTATGTTATAAATTTTTATTTATTAAATATGATAATATTTACTGAATATAAAATGTCACTTGTATTTTATACATTACAGTTGTACCTCCAAAAGTATAAACACATTTCAGCTGTTGCTGAAAAAACATGCACTCAATTCGACCTAGATAAAGATTTTTTCCCGTGATTTAGATATTTTACGCTTACGGTATGGAACACTTTGATTATGAAATCAACTTTCATTTCTATGGAAATCACCATCTATCACCAAGAGCACATAATACAGTTGTTCACAATATAATAACATGATGAAACATCACGTACTACAGTTATAGTGTAATTTATGAACTCTACAAGTTGGATATAGAAATTTCAGAATTAGAATTTAAACTAGTTATAAAGGTTATCAAACGACATGAAGTAGCAAAGGATATTCAGATAAAAACAACACTTGATTTAATGCAATTACTTGAAAAATTTAAACTGGCTTTTTTTGATATTCTAATTATTCGTTATATTTCCATGGGCTTAGGAAAAAAAAGCAAATGAATAAAAAAAGCAACTATAAATTCAGTCATATCAATGTGTAAAATATACATAGTAAAAATAATATTTCTTTCATATTTTCATATATATTTGTCTAAATCAATCTAAAGAATTTTAAAGTAGCTCCTTACAATGAGTACAAGTTTGTTTTAAAATATTTCAATATTGATAGAATAGATATGCTGTAAAATTTTTTTGTGAGTCTCTTCTAACAACGGCAACTGGCTTAGATATTTTTAAAAAAATTGATGAATTTTTCGAAAGAATAATCTAGCTTGGAATAATTGCGTTGGAATCTGTTTTGACGGTGCACCGACAATGCTTGGAAATCGAATAGGATTTTGTGAACGAGTGAAGGAAGTTAATCGTAATGTTGTAATTATTCATTGTTTTTTACACAGAGAAAATTTGGCTACCAAAACAATTCAGCCAGAACTTTTTTATTCAGTGCTACAAGATGTAATTCAAATAATCAATTTCATATAAACAAGAGCATTAAACTCAAGAATATTCCATGCCATGTGTGATGAGATGGGATCACAGTATGTAAATTTACGTTATCATTCAGATGTTCATTGGCTTTCCCGTGGAAAAATTCTTTCCCGTGTTATGTCTTTGCGTTTAAAAATAAATATTTTTCTAACGGAAGAAAACCACTCATTGGCTGATCAATTCAATGACGGGTCGTGGGTTGCTAAATTGGCTTTTTAAAGTGATATTTTTGGATGGTTAAATGAATAAAATATTGAAATGCAAGGAAAAAATAAAAATATCTTCATTCAAACAGAAACATGCACTTTGGGGCGAAAAACTGTCACATGGAAAAATTACCAGATTTCCTCCTTTAACTGATGTTCTTGAAGATTCAACAAAAGTTACATTAGATGACTTAAAATTACTGCTTCAAGAATACTTAGACAAATTACAGTTAAAACTCGATCGATATATACCAGAAAATTTAGAGCTCAGTTAATATAGTTGGGTGAGAAATTTATTTGAAGTTTCCGTTCACGAAGTTGGCGAAGATATTTGCGAGTTCCAAGAAGAACTTATTGAACTTCAGGCTAATCAAGTTTTAAAAGAAAATTTTTCTCAGTAGTGCCTAACTCAATTTTGGGCACAGCTAAAAGATAAACTTATTTTAACAAGAGAATCTGAAAAAGCATTACTACCTTTCCCAACCACGTATCTATGTGAAGCCGGATTTTCTGCTCTAGTTGTTATTAAAACTAAGTATAGAAATCGCCTTGACGCTCAACATGATATGCGATGTGCACTTTTGATGAATATACATCCAAATATTGAAGAACTTGCTAATAACGTCAAACATCAAGAAAGTCATTAAATTAAGTATTAATTAAATCCATGTTAAATTTGATACAAATAATTTTTTTATAATATTGTAAGACATAAATTGATCAGTTTTTTTTATTTATAATTTTTTTTATTTATTTAATAATATAATATTAATTTAATATTAGATATGTATAGTAGATATTTACCAATTTTAAATTAACAAATAAAATGTATATTTTCAATCATGATTTATTTTTTTTTGTGGTCGCGAAAAGTTAAGTTAGGATATAAATAAATTATATCAATACTAATACAAAACTTTGTATATTTTATAATTATTTAAACGTCAAGTGATATGTAATAAATGAACAACATATAATAATTCAAAAACACTTGTAATAGTAATACCTAAAAAAAAATCCTTTTTTAATACTACTTTTATATTAATAAACTATTCTTCTTCTTATTATTGTTGCCCTTCACAAAATGTGAGCGCTTGTTCTAAAACAAAAAAATACAATAGAATTATTTATGTTCAATTAGATACAATATTAATATTGATTTAATATTATATATTGTATAGACATTTTCTTGATAATACTTAAAAACTATGAATGGTAACTGACTTAGTAATTACCCTTTATTCCATTATTAAAATTCGTTACATATGTTTTTAATGGTTCTGAAAGATTTTGATGTTTATTAAAGGAAGAATATGATATGACTATAAGGATACATTATATATTTAAGTATTATTATTATACAATTAGTTAAACGAAGTCATTCAAAAACATGAATTATAAAATGTTTACAATAAAATTATTATGTTGATCAAATAACTACCAATGAATTATAAACTGAAATGATTATAAAATATTCAAAATAACAATTTACCGTCTAGTGCCGAAATGTCTAAATTAACAAATTAATATAACATAAATATAATATTATTATATAATGAATACTCATTAGCACGTTTTATATGGATTAAACAGGTAATTCGTATTTTAATTTTAGGATTCATAAGAATATGTCATTTTAATATATATTTCTTCTATTTAATAACTAATATTGACTAATTGATGAATAACATTTAGTTTTGCAGATAAAATTAATAAAGTAATTTATTTTACAATAGCTATTAGTAATAGAGTAGTGTACTCATTTCACTCGCAAAACCGATCTATATTCTGTCACTGTTTATACAGCCATATATCATATTTAGTGTGTTAAATTAAAATACTGTTTACAATTCACTTTTGTATTTCATTAATTCCTAATTCATTCAAAACTCGACAGATTCAATTTAAAAAACAAGATTTGCAAGAGTATAGGTAATATATCTATATTTAACATAATATACTCTACGCAGAGTCATGTATACACATATTTTTTACATAAAGAAAAACTTTCTAATTCACACCTTTTAGTAATAAGCTGAGAATATCAAATCTAAACACCATATATTAATTTTTATACACTTATATTAAATTAGAACAATATACCTTATTTTTAACTCCTTACAGTAGGCTGAATTATTTTTTACCAAAAATATTTGTTTTGAAAATATCGTTGTGTATATAAAATATAATTATATACATTATAGTGAACCTACGATTAATATTGTTGAACATTAACAATAATTAATGAAAATCTTTATTCATAGTTTAAAAATTATGTAATTTTTTCCAAATCTGAATCTAAAATATTTCAATTCAAGGTTTTACATACATTTTATAGAAATATAAATTTATTTTAAGTAGTTATGGACATAAGAACAATATTTTATTTTTAATAGCATTTAAAGTTCGAATGGTGTAAATATTATTTAAAATCTTGAAAATATAAAGTTTGGTCTATAGTTGAAAATTTATAAAATATACAATTTCCATTACTAAGACTCAAAAATGTCATATAGAACTCCTTATAAGTAGTTTATATTATAGCCAAGAAATCATAAAATATAATTTTATTGACCTTTTAAGTTGAAGAAATGTAATAATAGTATCGAAAAACATGACATGGAAATATGCTTAATAGGCACATAGATAGCCTTCACTTCCAATTATTTGTTGTATTTAACGATAAACCATTGGATTTAAATGTTCACACATCCATCAGAGTATCTCGCTCCTACCGTACAGAAGAACAGTTCCCCATCAGACTTATCATTTTTAATGTACTAGATAGACTGCGTAGTGCCGTATTCATTTTATGTTTGTTTTTTTTACATACTATAACGGCAATGCAATTGTTTTTAGGTGATAAAACTTTGCAGAATATCTTTTCAGTTATTATACATCGATTTTTTTTTAACTCTAAATGCAGCTGTGGTTAGTTGGTATGACGCCCATACTTATCCATATAATTATAGATGTAGATAGATATGATTGCTTTTAAGTTTGAAATAATCGTGTCATAAATATAAATTTACGTTGTAAAAATCTTACTAAAATCAGTTGTCATATATGAATACATTTTTGATAACTTATATAACTGTAATATTTGGATTTGTTTAACGCCCTATTGGACTTTAATATTATGTCCTAAAATGACATTTTCACAAAATGCTAGAAAACATATTTTAATAAAATGCATTGATTAACGATTAATGTATAGTTGTACTTACTTAATGAATATAGCTTTCTTATCAATTTTGAATCTTCCAATTGAACATAATCTATAAAAACATGTTCGTTTTATATTGCATTAGTGTCTCTTTGGTATTTAAGGGAACAAATATAGTTTAGTACCCCTTAGAAATGTTGGTGTTTTTTTTTGGTAAACTATGTACTTTAACGTTTTAAAAATTATGGGACCAAAAGTTTTCCGTAAATCATTAGTTTTTGAGTAATCCAGAATAATATATGCTTATATTTATTGTATTTTAAAAACACATCAATATTTAGTATTTTTTTTTTTTTGTAAACATGTACAATGTACTCTCAGTTATGTAATATACCGAAATGTATGATATATTATATAAATTAGCCATATAAAAATCACATCATAATATTTTATATACAATATAAATAAGTATTAACTATATTGAAAATTAAAGGAAATACCGATATAATAATTTATTTTACTGTTAAATTGTGTGTAGTTTTCTCAATGCACCTATCTAACACCAAGACTATTGTCATAGTTTATTTTTAAAGAATTGATATATTTTTTTACTATTATGAAATTAACAAAATACAAATTAATGTTCGTTTTGGACTTTGGTATAAAACTAATGATAATTACAGCCAACACTCAACAGCGAGTGGTTAATGGTGGAATAAAGAACTTGTGTATATTTAATTATATAATTGTTTACTGTCCTGTGTTTTATATTTTAATTATTTAATAAAAAAATCTGGAGATAAACTATTTATAATCAATGCTGTAAATTTAAATCTAATAATTTCCGAAAAAAACTTTAAGCACCATAAATTTTTAAAACGTTGAAATTCATAGGTTTTCAAAAAAATAAAATCATAATTTCAATGGGGTGCTAAACTAGATTGATACCAAAAAAATTATTGACATTGAAAAATCTTAGAAAACCATACTTGGAATCGTTGTACCACTATACTGTGAATAACTTTGTATAAATAAAATGTCGTAACGAAGCATCAAATCTGCAAAAGAAGAACTCTTAAGTCTTAATAGTGAATATTAAAATTATTTGTAAAAGTATATTGTTTGAAAATGGTTAAAAACTACACTTTAATACATAGTATATAATACAACATACACGTCGGGGATAATAATATTTTCATAATACTATATTCTTATAAAGATGTAGTGGACATAGTAATACGGTTATCTTTGGTGAATCGATCTGACTTTGCAGTGTAGTCTTATTATTTCAATCTATACTTAGTTGAATCATATACAGGATGATTCTTTTATCATAAAACACTCATTATTTAAAAATGTATTCATGTTTTTGAAAAATAAATATTTATATCTTTATATTTTTTTACTTTTTTGTATGACAACATAGAGTTTTAATTTCATAATCCAAAAAAGAATAATTTTCTGAGTTTTGTGATACGTCTTAAATACTTACGACTAATTAACTACTCGCCCTAAATTCGAATTTTATGTATCAAAATACTCAAAAAATTATTCTACTCTGGAATATGAAATTGAAATTGTGGTGTCATTCAAAAAAGTAAAAAACTTAAAAAAAATATAAGGGTTAAAAATATTTAAAAATATAAATTTTTAATAAAATAGTTGTTTTTTAACAACTTGAAATTATTTTTATATTATATATTACACTGCCTAAATAATAAATGCAATACCTAAACATTATAATACGTTGTACGTAATATTGAGAGGAAAAATATACCACCACTAATGGAAATTATTAAGTATCACCTCATCATGAACATTACGCAATTAATTGTTCATGCAAGCTTACAATAATAATAATAAATTATTTTTATATAAATATAGTAATATAATGATACATATGATGATACATAAAAATGATCATCTAAATCGGAACACGATATATTCAAACAAGTAATGTGTGTATTGTAAAATAATAGTGAAATAGGTTATAACTTACCAATGCAATTTTGAACAGCTTAAAAAAAGGAAAAATATGTTATTTTAGATGCCAACGATAAATTATTTCATAAAATAAAAATATATATATATTATTATAATTATTTCATTTAAAGTAAAACTGAGTTAAGAAATTTTAATTTGAAACAGTATAAGGTCTTTCCTTTATCGTGGAATAGTGACTTCTTATTTGTAATAATATCACGTCTTGTTGTATTATTTTACATATGAAATCAATAATTGTTATAAATATCAAATGTGGGATACATCTAGCTGTTGATTTTAAGGTCCTGAGACGGACCGTTTTGTATGGTGACGGTTGTTCCATTACAAATATACATATATTTTCTACCCAAGATTATACACACGTTTTAATCTATTAATATTAATATTATTAAACAATAACTTATTAAGCTTGTAAAATAAAAATATTTTACTTACTCTGTGAATATTTACTATATGAGTTATGTACACCTATAACATAACAAATCACAATAAAAATCGTTAACATTTTACTAGGGTTGCCCATGTTTGAAGGTAAGTGTTATAAATTAATAACTTTAACTGTATTAAATAAGTTAAAGAAAAACATATGTAAAGTTGTGTTTGACAACGGTATTTAAAGCATTAATAAATCAATAACAAAAAAAAAAAAACCATTTATTCAGAAACGACTGAGTAACCATTTAAACAAATAAAAGTAAATACCATTTAAGTTAACTTTGTTTAGGTGTATTCGGTAGACTGATGTCATAGTCCCAAAAAATTTATGTTGAAAACTAAACATTATCTAATACAAAATATTTAGCAATGTGTGCGGGTATATCTGAAATACCAATGACAAACTTTTTTTTAGCAGTAAACCTTTTTTTGCATGTCGAAACGGTGACTAGAAGGTGGGACTTAAGCGTTAGCTATTTCACACCTCAGAAAAATCGTTTATTGAAGAACTAAGGTCAGGGCTGATTCAGAGTCTTTGCGATGTGCGCAATGTAGCCCCAGTACCTATCACCCCCAACAGTTTATAAGGCCAGGGTTAGCTAATACGCCACCATCAATATCTGACGAATGAAAAAGGGACGGAATTTTTTTTTATTAACCCAATTTGCACGCACATGTTGGGCCAAAAATGTTTTATCCATCACGGCAAGGTGGGTCCTCTGAGGGGGAAGCTGTAATCCTACCACCCAATCAAACACGTTAAAGACTAATTTCATATCAAAATTAAGTAGACAATATTTTATGAAAAGTTATTAATCTAATCCATCAATAATTTACTAAACCTCATCAACAAGCCACAGTATTAATGTACAGAATTATCTCAATAAAATTTTTCCAAGTATGGCTTTAAAGGGGACAAATAGCCAATAGGCCCATGGCCCCTAGATTCTAAACATCATAAACCCCCTCTCTAGAAGAAAATCACATCCGCTACTACTTTTGTCCGTGAAATATAATAAGATTTATCATGATTATCAATTGATAAATATTGTTGGCATTCAGATCACTTGTATGACAAACGAAAATGTATAAACATACATATGTGTAAATCCGCTTGTATTCATTTAAATTCCGTTTAGTTCCGTTTTTATTCAAGGGTTTATATTATATTATTTTGATTTTTAAAAAAGTTCTAATAATCAATAATTTATTAAATAAATTAAATCACTCGATTATATTTTGTATGCCTACATGAATTTTTCATGGTTTCAGGGAAAAAAAACGAATGAATCTAAAAAGCAACTATAAATTCAATATTAGAGTCACTTCTATATTAGGTAAACATGTAAATATAAAAGGTTGTTTCTTTCAATACCCATGTACAATATACACATTAAAAATAATTTTTCCTTCATATTTTCATGTATAATTGTCTAAATCAATTATCAAACTACGATTTTTTAGTGTTATAAGAATATATTCTAATCTAATATTTTAGCCAGTGTCAATGAGAAGGACGATTTTACTTTACGAATTTATAAAAAATGATAGTTAAGTCCTTTGTGTGATGTGTACAGTGTACACTATGGTGTTATGTGATCAATAGCCAATAGCGTGATGTGGTTATGAAGCTTGTATTCTGGGCCTTCGTTTAAACGTTCAACTACAAATTTTGGCGTAAATAAATATTCATAAACTTTACCGTCGATAGACCCACGTTGGATTGTAATAGGGAAATGATATTATAAATTATATCAATACTAATAATTTGTATATTATATAATTATTTAAGCCTCAAGTAACATAGAATTAAATGAACAACACAAAATAGTATATAGATAGATTATCCTTTTTCAATTTACATTCCTCTTGTATTGATAACTTACCATGGATCTTATGACCATATCAAATGAAAAACTACTCACAATTTTTAAATACACTTAGATTATGACATTGATTATTATTTATTTCATTACGAAATGATATCAAGATATCTTTGAGATAAATGCGTTGTTGCTAGTTGATAAACCGTCCTTTTTAAGCGTTTAATAACATTCATAGTAGTCAAATACTTATTTCTACTTATTATACCATTAGAAAAAACTTAATTAAATTGAAACTGTTGAAAGCTAAATTTATTTTCAATTATATTGTGTTGTTAGGAATGGTCAGATAAAAGAAAAATGGCTTATTAACATATCATTTTTTTCTTATTGATTACCATTGTATATAACAGACCACTTCACCACGATATGACCTCCCGAGATAAATATACAGGAGGTTTTAATCACCTAATTACATTACTAATCTAGTAGTATTACTAAAGTTAAGATCTTGATGATTTTTGTATTTTTTTCTTTTGATCCTATACAATCTTAGCTAAAAATTTGTTTCGAAAAAGATAATATAGTTAATATATTTTTTTTTAAATTAGTGTATATTTCACAGGTGGTAAACGAAACAAGTTTTTTGTGAACTGTAATCTGTATTATGTGATCTTTCATCATATTATTATAATATTTAACATCGGTATTATGTGGCTCTTGGTGAGTGATGATAATGTAAATGGAGAGGGAAATCGATTTTGTAATCGAAGTGTTTGAAATCATAATCGTAAAATTTCTAAATTGCATGCAAAAAATCATTATTATTATTATTATTATTATTATTTAAGTCAACTTGAGTGTGTGTTTTTTCAGTGACAGCTCAAATTTGTTTACAATTTTAGAGGTAGAACTATATTGCGTAAAATGCAAATAATATATTTTATATTCAGTAAATATTATCATATTTGATAAATAAAAATACATTGTATAGAAAAATGCACGTGGGTATACAAATAATCGAATATTTTAATTTATTTGATAAAGAATTATGCACCCGTAAATAATTAAAATAAATAAAAAATAATACCACTTAGCAGCGCAAGCACATATAGATCATTGTAGACTTGAAATTTGTGAAATCAACTTTTCGAAGATGCATGTCTCAAGAGAAACTTGAAAATGTACTTAGTCGTGAAAAGGGATTTGAAGTCGAAAAGGATAATATTATCCTTAAGGATTGTAAATAAAATTGTATGAATATATGTTAAATTTATATGAAAATTATACCTTATTTATTCCAAAGATCAATAAGAAATACATCCTCGTGCAGATTTTTAATTTTAGTTATACATATCAACGGACAAAACTATAGATAATTGTAACCAATAAAATATGGTTTTGGACTTAAGATAAATATTTTATAGATAAAATTAGTAATTACTAATTTTCTACTTATATTTTTTATAATATTAACTCCTTGTCAGCAGGTATGAGTTGTAGGTATAGTTAGGTACAGTAGTATAAAGAAATGTGTCGTTGTATTTCAGATGGTTAGTTAGTAATGTTGTAATATGATTTTATTTCTGGAAAAAATATTTGATTTCATCAGAAAAAAGTACATAGATCGTACAAAACACTTTTGATTTTTAGTTTTATGTTGACTTGCAACAACATAGGATGTTAAACTTTAGAATTAAAAAAAAAATTAAATCCGTAATAATCTGGACCGTAAAATCCTGGACCGGACAAGACTAGACAATAAAAATGGGAAGAATACTATTGCGCGCGTACTCTTTTGGTTTACGATTACACGTGTTAAATATAATTATTAATTACACAATTGTACAATCTTGCCGAATTTTATAACACGATAATATACTTTAAAAGATAATCAAATGTTGTATTTATCTAATCTTTTTTCGTAATTTTGAATTTTCCACCTTAACATAATATCACTAATAACTATATAAGCATTAACGCGGATGTAGTTACCTAGTAACTACTAATATCTACACTCTGCAGTTATAATAACATCAGTTATTATCATGGAAGCACTAAACGAAGTACGTATTATTTTATCTGAAAGAAATAAATCTTTACACGTGGCAAACGCAAAAGATTTTAAACATCCCTTAATTAATATAAAAAAAGATAATTTTATGAAATGTAAATGTACCAGAAAAGTGTGTTCAGCTAATATATACTAACGAAATCGAATTATACAGTTCTGTCAACAAACGGAAATCACGAACATCGTTTATAGAAGCAAAATTACAAACCTTGGTACAATTAATGGCGCATGAAAAAAGTGGATTGTCAACTTTATGGTGCCAATGAAACTTACCCTGCGCTCGGGAAGTTTTCGGTTACCGACAGCCGGCCAGCGGCGGCGTTGTGTTAAACGAATCGCCTATAATATATAATATACTAACGATGTGGACTCATCTGCCCCCTCTCCATATCACCGGAGCTGTGACGAATTCGCCATGTCGTATCCGACGATCAATAATAATATATTAATATAATGATATCACGATGACTCGCGCGTCGCGTTTATAATCCGCGTACGCGACACGGGGATCGGATAACGCGGACCGGTCGTCGTGTCCGTCGATACACGCGGTGCGTGTACGTTAAAAATATATGGGTAATCATTACATATTATCATCGATGAATAAGTCACGTGTTCCCTAAAGAGGATTTGTCTGGATGGTCATTATCTGCTTCCACGCGACGAACCCGTAAAAGTCACCAAATAACACAGTGACGTGTGTCCAACCGTTGTAATTAGGGTTCTAAATTTGAAATATTTCAATGAAATATTGAAAAATATTTTTTTCTTTTTTTAAACGTGTTCGGTTATAGTTGATTAGAAATAACAAATTGATTATATACAGAAAATATTGACAGTAAATATGCAAAAATATGCGCTATAAATGTTTGATATTTATCACTTGTATTATTAATTGGATCCTTATTGGTTATTATTATTATTATTTATTATTCATATTTTCTTTGTTTCACACAATAAACCAACTTTTGAAAATTTTCACTTGCAAGTTGACGTGATTATAAACTTTAAATGCATATACCGCCAAAAAAATAACTTAAATATAATATAAACCCATAGGTAGGTATTGTTGGTTTCACAACTAACGAAAACGAGAAAAACGTGTGGTTTATATTATTAACTTATCTTTATTATTTACTTATCTTTACTATAACTCTACGCTTATTAATCAATATGATCATGTTTACGAACAATGATTGCGATAGTGTGGTGATGTCGAAAGGACATAATATAATGACTTACATTATAAAATATTTAGTTTAGTGTATGTTGTGCCACGGGCAGTGTTATTGAATTGTTTTAGTATACGCGTTTTATTTTCACTAAAAATGCCAAAAGTTAAACGTTCAAATACTGCTCAACTACACAAATTTATTTAAGTTAAAACAAAATTATATTTAAGTAACTATTTTTAATTTCAAAAATCTCATATTTGTATATTATATTAAATTTGTATTTAAGTTTAAAATTATTAAAATATTTGTATATTAATTGAGAATACATTTTGGATTAATAATAAATTAATTTTAAAAAGACATATTTTATTTTTATTGAGGCATATTTTGATATTTTATTGTACATATTTGCATGCATTTTTTAGTGTTTTTAAGGTCATAAACATCCTTACCCTAGTGATGAGATATAAATTTTGAATCTGATCATCATTTAGCTTTAACAAAATGTCTCACGTTCGTTCGTCAATTCCCCACAAAAAGCGTCACAAAATATGTGACATATGGCTAATCAATTACTCAAGATACCTTTACCTATACATAAAAAAATGTGTACCATAAAACAATATAGCAATATTTTTTTAAACCGTCATCGTTATAGTTAAACTTTTTATTTATTTTTTTTCAACTATTATTATTTAAAGAAACGGAGTTATGTTTTAAGTATTTGTGTTGTAAAAAAAGGCGCCTTGTAACACTAGAGTTTAAGAGGGTTACCATTTACCTCGCTAAACGAATGTCATAACTAGGTACACATTATAAATTGATATCGGAATAAAACGCATACATTAGGTACTACTGACTATATAATATATATATTGAATATTTTTGTTTCGATGGTAACTATATTAATGTATTTTATTATAATAAGCATGTTAACGCCTTTTCAACTGCAGAAGACATTTTTATTTGTCTGTCCAATAATTATTAAATCGTTTCTGCACGTTATTATTATTATTGATAAATTGCCTACATCTTCGATTACACGGGACAAATAATTTATACACACATTTATAGTAATATTATTAGCAATATAATGTTATTAATAGTTATTGCTATTATACATTTATACACAATAACGAATAACGACCGGAGTTACACATGTAGCATAAGCTAATGAAAGATTGCCTACACAATACTCCTTAAACCGTGTGCGACGACAAGGAAATACGTAGCATAAATTATAATAATATTATGTTTCGTGCAGGAATTATATTATGTTATAAGAAATAGTGTTGTAAAAGCTCAAAAATACTTAAAAGTATAATATAATTTGATTTAAAAACTCTTCGACCCGTTGTATAGTTGTTTGACACTGGCGTAAATACGGTAAATGGTTTTTGAAATATTTTACAAAAAAACATTGACTGCTTATTGAGTTGCAATAAAACAGTTGTTTGATACTCAATATCGTTAAAACAAATTAATTTTAATAACACATAAATCATAATGACAATAATATGTTAACTGTTAAACTATATAAGTCCAGCAGGTACAAAATTTGTAAATATTGGAACAAATTTTCTACCTAATTTGGTAATTGTTGATGATTATGGAACCTCAAAAATGACAACATTAATTTTTATAAAAATGTAATTAAATTATAATAATAAAATGTATAAATAGTATAGTAATACATAAATTATTATATCACATAACCGCTAATAAAATGATAGAATATATATGTTTTCGCGATTTAATATACATTAATAATAATTATCAGTTATAATTCTAAAAGGAAATTTTATAATTATTTTCTTCCGATTGTAATTGGATTATACAATTTTAACTAATATTAGCGCTTACATAATACAATAGATATTACTGCATTGGTAATTAATATTAATTTTGAGGATTGATTCACACGATCTGTGTACGAGTACATGGCGAATGGCTATGCGAAGGTAACGACATGTATATTGTGGTAATATATAGTAAGTACTTATACGAATATTTGGTGTTTGATATTTTGTTATTCGTGGTTCACTACCTACCCTTTGATTATCTGTGAATTAAATTGACGATATTCGATTATACGTAGATCAAATACACGAGTTGTTTGAGAACCCATCTATATATAATACAACAATTATAATAAACACTAATTTAACTATTTACATTGTAAAGAAAAAAATTGTTTTATTAAAATACATAACGACATAACCAGAAGTAAAATCGAATGAATCGAAAACCATATACAAAAATTACAAATATTACTTTTAAAAAACTGAATAATATTATTACAATCATTTATTACGTCTTATTGATTAAATACTCAATAATTTGTGATTTCGTCACATGTAGGTTCACATATGGGTTAAAATTAGTTTTTTAATACTAAAGCAAGACAAATGATAAATACATTAATTTAAGTGTATGTTTTTATTTTAGTAATAGAGCCGATCAGTTTTTACAAAGAAATGTCTATTTTTCATTTGGTTAGAATATTTTGTACGCAATATGTAATATTTGACAAATTATACGCTACGTCAACACTTTAAATTAGAAAATTATCTTTAAATTTAAGTGTTTATTTATCAGATTATATATATTAAGACTAAACATTTTACGGTAACATCTGTTTTTATAATAAAATCTTGACAATTTTTACGTTAACTTTATTCAGAATTCTTTGGTTTCTATAAACTCATTTTTATTATAGTGTCGAAAAAAACCATGTGTTCACCACTAGTCAGCGCCAAGATGAACGAATACGCGATAGGTAACGATAAAGTGTCCAAACCCGATCTCTGCTATATTACCTGTCCGACTTTTGAGTTTTTTAAGTGGCGTAGGTATAAACCGAATTATATATTTTTAAAGCTACTTATTTAACACAAATCGTACCAATATTATATTTGTACAGGTTTATAAGTGTTTAATGTATTATTATTGTGTTAATAAATGTCTATATATACCTACGTTGATTGTTTTTTTTTTTATGTTTTAAGTATTAGTAAACGATTTTTTTTCAGAGTAGTAGAACGTAAGAAATCATACGGATAAACGATTATATTATATTATAATATATACATTATACACATACACATTTATGTTATTTTATTTATAAACTATAATGATACAAGATTTTTACGTAGAGGATTAAATAACAATTTTGACGTTTATCCGAGGTGTACACCTACAGTTCTGAGTTTTCGAATAATGTACAAGGCTATCAGATAAAGTTTGAACAACTATATAGTAATCGGTCAATTTATAATTTTGATATTTCTATAATAATATTCTATTGGAATATCATATTTTGATGAATATATTTTGTGGTTCGAAAAATCGTTTCTAAATAGCCTGACGGGATACTAAGACCAAATGTCAAGCACTCGTCTCGATATGAACAAACACCTTTAATTCGACTATAACACTGGTGTTCTGTTTATTATATATACATATATATATATCTTAAAAAAAATAAATTTCATAGGTTTTTCCGTACTTGGTAAAATAATCTTCAATAACGTTACCATAGCGCTGTGCTTATATGTTAATGCGTAAACCATTTTAAAGATCGAAAACTATCTCATCTAAATGGTATTTACTATTTGGATAAATTGTCTCTTCTGTGTATAGGTTCTGTATGAATCATTTTGTGATTAAATTCAAAAAAATCTTTTTTGCTGAACCAATAATTTTCTCACAATCCAAATAAAACTATGTAAGGTAACATTAGCAAATACAAGAATAAATTCAAAACTAAAATATAAACATCAAAATTCATTTTTTACATTATTGTTAACATTATCGTCTACATTATTATGTCAAGGACGAAAATTTCTGACAAGAGACAATTATAAAAATTTTTATCTATAGTCATAACTCATAAGCCACAGATTTAATAAATTTATTTTATATTAACATAATTTACAATATTTTAAAGTTTAAAGTTTAATAGATAAAATATGTACATCTTATGTACTCGAAGAAGTAATGATAGACATGATCGACTTTCAAAACAACAATCATGTTTTTATAATTTATTATTACTTCGAACCCAAAACGTTTTCATGCCAAATGTACTAATTGTATACATATAGGTACCTCAAGTGTAGGAGTTATATTCGTTTTTAAAACGAATGTCGTGAACTAAATGGGTTTCTCAGAAAAGTATAAATTATTATTTATTACTACAGCGAGCGCGTTTGAGTTAAACATTTCACATGTCACTGCAACCGCATACAATAACTATTTAAGCTGTCGTTAAAAAAATTGAATTCTCCCGAAACCGCCGAGCACACAGGTAACAGCTACAATAACCTTTTAGACAGAATTCAGAAGGAAATGATAAATTATTAAAATTACGCAATGAAACCGACGGCGCAGATTATTCAATTAATTACTAAACGACAATAATGCGTATAATATATGACGAGTTGTAGGACTACCATAAATAATACATAACGTCTACATTTATTATATTAAGTAATATTTTATAAATTACTTATGGTACATGCATTTTGACGTAAATGTATAATAACAAAGACAAATCGTATAATAAAATATCGAATGACTTTGTTAAATTAATCAAATATTTTTATGAAGGTATATCACATTTATAAATTATGAAGTCGGCTACCATGTTCGTTAGGCAACATGAAAAATAGGTATTATATTTTAATATTTTCCATGATTAAACGACGTATTAATGGATAGATATATTTTTAATTGTTTTGTGTTAAATTTTAATTTCACTGTACAATATCATCAAATAATACATTATTATTATTATACAGCACCTACCTATGATGATCGGTAAGTGATTGGAATGACAACCCGACTCACAGCACATGGGTGCTCCACGTATCCCCGGCAGGCGTATGATTCGCACTATTATAGTATTAAAAAATTACTTAAATATAATCAGTATTAATAATGATTCAGCGCAAAGTCTATACGTTAAGACGAGATACATAATGATTGTACTCGTATTCACTAATGAAGATCATGTTTTAAACTCATTAAAAGCAAATAAACTATTTATAATGAATTGATTAAAAAATAATCAATATTCACCACAGATGATGCAAAATTGGATACCCTAGGAAATATTTTAAATTTGACCATCATTATCATTTTTTTTTTTTTTTAATGTGTGATTACTGATTAATATTAGATACCTACTTTATTTAATTTACTACATATGCATACAATATATTTATATTTTGAATTTTACAAAAAAAAAAAAAATCTAATACGATTAAAAATTAAAATATGCAGGTATTTTATATTATTCTCATAAATTAAATGTCTATAAAATATGTGAAACTATGTATAAAGTGCGGTTGCTTATGGTATTTTAGGTTGATTTCTGGTAGGCAAATGGCTAATGATTAAAGTCTGCGATTATGCTAATTAAAGAATTTTTTGTTGATATTAGTTACAGAACAGAACAGAAACAGAAACAGAAACCAATTAACAATTTGGCCAATGGGATACAAGAGTTTGGGAACCAATTCGGTGCCAAACAGGAAAAATTCCATTTCTTAAGATAATGGTCGTATTATAATGAAAGGAATTATCGTGGTTTAATTTAATTCATTATTTTGCGTTATGCAATAATAAAATAAAATTAATTTCACACATTGCGCGCAATGAGTATAAATTTAATATAAATATACACTGTGCATGATGGACATATTATCATGTATTTAAATTGCAGTATCCTTATACCGAACGAATAATCGTAAGTACATAGACGAAGACGATCAATTTAACGTAAGACACTCATTATTATTTAAAATATTCATTTTACGTAATTTTTAGTCATATTGTAAAACAATATTTACGAAAAACGTGTTATTTTTTACAGTTTATACTTGATATTTCGAAGTGTTTAAAAAAATATTTTACTTTCAAATAGGAAATTCAAAGCGCGGGTTGTTGTTGAGAAAATTAAACAATTTAAAAATAATAATGAAACTGTAATAATATATTGCAGTTTTCTAAATTCTAACGACTTCGAATCGCGTAATCAATGAGTGTTCTATACACGTCAAATGGATCGCCCGGTGTTATAATAATGATATACAAATTATACGCATAATAGTATGTTACTATTTATACGCGCGTACACCGACGACGTACCTAATATATAATATAACGATAATAATGGGCCGAAAGTGCGCGTCGCGGACACGCACAATGATATAATGTATGTATGTATTATATTATAGCACCGGCGGAGGACTTGTCACAAATTGAATTCGATTGAACCGCGGGGCTTTTGTGCCGTAGTAGTCGTTCTCCCGTCGTTATATATAATACGCGCGCGCGCGCGCACACACACACACACGGTATATACATATTATATGTGTGTGTGTGTGTGTGTGTGTGTGTGTATACGTGTACTGTATATAATATTTAGTTTCGGTAGTCGTCCCCCTCGTTGACATTACAGTTAATATTCCCTACAGACGGCCGTCATTTTGGGTTTATTAACTCGACTGTATTATTATTATTATTATTAATGCTATGCCGCTCGACTTTGGCGCGTACGCACACACACAGTACAAATCACAATAATAATAATAATAATAATAATAATAATACATCCTACAGGTATATAATATATGTACCTAACATTTCGCCGTATAATATATATTATGAATATGTATACCCCCCCTACCCTATATACGCTCCGCGCCTGACGGTATAATATTATTATTATTATTTTATTCGTCGGCATAGACATATTAATATTATATTTCGTGCGACGTTCGCGTCTGGTCGTTTGTTGGTACACGAATAATAATAACATAATGTTATGCGAACGAGAAGCTGAAGCTGCGGCTCTTATTGGTCGGATTTAACGACTTGCCGTTTTATTACCTCAACTCCGCCTCGTCCACACCGTCGATCGCCGCACGACCACTGTTTAATATTAAAATAATAGCACTACATAGCACCTACGTCTCGTATGTATATATATATATAAACTCTAGTGATCCGGTAAATATAGATATATAGCAATGTAGGTTACCGTAATACCATATCGACATCGTCTACGTGTCAAAAATGTCGATAACTCGAGCGCGTCTTTAGTGGCGGTGATCGGGTGAAGGAGGGCAAAGAGGAAGACGAATTATAAATACAATATTATAATATCGAACGTTATTAATTTTAAAAAAATAAGTAAAATTTATAAATATTTTTTATACAGCGGAAAGTGACTGCAAATGCGATTATACTGAACTGTCAGTTTATAATATTAAAATAATACTAAGATATGGGATTAAGGTATATTATATGAGTTTACAATAATTAATATATAATATATATATATAGATACAAGCTAGTATATGATTATGTTATACGTATCGTGTAGACCAGATTTTAATGGCATAAAAAATCAGATGCGAATTGCATGATTCTAGTATTGGTCAATGGCCAGACTCGCCTCAATAAAAGATAATGATTATTAATCGGGAATCGGGATATATATTTACATGCACTGTTCAATTAACTATAATTTATAGTGTCGTATAGACTATAGTCTATTACTAAGAGTATAAGACTATTTTAAAACTAAAATAATCAGGGCCGGCTCAAGGTATAGGCGAGGTAGGCAACTGCCTAGAGCGGCACTTAACTGTGGGGCGGCATTTTCAAAATTAACTCATACATTTTTTTTATTTCTATTGGTATTATAGAAAAATGTTTTAAAAAATTCATCCGTGAAAACCAACTTGCCAATAAAATAAAATAATATTGTTTAAAGTCATTACCTTACGCGTTACGCTGTGTCTAATGTAAATCCGAATTGCAGCCAATGTGAACTATTTATTAACGCATTTATCGCTGCAACGCATTCCGAAATTCGTAAGAATGTCTATTTTAATTACGTCCGATGCGTAAGATGCATACGATAAACTATAGACTTGCTACAAATATTTTCAGTGCTCAATAAATGAAAAAAATTTATTCACTTATTACCCATTTTAGTTTGCTTAGCTGCTGCATTCCATTTTTTATCCTTTCCTTATATTTAAGGTGTCATTTATTCCACAAAAATAAAACTCTTCGTTTTTAGACCTCTAATATCAACAACTCCATGATGATATAGGTAATTGAATAAAATATAGTACTTAAAAAATTATTATATCGGTACCTAATAATTATATTAAATAACAGTTATAAATACATATAATATATTTATAACGTCGTGTCAATGTTCGTACGGCCAAAAATTATTGTTTTCAAACTAAATTTGTCCGGCGAGTACGGCCGATACGATATCTATTCAATTAAGTAAATGAATCACGAGACGAACCTATTCATAACCCAAAACGAAGTTTTAAAATTAATTTTTTCAACCAGATTTTAGACACTGTTATCCAATTTCTCTATAATGTAATTGAGATTTCTGAATTTTACGAAATTATGAAAATTTTAAAGATTTACAAATAGCAGTAATAGCACTAACTTGATGGATTAAGTTCGAATATAATTGCTGTAAGTATGTCACAAAAAATAAAGGTGAGTGGAGGGGCTAAGTTAAAATTAGAGCACAATTTTTTTGTTTTTAGAAGCGGCAAAATTTGATTTTGCCTAGGGCACTTTTTTTGTTTGAGCTGGCTCTGAAAATAATATACGTTAAATTACTAAACTAATTTTTATGCAACTTTTACAATTCTCCTTTTACAGGAAAAGTGAAAATGGATTATAAAAATATAAATGTATGAAACTCTAGGTATCAACAAATTAGGTATAAAAAAAAAACACAATTTAATTTTGTCCATTATTCAGAAAGACAATTTAAGTAACACCGATGACTGATGCCTTTTAAATTTGAAGCAATTTTCTCTCAAATTTGACCCAGTTTTTCTGTCGTTTGATTATTAAAACGATGCAGTAACATTTAATATTTATGTAGGTATATACAATATACATATATTACATACAATACGATATGAATAGGTACTGTATTTTTTTTATCTGTTGAGGTTTCAACAACGATAGTGTTATTAGTTTATTTTTAGATTGAATAACCTGCAGCAAGTAATATATGTAAAACAAAATAACTTCATTTAAAATTTTTGACTTAAGTTTATGTTATGAAAAAATAAATGTATTTCTCCAGTATTTCCTTCGTGAAGTGCATGCTGGAGTGAGGATGCGCGTATAGTGATCTCTCGTACTTTATAGTGTATTTTGAGCATTATATTTGCTTGGTTAATTTTTTTTTTTTTGTGGCACGTGTGCGTCCTACTCCGAGTTGGAAATTATTATTTCATCTCTTCTTTCGCACTATTATATGCATTAATTTTCTCAGTATATGTAACTGTACGTATAAAACTTAGGCGTGTATACGCGCAAGTGCGCAACGTTTAAAATTGCATATAAATATATAAGAACTTGCGGAAATCGTGATAATATATATATACCCACCTAACAGCGCAGTGTATAAAGTCGTATAATGTATCGATCTGTACAGCGTATATATCAAGCATAATATAATATTATAAACAGAGGGGTGCGGCCCTATATAAATGGAAAAGCTCTTTTTAGCGGCGGTGGCTGCTGAGGGGGACACTATCAGAGGTGCGTCCCGTGCGATACACAATACGCGTATATATATATATGTATATCGGCGGCGGGTCGCGCGTTATTATTCAAAGCGAGTTAACGACCGTCAACGAACATCCGATCGAGATTATCATGCAAATGAAATGGGCGGGGGCTTGAAAAGGGTCGCCGTTTTTGGACGTCCCTGCGACTTCCACAGCGCTCACCGCCG
The DNA here is from genome assembly GCF_003676215.2 of Rhopalosiphum maidis. Taxonomy (NCBI): domain Eukaryota; kingdom Metazoa; phylum Arthropoda; class Insecta; order Hemiptera; family Aphididae; genus Rhopalosiphum; species Rhopalosiphum maidis. The sequence goes on along the minus strand of NC_040880.1, from coordinate 6,588,171 downwards.
AGTATATAATATACACGTACTCACACACGTACATACATATATATTATACATAGGGTGGAGATTATTAATGTATTATGTGCAACACCATTTTCGCAATGCTTTCCTATAGTTCGTACACGTACTACCCCCCCCCACGCACACACACACACACATATATTATATATATATATATAGGGTGGAGACTATTAATATATTATTATGTGCAATACTATGTTCGCAATGCTTTCGTCGTTCGTACACATACTACCACACACACACTCACAATGACATATATTATATTATTACGTACTCGCCTAAGAGCACGTACATACACACACAGACACACACGACAAGTCAGTCGTGAGGTAGAATAACCCGGATATAGGATGCATAAGGGGTGTCGCAAAAGTATTTATACTAACATGATATGCGCGCACATGTGCTCAAATTATGGGGCGGGGAGTGCGTAAAGAGACGGACCTCGTCTATTTTTTCCTATTTATTTTTTGCATGTCCTAACCATATATTATTTTACTCTAACTACGGGGACGAACGGCAAAGCTAATACCCTTTTTTATAACATTAGACTATATAGTTTGTTTACATGGCCGTACTGGCTATATTTTCTAGCTTATCTTTATGGGTAATATAAACCACATCGACCGCCAACAGCTGGTGACACCGTGGGCCCTGTATTAAGAAAAATAAAATTGGCTTTCGTAACGTTTTTATGTGCGTTTATAGATTTAGCAACACACCTTATCATTGATGTGAAGTTTTGAAGTTAAAAACTATTACTCTTTCACCCAGATAATGCATGAAATGTAGTTTTTTTTGTGGCCTTTAGTAGTACCATTTTTAGATAATCGCAATTATTATTGTTTTAAAAATAAGAGTGACGTTCCGTACAACGTTCTAGCCTATTCGTATACCCTATCCGCAAATACACTTTACGTTTAAAAAAGACATAAAATTAGTCGGTTTTTTAAAAAAAAAAAAATCGTCCATAGATTGCCGTGGCCCATATGAGAAAAATACAAATGACTTTTTTATTGTTTTTATGTGTGAATATTGATAATATACATAATCATTAATCGTTGATGTGAAATTTCAAGGTTGAAAATTTACTCCTTCACCCAGATAATGCATATATATAATGAATATAGTTTTTGTATTTGTATTTATATTTTTTATTGCCTGCTATTATACGTTACTTATTACTTTGGCTCTTAATTGATTATAATACTATCATTATCTATAAATACAATTCATATATTTAATTTTATCACTATAATTTATAATAATGACTAATACTATAAATTAAAATACAATTTTTAACTATACACCTTAATGTAGCAGTATAAGCGAAAAAAAAAAATGCATGTATACTGTTAGCATGTAGTTATTTGAAAACAAATATATTGTTTGCAGGTGTTTTTAAGCAGAAGTTTTTAAATTATTAACCGAGTGAAAACGCGAGATTGATCTTTACCTAAACTCATCTATACTTAAATTTTTCCCATTTGTGCACTGGTGCACTACAATACTACGTATAAATGTACACCTATATAATATAATAAGTGTTATGCGTTATCTATATATATATATATATATATATTATTTTTTTCACATAATTTTCAAGTCTATTTTTATATGTTGTGTATATGCTTATTTTTCCACGATTTTGTCAATAGCCTTTTATTTTGACGTTCTTTTTAGTTTTTTCAACTTTTATATACGTACCTACGTGTATTTTATTGCATAGTTATTTTCCAGTATATTCATTCTCGTTGCGGTACACACCGATGGGCAATTGTACTTGAAGTCTTAAAACACATCACGTATTGAACACGAGTGAACGTTATATGATTTAATGTCTATATTGTGCACAGGAAAAACGCTATTTTACAAAACCTTAAATAGTATCGGTTCAAACACAGAAAAATTTGTTCATCTCTTTTTATCCGTGCGAATATCCACGAACAAAAAATAACAATACGGTTCGCTCTTATATCTGTGCACGGGGATGACTTTTCGACGTATCTTTGTACAACGCAGTTGTGCCACACACACACACGCGTAGTGCCCGTTCATAAGTGTTACGTATAAATGCGCGGGTGTGCGCGCGCGTATACACACACACACACACACACACACATATATATAGATTTATGTGGCGGCGGTGGCTGGTGCGGCGCGATGATTAAAACGCACAATACCCGCGGTGTTGTGTGTATACGGATTTTTGTGTCGCGCACGCATTATTATTATTATTATTATTATCGGTGCCGCGCGGGTGGCGGCGAGGGGTTCGCAGACGGCGGGGGTGACGCCATTTTATGGGTCCGCGCTTTTGTTCGACGGTCCCCGGGGGACGCCGCGCTCCGCCGTCTATACTCCGCTACGGCCGCCGCCGGCTCATTCGGTATTCTCGGCGGCGAACGCGCGCGTCCCGGCCACTCCATTACGGCAATGGGTTTTTCCGTCTCTTTTCAATCCGAACCCGCCGCCGCGGCACCGACACGCGCTATCACCGCGCCGTATCGCCGCCGGCGGCAGTTTTTCTCGCGCGCGCATTGCTATATAATAATATGTACGTGTTCGGCCGGCTCGTTTTATTTATCGCGCGCCGCGCCAACGCCGTTACCCCGGCGGAGACGGACCCGCCGCGCCACCGTCTGCCCGCACACCCGCCACCGCAATTTCCACCCCACTCCCGGCCGCCGCCGGATATAGCGCGTAGGTATATATATTATTATTTCGCTCTCCGCGCACTTATTCTTATAATATATTATAATAGTTCGAACGGGAAACACTCTCGGTTCGCGTACCTATATATAGGTATATATACACAATATAACATACAACAGCTATACGTGACCGTTTTTTTTTTTCTCCCCGACGGAGTGTACGCGTTTTATTTCCTTTCTTGTACGTACCTACCACCTCCGGTTTGCGCAGCGTCGTGTATTAGAATCCAAAAAAAACGCTCTCGATATTATAATAATAAGTATACCGGCCCGTTATGATGTATTATATTGTACAATAATGTGCGCAGTGTTTGAATAGTATCATTATATAATATATATATATATATGCTTTTACGCGAAGTCCCACAAACGCCCATCGATCGCGTGGAAAGGGGAGAGGGGTTGGTCGAAATATTTTCACGAATGCTATATATATATATATACAGTGATTACGACGCCGGCCAATCAGAACGTACGAGACACAAAACACGATACGTACGAGAGCTGTGAACCAGACTTCAATTAACAACATGTTGTGCTTGTTAAAGTATATAGAATATAATTGTAATGGTTTTTCTAAAAACTTGTAAACAGACGATAAAAACGTTTATTGTTTTTTACCTATATAACTTCCTCCCCCCTAGGTATATACCATATGTTGCGTTACGGATTTAAAGATTCTGCTTTATACATTAATTCACAGAATTAACTCGGAACTTTGGGTTTCGAAAAGCTTACGAACCGTCACCATTCACCAGCTACGTCTTCGGATAGATATAGTTACGCGCGGTTTAACACTGTAATACACATTATTCTGATAAGACAAATAATTAAAATAAATTGGAAACATTTTAGACTCAATTTATCTTGGAAAAGTTATTGTTCACTAGAACAAAGAAGAAAATAATCTTGTATTTTGTATATATCGTTACACAAACTTCAGGTAACAATACAATTAACTATATCCTGAAATTTAATCTAATTTTTTTAACGTTCCTTGGTTTTCTTTATGTTTCCTTCTTTTGTTTTGTATTTCGACATTTTCGAAACCATCACAATTATTATGAATAACTATTAATATAATTGTTATCTAAGATTTCGGTATTGCAATTAATGATTTTGAATATTTTTTGTGTAAAAGTTTTAAATATATATTTTTTTCTTATACTTTATGTAGACAATACTTGAATAAGTTCTTAAATTAAATATGTATATTGTATATACTTATACATAGGTATTTACATAATTTTGGTATTATGAATATTATCTATGTAATTATTATATAATTTACTCGCCGTCAATTAAGTTTAAAATTGAAGTATTCTTCTACTAAATACGTGTAAACGGAGTACATACACGAGAAAAAAAATTTAAAAACACGCCTTATAGTTTATTCTAATATTAATTCATTAATTTCATCAGCTTCGCCGAGACTTAAGAAAAATTGAAAAAGATAATAATATGTTTATAGCTTTTAAACAAAATATATGATAGTTTGTTATTACTTATCAGACATTAAATTATAATTATGTTGGGATTTTGATTTAAAATGAATCTTATCAGATTATTTACTATATAAAATAAAATTTATATGTTTTATATACATACACAAAATTTATTGTAAGCCGCTGCAATATCCAAATCAGGTATATGATTTCACTAATTCCACCGTCGATAGAAGATCTATTATAGGTATAAATATATGTATACCTCATTGTAATCGTTTTCTGACTATGTGTGACTATGTTTGACTATACAGCGCCGAAATTGTTAATTTCGTGAAATCGAAAGAAAAATTGACGCGATATCATGAAATTTACATCGCTGTTACTGAATACACGAAATCGGCAATTTGGCTATCAAATTCACGAATCAGAAAAATTTTAATCTACCATGAATGTTAAGCAGACTTTTTTTTCTGCCAATTGCTTGAATACGGTAACACGTTATTAAGATATAATTATAAACAGTAGCGTGTAAATAAACAATAATTGTACCTATACGCGTGCTGATTGGTATTATCACATCACCGTTATCTTTATTACCTATGGTGATAGACGTTAAACCATACGTACGAGTATTTTATATTGGTTAGGCATTTTTATTGCTTTGATAAAATAATGTAAAATTTGGTATCGTGACTAAAGAAGAGATTCTGTGCACATTGCTGGGAGCGAAGCAATTTGGCAGCTACAAAACACTGTTCCTGACCATTGCCGACATTCATATACTGTAAATGAATATTCGTTATGGAAACTCGTTCGATTATGGTCGGTTATTAGGACCGAATAAGGATATTGACGTGGTACTTATCGTACGAATTGCATATAAAAAAAAAAGGGCGTACCTACAAGAAAAATGACATGATATGTAATTTAGCGTGCCACCCCGGTCATATAGGCAGTTGCTAAACTGTATAAATATATTTTTATAACTTTCGTTTTTTTTTTTTTATACACATAATACGTGTTTTATCATAACAATTTTATTATTTTTCCTGTGTTTTATACATTTTTTTAAAATTCAATTATGTTTTATAATTTTTTTAAGAAGGATTTTGCCAACTTCACGTACTAAGCAATTTCAAAAACCCGGCGTAACATATTTACTATATCTAAAAACTTTTCAAAAGCCGAAATCGGTTGACTTTTTATGAAAACATAGTTTGCGTGGAAAACGATTTTTCGATAACCAATTAGTAATGATTGTAACTGATTTAAATATGCGCATAATATGTTGTATAATATACTATATTGTCACGTTATTGCAGTTATTGTGGTATAAAGTCCAAGTTTTTTTTTTTACATTTCCGCGTACTGTGTTGTTCGTCTGAAAAATTCGAAATCTAAAGTCACATTTATTATGTGTGAAAAAAACTCGTTGCACTATAAGTAGGTAAAACGACGTACAGGCTGTATTCCATATACAAGTATATTATATATATATATATATATATATAATATATGTGTTACCCTTTTTTACTTATTGGAGTATATATAGAGAATCGATATAGTATATATATATATATATATATAATACGAATCTACTGCAGTATAGAATTATATATATATATGTAGAAGAAAGAGAGGATAAATCCCGCGCTATATCTACTGGCGGCAATAAGTCGTGCGAGATGTGTGTTCGGTCGGATTAGGGGGCGAGTGAGGGTGTGATCCGTAAGTGGCGTCGACGATGAGGACGGTCCCGCCGGATTTAGTACATCGACGTGGTGGAGAAGAGCTCGACGGGCGATCAAGAGGCTCTTGAGAAAACGGAGGTAGGTACGGGAGACGCTTTTGACGTTGACGCCACAACCACCACTACCACCACCCCGACTATATTTCCTCCGTATATATATATATATATGTGCGTGTGTTTGTGTATATACTGTGTATATATAGTATTCTCTTATATATAATATTATATAGTATATAGTCGAACAAGAACACGACGTGTTACATTATTATTATTATTATTATTATTATTACTATTACTGTATATAAAACGGAGCCAACAGATTTTTAACAGCTCCCGAGGGTGGATTCGAGACGGCGACGCGTTCCCCCGGTGCTTCGCTAATGAGCGTTTGCAACACGAGGGGTTTAAAAGCCCGACCACTCGTGAGTGTGTGCGCGTGCGCGTGGGTAAAATGGCCGAGATTTTACGCGATACGATTATTGTTATTATTATGGGAGGGCTTTTTTATATTTTTTTTTTTTTATATCTCTACGCGTTTTTTCTTCCCAAATCTCTGGGGCATTACGCTCGTATTTGTAACTATATTTCGAATCATCACTTAAAAAATTGACACTTTTCAACGTTCGAATATAATATATTCTCTGGTCGCGACGACAACGATTTAACATGCGCGTGAGACAAGTTATTTTTTAATTAAATTTTCACCCTCGCGTGAATACATAGAGGGTTGTTGTATAATATATAGTATATATTATTTTGCAATCTGCGGCATTACATAGTGCGCTACACATCTCGATAATCGCGTTAATTGCTTACGCATATTATTATGCGCGTGCACCGGAAGACGTCATTGCGCGAATAATTGAGACGACGAAACACAAAACAGAATAAAAAATATTATTAATCATATGGTTTAGTTTTCAAGGTTGTTAGTTATTAATTTTGTTACTTTACGGTATCTTCCGTCGATTTTAAAGTACGCTATTATTCGTAAGTTTTATACTCACGCCTCACGTCAATGGGTGTGTTATACATTTATAATAATTAATAACAGTGCTTTTATACAGATAATAATTACATAATATTTAAGACCTTCAGATTTAAATTTTCAGTGATAATAACCTAGGAAAACATATAATAAAATGTTATGTAAACATTGATACGGCCTGTATAGAAATGTGTTACATATCAATATGTCATTAATACTTAATGAACCTAAATAAATCGTTCTTAAATTGATTAATTGAAAATTCTCAATAAGACAAAAAAATAAAATAAAAGTTTCACTACTTGAAAATTAATTGGATATAGACAAAAAAAATATAGGTTATTCATAACTATTCATTTACGTTATAATTACTTATATAGTGATAACTAATAAGCTGTCTTAAATTGTAATACTTAGTAAATATATATTTATAATTATAATTAAAAGTATAGTGGTTGTGCGATACAAAAACTTTAAATATTATTGTGTATTTGTGTCTGTTAATAAAATCTACATTATAAAATATCTAGTTTAATACCTACTCATATTATTTAGATGAAACAAAAGTTGAAAAACATAACAATTGACAGTATAATTTCCATGACTGAATCCATGCGTATAGTGTATAGACTTGTAAATCAATAATAAATAATAATTAACGCTGCAATACAAGATTGTAGCAATGTCTAAAAAAAACTAAAAAATTTTAGTCTTTGGACTAATATTTTAGTCCAAAGAATGGAAAAGTGTGTCTGAGTCCAAAGAAGTCGAACTGATACAGTTTACCATCGCTTATCTCATAATACAAATTAAATTTAACTATGATGTAACTATCATATTCATTTATAAGCCATATTCATTATCTCGTTATTAAATCCTAATGTAATAAGATCAATAGGTATTAAATCGTTTAAATCAATATTTTTGTCAATGATCTGTATTTGATAAAGTATAATATATAAAAATAAACGTCGATAACTGCAATTCCTGAAAATCATTTTTTAACGAAGACAAATCTTTGAGATTCCTGAAGTATTGACTAATAGCTAAACACGCATAATTAAGAAATTATAAATTTCATCAAACATTAATGACTTGATAAAGTATTAAAGAAATATCTGTATACTATAGTATTATATTGATAAATAATGATATAACAACCTAATTTTCATAACATAAGGTAGGTATATAATCTTAAACTATAATACTGTGTAGGTTTGTAATTTATATTTATAATTTATACATTAGTTGTTGTCATTACCTACGTTATTCATTTTTAAATAAAACTACAGAATTCAACATTTTCAACGGGCCGGTCTATATAATAGCAGCTAGCTACATTGTCGAGTCTGTAATGAAATAAAATAGGTATTGTACATTTTTGTATTTATTCTACAGCCAACCCCGTCGTTTGTATACAATATACATATAGTGTTTTGTACAATATATTTTAGTAGTTATATTTTCGTCCTCGCCGAGTGAAAAAAAAGGAAAAATCAAATCTCCACTGTATGATCTAAAGTATTGTTCCGTGTACGATAATCACAACACTTTGGAGGCTTAACCCTAACACCGCAGCTGCTCCGGTTGCAGTATACGTGCTCGCACAATACCTGTATAACATATAACGCTCACACACGCGTAAGATGGTATAGGATCACACGCGAAGCGATTCCTCCTGTCCTGCGTCGCGGCATTATCGGTGGTCGTATCTATCTCGAGTGTAATTTTTCGACATATTAGTGTGTATATATCTGACCAAGAGTGAGATAAGATGAATAAGAAAAAAAACGCCATTCAGCATTACCTCGGAATCCGGACACGACGACGTCTCGAAATAACAACCGCACCTGACCGTATACAACAATAATATAACACGACACGAACACTTATGGCGTATACGTATATATAGTCACTTCTATATACAGGGTGACTAAAATATAATATTGCATCTATGAAGTCCTGCATTTATTAATAGAAACATAACGGAACTTTGAGTAGGTTATTAATCAGTGTTAAGATTACATAGCAGTGTTGTTCAGATATTCAAAGTAACTTCTATGAGGAACTCGGGAGTGATGACATCAACCCCATAGTCGAATTCGTTCAACGCTCTCTGTAGCATCTCGGTGGTGCAACCGTCTGAATATAGCCATAATAGTTATTAGTTATTCGTGATTTTAGTTGCTCGACGTTAGCTGGTAAAGATGATCGAAAATCTGTATGCTTAACGTGAAAATCGTATGGGTAAGATCAGGAATTTTTGGAGGACAGTGAAAGACCTCTGTCACCGGCTGACTGGCAGACGATCCATCGTTGGGGTACTCCAATGCCAATGGAGTGGACATATTTCAGCTATTACGAAATTAAATTTCAGTATGTCACCTAAACGACGATAGATAGCCATGAGCTCCTCTTCGTTTTTTCTTTGCAGAGATCTCGATTTTCTTGGATGTGATATATTATTTTTGAACCACTCTGTACAGTATATATATATTATATATTATATAAATAAACTAATACTCTGGTACCCTATAGGAATAACGTATTATAATATGCATTATTATTGTGTGGTTTTCGGCGGCACACTACTTAATTCGAAAACGTTATCATCTCTAATTTCTACCGATTTTGTATATATATATATATATATAGGCAGCTTAGCATCCATACAGGTACACGCGTTATCCGCGTGTTTCGGACATGTCGGTGTGGGTCGCTGAGTAAGATTATGTATCCTAATAACACGAGAATGGAACGCGTTCAATGGATGAGAATCGAGTGCGCGGACGACGGACGACACAATGCACGCGGACGAGACGTATATTATTCATCTGCGCGTGAGTGTGTGTGTGCATGTGCATGTGCACAGGCAGCGGCGGTGTCATCTCCGCGAGATATATACGAATGATTGAAATGCGGTTTCCCTGCCCGTCGCCACTGCGGGATGGCTGGGGCTGGGCGAGGAGAAATCAAATTTTGTATGCAGCAAAAAAAAAGTACCATAACTATACGTAGGTACGTATATAACGATATTATAATACGTTTAGGCGTAGTAGGTACGACTACGCGTTGCTCTCGAGGTGACAATGTAACAAACGCCGATTACGATCGCGGGTATAAGTATAACAATATAATAATATAATAATACACATTATATATATATATATATATATATATATATAAATATCGCGATGTGTGCGTATCAACCGCGCACGTATATCGCCCTACACCCGGGAATGGGATAATGGAAGTTTATTTAAAGACCGCGTATGTAACCTGCGTTTCACGTGCAGCACAATATTGTACGCCACAACCGCTGTAACCGGATCTCGTCGTGTCCTACCCCCTACCGCACGGTCGGGACCCCGCCAATCGGCAACAGCCGTATAATATTATAATATAATAATATGCCACCAGACATGTGACAACATCGTGTTCGAGGGATCGGGATAATGAGATTTAGGATTTTTCCTTACAATATAATTCACTCGGTCCATTTCATTGTCGTCGCGGGTTTTATATTATGTTATATTATTGTTAATAATTTAATTTTTTTTTTTTTTTTTTCAGCATTATATACTCGCGTGTAACGCGAAACTTTGGTATTTCGCGAAATGTAACGCCCATTATAATATATTTACACTATAACATTATAACAGTCATACATTGTATTTATAAAAATAATATAATAATATGTTATACGTACAAAAATATAATCCATTCACGTTTCACACACACATTTTATAAGTCCACAGATTTTGGCGAAACAGCGACCTATCACATCCCACGTTATGCGCACACCGTCTGATCGTCATCGTTGTGGGCACCTACTTCATAATACACAGTACTATATAAGTGCATATTATTTTATTTGTGAATACCATTTTGCTTCAACGTCTGAGATTATTATTCTAGCTGCACCGTATATGGTTATGTGTGTTCATTGAAAAACTTTATTGCAATATTGATATTGGTAATTAGAATTTAGATGTACACGAGTTATAAGTTAAAAGTGCATTCAAAAGTTATTCACATTATTTATTTTAGTATGTAATCTAGGTTTTTAGGTCTGTTGTCTTCATTGATCTTTTAGGTTGTTTGATATCGATGAGATATTAATTTACCATTTAGTATGTCTTGAACATTTGAACCCTATTAAATAATATTTTTAGTGGTTAAGTCATCTATTTAAGCATTCAATTCATATGTGTTTCGAATCTATGCTGATTAAAATTGTTTAAACAATACGCGTAATGTATCGTCATTGTAGTATTCCAATAAATATATAATTAATGTGTTTTCATTTTAAATCGTGTACCAAACTACACTAGTTACGAATTATAGATTACTTTGAAAAATTGATAAAGCTTGCACCACACAAAATTTCAACTAAAGCAACTGACAGCTTACAAAATTATTAAATTTATTTGAAGAAAACACCTATTATTACCTATTAAACGAATATATATAACAATCAATGAACGTTGTCGGAAAAATTTTGAACCCTAATAATTATAGGGTCTTCGTTAATAAAAAAAAAACTATAACTTTAAACAGAGAAAAATGAATATTAAATCTCATAACTATGTATATACATACTCGGTTGTAAAGTTCATCATAATCTAAGAAAGTATTGTAGATACATCAAAATACATTTCCAGTTATCAAATACGTAGAACGCATCAATCATATTATCATCGGCATGAACAAAAATAAAAAATGTTGTATTGATAATATATTAATTTATATTATTTTTTTATATCTATTAATCAAGATTGTCCATCGCAACGTATTAGCATAATTCACTCAAAGCCTGAATATCAATTTTCCGCATGCATTCTTGCTTAAATTTGCCATTGGGTCATAAACTCATAGCCGAGAGTCTTTAGAACAATTTAAAAATTTCGGCGAAGAATATTCTTTTGATTAGTTTCTTGTACAAAAATAATTCAACGCAAAACAATTTTTAAGTTTTAATTAACAGTTTTGAATTTATTTAAGTTTCCAGTTTTGACCATTACCTGCAGAGTGATCAGACAAGTTGGTACGACTTACGTGCATTGGTCACTATAGACTATAATGTAGCACCTGCAAAAATTGTACAAACAAAAAAATCCTATAAACGTATTATACAGAGTACTATTTCTATTACATTATGTTATTTTTAGAACATAAATAATATGACATTTAAATATTGTATGTAAAATCATAGCTTCCATTATAGAATTCAATTATTATATATTGATTAACAAAAGGATAACATAATTAAATTAAAACAACAAGTTGCATTATAATATGATTAGGTATGTAATAATTGTGTAGTAACCATATCTGGTATACCATGTTGTAGTCATATAAGAGCTTTAGGATTACGTTACTTGTACATAAGTATGTTATGTAATAATACTACTAAAACCACGGGAGATATAAATACGGTAGCCGAATAATTTAACATAATATATTTTTATAACATTGCTCTATCCTATAGACACTATAGTCCTGTTCTTCGTTTTATTGATATTAAATACTTTAATAATAACCCCGAGGTTATTTGAATTATTCATTAAGGCATTATAATGTATAATATGAATGGGTACCTACATTATATGAATATAATATATACTATTACTACCTACATTGAACATTTGAACATGGATTGAATAGTTTTAAATGTATACCAACATGAATTAATTATACTAGATTTAAGTAATAATGATAATATTATAATATTTTATCTGTTAAGTGTTTTGTTCTACTCAAAGAATTATCAAATATATATATTTCATCTCTTTTAATAAAATATGAGTTTGTTATGTTATAATATTTTGTATACATTATTAATACGCGTATAATTGCACATTACGATGTAGTACTACAACAGTAATACAATGAGTTATGAGTATTATTAATATTTATTATCCATAGTAATTATTGTGAATAAAAATAATTTTACAATTATCAGGTGTATATGTCGTACGCATCATATAGTCAAATTAGGCATTTAACTAAATGCCTAGCCACCTAGGCTTATAGTCAAAGAATTTAATTTTTTTTGCAATTTCACTATCCGCCTATTTTATCATTTTTTGGGTATCGTATCCACTTGTTCGACTTTTCATCGAGTTCATGGAAAATAGTCAATGTAATCTTTAACTATTTAATATTATTCTACGTGCGTCAAAGAAATAAAGCAAATAATATGGAACAATAATTTTACAGCTTAACATCGAGTTATTAAATCCAAAGTCATAGACTTTTTTTTATAAATATGGTCACCCTATAAATTCTACAGTTCTATACCATTAACTATGTGACATTAAATCAGCCTCATGGTTATAATCTGGATATATAACGCCATTTAATAACATATATCTACTTAATATTGTCACCTTGTAAAAAATAAAACGATACAAATACAGCAGATTGTAATGATAATTTTTTTTTTTTACTTTTAGGCTCGTTTAATTTTATACGGCTATCGTGTAATGTCGTTAGTTTTGTAACGCTTTTAAAACAATATACCTTATTGGCGGTCTAAAGTCTGGTGTGTCGAACGTGCACAATATATATATATATAGTATTCTACGATGATTGAAAAAATTGGGATCCTTAGTCTACGACATTACGATAACGCGTTTTAATATACTGTACGCACCATATTTACCCGTGTTACTAAATTTTAACTCAAATAAAGCTGGTTACACTGTTATATATAGAGCGTATTTATTAAAATAACTTCTGTAACACGACGGCAAATGAAATATTCATGTAAAATGTACACCAAACACCGGAGTGAAATATTTACCGCAAAAATGATCCATCACGCGCTATCGGCTACCGTTATAACTTATAACTCATAACGTATGTTTACAACTATTAGTAGTTTGTATACCTAAACATATACGATTAGACGTTTTACAGACGTGTCGGGTACAAAGTTTAATGTAATTTGATTGTGTTTCAAGTGCTAGTATTGGGTACTGTGTATACTTATTACACATGTCACCGAATTTTAACTTGAATTACGCGGGGTTTGATAAACGTTATACTATTATTGTGTATATTTGTTGAAGGACTGTGACACGGCAAATAAAATATTCATGTAAAATCGACAACGAAAACCGGGACGAAACGTTTACTGCGAAAACGACTCATCGGCCATCACGTGCTACCGCTATATACATATATAACTACGTTACACTGTATATATATATGTTTTATATTTTTTAAAACCATTTTAAGGACTTTTATCTTTAATACCTGCAATATTCTAGTAACCTATTGAAAAACTACTCGTTAAAATGTTGAATTAGGTGCATAAAAATGAAATTAACAAACTATCCAATAAATAATTTATAGTAAAGAAGAAAGGACCTACCCTACCTACGCCTATTTGAAAAATAAAATGATAAATACAATTGTTCAAAAATAAAAGTAAATAAAATACTATAATAACGATAGATTTACTGCGTTAGGACATTAACAAACGCAATAAAATCACACGATAAAAGTCACTACGGCTTTACACAGACGATATTGGTCACTATTAGGTTTATCCGGGAAAAACCGAAATAAGTACGACGTTTTTCCCATGTATCGCGGCAGTTTGCGTTTTTCCCGGACATTTTCCTGAGGTTTGTCCGATCTCGACTTTTGACTGTATCAAATATATATATATTATACGTTTTATAGACGTCGTGTACAAAGCTTTAGGTAATTTAATTGTATTTCGAGTACTGGCCTTACAGCAGTGTATATCATAGTATCTACTGTAAACACAACATTATTATGCTTTCGAGTTTTCTGTTTTCGACGTATTCGCGGTATGATCTCGTGTGTACTATAATACTATAATATAGTCCAATACGATCGTACTGTATAATCAAACGAGGCGACCGATAATTAATGAAAAAAACTCAAAGTCATCGACACGAGTGCAAGAGCATTGATAGATATATTATATTATACACACGCGCGCACAAATTATATGATTCGTATACCCGCGTATATACAACGCGCCGTGTAATACACTATATCGTGTTTTACGCCGATTACATTTTTTCCCCACGCCGAACACACACAATTTATTGTAATAACATTAATGGATCCTGTTTGTTTTTTTCCTCCTCAGCCGTCCACACACCCCCCCCCCCCGGGCCGGTCTGTGTGTGTTAATATTATGCACGGTGAGCACATACAATGGCAGCCGTAAATATATATTATATTTAACAAACACACGAAAATTATATATATATATAAACTCGGGCGAACCATTCATTCCGTGCCTTGTGCAAACAACTTTGTCTGGTTAAATTACATGGTAAGAATGTGTAATTTGTCCGATGATGGGAAACGCGTAAAAACCCGAGGCTATACATGTTGTATTATATAAATTTAAAAAAAAAAAAAAAAAAAAAAAAATATTAAAAAATATAGAGAAAACTGGGGTGGAGACGCCCTACGAAAATTAATTATACGTTTTCCCCCTGCTGCAGCTCCCATTTTTTTTCGCGTCTACTCATCTGACAATTGACGTCGATGGGGTCAACGGTTATATAATAACCGTTCCTGGGTGGGGGGTAGGAAAAAATCGAGGGACGGCGTTTTTCCGCCCTTTTGTATTATGTCACGAACACTGAATTGGCCGCCATTAAAGGGGGGAGTCACGCGGAGAAATTAACCGTTATGACGTGCGCTGCAGCAGTGTTATAATAACGAAAGACCTCTCGACTATACGCTGCTGTATAGCTGCCGCGAGTTGTTAACCCCGAGGCATTACAATATAATGTTATTTTTATATAGCTACCGGGCGACCGTGATTCCGTACACACATTATAATAAACTGTATAGTGTACGCATATTATGATATTGGCGCACGCGATTATTGTACATCATTGTGTATTTATTATAAATTATATTGTGCAGGTATACATTTGTGCACATACTCACTTAATTAACAACAGTGCTGCTCCGAATAAGTGCTCTATGTGTACGGTGCAGACTGTGCTGAGTGATCATGATCCATCAAACACATATGTGGTCCCACTTATTTTTTCCTTTAACATTGGATTTATTCAAATTCTAACTTTTAGAATTTTCGGACATTTTTCGAATACCGTAATTTCAAATTCTCGAGATTCTTTTGGATCCTTATTTTTTTACTGTAAATCTTTTATTATATGACTTTAAAAATTATGTTGATATCAGTACCCAATTTACAATTCAAATGAGTATTGTTTTTCAGTTATTAAAATATTTGTATGATTATTAATTATAATATAATAACTGTATAATAATTGTCCTAAAAAATAATTTGAAAAAAATATAAAATATTTGTAATACTGGATATATTACACGGATATACTCGTAGTTTATTTCATTTAGGCCATTTCTACAATAATCATGGATGTTAATACTTAATAAATTAATAATAATTACTTACATTTACGAATCACTTAATAGCCTCCATGTCTACCAAACCCATTATTCTTAAAACACAAAGTTGAATAACTCAAAACTTATTTATTTGAATTTTGATTTTGATACGTCAACGTTTTCAGAAATATTATTCGCCAAATAATGTACAGTATAAAAGAGCGAAATTCAATTGAAAACAGAACCTCTACAAAACAGCCCTTAAGTGATGAAAAAGTCTCGAGAATTTGAAAACATGGTCTTAAAATATATTTAAAAATTCCACAAAAATCCGATTTTGAATAAATTGCATTATTGAAAAAAAATATGTATTAATCATACTGGATTAACCACTCTATATGTATAGTATACTGTGTACGAAAACCTATTTAATATGTGCTGCGAGTCGGGCGATCGATGGAGAGAGATTTAACACGTATTATGAGCACTTGTAAAATTTGCTTCACCCGTTTGGAATATACAAATGGGGTGAAATTTATTGTTTATTAACACGATTGCAACAGACTGTATAATATTTTATGCATATATAATACATTTATAAAAGTCTTGAGTAGTTGAGTGCATCGTAGGGCCCTTTACTTCTCGCCATCGACGGCACCGATCGTTCATCTACGCAGGGCCGTGTAGTGATTGCACTGTAGTCTATTGCAGTAGTGTTGGCCAATATGCAATAAGTAAGTACTTAAATGGTTTATCAATAGAAATATACCGTATGGGCAGGAACGTATTTAACTATAATATATTGGCGCTCGGGCAGAATACATATATTTTAAGGGCGCCAAAATAATATATATTTTTGAATTGTTAAATAATAATTCTACCGTTTCTAAATTTATAATAATCGATAACACTGTTCGTCAAATAATAATAACAGTGTGTTATAGACTCTGCCATAACATTTTGTACGTCTAACTTTATTAGGTGTAAGCACTCACTCGCTGTTGTACTTAGTCCAAGTATGATAACAACGATGATGGTTTATACATAGATTAAATATATTTAGTTATAGTTGATCGGATTAAAGTGTATGAATCGAAGCGATGAATTGAACGCGATTGCGAATCGAGTACACGAAATTCAGGAGACGCGCACGCGAAAATTATCAAATTAATATTATGTATTATATATATAGCTACTTAATTATTTTGTTAAATTATATAATACACAGCAGACATCGGCAAATAAACAGTCGTATCGATAAAAAAAAGAGAAAAAAAACGATACGGTAAAACACCTGGTTTTTGACTACCTATATATATATATATATAACTTCACGATATGTTCTCTCATAAAGTCCTATAAACGCCTTATTATATATTTTACGACCAATCGCGGTGGTGTACGAGTGCTTCGTGTCAAGTTGTTTGAAATCGACTCGTGGATCGTAGTCCCTTACCTATATTACGTTATAATCATATATTGAGTATATAAATGTGTATCGTCGACGACCGCGCGCGGATGATATATGACGGGTTTGATCGATTCGATCTTCTTGTGACCATCATCGTTTGTAGCGTATAATGAATATACCTCCTGATCGTATAAAATATTTAATTGGTGCCAGATATACGGTAACCGCGATACGTGACGGACGATAACGTATAGTGCAGTGTGATAATAATGACTATACTCACTGCAAGAATAACATATTATTATACGCGACAGTAGATATACCTATTAGCATAGATATCATATAGGTACACATGTGGCTATACGTTATATCATACATATTATAGTGTGTTAATCTGAACGCAAAGTCGTATTGTTTTAAAAGTGATAAAATGCTGTAGTAATAATTAACACATTTTTACACTCTCGCATAAGAATAAAACTCGCCAAATAAAAATGGTATAACCACGTACAAAATAATTTTGACAAATGTCGAGTGAGTATTCTTCATATAATTATTTAAAAAATACTT
The DNA here is from genome assembly GCF_003676215.2 of Rhopalosiphum maidis. NCBI lineage: Eukaryota > Metazoa > Arthropoda > Insecta > Hemiptera > Aphididae > Rhopalosiphum > Rhopalosiphum maidis. The sequence continues at coordinate 6,569,897 of NC_040880.1, read as the reverse complement.
AGACCAAATATGAAATATCATATTATATTGTATTATACATTTATAGATAAGTATTTACTTTTGGAGAAAAATAATGTCCGACAAAATCATACATGATGATATTGCTGACACTTAGTTGGACAAATACCAAAGTGTGTCATTACCTTAAATATTTTTCCACGAATCGATTTAATATTATACCGTTTTTGGGATTTTTTTCCAATCCATTCAATAGTAAATTACGGATTAAAGATTAAAACCCGAATGCCAATGAAAGAATAATAAACAACTTTAAAATAAAAATAAATTATATTGTATAAATTAAAATTGTGTAAATCCATGCTGCTCACTACTCAAACTTTAAACCTTTTCTAATAGGAATTGAAATATTTTTATTAAAATAATTAATAACAATAATAGAAAATAATTTATTTAGGAATGAAACATAACACTTTGTTAAAAAAACTAACTTTAAAAATATATTAAGATAATAAAAAAAAAATAAAAATGATATACATTTTATATATATGTATATTGTATGGAACATAATAATCGACTGTTTAAACTCTTGAGTGTTTGTTGAGATAATTTGTTTTCACTTTTAATATTACCTATTGATTTATTATAAAACACAGTACATCCACCCTTAGTATTAATATGTAATTAAAATATTGTTGAACATCTTTGATCGACCATGTTTTTATAAAACTTTAGTAATATAAACTTCAAAATATGTATTTGAGTAGCCGGTCTAAGTTTTTTTTAAAGTCTCTATACCGCACCAGCTAGGACATGGCGTAACTAATAAACTTACAGATATTTCAAAAATAAACAAAATAATTAATATAATTTATATTTTGTTTTATTTTAAACATTTAAACTGCGTTTTATAATATTATTATTATTATTAACGCGAGAATATGAGATTATATACAAAAAAATTAATTACAATTCATTATTCGATACTTTGTTATATTTATTGAACCTACTAAAGATATATTTATATTATATTCGAGTGGTCTATTTTTAATGGCAGATATAAAAATTAATTTAAAAAATATTTATTTAAAAATAAAATAAAGAACTTATACTAGATTATATAGTTAGTACAATTTACTGAAATAATAATTGGTCCTTTATATAAAACAAAAGTTCCTGTTTCTAACCTATGTATTATATATATATATAAGATACTATATATGTAAGTCATCTCAAAAGTGTTTTTTTTTTTTTTATAAAATGTCACAATATACAATATTTTTGTGGATTTAAATCGCCTCAATTTAAACCACGAAAAAATAAATAAATATAAAAGAACTGTCAAATGGAAAACGTTTTTAGCGGATTTAGAAAATAATGACGTTAAGCCGACAAAGAAGTATTAGATGCAGTGAAAGTGACTTTTTACTGAATTTGGAAATAATATTATTTGAGGCACTGATATTTAAGTTTATATAAATTAAAAAAATAATATTTAAATTCGATTCATAAAGATGAGTGTACATAACGAGCACTGCATATCTGAACATTGTGGTTTATTCAATTTTATTGTACTGGTATAATATAAATTTTACATATTTTATTAAATTTATTATACATATTTCATTATATTTGAGTTATTTTGTTAAGTTTATAGTATAATAATAATAATATAATACTCTATTGTGTATTGCTGTATTAGTATAAGCTGTAATGAATTCGAATTTTTGTGACGATGAAATTATTCAAAATTATTTTGTTTTTTAATTGACCTATATAATTCTTAAAAACATAAAAAAAAATTGTTTAAAATAATAAATAAAATATGTTAACAACTATCCAGTTTTAAGAAAATGTTTAGCTTTTTAGTAAATCAAGTTCCGTAATATAATTATAATTTATGTCGATACTTTATAGGATATAAGTATAATATTATAAATTTATATCATATTATAGTTTATTATTATTATAGATATAAATACTATTAAGTATTAAATACACATTTAGCCGGAAAATACGGCATAATATCCACTCTATATATTATTTAAATTGCTTAAAATATATGAAATATGATTTAGTGTTATACAATATTTTCACGCGCTCATTAAAATTGTAGTTTGAAACTTAAAAATAAAATGATGTTTCAAAAATGTTATCCTCTTTTGACACTTATGCTCGCTCAGAGGAAGTTTTTATCTACGCTCTCCACTCGCCTTTAATCCGGATTTTACCAAAATCTGCTGTGCCAGGTAAAATGTTTTTCTGGCCACGTCAAACGCCGTCGAAAAAGGCATACTTTGTTCGACTGTTATAGTACATGATGGGTACTCCTAGTCTTTATAGGCTATAGGCGATGGTTTTTAAGTTAAGCATTTCTCAACCGGAGACATTTCGCCTAACTATGGAACGACAAACATTGAAAGTTTGAACTGAAAACGTTAACCTAATGAATTTTCTTTTAGTATAATACTACCATAACGGTTGATGTTTGAAGTAGGTATCTATACTTATAAGGATAATAACTTCGCTGTCATGAAGTTGTCTATAAAGCAATATCTAAGTATTTATTAATGATTCATAATTACAATTTTTTATTTATTATCTATTTATTTTATAGTTGCTGCAGTATAGTTAATTTATTTATTTCTAGATAACATGTGAGTCTATATTGATGATATTGTATACTTTTTAATTGTACGCTAGTATTTAATTGAAGCCTAAAAATAATATGGTATAGTATAAGTAATAATTTACCTATTTAAAAAAAAATATGCATACCTATAAATAATATATATATATATATAAAAACTCTTTATAAACGCTAATAATACTCAATGTTGAAGAGAATAATATATACCTATATACCCATATATATATATATATACCTATTACAATATTATTATTATATTATAAGCTTACACGAAGTACACACACATATTGCTATATACCTATAGCGGCTGTCGGATGTCGTGCGCGTAATATTATCTTCTCGTCTATAACTACGACGTCCTATTCTCTCGCCCTTCATCACCGCAGTCAGGTATCGTCCCAGAATTTAATATAAACGACGAGATGATAATTATTTATAATATTATATTATTATATACACGCGGCCGTATAATACCGACCGCGATGACCGGCAACGGGAGCGCATTTCAACATAATATGATATAGGTTCGTATACATATATATATATGTTACATTATTATTATTATTCGAACCAACGGACACGTACACACTCGCGCACGGCAATATACCTACGATAAATACATCACATATATATACAGGCACGATACATAGTGCGTAACATTGTATACACACACGAATGATATCGAAACCCGCGCTGGAATACAATATAATGTATTATATTGTACAGTATAATAATATAAACCTACGTCTTTATCGCCGAAGACCATCTCCCGATGACAGCCGAACGCGCGTAATTACCGATAGCAGACGGACCATATATATATATGTATATAATACCCGTAACCGCTGCTGGTACGTCTATAACACACACACACATGTGAGTGAAGGTAGACAGGACGTATTAAAGGAGTAGGCACGGATAGTCGTACGCACATTATATACACGCGAGTACGGACCACGGTAGCCGGGTAAAAACCGGCGTATACCTTGTGTGTTATGACAGCCCGAGTTTTGGTGCGCAGTCATCGTGGCTAATGACTCCCGGTGGCGTCTTATTCATCTCTCCGGCGTCGTCTTCGTCGTCGTCGTCGTGACCGCCTCTCGCCGCAGACCCCAATCATCCGCGCCCGAGTCATATTATAGGTTAGGTATATACATTATATTATATTATACCCGTTGTTTATCCTCTTTATATATATATATATTATTATATACACGCGTATATAATATATAATATGCATCGCCACCGCACACACATAGTATTATAATAGTATAATACTATATAGGCCGCATGCAGAGAGGTAGGTGGAGATATGCGTACGTTATACGCTCTCGCATTGTACCTATATATATATATATATATCTGTGTGTGTGTGTGTGTGTATATCATATAATATATTATTATATATTCATAACAATATAATATACATACGTAGGTATATACGTCGCGCGTTGTGCAGAGTACGCGCGTATAATACATGTGTTTCGAGACGTGTACCTATACTGTGGGTGCAGGGTGATGGGAGGTGGTCACGGGGAACGGGGAAAGGAAAATCAAAAAAAAAAATCTCGTATCACGAAAAGATCTCTCGGCGACTGAATGGACGCCGCCGACGAATGCTGTTACCATTATTATTATTATTATTATCGTGTTAACCCGAAAGAAGTGGGTTTTTAATACCGTGTGCTCCGCCGAATGTCGTGTGACTATTGATGTACGAGAAATAAAAAGCTACACGACCGATCGATACGATAAAGGACAGAAATCAAAGTGTATTATAATATTATATAATAACATCAGATCGGATTCTGTGTGTATAATAAGTGTATCGTGTACGTTACCTATATATAATACGAGTATATTGAAAACATTACGCAATGTCTTCTAAGAACACTTTTACGTTTTCTTGCTGTTACAACCCGCGAGATTAAATTATTTTAACAGTGTGCAGTGATGTCCGAAATACACTATAATATATTGTACGATAACACAAAGATACCTATTAACACCTATTATTGAGATATTATTACGAATGTCACACTAAAATAGCATTATTAATTCCTGCTGAAATCGACTGTAAAATGAGTCTGATGCGCCAAAAAATATAGTTTATCATGATTTAGTTATGTGCGTGTTACAATTTACAAGCATACGTGAATTCGGAGTGAAGATCTAAGAGGATCCAGTCACTTATATAAACCGTGACAGTAAATGTTTTTTGGCATATTTTTGATTTCAGTGTCATCGCGTATTATTTTCGAACAGTTTTTGATGCGAAAATAAAAATGTAACGTGTAAGACGTACGTTTTGTTTAAGTTTACTATTTTATAGTATCATGCATGGTGTACCAATAATTAAGTACAATAATATGTACCTATATGTTTCGGTTACATTTACATAAATTGGCTGTTGAGGGGTTCAAGTATTGGTAAAAAAAAATTGCTATTGTTATAGTAGACCAGTACTTAAATAAATGCTTAATAGTGTAGCAGATAACATGCAGAAAACGCAAGGTATTATCTTAAAAAATAATCAATAAATTCTTTAAAAACCAATTTACGATCGTATAAATGTATAATAATACAAAATTAAAATACTTTTTATAACGATAGAAAATATATTTTAGTATTGTGCTTCTAATTATTTTGATTAGCTATTTAAAACATTAGATTTACGTTTTGTTTATTTGGATTGTTCAAATTGTTTAAACTCTTAACGTAAAAACGCGTTTAATCTATTATATTGATACACTATTGAAGCATTGAATATTAGTAGATTCTCATAATGTCGAATCTCAAGGGGAACAGGAAAAAGTTTGAGATATATATCAAAAATTTCGAGATATCGAGTTTTATTAAAATTCTTAAAAACATTGAAAAAATTGGTAAATAATTTGAATGCTTAAAATGCATAGTTTGAATACTAATACTAAATACATATCAATAACAGACAATAATGAATAAATAAACTTTATTTTTTTAAATCTATCACTATTAATTTTATTTCGAATTGTCGAGAGCAAAACACTATTGAGTGTAATGATAGTTTCAAAGGGATTTCAACGTAATTCGAGATAGCGACGTTCGACATAATACGAATTTACTGTATATCAGTTTTCCAAAAAAAAGTGTATAGGTGTATTTGTTCATCGCCTACACGAACCATTCAAGTTGCAGATATGTGAAATTATATATACGCACAATGCACATATTATGTAGATGATGATGTACGAAAGTGTCGTGCACACGTGCCATATAGCTATTATTGTTTCAAATGTCTGCAGTGTGTGCAAAGTCCTTCTATGCGTATGTATAATATAATATTAAGTAATCTGCTCACGATTTACGCAATTTCGTATAAATTATATTAGGCAGGTACATTGATGACATAAATTATAATATTATGCACGACGTGTCAGTACGCGCATTTATAATTTCAAAGCGGACGGAAAGTGTAAAAAAAAAAATACTACATCTTCAACGAAGGATGGTAAAATGTACCTGTATTATATAAGCACATTACTGTTTTATACGTGTATGGGTGAAATGATTTAGAGAGAAAACTTTTTTACAGCTCCAATTACGTATACCCTACGTATTATCTATACATGCACCGGCTCGAGCGCTGCAGTACTTTAAATAAATGCCGTAGAAAATATTTATATATTCATTCGTTACACCATAGTCATTAAAAAAATATATATCGCTATCCTTATAAATGACGGTGAAAAAAAAAGACGTCCTTATTGTTGAAATCACGCAGGATTTTGTCCGTTTTAAAGTTTTGCGCGCATAATTGATTCAATTATCCGTGGCGAGATTTCGTCCTCGCTTTAAAATGTTTCATTAAAATAATAATATTATCGTACATAGTTTGGACACCCGTGTCGTATGTGTGAAATGTTACAATGTAGATCGTCTGTAAGCGTTACTGCAGGGAACGTATTGATTTTCCTATGATTTTTTTTTTTTTTCATTAAAAACAAAGGCTTTCGAGTTCTAGGTCATTGACTTAAATTTACAATATACAATTATATTATTTTAACTAAGTTTGTTTTGAATTTTAGATTGCATTACATCGGAACATTGGATATAAATACCTATGTATATATTATAAATATTACAACATGGTAATATCATAACACATGTTATTGGTATCAATGTATCAATGGTTTTATGAAATGCGTGTATGAAGAGGGTGTTTTGTTTGCCGAGTGCTTATCCCATTGTGGATTTGTAGACGGGTTGTTTAAGATGTGCCTTGACGTGAAGAATTTTGAGTAATGTAGAACAATGTGTTCGGCCGTGAGAACTTCTCCGCCGTATAATTATGCAGGCTACATAGCTACGGGTTTTATTATTCGTGCTCGATAAGACACACACTAGTACAGTGTTGTAGATGAGTATGATACGTGTCCGATCTATGCTTTGGTGATAATAATATATATATATATATTTGGGAGTATATTTTATGACATTTGTTTATATATTTTTTATTATTTATTTGAGGTTTGGTATATAGATATCATAGCTGAAGTTCTAAAAAAATGTATTCCTCTTTCTTTCTTTGAAGAAGTATTAGCTCGATGCTCGATTTTCCTAAATGGTTTCTATATACGCGTAAAGAAGACTACTGACGACCTCATACACAATTACGATTCGTTCGATTGTCCTACAATTTGAAGAAATATCGTTACCGATTTTTTTCGATTCAACGATTATTATCTTTCGAATTTCATACACAACACCTGTTCCACCGGCGCCTTGAAATAGACCGAAAATCTGTCATTAAACGACTACTACTATAAGGTACTAATACTAAATTATATTATTTTATATTTTAACTTTTTGTCGTTTTAACGGTCGATGTTTGATTACAATTTATAATACCGTATTACTGTTATATTAAATCTTATATATACATATATACCATCTATACATAGATGAGAGAGAGAGAGAGATATAGAGAGATGTTATACTTATACAAGTTATACTGTATAAGTAACTGTATAGTAGGTATTATGGTGTACTGTGTACTGGTTCTTTGTGATACAATTCGTTCTAAAAACGTTGAAATACGCTACCTGTCTTTTTATCCTTTTAACGGACGCGTTCAGCGTCAACAACGTTGTATATAAAAATATTATAATACGTACTTCGGAGCACATAATATAAGTAGCAATATTATACCGACGATTGTTGTTTTTCTAGTTTTGTTATCAAATCCAAAAACATTATCATCGGCCGGACGATGTGCCGGTCGGAGTTATTAAATGTGACGCCGCACACCACATACGCATAGGTTTTATCGGTTGTACTTATTATAGGTAACATTCGACTCGGGCGGACGAATTTAATGTACATTAACGTACATATATTGTATTAAAGGCGTACAGCGACACATTTACACATGCGCATGTCCATTATTGTGTAGGTGCACAACACGACCCAGTGTATCCATGTGGAACGTTCAGACTCACGAACCGAATTCAGCTCTTAGACTCTTAAAAGGACTCTCGATAACGCACTATTTTTATACCGTTACTACTTACTATATGTATATATATATATATATTTAGATAAATTATAAGTATTATAATATGCATGTTACCGATACGTTCCAAGGTCATACGTCAACGTCTTAGCCCGAAGGTTAGGTCATCGTAAACGTGTAAGATGTGGTATATATATAAATATACGTGTGTTTGTGTAAATATATTATTAAACATACTTCGTGTACCTAATACCTGTGTCCCGAACGCACATAATACTATTATATGTACATGTATATTGAGTGTAGTGAACCAACAACAATACAGAGTATTACTTGATTTTATTATTTGTTTTGTGTGTAAGTTTTATAAGATTGAAATATTATTACCTATATTTAAGTAATAAGACGTGGTATAATAATATCGTATTGTAGCGGAGGAACGCAGTCACGCGCATAATGTAGATATTGTAAACAAGGTGATGTTCACAAATGTACATTACGCTACCGACACAAAAACGATCGTCTTAATACATGGTGTACCTATAGTCAGGTTTCGGGTGGTCTTTATTTATTGGGTAGGTTCATTTTTTATTTAATTTTTTAATTTTCGATTCTTATTATACGTAGATTGCAATCTTTTACCAATAATCAACATAATATTTCATAAATGAAAATTTTCCGTAAAATGCAAAATCAGTCCATGATTTATTCGATTTATTCGATCAAATTTTTAAATAACAAAGTCAATCATGTTTACTATTAAATATTAATGTTTTAATGTTTTTGAGATATTTAGCAAACTAACAAAATTACACCATTTCACGTAATACTGTGATTTTTGAGAATGTAATTGTTACGATGTTTCTTAATGACTATCATTCAGTCTATAATAGATACACTTTAACTGGGCCAACACGTTTAGTTTGCGCCTTATACGCTATAACACCAATATATAACCAATCGCACTATCACAATAGGTAGTATTGCACTTCCCATTATAGTAACAAGAAACTATAGTAACACGAAAAACGAAAACGATTTTGCACAATATATTTTAAATGTTTAGGTATAGCACAAAAAGTATTTTATGACCAACAAATACATTTGGATATAATCCATATAATAATAACAGCTATTAGCGCAACAAAATATTGCGACAGTAAATATTACTAATACAGTCATAACGATAAGCGAACAGATATTTTTTTCCACTGACATTAAAATAATAAGGCCCCCTTTATTTTACACGGTTTTTAAATATAATTAATTGGTTCAGTGTACAAGTATTTTGATTAACCGACTTGTCATTACAAGCACCGAGATTCGAGACACAATGATTGTCACTAGAACGCGAAACAGTAACGGAGATTAGGATAAGATGAAAGCCGTGAGGTAAGATGGAAATGGTAAGTTTAACACAAAAATACGTCATTACTAATCACACAATTTTGATGTAGAAATCTACGAAAAATACTTGTTCAGTAAGCTATGAAATTATTGCCGTTTAATAATTACCTATGGGATATCAATATTCTTTTGTTAGTGTAATTGTTATGATAATTACATCTAGTTTATTTTTCACTTATTATTTACCATATAACCATAAAGGTACAAGTTGGTAACATTAAAAGAACTAATGTCTAATACCGTATAAGTTAAAATAGAAAACTCACTTTGTCATAATATCTTATTGATCCATATTACTTATGTATACCTATGCGTGTTTTATTATTTTTATCTAAGTAATAAGTTACTACTTGTAAAGCAATAATATCATCACATACAAAAATAATACATTTATAGTATAATTACCTAGTTGTTTTTTACACTGTGATCTTCATCTTACCACGGCGATGGAAAAAACATGACGTTTTTGAACGTCAAAAAAAAAAACTTTTTAAAAAGTTACATATTTCAATTTTAAATTTTTTGTACAAGTTTGGAAAATATATTAGTATAGTCCAACATTTGTTAATATTTAAAATAAATACTAATACATAATATTTACGGTGGTTTATTTTACAATTTATTAAGTATTCCAGGTTCCCCTATATATTGATGTATAATATTATATTTATATTTTATACTTACTATAAATATATATAACTGGTGTAACAATCGTTACATCATTATTTATAGCTAATAAGCATAATATGTACAATATAGGTAAATATTATAGTAACATATATATTATACACTTAATATACATGCTGATCTAGATATTAAGTCTCCCCCCCCCCGGCAGTCCAAGGCAGCCCTACATTTTAATAAGCTGTTTTGTAAGTATGAATAAACTTTTATGTATTAACTATTATAAGACCGATCTTCATTTATTTGTATTATTAAAGATCCTAAATACCTTCTGCTCCCGAGCTCCGGTTAATACAGATTCAAAAGAAACTAACTTCTTCACTTCAATATAAACTTATATTTAACGGGTCACTTTCGACCACGATACACTAGTATATAATATAAATATATATATATTATTATTTCGATAAAAAAATAACCTACACATTCCGGTCCGATATATACACGTAGGGGAAAGTGTATGGAAAGAAGATTTTCATATTGTGTCGTCAATACACATATTATTTATATGTATATAAGTAGAGATAGAAAGACTCGAAAGTCGACTATACACATACACACACACACACACATACTATTATATAATATAATGTCTACGGTCGCCATTATGTTGCGTTGACTGCAGCGAACTGCGAAGCCCTCGACACGCGCGTTATTATCGGGGTTCGCCGACATATATATATTATTATATACAAAGGGCCGGGGTGACGAGAGGGCGCAATGTGTGGTTTATTCTGGACCATTAGGTCTCCAAAGCCGATTGTGCCGTTTGTGTACCACACACTGTATAGTGTATAACATTATATAGTATGGACTATGTATAATATATATATAAGAGTGCACGAGATGACTCGATGAGAAGGGTCGCCCATTCGCTCGTTGTACTTTTGCACGAAATCGGAGGGCACCGCGCATACATCAACGGCTATATGTATTATATTATAATATTATTATGCGCAAACGTTATTGGTTATATATTGTGTACTATATTGTAAAAATATATTTTATAGTACATTATAATTTACAATATATTCAATATTGACATTCTCGTCGGCTTCGATTTCATTAAAATGTACATCACATAGCGTACAAAGGTATACGCACATGATTATTACAATAATCATAATAATATGCGCGATGATTTAATATATATATATACCAAAAACGTAGGTATAATACATAAATAAGTGTTTTATACAACGAAACATATAATAATATGACTATTGTGTGCACCCAATATTAAAAACCTGATTAATGAACTGTTTAAAATCTCTGAAAATAAAATATAACTTATTTTAAAGTAAATTTAAAAATGAAAATAAATTACACACTTAATATTTCTATTGTAATAATGATCAGGATAATGATAAAGTTTCCATCGTAATATAAAATAATGAACAATAAGAAATAGATTAATACGATCAATCCAAATGCATAGTTCCTCTTTCTCTCTGTACATGCGGTATGTGGGTATCTCTATTAACATTTTAAATCTTATCTATGATTCAAATAGTTAAATTATTGTGTTAAGAAGACAATTTTAAAAATATATCGCTGTACTTTAAATTCTTGACTCTTGAATCCTTAACCTACAATCTACACAAAGGTTTAATTTTTCGCGACCTTTAATCTAAACTATAACTTAGGAGTTCTTAAGTACAGACCTTATCAAATATAAATACGCAAATAAACTAGGACGTAAAAATATTTGATCATCTTATAGATCATATGACAAAAATATCGACGTTTCATAAAACATAATTATTACCATATATAAATTATTGAGCTTTGTTTCGTATTATTTTCTATTCGATGGATACATAACACCTATTGTATTAGTATACACATTTATTTTTATTGATTGAAGTTCAAATTCTACTCAGAATCTGAAAAAAAAAATATGACGCATTTATATACATGTGGGGTATAGTAGTGAAAAGATCGTTTTGGAGTAAACAGAAATCATAGTCAATATCTCAACTTTGTGGTAACGGGTATTGTTGGAAAAGGCCAAAGGAAAAGTACACTTTTAGCGGAAACGTTTTAATACACACACAATACATGACGTGTTGTAATCATACTATAAACACTATAAAGTATAGTCATAAAGATTACGGGTACGAGTATAAGTAATGTGTATAAACTATGTATATATATATATTATATAATATATACTTAAATATATACATACTTGTGTGTGTGTACCTTGTACCTACACAAAAATAAACGCTGCGTTGTTATGTGGACGTCATCGTGACATCGGTGTGGTGCGTACACACACACATATATGGTATGTATTAACATTTGTGAAAAGAAAAATCAAATTACACCGCGTGTCATCTGCATAATATTGTGTTGTATATATAAGGGAGTGTAACGAGCGGAAGACGTCGTTTTACGCACCGCGAGTGGGGGTAGTGGGCATCGAACGTTTGGACAGGATAACGTCCACGCGTATTGGCGTCTATTATAATTGTGATGATTGTGACAGTAATGAATAATAATAATAATAATAATACGATGTTATAAAAAAAATCTTTATTTTTACCGAGTGAATTCATAAAAGTTCGTAAACAATATTCGACTATGATCAGTGGCGGACCGGACGACCGGAACACAGGGAAATTTTCCGATGTTCGTATAAAATATATATTTATATTATTAATATTATTATTGTGAAATTATAAATAAAAACATATTATCTAACAAGTTGTAATAAGCATCCATACGTATAAGGCCGTTATTATTACTTATTATACCGAAGGTCTCTAAAATTACGATTTTCACGTGCTGTTTTTTTCTCCCAGTCCTCCACTGACTATATGTCTATATAATACTTCTTTTTGACCCATATGGCCATAAAATGATACTATACTGTCTATACTCGTCTACTTCTAAATACCTATACAGCTAATACACAGCCCACCTTGAGCACAGGCAGTACAGCACTGCATTTGAATAATGTTGTCTACACTATTATAAAGATGAAAATTGTTTAAACGCGTTTATCTCAGAATCTATACCTATACGTTTGACTAGGGTTTTAAAATTTCATGAAATTTATTTTCTTGAAATATTTCATTGCAATGAAAAATAAAATAAAAATTGTTATATCTTAAAGTTTATAATCACGTCAACTTGCAAGTGAAAATGTTCAAAAGTTGGTTTATTGTGTGAAACAAAGAAAATATGAATAATAAATAATAATAATAACCAATAAGGATCCAATTAATAATACAAGTGATAAATATCAAAAATTTATAGTGCATATTTTTGCATATTTACTGTCAATATTTTCTGTATATAATCAATTTGTTATTTCTAATCAACTATAACCGAACACATTTAAAAAAAGAAAAAATATTTTTCAATATTTCATTGAAACATTTCAAAAAGAGTGAAATTTTCAAATTTAGAACCCTACGTTTGACTGATAGGAATACAGGAATATTACGTTTTTTAGTTCACAAAAATCGAAAACTGTTTTGTAGATATAAATGTATAATATACTTAAGTATAAAATTACCATTGGTTGTAGAAATTAAATTTAAAAAAAATGGTATTTAAACTTAAGACTCTAATCGAATCGCCGTGCGTTGCTCTATCATAATATAGCCGATAAATAATATTTAATTTATTGTTTGTTATTCAAATGAGCAGCAAAAAAACAATATTCTCATGGTTTTAGCTTATGTATAAGCAATAAGCTCAAAAACTACTCTAAAGATTTTGATGAAATATACCGAAATAGCGATGTATTTTGTGTTAATTATTCATTTTTTGTATTATATTTTCAAAAATTTACCAAAAAACTAAAATATTATCACATTTTAATCAAAAAACAAAAATTTCAAATACCTATCAACAACATAAAAAGAAAACCAAAATATTTTTTATAATTGTATCATGACTCATACCCATTTATCTAAGTATTTGGTGAAAATTTCAAGTCTCTACTTTAATTACCACGTGCATAAAAAAATAAATAAATAACATCAAAATAGCAATTGATTTATAAAAAATAAAAATAAACAATAATTGAGTAATATTGTAAGCAATATAATTTTTTTCTCATAAGCTATTGTTTTTTAAATAATATATCAATAATATTTATATAATATTCATATATTATTATTTTATATTTTTGTATATATATTTATTGATGTGTATACTAACAATAGAATAATCACCTTGTATTATTCTGTTTAGTATATGCACAGTACCTATATACATATTACAATTATATAAATGTGTGAATAAATAGGATGACAATGATGGCGTGTAAGCTTCCTCACCACCTGCACTTGCTGAACGACATAATAATACATCGTCCAAAAGTATGATTTATTATGGGTGGATTGTTTTTTTTTTTTTATTATTTTTGTGGTGTCCCCGCAATAGGTGTTATCCACATACTAAGCGAAAATGCGCTAATGCCGATTAGCTATATTGTAACGGTACAATACTGATTTATAAAGTTTACAGATACCACATAAACTGCACTTCCTCGCGCATTACAGTGTTAAAATTGAATTTAAATAATACAAATATTTAATAAGCACACAATATACTATGCATACATCGTATTTGGTTTTAATTTTATTGTCACCGTATGGCATTCGCTCATTTCCAGCTTATTACCTACAGTGTTGAATTTAAGTGTGTCTAAATTAGCGTCTAGAAAGGTAAGCGAGATGCAGACGCCGAGGGATTTGTATTTGTCTCGTCATATTATAAGTCCGGATAGTAAAAATTGGTTAAAATATTCCAGGTATCAGGTTTCGTATGTCGGAGACCGCGTAGATACAAAAATTTGCGGGTTTCGGGTTTCACGTTTGAAACCGGTAAAATTGTTTACAGATTTCGTGTTAGATACCGGATACAATTTTGTTAAAGGGTTTTGAGTATGAAATCGGAAACATATTTTCGTAGGTTATGAGTTTCGTATTCGAAACCACTGTTTGTAGAATTTTTCACGTTCAACCCGGTCGATCCGGATACAATTTTGTTTAAGGATTTTGGGTTTGAACCGGATAAAATTTTTTGTGGGTTATGAGTTTCACGTTTGAAACAGAGTGCAATTGTTTGTGGATTTCACGTCGAATACCAGATACGATATTGACTGCGGGTTACGGGTATTAATATTAAAAAATGGATTTAGGGGAAATGTTTTTGAGGGTTTCAAATATAACGTATTCCAAAACCTGGTAAAGTACTAAAATTGTTCATGGGTAATGGGATTTTTAACCAAAACTTGATAGTATTTTTTTATAAGTTATCCGCTTTTACTGTCTGAATTTATTTATGCTACGAGAATAACGAATTTAAAAGCATTAATATCCAAAATTTTTAATTTTTAATAGTTTATATGTGTTCCAACACATAGATTATGATCAAGAATTGTTGTGTTTGTTTAATAAATTTTAAATACAAAAAAATGTAATTTACAATTATACAATTTAAACGTTTAAATTCTACACTGTTTATTTACTATAATTATAAAACTATGTTATTATATTTATCACGTATCGCAAGATTAATAATTAATACTCAGTCGAAATACCTTCACGTGTACGCCAAAAATCCTTTTTTTTATGTCTAGAACGACTAGAACCACTCGCTCTAATCATGAGATGTCTATTGAATCTGTCCAAAATGTCGTAATCAGTTCATCCCTATTCACTAAAATTAGTGACTAAACCCCTGAAATATTCTAGTTGCTAAACTATTATTTATAACCCAAGTTTGGCATTAACAATAACGCTCTAAAGTCTAATGCATCTAAAATAAAATTGTCACGATATATTAATTGCATTTAATAATATTAAACTTTCCTGTGCACGTTACCAGAAGTTCTATACCCGAATAGCATCTTCGATATTATAAGTAACTTATTATCAAGTTTCCATCGTATTTGGATGTATTTATAGATACAGAAAAATTACAACATTAATACTATTAATAAGTGTGAAACTTCAAACTAATACTTATATAATTATTCACTATATCTACTATAGTAAATTCTTTAAAAAATCTAAATATATTTACATATCTACAAAATACATAAAATTATCGTACTTGCGGTTTAGGTATACCTTTTATAACTTAACAGTGACGACCCAAACTTATATTATTTTAATGTCTTACTAATTACTATCGAGTAGGTTTAGTAACACTACTGTTCTATAACTTAAACAGTTTGAAAACATTGAGGTACATAAAATTATTTTAGATCTTTTTAAATATGGCAATAGGTGATGTATGCATCTATGAAACCAAGACGGTGAAAATGTTAAATGTAAATCTTACACGAACAAAATGAAACTAATATAGAAGTTAAAAAGAGTATAGGTATCAGAAAACTTTTAGAAATTACTAATTAGGATAGTTATTGGAAAAATATAAATATTGAAATATTTATAATTAATTAGTTACTAAAAATTATTTGGATTTAAAATAACGTTTATTGTTGCTTCGTTTATTTTTGGTTGTAATTTTTTTTTTTACTTTTACTTTTATGTTGGTTTCAATGTTAATACAATTTATTATTATTTTCTGACAGTTAATTTTTTCAAAAATGTATTTTATATCAACCATCTGATTTTTTCACACCGTGTTCTCGGGTTCTGGGAAAAAAATCCAATTTTTTCCAACATTACCGATATTTTTTAGATATTTACCGGTACTTCGTTTCCATTATTTGCAAACAGTTATATAGGCACTGCTGCGTGATATAGGACGTGAATCGTAGTACACGTGGTCCGGGATCACGTCATTACGGGACGTTTTTATAATATAATATTATCCGCTCGCGAGTAAATGCATTTGGGCGATGCGTGTCAGTACGTCTCACAGTGTAGGTGATATTATATAGCTATAACTGCATTACTATGTGCGTGAGCCAAGTTCATACGGATCTAACCGGATCCGGAAGAACGTCGCACAGTGTCACGGGTCAATATTATACGGATAGTGAAGCTGCCGCGTTCGTGTGTGTGTGTGTATGTTGTAAGGGTACGATGGCGATAATTTGCGGAACACGATAGGCGTGCCCCGTCACTGGATGGCGAGGGGGCGGCCGGCCGACCCGCCGACCCGCCGACCGGCGCCGGTCTCGTGTATTATTATTATTGCTATCGTCATCGTGTTGTTGTCGTTACGCTACCGGCGGACTGTTTTTGCCGGACGACTTTTACGGACAGATCGCGCACCGATTACCTACTATGACGATAATATTTTAATCGTGTGGCTTTGGTGTACGTCGTACATTTTGAATTATTATGGTGTAAGCTATTCAGACGATATTGAAAAATTACATGGTATTGAAAATATTCTTTTGCTACGATATAAGATTTCGACGACAAAATAGAAGTAACACGGTTCACCACGTGCGTGAACCTGTCCAAAGTAGTGATTATTATTTTAATTCAATAAAACGTGAATTACAAAAAGTCGAAGCCCCGACCGTATCATCAAATCCTCGATAGAGTCCAAAGTATGGAATTAGAAATAGTGAAAAGTGTGAAATACAAATAGTTGTAAATCACTAAAATGAGTTTCAAAATATTGGAATTTGTCCGGAGTCTACAGAAAAAATTAAGTATCAACTACAGGTGTGCCTACGTCGGTTTCCTCGTAAATAATTTATTATTCGATGCAACAGATAACGGTTTCAGGTATGCACGTACTATAGTTGAAGTTTACCGGATGGCCGATAGGTATTCGCAGTTTTTTTAGCTCTAAAAGCTGATGTGATTAAAAAAACGAAATGTAAGTGAGCTGATGATAATGTTCGCCGGAGTTGTTACGTTTTTGATAGACGTTTTATGTAAAAGAAAAACGTCATAGGTGTACACGAGTAAAATACGTCAACCACGTTTTGATTTCTACCTCAAATTTTATGCTCGAAAAACGTATGCTTATTGTTCGTATTCGTTCTGTGTCGCTACAGTAGTCGACCGGTTTAAAAAAAGTTTGTTTTGATTGGAAAAATGTGTTTATCACTTACATCATGTGCATCGTCATGCAGATGTGCGTAAAAATTCGGTGACTTTTTTTTAGTTTCTATCATTTAGTTTCCTCGGCTCGAATACTTCTGTGTAATATGTCAACGCCGCGCTCTCTATGTACATAAACTATGTATATATAACACATGACGTCACCGTCATCGCATCGTGTACAGGAGCAGCATACGGACGATAGTTACACGCGCTGCAGCAGCACAATATATATTATACGAACAGAACTTGTTGGGATTATTGTTTTGATATATATATATATAAATATAAGGTCGAGATTGAACGACGTACAAAGAGGGTCGTCGTATACATACACCCCCTTGGCCTCTGCTTTCGCCTCCCGAAAACCACTCGCATCGCGCGCAATACTACACATATATGTATATATTACTCCCGCTCACGTGCAGCCCGACATTGCCGTAGCGCACGCGACGCTCTTATAATAATATGTAAACGAGCAAACATCAGCGCTAAAGTTATTTCGGATGATTGATAAACAGTCGTGTAAACGAGAGAGGCGCGCACACACTGTGTTGCCAAATTACGAAGCGTTTTCAAAGGGATCCACAAATACCAAAGGCTCTAACACGCGCGTGTATACAGCTGATTGACAGGACGTGTTAAAAAATAAAAAACGGAGAGAGAGAGAGAGAGAGGAGAGATAAATTGTGTATACATATATACCTGCCTGTATGTTTAAAAGACTTTAAATATCGTGTTCCGACGCGGTGCAATTGAATCACGCACGTTTCGAAAAACTATATACGCGCAGTTCATACGGTTTTTGATTATTTTTCCTTTCGAGGGCGCTTTGGATATTATATAAAAGCCGATGTCCAATATCAATATGATGCAAACTGTGGAAAATCTCGATTGTTATCTGAGGCGGAAAATCCATCACGAGTTATTCAAAAGATCTATACACACTAACAATATGCACTCTATAAATATTTATGAAAATATTTTTAAAAGTAGGTACCTACTTAGTATTTAAATTATAAACTCGACCGTACGATAATTTGTCTAATAATATCATATATTCTTCCCCGAATCAATACACTTAAATATGGAAATCGACAAGTTGTAAAAAAGTTGTAAGAATAACGATAGACTAGTTGTAGTAATAATTATTATTGTTATACTGATGCCAATACCGTTTTAAAGTACTTAATTCATTTTATAGAATTTACATTAGATTAAAAATATTAATTCAAGGTTTATTTTGGTGATTAGGTTGCATACGTTGTCAAAATCAGGAGCAGAAATAACGTTCAATATCAATCCTCAAAAAACGAATAATTTTTTTATACAAGAAAGTTAAAAATAAATATCATGTTTATTCTAAGCAAATAGATACGTTTAAAATAGCGGAAGAATATACTTTAATTATAATATAATATATACATCAATAAACCTAAATAAAAAATATTTCATTTTAAGCATAACATAATACTAATAATTAAATAAACCATAGCTCAAGCAAAATGTATAATATTCATACGTTATTATTTTATTTACTACAACTTGTATTAATATTTTTTACCATGATAAATAACACGATGTTCGAAAATATGTTTTTTCTTATATGAAAAGTTGTTTTTCATTTTTCCACGCTTCTATTTATTATTATTTACAAAACATATCATTCCTTCAGATTCAAATATAAGATTCCATATGTACATGTTTTAATGGTTTTTAATTTGTGAATTCGTCTTATAAATGGATTGAAAATAATGTTGAAGTGCTTTAATGCAAAATGAATCTTTTCTATTGTTACGAGTTTTGAGTAGAAAGTACATAATATCAAATCTGATGGTGAACAATATAAATAAAAATAAATAAATCGAATGGTATCATTATTTTATGTCAAAACGTTTTTTTTCTGGCATTAAAAGATGATTGAAAAACAACGTTTTATTCAAAAAGTTCCTTTTTCAATGTATTTTTTGTAACAAAACATTCTTTTTCTATTTTACTTTAAAATGTACCTTTTCCAATATAAACCATTTGCCTCATATATCAATTTAATGCATAATGTGCTATTTCTTTCAATATTTGTCAAAATTCTCCATTTTTTTTTACTCAGAAAAAGCTCTTTTCCCGTAAATTTGTAATGGGCGATTCAATGCTTTTTTTTTCAAAATAACTTTTATAAAAATATTGAAAAAGTTTATATTTAATTAATATTTAAATAATTTAATTTTAAATAACATGTGTATCACACATTCAATGAAAATTCTACATTATTCAAATTTTAATAACATAATGTATTAATCTTTTTTCAAACGTAATTGCAAAGTAATATATTTAAATATTATTCTAAAATCCCTATCGAACGAGAATTTTTAAGTAAGTAAATTTACCGAAATATTTTATAAAGACGAGACAGTCGCAGAGTTTAGTTGCAGTTTTCCGGTTTCCGGTGAGTGACAGTAATAATGATAAATCAATACACTGTAGTGACCACCTAAACACACACGATGGTACCAATAATAATAATGTGCAATATCAATATTAATATTGTTTATGTTGTAAGTAAACTATATTACCATACTATAAGCAATGGATATTTGTCACTCAGCAGCCGCGACATGAAAGAGATTGGCTAATATTACTGATAATTTTATGAAGCGCACGCGTGCGTTACGATTTGTTTCCTATAAAACACGTAAAAGGTTTCCTTAAACGAGTAGAGTTTTAAAAAAAGAGTATAAAAAAGATAAAAAAAAAAAAAAAAGAACGGAAAGGAAAAAAAAATGATTTTTACAGTCGGACTGGCATTAATATTATGTCCATTGTCCATCATATAATGCCACCCTATTAAATAACATATATGTACAATATACGTATATTATAACGTTGTTATACGCTACTGGTCCGAACAACAGTATATACTTACAACAGGATGATTCGTTTAATCAAGGTCTACCTCCACACTTATCATTTCATCAGTCATTATAAAGTTTTAATGGGCGGATTAAAGTGTCAGTGCTCAAGGCTAGTTCCCGCAGATCCGTGATGAAACACTCGGCGATTATCTTAACTTCAAATGCGCAAATATCTGCGACTGCAAAGCTGTTTACTGAATATTCGATGTTTATGTATTTATAGAAAAATGTTCTACTCAAGAATAAAAACTAAGACATTAGCTAGGTATATATGTTTGTATAAGTAATATAAATACATTATACATAAACCATCATGGCTGCAATAAAGTACTTTCGATTTTTATCACATTTATAAAAGCGTACAATTTATTATGTAAAGTGATTCACCTCATCATTTCATTCGTTAACAATGCTATTTTGTACATTTTGATTTTTTATAATTTTATAATAAGTATTGCGGCGATATGAACTTATTTTTTTTTTTAAATAAGAATCACTATTCTTTACAGAAAATTACCAAAAAACTTTTTTAAAAATTCCGATGCATCAAAATTCAAATAAGTAGTTTTGAGTTATTAAACTTCATGTACTTCTATACCTTTTAAGGATAATAATGTTTGATAACAATTTTACATAAAGTATAAATGAAATTATATTTGTAAGTACATAAAATAGATTATACTTTGTTAATTTTCAAAAATAATTAAATGCTAATTTATAATTATCCATGTCTTCATTAGTTCAATGTATATTATACTTCGTACAAAGTATGATAAAAAATCATCCATTTAAAAAATTCCATCAAAAAATTATTCTTATTTATTTTTTTTAAATTTTAGTAATATCTCAGATTACTTAAAGGCATAATATGATGTATTTGAAAAACAGACTAACCGTGTCCAGAAACTTCACGATTAAAAAGTTAATATTTGAGCAAACTTATTTTTAGATGGAATATAATAGGGTAGGGGTAAGTGTGTCTTTTGATTCACCGTGTATGGTGATGTGATTATAAATATATAAATTTACATAGATATTTATATTTATACGTCATATACCTATATATTTATTGTTATTTTAATGTCTTGCAAGTTGCAGTTGTAATTTTGATGCATTTTTTGTTGCAAACTACATTATTATTATTATTATTATTACCATTATCGTCATTGTTATTATTATCATGATCTTTATTATTATTACGTTTGGACGTCGACCACAATTGCAGCAGCTCACCGCGGCATTCGTAAAACGACGATGAGTACCTATGGGAATATACATACGACGTTGAAATCGACGACAATGGAACATAATTCACGTACTCTTGTCCCATTATAGTCAATATGATGGTGTGAAAAACCGCAAAAGACCTTTGCCGGCCGACGACGGTCCTTCCTCGTGCACAACCTCGCGCGACGGACGATCGTGCAATGTCACGCACAGTCCTAGTTTAAGTACGCTCAAACCCGACAATAGATACCTACAATTACGATAATATAATATTACTTACATACATATATATTATAAATTGTATTCAGCATGAGTAGGTACTAAACTTCTATACGTTGTATTATATATGTGTGTACTATATAGTCTAACAGTGTACATAACATTATTCACCAAGGTAATTCCAAATTTTTATTTTCATCGTGCATTTATTTAAATTTTTATGTATACTATATAAAATACCATTATATTTTCAATTCTTAAAAGATTTTTTTATGAAAAATAACCCTTTTTTTACTGTTTTTTCAGATCGATTCAACAGTTATACATTGAAATTTGAATGTATATAGTTTCCGGGTTATTGAATATTATGTACAGACGATTTTCCATATAGTAATGGGTTTAAAAATATTAAAATAATTAATAATAATAGGAAAGTATTAATGTTTTATAATTAGTAAGAACATCCCAATTGTAGTAAGTAGGTATTAGATTCAATATCATATTTATTTGATATTTTTTATAAAACCATTTTAAAGAACTATAATATCATTATCTTTATAGTAAAATCATTTTAATAACTCAGAAACTACTAGTTTAAATTGTACTTAGATACATCACTATTTTAAAAACAAAATATCTACTTAAAAATATACAGTAAAAAGAATGAAAAACAAAAGTTTGTGTTAGTATACAGGCAACTCCGGAATGGCACACAAATCTTTATATATTTAAAAATATGGTCTTTGAATACAATGAACTTTAAATTCCAAAAATCAAATCTTGAAAATTACTTTTTGAATGAAAAAAGATGATGATCATGTTCGATAAATCACTCGGTATATAGACAGTTGGCATTATGGTAGGTAGTACCTACGCAAGATGATATATTTTTTTAAGAGCATCTCACTCATTTTTATCCATCGATTTGTGTACGAATTCATTTCGAAAGAATCAATTTTTTATTATTGTTTTTAAACTTTGTTTATTGACTGTACCGGTTTTTTTTGTTATATTTTATCGTATGTATTTGTATGTTTTTACTTTTTCTAAACCACCTGAGTTTTCAATTTTATCCCTACACCAGAGATAAAAATTTTGCTGAAATATAAACAATAACATATAAATATTTGAACCACATTTTCATATACTAAACTAATGATTTCTTATTTCAAAGTATAAATTTCAATATTCGTGCATATAAAATATTATGTTGCATTTTTTTAAACATTTCTTAATGATTGAGAAATTAAAAATATGCGTTGCCATTCAAAGAAATATTTAATAATATAATGGCCAATTACAGCAATAAATAACTATAATAATTAAGTACACATAATAAAAATGTTCTTTATAAAAATATAAACATTGATTGGGATAACAATCATCAGCATAATTTTACAAAGATTAGGCTTAAAGAAAAGATAAAATAAAATATTTTAATTATTAAATTCCGCGTCATGTTTGGGTATGTATAATACTATTTTTCGTTGTTGTAACCGTATATTTCATAAAATACGTATAAGTTATAGGTATAGTTCATGAAATGGAAGTTATTTTAATTAGTCGTGTAATATTTTTAATTATATTTACATCATATGAAATGTACGTATAATTAACTACAAATATTAATTCGAATATTATAAAAAATAACGAAAATTACGAATATTAATTACATATTATCAATAATTAATTGATCTTCGTGAAATTGAAATAACTACTTATAATTTATGCATCGAATTTCATAAAATAAATATTTATTTCAGTGTGACATGAAAAGTAAGTACTTACGATTACACTATGTATTTGTCATTACATAATGTATAACTTACAACGTGCCGTTGGTAGTCTCATCTCCAAATTAATAAAGTTTCCGCAGCTCACACATAGATATACCTGCGCGGCACGTCGGTAACGATCGATTAATATTATAATGTAATTTTTGTATTCATAGAGCCTAAGTCGAAATTCTACGTACAAGTGTATACAAACGTATCATATGAAATAATTTAACTGTGATTGTATGAGTATTAAACTATTTATACGTATATTATATGGCTGTAGTGTATAGTACGTAGGTACAATGTATCACGCGATATAGATATACGTAGTAAACGGTATTTCTTCAATTCTGTGGCGTAAATATATTGGCGAGTTCTTTGATAAAATGTACTTAAGAACCGATAAAATGATCTTCAATTATGAATTATTATAGTTTTTGTTTAAAAAGTTTAAAATTGCAGGCTCTTACACTGTCGTAAAATCAATATTACTCTGGAATAAAAATCATATTAAATTATAACGATGCATGGTCGAATTATTATAGTTTTATATATAGATACCTCTATACACCTATATTGTATTCGTGCAAATGTGCGGTTTACATTAGTGTATAACGCACAGCGCTACAAACATGATTACCGTATCTATATATAGTTTAGTTTGAACAGCTTTTAAAAGTTTACCGAAGCTAATAATTGTATTAGCATGCTAATCAGAAAACTGTTTGTTACTACTCGTGTATTCAGATTAAATTCAAATTCACTTGGTCGAAAATGTGTATATAAAAAAAAAAAAAAAAAACCGGAACACGGACACAAAATAGTTTTCTGGGTATTATATAATAGGTACTTACTAGTTTTTGTTTTTTAACGATAAGTTTGTTATCGCTAACGACAATGATAACTTGTAGTAACGCGCATTAGTTTTTAAGGCGGTTGCGATTGCCGTATGGTCATCGTGACGTATATTGAAACACTATACATTGCGATCGAGATCTACCCGTTCAGGTGGAGAGCGAACGAGCTACGGCGGTCGTCATACAAGACGTATATCGTTTGATTTTTAACTCCGTCAAGCTGCATACCACCGGTGTACGATGGATGGTATGTGAGAACAGAGCAGTTGTATATTATACGAAATATACAGGTAAAACACAATTGGACATTTTTGTATTGATAATTTTCTTAGCTTTTTTCGTAATTTCGCCGTCAACGGCAGTATCAGGATGTATAATGTACATATATATATATGTATACACACAGTACGCGAGTGCGGCGCGCAAGTCGCACACGGAACACAATATTACCTAACCTACGTAGCACGTATATAGTTAGAAGTACTGCATATAGGTAGGTGTAGGTACTACTTGTACATAATATACGTTTTATATGCATATATATATATATATATATATATACAGGGTGGGCGTACGCGTAGAGCTAAGTGAACAGAAAAATAAAAAATAACCCGACCCGTGTCGAGATAAGAACACGCGAGAAGTGCTATAAAATATACACGAACAGGAGCGTATACGTTTCCTTTTTCCACTACACACGCGCGCGCGCGCACACAGGTATTGCGGGTATAATAATACTACGCTGCTGTATTTTTGTGTTATTATTATTATTTATTTTTTTTTCTACGATATTTATTTCCATGATGAATTGCTCGCACGCCTCTCCGTGGTCCGGTCGCCGCTTCCTGTGTTTCAGCAACACCTACCCGAAGTCGTGTACGAGTGTGTGTGTGTGTGTGTTGCGGGCGATATATATATACCGCGCAGGTTTAAACCAGGCGTGATAATAAATCGTCCGGCCCGGTAAATTATAATATTATCGTGCCCGTATACATTATAATATACGCGTACACCCTTTTCATTGCCATGTGATACCATCGGCGCCTCTAGGATAAAAATATTATTATTATTATTATTATCGTAAGGATATTAAACGCAGGTATACATACATACATAATATATCTTGGCGGCGAGTTCTCAACGTCCTGTATAAGGTGGTTCACCCGAATTTATAGTGATATACGTACGCGCACGTATAAATGACTAGTGTATATTATAACGTGTGATGTTGTCTCGTGGTATGCACGCACCTAATACCGTGACCGAAATTTGAAACGCGCGCGTATAAATAACATAATGTATAAAATAAACGTCGAGATATATAAACAGATACGTTTTGCGACGAAATTGCGGGTAAAAAAATTGTCGATTACCACCTACAGCTGTTTATTGTTATTAAATATATGCGACGAAAATAAAAATTGTTTCGGTACAGCGTTATAATATTATAGCTGGCCTAGCTGTTGGAGCAATCATACGCGCGCCGTCGTGCCCGTAGTTGCATTCAGACCGCAGCGGGGTACAACAGCAATAATAATAGTAATATTATGAGCAAGTAGTTAGTGAATATTATATTTATACAGTCATATAGACAATCTTTTGCAGTGCGTTCGGATTGTTTTATTCGGTCACCGCTGTCACACCACACACTTGTTATATAGTATAATATGTACTTCCCGTTTAATGTTCCCGCACAAACACGCGAAGCCGTGTGTTTTTATCGTTACCGCTGTTCTATACACTATTATACACTATTATAGTGTGTGGCTATTTGTGCTGTCGAGTAGAACAAATATTAACATAACATGAAAAAAAAAATTGAAGGAACGATTATATGTTGTACAATAATATGGAGTCGATTGAGATTTATGTATGCCGATGACAACATGAACGTTTAAAAGGGTATATAGAGACTATTTACGTACACCTATATCTGTATAGGCGTACGGTTTATAAGAAAATATGAACGTTATGTTGTGCTGTAAAAATATGTACTAAAAATCATTGAAATTTCAAAAAATTATAAAATTATAAAGTGCACTGTACAATAAGTATAATTAGCCGTCATATTGTGTTATATTATGTATAAAATAAATGAAATACATAATATATGGACGGTTTGACGATAATACGAGTTTTGGTGGACGGAAGTACCTCCCAACAATGAATTTTAACGAGTTGTCCATATATGAACATGAAATAATATTGTAATTTTATTCCGATTACGTTTTAATAAAGTTTAACACGTGCGCGTTAACTGACAGTAATGGAAATCGGCTTACGCCTGTTGAATCGTTTTTATTTCATTTAAGCACCGCGCGCACCTATACATAAATATTATATTATAATTATTACGATTAACGATATATATATATGTGTGTGTGTATATTATTTACTCTCTCGGCATTCGCATCAGATACCATAATGTGCCCATGTCCCATATGTTCGGCGACAAAGAAATAATAGTCATATTGTATAATATGTACATACCCATATACTATACCTATATATATATTATACATGCGTACATAGCTATGCTTATATAGCTTATAATGCTTATATATTCGTGCACAAAACCGTAGTTACTAGTTATGTATACCTACAGGTGGGTTGGGTACACCGTACACGTCGTGATCGTTTAACTATACAACTAAACAGATGTCATATTAAATTACTCGCAACAACATATTATACACTAAAGTTACATACACTTACCTGTATTATATTGAAAAACCGTAAAATCAAAATCAAATTGCTCGTTACTGCAAGACCCGAGCAGCAAACGGATAAATAGTTATAATATGTATTTCGTAATCTAATTTTGATTTTACGAAACATTTCGTACCTAATCGTAAATCCGTAAATAATGTGACTGTAACATTTTATATCAATCAACATATTATTCCAAACAAAATAAACATTTATAATAATTCTAGACATGGATAAGTATGATATAATACTTACACTATAACTAAAATTAATAAATTAATATCATGTATGATCTCCTAAAGAACACTAAATTGATAATAAATTAACAATAGTACAATACTAATATAATAAGTAATAAACATTAATTTGTATCGATAAATTACTTTATTTTTTTGTATTATTTGTGACGATAGAACGTAATGTTTTTATCAGTTTTACAGTATTATTTTATAGTGTTGAGAATTTATCCGACTTTTAGTGAATGTACCTAAACCAAAATCACAGATCATGTAGGTATATACCACGTGCTGTAATTTTCTATAGATGCATCTAAAAAAAAAATTATAATATTAATTAGTTAGTTTTTATATTTGCATAGATACATTCTAGAAAAATATTTCCGCGCTTTACATTTACAATATTTATTATAATACATATTATATATATATGTGATGGACATTCTCAATTATTTTCCATTACACACAACAAGAACGCCAACCGAATCGACATAATATTAGCGGAGTATCAAAACAATCTTCAGTTTAATGTTATATTGAGAAAATATTAATTTATTTTATATCTATTAAACTAAAATTGTGTCAATACATAACATATCGTATTACGAGGATTAATGATATTTACATGTTGTATAGTTATTAAGTTTTTGTATTAATCGTTGAAATTGTTTCCTCTGCGCTGACGTCTGATAGGAGAGACGGTCTTTAGGTAGTCGCGGTTTTAAACACAATAATTCTACGTTCCATCAACGCATTTGAGATTATCGTAGTCATTTCTGAACTGGGTTTTTATCCAATTTTGGAGAATAAGTATTTCTGTGTCGTTGTAAATTTGTCTATTACTCGTGAACCGTCATAAGGCTTTTAGGCATCATAATATATTCTCAAAAACTTATAGCCGAGGATTTTGATTTTGTTAATTTTGGTTGAATAAGAGGCTGCTCGCCATAGATGGGCAGCCGTGAGAAAATATTGAAGTTGACGTTGCCACAGTGGTGTAGTCCGCTGAATATAATATGTTCCGATGTCTACTCTTCTATACACCCTAATATTCAAGCAATATAATTTTCTATCCCAAGAGAATGCGTTGGGCATAATACGCGTATATTATAATGTTATATACGAACAAAATATGATTGGCATAGATAATTCGCGAAACTCGATTTAAGCGCAATAAAAAATTACTATACCGCAATAATTTGATCATAAACGAAAATAAAATTTCTACGGCAATAAGATAAAATAAGTATACAGCCAAATGGTATAAATAAATAATAATTCATACGCTATAACGTGCTGAATGCTCAATAATATAATAAAATGCATTAAAATATATACATATATACACTACGTGCAATTGTTTATTTGTTAGCAACAAATCACACATTCGTGACCTTGAAATACACCTATTATTAACATACATTTATTTTATTACTCGTACAATTATACCGGTCGTTATTGTATGCGTCAAACCACTATTATTATTGTTCAGCGTTTTTATTTCCGATGATGTAATGTTATTATTTCTCAACGCCTCGACTTGAAAATATATAATATTTTATAATATCGTCGGCTGATGGAAAAATAAAAATGAGATTGATAATAGGAACGGCTCAAATGCAGAAATCGTCGGGCAAAATATATCGTATTACTCTACGCGTGCAAATTCATAATAACGTTTTGCCATGTGTGTGAGATATAATATTATATACTTCTTATACGCCCTTTTCTTTTATTACTTCGTCGAAAAAGTTAGTCTCAAAATAAAATGTCTCACATATAATTAATGTAAACATTGTTTATGAATACTTAGGTATAGTTTATATTGTAATCAATTATATTGTAGTACTATACTATATTATATCATAAAACATTGAGCATTTCATTTGTTTGGTGCACTTGAAGTTTTGGTCTTTATTTCCTTATTTAAACATTTGACTATTTTTTATTTTTTTTGTTCATACGTGTGCTTGTCATTTTATTCCAACTATAATTTTAATTTTATTCCGTATAGAATAATCTGTTTCGAGATTGTTGTCGCTGTAAACGCGTAAGTCCATAACAATTTGCAATAATACATTATGTAATTCGCTTATAAATAAAAATACATGCACCGAATGAATAAAACACTCAAGCAATTTATGTATTTCTCAATAGTACGTATTAACTTAAGTAAAGAATAACTGCGAATAGTGTAAATCCTCTTCCTTTTATTTCATCTACAAACTTATATATATTTAAGCTAACGAGTAGGCTATAATAACCCTCGTTGTCGGAGTGTTAAATAATGTTTTATAACAGTAAAAATAAAAACACTGCAAGTACAAAACATTACGCACACGTATACATAAATTATGATTCACGGTTTACTCGCGACTAATATGCGCGCCAAGACGTGCGCAAGACGTCGTTATTCGTATATTATGGTCTCTTAATAGACCGAAAATAAGCGATCGAGTCGGTTGTTTTGTGAAACGACAATCGCATTTCTCATAACATTATATTGTACACGTCGTACATATATATATATATTATTTTTATTATTATTGCACGCTGTAGAATGTGGAAAACAAACGAACCGACGGCGGGGATGAAGGAATATCGTTATTAAATCTCGGCTGCTGCGTGGCGTACGCGCGTGCTACCCGTAAAACCCCCAGAGGAGCTCCTCGTGCAGTTATATAATATTATACAATATTATATTGTCGGAAACATCGTGTGCGAAAGGGGTAAATGACGGGACCCCGAGGCTACATACACACAGTACACACGTATACACAACCTCGTCGAAAACACTCGTAAACGCGCCCACGCACACACACACGCCCGGCACGGCAGCGTTATGTATAGTATGTACAGACGACGGAATCCTTTTCCCCGCGCCGACATCAAACCACTAGACGTCGACCCGAAATGAACGCCGCGCTGAAGAGGTTATTATTATTATTATGTTTTCCTGGCAATTGTGTGTGCGCGAACGACTCTATAATATATATATAGACACACACACGAGCTTTCGTCGTAAAATCCGAGTATATTTGTGTGTGCGTTCGCCGTAGGAAATCGCACGATTTACCCCAATTTTTCCGGAGGTCTTCGCGGTGGTTCATTATTATATTACACGCGCGCACACACCACACGTGTATATGATTAGTATACAAAGGGTCCTCGACGCGCGAGGTAAAACGACAAACAGACGTTTGTTTTGTTGTTTCGTCGTTACGATTACACACTACTTCGCGTAGGTACACTATATATACCGATATACCTACCTAAAATATTATATTCCCAAAACGTTTCGACGATTGCAATAGAAAATACGTATTAAAATAGTAAACGGGATACGTGCGATACAGCAGCGATAAAAAAACCTTCGCAGACGGACGAGGCGAATGAAAAACGAAAACGATATGCGTTATCGTATGTTTATTGTTCACGCGGGGATTTGGGTTTGAAATTGAATAATTTTTTTATACATAAAATAATAGTGATAATAAAATTTAAACAAACAAATAAATAAAATATAACTCACGGCATGCAATCATTCGTATAGTGAACATTTTCAAAAAGTGCATATATCTGTTAAGATTGTAACGATATATTTGTGTTTTTATCGAAAATTAAATTCTTAATTAATATCCATAAAATAGACATATGTTAGGTGTATAGTTAAAACTTATTGTAGCTATTTTAATATGCAGGATGAGTGGCAGGACGCATACAGAGGAGTGGAAGTTTAGTTTGGCCACGTTTAGTACTACAAAACACTGTATGCACTGTGTAACACTATGCATTTAACAATATATTTTTACCTTAAAAATAAAAACAATGTATAAAACATATCTATAATTGATCGCCATCACCGTCGATCTGTCGCTTGCTTTGTATAAATATATCATGCATATTAAGTATAAAATATAATTATAGACGTACTACGTACTGTGAACGATACACCATTTCTCCAATCCGACAGAGATCACCGGACGTTCAAAAGATAATAACATATCAGTGGACAGTGACGTATTTATATAACAGAGTGGCCGCCACGGGAGTCATTTAGTCTATGTATAATTACAATTATTGTAAACGCGTTGCGTTTATAATTTTCAATATTAATACATACATTATAATATTATTACTCGGCCATTGTTATGAATCGAGCTAATTTTCTATAATCATTTGAATTTAGTGTTGAACATTTAAAATATTTTACTACATGATACTTAAACTTGACTTATTTTTACCGAATCGTATAATTATTATCCACTATTGTTTTGATATTCAACGAAAATATAACTGTTTATTTTTCTTCGTTCGATTCGTTTTTACTATTAAATAATTTAACACGAATAAAATATGTACTTTTACTGCTAAAAGATGTGACGTTTGTGAGAAAGACAGTGGAAAAATAAATAATTAACACGGACGCGAATAATCTGAATACGTCCCGAGTATAGTTGGATAGCTCGTATGTATATTATGGTAGCCTGTAGGTACGCCGCCGGACCGAAAATATAATTATAATACATAACGTTTGGTTACGTTTTGGCTCACTCGAGTGGTTTTTCGCATTATCGTATTATTGTATCACAACATATAGTACTATACACACTTATGTGTATACCGCAGCTGCCATAGGTGTAGCTGTTACAATAAATAATAATGCACCGATTTAGCTGATAAAATTGACGTATTACACGCTATTAATACGTCATACTAATACCTATTACTTGTGTCGGATAATATAGCATTTGTAATTAGTGGTTTTTTACACCAACGACATAGAAGTCACTGCGGTATTATATATATATACCGCAAGTAATTTTTTTTTTTTTTTTTTAATTTCCCTAAGGTGAGTTTGCACGGTAAGTGTACGCGGTTTGCCCGTAATATGGGCGTACACCGTTTAGACGAATCCATGTTGGGTGAATGTTTATTCCACCCAAAAATTTCAGTTTGGGCGAATAATAGTATGTATAGATTTAAGTATAAATTAATTAATTTGTGTTATGCGGGTACATAAACGTTGATTGTAAATATAAATAATAAAATACAAATTATTTATTACGCTATATAGTAATAACCAGTAATTGCAAATAATATTAATGTATACTATCTACTGCAGTTTATGTGTATAGTAATAAAATTTAACATTGTAATTATAAAACAGTCACACGGTTGCTATAAAAAAAAAAAAAATTATACGCTTAAAAAAATAATGATTTCCGAATATTCAAAGTATACTATTAAAAATTTGAAAATCAGAATCTAATAAACGCATTACAAATCGTAAACAAATCGATAAACATCCTTAAAAATCACACTATTAAAAATACCTATTGTGTACGTTCAATGACAAGATATGATTTACCTATGTAGTAGGTGCTATATCTATAACCCAACTCGGGGGTGTAGACATTTTTATTAGGACACACTCGTGTTGGTCGTATTCGCGTCCAAAACCGTTTGTCGCGAAAATTGCGATCTCGTTGAACATTTCAATGTTTTTATTGATCATCTCGTTATTGTGTGCGCCGACCGTGGCTATAATGATCATAATAACAATATTGATAAGCTACGATAATAATTTTAAACAATTAGCATGGTCCGGATAGTTTTGCAGAACACACCTGACAATAATAACTAAGTGCGTTGTCGTGTCAATAAAATTCGTTTCGTTCCGCTGCAACGCATATGATAATACAATACTCGAGTATTGCACACGATACGTTTATGCATTACACATTACATTATTATATTGTATAATATTAAACATTACAAATATTATACCGTCGGCGTATTGGGGGGTGAGCGACGTATATAGGTACCTCCTATTATACGATCGCGGAGCTACACTAGAATCGACTTTTCAATCGGTTTTCGGATAATAAAGTTTAAAACGGTTCGGTGCACACACGTTTTATAATACGACGACGATATTTTGTAACGACATACCGCCCGTACGTTATATATACGTGTACGTTCCACGTCATTATATTATAGTGAAATGTGCGATATGCCGTTTTATAATTGAACCTCGGGGGGTATTTTCTCGAGTTTATACACGTGTATATATACATAATGTATTATATTATAATACGACATTATTCGTCAACTGTTTGCGAATATTCAGAAAACGTCAACCGGAAACACATTGCGTAATGAGTATATTATAATATCGTAAGACCCGTGTGCGCGCGGGGCGTAGATGGCGTGTAACTCTCGGTCTACACAATGCATGCAATACCCACTCGTGTATCGTAAAATAATACAGTTGTAAGTAGAACGTTAACGATATCACAATATTGTATGTTATTAAATACAGTCTGGTCCTAAAAAAAAATTTATAGTATTTTCACGTACCTACTGCGACGGTGAAGGCTGTAGAACTGAAACTCGACGTCGCTCGATGACCATAACGCGGTTGAAACTTATCCGGTTATGGTTATGTTAGGTTATGTTACCGTATTATTCTCTTTTGGAATAGGTCGGGAACGTCGTTTGCGGGATTCAAGCGGGGTGCGTGCGCTTTCATCCGGTGCACTCGGTGCAAATGTGCTTTTTACGTTTTACAGAATGATAACATAAACGCTTTTCTAACATAAAAAAATTAACGGTTTGATGTTCCTTTGATGATAAAAATGGACATTTTATAAATTTAACTCCGATTCAAGCTCTAGATATATTTACCGGAGGTTTTAAGCAGATTAGGTGTATACTTTAATATAGAACATATTAAATCATCTTCTGAGTTTTCTTGATCATTTCTGCCTAAAAAAAATATGGGTAAGGAAACATATGCTATACTTAGCGAATAACGATAATAAAATTACCTATAATCTTTTAAAAGTAATTCACTCAACAGTGCTCTAATAAAAATTGTATCAATTCTATGATAGATGTCAATATTACAGATTTTTTACACTCCGAAGAAATATATATAAATTTTCCAATAGTCGACTCTTAAAACTTATTATCCAGTTTCCGTGGTCTTGAAAGTATACAACGTGATTGTAATAACAATTTACCTATCATAGCATTGTGCCACTGTCACTGTTCGTTAATTTTTTTAGGTAACACGTAATCATAATAAATATATAAAATTGAGGAACGAAATCATTCAAAAACTACTTAAAATAGTGTCATTTATATATATATATATATTATATTATACGTAAACAGTAAAAACGCGACGACAAAATAAAAAAATAAACAATATAATTGCGTCGTGTTAGGCCCGCACAGAAGTCTACACTCGTAGTTACTTAAAACGCTACTATTCTATATATGCTATAAACAAATCACAAACAGGTAAGTCACGTATTTCATATCATTTTTTTTGTTTTGTTTTTAATGTCAATGTATTATAATTACACTTAACAATTTAACATACTATATTGTAACTATATATTATCGTACAAAATGCATTACGGGTTTAGTGAAAAATCGGTTATTAATTATCTTAACATCGAATGTAAACTTAATATATTTTACGTATCAAATTTTTATCGTCAACACTAAACATGATATAATGGTTAGTCTCTTAAATTAAATAATAAAAAATAAAAGTGAAAGCTTTGTTGTTAGAACTAACCGCGGGTTTTTTGTTATAGAACGGTTAGGTACATAACCGGAGTTGCATTACAGCAGGTGGTAGGTATGTATAGGCACACACACACACACGTCGTAAAGTAATAAGGTAGGCACGTTTATAGATACATCCTTATAAAATAGTTCCGGTTCGAGTTTTGGGGGAGTGGGTTGGTAAAATAGTGATAACAATAAAAAATAAAACGGTCGAAAAATCGCCAAAACGTTGGTTTATCTTAAGGATATTAAGATAGGGTGAAAACATAAAAACAACGAATAAAGTGAGTAAGCGAAAAAAAAAACGAAAAAACAATAAAAACAATAAACAGAACGTCCACATGGTTATCTCGTCGACGTTAACAAAAAAACAAAAACGCGGTCATCGTTTGTCGTGGGAAATCGTTCGGAGGCGGGTCAGACGGACGTCCGCCGGCGCCGCGTTGCGTTTTTCTGCAGCGTCCGTTTCTCCGGAGAAACCGCGGTGCCGGTCAGCGACGGGTGTCTGGACCGCCGGCGCCGCTGGTCCCGCCACAATATCATCTTGGCGGCGCGCGCGTCTCCCACGGCCACGGCGTAATCGAGCGGCGTGACGCCGTTGTGCCGGACGGACGTCCGACACCGGTCCGACGACAGTATGGCCGCCATCATGCGGTACCGACGGTGCCGGACGGCCACGTGAAGCGGCGACCCGTACGCCTCGGTGGTCATGTTCGGCGACACGCCGCACGCCAACAGGAACTCGACGGTGTCCACGTCGTGCCGGACCACCGCCTTGGCCATGCGGTTCGAGTGCACCAGCTGCGCGGTGACCGTCACGTTGCGGCCCCACGTGTACACGGCCACGTCGATCGGGCGGCGGCCGGCCACCGCGTCCCGGGCGTCCACGCACGCGCCCGCGTCCAACAGCCGGTCCACTAGCGCCGGCCAGTTGCCCCGTACGGCGGCGTGCAGCGCCGTCTCGCCGTCGCTGCGGCGCGCGTTCACGTCCACGCCGCGCGCCAGTAGCACGTCCACCACCTGCCCGCGGCCCAAAGAGGCGGCCACCACGAGCGGCGGTCTCGGCCGGCCACCGGCGTGCAGCACGTCCAGCACGCCGGGCTCTATGTACGCCAGCAAGCACTCCAACATGTAAACGTTTCCTGCGAAAGACATTGTCGTCATGTGTTATTACAGTATAATATACACGAGCGCGTGCGTTGATTTAGGTCACTGCGCGAGGTGTTGCAGACTGATTAGATGTTATTCTACCCACAAGGTCATATAATAGTAAAATAATCAATGTGATTTGCGTTCTACGTATAATAATTAATAACCAATAGGTATTACCGTGCGTTCAGTGGCCTAAATTGGGGGGGGGTAGGGTTCAAACCCCTCCCGAAATTTA
The DNA here is from genome assembly GCF_003676215.2 of Rhopalosiphum maidis. Classification (NCBI taxonomy): domain Eukaryota; kingdom Metazoa; phylum Arthropoda; class Insecta; order Hemiptera; family Aphididae; genus Rhopalosiphum; species Rhopalosiphum maidis. The sequence goes on along the minus strand of NC_040880.1, from coordinate 6,532,798 downwards.
TGGTTGGCACGGGCATTGATTTTGATTGTATATAATTAATTGTAATTTAAGAATGGAAATTTTTTTAACCCCCCCCCCCTCTCTGAAATTAATTTCTATGTACGTCACTTTCTGTATTATGCGAATTTATATACTCAAATCCAAAATGTAAAAAAAAGTCGTACATGCTTCACAATGCTGGTGTACCTATATGCGGTATATACATTACATGAAGATGATTAACTTTTTGTAAAACTTATTCTACAAGCGCAATAAAATCGCGTATACTTTTTACTTTTTTGTCTGCGCACAGCAAATTGTCGGTCTAAAAAAAAATTCTCGATTGTCCTATAACGGTTAATGATTTAGCTTTAGTCGATTGCGTAAGTGATTTTACGGGGACCGAATTTTCTTGTAGGCCTCTAAGACCGATGACGAGGAGGTAGGTTGCAGCGTGAGGGGTGACATTGGAAAATCACTTACCAGACTCACAGGCCGAATGGACGACCGTCCAATTCAGGTCGTCGTTGTGCAGGTCCACGACGACGGAACCGTGTTCGAGCATGAGCCGCATCAGTGACACGTTGTTGCGGGCGACGACCGTGTGCAATGGCGCTCGAGACGATCCGGGTGTGCGGTTCACGTTAGCACCCGCCAAAACCATCAGCCTGGCCACCGCGTCTTTTTGCCAGTGCAGCGCGGTCAACAGCGGCGTCCGGAACTTGTGGTCGAGGACGTCCATGCGGGCGCCGGCCTGGAGCAACGCCACCGCCGCCGCTTCGTTGCCCCGCCTGGCGGCCAAGTGCAGAGCGGTTTCCTGTTTGAACGTCCGGAAGTCGAGCAGTTCTCGGCCGTTCTTTCGCAATACCATCGCCGTAGTATTCGGACGGGCAACTCGTAATCTACGGCGAAATGTAGACACGTCCAACTGTGCAAGTTTATAATATAAAAACAGAAATGTCAACGTTAAATAAATATAAAAAGTGAAATTGTTGACGATAAATCGTATATAATATTGTAAATGGTTAATTTATATTGTATTATAAGTGTATAGAAATGTCTCAGTAACTATTATACCGTTATTGTTACATTTGATTGTCGAGATGACTTTTATACAACAGCGTGGAGCGTCTTTTCAAACTTGTTCGAATAGTAAAATTTACACATGAATAACCGCGTACTTTTAACTTTTACTGTAAGTATACACAAGACCAAAATAGTGTTGATTTAACTTCAAAGTTATTTAATTTTATAACAATACAATTATGTATACTCTCGGACATTAACTGCAGACAGATCAATTTTATTTTAATTGTGAATAGCCTAATAATCATTACAAAATGATAGTGTTTAACCAAGGGCCCAAATTTTGATTTAGAATAGGACTACTAAATGTTTCAAAAAACGAAATTTTTCCACGTCTAGACCACAGTAAAACCGGCCAAATGTATTACTGTCTCAAATAATAGGGCGACTCTATACGTTCTAGCCTATTTGTAAAAGTCTCTCAACCAGCCTATACACTCTTAAAAGGATGTAAAATTAGTTTTCCGAGGCCTTTAGTAGTTAAATTTTAGATAATTGCAATTGTAATTGTTTTAAAGAGTACTATAACTTGTTGCTTTGTGTGCTTTGTTCACGTACATCATTGTCAGACCGTTACATTTTTTGGTTCGAGAGTGCATGTAGACACTGGAAATACAACGTAATTATATAATTGTAAAGGTAAACTGAAATATTATTACTGGAATAATGTACACGGTAATATATTATATTATTGATAACCGTTGGTTATCAACTTCCACAACACTAATTATAAAATTACGAATGCAATCGTAACATAATATTATATAGTGAGCTAGCTCTAATATTCATAAAAAAAAAAAAAAAACGGTAAATTTACTGAACAATTTTTTTACGTAAAATTCACTCATCATCAATACGGCTGGCTGGTAATGTGCGATGTTTCTTTTCGTAGACGATGTTTAGACGTATTGATAAACTGTGACAACCTGCCGAACAGCGTGGTGAACGAGAGGCATTTTACAAAGCCGCGACACGCGACAGCACTATGGTCGACGAACAAGCTGCTCAACCGCGGAGCAGACATAGAATATAAAGACGCGTCGGCGGGACTCGCGGCACTGCTGTTGGCCACGAGGAGCAAGCACGTGAGAGTAGCACAATTCTTGCTGGAAAAGGGTGCCGATCCCACGGTAAACGACTTATATGGGTAATTTGAACGCATTAAATTCCTCACGTAGGTATATTATCCGCTCACTACTATACCGTACGGTAAAAAGTGGTCAAGTCCTGTAAAGTAAATATATCAATTATTATTCTTCTTTAATCCTTCGTCACCACCACTGTTATGTCGATTTTTACGTCGTATAGGTCCGGTCGGAAATTGAAATCTCGTAATTAGCACGGTATAAAATTATTTTCCAAGTAAAAATCTTAAAATACAATATCTAAAATAAAATCAGATTTGTGGTGTTGATAATACCATGAAAACCCCTAAATACTCGGCTAAAAATCAAAATAATTTACCTTTGATGTAATATTAAATAACTTTGAAGTTAAATCAACACTATTTTGGTCTTGTGTATACTTACAGTAAAAGTTAAAAGAACGCGGTTATTCATGTGTAAATTTTACTATTTGAATAAGTTTGAAAAGACGCTTCACGCTGTTGTAATAAAGTCATCTCGACAATCAAATGTAACAATAACGGTATAATAGTTACTGAGACATTTCTATACATTTATAATACAATATAAATTAACCATTTACAATATTACACATATATATATATATATACGATTTATCGTTAACAATTTCACATTATATATTTATTTAACATTGACATTTTTGTGTTTACATTATATACTTGCACAGTGGATTAATCAGACAATTTGAAAACTGCGATCAGAGGGAAAAATTAATGAACAGATATCAGTGGTGGGGACTGGGGAGGGGGTGGGGGGGGTTCCGCCAGGCAATTTAAAATGCTAATACAGACAAGTTGTTTTTTGTGCGATACTTTGTATTATATTTATTATTTCTAATAGCTATGCATAATATTGTTGGAAAAAAAAACTTATTTATTTATAAATATTATTATTATTATACGTATAAACACTGTAAAATTTTCAAAACGTTTATACTCGTATTTTAAACCATTTATATAATTAGGGAACTAATATTCATATCATTCTAAGGAACGTCGTACGTGTATGTGGCAGCGCCAGATATTTTTTATTAGGGGGGAGGAGGGCGATACCAAGCGAAAATTTTCTCTGGTGGGGCTGCTCGATGTATGGCTACTCGATCACCTACTAATTTGTTTATACCATATTTTAAGGAAAGTATTTCTAAAAATTTATTGGGTATAATGTCTTATATTTCTAAATAAATAATCAAAATATATACCTAGTTTATTATTATTATTATCAAAAATGTACTACAGTAAAACTTCAAAGTACCTCCGTTTTCTTTTAATTGTATGTAACAATACATAACTTTTTACTTTTTAATGTATGAAATTTTAAAAGGAGTGCCGTTAGTATTAACTCTATTAAGTATATTTATTTCTAGATGTGCATAAAAAGCATATTTAATTTGAATATAACAGTCAAACTTAAAATAATATATAATTTAAGTATAAAAACTCTTTAAAGTGATTTATACTATTTTATATATTAAAAATGATTTACAATTTCTTTATTTACTTACATATTTTTAACATTAAATATTATAGGGGCAAAATCAAATGTTGGGGGGGCACTTGTTCACCCTGGCCACTGTGTAGCGCTGCCCTGCGTACGTGATAACTTTATTACTCGGTCTTGTCTTAAGTTAATAATAACTAGTAATTTTATACGAAATAGGTACCTAATATTATATATTATGTGATTTGTTTTTGGAAAAGTTTAATTTTAACCAACCTATCGTACAACTAATATAAATAAAAATTAATTACCAAATATTTAACAAATAAATTATTTACATGATAACATATCCGGATATCCCTGGAGATATAGGTTGACAAATAGTCTCCCCTCAAAATTAGAACTTTTGAATTATATTATAATAATTTGATCAAGTATCGGAGTAAAAAAATAAAAAAAATGATTAAATAGTTCTCTTTTCTTTGTACAAATTAAATTTGAATATATAACGATAAAAATAAAGACCACAGTGTACGACTGGAAAACACTTAAAAGTATATGGAAATTGGAAGCTTTAGAGGCCAAGCCTCTTAAAACGTACAAACAGATAAATTAGCCACTCCTCCCCCAATAAAAACAAATTAAGCGGTTACTAGTAACTACTATAATAATAAATATATAGACTTTCATTTAAAATATTGTTGGAGCGCTAGTAAATATAAAAACAATTTTGTAAAAAACAAAATTGGTGATTAATAAAGCTTTTATTTACCTATCTTTCTAACCCTTTAAAAAAAAAATAGTTAAAAAACACTGATATAATATACATACAACATATATATTATTAAATACTCGTATATTATGTATGATATAGATAAATGTCTAAAATAAATCATTCTTCGATTTTTCATGGTGCTTAATATAAATATAAGGTTTGTTTAAGGTATACAGATTGTTTATAAGGGTTGTATAAGAGTGTGCACAGGGGCGTCATTTCAACTTTTTTATTGTTGGTACCAACATTTTTGCAGGCCATTCAAATCATTACCAGGCAACATGGAAATTTTTTTTTGGTGTATATAGGGTGGAGGGGTTAAGTGGTGACAAAAAAAACGGAAAAATTTTTGTTTAATTTATTTAATATGTCACCTATATTAGTATGAAAACATCACAATATTATTACTATTTTTGAAGAACTATGTGTAGATACTTATAACGAATTTATATTACATTTTGGATACCAGTGGTATTTGGTAAGTAAATTTATAGGTATAAAGCACCTTAATAGTACTTGACCGAACCTAATCTATACATTTTTTCTCCCTGCACACTCAAAATAAATAATATAGCTAAACCTGACATTTTTTTTATGGATTCCCTTGTTCAAAATGGCACAATATACTTAATTCATATTTCTAAATTTTTCCACTTCTAATTTTAATTTAACAACTTAAATTCAATTTAATATCAAACCATTTAGTTACACAAATAAAAACATTTATTATCATAAAGCAATAATAAACTAAATAGACTAAAATACTGACATTTGGCGGTTGTATAATATTAAATATTAAGCAAATATTATTATTATTGTATATATTTTATTAAGAATTTCACTTCTTTCTCGATCACGACTAGATCAATCGTACTCTCGGTGTACTTAAATCGGTGGTAGGAAGTAAGTGACATTGTGACAAGGTTAAAAATGTAAACAAATAATATTCTATAGTTGCTATTTTTAGACAATTTTTTCCCTTTTGATGGGAATCTATACCAGCATATTATACCCACAGATATATTATATATTATATCAGTTGGTAATATCATGGTAGAGAATAAAAAAAATATATAAAATATATATATATATATATATATAACCACATTACCACACTGATCATTTTTGGAAATAAAACACATTAGTACCTATAATAAATTTTTTTTTTTTAAGAGGACGCCATACCCGTAGTATGTGTTGTCTCTATCTTACTAACGTACATCATAACAAATTTTCGTTCAACAGAATACATTTTGTAATGTTAGCTTTAGTATTAGAATAAATTTACCTAATATCAAATTTAAAGGTAAGAATATTACCAGACAATGACATATGCTTTTAATGATATTATTATTTTAAAGTGAGTTACAGCTATATGTGAAATATTACAATTTTAAAATGTTCATAACTCACTTTAAAATGATAATATCAATAAAATCATATGTCATTGTCTAGATAATATTCTTACCTTTAAAATTGATAATAGGTAAATTTATTCTAATATTAAAGCTAACATCACAAAATGTATTCTGCTGAACGAAAATTAGTTATGATGTACGTTAGTAAGACAGAGACAACACATGCGGGTATGGCGTCCTCTTAAATACTGAAAAAATTTAAAATATATAACACTTAGGTATATCGGCGCTTATATTTATTGTTGGCAGTCCAAAGGCGTTTTTAAAAAATGTTGGTACAAATGTACACCCCCCCCCACAAATGACGCCCCTGAGTGTGCAACAAATATAATTTAAATATCAGCCTTCTCTAAACATATAACCTAACAAATTACTGCTATCATAAAAGATATTTTAATGGGACAGACATTTAAAATTCATTTTAAAAGTCCACAATAGTAATTGGCGTTGAATATTTAAAACAATATTAAGATCTATTTATCAATATTATTCAATATTACCGGACGAAATAATTTAAAAAAATACACGAAAACAAAAGTTTTAAACTCATCCCGTATTCATATAGTTTACATAATAACGTAACGTATTGTAGTATTGTATTGTATAGTAGGTTTTCGTATTTAGTATGTCAAGTGTGTTGTGGTGAAGAATTACGATCTTGTCGCAAACTTAACGGTCGTCTTAATTATCAATTCGACCTACATCCGGTCATATTTAAAATTTAATTCGATAATAATAGAAACGCGCGTTTGTGCGGACGGGAAAAAAATAATAAAAATCTGTCTAATTGAAACGTATAGAATTACTTAAAAGAGTGTGACAAATTCGGACACTACCAACGTTCGGCCTTTCCAAACGTTTTTATCGGAGGGGTCATTTAATTGTTCCAAAAACCAGTTCATTGAAGTTTATTAGGATTCATTATGACGGGATTTTCAACCTCGAATTTTAATTTGAACATTTAAACGTCTGGCAGTCGTTCGGGAACGATTGCGTCGACGATAATTACCATCGAAATATTATCAATTAACATCGGTTATTTTCGTGGTAATTCATTTATTGAAAAAAGCACTATTTTTATACAATTTGTACATGAGGCCATCTGTTTTAAACTACATAAACTTTTATTCGACGAGTGATTCTAAAATAATGTTTTTGGCAAAATTATTTAGAAAACAGACGCATTAATTTGCGGCACAAACACTGAATTCGTTCGTATTTGTTTTACCGCGAATGTATTAGATTTTAACTATTTTAATTGTGTATCGAACATTTACATTGCCGACGATTGGAATTTTATCATAATTATCATCGAAAAATGCGTGCAATACACGTGTCACGTGTGGCGTTTAAACTCCTATTTCGTGTCGACAAAGTGAAACGACGGTAAGACGAAAAGGACCGTCTTTATAGTAATAACAATATCAGTAACGGCTAACGGTTAATAATGATTATTGACGCGGACTGCATAAGAATAACGTATTAAACAACAATATTATAATACTATATTATAGCAATAGGTACTCACAATATTTGTGTCGACCGCGACCTTGTTCCGCTGACGGCTGTGATTTGACGACTAAAAAAATTGCCGAGCTTATTGAACACCAATACTGTGAAATCCGATTACAAGGTAACGCAAATAGATAAGAAAAGTTCCTAATAATAACGTACCCCGCCGCCGTGCGCTGCGTACAGGGTGATCTCGTTTTCACCGCGAACCGCGCGGATAATAATTATATATAATAATGTGTGCACGTATTATCCGCGCGATACATCGTATTATTGTATGGTACGACGAGCAATTTTTCCGGGGACTTGCCGTTGTAATATTGTTGAATTTTTTTCGCAAATCAAAGTTAATTCCACGCACACAAGAGGCGAAACGATGTCGTAGTTTAACGAGATAACGGCCGGTTCGATATCGCTCTGTATAATAACATTATGACGCACCAACGCTGCTTCGCGATCCGACGGCCGAACAGGTATATATAATTTTGTACCGTACGACGTGACATTTTATTATTATCGTACCTTATCGATCCGAACGAGATAATATTTCATATTACGACTCTACGGTCTTATTTCACTACAAAATGCGAGATGGTGCTACCACTGGGTGGGGGGGTGGTGGTGGTGTGGTACACTTTCGGCACCTCCCCCGGCCACCGCGGTACAGCCGTATGTGGGATTAAACACGCGTGTATCGTACTAGTATAACGTAAGTTTTGTTTGTTGTAATTTTTTTTTCCATCATTATCACTACATTTTAACTACTTCGTACCACCATACTATAACAACTGTTAATAGCCGAATAGTAGTAATTACCATATTATTATAATACGTGATTTATAGTATTATAATAATTTATTGTAACGGACAGTGTATATTGGCGTTTAGGTTTCGAAGGAAACCGTATAGGGTATATTATTATCGTATTAATATAGGTAATTGAATATAATGTATATTATTATACGTAATTATAATTATATATCATATTAGACATTAAAGTGTCTGATAAGCGTCGTTGCGCATTCACAACACTCGAGTATTCAGCTATGGAGAATTCAATCGTATTTATGTTAGGGATTTAGGATTTTAATATTATTGTTTTACCGTAGTAGTTATTGGAAAAATAATATTACCTAGAATCTAGATGCATAACGTTATGTGTGAACTGCGAACGTAACGACGTCGATCAGGTATTTTTTTTTTTTTTTTTGAGATGGGTAAGAATATTGTCAATTAACAACTTGACTATGCGGGTTACCGTTTTCCGATAAAATAAACGCTTAGTGGTTTTTACAGAAATATAAGTTCGTGTTGGGCACCTCAACTACTATCCGACCGCGTACCCGCGTATAATATCGAATATATATATATATATATATATTATATGCTATTTTTGATAGTAGCCTAATGTTAATACGTTGCTAAATTATTGTTAAAATAATATAATAATGTTATAAAGAATAAAAATATTTGTATACTTATTTTTTAACAATTCGTTATTAAACGGTTTATAGATGTAAAGTAAATTATTTGTACAGCTAAAATATTAATGTATTGAAACATTATGCCACGAGATGATGAAATCGTACATCCGTACTTCGTAAACCTAAATGTGATTTAACCATAAAGTAAAAATTAAGATGCCCACCTGTCGACATTCTATGATGATTTAAACTGTGTCCAATGTGTGCAGTTGAAAGCATAAGTTGATGTTTATTACGCAGAAAATACAGAATCGTCTAATTTAACCTCGATAAAAGCAGGGTATAACTACTTGAAGTATAACGCATTGCCACTGTATGGTCGATATTTCAGTCGGTAATAATCCACAGTAGTCACTAGTCCGTACTCTGTACCGTGTATGTGTATATAATGCAGTCGATTTCCGACTAAAATATTATTGTTGAACATAAAATCTGTACGACAATCGATACTGCATTGATTAAGCTCGAATTGTAGTCTCGATTTACTTCAAGTTCATGCACGCATGTCAGGTACATTTGAATCGAACTATAATAAATATATAGGTAATAATAAGTAGACATAGCGTGTATTATGCATATATATATATGTAGTGTTGACATAGGAAATACGAATCGTGCCAATTATGGTGAAGACGGTATAACATTTTTAATGCCGAACACGTTACCACGCCCACAATACCTATAGGTTTGATCGTACAACAATTATTATTTTTATTACGTGATTTTGATAAGACTAGTTAATAAAGTAAACAATACATCGGTAAGATGATTTTTGTCGATGTATATATCATGTTATCTATAATATAACGATGAAAATAAGTGCGACCGGATTTTTAAGGCTGAATTTCATTCCCATCACACCCGTCGCCCACGCAGATGTCTATAGGCACATTATATGGTCGCCATGTAGCACCTTCGTTGTCTTCTCCCCACTAAAATCGCTAATTCCCCTCCATACCATAACATACGCGAATAAAAATAAGAAACATAACAACAATAAAACGTCCCGTCAAAAAGCCAGTACCTAAATAACACGAATGTTTCGCGTAGCGGAAAGTCGACTTTTGCAGATTTCAAGTGCATTAGCAATACAGGGAATAACAAACGAATATCGTATACATGCAAACACACATATATATATATATGCAATGTGTATAAGTACATCGACATATACGTATGTACACACATACATAAGTATATATATTTGTATGTATATTATAATATATACGAATATGTGCACTGGTCGCGTTTCCCCCTTCCGGTTTAACCAACCGGCGGATTATTGTGCACACATCAGTTCCGGTCCCTCCGGGCTCGTGTTCGCTGTTGCCAAAATAAATTGATAACCAACACAACGGCAGCGATGGGCCGAAGGGAACCCGCTCATATAATATACTCGTACAATCGACCGGCCAATGACGATAAAAGGAATGTTCTCGAATAACGATTTGACTAGTCAGACGGATATTACCGCGTACACGCGTGCGTTATAGTTTAGAACATATTACATAACATACGTTTTGTCCGTTTGGATTAAACTCATGGTTATTACTTAAAAAATTATAACTAAAACATACCTACAAAATTATTTTAATTTAATGCAGCGGTAAGTTACCTACATACTGTTTAACAATGTCAATAACGTCTTCAACGTCTGGCACTAGTAGATCAATGTACTTGTTTATACCTCTCTATTACATGCGTACATTTTTTTTTAATTGAATTATTTTATACGCACCACCACATTACTTAAATAAAACGTGTTCAGAGTAAATCGAAATCGAAATCATAAAACACCCAATATACATTATACATTTATATACACTACACGTCATACGTCATAAATTGTACAAAATATAATGTATGTACATATAGGAGGTATATTTGCACACGTTACACACATACGACGTCTATATTGTACCGATAACACTAGTGATGTATAACTTACTACTCGTATTTTTGAGGGCGTACTGCAACTCGTACGTTTCGTTGTAATAACTGTTTTCACCTGCAAACTGGCAAAAACAGCGCACTGTGAAAACTAACTCTTTCACCGGGCGATTAATTAATTCCGTCATTGAATTATTATTATTTATAAAAAAAAGTAATAATAAATAATAAAAAAATATAAATGTAGTATAATATCATTTGTTCACTGCTATTTCATCCAGTGATATCACAGGATCTACGTACATTGCGCGCTTATTATTATTCACTATAATACTAGTAATGGTTTTTTTTTTTATGTACACGACACCCGCACTTTGGTCAACCATGTTCAGTTATACGGAAACAACAGCCATATTGTCTCCCGCAAAAAAATGATGTAAAAATCCTGCTTAAGGGATGTCGATTTTCGAGTTAAAGGCCAACTAATGAATTCACGATGACGATTTTTTTCTCACCGTCGTTTCTGTTCGTTTTCCGGAAAAACAAGATTAATACGCCGAACCGTCGTCGTATACACCGTGTACACACACATTATATTAGTATTATTACACGACGACTGTTGTTCGTCTCGGAACTGTTTTCACACGCCCTTTTACGAGCCCATTAAATGTACGTTAAACGGCCATCAATAATACTCGGTCGACCGAGCGCGCACTACATTATAACGTGCCTATGTTATTTCTTAATCACGCGACAGACGTTCGGCGCGAATTTACCGATCCGACGTCCGCCGCGTCCCCGCCCGACCGTACGCCACATATACCGAGACGCATATTATAATAATATGATATATAGCGCGCCCGTGTAATAACTTAATAATATCATATGCGTGCCCATAATATATATTATAATATTTATGTATAATATACGAAGAGTAAATATACAGTAATACGGATTTAGGTCATTCCGCCCCGTGTAATAAACGTCACTGCGCATATTAAGCGTATATACGTGTTCCGTGTACGGCGACACGGCGACGATAATATTATAAAGATGGCACAATGATAATAACCAGAGTAATGGTATAATATATAAACGGTACACCTATTCGTATTTCAGTCGAATACGACTGCTCGCCGATATATTATATTATATTTCATATCGACTGGAACCGGAGAGACAGTTCAATTAAAAGAAATGAAAAATATACGCGCGTGTACAATTGTTGTGTGTTGCACTCGACGTCTTCCGGTAACACGTTTCTACACGGCTATATCATTGTATTTTTTATTATATCGTATACGAATTTTTCATTAATTTCCCGCGTCCGGTCCACCTGCTAGACGACCGACATAATGATATTATACTATTTTCGTGAATATAATACGAGATAGAGACGTCCGTCGACGCGTGAGTAAATTAACACGTGTAAACTACTGTAAAGTACCTACACGCTAATAGGAATATCTAAAATGTAGTTACCGGCTCTACGTTGTTTCATAACTGTACGTCTGTACGCGATCAAATGTTTCCGAATAATAATAAAATCTAATCTGCTTTGCAAGAGCCGATGTCCATCATTCTATCCCGATTTTTATAATGTTAATTTTATAATAATCATTCAAAATACGATGATAGCAGTGGCGTAATTAAGAATTGTTGAATTGTTGTTGGGGTGTGGGTGGTGAGATTTATCAACATATAAAATAAATGTTCACTTATTCTTAAAAATGTATACAAATGGAAATGATACATTATCATATGTAAATATCTATATTTATAACAATACATTATTATACAGCTAAGTTTAACAAATGATTTATATTCATAAGTACCTCATCTTCTTTATTCAAATAAAATGTTTAAAAAATAAAAAGCAAAAATATTTTGATTATAATATACATATATATTAGTTATATAATATTAAATCATCAATTGATTGTTTTATAATAGTGAATTCTTTTATCATTAAACACCCATATTATTTTGTCATTCTTTTTTTCGAAATATTTTGTTTCATGCTTTTCTCTTCTTCTTTATAAAATTTTCATTTTTTTCACCCTTTTATTTAATAGTGAAAAGTGAACCCACTATCAACTTTTGATTTTCAAATGGCAACCTAAATTTAAAATATATTAAATTAATAGGGTTTCTTTTTTATGGATTTTAACGTTCAAATCATTATATTTCATTAATTTTTTAGCGAGATATAGCTTTTTAAAAATGTGTGGTTTTCGGTTTTGTATACCTAATACTTCTTGTTTCATATATAATCACATACTTCTTATGTGTTGTAAAACCATATATGTCTATATAGATAGTTTAACATTTATAATCACTAACAAATTAGATATGAATTAATTTACATATGTAAATAATAATTACCTATGCTAACATCACTACGATATATCGATATAGGTAGACTGTAGAGTCTATACAATAGACACTATAACGATATTATAATATCTATTCTAAAGGTGAGTAAGTCAATGTTTTTTTTCTTTTTTAACTCTGGTAACTGTTAAGATAATATACATTAGTAAGAACAATTTAAAAGTTAGAATTTAATTTAATTTTTAGTTAACTTAATTAAGTTAGTTAATATACAGTTTTTAAAACTTTTTATTAAGTTAAGAAAAGTATATATTTTTGTTTATAACACTATAGCTTCTTTAATGTTTTTATCAATTAAAAACTATGTATAAACCTAGTGTTTAGGCAGTACTTCTATATTATAGTACTAAATTTAAGTTTTTCGTCACTAAAAAAATCAATTCACACTAATCATTACTCGAAATATATTTTTACATGAAAACAAAATCGACTGAAATGTATAATAATATTAAATACGATTAAAAACAAAATAAATTAACTTAAATTCTTAAAATAAAAATGTAATTCGTTGAATTTACGTCAACTCGTAATTAACGGAAACGTAAGAGTATAACTTACTACAGTAAGTTAATGTTAAAAACCTGAAATGTAATTAACTTTTTAACTTGTTAACGCTTATTCGTACATAATTAGAATTAAAATGTAATAGACATTTTGTTTTGAAAAAAATAAAACGTTAAACAAACGTACATACACACTTAGGCGGGAACGGATTAAAAGAGGGGCGGAAAAGTATTTATGCCTAATATATACATTAGGTGGCGCTTTTTCATAAATAAAATACAAAAATAAAATAAATAAAAATAATTTTATAAGTACTTTGATTTACTCTCACTACGTGACACTACAAACATAGGTCAATATGCTGACGTTTTATTGGTGTATACAATGTTTATATACCTAATATGGCTTATATAATAATATAATATAATATATTCGAACAGCTCTATGCGTATAGTGATAGTATAGATAAGCCCGTAAATCGTGTATATGTGTGTGTAGGCTTAAAGGTTTATCAAGATTTCGCGACCAATCTCGTCTGAAGCACACCGGCTGTCGTTGCACTTATACCTATAGGTTAGGTATACTATGTATATGCCATATACTATATATAGGGCACATATACACCATATTGTATTATAGACGCGATTATTATTTTTATACAAAACGCACTTTCTACTGCAGACTTCTGTTAAACGAGGGTGTCAAGTGATCGAAGGTTATATTATAGTTTCTTCGATGACGGCGGCGGCGGCGGGGTCGTCGCCGTCCGACTGAATAGGAAGCGACGATCAGCGAGTGCGGGTTGATGGGGTGATGGAATCGGGGAGAGAAAACGTTTAAATTTTATTTTTTCCAGTATCCGTGTGTATATATATATATATATATATTATATTATAAGTGTCGGACAGCGCTTCGAATATAGCCTACAACGAATAATATTATAAAAGTATATATATAATGCGTGTATATGGTATATATATTGGATTTTGGAAAATCTTTTCGACTCCCTTGGCGGAATGGTGCGGACGGGGTCCGATGGAAATTGCAAAAACCGAATATTCGCGCTTCTTCCACAAGCGGACGCATTATAATATTATATTCAATATTGTATAGTGTGAGTATATAAAAGGAACGACCAAGGCGCCGGGACGGCGGACGGACTGACGGACGACGACAGACGATTTTCTGGAGGGCCGATTATTCTTCACGCGCCCGGTAATGGTAATGTGCCAGAATCAATTTCGGGACAACGCGCGCACGCACATACACACCCTATATAATGTGTGTATATATATATATGATTATTGTATACGGTAAGGTCCCCCGTAAGAGCGTCACACAAAGGGTCATTCTGTAGTAGTGTAGTATATTTAATAATATTATATATATATACACAAATCGGCTATTGCTCGAGACACGTACGCGACGTCCCTCTTCGAAACGTCCGCTTTCAACCGTCAGCCCGTTCTGTCGGCTTACAAATATTCTTCCACAAAATCGGACGAATATTTACTGCGTCTCCACCGCAGGCATATATTGTTAAGTGGTACCTACCTATACATATGAACTGCGCGTCCCACACATCTCGCTATAAATAGGTTACCGAGTGCGAAGGTATAGTTGGAAGAGGTCTGCATATATATATATATATATCGCATTGAGAGTCCCAATAAAACCTTTTGGAACGAATTATTGAGTTTCGGGTGTTTAAGTTGCATAGATAGGTACTAATTATTGAATCTGATAAAAATTTATAAAACCATTCTCTTTCCATCATCGCACTGATTATTGTACGGACGTACAATCGGGTATTAAATATTTTAAAACGTTTAAAATGTTTACTTTAAAACAACAGTTATTGTTATATATCATGTATAATAGTGACAATTGGTTTTTTTTACACGTCAGGAGAGATTTTAGCCAGTCACTATTCTTATCTCATCGGATGTGTGTCCCTAAAATGTCCAGGTTCATTAGTGATCACCCATCCGGAAATTAGCAACCTAAGCGCCATCAGGCAACCATATAGCTGACGTGCGTCCACCGCCTCACAATGAGCTACAGTCATGTGCATAAAATATTGAAGTATGTGAAGAAAATGCTAAGACATTTGAACTCCAAATAGATTTTATTCAACGGGCGTTTAATCGTCCAAACATCATTGCGTTGGTATATAAATTACTACACTATATATATTCACCGAGACGGAATCGGCCGCCATAAACAGTTCAGCTGACAATATTCCGACTGCTGCAGTCGTTAGAGCACCTATCCACCTGCTGATTTTGTTTATAACAGCCGGGTCGGATACGCTGCTTCAAATCCGATGGCCAGATCACGCGCCACAACTTCCTCAGGAATGGGAGTTTTTGAATTTTTTTCTGATTTTTATTTACTCGCGTTGCGGGACATGCAGCTTCCGGTCTGGCGCGGTCGACATTACTGTCATACCACGGATCGTAGACGGACCACAAGATTCCGGCCGCGAGGCCGATCATCAATACGATCAGAAGCATGTCCGCTTTACCGAGTTTTGTACGAACGCAATCGTCGGGTCTAGTCGGCAGACTGCGAGGAGTTTGGGACTCGCGGCGACCCAACGTCGTCCGGCAAGAAGAGCATCGTCTCCGGTCTTCGTAGTCGTCGAATTCTTCGCCGAGCGCCTGATCATACCGCCTGGAATGCGACATGACGCGATTCGCGGCTAAAACATGAATATATTTTATTCAACAAAAGTGGTGTTTAAATAATATCGTTATTGTTGTACTCGTGTAGATATGGAAACAGCGCGCTACATGTACCTATATTTGACTAAGTACGTATATATATATATATAGGTAGATACTTACCAATATTTTACTATACCATTTCGCTGTAAAGTACCGTTATATATTATCGAGAAATCACGAGCAATCCAAAATATAATATTATACCGTATGATTATTGAAAAACGATATTGTGACAACCTTTTTTTTTTTATTGTATTTACCTTGACCTAGACATGAAACCGGATAGGTAGGTTTAAGTCGATTATTCTTCTACGAGTTGGTATAAAAATATGATTTTTTTTTTCGAACTACTACTGTATACTGTGTGTACTTATACGTAATAATATGTTCTTTTGCTGCAATACACGGATACTCATAATATTTAATAATATAAAATGTTATACGCTGGTATAATGTTGGTGTAAATGTTGAGTACGATATATTTTATATATATAATAAAATAAACAACTTTTTTCATCATGATTAAGTATTTTTAAGTATCACATTAGACATTACGTTAAAAACGATCTGCAGCGTATAAAAACTTAAATCACGGTTTTTAAATTTGATGCTCATGGGACATTGCACCGCTTACACTGGATAGTCGTGGCACTGATTATATATATATATAATGTACATAGTATCAGCGGTACGAGTACGTATAATACGTCTTACAAGTACAGTCAAAATAATGTTAAAATTAATACAATATATATCGGCTAAAGTATTCATATCAATAAATAACCTGACCTAGCATCATAAGGATAATGATTCAATACGCGTTATACGTATAATATAATAATTAAAATAAACCCAATCAATTAATTTTGCGCGTTAAGTATATACTTATATACCATCATGTCATCCACAACGTCCTCCGCGATATTATCGACTCTACGACGTTCCTCGGTAAAAATACACTAGCTCCGTATACCGTTGGTGTGTAAACCGCGTGCGGGTGTAAAGAAGTCGCTTGTCGTTTCTGTTTGTTTTGCTGTCGAACGACTAAAAGCCCACTTGTCTTGTGCGCGCGGCGTCGATGCACCCTCGCGCGTGAGCAAGCCGATAATCGCGTTACATACCTCCGAAAACAATATATTATTATTATTTTGACCGTCCTGCAAGACGGGTGGGGAGAATCGAACTCGAGTGCAGTGAGACGTCAACTGTGCGTTATATATATATATAGGTAGCACCGCAATAGCACTCTAAGGTATACGTACATATACACGCGTGTATTTTTTTTTTATGCATCACCAATAACACAGGGTAGGATCGATTTAGGCGGGACAAGGGATAAGGGGCCAAGTCTAACACTCAAATTAGTCATTCCAAATTTCTGCTACAGGTAGATGTAAGTGTAATGCGTGTTTAAAAATTTAATTAGGTAGCTATTGAAAATTGAAATTGCGCCGATATATCCTCCTCCGTTAACATTAATAAATTATTATTTCGATCGCCCGCAAGACGACGATGGGGTTAATAGAACTCGAGTGCAGAAACAAGTCAATTGTGCGTGTATATAATATATTATACAGTGCGATTCACCAAGTATATTAACCCCTTTTTTTATGTAGTTATTCAAAATAAAATACACGCATCAGTATATTATAACGTTAAGTGATGATTGTATCTACTACGGTATTTTCGATTATTACACACCTTGATAATTACAATAACATTAACATTTATAATATATTTATGTTATATTGTATAAGATGACCATTTACCTTTTTATAAATTATAATAGGGAACAGAAACGAGGAGCGGAGATTGATAGTCACTAGATGAAAAATAAAGCTCATTTGTGTGGTTCTGTCGTAATATTTAGATCCGATTCCCAGCATTAAACTATACTCATAAATAGTGTTGATAGGAGTATATTTTTAATTTTTTGCTTTAACTATGTACGGATATTTAATTTTTATGTTACTCTTGTCTCTTTGGCTGTACATATCCACTATAATAATGTGCCTTACAGCTACACGTAATGTAAAATATTTTTTCCATTATATCACCATAAAAGTAATAGCACTATACTCCACAATTGTGTGATATAAATATCATACGCATATCATAACAATTTGCGATAATAAATGAAAAAAATTGGAATGCGTATCTCAAAATTGCCTGTCGCAGGAAAAAGAAACAATAAATAAATGCACGGACGACCGATCGCACGGAAATAAATTATAATGCGTTTTCGTCTTGACGTTGTACGTTTCGAGTACTACATTTAGTTTTAACTACGGGACAATAGCAATAAAAATGATTACTGTTAAAAAAAAAAGACACCGTCATTAAAGTTTGTGTACGAGAAACGTTTAATTTACTTATTTCCGAGTGCTTCTATAACATTATATTATTATATTTTGTGTACAGTAACCCGGAAACCAGTCGTGGGAGAGCACTGCAGCAGCAATATTTGACGAAATAAAAACTTTTGCTTTTCCAAATTATACTTGGTATATTTTTGTATATACAGTTAGCAAGTAATTATTGGGCATATTTATTTATTCAAAAGTGTTATTTTATAAAAGGTAATTAATATATTATGCACAGATGATAACAAAAACTACAATCTTTGAATTTCGATACATTTACAATATTAGTTAAAAATATAAGTAATAAATACATTTTATTACAGTTAAGGCGTTATAATCACGTCATTGGAATTTAATATATTATATTAATGCATAGATGATAATATATATACAGTAGAATCAGTAGATTCTTATTATGTCGAACGTCACTATCTCAAACTACATTGAAATGGTCTTGAAACTA
Organism: Rhopalosiphum maidis; assembly: GCF_003676215.2. Classification (NCBI taxonomy): domain Eukaryota; kingdom Metazoa; phylum Arthropoda; class Insecta; order Hemiptera; family Aphididae; genus Rhopalosiphum; species Rhopalosiphum maidis. The sequence continues at coordinate 6,513,616 of NC_040880.1, read as the reverse complement.
CCATTATACTTTTTGCTCTCGATAACTCGGAATAAAATTAATCGCTTTTTGTTATCTCGAACGTACAAATAATATTTGTATTACAGTAAAACAAAAACTTAACTAAAATCCTCACGAAAAGAAAAGAAAAAGTAATAATATACAGATTACGCATCGGTCACACTCGACTCAAACGTGGTTATCTGATATAGAAGAAAAACCTATGTGTACTATCTGCGGTACCGAATTATCAGTCAGCCACATTTTTACAGAGTGCCCCAGTACACAGATTAACTCAACAACCGCAATATCTCCAACTCCCTAGACGAGCACTCGGATCGAACGCAGACACCACCTACCTAGTTTTAACATTTTTAAGAAAATGTAAACTGTACAATTTAATTTCAATAACATTTATTGTAATAAATATAAAAACTGATGGCCAATGTAAATTTAAGATAAATAAATTAAAAAAAAAAAAAATATGCAGTGATTGTGACAATAAGTGTAAATTAAATGTCCTTGCAATACATTTTTACATTCTTAAAAAACAAAAATAATATTAAGCAAACTTTAATTAATTTATACATTATTGTAGTTTATTGATATGTATATATGTAGTATTAGAATTTTAAGTATACAGATTATACATTTTAAGCATTCAAATTATTTATTAATTTTTTTAAGAATTTCAATAAAACTCTATATGAGTATTTCGAACATTTTCACATTCCCCTCGAGATTTTACATAACGAGAATCTACTGTATTAATAATTGTAACCTGTCTTTTATAACTGCGTGGAACAATCGCATTTACATAATATTATTTATACGCGATACGAATGATATAAAATATACTATCAAAATATCTAGACCGGCTTAGGTGTAGGTACATTATAATATCATATATAGGTAGGTGTGATTCACGGAGTCGGATAATATACACCTATACAGCGTATATAGTATATTCATCATATCTGCAGTATAATAAACGTATTAATATATTGTACAGATCGCACACACACACGTATTTGAACCGTTTATTTACGACGTATTAATTACGGGGTAATTAATAATAACAACACGCTGCTGCCGCCGCCGGGAGATCGTATCCATATATCATGCCCCGCCGATAATAATTACGGTATAGGAAACACCTATACAATAATAATAATAACAACAATATGTCCGTATAACAACATTGCGTGTGTAATAACACGTAAGTTATAATATTAGATACTACTGAGTTGGTTATGTACGGAGCGCGTCTGGAAATTCGATGCGAATTACATGGACGTGCAGGTAGATGCTCACAACACACTGCAGCGTAGCGCCGAAGACTGATCTCCGGACTCCGACTCGCGCGATGCACCCTGTACACAAAAATGGGTACAGAAATATTTTACCGGGAGATCGGGAATATAATATTATAATAAAACCGCGTTATCCTTCACACTTTTGTTTAGGTTAGGTGGTTTTTTTATTTTTTTTTTCCACGATGTTCGATTGTACACCGAGATAGGTATAATAGGCGGCAACGATTGATATATTGGTATCTACCTATACTAAAGTAGTCGTGCGTATCATGATATTACGTACAATAGTTGTGTGCCTATTTCTATATGTCGCCGTAGTAGGTACCCACCGATATACAAACGTGTAATATATAAACTTGTACAGAGAAATTTGGATGATTTACTTCGTAAATCTCGTAAATTAAAGTCGTTACTTTAATAATTCATTATTATTATTATTATTATTAGTTTATAGGTGTTGTGTTAATAATATTATGACTATGAATATCACTTATGTAATATTATTTTACACAACACACGTGCTATCATACACACGTTAATTAGTTTTTTATATCTGTATATCTGTATTTAAACCTATCAATCGTTAATTTAATAGACATATTTCTATATTTAATGTAAGTTATCTCTAATACTTAATGTTAGAATTGCAAAGGGTGTTTTAGTGTTCATGAATTGAGCCAATAGTAATCGTTATAGGAATAAATATTAAAGAAAAAAGGTCATGGGTGGATCATCCCCTTCATCCCTCCCCTATTTGACCACCACTGATAATATATCTACTTAAGTATAATATAACACTGTGATATAGGTTCATAATGGAAAGTACAACGGTGTGTACTGCATATGGTCATGGAATACCAACAATAACAATATTGACAGCAAATAATCGATTTATGAACATATTATATGGACCAAAACAACGAATGTTTATCGTATTCACGTTAAAATTGATATAAGTACTGCAACTGGAGTTATGACTGTAGATAAGACCATTTTTCAAACAATACAAAGTGTACCCATTCATATTGGATATAAAACTTAAATTTGGTATCATATAAATTATTTCAAATAGATACCTAGTTCAGTATATATATATATATATGCAAAGTGATTGTATAAATGCATAATATATGCACCTTGTACGTTGTAATTATTAATTAGCGATATATTAACAAGTAACTAAATAGGTTCATAATACAGTCTGCAGTATTTCTGCTTCTTATACGACTGTTGGGCGAGACCAAACCAAAATTACATATTTGGAGGAACGTATGGTGAAGCTTTCATACAGGTATAACAACGCGACAGGTGCGGCTGTTAAGGAACTCGTTTCTGAATATAATAAAATATAAAATAGGCCGTACGAATATCGATGAAAAGTGACTTTAATGCACTGCAGCGTATATAATTATTGAATTTCTCTTATTATATGCATTAGGTATATAGGTATTTATATTGTCTTTGACTGAAACACTAACGTAGGTAGATATACGTAAACACGTAATGCGTTAGTGCATTGCACTTGTCGCTTATTACTTATTAGCATATATATATATATACAGATGATGAAATGCCATTGAATACGAATACCCGCTATATTTATAGATATAAAACAAATATGATAATAACATATTAAGATTTTTATGAGCATTTGATAAAATATTACTTCAAATGACTACAAGAGAAAATATCATTGGCGCGTAGAGAATGGATGATCTAAGAAATGCCTTGACAATTATTTTAGAAAACGTACTAAAACTGAATAGGTATGCAAACTGCAACTTATCATTGTGGTAACTGCTGTGATTATTCAATTAATAATATTTATTTATCGGTTTTGATAAAATAAAAGGGTGCAGATATAAGTTCTATATAAATCGTAGATACACAAAACAGTTGCTCTCCAATAAGCTATACATACAGGGTAGGCCACATCTCGTATTAATTGAGAAAAGATGGTAAATAAATTATGATGTGACATTTTTTAGAAAAATAACAAAAAGAGGCAATCGCGAATGATAGAAACTATTGATTATCTCGACTTTAGGTTAATCTTTTGGTTGATCACAGTACCAACGTCTATTTTAACGTTAAACTGATTTATATTGTGATTGGGTGAGATTATAATTTTCCATAGAACTATCTGTATAAAGAAATATTTTTATGTATGTTAATTTATATTTGTACCTGTTAAAATACAGAAATAGTGCACTATACATTATGACAATTTACAATTTACATTTTACAATGCATATTATAAATATGTAGTATTAAAATATATCTTAAGTCTATGCAGCCTTTAGAGTTTATATCGATAAAAATAATTTAAAGTGGGTAAAACATGAATCTGCAACTGTTTAGCAGCTGCAGCAAATAAATATATACCTAATGAAATAAAATTTAACTTTTTAAGTTAGACGTTGCTCGAAAAAACAGACAAATAAACCATCTCGTTGTATAAACTTAATTCGTTAAAAATTGTACCTGATTTTAACGTAATACGTTTAACCACCAATCACCAGCATTATTTTTTTAAAGACACGATAATATTATATCTATATCTCATCATTCGTGAAGCACGTCATGTTTCCCGTGGTGTAAAATAATATAATAATTTATAGGATACCGGTGTGCACATTTTTTCGAGTAGCGTCCGTTTTGTTTGTTGGTAACCGGGTAGGCTGTACGTAAACAGAGAGCGTCTCGTAGACGAAAATACACGTTTAGACAGTTTTTATACAATGTATAGGTGTCAAAAACAACCGTGCGGATATCGTACGGCTGCGGTGACGTGACTATACGGTGTTCGGACGAGGTCAAAAGCGGCGGCGGCCGTTTAAACAATTTGCACGCCGTCTCGGCTTCTGCTCGTGAATGGAAAGCTAATTTCCAATACCCTCCGACCACAATAACTCTCCGAGACTCCGTTCTCCGCCACCACTGCTATATAATATATATATATATACAGTAGGACTATATTATTATATTATAATATTCGTGTGCATTCGACGTGTTTGTTAAGAGCCGGTCGAATGATGCAGATCTACGCTTGTTTGCCCGCACACATATGCACACATCATATACGTATTATATAAATTGTTATTCGAATTGTAATACGAAGTCATCGCGACGTACTTGTATATATCATACAGTTATTGCCAACTCGTACCATCACAGGATATATGCTTTGTGGGACGTTATACGCATCGTTTGATATATAATATTCGGTAGCGTCTTCGGATTTTCTACGCGTGAAAAAACCGTAGACAAACAATCTACAGAAACGATTATTACTATACTAACTAACGTTTACAGAGGTAAAACCTTTTTTTTGTATATCCTTCAGAGCAAAAGTCATTTTTTCTTTTACGAAAAATTCACTGACTAATATTAGATATGTGATAAATCTAAATTATGTTTTCTACCTATTGGTTATCAGATAGACAGCAGTGATGGTATCGAAGGGGTACTACTAAACCTACTTTGGAAATTCTACCACGCGTGATGTGTATTTTTATAGGGATGGCCGAAATGCATTCTATATCCACGCCGTTCTCGCGCAGACGAAGTATTATACTAAAGCTAATCGAAATGTTGGTGTAATATGTTTTCATGACATAACAATGTAACATAAATTATAAAAATATGTCATTATGTCGTTTAGCGTGCAAACGTACAATATACAATCGAGTGAGTGAGTGTCGTTTGAATTGCACCGGCGGAATTCACGTAGGTACACTGTACTACGCAATCGCTGCTATGGTGATCGATAACAGATACATAAAATGTCGTAAATAGCAGATTCGCGAATCTGGTATCCCGTCGAATCAAAAATGTAAGCATAGAAATTCAAATATAAATCGATAAACTTAAAGGCAAGATTTAGGTTACGAAGATCAATATTGTCGTGTTATTTTATACAATTAACAATTATTATCATCTGAGTAAATACTCTGCAATTTCTAAAATAAAAATTTAATCTCGAGTGTTGATGAATTGACTTACATATTAAATTGAAAACGGTAATCATTTCCAAGACAAATATCGCACAGTGACGTGTTTTGGCGTTGCGTTTTCTCATCATCGACCCAACGAGTTTCTGATTTGAATATTTTATGTTCAATCGGTACTCGTGTACATCTATCTGAGACTGTAATAGCTATAATTGCGTGCACGCATAAATGTAACTTTGACAATAATAAATTGTTAGCGTTGTTTTCAAACAGCGAAACAGAAAGATAATAAATTTATATATATATATATATATTATGAGTGTAGGTACATAGTAAATATATACAATGCGTATATGTACAGGCCGAGGGCGTTCGATTGAGTGTTTACTAAAGTACTATACGATTCTTAGGCATCTAATATAATATATATATATATATGCTACGACGAGAGTACCTATACTCGCGGTTGGGACATTTATGGTCGTTGTTTGTTTACACAATGCGCCATTGACATATTCGTCACAATGGATATGTACGCGAGTGTACGATGAGATCTCGTTTCTCCGATAATAATAATAATATATAATACTGTCGGTGTATTATGAAGTAGTCTTGAGAAAATGACAAAAATGACTCGGAAGACGTGTCACAAACAGACGATAATATAATATTTTGATGTACGACTTTGTGGCCTGAAGGTTGTGGCAGCTGCACCGTTGCAAGTTTCTGGAACAGTTTATACGACGTGATGTCACTGTGCAGCGTAAGATAGCGATTTTACTAGGTGACAAAAAAAAGGTTTCAGTAAATGACGTTTATGGCATATGGCATATGCGGTGTTCAAATTACGCAGACTCGAAACCAATTTGTGTTAGTTGTAACAAATATAATACATATTATAATTTACAACGATAACCGCTCGTATTGTGTATATAATTTTATTGCACTTACTTTTTTGAAATAATCTCGTAAAGATATATTTTTAATACATTTCTGTGTTATGAGAAAAATATATTTTAATGTGAAATTCACTTCTTGTTAATAATTTAATGTTTTCAAAATTACTTTGTGTCAAGTACAATTGTTCACCGTAACATAATAGATTAAATTAAATCGAATTTAAATATATATTGTAAAGATATAATATATATTTATATATATGATATATATAATATATCATTTTTAAATAATTAATTATATATAATTTATTTCAACATTTACATTTAGGATTAAGTATAGATAAATAATATACTTTTTAAGATGATACAATCTATGCCCTGTTTAATAGCATAGGCCACATCCCACAATTTCTCATATAAAAGCACAAAACACTAAAATAAATAAGAGCTGTCCGTCATTCAGTGGCCTAGCGGCTCAGTCGTACACCCGATCTATGTCTTGTAACTGTTCATATGTTATATTTAGTTTATTAAATTAAAATATTGTTCATAATTAACTTCCTAATTCCTTTAAAACTCGAGAGGATCAGTCTGAACAACAAGATTTGCAAGAGTTAAGGTAATATTTAACATATACTCTACGCATAGTCATATTTTTTTACACAAAAAGAAAACTCTTATTCACACCCCGAATTAATTTTACACATTAATAATTACATATTTATAAAGTAATGAGTTAAGAATATCAACCTAATACCATATATTCATTTTTATATATTAATATTAAAATAAAACTTAATACCATATTAAAACTCATTACAATATGTTAAAATTACGCGTCGTCCACGTTATACTATCTCCTTAGACTATTACAAACTTCAACCAAAGTCCAAAACTGTTGTACATGTGTATAATATTATTAAACATATAAATACAATTTTTAATAGAAATAAAATAATATAGTTAATTGCCATACGCAAGACGTAACTAATAATAATTATTTAAATATTTAACGATTTTATCCGTGTACATTATTAAGACCGTTTGCCATACCTAGTTATAATATATTTTAATTCATTTCCTAGAATGTTAGAATGCTATTATTAGACGTACACCGTATATTTTCGCAGTATTATGTATTAGGAAGATAATTAAATGTCTACAACTGTATGAAATCATACTGCAATTTAAACGCGATTAATATATTCATTAACCTTAAAATTTAGCCACCACTACCACGTACAAATGTATCGAATCGATCAATTCTTGGTCCGTGTACATTTAGTATGCCTTTAGCTCTATACACTGTTTCTATTCACTGTTACTCTATAACCGCCGGGTCTTTAACGAGTGTTCATTTTTGTTATACTATACTTTTTATTTAACGTAAACAATAAAAAATATTTAACTGTGAAAAGCGTAAATAGTGTTTCATGTCTAAATAGGTAATCTGAAAAGACGCCTGCAAAAACTGAAAGATATTGTTTTTCATGCAATAACTGCTCTAAGTTAATTATTTAGTTCGTCACCTAAAAAATACTTACTATAGTACGTATTTGAATAAAAATTACAAATATATTCATAAACAATTAAATAATTTTATATTTTTTTAATATACCTTTTAAATATATATACATGTACGATATAATATTTTATTCTAGGTGGTCTAGGTTTTTATTGGATTGTATTATGATTTTTTAAATAATAACAGATTATATAATATTATACAATCGATTAATTTAATGTTTCGCTAAAATGTATTATGCCACCAAGTAGAAGCAGCAATATAGCTTAAAATTATAATCAAGGTAAATAATATGGTTTTTTTTAAAACACATTTATTTTATAGCGAATAACACGTTATAGATTCAAATAATAAACATTATAACGCAAACTGGAAATTGTGAAAAATATAATTCCCTACTTGAGTGATGGAAGAGCTCGAGCTGGAATCCCAGCTGGAAGATAAAAGGTAATAATATTTATCTTTTATAGGACTTAATATATCTTATGTCATGTGTAACTTTATATTACTTTAGTGGTGAGGAAGAACTTGGAAGAGAAATTAATATGTTTTTTAAACTGGAACAAGATTTTTACAAATTATTACACCTTCCTCAACCCCAAAAGAATATGGCTATTCCTCGGTGGTGTAGAATGACCGAGAAAATATTTGAAAATTGGCATATCGATGTTCACACTGTATTCATTTTACTTGACATTCCTGCTTTTAGTGATTGGGCGAACAGGGAAATTAAGAGGGCTCAAAATGTGGTATGTATTTTATTATTTTTATTACTAATATAATAATAATTATTATTATATTGTTATTTATTTATAATATTAAATTGTTAATAGGAAAATTTGAATGATACATCAACACTGTATCTCATACGAGAAGTGGTGACATCATATACACAGGCGGAAGTCCTTCTTCAGCTTTCGTATGAATTTAGTCAGCTCGATGACAGTGAAGATTTTATTTCGGCATACGATGATTTTTTTAGGAAATGCCGTACTATCACTGATGTATGGGGTATGACAGAATCAGTGTCTTACAGTGTACTTTCGAAAATGTTTAATATTTTTTAATTTAAATTTAATTGCTTTATATTATGAATATACATAATTATTTTAAATATATGTTTTATTTAAATTAGTCAAAGTATATACACATATCCAATGTATTCCAAGAGAAAGTGACCGGCCGACGTCACACGAATGTATACCTAAAATTATAAAGAAATACCTTTTAAAGAGGGTCTATTTTTTTTAAGTCATGGGCAATTTCACTTGTTTTTAAACAAAATCAAACCTACCACGTATTTTGTTATGTTTCTTCAAAACTTTTCAACGTTTTAACAAAATCTTTTTTTTTATTTTAAAGCTATTTAATTATCCTATCAACCAGCATACGAAATTAAACCAGAAATTATGCAAATTATTATTATTATATTGAAAAAAGTAAACATTTTTTTATCAAATGTTAGAATTTTTAAAACTAAATCTCGTATTACTCCAAATAGTTCAATATTAAGTATGGGTTTTTTTTTGTGGATTATTTTACTGAATAGTACCTATAATATCTTATAAGTTTGGTTTTCATATCTTCGTTAATTACAGAATTATACGCAGCTAAACATTACAGGTATTTTGTGATTGTAATTATTGTCTATTATAATTTATAATTATACTAAACATCAAGCCTAAATGAGGCATAAACTCGCTAGAGGTGATATAAATAATAATTTAATTATTTTTTTTCTTTTGGTATCGAGAGCCAGAGAAGGAACCGCGATAGCATTACTTCTCCTCTGGGGTTAACATTACTTTTCCTCTGGAAATAATTTAATAAGTTAGTTTATTTTTTAAATACAAGACGGAACTAATTAACGTAAAAAAATACAAAATAATAATTAAGTAATTTAAAAATAAATATAAATAACCAGAAAATGTTATATTTATTTAATTAATTAATCAGATTTTCAAAGTGTTCTTCACCTGATTGTGAACAAGCTTGAACTCTAAATGAAACACTTTGTGTAGTCCTTTGTTTTAACAACTGATTTTCATCGATTCTAAGAATATTAAGATAGTGACCATTAACAGCGTACAACTCTGCAATTATTGAAGATATGAAAAACAAACTTATTATACGCCATACGGTATTATTTAGTAAAATAATAAACAAACAAAAAAACCCATACTAAATATTGAATTAATTGGAGTAATACGAGATTTATTTTTAAAAATTCTAACATTTGATAAAAAATGTTTACTTTTTAGTTTTTCCAATCTAATAATAGATAATAATTTTCATGTTTCTTATTTAATTGCGTATGTCGGTTGATAGGATAATTAAATATATTTTAAATAAAAATAAAATGATGTTAAAACGTTGAAAAGTTTTGGACAAACATTAAAAAATGCGTGGTAGGTTTGGTTCTATTTAAAAAAAAGTTAAATCGCCCATAATTTAAAAAATAAAAGAGTTAGACCCCCTCTTTTAAAGGTATTTTTTCTTCATTTTAGGTATACTTTCGTATGACATCAGCCGGTAACTTCCCTCTCCCCCCCCCCGAAAAACATTGTGTAAAATATAAATACATATATCCGTAATCCGTATAATAATATCTTTTTAAATTATATAATTTATTCTTATTTATTTTATTACTTATATACTACAACATCATGATACTATTAAATATGTATAATAGTAAATAACTATATACTTGTAGTTGAGAACTTTTAAAATATTGATACATGTGATAGGTACAGTGTAAAATCAACAACATAATATTGTAAATGATTAAAAGAATTTTGAATTATTAAAATAAATTGTTGGTGTGTGACAAAAAAAAAAAAAAAAATTAATTTATAAAGCAGGTAACATACTTGCAGTTTGTATCATCGTATGCCGTTTATAATTCCATTTACCTACACGTTTCTATATCTCAATTATCCGTATACGTACACAAGATGTGATTACTATGGGCATTGTAGGTGGGTATATTATATATTATATTTACAACACACGCGCGCGTACAACATATTAAATTATACATTTATTATACTCTTCGGTAGGATAAAAAGAACTTTGGTCGTCGCGCTGCAACAATGATATTGTATAATACGGTAGGTTAGATTTTACAGATAGACAGTATAATAATAATATGTATGCCTATCTATAGGGAAAAAAGTGGGCTTAACCTTTATAGTTGCGTGATAAAAAAAAAATGTTTGCTCCTTACACATCAAACAGGACGCGTACACAATTAATACGTACACACACACGCGCGCGTGCGCACATACACACGCTTATACATTATACACGTAAAGAACATATTATATAGGCACGCAAGCTCGCGAGTTATATATTTTTATATTATACTGTATAGGTGACGAAGTATGTACATGTACAGGGCGATTCGTCAAGCATGTCCCATTTTTTAAATTTTAATGATGCATTTATTTGAATTCGGATTTTTGAAATTTTCAAGCATTTATACCTACTAAAATACCAATGTATTTTAAATTATTTAGATTTTTCAAGTTATTACGTACCTAAAGAGTGTCTTGTAGTGATACAAACGTTTTTTTTTTTTTTAAATAATAACAACTCATTTTTACTGTAAATCTATTGATTAGGCATTGTATGGCAATCTAACTATATGATTATTTTGTCTGCTCGTCAGTATAGTCAGTGCGTCGTTTATTACTAGCGACATGAAATGAGTACAGCGTTGGATTAAATGATTGTTTGTATACGCATATAATGGTCAAACGTATATACTCTATAATATGTAGTATTGCATGACAGTCGCTGACATGTTATGCTGGTAGTCGGTCGTCTGGATATTTGACGGCAGTATAATAATACCATATTAAATAAATAAAATACGCGTGTGTATATTTTAATTAGTAATTAATGTTTGTACGAACCGTCTAGAATTTGGTACTTTCTCACTACGATTCGTCGACGCCGCGTTGCGTACCTATACCGACAGATCAAAGTATTTTTTTTCGCACCGAATTAGGTGTAAATCAGAGTCCGCCGCCGGTCTCGACTGCTGTATTATAGCTAGAGTACGGATTTTAAAGCAATAAAAAACTAAAATAAAAGCACTAAAAAAAAGCAATAAAGCTTTCTAAATCTTCCAAAAAAGCATTAAAAATAGGTTTTTTAAAAAAAATTTATCATACAAAAAAGTATAGAAATTATTTATTAGTTCATAAAAATTATTTAAAAAAAAAGGTATTGTAATAAACTTATTTACAAGCGTGCTTCTTCGAGCTTAATAATAAAAATTAACATTTTAAATAAGTTTATTTAGAACATTTTTTGAAGAAATGCCCAAAATGCCCAAAAAAATTCCAAAAAAGCATAAATATACAAAAAAAGCAAAATAAAATGTCGTGCATAGTAGTATAAATCAAACTTGTAGCTGACATAGCTTCGCTTTAGAGCAATAGAAAAAAAGGCGAATGCTTTCAAAATCCGTACTCTAATTATAGCAATACGCATCACGTCGTGTACACGTTGTCGTAAGCGTAGTTAGTATACTCGACTCTGCTGTAGTCGTGCACTCTGTATATATATATACCGACTAGGCATGACAACAATAATACTCTCTGTAGCCCGTACGATATACCCATACCACCCCCACCCCTACTCGGATCGTCTTCGCGCGCTCGCGTAGTATACCTTGGATAGCCGCCGTCGCCGACGCCTCGGCCGGTACACCTGTAATAAATCATCGTCGCCGGTCTGCGCAGACACAATCATTATAAACCGTATACGTATATATATATATACGATTTTTCCGGACAGTATCGTTCGAATGATTGACGCACTAATTTGCCTCGCTCGTTACAATACACACATAATAGGTAATATTGTACACCGCGCGCGCATACTTATTATATACGTACTATATTGCATTATACGCGTATTATATATCAAATCCCGTCGGCGCAGGTCGTCGCCGCGCCTAAGATTTGATATTACTATACATAGATATATAATGGTATAAGCCGACTTCGTGAGTCGACCGACCACACGACGTTTCCTCCGGGTAAGCCAATTTTTTCCATTCAACGGGGGCGCCTGTGCAATATATATTATCATAATACGCGAGTTCATCGCGCGCGAATGCCCGTCAACACCATACGCGAACAACACTCCTGTAAGTGATGGTGCCGAGAGAATTCGCGCATTTTTTTTTTTTTTACTTCACATTTTTGGTATATTCAACACTCGACTGTTTTCCACGGCTCTTTTTTGTCGGGTCTAGCGGTAGAGAATGCTGATTGTTTGGCGTTTCACTATAGATCAGGGATGAGCAACTGAAAGTTATATTAGATGGCCAATTTTTAGAAAATTGAAATTTAGCGGGCCAGAGTATAGAGAACAAAAAAAAAAAAAGGTCATTCAAAACATGCATTTTAATTTAGCGTAGATGTACCGTAGAGAGTAGACGATTGACTTTGAAATTCTATGACGTGATTTGAAAATGTAGCGCGGGCCAGATAAAAAAGGTTCGCGGGCCGCCAGTTGCCCACCCCTGCTATAAATAATAGTTTTACAGTACAGATAAAGCGATAAAGACAATATGTAGGCTGATGTGTATACAATCAGGGAGAGCAGTAAGTTCTTACGGTATAACTATTGTTATAGAGGTGAAAATAATGATATTTATATTTTATGTATTCAAAGATATTTTTATCGGTCTGACGACGCACATAAAATGTTATTTTTCATTTTTTTTTACAATTATTTAATAATATTAAACATTAATAACTATTAGGTATATTTTCTTACATCGTCACATCGATACGAATAATTGTAAATTTGCTAAAACAATTGTATGAGACTTTATATTAATAATATTCTAACATATGTGTATAAACACTATGAACTTACATAGTATAATATTATATTTGTTATACCGTGTGGGAATTAACATTTGTAACTTTTTTTTTTTTTATCTTTTCTAGGAACTTACAAATTTAATGTTTTTCTAGTGTACCAATATAAGTCATAGGACAGCAGTTTCAACCTCAACGACTTTTAGTGGGTCACCATAGTGTATAGGTAATTCGGGTACTGTTTAAGCATGGTATTTTATGAACGCACAACAACAAAAGACTTCTTAAAATTATTGAATAGGTATATAACAAAAGATCCAAAACGAAAATCGTTGTACAACGGTTTATTAAATTGTCACAAACCCGTAGGCGTGGTTCCATTTAAGAAAAATGATGTGTATTTATAAAAATATAACATATTATATTATTGATTGATGGAAATTCGACAGCGCATTGAGTGGCTCGCAGTCGAGTACTTTGATTTAATTAAGAATTCCGAACGCGATGCAAGCATTTTGTTCGACGTGTTTTGGTATATCCACCCATAGTGTTATATTATTATTATTATAATGTGTACACATACCTATACTCATCGCATTATACTGTACGCAATAGTCACCGGAAAAATAAATGCGAAACTCACTGGCTGGCACGTTTGAAGTGGCGGCTGTATCGATACGACTTAAATAAAACATAATATTACATTATGATGGGCGCGTACAATATATAATGCACAAATAGACGCGTAATATGCAATCGCGTTGTACCTATAGTATCCGTCCGTCCGTCCGTTTGCCTGTCTGTCTGTCTGTCTGTCTATACGTTTGTTTGCTTGATTTGTTTGTTTGTCCACAGGTGTATTGTACTTACTCTGTCTCTCTCACACATACACACACACACACACACACACAAACACACAAACGCACGCACAGAATAATATAATAATATGTCTTTGGGGTTTAAACGGTAAAAATGAACTATATATGTATATTGTTTATCGTATATGACGTATTATATATTATTGCAGTGAGTGTAATGTTTTTTAGCGAATCACATACCTAAACTCGATTCATATATGGCGTATTTTGTATAGGCGCTCCACGACTTAACAATAATTCAATTACTTATGGCTATGTATGGATTGGTTACGAAAAAAAGAAGTCACTCGAACCGTTGTATATAGGAATATACAATATATATATAGCCATGTAGGACTATATTATTTACCCATCATGTATTATACGCACTTCTACAGGTTCGTAAATGTACAATTTTCACGTTTAAATATTTAATATATTATTCAATTTCGTTAAAACGTAAGTGGTAAATGCTTGAAAGTTTAATCACTTCAACCGAAATGTATTATGAAAACCAAATATTAGTTTTTTTCTTATCATTATTTAAAAGCTACGTGCATCAACGCACCGTTAACGCCTGTAAAAAAAAAAAACGGTCGAACGGCCTTAAATTCTATGTACAGGTTATTGTGCAAACGAACGTTTTAATAAACACATAAAAATAATTTGACCCGTGAGCATAGGAAATTTTTTTTATTATTGCGCTCTATGCCCGACTTTGGGCTACTTAGTTTTCTTGTCTTTACCGCACTACGTTCTTTGGCCCGACAATAATTAAAACATTATCGATAAACAAGTAATCTTTTCGGTATTTTAACACTTACAGTATTGTAATACAAATAAATATTTATTTAGCATAATAATAAAATTATGCTTCGAGATTTTCAAAGAAAAAATCGTATCACGTATGGAATAATTACGTACCGATTACCGACTATATAATGGCAGGAATGCGCAGTAATAGACAAGTTTTGGCCCGTTACGTTCTTTCGGTGGACAGAGTATAATACCTATACATAGTATCAAAGTCAGAGTCGGATACGGATTGGTGCGTTTCGATGGTATTCAGTTACAGCACTACGTCACTTCTTGAACGCTCAATATATTGAGCCGATAAATATTTTTTTATACTTTCCGTTTCTTCCTTGACAATCTCACGAAATGGGAAAAAATATAAGTGAACACAAAATATGTGTCCCAAACCACAATCTTCGAATCAAAGATCAAATTAATTTTTATGCTTTTTAGTGAAATGATCTATGATTGTATTTTTATTTAAAATTATAATCAATATACGAAATTTGAATATATAAATGACAATCTCTATGTGGCTTATTTTTTCGTCAACTTTTATAGTAATATTATTCCTCGTTTATAATCACAATATGTGACCATTAATACTTATAAACATTTTTTATTTGAATTTAATTAATAATAATTTAAGTGTCTATCAATTCAATATTGTAAAATAAATAAGTGATCCCTAATTTGATTACAAAAGTTTCGCCATGCCACAATTAAGCTAATTGAAATATTGAATTATTAAAAACTAAAAAGTATTAGTATAACATCGGCTATAAAACAAATAATTAATATGAAAAAATATGTTGGTTGATAATTCGCTTACATTTTACTAATTCTTAACATAATTTAATTAGTATTAATTTATTGCAGTGAACCATTTATATAAGGTACGATGATTGTAATAATAAACTGTACATTTAAAAAAAAAACAAAACAAAATAAACACGAGTCGTGCGTCTTGGATACAATTAGTTTAAAAAGAGGGTTGTATAAAAAAGGTCATTGAATCGAAAACTAAATGTTTTATTTCCTCATCAGTCACCAATTCACCCCGACTTTCATTCTCGCAAAAGCGCCCCGATAGATTTGCTTGAGTAAGAAAGTAAAAAATAACATTATTATTTACTCATCGTTTCATTATAGGTATTTTAATGTAAGTACCTATACTACATAATTGTGCAAGATATTATTACCACTTATTAGTAATAAAGTCTAGTAAGTTATTAGACAATATTCATATGGATTTTATGGTATATACTCGTATACCTATATATCACACATATTATAGTATTTTACCATGTATAATCAGAACTGCAGGTCAAAATTCTTATCCAAATCTAAAATCGTCAAATAAAAGGTTTTGAAAATCCTAAAATCAAACCTTTTAAATAATTGATTTAAAATTCTCACTTTAAAAATGTTTTCGATTAAAAGTTAAGAAATTGCATTAGCCAAGGTTATGTACCATAAACACATCGATATCAATATTTAATACCTATGAATAAACATCGAACTGCACGATACCTTTGGGCCGGTAACCGCAACTACTGGTACAGCCATCCCATTTTTTTTTTTTTTATCAACTGTTAAAATATAACTCAAAAATAAAATCAAAACTCTTTGTAAATATCATTTTTAAAACCATAATTCAAAAAAATCCTTTTTAAATTAATTTTGAATTTTAAATAATTTCCAGCTCTCCGAATAACAATATTCTTACAATATTTGTGTTTGTGCTCTGTTTTATATTATGATAATTGACTGTTAAGATATGTATAACAACCACTGCAGCAGTGTCCGCGGTTCGGCTGACGTTCTAATTGGACCAGCAACCGCATGTGGGTCGTCGCAGAATATATAATGTATAATAACCCGTTGCGCGTATAACGAGCTATAACTTATATACACATATTATATTGTTATATTGTAATAATCGCGGCGTATTCGTCTATTGTGTACGCGCCGCGGCCGAGGAGTTCACGAAAGACGGTGAAAAGAAAAAAAAATATGAGAAAAAAAAAACGCAATGTCATTTCCCTTATACATAGGTACCCACCTACCTACCTATCTACCTACCACTGTATAATATTATATTATGTTATATACGGACTGTACATCTATTTCGGGTTCGTCACTGCCTGATCACCGTCATGTGATCGTCTTCGTCTTCATAACCGCATTGTATACATATTAAATATTATTATTATATTATTCGGACGGAAGACGCCGTGGTATTTTAGTTAAATAATGTTATTAAAATACACGTTTATATTATAATGTTATATTCCAAGCTCACGTGAAGGACATGCAAAATATATGTATACCTAGGTAAAGGTACAGTAGGTAGGATGCTCACCCCATTTCTCTATAACACGAACTTTTCCCTAACAGTCTTATAGTAAATTTACTTACATTGTCTCAAATGAAAAAGTATAGATACAATTTTATATATAATGCAATGCATATTGTATAACATCATATTTTATATTCTTATTTTCAACATCTACACAGGCGTGATATTAATATATTATAGCTATTATAATCAAAATGAGTTTATTGAAGTGTATATAGGTATACGTACCCATAACGTAAAAAAATGTAAGAAATGCGTTTGTTACGAGAAAAAAATATATTAATTTTATAAGCATGATATAGCGATTATAAAATAAATTGGCAAGGGGTGATGTGTGCAATACGCATTGACAATGTATTTGAATTATCAGGTTATATTGAAAAATTCACTGAGATATAATGGGTAGATAATATTATGTTAATACGTTTAATTTCACCTCCAACCATAAAACAAAATCAAATAAGTAAATTTAATTCGTCTATATTTATTTGGGTTGCGCGTTTTATTAATAGTAAGAGGTCCATAAAATTATGCAAAATCGACTTCTATGATTCCAGTTTTTGTAACACTATTAATAAGTAATTCGAGCGATTTATAAGAATCGATGGTCATAAATCGTTATTTTATATGTATTTATATATATATATATATACATTCAACTATTTGTAATTATCCACAAATTTAAATAGCGGTGAACTTCTTTAAAACTTTGCCTTTTTGTCGTTTTCGAGTTTTTAACCGTGCCAAAATATCGTGCATAATTCGTAAGCATTTGTATGAGCACGAATTCAAAATTTGTAAGTCGCCTCGTCCTTAAAAAATAAATTAGCTGTGCTCTATAGAGCTTTATAAATGTACGTGTGCATGCATGTTCTGCGAAGTGGAGTCAGTGGACGTAACTCGTTTGTGCAGCGACCGTGATCTAATATATGTGCGTATATGATTTACGGCGTTATTTCACAGGAATATTCGTTCGTCGTTTCATCCCAACCAACAAAATAGTATAACCTCTAAAATGATTACACGAAGGTAGGCACTAGCTAGGCGTGCGTACATATATCTCGGACAGTCGACTATGGTACACATCAAATTGTATAATACACGTATATGTATATTTATCGTATTTGTGTGTGTATATATATATATACGTGTGTGTATTCGTAATGTATAACACTGTACACGTAGTACCTATATATTTATATACGAGTACAATAATAATACGTCCCATTGTGTCAACCTCGTCAGACTCGCGGGACTATCGTATACGACGCGTATACGACGACGACAGAAATCAGTTTCGCGATGACTTTTCGCTTTTTATTTCTTCGAATCTTAGGGTTTTTTTTTTACACCGTTGTGCGCGCTATGTAGTTTAACCGTAAAAAATTCTCATTTCATTCCACACGCTACATAATATACACACACCATAATAGTGGTCTAACGACGGTCGGCGCGACGATAATATTATCACACGCTGCAGCAGTGTATATCCTACACATATGCATATAACTATACCCGGCCACAATGGACAGTTAAAATCTCCGGCAACACAATAATATATATATATTTAACATATGCGATAATCGTTTCGGTTTTGCGCGCCAAAGCAGAGGTACATATCTCATATGTATATATAATATTCTAAATAACGATGTGTAATATATATATTATACGCCCGAGTCTCGTCGTTATAATATTACGTCTTGTTCGCGTTCTCCTACTCGACGGTTAGGTTTATATGCGCACGTCGCGGTCGTTTGAAACCTTCGCGCGGCCGGTTATTGTTATTATATTGTTATTGTTATGATTATTATCATCGTCGTCATCGTGGTCGCGTATATTATTACGAATTGCGGTTTTACGGAATTGCATATTGTCTTGACCGAGTGCCGCAATCGTCGTTGACGTATACGGAGTGATTCGCCAAGCACGCTTGAATACCATTTTTCTCTTTAATGTTCGTTTAAATTCAGATTTATGGAATTTTTAAATGTACTTATTATCAAAGACCATATTTTCTAATACTTGAGATTTTTTGTGCTACACAAGGAATGTGCCATGGAATTACATGTGTTACATTCAAATAAGATTCCTCGTTTTTTAATGTCAAGTGTCTGGTGTGAATAATTTTTATTTTAACGTCCTATATTAGAACGAGTAAATTTTATGACATTTAACTTTGTATACTAAGGAAAATTACACTAATATTATTAAAATAAAAATTATTTATTACACTTATGCTATTTTTGTACATTATAGAAGTTGATTGATTATTATTAATTACTAAGATTTTCAAATCACAATGGCCCCCATCATCTATTTATTCTTATTATACAAAAATAAAAAGTAAAAAACTACTGTTTAAATTTTAATTTTGACACGCTTAATTTTGAGAAAAATTATCTGTTAAATAATTAACAGTATGAATAAAATTGGTTATCATTTGAAAAACAAAACTTTGTATCTCCATACGATACTCCTCAGTAGTACAGAAAATTTCAAAAAATTGTAAATATGGTCTTTAGGGCGTTAACAATTTAAAAAACAGATTTTGATTAACTGAATTATTGAAAAATAAGTGGTAAGCATGCTTGCTAAATCACCCTGTATATAATAATAATATATTATGTATAGGTACGCCCGATATGATTATATATATATAGAATGGTCGGTGCGTCCAAAGAGAAATCGATTTCAATTTTGACCGCGTTCGCCACTCACTCTGCCGCGCACAGTCTTCGCGTAATTAAATTCGTCGCGTGCTGGTTCTTTATTTTCATTTTTAAATTTTTCTTTATGTTTTCGTCTAAACGTCTTCCTAAGAAACGATAGATAATAATATAATATAACAAATGCGCGCTTAACCAACTGCCGTAAACAATATATTTCAACGCGTGCACGCGAACATACATACAAAATATCATTGTATTGTTATATTAACTTATAAGTCACAATTGATTATTACACTAAAATTATTATTTAAAAAAAAAATTGGTTCGAGAAGAACTCGTATATAATACAATGCCACATCGTCGTATGGTATTATTATTTATTGTATTATATTATTATATTTTGAAGAACGCTAGCTATATTATTTATATTAAAGTATATAATACGTATATAACTACATAGCTATAAATAACCCGACTTTGTACGAGAAAAAAATGAACAAGTATAAAATACAGCGCTGTATCAGTATATCTCGATTTTAGTGCACCTCAATTCACGGGCATATTGGCGTCGGTGTAGCTCGCTTTGTGAACTAATTCGACCGAGATAAACCAACTGCCTGTGGTGGATTTGATATAACGCTTAATGTATTTTCGAACGTGGTTCAAACTACTTCCTAAACTTTCCTGATATCTTTAAAAACAATTTCTGAAACTTTCGTTAAAATCTTTCAAGTATTTTTCAAGTCTATAAGCTACAAAAACATAAGGGTATTGCCTTTTGTTATATATTTGAATAACAACAATACATTTAATATTATTATTATTTAAATCCCTTTCGGATAGTTTATATATATATATATATTTATATTTTAATTTCATTGTTGTATTCAATGGAAAACTTATATTATATAAACAAAAAATTATTCAAATTGCGTGAGCCAAAAATGTGTGAGCCACCTATCTACAAGGAGTAAAAAAGTAGCTTTAAACACCCCACGAGTCTCGATGAGTAATTTATTGATATAATTTTATCGAAATCGATACTGTATATTTTTTGAGATTATCCACTAGTAAAAAAACTCATTTCGTATTTCTATGTATTTATATAAGTATATTATAGCTAAACATACTGTTAACCTCGTGTTTGTAAGATATCCATTTTTAGAATTCGATATCTATTGGCAGCGAGATTATACTATTATAACATACCTAATACTGTGAATATGAGTAACTTTCAATAAATTCGAAACGTATAAAAAATAGTAATACAATGGTTGCTAATGTACACCACAGAACATGATATGATACCGCCCACTGCCTATATTAAGTTTAATTAAATATTAATTATGTTCTGTGTTAATAATATTATACTATAATTTACCAATTTATTCTGGTTATATTTTCCAAGATTTTACTAATAATGTCCAATATTTTTTCATGACGATCTATGATTGAATTAAAATAACGCATATTGCACTATTGAATAGGGTCAATAATTTTTAGACGACTCCTTCTATTTAGTTTTTATCATAAAATGATGTTCGTGCGGCGCGGGCGTTTTGAATAGGCCATTCAGGTACACTACCGTCGTGGATCCATTATCCCAGTATCTCATTAAATATTAATTATTAATATGATTATTTTTTTTAATGCATATTTCAATTTATCGTAATAAAAATATTCATGTAATACAACGATGGCAGTTTTGATTTTCATCTAGTATAATATTCTTTATCTTGTTTAAATAAAAATGCGATGACGTACAGTCTAAATTACAACAACAGATGACACTAATATACACCTTCGTACCTGCCTTGGCCTAAATTTTTATTTGCTTCGTAGTTCATCTGAAATGATCATAATTTGTTTTTATAATATTCGTTATTTTAAAATGGCATAAAATAGAGGCAAATGTATTACAAAAAATTATGTAACATTGTAACATGGTTTAAAATGTATACACAAAAATAAATAATGAAAAAAATGTTACATTAATATAAATTAGCACACAGTTAAAAATTATGACATATCTTGTTCTATATATATACGCATCTTCAGCATTGTAAAATTAATAACTTGACTTTGAATTTAAACACTAATAAGAGCTATGTTTAAAAAAATTGTATTAATTTAGTAAAACACTACTATTTTTTTTATTAAAATAAAAACAAAATTAATAATCTTCTTTATACAAATATCATTTATTTCCCAGGAGAATGCTATTAATATCAACATATGACAATACTAAAAAAATACTAACGCTTCATTAAACAAGATCTGTGAATAAGAATATTATACAATTATTGATACTTAGTGGTTAGTGCCTTAATGTGAGGCCAATAGTACCAAGCACTGTATTTTTCGATATAATACTCGTATACCTATAACATAATATTATAATATAGTAAAATAATAAATAGAATTCTTAAGACTGTGTGATGATGTTTAATATCAATAGTTACCGGCATTGTACGGTAGAATTTGTACCTACGTAAGAATTAACTAGATATATGTACCTATATTGCGGTATAGTCTAAGACTTAGAGTCTAAGTGTATAGCATTGTATGTATTTTTAACCATAGATCTCATGTTAAGTTTATGGATGTAACTTTAATAATGTACATTTTAGCAATAAGCTAATGAAAGATAAACTTAAATAAATAATTAACTATAAAAATAATGTATCTGCAGTTAAATACAATATGAATATTATCATTTAATAACAATATTATGATTGTTATTGTTATTGTTATTGAGTTATTGGTATTATACCTACCCTAACTACAGTCCAAGCTTATTGGTATGCAAGTGTGTACAACATATATTTGATAATATGAACAAAATTACATTTTTATCTATCATATATTATAGTTAATAATTAATATATAAATATATAATACAATACATTTACATGCAGACACTGCAGTACACATTACAACCCAATATATTATATTATAGATTCGGAACATTATTTGTTTCATCGAGCAAAACAATAATTGTTGATGGGTATAGAATAGATGTGACACGAATATTACTATTTAACGATAGATTTATGAAAAATATAAAACCGAAATCTTCTCAACGAAATTGCTCAGACAAAGCTATTGAAGTACATATAGAACTTCTTCCGCATAATAGAATCAATAGCCTATATACGTATATTAGTATACCGTACCTATGAGTAATTTTATGCTTCGAATTGTTTTTCTCGCACCCACTGATTTCTGCACTACACCGTTTGCAATCAATCGCATATGCCATTGCACCAGATGTGCGAGGCGTATACGATATAAAACGCGGCTGCACAGGTGATACGAGTGGAGTGCGTAGGTATATAGTGCGCTCTCTTTATTCGGATGCATTTGTGTAACGTCGGCGATGACGTTAACGTTTTAAACGTGTACGCACGCGCACTTGTGAACATAATTATTCCTATACATACATATATTATTATAAATTATAATACTGCTAGCGTGCAACTGCACTGGTATGCGATGTGATTAGTACGGCAAGTGTGTATATAGTGTGTATAATATATTATAATACTGCAGTAATATTATAAATGGAAAACGATTTTTCACTTGGACCGCAGCGCGTTAGATACACATAATATATATTATATTATTATTATTATTATTATGTACGTATAAAACGTCACATAACAGACGTCCCATACTGCTGCAGTAAGAATCCGACAAAACGTTAATAATTTAGACGTATACATACTGGTACATACCGCGGGTACCAATAAGAACCACACGTTCCGAACGCGAGCTTGTAATGTTTATTTATTTATCACTTTTTTTTTCTTCGCTCGTTATTGTCGTAAGTCGTATAACTATATACAATAAGTTATACACACTTCACGCCATGGCCGCGTGGTTGTCGTCGTAATAACAACAACATCGGCGACGTACCTACAATAGTTCACATACCGAACGATGCCGCGGCGACTATAAAACGGCGTTCGTGTACGTTCTAGTCTAATTATTATTATTATCTCACCCTCTCGTCTCTCAATTCCATTTGTCCCGCGACGACTCGTACTCCGTTTTCGTTTATGTTGTTTGTTTATTATTATTTACCGTCATCGTTTTATATATTCATCGCAAAACGAACGACCGTCGGCGTGTACAATAATAGTATATGCCGTACCACACCACAATGAGGAAATATAGGTATATTATAATATTATCTATTATATAAATTAGGGTGGTAATCAAAATGACCTAAAAAAGGATTTTACAAATAAAATAGTTCAAATTAATGCGCCTGTAAAATGCACTTAAAAATTAATATTTTAAGCAAGTTTTGAAAAAAAAATGTATTAAATTAAAAGAAACGTTTCTCAGGACTGATTCTCTCAAAATTGTTTTATGCGAATTTTTAATAAGGAAAAAGAATTATTCTTAATCATTGACCTTATACTCCACGGAATATAGTAAAGTCTATATGTTCTCAAATAATGCTCGTAATTTCGAAAATTACGATTAGATAATACTCACCAATATTTGATTTGGTAAAAACGCTAAAAGCCTTTGCACGTTAAAAAGTTATTTTTTTAAGTGAAAATCTTAAAAATAATTGTGGTGTCAATCCCATCTTAGTGTTAAAATCCGCGAAAACAAATGTTTTAAAAATGAATTAATAACCTATTGAAATCTGAAATTGTCAAAAAATGCAAAATAAATACTTCCATCTTGATTCAAAAATATGTGCAAAGTACATATTATAATATAACTTGGAAAACAATACAAAGTGCATCGAAATATCAGCCCTAATCATGTTATAACGTAATATCTGTTGGAATCATTTAATAGTGATCGTTATTTATACTCCGACGTCGCCGTGACTGTTTGTGAGTAGTACGCCGCGCCGGCGAGTTGTTCTCCTATTATTATTATTATTGTTATTATTCGTGTCGAACGATAACAAATCGTCTACATTAATATAAACGTGTTCAGGAAAAATTACGCACCCGTTTATAACGAGAGAAAAAATAAAGAAAGAAAAATCGGTTATCGTCGGCCGGCGAAGGGGAGGGGGGGGGCGAAAATCGCGGGTTAGATGGGCTACCGCGACGTATATATAGTTAATCCGTTTCCACGTTCTCCACAATGGCCGGTCAAAGTCTCCAGTCACGATAATAATATATGTCTCATTTTTTACAATTTTTTTCTCCGCCATAATATTATTATTATATTGTTCTCGCTGGCCATACACCGCGTATAATATACGAGCGTTTACTCACCCACCACCGCCGCCGCCGCCGCCGCCGCCGCCGCCGCCGACATTCCGATACACATTTAATAATAATAATAAAACATTTTCGAATACGCGCCCGGCACAAAGAGTACTCTAATTGGCCGTAATAAGACGTACAATTGTCCGGTCGGCGCGGCGGCGTCGCACGCGCGTGTACCGTGTGTTTGTACAGCAGCGCCGAACGTTTATTTATTTTTCGGATCTCCTCCCGCAGCATCGCTCACTGTCCGGACCGTAAATAACAATTATAAGCCATTCAATACGCGCACACGCGAACCCGATGAACTGGCGGCGGCGGCTAAGCGATTAAAGACCGTAAATAACGCGTTAAATTGTCCATCACGACCTAGTCGTATTATAATATTATATACATATACACCGACCGACGGACGGGATCGCGCTGTGACGCGTCACGATTCGCGCCCAGTCGTAGAACATATTATCATTATTATTATTATTATTGTGATTATTAATAATAATAATATGAACGTATCCGTTTACGTTCCTAAATACAGCAGATTGGTCGACTGCTAGAATCGAGTGTACCTAATTTCAGAGTTTCTTCTGCAATCCGCCGTGGAGGGAACGAGGCGCAACTATATTGTAAGCGGATTGCTTTATTAGGAATCCGCAGTGATTAACTGGCTTGACGAACAAAAAAAAAAAAATAAACAAGCCAGCGGATTCGATTAAAACTGCGTACTAAATTTAATATTCTGATATCATCTTATTTATCAGTAATAAAATTCATTTAACATTTTCTTGTTGTCGAGTATTTGTTTGCTCTTCCAATTTATGAATTGTACATTTTAGAATAGGTAGAATAGGTATTAAAGTCGTGCTTTTTTATTTTATGGATATTAATTTTGTTGATAATGATTGTATTTATTTATTGCATTACTTTAATGTTTTTTTTTATCGTTAACACTATCCATTATCCAATTCTTGCAGCAGTACATATACATAATTTTACAATAATTACCAAAATATTTATTATATTTATAAGCTTATAATTAAAATTGTCGATAGTATTTTTAGGATAAATCGCTGTTATTGTGTTTTATTCTAAAATATTATATTTATAAATTATTTGACAAAAAATAACTTTACAATATACACTATATACAACAATAATATTCTCACATTTTTTTTCTTATTTACTAATATTTTCTATATTACAATTATTGTAATTTTTTTAAATAAATATACGATTGTATTTTAAAGAAAATTAAACTTACTAAATTCTGAGTTTAAAATATATTAATTGCACTTCCAGTAAACAAAGTACTTTTGAATTTAAATGAAGTTTTATATAAGTGGATTCATTGTTACGTACAAGAGATTTCACCCCGTATATAGACTACTCATATATGCATACAAATATACAATTCACAGATGATTAGAAACGAAGGTATACATTAATTATACTAAACTACACAGTGTGTAATAAATATATTGGGTATACCATATAGGATAAATTTCCCTTTTCTACTCTTTTCCAATTTCGTTCACAATTATTATACAAACGTTTAAATTGCGGATAATCATGGTTAATTACTGCATTTCGTCCTCCTATATAATCGCCCTCTACATGTATTCATAATTCATAAATAATGCATATTATAGTATTATATTATATTACAATAAACTACGTTAAATCGGAAAGTAAATTTATTCGTCTACAAATGTAGAAATTATCATTATTTTCCAATGAATAACGTTAATAACAATATGAAATGGGAAATGTCGTAAATAATTAGATATTAGATATTTATGAATTATGATTATAAGTATTAATTGTTTGTTAAAGAAAAATAGTGTGGTCTAATATGCAAAACAATCAATTATAAGTTAGATGTTCCGGGAACCACGATAAGGTGACCTAGTACATGATATAAGGATGTTAAATTTATATTTCTTTAGATTACTGAGATTACTACACAGCTCGAAAAATGCATGTTAAGAAAAACTGCTTATTTATTATAATCTAAAATATGTCCTTATAATATTTATATTACATTATAAAATACTTTTTTCTCAATAATTATAAAACGTATATACTATTGTATACTATATAACTATTATACATAAAATATCGAATACGTATTTGTAAATATCAATTTTGTCATGAAATTCAAAATTTACGAATAAACCTTTGTAGAAATAAATTTCAGAAGCTTTTTGAAAAATCTATTGGTTTTACATTTTTAACACAATATGCACAATTTCCAACAAGCAATACAAAGTTTACAAACTCTCCTTGTTTTATTTCTTAGTATGACAACTACTATATATTAATATACTAGTATATTTTTAATCAATGATTTTGAAATTCGAGATTCGAGATTCATACAAGTAGCTAACCCTTAGTTTTGTCAACTATATAGATGGAACATAATACTGTGTTTTGAAAGTTAAATATCAAATAACTTGAAACTTAGAAATGTTAATAGGTTGTAGATTAGGTACCTAATGGCTTATTAGTTTATATAACTGTCAACTAAACCAAATGGTACTCGAATGTATTTATTTAGTAATCATCATAAAACAACAACAAAAAATTTATAAATAAATCTGTTAACTAATTAATCTTTTTTAAACATCGTTGAAGCAACAAACCAATACAATTTCTTTTTCAAATTTGATTTTTAATATTAAGTTTAACCGCGAATATAGGTTATAAATGAAGCACATGTTATCTATTCTTACCTGCATGCTGCAGTGTGAAAACGTTTGACAGGATAGATTATTAAAATGTATAATTATAATACATAATAGTAGTTTTATATTTATAATGTTTAAATATAGAATTTTCACAGAGTTTGACACTCGTCAAAACCTCAAAACATATTATATCAATATTATAGCTATTATAATAGTGATTGTCAATACTCAATACGGATGTGTTACAATTGAATTCAATAATATATCATTGTATATAAAAAACAAATTCGTCTAACAAAATGTCGTAAAAGTTTGAACTTCAAATGCTCAAAAAAATTATTAGGCTTTCCGAAATATTTGTTTTATTTTATAAGTTGGAAAATGTATAAAGAACCATGAACTCAATTTAGAAAATCTTGAATATAAACAGAAAATTATTCTTATGTATTTCTAATAACAAAATAACTTGTATTTTTTGAGGTTTTCATGAATTTTATCAAAATTCTAAATTTAAATGCTTATCAAAAGATACTGTACTATAATAAATGTTCAATATATTTTAATTAGATGAACCATTTGTTAAGAATTTCGTATTTAATTTTAAAGCATCACTTTTTTTAGTTTTTTATCAACTACTTAGGTAGTGTGTATACATAGTACATACACAAAAAAGAAACAACATTATAAATCAATTGGTCCCTCCGCTCAGAATCTAAATTATGAATTTATTTTGGAATGATCACTACATAGTGATAAGATAACACCGATTTTATAGAGAATATCAATCCCCGAAACAGAATGCAAGTAGCTGTGTAAATTCACAACTTGCGAGATATTCTTTTTTTAAAACGCAAGTAGCACGCGGCCAATGTGAAGATACAACTATACTTCTACGAAGTGCGCGTGTGTAAATTGTATGGATAATAATATGTCCGACGTCGTTATTTCCTTGTCGCGAACACGTGGCGCCGACGTCCTGCCACGAACGACAGAATCGCGTACAAAATAATATAATCATCTATACGATTTATTTTTTTATCAACCGTTTTCATCCCAAACCATTTGTCAATGCACACGTCCATAGCCCATCCTATATGTAATTTTATATTATAATATACGACGACAAGACGTGGACAGGATAATTCTTGTGACACATGCGCGCACAATATAATAATATTACGAACAACAATAATAATATATATATGTATGTATTATAACACAACTTCAGTATTATTATTATACCTCTATAGGTTAACCTATACCCATACTCGGAGATGGAGATATCGATGCCAATCTCGTATCCTGCCCGGCTATACCCGTGTGCGCGAGTGTGTGTGTGCGCACCGCGAGCGTGGGCTCCGTAATATTTTTGTACACACCGGCTGTACATTTTTTAAATATTATTATTATAATAATAATATTATATTATATTATATCTATTCTCGCCGTGGAACGTGCGCGCCGGCGTCCTGCGGCGGACCGCTCGTGGTCATCGCATGCTGCGGCGAGCGGGCGATATACACAATGATAACGATGATAATAATAATAATAATAATAATAATAATAACAACAATATTGTACCTATCTATCACCGTCGTTAATATAGTCTGTATATATATATATATATATATAGGTACGAAATATAATAATATGATAATATTATAACGCGTGTGTAAGTAATAAATCATCGGCGCGGTTTTAACGCGGTTAACACCTATGTGCCCCCGTCGATTATACACTACACACTGGTCGGACCGATGACGACGGACGTATATTATGCGATACTATATACGCGCATACAGAGCGTTCGTTGCTCGCCGCTCGCCGTGTACGTATATTGAATGTGCAGCTACATAATGATTGTTTTGATGTATTCGTATATTATAATATATATATATATATATATATATATATATATATATTGTATTATGTTATAGAGGTTAGAATGCGGTGCGCATATTGCAGTTGGAAATTATTGTTCATCTCGACACCCGACTATGTTTTGTTACGCGTGTACGCAGTTGCATGTGACGTGAATTGGCCAGTGCCGGCGATTCGCAGGTTACACATATATTTATTTGTTTATGCATTCAATACACGGATGCGAGTCGTCCAATAACATAGGTTATTACTAATAATATAACTATTATTAGATATACCTACAAATCGTGGAGTTAAATACAACAATAACGACAATAGCGTAGTACAATAGTTAATCAGAAAATATTACTTTTAATATCAAATTGAAAATAAGGAAAAAACCTAAAATAAGATGTATTAAATACATTTCAGACGATAGAGGACTATATTCAATATAATCAAAAACACACGAGTTGCCAGCGACCAATATAGGAGATTAGCGGGAGAGCTTAAAGTTAATTTTGATTTGAAATTATTGAACAAGATGGTTTGAAATCTCTAGTGTTAAAACGCAATTAATTTTAAAGAAATCATTTCAAGACAAACAATGGATCCCTATAGTATCAAATTATAAAGAAATGTTGAGAGAGCAAAAGTATACGACGTTCACTAAGTAATGAAAAATGAAAGCAATTTAAGACATTATTATAGAGGAACCATCATATTGAGAAGTCTATATGGGTATTAAATTTAAAATAAATAAAACCTACACAATACTTCAGAACAGATTTTAGCACAGTATTTTGTTTGATGCGCATTATTTATCCAGATAAGAGGGCAGTATTCTAAGTTGAAACGAACAAGGGAACAATCATAGGCGTACGCAGATTTCAATTTCCGGTCGAGCCTGGAACAGTTAGTGCCCCAATACGTGGACAGTGCGCCTAATTTTTTTTTTGACACATTAACATACACTCTAATTGTAAATTAAAAACTGTGTAATATTTGTATGTATAAATAGAATCAAGTTATATGTACTGCACACAACATTAATGCGCTAATTTCTAGTCATACATTTTTCAAGTTAAAAATAAAATTACATATTATATTAATACACAATTGATGCATATATGTACCTACATATAAAATTAGTAATGAATAAATGAGTAATTATGTATTAGTTATAATTAAAAAAGGTTTATAAATGCATTTTTCAATTTTCCATAGGCCATAGCGTACAGTCATAATACATATTTTGTGCACAATGTTTTTGTTAGATGAATAAATCAATGAAATTCATTTGACAAATACAATTTTCATGATCTGCACGAACATATTGTTATAATTAAATATAATATGTACAAATTTGAAATCTTACTACGCCCCTAAAAATATTCCGGTCGTACCCCGTACACATGCCTATGAGAACAATGGATAATTATTAAAGGAATATGATCTATGAATGTACTACAAAATAGGCTTAATAAAGTTCAAATTACGGATATAGCTCTATTTTTAATTATTTTCTAATTTATGTCAAATATATAAAATATACACACCGCCAAATTCAACACATTATATGCATAATGTAAACTTATCGGCTGAACCACCTAATGTATGTACATGAAATTTAGTACATGATCAGTGCCAAAAATAAGAAAGGGATTTATAGTATTTATACAAACTTTCTATTTACATTTAATCCAGCCTCGTATTTGTGATGTGTTCAGGCCCCCCACATCATATTTTTGGCCCGGGTACACAACTGAATCCGGGCCTCTCTTAAATAACAATACATTTTTCGACATGAATATACCTTTAACCTTAAATATTAGTTTTAAGTATAAATTATAGGAGTAGGTATAATTAAAAAATAAAATATCAACAAATGTATAAGTATCTTATAAACTGAAGACATTATAATATTTACGATTTTACGAACGTATGACGTGCCTGTACGATACGCGGTTGTAGTAAAAACTAAAATGAAACCAATTATCAATTATTGTATAAATATAAATATTGCTTACATTTTGGATTATAAATTTTGTTCGTATCATATTTATTTATACATTAGTTATTATGAACACCGTAGACTTAACCACTATTTTTGTGGGACAATGAAGAATCATAGACGAATTAATAAATAAATAAGTGTTTTAATATTTAATATGTCCATGTGTAGAACTGCATGTTTACACAAAATAAATATATGACAATAATATAACATAACGATATAATATATAAATATAAACTAACATTCATATCTAGAAAAATATTATTCAATTAATATGACACAACTAAATTATTACGAACAAAAATACCACATATATACATTTATAAATAAACCAACTTTGGTTACTAGTTAAGGAAAGAGAAGGGAAAATGTCATAAGCGATCAATTGTTTTCAAGTTATTAATAGTGGTATGATATCATAATATTTAGAATATGATCATAAGCTATAGATTTCGCATATGATTTTCGAGTTAATTAAAAAAATCCTAAAATAATTTACACTTGAATCTTGAAAAAAATTTAAGTATTTAAAACATTATTCTAATATATTTTGAAGTAATTATTATTAGCCCGGCACGGACGCCGGGCCCCTCGAAAGTCCGGGCACCAGTACCACGGGTCCTCCTGACCCCCCCTCGTGGGGGCCCTGGATGTGTTATATTAATAATACGCTAATTTTGTACTAAATATGTTATATTTTATTTCAATAATACGTGTACGTATGTACTTAATAATTGCAGACACAACTATAATATGCTTGCATGTAGGTATACCGTTTTACATATAACTGTCAATGTGCGACTCGGGTTCAATATTAATACATTATATTATTGGGTATATAAGGTACATTAATTATTGTCGTCGAACGCGTGTCGTGCCACCCAGACCGCAGTCAAAGCTGTGTAGAACCGTCGATGCCATACGATATCGCTTAAGACCGATCGGAGCTGACCTTGACCCGTTGAAGCCGTATGGCCGTTATTTATACACCGCGTGGTGCGGTATACTATAATATTATATTATAAGTTCTATATCGAATCGTTTATCATAATATTAAATTATATTATCACTGATATATATATTGCATGATGCTTTCGACCCGGCATGGCTCGTACGGTTATGCTATATAGTATGTGTGTGTGTGTGTGCTGCACTTGAACGACGTGACGACGACGGGTCAGAGGTCGCTGGTGGGTCACATGACGTTTTAATTGAACGTCGTGTGTGTTTACGTGTGAAGAAGTCTCTCGAGTTTTGACGTGTATTGTTTGTACGCATCGTGAGAAATCTACCGGAAACGATTTGTCGACGCGGGTCGGCCGAGTAATCAGTAATGTAATGATGATGATGATGATGATGATGATGACGATGATGACGTTGATATAAGTATTATTTATGAATACCCGCTATTTATACATGTATATGTTCTATGTAAACGATATAGTAGGGGTGGTTGTAATAAAGGTTAGCTAAATTTTAAAACCCTTTGAAAATATTTTTATTCCGTTGTTTAATCGTTTATTGAAAATAGTGAAAAAAATGTATTGCCAATTACAAAAGTTTGAAACTCATTATTGCTTACAGACATAATAATATTTTGTACTTAGAAAAAATGACTCATTGCAAATTAACTCAATATAATATATTATTATAATAACATGTTCAGTAGTAAAAATATTAATAAGTATAATCATACAATAAATAATAGTCATATTATGAAGTCTGAACGTATCATAAATTGATCGACTGTTGGGTTTTTCTCGGCGTTATTGGTTTCTATAGAACGTATGGGGAAGTGTTTGATCAACTCAAATCGTTTTTGGTCAATCCACGGGAAATTATACGCGTACCGCAATGCAGTAAATGCTGTACAATGTACATAATATAATATTATACATAAACGAAGTTTCCCTATCGCGATACGCGAACGTGATCGCAGACGGAAGGCACGCGAGAGAGTGAGAAAGAGGAGTACGCGCGTCTGGAACGGAAGGAAATTGCTGCAGCAGCACTATATATAATATATATTATATATACAGTGGCGAAAAAGGATCGATCTTAATGTCGGCGGTGGTGAGGTGCAGAGGTTGTAGGTTAGGTTATTCCGTGCGAAATGCGTGTATATACTTATGTATTTAGTATTTACGTATATTTACTTATATAATATTATATGTGCAGCTGGCAAGACCGACCCGATAGCGTTCTGGATACAGTCGATATCGCCAAATTGTGCGTTTTAAAACTTTCTGTTCGTACAATTTGAATGGATTTCGAGGGTTATAGTAGTTATATATACATATATTATAAATTATAATAATTATTTTGGAACGCGTCCCCCATCGTTTGCGCAGGCTCATTACACGCGATGACTATAATATAAACCTCGTTGTATTATGTATGTATATAGAAAGGGTAAATTCCATAAAAGATTTAGCAGTCGTGCGTATACGCGTTATATATTTATACATATACATAATATATATGTAAATCTCCGTATATATTACGTACCTATATTATTACGAGTATACTATACATAAAAGTCAAAAATAACTGGTTACCGTTTTTCCCGCGGCTTTTCTTTTCGGATCATCCCCCATCGGCACGTAAACGAGACAGATCTACTGCATGCAGCCACCACTGCCGCCGCCGCCGCCGCCGCCGCCACTGTAACACAAGAGATGATAATTTCATTCCACTCGTCGCCCGCCGCGCGCGCCAACGTGGTCACAAATATACGCACCCACCCCCACACGACGGCTTTCACGCTAGCCCCTCATCATCCTTTTAACCCTCGTCCGTCGTCCGTCGTCATCGTCGTCGTCGTCGTAGTCTGTAAAAGACGGTACACTACGCATAGCGCACATACACGCGCGCGCGGGCGTATTTACGAGCGTATAATTCTCGGGCGTTTACGCATATAAAATACGTGCCCAAGGTAAATAAGTAATAAATTATTCAGAGCACACAAAACCCACCGCCGTCGCCGTGGTCGCCGTCGTCGTTTCTGGCGAGGGGCTGCGGGAGCGGGGAGGTGATGGGAATCGGCGCTGTTTTCGGAAAAGTCATATAGTCGACAGTGGCACGCCGGGAAAAGGCAACGGAAAAAAAAAGGCCGACCGTCCGTGCGGAGTTAATACTATATATATATATAATGTATACATGTACGGCGGTATATATATATATAGTGGTGGCGGTGGCGGTGGCGGTATAGTCGCAGTCGAACCGCAATGCCTTGATTACCAGAGTAAACACGAGATATTAGGTTGTTAAGCGATGAAGGAGGGTAATTGCGTGGACGGGCGGCGATCGACTGTGTGTATATACGCCTCGCGCGCGATGACGGCAAAACGCTGTTTAGCATGGCAAATGAGCGGCGCGGCGTGTTTGCCCGAGCCCTCTGCACCGCGCGCCCACACGATCCTGTATATACACACACACATATATATATATATATACACTATGTATTACGTTTATATTATATTATATATTGCCCCGTCTCCCGCGCTCTCATCGGGGTAAACGGATTATTTGTAAGTACGCGCGCGCGCGTGTGTGTGTCGACCCGACGCGCGGGGCCGTCGTCGTCGTCGTCGTCGGCGGGAGGAGCGGAGGGCCATCATGTCGTTTGATGAACCGAACGCGAGGGCGATCGGCAGGCGCAGACGAAGCTGCGGACAGATACGGCTCGTGACGAATGATAATTTCAATATTGAATTCGCACTAAATCCTCTTCTTCCGCAGCTATATCGTCCTCCTCGTCGCCAACGTCATCCGTCGCACTGACTACTCGCGCGCGTATTGTATATAATCTATATATATATATATCATGTACTTTGTGCCTCGGCGGTGGCGCTCTCGTCGCAATATCATACATTATCGCAACACCGCATAATATAATAACTACCTACCACCTATATATATATATTATATCGCTTTGAATCTAAAAATCACGCACCTTATACATAAAATACAAAACAAACTAACGTGTATGTAGTATTATTAATAAAGTCTCTATCGTTTTAAAAGAGTATAATGTGCGTTATCGCCATAAAAATAGTAGCATCAGTTTTCCCGGCTTGTTAGAAGCTCAGGTTTTTAGTGAGAGCTGATCCGGGCGTAGTTTTGCACATAATATAAAATCGACCGACACTGGCTGAAATAATTGAATTTAATGTAATATTGTAAAACAATTAATAATAATTAATTTATTGCACTTAAGTACTATATAATCAGACTGCATTATGCCCGCAGTATATGACCAATAAAAAATAAGTAATCAATTTTTATTTTTAATTAAAGGGAGAATAAGATTCTTAAAAATATGCAAGGGGTTGATGAAATAATAAAGGTTGGGAAACATTATTTCAAACTAAACGTATTATCTGGTTTCGATAAAAATAACGAAGTAAATATAATTTAAAAAATATACACGTTTTCCCTGGTGTATTGTACTGCAAACTTGAGAACTTAAAAAGTTAAATCAATTATAAAAATATATACTCGTTCAGTCGTTCACTAAAGTGACTAAAACTTGATTAAAATTAAGTTGCCAAAAATGTATTATCGTTTAACTGAAAAACGTACTATAACAAATATTACCGAATAGTATGTAATGCTGCAGGCAGATGAATAGCCGAGTTGTTCCCGCTACTGTAAAGTATGATAAATGATAATATATAATGAACCTGTGGAACACTATTTTAAAGGAAGTTATATTCACGGCGAGTTTAAAACGACAATATTGTGTGTACATAAGCTTTTGAATATTAATGTGTTAGCACATAATTGTGTATGCACCGTTATAATTTATTTGGGAATACGGTTGAAAATCGTTGTTAAACATTTAATCAGTCTTGTTAAAAGTGCGAAAAAAGTTTTAAAAAAAACTGAATTATACAGTTGCGTATATTTTGAATAAAATTAATTATACTTTTAGTTTAGTAATTATTGTTTACTGTTGCAGCGTTAATCTAAAAACAAGAAAGGGAAATCATAATAATATTATCTGTACGACGACGCCGACAAAGTGTTTACCACGTGCACAAAATCTTATACGTTCATAATAGAAGTCATTAAAAACTAATTACTACGAAACCAATACTCAAAATACTTATAGGTGTATGCCTACATCAGTGTTAATTATTATTGTTTGTAGGTAAGCAATCTGCCTTTCTCTTCTAATGTCAGAAATTCTTTTACGTTAAATTATTATTAGTATTCACACATTTTTGTAAATAAATTACTACAACATGTAACACTATAATACTCGTATAATATTATGCAAGCCGGAGACAATATTAGAATTTTCTTTATGAAAAATAATACTATGAACAGTATAGACTGATATACGTCATATATCATTAATTATAATTTATATTTTATTTTCTTGCGCATGGCGTATTCAGGATATTCTGAAGAGGGGACGAATATAGAAAATTAAATTATTGGCGGTAAAATTAACTTAATTATAACAATCGTAATACATTCATATTATCAGTATTCAATAAAGTTATATATATACATATTTAATTTATAATATAAAATCGAATTATCTTAACAGTTTTCAATAATCTAATATGTATTTTGTAACTACTTATTTATTTATATTATATAGGCGACAAAATAAACATTATTAATCATAAGACATTTATTTTATCAATAAAATTTAATAATTAATTAAGTTAATTGTAATTACAAGTTATAGGTATTATTATCATTTGTTATGATATTGTTGAACAATAATTGTACCATCTTCTATTCGTCTGTATTAATATGATTTATTAACAGCATAAACAATGAATCAATTTTATTATCTGATTAATGATTATCATGTTTTCAACTGTTTAATCGATTTATCAAAGTATCACATATCATAAATAGTATTCGTTTTATAACAAATCAGTAAATAGCAAATATTAAATAGGTTTATTTTTTATATAATAAAACGATCGTTGACATTTGACAATATCATAACACTACACAAAAAAAATCCCCAAATATATGTTATTAGTTATTAAAAATAACTTATTACTCCATAAAACCTGTCCAATATTTAAATTTATACGAAATTCTAAAAAATGTTTTTCTGGTATCACGACTATCATGGCAAACTAGTTAGATCAGGTGTCCCCTTCTCTTGTCGGTCGTATTTTTATCGAATATAACAACGTGAAAAAGAAATATTGACCATTTTTATAAAAAAATCTTATTGAAAAATGAGTTTTAAATTAAACTTAGACACATTAAGGTTGAATACCTCGTTATATTATGATGTTACTTGTTTGTAGTATAAATAAAAATTTATTAAAAACGCTATTCATTTATAAGTAGTATGTATTTAATGTTATATATCTAGTCATTTAATAATTATAAACGCAGCATCTAGTGCAAAAAATACAAATTTTAATTTTTTTTAAAAGCTTTTTATCTCCTCCCCACTTAGAAATCTTGACTACGCCGCTGATTACTACATTAGGTACGACAATAATTATTATAGCAGTCGTCAAGTCTGGAACGGGTTAGGATTGATTAGGATACATCTTGGGCTTGACTGAAACGT
Source organism: Rhopalosiphum maidis (assembly GCF_003676215.2). Taxonomy (NCBI): domain Eukaryota; kingdom Metazoa; phylum Arthropoda; class Insecta; order Hemiptera; family Aphididae; genus Rhopalosiphum; species Rhopalosiphum maidis. The sequence continues at coordinate 6,475,049 of NC_040880.1, read as the reverse complement.
TTATAATATACGATATATACCTATGCGTATAGTAAATAATAATATGCGACTTCAGTACGGCGTGATGTAAACTCATGCGCGTGTAACGAATATTAGCCTGTTTCGCGATCCGTCTTCCGTTGCCGTGCAATACCAATATTGTCGACAGTATTGAATAGTGGCGTGTCGAAACAGTTGGGATGTTAATAATAATACGTCGTTATAAAAAATATAAACCGATAAAACTCGGTGCATCATTGACGCGCGCCGCAGACGGCAGGAAAAGCGTGAACAGCCCCGAGGGATCAACCACCGTGCTGCTGACCTGCAGTGTGACGGACGGACGGCCGAGGCGGCAAGAGAAAGGCGTCCGAAAGCGATTTCCCAAGACAAATCGATACCGCGGGCCACCGCGCTGTCGACCGCATACGCACACCAATCGGTAGGAAAAAGCGCACTGTACACTGTCTGTTTATTAGTGGTAATAATGATATTATTATAATACGTACAGAGGCGGATGATTGCGGGCTCGTAAAATGAGGTACCTACCGAAAAGAAATCACATTATCGCTGTCAATAATGATAATTATCGAAGAACGACTTAATGCGGCACCTGCAGACTCTCGGGGCCGTACGTCATATTATTAGTATGATATTATTATGCATACGAGACGATAAATAATTTCGAAACGGTTATTTGAGCGTCCGACACGTATTTACCTAATAACTCTCGTAGTTTGATAACAATAAGTTATTTCACTCAAATATTAAAACTGGAGACAAAAAATAAAAAAAACAAAAAATACATAACACGCAGATTGATGAGATTTATTAAATCTGTCCATCATTAATTGCAAACGGTTAACCGCTTAACCGTCTTACGAACTGTGACCGATTCAGAATGAAAATATTGTATTATTAATGAACAACATATCAGACCTATGGTAATATGAGACAAAATATTATTATATGACGCAAAATTAGGTATGTGTACGCGTCCGACGTTGAAACGGCCACTTCTAAAATATAATATTAATACTTAACAAGCCATAAGGCAATAGCGAGGACCCGAGGACCCGCGATGCGATGCCACGAGCCAGTCACGGGGAGCCCCGTCCCCCGTGCACGCGTTGTGACTTGTGACGATAATATATTATTGGTGCCTAAATACCCAACAGGTAACAACATTATTATTATTATTATTATTATTATTGTTATTACTATCGGTGGACGTCGAGAACGGCCGATTTTCGGCGTACGATTTGTCGGCCGATAATAACGTAAAATAACATTATATTTTATACTAACACACACACACGCGCGCGCGCGTTTATACCGTATAATAATAATAATAATAATAATGTAATAACGATATAACGCGGTGCGTGATAAATCGACGTCGCCGGACAACAACGATAATAATAACCGACTGCGGCGGCGGCGTGTTTTTTCCATCACTCGGTTGCATAGGTCGTACTAACGCGCTGCGGGTTATATAACACGGTATACGTGCACAAACGCTAACAGGCCTTGTGACCGATAGCTTAATCATACCGGTGTACCCCTCCCCCCCCGTAACCCATGGAGAGTGTATTATTCTCATTACCGCGTGACTTGTTATAGATTTAATAGACAATTTTCGTGGTAATGAGCTGTGTGTGTGCACGTCGGAGCTCGCGCGCAAACTAATAGCGTAAATCCGCCGGCACCGCCACCGCAGCCGAGTTACTTGTTATTACCTACTAATGAAGCCGTCATCGCCGCGCGGGCGGTTTTCCTCGGCGGATCCCGCGCTGCTTCTGCGGCGGCGAAAGACACTCCCGGACCCCCAATCCCACCCCCCCCCCCACCATCGGCCGTCGATTCGTCAAAAATATCCTAAACATCTATAATTAACGGACGGACGGACGGGGGGGGAATAGGAAGAAAAACCTCTTCGGTCGTTATTTACCTCACACGCACACACGTCATACATATTATATGTATATAAGTATACACTGTATACAACATACGTACTGCAGACGTGTGCGTATACTGTGGTGTACTAATAGTTACTCTATGCACTCGCAGTGTCCACCGTGTACGATATCTCTGTATATTATATGAGATATATTAGTGTGAGATCGCTGAGTTGTGTGCACACGAAACCTCCCACGTTTTGCCAGAGTGATGCGACATGCGAGTACCCGTATAGTGTTACGTATATGCATATATACATATAGTATTATGGAGACGCGACGGTACGTCCGTAAAATATAATATACAGTAAAACCTCAATAAGACGGAATCGCTTTGGGACCGTGCAATTGTTCCGTGTTACCAGGGTTTCCGTTTTACCGAAGTTCCGTCGTCTAGTCGAGGTTTTACTGTAATATTGCTAATATTAAAGATTATTGTTGTGTATGTGTTCGGTACGGTGTAACCACATACAAATGTATATACCTATATAAAACCGTATAGTATTTTGAGAAATGCATTATGCGTAGTATACTAAACTTGCAAGCAAAAAAGCAAAATAATGAACCAATCGGAGAGCATTTTTAAAGTTTGTCAAATAAGCTCTTTCAAAAAGATCTTGTTCGGACTTCTTACTAGTTTTACATCAATCAATAAATGGATATGAAAGAGACGATTTTCGCAGTTCGTGATGATATTTTTCGACAACCCTATTGCACAGGAATGCCTATAAACTACAATTTTCAGTTATTTCGCACCCGTAAAGGTACATATGTCATATGCACATACATATATAGGTATGTGTAATTGTGATTATGTATACAATATTGTGCTGCGCGATTTCGTTCTGTGCATCCGATTTATGAAAACATCACGTACTACACGATGTACTCGACATGCGTGCCGGTGCAAGCACCGTGCATAATAGTAAAACAGTTTTATTGGCTTCGTTTGGCGCATGTAACGCGCACACAATATAATAATTATTATATCACATATACGTTTGACACGATATATTATTGCCTATACGAATTAAATGATGTGATTTGTATATACCGTGTATGACATACATGCATGTATATGTAGATCCCGTCAATCAAAATAGAGAACGTGTTTGCGCGTATACCACATATAATTATTAACTATTTACCGCGGATTCGTTTGCACATCGGTAGTTCTATTATGAATATGAAGAGTAAATTATTTATGTTAACTAACTTCAGTTAACCATATATATATGGTTTAAGCGAGTTTCATTAAATTTGTTGAGTGGCAACAATGCTAAGTTTCAAGTAAATTTTACAATAAAAATATTATTTCCCTCACAAACTTTGGCCATCCCTACCGGCTTCCACCGGTATTAGGGGTTGAATTTCTCAAAACCCTTCTTAAACGATACATACATTATAAAATCAACAACCTCTCCATAATTTAAATCTATAATTTCTATCCACGCAATTGACTTTCAATCATATAAGAATGGTTATTCAGTTTCACCTCCTTATTAGGGGTTGATTAAAAAAAAAAAGTATGTACTATATGTTTTCTCCGGGTTGAAGCATATCTCCATATCAAATTTAATTTTAATCTGTACAGAATTCAACTGTATAAACGTAACTGCAGACAGATAGCGATATGACGCGCTATACATATTGTAATTTATAATAGTTCTATTGCATAGCTGATTACGCGTATAAACGTATTCACGCAATTGTGCACGCGTGCAATACACATTTTGACGAACGTTGTCATTAGAAAAAAAAATAAACTGAAAATCACGGCCATAAATATTATTATTTGTGTTACGTGTTTACCAATAAGGTTACCTGTATACTGTAGCAGTGAAACCTAATTGCCTCCTAAAGTTACAAATTTTTTAGTTGCATTGATATACACGAACATTGTAAAATTCCTATAATAATATAGCGTTTACACGATTATATATCGATTATAAATCATAATAAACTAACTTTAAGAATGAACATTTTACAATTTAGACTTTCCGGATTGATTTACGGAGTTTAGATTTAGCGGGGCATGCAGCTAACCCTCTTGTACAAGACTTTAAAAATCCGTCACTGACCCAGCTCGGCCATATGAGTATATGACCCTTAGAATAGACCCTTTTATAGATGAATACTCTATATAGGTATATATACCGTTATAAGTCCTGTTATACATTATTTATGTATTTATATTATATATATATATGTTATATAGTGAGAGAGGTACTTTGTTCGAGGATTGAACGGCGGTGGGTGTGCAGGACGTCGTTATTTAATTTTCGACGCGGAAAGACGAGTGCGATAAGTTCCGAAGTCGGAGGGTGGAAAACGGTTTACCCACGCCGCGGCGGTGGCGAAAGAAAAACAATTTAGTTCGGCGGTGGGATAAAAGGGAAGAGGAAACAACTTTTGATTTTCATATACGCGAGGTAAATATATATATATATTATATATGTGAGTGTGTGTGTGTGTGTGTGTATATACAACCGTACCCACTCGTTTTGACTGAAAACTGATTTCTTGGTAAATTATCAGTGCAAGCGCTACAAAACGCGATAATGTTTTCGCAGTTCGTGTAAATCTCTTTTTTCCTCCGTTCCGCTCGCGTTCACTTTCCTCTCACTCTACCTCTCATCTTTATACACTGTACACACCCGTACGTCTTCCAGCTTCACGTGTGTCTATCTGTCTCGCACGCACACGCAAACACATATATAACATAACACAACATAATATATATAATATAATATACGCCATACACAAGCGAGTGCGCCGTGAATAACGCGACGCGACGTAAATTCCACGAAATAGTCGAAACTTTTCAACAGGTATTGATCCGAGAATAACACGCGCGAGCTCCGCCGCTTGCACATTTGCCCGTCGCTGCCGCAGCATTGTATACACCAGTGTTATTCCCTTATTCGGCGAAAGCGATTTTTCTCTACTTGCTACGGTAACGCCATTTCGGGAGGACAGTGGTATGGTGTACCGTAGTGGCATCCCTTTATCTTTTCTACGTCTTATTACACCGCCGTGAAATTTACAAACGCACCGATGGCTGTGGGTGCATTAAACATAACAAACTGCATATTATTATTAAAACCATTATGCGCATAATATAATAACATTATAATTATTTGATGCGTATTAATCATAGAAATAATGTACGATATTAGATTCCGAACGGAACGATGAATGCATTGATTTTACAATGAGGTGTTCGTTTTTTCAAGGACGAGTACTACACACGATAAGTAGTAGATGAAATTCTTCGATTTTCAAAAATGAGTGTGATTTCGGATATCGAATTGAATTTGATTTGTACTCAAGAGAGGTCAAGCTTACAAATTCCCAGGTCTTAATTTTATAATCAAGTAAAACAAACAAAAAAAATCTATGCCCACCATATTGTTTTGTAAACGTTTAAAGATAAGCGAAAATTAGTAATTTAGTATTTTTTTAGTTAGAAATTCATACTTTAAATGTTTATGCTTAAGATTTAATCTTATTTATATTGGTATACACGACAAAAGCTATTTACAATTTTCCGATTTAAAATTATATTAAAATCCATGTATTTATTTAAGAAATTCAAATTGCGCCACCATAAGCACTGTCATCGCCTCAAAATATCATAATTGATGTGCGTGTTACACGTGTAACGTTATATTATGTACATTATATGTATACATAGGAACATTATGTATTCGTTGGGACTTCGGAGAATCCCTTTCGATCGCGAGTCGACGAACCGCGTCAGACGCAATTATTATATTATCACACATTGTAAATGTGTATACCAAAGTTTGAACTTCACTCTGAAAGAGTATCATGCATACATCAAAACTAATTTGAAAGTAAAAGTATAATGACAAGACGGTTAGACGCGTTCCGATCGTATAAGTATAGAATATATATTATATATATATATATAGGTATCAAAGCCGCGAATCCCGTTCGAGTACGCGGTAGCTGCCTATCGTGACTGTTCCCGCGAATCTTTTTACTAGACTATTTGAAGTATATATGACTCACAGATTATAATATCGTAATTTAATAACGCGTGTTATACCTCATCCTAACTTTGTCGATCTCGAGATTATTATTAACCATGACGATATCCATGAGGTAATATAACACAATATTATTATTATATTTATGCGTTGCGACCACGCTGCGGTGTATATATAAATATAGGTACTAATGCAGTATGATGAATGATTATTAACGCGTGGGATCGAGATTATAGAACTATTATGTTCTTTAAAGCAATTACAATTTCTTTGCGCATTGTGCGTCGGCGTTTTTTCACCATCTGCAAAAGTCTGTCTGTTCGCACACAACGCGATCGCGGTTTCAACAGCTTTGTATACAAATTAAATTATCATAAAATATATAATATTACACGTATCATATAGCTCGTTAACAGTTACGAAAATATTTCTAGGAATAATGGGTAGCTATAGGCCCAGCGTATTCGACTAGAGAATTTACGTGAGAATTCATCGCGTTTGAATAACAAATGTATACTGTATACACTATACATACACGTATGTACGCTGGATTAAATACTCAATGTTGATTTATGTTGAATTTTATAAATATTAAACACGGATAGAGATTAAATGAGAAATTTTCATATGGTTTTAAAATATTCACTTTTTTACACTCACAGTTTTAGGTCAACGATTTCTAGCATAATAATATACATGCCATATATATGTGACATATAATATACATCTACTCGTTTGAAAAAATCGCATACTTTCAATCGCATATAATATATATTGTACTAATAGAGGTATATCACCATATAGGTAGGTATATACATCCATATATATCGTGTATTTAAGTACATGTAAAAAAAACTTACTGCTGTTCTATTTATACGAATGACAAAGCCATAACACTTTTTTTTTAAAAAACTTCTCGTTAATTATCGACGTCTCACCCGTATAGGTATATTATTATAGAGTAGACAGATTACTAACACCTAAACCAAAGTTAACTACTAAGATTACCTTTAACGAATAACATTTTGAGATGTTCTATAAAAACATGATATATATTATATTATGTGTTAGTTGTTTACCATTAAATTCGAGTATTATGATATAGACCTAATCTAAGCCAAATATACGTAACTTTTTGTTATTGTTGCGTCTTAATCAGAAGACTTTATTACTTTTATCTTTAAGTAAGGACATTTTAATACAGTTATTATATTATAGAATCTCTGTCAAATTCTCATTGTTATTCTATATTTTTTTTTACAAAAGTTAAGTCTAAATGTTCGAAAGAAATTTAATTCTCAGACGTATTTTAAAATCTTCGTGTTTTATTATAAATATTATTGTCTGTTAAGAATTTGTGTAAAAAATGGTTATTTGATTACTTTTAAATTAGATAATATATGCTATAAGTAAGACAAAATGACATTATTTATCATTTTTGACTTACCTAAGTAAATATATCATTAAGAAAAAATAAATGTACTGTTTCCGTGTTTCGTTTGTGAAGTACTTGTCGCAGTGAGATAAGATTAATAAAGATTCGGGTAGAATACCTTTGTGCTAACGTATAGAATTGAAGAACAAGAAATATTAAAAGTCGTTTGGCAATCCAGAAATGTCGTGTAAGACAATAAATAGCTGGCGCTATTCGAGAATTATTAGATAATATTTCTCTAATGATAAGCTACGCGAGTCACTAGTATATTTTTATCTATACCCATGAGCAAAAGTCATTTTTATTTTTGCAGAAAGTCCGATATTATATATTTATTTTTATTGTAAATAATTTTTTATAAATATTTATTTAGTCTTCGACTTATTAGTGTTAACAGTTTGTAACTAAACTTTGAAATACTGTAATGTTGGATCATTATTTATAAGCGTCCGTACGTATTGTAAACGCCTATACGCATCTCCGTAAATATTAGGTATTTTAAAAATACTGTGCCGACAATAATAATACGTTATGAATGTATATGATTATGGCGGGTATACCAGCGATGTAGGTACACGCGATCAAAACCAGTCGCGACGACGATTTTATTTTTTTTTCCTAAAAAAAAAAAAAAAAATATGGTCAAACAAAATGGAGAATGGAAGCAAACGGCTTATTACATATTATTATCATTAGGAGGTACCTGGGTAGGTATAGAAAATAGAGATAGGTATAGCTATGTATTACGTAGGACTTAACCTCTATCTGCGTGTATGATGTACGTACTGTGCATATATAAATATATGATACAGTATCACGATGCTTCGGGCAACCAGTCGAATCAGTGGCGCAGTCGTATGCCTATTTTTACACGGATATTATAATAATATTATGTATTATTATAACGCGATGGTGCATGCGTGCAGCGTGCACACGCTCCGCCCAAAAAAAAATTATTGTCTCCGGGGCTTTGTCGACACAATTACGCCGCGGGAACTCTGGCCGATGATGTACACGTCGTAACAATAATATATAATGATATTATTATAATATTATGTTGTAGCGGACGAGAGGTCAAACGCCTTATTGACGATGACGCCGCGGACGCGGACTAGTCGAGCGTTTCTCGTCGCTGGCATACAAATATACAATTGTGTATATATATGCCGTACGCGCGACTGTCGTGAATGTGGCCCGCGGGTGATCCATATTAAACGTAAGACACTCACCATTTATCATTATTTCAGAAAACATCGTTAGCGTTTTTGAAAATATTTCTTTTGCATAATTTTTGGGTCGTTACATTTCTGAACAAGTTTTATTTTTATTGTTTTTTAAGATTTTTACTCTTTTGAATGATATAATATACAGTTTTAATTTCATGTTCCGAAGCAGGCTATTATTCAGAGTATTTTGAACTATAGTAGGTATAACCTATTATTTGTCAGTTGTAAACATATTATTTTATTTTATTTTTAATAAGTACAAGCCTAGGCCCAAAACAAATGAGATAAACTATATAGGTAACAAAGTAATAATTATAAATAGTAACAGTTATAAAAGTTAAAAATCTATCAAAACATAATAATGTTTCAAAAAATATTATCAACAACCCAGTTGAACAGATTTTACATATAATTGAAGGTGGGGGGTCTTCATTTGAAATTCACATATGATCGATAGGAGACTTATTAGCTAAATAATTAGTAGAAGAAAATTGAATTAAAAATGAGGGGTTATATCTAGTGGGACGAGGTGGAATTTTAAAACTCACTTGAGAGAGAAGGGAAGGAAGGGCAGTCAATTAAATCAGATAATAGCCTTTTAAAAAATGATAGTATATTAGCACTACGTCTACGATCAGTAAGACTAGATGAATTTAAAGCAATACGCACAGGCTCGTAAATTCGTAATCATGTGGGGGACAGGGTATTTTTAGTAAATAAGCAGCGAATGATATTATAAGTACCTATTTAAAGTTTGTACTTAATTAGTTGTAGTACTCCAAAAAAAATTCTGTCAAAAAGAAATTCTTAAAAAATATATTTTTTTAGAAGAATGTTGTTTTTTGATGATTTAAAATTACGTAAATCAAGTACGTTCAAAACGTTAATTGTTTTTGAAATAAATTATTATCTTACATTAAATTAACCACACAAATGAATTTAAAACATCCATTACTACACTATTATACAGTGACTCACCCTGGACACCTGCTGTTCAGAAGAGTGGTATCCACTTAGCTATCTCTCATTATTTCTATTGTTAATTTGTCATTTTATTATTTTAGACGTACCACAATATCGATGTATGTATAAAAAAACATGATCCAACCGCTAAAAGAGGGCGAAAGACAGTGATCCTCAATCCTAAAATGGGCCACTGTCGGAGTACTTGGTTATAAACTTAATAACTGTTTGTATTATAATTGTATAAGTATATTCGCGTATACTTACTATGCATATTATAGTAAACAACAGTGGTCAGATAGTATATATAATCAAGGTATAGTACCTACCTACGCACTTTAGAACATTATACACACACACATACACATCACTCTCTACAAATGCATAATGGACCGCCGCAATCCTTTTGGGATTCAACACTATATGTATAATATAATAATACTTATATATGCATATATAGTATATACATGTATATATATATATATATATATATATATACATACTCGTAGATATTTTATCCTACTCACATCCCTCCAGCAGCAGAAATGAAAACACGGTTCGCAGAAATAATCCTCTCAGGGACATCGGCGCGTTTCTGACACCAGATGGCGGTGCTCCTAAGAGCTTTCGGTACCACCCCCGCGTGAACACGACCCCTACACAAACACTCCTCCATCCCCACTCTCGCGCGTCGTCCTTAATCTCTGCGCAAACACCGTCGACCGATTACAATACGGCGCGCGCCCTAATGTGTACACACCCCGACCGCCTGCACCGCCGCCACATCGCCGTCATCTGCCGCGTCGGCTTTAACCGCGACCGACCGACCGACCGACCGACCGACGACCGATCGCGTTCGGCGCGGGGTGTGTGCGCCATCCACGCGGTTCGTCGCATTATTGTTTTTAACTTTTTTGTATTTTTCTTCCGACGCCCCCGCCCGACGACAATCCTCGTCGTCGGAGTAATTCTCCGTGGCACTATATATATATATGTATATTATATACGTTCGCGCGTGTACACATAATACATAAATATATACATGTACACTCGGTCTTATCGGAATAAGTGCGTGCATTTATATATGTATTTCACAACCACCGCGTATATACAACAATAACAGTAAAAAAAAAAAAAATAATAATAACGCTCCGCACAGAGCGAGACAACTGCTACTGCTGTGCTGCAGTTCAGACACGAGGAATACTATGCACCACGACGTGACGGCGGGAAAGTGTGAAAAATAATAATAATACAAATACCGAAATACGCAGCTGTATATACGCTTTTATAATATACATATACATATATATATATGTAAACACTGATGCAGTGCTGCTACAGATACGCACCAGCGCGGCCGACCGTATTATATACATATTAGTGTGTATTATACGCAGTAAAAGAGACTCAGAATTTACATGATTTTGTAACGAAAATGAGAATTACCGGTATCAAAAGAATAATGGTTTTTGGGCCTCGTTCCACAATCGAATTAGGTTGGATCTACACACACACACACACACCACAGATACACGGTCTTTGTGCCAAGGCTCACGCTCGGAAATGGTTTAAATCATATTTAGTCGTCAAAACGAACTACACGTATACGAGTATTATTATACTGCTTTATATAATATTTTATCGTATAATAGTTTATGCTTTATAATTTTTATATAGGTACATATAACTATATACACACGCGACGTTGTAATATACTTATTATAGGTATATAGAGACGAATAAAAATTCATTAGAAAAGTATCGAAACGAAATAACTAGTATAATATTGTATCAAGCGTATGATATGTACATAGAGTTATAGGTACCCACATATCTATTTAATGTACATAAACGTAATATAATATAGACGAGATATTCTTCTCGTGACACATTATAATAGTCATTAATCAAACGTGTCTTCGAGCATAATAGTTTTGGAGGTGCGATATAATAATATTATATACTATATGTGCATATGTATAGTATAATGTCTATAGGTGTATACCTAGGTGGTTACTGGTAAGGTATAGGTGTTGATAAGGTGTATCTAACGCGTTTTCAATACGATTTTGTCGTGACGTTCAAAACAATAAAGTAAAAAAATCTTTAGAACAGCGTGTATCCGTTAATGTGCATAATATACACTTAGGAAGGGAGTTTACCAAAAGCGCTAAAAAAAGTAGGTAACTTTATAAGGTCACCTGTATACATGTTATACCTATTTTAGTACAACATTTTTTCTTTGTCATCTTATACAAAAAATTATTAAGAATTTTTTGAAATAAACAATTTTTCTAAAATGTTATAAAATTAAAAATAATGTGTTACGTTCATAAAAAAGTCTGCGTGATAGGATCTACGACTTCTGTACAAAAAATTTGAGCAAGGCAATAATATCAATCAGGTATTCAGTCATTTTTTAGAAAGTCGAATTTGAATGTAAAATTTTTAGAAATGTTCAAGTGTCTTGCTTAGGTATCTACTAGCATACGTATGCATTGTATATTTTAGAACATATCTTAACACAATATTATTATATTATATTTAAATATATTTCACAATATACGAACGCAAATTTAATCTTTAAAAATAACAATAAATGCCACGAGGTGTATACCATGTGGAGATTCCCTCGTTTATGCGGGAATGCACTTATTGCCTATAATCAGTTCGGCAAATAGAATTTAAGTTGGCGTTCGCTGCATTAGTGCTGACTCCAGAGAGATTTTTCGTTTATTTTTATTAAGTATAATTATATTATGAAATCATACAAATATATTAAAATTGTCCATAACAGTAATAATATAACGCACCTACTGTTATCTGTTTTAATTAATACAAATTACACAAAACAATTGCAACATGTATACGTTTACATATATATATCAAAATATTTTTAAATCATATTGTATATCTCTATATTTTTTACAATAATAAACGTGCATTATGATAAAAAAAAAACATCCATGATGATAAATTCCATCAACTGCAGTATACAGTAGTTTTCACACTTTAATATTATACATTTATAATATTTAAATGTGTGTGTGTGTGCACTATGCAGGTATCAAACGATTTGTTTTAGGTTTCTTTCCACACACGACGGCAAGTCGATTTTAATAATTCACCTAGTTATACATGTATAATAATATAATGTATTATTATAAAACGTTAACGTCGCGGCGGTGGCGGTAATAGTAATAATAATAATATTCCGTCGAGAAGTCGGTCGGTCGATCGGCTGCCTACGGTTGTAAAATGGTAAATGGACAAATTACGACGTTCGTGGCGGCGGCGGCGATGGTGGCGGTGACGGGGCCTCCGACGATTATGATGTTGTTGGTGGTAACCGAAAGAGCTACCGGATAATTAGGGGTTATCGAGGAGGCCAGATCGTGACCGGCGCGGAGCTCCGGACGGGCGAGCGGGAAATCTTATATACCGACGTCGACATATATAATATCTAATATATGATATATATATGTATATGTGTGTGTGTGTGTGTGTGTATATATGTATATACATTCGTGTACATCTACGGTGTGGTTGATGTGCGCACAAAGCTATGGGTTTATACGTAATGAACAATATAATATTATGCTTATCTATGTATGTGTGCGTATACAGGACGATTCGCCGAAAATGTTCAACTCCACGTTTAATAATGAATTTATTGAAATTTCTGAGATTTTTTTTTTTTTGTATAACTTGAGGTTAGTATCTTGTAGTAGTAAAAACTTTTGTTCATTTGTTTGTTTTTTTATAGTAAATTAAAAAGTCGATAATTTTCATGAAAATTTGTATGTACCTAATTTAAAGTAGATAATAGTTTATCAATTATATTTTTACCGAGAATAATAGCCATTACAAACGATTTTATGAAAATATTAAATTTATACACATATGTAATATTGGAACTAGTAATTTTTATACTTGGACCATTTTTTTCAAATTATAAACGCTGTTAAATGAATATACATTTTCAGTCGAAATCGTTTATCCATAATACACTAAGTTAAATAACTCAACAACTATTCGTTCAAATTTTGATTTTGACGCATTAAAATATTCAGAAAAACGAACAACTGAAAAAATGAGCTAGCGAACATGCTTGGTTAATCACCCTGTATATATAATACATATAATGTATATATTATACAGGTATGTATATTATATGTACCTTCCTGCAGCCGCGATTCGACAACTCATCATCTAACGATTCATTATATTTACGCTCTCGTGAACCTCATTACATATTGTTATCAACACTAACACAGGCGCGCGCCGTCTGCGCCCGTCTAACCCCTTTTGTAGGTATTACAATCAAATTTGGCCTTTTGTATCGAATTATAAAATTTTATACGTATATATGATGTATATTTGTTCGGCGTATTATTATTATTACCGTCACGGTCGTTATTCTATTATTAAAATAGCCCTTCACCAATGACACCATGAGAAACTATAAAAAAAATACCAACAGGAAATGACTTATAGTAAATGCCATTCTAATTGTTCGTATAAATAATATATACGTATATACTCTCTATACTCCACTCCCCCGCGGTGTATATCACTCTAGTATATATATATAAGTATATAATAATATATAATACAGACATATATGTATATATAATATAATTCCACACACGCGAGAATTTCGACGACCATTGTTCTTCTACTGGCACATAGTAGGTACATAATATAATATACCTACCTATACCGAAGTTAAGTTTCATTTTTGCAGTACATACCGACCTACTTATTATTATTACGTACCGTAATTAATTCTTTCATTACACCGTTTTATTTTTCTATTCATTGTCATTTATACGTATAGTGATTTAGTATTAATACTTAGACTTACTCACGTGTAGTGACTCATTTTGAGTGAATTATTCCTTCTGATGTTATTTTAGCTACCTGTTTCAATTATTTATTTATTGAATATAAATATTGATGATTATGTTCAGTCGCTATTTGAATTATTTTAAACATGTTTTATATTTTAATACCTTATTTTAAATTAATTACGGAATATTTATTGCCGTCCTTGTACCTATATTAACTAGCTATACAAGAACATAACTATATTAATGGAAAATGTAAACAAAAATAAATAAGCTAAATAAAAATCAAACATTAGTAGCGAGTATATAATGAATCTAGCTAACGACGAACGACATTAAACATTAAAACAGAAAATAAATAAATTATATGTGATTTACTGAATATATTTCTTAAGTACCTATCCTTGGATTATTATTGTAAATGTAATCAGTTAAAAAAAAATAGTTATTTTAGCTAGATGAAAACTTGACGTTTAAATCTATCCTGCTAACAGAGCTAACTAGTGCTAACTAGTTACTATAATAACTCTATATACTTATAACTCATAAGCATGGAGTAAATTATATATTGCTGCAGTTCTCTTCTACAGTGTGGTATTATACATAGCAAAAGACATTTAAAATTTTAAACAAATAAACAATAAGTATTACTACAAAATTATATATATATATATATATATATATATAAATATGAATACGAATTATAAGAGATAAACAGTGAATTATTTGTACGTTTTATAATCCTGTACAACAATTTGCTGATGCGCAGCGTCCATTTGCTGTTTTATAAATGGTTACTACATTTCCACTAATGTATTTTGTACTTACTGAAATTTTAAGATATTATTTATACACACAACAGTTGTATAATATATATATATTATGGATGGTAAATAGTAATAACCCTTAATTTATAAAATGATATAAAATGGTTTCATTTTGTGAAAAAATTGTATAGTTACAAATTCACACAGCACTATTATTATAATAGTATAAGTATTAAAATATACCTATACCTATTTCTATGTATAATAATAACATGCAATACACACTTCAGCAAATAATTATTACTTCGTTGATTTTAATATAGTTTATGGGTAAATATTTGATATCCGACGATTTTCTGTTAATCTGTCGAGAAAAAACACTGTCGACATTTTGCTATACGTTCCTCGCGGCCACTGTAAGTTTGAAATCAAAATAAATCACGTACGTTTATGAACTATTTCAAGTATCGAATATAATATCGTCGATAGTGGATCGAGGTATGTTAATCTTTTTCGTTTAGTAGGTGTGTAATTTTCATTTATAATAACAGCCCTCCTTATCGACGAATTTAAACGCACCGTTAATCCGTTAATTAAATTACCAACGTTCGTTTTAGATATTTATCAAAAATGATTAGGTTTTTATATTTACCCCCGATAATGCGATTATATCATAACGTTTGTAAGTATATAACTATTAATTTGATATTAGATGAAACTAGTGTTTAAATGGACAGTACTAACTACAGTAACTAACTGTCTGTATTATAGACTCTGTAACAACCGTATATTATTATTATTTCTTTAAATTGTGTTATACTATTATTAGTTAACGACTAACTATTAGTATTTAATAATTTTATTATATTCTAATTACTCAATTATATGTTGTATTACCGTGGAACTGTTGAGCTACAATAACCTTATATTTAAAACTAATAAAAATAAAACCACCCTTGTATTCCTATATCTAGCAGCTGGCTACAAAAATCGAAAGTAAGGCCTTGCATGGTGCCCGTTCTTAACTATTATTTTTTTTTTCATTTTAGCTTTTATTTTTTGACACTGCGAATTGCGATATATTGTAATCTTTGGTACAATATACATATACTTGTGGTCAAGCCGAACAAACATCAAAGAAAAAACGTTTAACAGTATCACATTTAGATATGATACCGCCTATGTTATTATATATTTATGCATATCTGTGAATAGTATTGACAGTCAAACCTAAAGCGAAAACAACGGGTACGACAGTTGGAGTGCACATAGCATAGTTAAAAGTTCGATAACCGGTAAAACCGTTAAACTCTAGCACTACTCTGCGCGTCATTGTATACATTAATATATTTGTATAAAAAAAATTAATAGTGTCGCGAAATATCGACAAGTAATATTCATTATTATTATTATTATATTATATTATACGTTGCAGTAAAAACAATATTTTGCATAATTATGTGTACGGTTTACCTCTACCGATTGTATATCTGAACTATACAGTATACAGTGCTTATGCGCACTAGGTTTTGACTAACAAAGCTTTATGTATATCTGTAAGAGCAGTATATACCTAAGCGCTATACATGTATTATATATATATATATATATATATTATTATACACAAAGCGATTTAATATATTCTCATAGCGTGTTTGGTTTGACAGTAATAATAACAATGATAATAATAATATTTATAAAGATAATATGTGTAATAATGACGCGGGATGAAACGAAAACACGGTGAACTGGGCTAATTATCATTGTCCGACGTATTACACTTCACTTAATATCGATATAACGCGGCATTGTTTATCATTGTTATATATTTTATATTTACGTGTGATAAACGGCCGATGTTTGTTTTGTATATACGCGAGCTATACATACAGGACACCGGTCATCGCACATTTGTATAGATACAATATAATAAAATATAGTTGGCGTATAATAATAATAATCGTTTATACGATCGCGATGGGGTTGAAACCGTATACGTATTATTATTATTATTATTATATTGTACGTGGTCGCTGCTGTTACTACTGATGTGGGATGTGTATATATATATATATATATATATACGTGCATCTGGCACACAGCGCACTTGAAAGGGTTGCGGAGGGAATAGCTATGTCAAGACGCGCGCACAAGCTGTCAAAATATACGAACGCGCGCGTATATTTAATATATATCGTTTAGCCATATTGTTACTATTACTGTATACTATTATTATTATTATTGTTTATTATTATTATCATTATTATTATGGTTATTATTGTGTGTGTATGTGTGTGTTTCATGTGATATTTTATTGCTAATTTCATTCCATTCGTATAATACGGTAGGACCTACTTATAGGTCACAAGTGTATATACGATACGATATAATAATAGATAATGCGCTTTATAATATTAATATAATATTATTGTGCTATTGTCGTTATTATACTCGCGGTTAATAACATATATATATACGAATAAACCATATTACACGCGCACAAAATCCGGACTTGCTGCAGCCCCGGCGTTTGTATTGCGTATAAATCAGCTGCGCACATACTATTAATAAATTAGTAGTAGGTGGCAATGGTGGCAAGGGGCGCAAAGATAGTGTTTTTCCTCCCTCCTCAGGTATGCCAACAGTATAAATCATTAAATCTTCTAAAATAAAGAAAGAGTGACACACACCGAACATGGATTTAAAAGATAAGACGGATTTAGATATTTCTGCTAAGTATAACGTTTATTTCACGTTTCTCATCCGGTTGTATAAATGTATCATATGATATATTGACGTACGCATGATATGAGTACGGGATACCTGCGATTTCTTTCAAACCCATAAAACAAATTTTAAGACTCTTGTGTAAAATCAAACAATTTGCTGGTCATGGTTCGATTTTGGTGAACAAGTGATTCACTCCCTTCGCAGTTCTTACCCTGTTACGCCACTGTATTATACAATTATATGGCGTTAAATACAAATTTTAACATACGTCGTAATACCATTGAGTTTTTCGATTTTGATTTTCGCTATTGAGGGGTTGATAATGTTGATACGTCGGTTTCTTCAACGACGAAAATATGACAAATGTCTGTAAATGTCAAATACGCTTCGACTCGTATAATCCCGCCGAGACGCCAAGTAACTTGTTCGGCTCGTAACGAATTCACGAGTCGGATAAAAAAAAAGTACATTACAGCGCATAATAATACACACTCCAACGCGTGACAGTGTGGTTTTATAAAAGTCTGAAGTAACATTAAATTATTAAAAATAATCGTTATATTATTATTAGGTGGTATGTATATAATTGTAGTCATAACTGCAGCAATGTCGTTTGGAAAGCTTTCTATATGAATGACATCGAATCGAACATTAGAAATATAATACAGGAACACAATATTATAAATACGCGATACGCTTCTATAGTGTATACACCGGTACATACTACTGGATAAAAATAACTCATGTCATCGGATGAAACATCCCGTGGCATCGGTTGGTAAAACAAACATGTACAGTGACCAGACGGAAATTAAGCATACAACGAAATCATCCATATTTCAATATAAATATATAATAAGTATTACATCTTTCCAAAAGTCGTTATTTCCTAGTAAATAAGTGATGTAAAAAAAAAAAAACAGCAACGCTATACAGGGCCGACTAGTTCGCATTTTTTAATCCAACCTATAACGTACTGTGTGTTTTATCGTATTATTAGCTATATGTGTACCATCGTAATATTTTTACACTTGAATCCAAAAATATCCTTCGTTCTACAATCGGACAATCGGTGTATCGATATATGTACGTTTAAAAGCAACTTCACACTCCGCCTTGATAATCGAAACGGTGATTTTCGAAAAACAATTCAGCGCTGTGATTAGCTGAATCTAGGCGGTTGCCGGTTAGTAAGTGGTAAGCCACTGTATCATATGTTATCATAGACGAGTTAGACGACCATAACGCATTCCGTACACCAGAAAAATAGAACACAATCATACACAAAGCAGTCGAATCATATCACGTTGAACCAGTTACAACTTATTAGCAGTACAAACAACATGGATTACTTCATCACAGTCAAAAAACTGTAGTATGAATGTCTAAATGATTTTTTTCCGAAAATCGCGATGCAATTTGAAGTATAGCCTCAACGCAGCGTTATACATTACAATGCCTCATCATTTTACGTTATTATCGACGAACGTAATCGAAATTACGAATTGAACAAAATTGACAAAGATAATAATAAATTATTATAAACATGATACGATTGTATTATCTATACATGAGTATGGCTCGGCGCGGACATCGTGTTTTTCACGCTTTTCGTTTACACTGCGATGCACACTATAGCAGGCATCACCCCTGGAGCACCCACATTATTTATTTATGATATTTTAATAGGTCAATAATTGCGGTCCCCTCTTTAATACCGAACCCAAATCTCAATCACAAACTTTTTTTGTTGTTATTTTTATTTTTATTTTTTTTTCCCCGTTTTGTTGTCCAATAAATTTCCATCTCCCGCATCGGAAGTTAATACTTTTTGTTGGGTATCGGGTTACGCCGCAAATGTACGCCTGATCGAATCATCTTCATAAAAACGTTTATGCTCATCCGATTCCATTGTTGCTGTGGACGTTTCGTCGAAAAAAATAACCAACAATAAAAAAACACCCTTATGCACGCACTTTTGGGCCCATACAACGATGATTCGAAACCTTCAACAAGTCGACCGCCGCCGACTGCAGACTAATTTACCCGATGTACATTATACACGTATATAGGTCCGTGTAATTAGAGCTTTGTTATTGACGTCCTCCTATATCTAATATAATGTATTATTGAAAATATCAAATTTATTTTTTTTTTCTTCCACTGTCATATCATATAATATAATGTTATGAGTTATAACTATGCCTATTATGTTATAACACAATATAGGTATAGGGTATATTATATTATGTTTATACAATTATTTTTCTCACGTGGAAACACCCGTTATCGCGGCGGACGGGTGCGCGTGTGTAACTTATCCGCTTTCTGACGACCAATATAATTCCATTTCCATTCCGCGCGTCTGAATATCACATCGTTATATTATTGCAACGTGGTCTGAAAACAACAAAATATATACATTACTTACCTATATTGTTAGGAACCACTAATACTGGTTATTTAACACACGGTTATGTTATACTTCATCGTAAGTACCTATGTAGGTACCTATAACCAGAAGCGGCTCGTGGGTAAATATTCTAGGGAGACTTAAATTATGTAACATAAATTCCATATAACAACGAACATTTTTTTGTTCGTATGTTAAAGCATTAAAACCACTGGTCAGTAAAAATTCTATTATATTTTCTTTTTGCATTTTAAGATATGAATAGATGCTGAAATGCTTATAAAAATGTAAAAAATAATAAATATTGGACGAATATACGTATATTAATTATTAAATAATTAATAAATCGTGAATAGAACGTCTAAAACTAGAAAAAATAATTAAACACGGGCTACACGGCGCAGCGGCATGGCAATTACTGTCGTGAACCCAGGTCCAATAGCGTCTATGATACGCAGCTTTTTCTCCCCGGCTTCCACCGACCAACCAGCCTTGCCATTAAATGTTACGATTACAACTGACGGGCTTCAGTTTCACTGAACCGGCGACCGTCGTAGTGAGACGTAATGTGACCCGCAGAAATGACTAAAATAGTATTTTTATCGATTTTTATTAATAGGTTTTCGATTTTGTGACTTAATTCATAGTAATAAACAATGAAAACGATATAACATATTTTCAATTCAAATAAAAATATTTCTAATTTTTATACATTATTATTTTTAATTAATTATGTTGTTTACAAGTAGCTAATTTATTTTTAAGGGGATACGCAGTCTCAAAGTCTCCCCTGACGAGCCGCCCCCTCCTATAACGTATACATAATTTAACGAATTATTATAAATGTTCGGTTTTAACAACCTTGATAACAATAAATATTATTTTCAAGCACCGCGTCACGTATAAAAAAACTGAAATAATTTAATTAATATTTAAATTAGATGGTCTAAACATCTTGGTGGCTAATATTCGTATAACGCGGGTAAGCCCCCCGGTGCCTCATCCACCATAAATACATCTATATAAGCATTGCGTTCTACAGTTACTAATACAATGACTGTCGCACTAATACAGTATACGATTCTCAAAATATGATAAAACGAAAAAAAAAACTGTACGCAGCATGCGGCATGCTGAAATTGAAAATAAACTACATAGAATATTATTTCTTAATTTATCTTTATTTCTCACGTGACGTACCTACATAATGGAAATAAATTTATGACTTGAATTCATATTCAGTGATCTATATATTATTATCTCGAATCAAAATACGCGCGTGGGTGGTAATTTATTGTAAACAAATACGATTCAGCAATTTTATCCGATGAAGTCGACGCACAACGACTCAACGCTAAAACAAAATCAAAAAAAAAAAAAAAAAAATCTATATTGTCCTTATTATTATGATTATTATTGTCGACACGTATACAATAAAAATACCATAATATAAGATATAAACGAACGGCAATCGGATTTCGTAAATATAATATTTCGTGAAAAAATAAAATGTTAAGTTCATATTACAGCATACAGACGGGTACTTACGTGAGGTTTGTATTATTTTCGAACGGTAGGCGCTATATAGATAATATTTTTATTGGAAGATTTCGCGTTAAAATCACATGGCACGTTCACGTGTTATAATCTACTTTGAGACAGCCCAAAACCTTTTGAGCGGAGCAAACTGCACGCGCAGTCCTCCCCGAAATATTGTTGTAAACAGATTACGGTTTTATTATATTATATAGAAATATCGTCGTTTGTTTTTTTTTTTTTTGTTATTTCGTTCAATACGAAATGGAAATGTCAACGAATGTATATTGCTTAGTGAGTTTTCGAAAACCTTTGAAATTGGATTATACTTGGCGAATGTAAGGATGATGGATGATTGACCCCAAGTTTTTTTTTTTTATTTATAAATATACTCAATATATTATGTGTACTTATAAAGACCATATTTTAAAATATTATTGAGATTTTTTTGTACTGTTTAAAGGGTGTTTTATACTTTTATGGTGATATGAACTTCTGTTTTTCAAATTAGGATCATAGTTTTTTAGTAGGTATAAGCTATTTAGTGAATCATTTTATTGAAAATATTGATGTACCTAATTCGAAACTGAAACCATTAGGTAGTTCTTCAGTTAAGGAACTATTTATACTAAGAATAATAGTCTTTAAAAATGGTTTTACAAAAATATAATGTAATATATGTAATATTGGATTCTGTATTTATTATACTTGGACCATTTTTACAAATTAAATTACTGACATTTTTAATTCACAATGACCCCTATATTTTCCAAACTAAATTCTACATAGACTTATTATTCTTCGTAAAAGTTTAAATATCCCAAAAACTATTTGTTCGAATTTTTTTGATTTTCAGTTTTTACACATCATCATATTCAAAAAATTTTTTGCTAAATGTAATTTACAAAAGGGGGGTTCTTATTTGATAAACATAATTCTATATCTCTACTGGGCATTACTACTAAGTAGTAAAAAAAATCTCGAAAATAAAATATGCAGAAGGTTTGTTTAAAAATCAGGCTATGAATAATTGCGTAATTGAAGATAAAAAGGGTTACATGGTTGGTGAATTACCCTGTTTATGTTTAACTTGTTTAAGTACATCAAACATTTAATATCTTATACATTTGTACACCATTTACGCCTAGTGCTTTGCCTTTAAGAAAATTTACCATTCCAATTAAAATGTGCACTTAACAGACTCCGTTCCATGTCTCTTACTTTTATTACAACAGTGCACGACTTAAAGTATATTATACGTAAATATACGTAAATTTGTATTTGTGGGACAATATAATAATAACGAGAAAACGTTCGACGGGTATCGGATTCGTTGTCAAATATTATACGTCCGTCCTTTTTTTTTCCTTTCTAAATCTTATTATATTATTATTCGCGACCCGCAGCTGCCCCATTTAGATAATATATTTCACACGCGTGTGTGAATCATATCATAATATATATTATACACGTTTGCAAAAACGTGTGTGGTGCGTATTTGTTGTGAATCGCGGTGAATTGTGTAGTGTAAATTTCCAGCATTTCCACAGAGACGACTTGTCTAGAGAGGTCGTATTATCAATATTATTATTATTAAAATTGTGTACACCACAAAAATCGTATGGTGTAAATAAATATAACGTTCAATATAATATAATAACAGCACCGTCGTTGTCGTCGTCGTGGTCGACACGGGTCTAGCGGCCGAAATCACTACAACACGCCTAAACACAAACAATCCACACACTAACCTACTCCGATGACCTACGACGGGTCGTGTTATTATATTATTTATTCATCGGTTTGAAAAATAATAATAGTTGTTCCTACCTACTTTTTACAATAATATACACGAGCATAATCGACCCATCGCCGTTCCGGGAAAAATACTCGTATCAACTAGCAGGATGTACGACGCGTTCCTTTAGGGACGGTCACGTTCCATTTGCAAAACTCGTTTATTGTCAAAACATCGTTTTGTAGCTCCCGAAATCCCATCAAAACCGCACATTTGTCGTCCTACGCACCACACTCACACACACACGTATAATATACACATTTTTAATCCCTCTATCTGCGGTCGACGAAAATGCTGACAGATTTGGTCACGATCGATATCCGGCGGACGTCGTGACAATAATGTGATTATTATATTATATTATTATTATTATTATTATTATTTATTATTATTGTATTATCCCAAATACAATGCGACGCGCTTCTGCGGTGTGGCTGCTGCTGGTCAACCCATTCACTCCCGCGCGACCGTCCGGCCCCGGCCCGGGTATAGCCCGCCCGTGTTATAACAATATAATGAAGTGCGTATATTTGCACGTCCCGGTCTCTGTATACAGGAATCGTGTACAGTGCTCATTGTGCTCGGACGATCCGGGAAAATGGAACGCGACGATTGTCGCCGTGTTAACGAAAACGCCGCACACACGAATATGCCGGACGTCGGCTCGGGGGCACGTTTCCGCAGCTAACGGGGTGGTCATCATCTTCATAACGTGCGTGTCAGTAGCGGTTCTGGTATTAAATTTTCTAGATGGTGACAACTTGACGTATCGTCATTTCCAATACTCCTTATTATTGGGCTTAGAAGTATATATTTTCGATCAAAATCTCGCACGGAGGACAGTCATCACATTATATTTCTCGTAATCAGCATAACATAGTAAGGCCGAAAAAACAAAGCGAACAATACCTATACCGGCTATACCTACAATATCATAGTTAATCGAGTCTATAGTTTTTATTTTTAAACTAAAAAAATATTAGCCAAAAATATTAATTCAATCAAAACGTTTAAAACTACGTATATTTACTCATTAAAACGTCTCCCTTATTGTTTGGCTGGCAAAACCGCCACTATGTGTGTAGTGATTATCGTATTATAATATTGTGTCTTATTGCTATTTTCATTTTGCGCGTCCTCTGCCTTGTCCCATATTTTTATGTATACATACGATAGCTAGTGTCCAAACCTATTTGTTATTAATACGCAAACATCAGTTTAAAGCACGTCCCCCCCAATACTCTGCTATGGTTTGCCAAATGCCAACGTTGTCAGAAATAGTTAGTGTACACGACACACAATACCTGTGTAGGATATGGTATACGTGATATGATGGAACTTAAAGTATGCATGCTGTCTTTTTCTAAAAATACGCCTAAGGGCTTTAGTTCTACTTTGAAAATGTTATCAATTATGTATATATTTAAATTATTTAAAACCTTATTTAATTCTATATTCTATATTATGTAATAAAATTATAGCTGAAATTTTTTCTGAAAAAAATCTTTCCATTTTAAATTTATAGATCTACTTTCTAAGCTCTTGTATTGTCATATTAAACTGTTGACTTATAGAATATATAACAAGACAGGCGCCCATACTATTCTCCTTCTGCTTCTTATTTTTTCACTTTTAAAGCCCATTATTAAAGCTCACCATTGCTCTACAATCTACACATAATTCTTATCATTCATTTAAAACTTCTTTCAGGTTATTAACTCCAATAAGTTTTATCCAGAAATCTTGATTTCTTTAACGTAACCTAATCTATCCGCTTTTTCTTTATGCTGTCCAGTAGTCTTTTAGTGCTTTCCAGTTATCCAGTTAAGTGCGTTCTTTATTATGTCACTCGTTCTTCTTACGAGTCTCAGCCAGCTCATTTTCCTTTCTAAATATTTGTATATAAAATGTCTCTTATTCCCAAAAGTTATTTTATTTCATTATTTGTTTTTATTCCGTATTCCCCTACTGTTTTCTTCGGCTCACAAATATACACCTGATAAACTTTTCTAGAATTGTCGGTTTTGTTGAGATTTGTCACGTCTTGCATATGTTATACAATTCGTTATACGTTATACAACAATTCGGTGTATAGTTCGCTTTTTGGTAATAACTCAGATATTTTATTTAGAATTATTATTTTATAGTATGAAAACCGCGATTTTTCGTTTCGAACGTACGACACATTGCTCGTTAGATCATCGGCATGTTTCGGAATGTTTATATATATATATATATTTGGATAAATTGGCCGGTGGCCAGGCGTTTCATTCTATATACATCGAGATAACCCTACGCTTTTTTGAGTGCTTTGGCTAGAAATCAATATTAACAGTGCTGTATATAACGTACATGCCTTGGAGTTTTGCGACGAACATCCCAGCACATAATATAATATTATCTACCGATCATTCGTTGTAACTCTTGTCTCCTGTACCCTCCAGCACCACTTCGACAATGATGGCGTGTGGGGATACGACCGTCAACGACGTCAAAAGCTTTTCGACTGTTGTCTATATAATATTACACACATGCACATATAATGGACATATATATTATACATTATACAAATATATAGATTGTATATACCTATAGTATAAATCGTGTATAAATAAATATTGTTATAAATAAAAATTATTCGTTTGGGACGTACGAGTTTTACCGTTACGAATCCGGTGCTTTGTATATACGTAAGTTTATTATGCACTAAAATAATAGAAGACTTGTATACATAGTTATTTAATATACATGCGCGTTAAGGTGTATCATTTTTGTGTTGCATATTATAGATAATTATTTATAAATATTGTTAACGATAATCTATAATGGTACACATTGGTCAGTGCCAATATTATAGTAGAGTATATTGTTATTATCAAAGTTATTCTGACTTTTACGATTAATGAAGGAAATCGTAAATCGTAGCTTTCACAAAATAATATCTGATTAATAATCAAACATAAATAATTTAATATTTTTACCTAGCACACTACACTGTATAGTGTTGTTCTTGTTTTGTAAGCGTATAAAGCATACTGCATAGTAAATTTGTTTTTAGAAGTGGTATCACTAATATCTGGATTCTAATACTATTTGGATTATCCGGATATCCGAATACAAATCATATGACGGATAAAAATCGAATAATCCGAATATTTAAATTTTTGCTTTATTACAAGTATTTAAAATTTAAATATTTGTTATTTAATTTATAGGTTATAGACTGTGTTTTATTAAATCTGGTAAGACTTGAAATTATGCATTTTACATATTTTTAAAACCTTCCTTTATAATCATGAGATATGTGAAAATTCAAATTATCCAGATTATTCGAATTTTCAATTTTGGATCCGGATTTTTGACATCACTAGTTTTTAGTAGTTCCAAATTTGTTAAGTAACTTTTAATATTACTGTAAATTAACTATTATATAAAAAAAGAGATACCTAAGTAAAAATAGTATCCGTGTTTTCACTTAAGGTTATTAAGATATTTTAAGTCTTGACTTTTGAAAATTTTTAAATTATTGTAATATTTTAAATAATAAGACAGATAATTTACTTATAAATTAAATTCAAAAATATCATAATAAACCACATGAAAATACTTATAATATTTTTAGCATGTACACACATTGAAACTTTGAAATATGTGAATTTGTCTGTTAAATGTATGCAATATGTATGTGCTCGAGTTTTGACGGTTGCCAGTTTCATTAAACCGATTATTTCACGACGAAATGTGGGTTTTTTCTCACGCATTTCCTATTTTTTTTTTTTTTTTATAGAATATATAGGTACACAAAATACCGTTTTTTGGTCTATGCATTACACATTGCTCGAATAAGAATGAATCGAAAAGGATATAATACGTATACAGGAACGGAACGGGCGCATGGCGCGCTTATATATTATGTACGAAATACGTCAGTATATCAGATCGGATAAGATTATAGTAGTTCGATGGTATATAATAATGGAGTGGGTCATTTTGTTTACAGTGATCGGTGCAGTGCGCCAGAAGCGAATGGCATAGGTTAGGACAGCAGAAGCAGATGAAACGAGTTGATAATATAATAATAATATAAAATAATGATACGAGCAGGTATGTAGGTATACACAATATAAGATATAATAATCATAAATGTACATATATATATATATATATGTATTATAAATGTATAAAATAATATGAATGGTCGTTGCCGTCCGTCGTGCAGCACAGATGACGGAAACCGGTAAAATAGATGGATCAATGGTGATAAAAAAAGAAAAAAAAAGAGTAAATGACTATAGAGTGCATCAGAGATACAGACGACGCGGGATTATTCATGAACATCTCGCGTGAAGTGTAACGCAACACAAATACAATAACAAATGGTATTAAAATATTATATACACATTAATTTGACGAAGTATATACTATATACTTGTGTATATGTACATGTATGTGACGTGCACGGTGCACGAGCCGTATATACATAGACTGTAAAAAGAGAGAGAGATTGAGATTTTCGAAAACCTTTTATGTATACATGGTTAATGCGTATATACTATCTTATACAGGTAGGCAAGTACATAGGATGTTGTATAGGTACTGCATGCGGTACACTCTGACGACCGTCTAATATTATACACGTGTAACGATATTAATGTATAATATTATGTAGGCATATTATGTTTATGTATTATTTGGTGTTAAGACCGTGTCGATTTATTGATAAAATAAATATGTGTTTAGTTGTGTATAATATATGTATGTATTCATACATAGTATATACCTAACCGATACGGCGATAAGAAGAATACGATTTGGACCGTAAAAATATATCGTCATTTATATTTTAATATGTTCGACGATTGTTTGAAAACAACATCTGTCCAATAGGTAGGTACCACGGTGTCGTCCAGGTGACCTACACTGCGTGTTAAAAACGATTATGCACATCTGATGTTAATCGTAATGTTTAGTCGTGTAACTACGGATTGAAAATGTACATCGATAAAAACAAAAAAATTAACCATTACAAATAATGTCAATTCCTGTGCCATAGTCGTAATATATAAAAAATAATAATAATACAAGCCATTAGATTTATTTTGGAACGATTTCGATTACAATAAAAATGAAGAAGATATTCGTAAACATTTTCATTTTTGCAAAGTATTAAATTTCTAGACAATACGGTACCGTATTCAAAGCAAGAATACTTATGCAAAAAAAATTTCACAAAAATATGTTATTTATAATTAATGTGGTAAGAATCGTAAAAATATTTAACAAATGTACAAATATTTTATTTTTTTTCAAAAATAGATAATATAGTAAACTATTTTCTATTTACTCGGTATTAAATCGGATAATAATTATTGTAAATCAGGTATTATAACAGTATAAAATAAATTTAACAGCTTAATTACGTTGATATACCTATATTTAATACAAAATAAATAATATTTTTGTGAACTTGTCTAACAATATTATGAAAGAGAAAGTTCACATAAAAACGACGATAGATTCGTATAGTTGAAAAAATGTGTCATATTATAAATATGTACTCAAATATGTTCTACTCGCCAACGGATATTATTATTTTATACCTTTATAAGACTAAACAATTTTAATTATATAATTTAATGATTACACTTCAATGCGCATTAAACATTAACTGTCGAAACGTCCATAAATATACAATATAATCATCAAAAATTCAGAAATATGCAAAAAACAACAAAAATGTATAACATTCTAGCTTACAACTAATTCTATGAATTAATTAAAAGAATATTATACCGGTTAAATTATAATATTATAAATACAAAATAAGCATGTTAATAAGTATACATACATAAAAAATGTATTATCCTAATAAAAATTTAAGAAGGAGACAACACGCGCGTGTGTCCTCTTAAAAAAATCACCCAATCGCCACGTATATTATTGCTGTCGTTACACCCTATTTTAAGACTAATATAGTAATAAATTATCCACCGCGCTCCGGGCAGAAAATCGGCAGGGTTATAAAAATTTGCTATTACACACACACGCGCGCGCAAAACTACCGCATTTAGACCTTTGGCGCTCCAGGGCAAAAACTAATTTGCCCCCCGCCTCTACTCAAATATCATGGTCGTTATATAAATAAAATAAAGACTGAAGTCCTTGATTTCACTTTTTTCAATTTCACATTGTTTTTTGGGTGTATAATATAACATATTATACATCATTATATTATAATCGTGAAAAATTTCAAGTTATTTACAAAAATATTTTGGTAAATAAGTTGGCGACCATCTTATAAATTTGCTGCACCCTTAAATGTTTTTCGTTCGAGGCTCCATCCCTAAATACAGCCCTGTGCGCACATGCACACACACACGCGTGAAATATATTATAGGTACGATATCAATACTCTAACGTTGTATAATACAATCTGTGCTATTTTATTAAATTGTATAATATTTAAACAGTAATGAGGCTGTATAGCTGTTATTGTGTTACAGTTAGACTAGACGAACTGCACATTTATTATTGCGGCACAAACGATAATGTCCGATTTTTGAAAAAGTTTGTTGTCACGATGAGGGTCCATCTTAGCGCAGTATTGCCATGTACCTACGTATATATAATCAGAAACAGATTTTCACCGCTAAGCAACTTTTTTGACGTCGCCTTCGGTTTACTTATCCGATGGACCGTGATAATAGCTTTTACTTTAGAATGTAATTTTATTTTTTTCACTTACGTTAACTCGCACACCAAGGATATTAATGGTGGACCTATCCTCGAAATGCCTTGAATTTTCGTATGGGTCCACCCTGTAAAATATATGTACATATATTGATTATTATATTTCATTGAACAATTGTAAACATAAAATAGTATTAGTATATTACATACCTATTTTTATTTTCCCGTCAAACAAAACTTAATACAATTTTATATTCCTTTTTTTTAGAGTTTATTAATATTATATGGTACTATATACCTAAATAATAAACATTCATACTAAGTATTAAATAGTTTGTGTGTGCGCGTGAGTGAATCGTTAATCGCCAATAACTTTGAAATATCCCTGTACATAGTATATAGCTATAAATAGGTAATAAAAATATTCCGCTGTTACTTTTACCGTATAATAAAATAAATTTTTTGGATCCAAAACTCATTAAACTTGTTGGCATGTTTGATAACTCATATATTTTATGAAATAATGTTAGTAATATTACTATATCGGATTTGAGGAATATCAGATTATTTGATCGGCTCTACAGTAGTTATCCGCGATCTTGCAGACGGGGCCGCTTCCCATTTCGCCCAAAGGCTGTTGTATTCATTAGTTATAAGTTATAATCGACCATTGGGGATACTCGGTCTATATCAACCGATGTCGCATATAGTATCGTAAATTATTTTCGGATAATAAATCTTTGGTCTAAACGATTTGAGCTTGTCACTATTTATCAAGTATCTATATTAACAAATTAATGAAAATAAAACACACATGCAGTTTATACATTACACTATTTAAATTTTTTTTCGAAAATGTTGAAAATAAAATATTAGCAATATAATATTGATATTGCTCTTAAATTTTACGTAATTTAATTCCCATATTAGCCCAATACCACACATCTATAATATTATAGATATCTACTTACTTGCACGTTATACTTGTGTTATTTCACGATGTGGTTATAATCTGCTCTATAGTTTTGAATATTTAAAAAACAATAGAATATTGATTTAGTTATCCGAAAGGTACGGCGCATAATATACCGCCAGTTTATAACATCATTATACGACACTGCAAATGTATCGTTTGGCTTATATCGCGTAGGATTTCGTTTTTGATTCTGTAAGCCATCACTGTAAGTGATGATTGCGTTGAGCAGAACTCGCTGTGTAATAATATTATTATACGATCGCATAATACGACCTATAGCGCAGCTATAACACGCGGCGGGCACGTCTTTTATATACTTTATATTGTATCCGTCGTCTCCTCAACTTTCCACGCGCATTGATCAGATCCCTCGGTATACATATAATACATATTATGGCGTGTCTGTGTGTGTATATGGGAACCGAAGCACATGGGAAAAAGTAATTTCGCCGATGAATTTCTCTCGTCCTATCCTTTTGTGCGCATTTCGTATAAAAACACACACACAATCCGATTTTCTTGTTCTCGTGTTTGTGCACATACACACACACATACTCCCGTTTGCGTATGTCGGGAGGCGGAGAGAGCTAAAAGAAATGTGTTGTCGTTTTTCCATACACCCTTTATTTTATTTTATTTTTTACAAATGTTCTAAGCCTGTAGCCATTTAATACATTAGGTGTCGGTCTCACGAGCGCACAACAACAAATCGAAACAACCGCACGTCGTCGCCGCGGTGTACATTATATTATTTATTTATTTATTATTATTACTATTATTATTATTTTTTTATATACTTTACTACGCCCCGTTACGAAAATAAGGCTATTAAGGACCGCCGCCGCCGCCACCACCGATCTCCCGTTCTCATTATTAACCGCAACCGCGTGTATTTATTTTGTCACAACACACTCGCATACATAGAAAGGGGAAAAAACCCGACGTGGGGAAGGGTGGATAAAGGCGGGGTGGGGGTTGAGTCGGGGTGTAAAAAAAATGAGTATATGTGTGTGTGTGTGTGTGTGTGTGTGTGTGTGTGAGAGAGAGAGAAAATATTCTTTCGCGTACGTATAATAGGTATATAGGTACCTACACCGAATCGTATGGTATATAATACTATAATATACCTACGCGTTATATATACGGTATATAAACCGCACACAAACTGCATCCTGGAAATGGACATTTTTAAATAGTATTTAAAGATTAGTGTTGACGGGGGAACGAAACCCCGTGACAATGGCGGCTCAGCATGTGGCTGACATAATAGACTACGGCGTGTGTATATAATGCCAGCGTGCGTGCGTGCGTGCGTGTGTGTATAAAGAGAACTATATATTATTATTATTATTGTATATGCGCGCGAAGGACCAGTGAATCCATAGCTAAATTTATATATACATATATATACGCACGACCCTTGTCACGGAGATGTATATGTATATATATATATACACACACATATATATATATATATATAAATATACGTGTATAATGTGTATATGTGTTCCGAGACAACACCTTTTAACGATTAAGCTACCGGGTATTTTGGTCGCCTCGCGGGATTAAATCTCTCGCCCCGCGGTCCTCAGACGGGGCTTTTTAACATAAATGCCAATGTCCTTTATATATATTGTTACACGCGCGCATATAGTATATATATATATATTATCCTATGCATATGCGCGACACCTTTCTTATAATATATTCCCTCGTACCTCTTCTATCGCTGCTTTTTTTTTTTTTTTTGTCAACCATCCACACACACACACACACACACACACTCGTACCACATAATATATATAATATAATATTATACACACGCATTGTTGTCGTGTGGTCAGGCAAATGTGTTTATCCACGGCCGTCTGCGCAGAGTATGTGTTATATTATTATATACCCATAGGTGTTCATGCGTGACCCATCATAACGCGCCCGTTCGAGGAAATCTGATCTGATAATAGTTACATATATAATGTCCCGTCACGAGCACGTCCGTCTACTAGTAAACGCGTACACACACACACACACACATGCACGAGCGACAGTGTTCAGTAAGTATATAATAATAATAATATAATATTGTCACTCACAAGATTCCCATACAAAAGTAACGTGCATATCGATAATACGTATGTGTAAGAGTATATAAGTAAACGATAGCGACATATATGTATAGTGTTATACAGCAGTACATATAAATGAGTATGTAATATAGATGACGTGTCCACAAACATATATCGATGTGCAGACCACGACGACTGGTACAGTACACGATGTTCAATGTATGCAGCCACAACGTTTGTCGCTTTTCACTGCGAAAACTATATATATATATATATATATATTAATATTATTATATGCATATGTGTATATAATAACACCGCATAATAAGACTTACACTCATACTTCTGCGCGGTTGTCGCCGTCGTCCGTCAGACTAAAATAAAGTAAGTCCGGATCGAGTGCACTGCAGCGACACGGACACCGGATACTTGATCGTGTGCCTCGATCGACCGAATTCTGTATTCCTGTTACAATCAAAGATTCAAAAATGTAATCGTTGTATAACATGGGATATTATATATACCTGATGCTCTTTAACGTATAGTTTTATAACAATAAAAACTATAATTTTATTATTGGGGTAATTGAGTTTAAAGTAAAATGCTAAAATGTAATAACTTTGAATAAAGAAACACGAAATAAAAAGATAATTTACATAAATGTCAATTATAAATGTATAAATATAAACTATTTTATCAACAATATACTTAATATTATGTCATAATAATTATGAATATCATACTCGAATATAGTTTATTTCAACAATGGTCAACGCTCAACGTTATATTAAATCTATACAAGTATATCGACTGTGCTATTATAAAAAGTTTATACCTGCACGTATTTTAATGTTATCTGTACCTATATTAGGCAAATAGGTGGCTAATAATTAATAACCTACTAAATAATATACAATTTAATGACCAATAGGCAATACTGTAATAGAGTAATATCGAGGTGATACGTAACTACTTATTAGCTATTACAGTAACACTGTAACAGTATTAATTTTCATCGATAAATATTATTAGTTATAATACTATAACTACTCATCCAATCACGGTTTTAGTTGTTTCAAACGCAACATCTTGAGTGCACAGGTACTCTGCAGCGCCACTGATTCTTATAAGTTATAAGAATATACAGTTACGCTAAGTAATAACAGATTGAATTGGTTGGTAAAATTCTCCGGCTGAACAAATCATACGTCATTTAACGCTCCGAAGCGTGTTTTCTTCAATACTATATATATCGTACAATACACCACTTGTTGGCGACTGATCTCGGTAATAAATAATAATTTAAAGCCCCACCCAACAATTTAAAACGCACCGGCCGCGAACAATGTCTCACCACCACCATGTTGTTTTGATTTTTAAACGCGTTGTGCGATCGCCGGCGGAAAATGCGATTTCTAGTGAAAACTAAAAGCAGAATATTGTACAAAAAAAAAAAACACCTAACACTAGAGTACGAGTACCTACCAATATTATTATATTATCGTGTATATACCATCACTATGTGTCGTACAACTGGTACATTATATTATATTGTCGTGTATATTTTGTTCATGCAAGACAGTACAAAGCGTATACACTTTTGAAATGTGTAGATAATTATAACGAGAGTAAAATATACAATAAAATGTAAAGATAATATGGTATGGCTCGATGTATCTATTGAGTTTAGGTTTAGCGACGAATGTCATCGCGCGCACGACTTGCACGACGATTGACTATAACTACAGTGATGGGTTATACAATATCTGGTTAATTCAATATTCTGGGCATTTATTCAGTATTCACTTGTTATTTTGAGTATTAATAGATATACACGACAATGAATCGTTTGTTTAAACTGTAAAGTATATTAAATAGTATTAAATAGATAGTCTTTAGATAGTGTAAATATGAATACAAATTAATTCGTATTAGGTATGCGTATCACTGTCAATAAAAATACTTCTTTAAATGTCTAATTTAATTATTTTATCCCTATACGGACGTGAGTTATATTCCTATGGCATTAATCGTGAATATTATGGAGCAGAATTTATTCTGAATTATACAATAAGACAGTCGGTATTGATTAGATACAATATTAAATTGAATATAATGAAAAAATAAAATAAGTTATTACAAAAAAACAATAAAGACAATGTACAGAACTATTTAACATAATATATAAATAAAATATATATGTTATCAGAAACCGTTAGGGGGTTGCCTACACATATTAGGTTAGCTGCAGGGGAGCTTAAAATATCAAATTTAACGGTTTGAAAGCTCTAGATATTAAAGTATTAAAACATTTTAAAATAATTAATAAAATTAAAATTAAAAACAATCAGTTTATGACACTTATGAAGGTCATAATACCAATTTGTATAAAATTATATTATACTTTATTTGTACCATAATAAGTTCTATGATTTAGTTAGTATTCTTACCTACATAAATAACAATAACACACGTTCATATTGTCCATAATATATTATAAAGTATACGGTGATCGACGTATTATTTTTTATAATAATAAATGCAACTGTACGACTCAGTCGTGATATACTCTATATAATGTGTATAATGTATACACCACTATAGCTCGACCTGTAGAGTGTATATGGTATGATTCATTTAAAGGGAGACACTTATTTAATTAAGAAAACACGACATGTTTGAAAATATTTCTTTTATGTCATATCAAGACATTACAAAACATCATTTTTGGAAAAGAAATTGTATTCTTTTCTTCGCCATTACTTTAAAATGTTTTTTATTCTTTTGATTGGAAAAATATAATTTTAATATAATTAATAATAAAATATATTGTTTTAACGGCTTGATATAATATTATGTAAAAATAAATATTTTCAAAAACGGTAATAGTTTGTTAAATAACGAATGTCTTACGTTAAATCGATCACTTGAGATACATATATATATAGGTGGGTGTAGCACGTTTCAGCCATATATAATGCAGGTATACCTATATGGCTCGGCTCGTTCGTGCAGATGTTCACGCGGAATCATAAACAAACTTCAAGATTCCCTAGGACGCACACTACTTCAATTATTATTAAAGTTGCGTGTGAAGTGGTCAAATCAAATAAATAGGAACATGATGTTCACTTGGTAGGTTTACTTCATTTCGCCGCCATTACAACACTCGAGAATCGATCGAGAAACGTTTCCGAGTGTGCACTCAAAACGACTTTCAAAACACTGCATCTGTATGGACGTCTATCTGTTTATAAGTATATATATAAACGGTAAATACGCGTTTGTACAC
The DNA here is from genome assembly GCF_003676215.2 of Rhopalosiphum maidis. Taxonomy (NCBI): domain Eukaryota; kingdom Metazoa; phylum Arthropoda; class Insecta; order Hemiptera; family Aphididae; genus Rhopalosiphum; species Rhopalosiphum maidis. The sequence continues at coordinate 6,438,351 of NC_040880.1, read as the reverse complement.
ATTCGGACTGCGTCTGTGCGCATACTTAGGTGAGCGGTATTCGCCCATATACACATATTATAATAAGGCGTTATGGAAGTTTTGACTGCATAATTATATGCATATAATTATATTATATTATTTTTGTATAAATTATAAATATTATTAACGCCAAAAACATATATATATATACACCCTTTCCACATCGCAGTGCCTGAAAACTATACAGACAATACATATTATATATATGGCGGCGTGCTCACTCCATCAAATTGTTTCATTTAATAGCTACATTTTTTTCAAATCTGATTTTTGGAATTTGTAAATTGTTATTAAAGACAATATTTTTTAAAATACTCGATGTTTTTCTTATATTGCTTAAAGAGTTTTTTGTGGAAATACAATCATCTGTTTTTCAATTGGCAATCCCATCTTCTTTTTACTGTAAATAATTTAACGGATGATTTTTCCGAAAATTTGACGTAGGTTTACGTAGGTACCTACAAAAAGACTAAATTTAAACAGGTAATTTTTGAGTAATTTAACTTTGTGTTCTAAGTATAATATATAGGAATTGGGTACATCAATATTTCCAAAAAAATTATCCACATAATAGTTTATACAGTAAAAAGGGGCATTTCATTTGAAAAGTTTATACTGTAACGGAACATTTCTCAAGTAGAACGCACAAACCGTTAGGGTGCTTGCGAATCGCCCTGTTTATTGTGGAAATATCAACATCAATATATTATTCGTATATATGATGAGTTCCGCACGAATGTGGCATCATTTTTATGTATACATAATTATAAATTACAGTTAGATTTTATGTTTCCAAAATGTATATGTCCAAAACCGACGCGGAATCTATGTATGCCTACATATAATTAATGATTTATCATAAAAACATACGATATCACTAGGAATATGTAATATGTATTATATGCTTATATGATACACTATATTAGTATATTATTTTCTCTTGAAATAGGAAACGCGTAATTCGAGTTGCATATTATCAAAGACTCGGCTTAAATCTTTCATAGACCAAAATTATATTAGACCAGAAACTGAAAACAGTGTTGTTAAAATGTTACACGAGTATAATATTATAATTTGTATATAATATAATATTATTATTATGTTATGTTATAGAGTTGTTTATATTTAATACTTATTCTATACAATATAATAATATAAAGGCATATAGTATTTCATACCGAATAATGAAAAACTGTAGCGGGTTAATATGTTAATATTATAGTGAGCAATGGCGTTATGATTTTTAATTAATTTTATAATATTCCATATAGGTATTTATACTATCGTGGAAGTTATACCTATCGCTGTCGAACATTATATGCAGTTAATATAATACTACCGCAAGTTCTGGGGAGATAACATTTAACTGGACTATCAACTTACTATACTATTACTTTTTAAACAAAATCAGTTGCATAATAATATCGATGATATTATAATATTAATAAGGTGAACGATGTGTGAAATATACATATATATATAATATAGACACGTCGTCGTTGTTGGATTTGTTACCTATATTATATAGTTTACATATTATCATTTGCTATAGTGTTATAAAATTCGACAAACACTGTTGTATTATGCAGTGTTTATATGTTACACGAATTTAAGTAGATTGTGCAACATAATTACATGGAATACAATCATATATGTTTAACTAACAATCCAATATACTGAGTGATTTTGTAATGTATAACTAAAATATTAAGTATTAATACGTACAGTATATAATGTATCATATAAATATAATACACGAAAAAGCAGTCACCCTAATATTAATACCCTATAAATATACATTATAGGGGCTAGGAATACATTTTTTTTAGCGTCCCTCTCTTTTATAATATATGTTTTAGATACATAAAATATTATCTATATTTATTATATGTATAAAAAACACATGTTTAAATCACCCTCTCTATTATAATAATATGTATCAGTACTAATAATATACTCCATTATTAGGTATAATAATGGTTTCTATGTTATAGGTAGGTATAAAATATATACGACTTGTAAACGTATGTTTCTCTGTTTGTCCCCTTCTTAAACTACATTGGGTACCGCACTGGTCGCTATATACAATATATATAATATATATTATAATATTTGTTACGTCTTGTGTATAAAATATACACTAAATATACACACTTTAAAGTTGACCAGCACAAAATATATACACTCGAAACTTTTTGGCTTCGTCCAAATCGTTATTTATTATTGAAATGAATAAAATGACATACGACAGTCAGTTCGACAACCATTATCAACACGGATGAGGTCGAATATACAATTTATTATTCCGATATAATAAATATATACAGTAAAGTAATATTTAAAATATTATTATAAATAATTATTCTAGATTTGTAAGCCAAACATATATCTTATTGTTCTAAAAAAACTCTTGCACAAATGTTTGTGCTCTCGGGTAGCTACGGGAAAGAATAGAGAAATCCATCCCTGTGTAGATAACGATATGTATACTATACTATCTTAATAACCTGCTGGTTCCCCCAACCATTACATAGCATAGTTTAGTGGAGCGTCAAAGTTTTAGGTATGTGTAAAATTATCAAGAATACAACATTCTAGCTATTAGGTTAGGTTAATGTTTCACAGTGTGAAATTTTTTTAAATGTAATTGCCTATATGTAATATTAATATTTTTTTGTATGTAAAAGAACTGAATACATTTGTGGCCGTGAATTTTATTTATGAAAATTAATTATTTTTATACGTATATTTAATTGTACACAATAATTATTATATGTAATTCAACTTGTTAATATCATTTAATAGTGTATAATTCATCATACATATCATGTAAAAGTGATACATTAGACAACTGATGTTTTTTAAAATTCAAGCTATATAATTATATATATATGTGTGTGTGTGTGTGTGTGTGTGCGTGTGTGTATATTCCTATACGGAACATAATATAAAAATGTCTATAATGTCTATAAAATGTATATAAAAAAAATAAGTACCAATAGAAAATGATTTGATTCCACATCTACTATATATCTACTTAATATAAAATATACCTATGTGGCTATGTCCCATATAAACAAATTCAAGAAGTCTTATAATATAATTGTTATTATATAAATATGGCCTATCAATGATAAACATATTTGTTGAATACTTGTATTTTATGTATATATTTTCATACGAAAAATGGTTTTGAGCAAAAACAATCTATTTATAACAATGATTATATTGTTATTATTATTTTATATAACGTTAAAAGTTATATTTTATTTATAATATTTAAACCAATACACAGGTACGTAAAATCCGCAAAAAAATGTAAATTAATAGGTTTGTGGTAAAAATAGTTTAAAATCAGTTCAAAAATCTCATAAAGTATAGATAATGATAATTCAAGCAATAATATAATATTTTAAATTTTTATCACCAATATTTTTTTAGTTTTCTCCCAAGTCAGAAAGTATCTAGTATTTATACTAGTGATCCCCCTTATTCACGTTATTTATGTTGTTATTTTTGGTTACTGAATTAATTTTCTCACTGTTTATAAACATAACAGATTGTAATATTTATTGAGAAAAAATCGTTATAAGACGTTATTATACGTTTGAATATCCATTGTTGTCGAATTTTAGACTTTAATCGCTCTCATTAAAATTATATGTGATTTAGCGCGAAGATAGAAGTTATTAATTTTAGCAGTTATGTTTTATATTTTGTATTTTTGTTAGAAATATTTTTTAATTGTTGATTTTATTAGAAACCTTTTTCCATTTTGATTAAATTTCAATTTTTTTGAGGAATGAGAATGAATTTATGAGACTTATTATAATGTATGATTTTTAACACTAAAGTTCTTTTTTTTGTGTGTTGTAAGTAATAAAATTGTGAATTTTTGAATAAGAGGTTCGTATTAAACGGTTTTTAACAATAGTTAGCTAAAAAATATTTGTTTAAAAAATAATAACTCCCTTAGTTTATGTGTATACTGTATATATTATTATATACATACCTCCTAATAAGTATAATGTGTACACATATATAAATATATAGTAACCACAGGGTGCACACGAGACACATAACGCCACAGCCGGTTAAAAGAGAAAAATAATAAAAATGCTGCTCTCTTTGTATTATTCTAATATTATTATTGTCGCAAATGCGACGGCATCGAGTCCGTGCTTTCGGTCTTTCGCAATATAACAATGTATATATATATATATATATATATATACATAATATATAATAGTAGCATAAAATGAATATACAAATAAGAGCGAACGATTCGAATTACTGTACACACACTGCAACGCAACGTCTAAAATACTAACGCATATTATATTGTATATAATATAATATAATGTAATATTATGTTACGCGCGTTTTTTCCCTCCTCTATATGCACATAACTACGCGTATATCAATGAAACGGTTTTGTCCATTGACAACCACGTTGAAACTCAAGCACACAATATAATACACACACATATATATACAATATACATTATGTATTATACATACATAAATGTACCAGAATAAACAGTTTTCGTGTTTCATATAGTTTTTAGTCTGTACTACGACAATAAATAATGATAATAATTGGGCGGGGACTCTAGTTAATGTCAATCGTATATAATGTTGTGTTGTACTTGTACACCACTACAATGTCAAACATAATGTGTGCTTCGTCAAGCGTGCTCACCCCAATTTTTTTCTTTGACGACAATCCCCTCCTCCCTTTCCACTATAAATCATTTAACAGATATATTTTTTCTGGACATTTTGTGACATTTTGAAATCGAAATTCAAACGAGTATTTTTTGAGTTATCTGACTATTTGTGTACCAACTACTAAGAATAATACAGGTTTATGAATCATGGTAATACCGTATTGATGGTTTTGGAAAATATGGATGCTTAGGCAAATTTTAAATTTTATAGCCATTACTATTAATCTCTCGACATTTATAATTTGTAAAAGTTAGGTCTAGATTCAATATGACATCAATTTTTAATTTTTTAAAACCATTTTTAAGAATCATTATCCTTAGTGCCTATATAAACATATTGATAACTGAGAAGTGACTAGTTAAAATATTGAATTTAGGTATACCTATATGAAAATCGTCAAAAATATTATTCAATTTACAGTAAAAAAGTGCGTTTTAATTTGAAAACATAAGTTTATATCGCATTCTTTATAAATAGGTAATATATATATATATATATATATATATATATATATATATATATATATATATGAATTCTCAGGAATGTTAAAATACGGTCTTTAAGTATATATTTAAAAATTTCAAGTCATTACTCAAGGAAAACACGAGGGCGAGTATAATATAATATATACTTATATAGTTATATGTGACGTATACGATTATATATTAATAAATAATATACATAAACATATATAATAATATGTTCAATACATGCGATGTAAGGTGGACATTTTTCGCGAGTGGTCACCGTGGTTTATACCGTACCTGTTAGTGAACCCACTTATAAATATTAAAATCGTCACACAAATATTTACAATTCTACTACACACCAGCTACACCAAATATATACACATATAATATAAACGGTATACACGCGAGCACTCACACGAGCGCATGTACACAATATCATAATATATTATTACATACCGTGTAGGTATGTATACGCGCGTTCGTATTCACGTATTATACATAAGCTGCAGTGTGTGTACGAGAGAGATAGAGTTATATACATATATATACAGTAGCGTTTAGGCGTTTAAACTAAAACAGGAACAATAAGTATCAACAATACGTGAGGGCCTCGCGACCTCGTATCCGGTCGCACAAAGGTCTACATAATAATAATAATACGTGTACGCCACCGCCGCTCGCCATAATATAGACTTTCACAAACTACACGCCGCGTGGACACGCCCGCCGCCGAGTTCATTGATAATATTATACATGTACAATAATAATATTGAACACTTGTGGACACACAATAATATACATATATTGTATATAATGTGTGTGTGTGTGTGTGTGTGTGTGTACAGTAAACGTTAGAAGACGTCCCACTGTGAACATTTCGCCGGCAAACGGTGAAGCGGTGTACACATAATATACATATAGTGTTATACTGGTATTTGGGTGCGTGGCGAGTGACTGAGTTCGTGGAGGGGTTTTGTTGATGGGAGACAGAAGAATGTCGTCGTCGGGTGCGAAAATATATTAAAAATATATAAAATGTCATGTATTGTGCTGCAGTGTGCATTGTACGTCGTCTTTATTGTGAAGGGAGTACATTCGCACCTATCTTTTGTAAAATGTATTTTTTGGTCCGTCAAAAATAAAAATAAAATTCCGATATGTGTTATAAATTGAATACCGACACGGCGTTCAGTCAGTATTTTGTAGTTACCGTTTTTAAATTTTGAATACGTTTTTGCTATGGTGCGACAATTTAACCACTCAATAATGCTTTTTTTACTGTAAATTAACTAATGGATATTATTTTGAAAAAAACTGAAAGAGTAGTTTTTCTTTTATTAAAATGTTTATACTACAGATAAAAATCCTTAAAAATAGTTTTATAAAAGTATAAAATATATGTTATATTGGATCTAGTGCTTATTATACTTGGACCACTTTTATAAATTATACATTTTGATATATTATAATTTTTATTAAAATGTTCAAAACACCATAGCCCTTTTAATTTATATCTTTTAAACTCAATATCACGAGTTTACTAGCTATTATCCTTCGTATACAATGTTGAATATAACATTATAACTCGAAACTACTTGTTCGAATTTTAATTTTAATACATCAAATTACTCAGAAAAGTCATCATTATTATCAGTAAAAGAGGTGTTGTTTTAACACTGTTATTTGAAAACCAGAAGTCTGTATCCCCGTAGGACACTCTTCAAATAAAAAATCTCAAGAAATTAAAAATACGGTTTTAAATTATATTTAAAAATTTCAAAAATCAGATTTTGAATAACTATTATAATAAAGAAAAAAGTCGGTGAGCACTGAACGTGCTTGGTTAATCACCCTGTATACTATTTATATGTATACGACGAAATGCCGCAAAAATGTGCCTGTTGTTATTGTATATGTACGTGTAATATAATGGAATTGAGATTTCGTTTTCTTCATTATCATCATTATTATTAATATTTCGAAACGTGGCGACGGGAAATATTCACTAGAAAATCGTCGACAGGTCTTGAAATTCTTGTCGCACGCCGTCACAGCGCAGTCCGAGTCTTTCGCTCGCGTGAGTCGTAATAATGATTATTTTTATTATTATTACTATTTATTATAATATATATCATTATTGCGGTTATAATATACATATATATATATATTATCGTCGCGCGCTGTCTCTGCTGTCTCTGTGTCTGTCTCTCGTATTATAATATTCGTCGTCATTATTCAGTGTGCGAGCGAGTGTATAACGTATATTTATGAACGCCGATTTCAATGATGAGCGTGACGAAATGGTCTTTAATTTTTATGATTATCATCATTGTTTACACGAAGCCGTGACAAAATATCATTTATAAAATTATGCGTGTTTGACGTATAGAGGCACTGCACTTTTACACTAAAGGTATAAATAGCTTTTCTGTACTCGAGTTGTGTATTTTTTCCTCGATCATTATTCGTTTTCCAGGAAATCGCGGAATAATAGACCGACGGTATTATAATGATATCGGCGCGTAGGCACATGTACTCATTATGGTACGTCTGGAAATGGTCTCACGAATTCCTACAATAATGTCACACACCATATACTGAAATGCGTTTGCGAGACATCGCGATTGAGTCATAATTTATCTCCTAGGGGGGTTAGCCGTTAGGGAAACGTATCTCGTCCCCCCCTCCCCTCTTTCCACCATCTGTTGTAAGGAAATTGATTTTCTCTGGTAAATAGTGTCGTTAGGAATTCTTGGAATATGGTCTTACAAATCCACGGTAATTCCACACTATATACAATACGTGGGTGGAGATATTTTGAAATATGTCATCATTTCACTCTAAATGGGGACGACGTTTCTCCAGCGACTCCCGTAGATAATACACTAAATTGGTCGCCCTCGGGTAATAACATTGCGGTTAACGCATATTATTAGGTATTACATTTTTCTAGAAAAATGTTCTTAAAATTTGAATAGCGTGGTGTGATCGGGACGAGTGTCGACGACCGGCGCGGAACGTGCGTTATCTCAGTGTCTATATTTATATCTGCAGTTAAATAATTTTTTTCGTGAACAATATGGGTCACTTGCCTTGGATTATCAACGCGAAGCAATCAGATTTTTGACGATCGTTTTAAAACCGAGAAGTGTACGACTGGTGGCTTACGTCCATCGGTATATACAGACGTGTGCTGGTGATATTTGTCGATGATCCGGAAGCGTTTACATATTAAACTTATATCGACCTCGCCGCCGTCCGGGGGGTCGGTCGCTGTGGTGTACCCATTTCTCTACACGTATCTCAATACTCGTATACAATAATAATTATTACTATGTGTAAAAATACGTAATATCATAATTCATGATGATATGTGAACCGATGAACAATAGATCGACGTTCCGCCAATTGTTTATTGACGATTTTACTGCATATCTATTGCCGATCGACACGATTCTGTTATGTGATGTGTATTGTCATCATGGTGTGTAAAACGAATACACTGGCTTCGTTTAAGCTTTGTTATTCGCGTGCATAAGAGCCGGGAGAGTGAAGAGGAGAGAAGCAGAGATAAAAAGCGTGAACGGAGTACCTATATAAATTTGTAGGAAGTTATAAATCGTGTACGAAAGTCCGACGAGAAAATATTAACACAAAATCTATCGCATCACACACGTCCGTTTTGTTTGCGGACGACGGGCCGCCCGGAGGACCGAATGTATGTTTATCACGCTTGGCACTCGAAGTGACGACGGCGATAATAATGTATATAAATACTGCACCGCGCGCACACACAATATATACTCGATGTCCGAGAGTCTAATAAACGTTGTATAATATATTTATTGTTGTTATGAAATGTTGTTGTGAACGAAAAACAATCATCATTGTAATATACAATGTACTTTCGAGTGCGAGTCGGCTACACGATACACGTAGTATACAGTTGTAGCACAACAGTACTTACCTGTAAACACACACAAAAAAATCATCGTCGGAAGTCATCGTGTAGTGTATTATAATATTATTATTATCGTGTACACAAGAACATAGTATAAAACGACACGCATGCACGGCATATACCGCGGCATACCACGGTTGTGTGGTTGTGCACTTATAATAAAAATACATAGGTATACCGTGTGCGGCGAATGACGGGGATGACGGTAGTACGGCGTGCTGCAGGAGACGCGACGATGACGAATGAGAACTCGCTAAGGTAGTCATCGTTCTCTCCTCTCCCTCTGTCGCTCTGCGGTCTAGCTCGCTGTCTCTCTGTCTCTCACACTCCGCGGCCGTTGTTCTTTTTTTATTTTTTTTCCTTGTTTTCACTTCTCGTCCGACCGACTTCCCCGAGTGCTGCTGCGTGTTTGCCGCGCGTCGTACATCACGTACAAATCTAAATATTTATGGTGAGCTTCACGATTCGGCGGCGGTGGGATCCTCTCCAAACAAATTAACGAGCACCTCACGCCCCCGAAACCGCCGCGCGACGTTTGTAAGTATTTCCCATCGAATCGACACGAACTTGTACGCGGTTTTCCTACTCGTATGTTCTGTATAGTTGTTTTCGAGATTACATATACATGTACAGCATGTACACGCGGTGTATTAACACAACAATATAATAATACATAAGCGCGTGTGATACGTACTTGTGAAATATTCTCTAAGGGGTATCGGGGGTGTATTCTCAGTTCTCACTATCCCGTACATTTTTTGAGGTAATAAAGCTATCGATTTACTACAACCAAAAAATATTAGAATTTTGAAAACGTGTTAATCGTATTCGATTTTTATCATTGATGTATTGACGGAAACTATTTTATTGTTTTAGTAATAACTTGTGATTTATAGTAAAAAGTAAAAATATCAAACTATCAGAGTAAAAACAATTTTTTATTGTGGATATAGACAAACTAATAATTATTCTGTGAAAAGTGTGCAGTTTTTATTTAATTTTAAAGATTAAAAATTTGAGTTTAAATCTGATTGACAGCAATAGTATTGCAATAGCATGAAACTATATAATTTAACTGTATTTAAATATTATAGTAGACATTATAAAGTGCTATTACAGATATTAGTGAGCAACATATTTTTTCATTTTCAAAAAATAAACAAAATGCAAATTATTGTTTGCAAATTGTACGTAATTACGTACAATTTATACACGCAAAATATATTTCTATATTTAATATTAAGTTTATTTTGCAATATGATATAATCGCATCATTTAAATTGTCAAATCGCAAAGATATAATGCGTAGTCGTCCGTCACAATTGCGCCGGCACTATTGATTATTCGGACGACTTAATCACATTTAAACATATTTATATGGGTAGAATACTTTTTATTGTTTTAAATAGTGTGCGTCACGAAGAAATCTTATTGCCATTTATATAAAAATATCAAGAAATGGATGAGGAGAGTTTAAATAACTTGAGGTCAGTACCAAAATATAATAACAAAATTACTGAAAATTCTATTAAAAATGTTTTTATTGTTGTATACATTTAACGATTGCACTCGCGTATAAGAGCGTTTAACCCAATTAAATCTCACAAGTTCTTCAATTAAAGTTTCAGGTGGGTACACTACAATAGTGTAAAGACATTTCCGGTCTGTGAAACCGTATAAAATAAGGATAATAGTTTTTAAAAATGTTTTTTTAATTTATTAGGGTAAAAGTTAGTTTATTCTTTTATTAAAAATTTAAAACTTTTACGAAAGCGACTAAAACCATTCATACCTAACAAAAATAATAAATACGTACAGTCGTAAAATGAAGAACGTTTATCACAGCAGCTTTTTAACGACAACGTACATTTCACGCGCACATCATCGCGTTCTTAATTCTGTAGTACTTACTCTGCAACAAAGGCGAATGAAAACCACTTTTCTGATTAAATTTTTCCCGAGTAGACGTCGGAATTCACGTTTTGACAAAAGCCATCGACGCGATCACGATCCCGACTCCCGGGTAAATACGTTTTCAATAATAAGTAATGTTTAATATACTCGTAAGAAAAAAAACGAACAAGTTTTAATTGTTCGAAAAGGTATTCGCTTTTGCATTTTCTATTTTTATTTTGTATTTTTACTAATATTTACACATTATTGCGTTCATTCCAAAAAAACGGTCAGGTAATATTTTCGTATAATATTATTATTTTACGATGATTATAAGTTCTAACTTTGAAAAACCCCAATACTAGCGATACTCCTGTAGTCCTCTATATGTATAATTTGAGAGTTTATCAGTAGGATATCATAATCGAAAAATATATTAAATGCTCGTTTTTAGAACGTAGAATGAAGTAGGTAAACATCACAATTACCTACCTGGTTACGATGTGATTATTTTTTTTTATTCTTTCTCCTGTCCATCGACCCATTTTGAATAAATTGGATTCTAATTTGTGGGTTATCAGTTAATGTGTGTAAAAATGTACAATTGTCTAGGTCCGACGATGTATGATAGGTAAGCCGATTGCGGATTCTAATATTTTATGCATTAATTGTTTTCCAGAATCATCTTGGAAACGTATGAATTGATACCCATTATATACATAATAAAACTTATTCTCGAACTTCAATCTATAGACAATACTCAGGTCCAGCCGGGCGACACGAATTTTGAAGGTAATGTCTAATAACTGGTGCAGCATTTTTTTTTTTAAATTATTGTTTTCGGTCAATTGTTATATTTTAATTCATTATTCTATCAAAATTATTTAAAAGTAGGTTAAACTTTTTTTATTTATGTGGATAATTTTTATTTTTTTTAAATTTAATATTGTATAATTCGAAAACAGAAATAGTGTTTACTTTTAGCAGGTATATCGTTGTGATTGTATGTGTGTATAAAAAACAATAAAATCATTAAACCTCAATACTGTAGGCCTGTTGTTATGGAACTATATGGGATTCCTATATCGAAAGCTATATAAGATGCATTGAAACATTGTGAGAGCTATCTTCGTACAAATATATAACGAAAGTAGTCCATCTGATATATAAGCTATTTTATCTTGCACACATTTTTTAGGCTTGCAGATTATTAAGAATAGTAAAAGAAAATTGTTTTTAAACGAGTTAAAATGATATGTAAGAAAAAATATTTTTAAAAACGTCAATAATTATTGAAACAGTGCAAATTTAGAGTACTTAAATAGCGTTAAATGGATCACCTGGTATGTATACTATACCTATATAACATACAATATAAAATTAAGAACTATGCATATGGAGTGTTGATATTTATAGTGACGTACACGCGCAATTCGTCTGCGTTGGGTCGTTATAATATTATACTGAGATGAGAATTTCTATTTCGAATTGCTTGTAATAAGTACATGCTATTCCTACTTGTATATTAAAATATATATGTTTATACATACTTGGACCACACGGAAGCTGTGTGTTCGCCGCTCGACGATATGTATATAGAATTATAACATAAAAAAGAATATTCACACGCGCATATATATTTGTATGTGTGTGTGTGTGTGTGTGTGTGTGCGTGTGTTGTATGTATACAAATGGAAAAAGAAAATATAAAAACAGCAAAGAAAACTGCACCGTGTGCGCGATGGGCGTGGTTTTTCCGCTTGATTGGTCCGGGAAAAAACGGCGCCGCCAAAGTCGGCGAGATTATACTACGTATATATATATATATATATGGATTTATATACCCATTATATATACATATATATATATATATAGATATATAGATACGGCGCTAGTTGGCGGAGAAGAAGGAGAAAAAGAAGAAGAAGAAGAAGACGAATATAAGAAGAAGCGGTGGCGGCGGACGAGAGAGCCGTGTGCGCGATTATGTGTATATATTGTATATATAATATAAATACGCGCTGCGGTCGCCAGCCACCGCGTGGATCAATAGCGAAAACCTCGACGGAAAATATATAATATTATTATTATTATACACCCTGCGCATACACCCGTCACGGGACCGCGGAAAGTCTATATATTTTATTACACCGCGCGCGCGGTTGATTCGCTCTGGGCTCTACGTATCTTCGAATACCGCTCATAAGACCTCCGGCGTTACACAACGTTACAATACAATATAATATGTGTTCATACATACATACATACATACATACATACATTTAAACACGGCGTTGTTATTAATATATTACTACGATTATATGCGTTGAAAATCCCCTCAAACCTGCAGTGTATAGTATGATGGCGCATATGTGTACGTAAACATATATAAAATATCGTGTAATTTTCCACGGTAGGAAAACGACTAATAAAAGTCCTCCGCAGTAGTGCAATTCGGGAGTGGGAGGGGGGGGGGCGGGCAAAATTTAATTTCCCAGTAGCCCTCTCCCCAGATATGCCAACCGCAGGACTGCAGTAGTTTTCTCTAAATTGTCAACAATTATGAAAGAACACAATAAATTGCACATATAGGTATAGGTACGGATGTTCAAGATAAAAATACTTTTTTTCCTTAAGTTGTTGCGTGAAGTACACCTTCCTGATTCTTCCCTTCATATCACATGTATACTGATTGCACGTATTGTATTCATTCCTAAATAAACTGCAGTAAATTATCATATTTTAAATTGAATAAAAAAGTATAGATATACCTATTTACATTTGGATATTTTACGATTTTCCTGTTGTATAATATGTTGACGTTTTTTCAACGTTATCTGGGATAAAAAAAATTCGATTTTGCGAACATTCCAAAAATGTACGAACTTTTATGTATTTGATGTTATTTAACGATATCGGGTTCCTATGATTTGTTTCTAAGCCATAAAATGGGTTTTAATCATTTAAATACTTGTGTAAATACAATTAGGCTACGGTTTTGATTTAGACGAATAAATTATTTTACCCTCACTAGTTTTTTTTACTAAGTATAAGTAGTTACGTTAATTCTCCTCCGTATAGTAAGCGATATAAACATATAACATCATACCGATTTTACACTATTATAATTCCAAGAATTATAAATGGTTTTGAAATTATTTATTTTACACAATTTTAAGTTGTTAAAAACAACTTTGAATGATAACAATAAAAATAGTATAAAAATATAATTTTAATATGATAAAAAGTGTTTTATGTTATTGGATCGATCCGTACATAAAAGAGTTACGATAACACAAAGTTGGAAAGAAATATTTTCGAGATAGTAAATATAACTAAATTTGAACTAATCAAAATTGTAAGTCAAAACTTGGAATAAAATATTAAAAAATTTTTCATACGTGTATGTAAATTACGCTGAAAATAATATGTAAGAAAATTGCATTGTAATAACATTTTGTTAAAAGACGTTGTATTTAAAAATAATATGCACAGTGATATTTTACAGTATTATGATTATTATTAGACAGATATTTAGTTATTAATATATATATATTTAAGGTTTCGGATGTTTGTTAATTAAATGTTGTAATTTTCTTACTTTTCTAGTGCTTCGAATATAAATAACTGTCCTGAATGCCTTCGAAGAATTCGACAAATTAAATGGTAAACGGCTGGTTTATAATGATTAAATTGCTTGGTTCAAATAATATAGAAAAATTTTCTTTACGACTCGTAATTTTCATAAATTTTGAATTGATAGTTTCTGATATATTTATATAATTATTAAATTATATACTTACTTATATATATATATATATATATATATATATATATATATATTGCTATAAATTTAAAATAACTTATGTCATTACCATGTTAATAGTTATAATATGTGTATAACTAATTATTACCGCTTGTCCGCTTTTACGAGTAGGTGCAATATATAATATATAAAGCATAGGCACCGTGTACTGATCAATAATAATCAATAGTATATACTCATGAAATTGTTTGATTAATGATTATGTATAGGTATATTAGCAGGAACCAATATACGAGTTTATTATGTATAGATACGACAGTTTTCGAATATTGTGGAAATATATTCGTTTATTTGAATAATTTGATTTTTGTAATAAAATTGTATACAATGGTACTATTAAATGTATTTTATGTGTATACCAAAATATTAGAAAAAAATATAATTTAATATTAATATAGTTTGAGCGGAGACTGTATACCTATATATTCTATAAGTGGTTAGGTGGCTATATTTGTATTATTGAGCAACTATTGCTTATGTTGTATTGTTTAATAGTTTCATTACTTTAAGCTTATTTGTATTTGTCGTGCAAACCGATATTATATTTGTTTTAAATCAAATGGCCCGGTTTGCTGCAAGTATAAGTATGTACATTATTTATATTGACTATATTGCAGCATGCAGTTAATATATAATATAATATTATAAAGGTAGGTGTAGATACATATGTATAGTCAATTATAATACCTGGGTTATTTTTTATTTTTCGTTTCGGTTTTTTTTTATACGCATGAGATAATATTATTTGTTCCGGAATTTTCCTCTGACGTCTATGTACAATGTTTTGACTTGTTTATAATAAACTTGCGGAGGATTGTACGATGATCGTTCAAAAAATGTAATTGGGTTCTGTTTGGTGTTCGAGTGCGTTGTATGGGTACATAACCAGACAAACAAAACGTCATTGGTTGCTTATGGAAATTTGTGCATACAAAAAACACGTCTCAAGCGCATTTCCAACATATATATATATATATATATATTATACGTATACCTGAAGGCTCACGTATGTTTCAAGGGGTTCAACGCATAGTAAATTAAACACACGCATTCAAACAAATAATGTTGTATCTCACACAATCAGCTATATACGTAAGTTCAGAATACAATTATTATCCACGAGAAACTATTTAGGCGTAAAACATTTCTATTTCGTACACATTTTTCTTTAACCAAAATATTTTTTTATTATTATTGTTATTAAATAAAACTTCATTCGCAATATATAAAAAGAATAAACACAATAAGTTAATGTGATAACAAAATAAAATGAATACAAATGGTTTATTCTTTATTGGCGTGAGTGGGGAAACCGTTCATCAAATGCAGCACCTGTTATGTTTTACAAATCCTTTAATTGTTTTAGTTTTTTATTGTTATAATTTTTAAGAGCGTCTCGTGGTTATTTTATTTTAGCCTTCTTGCCTGACTATTAGGGACAGTAATTGGAGTGTAGTTTGGAATAGAATTTTCGTAGTTTCTGTAATTGCTATAATTCGTTAACTTTTAGTATTTGTAAATCCTTTAGCTTGTAAAGTCTGCATCATTGATCACATATCAAAGAGTTCCAGTTATTTATCTTTTGATATATACCTCCGCCTCCATCAATCTTATTGTCACTTATTGATCTACTTTACCAGATATAGCTATCTCCTCACAGTATCATTTAGTATTTAAGTATATCATTTATATTATCATTGGTGTATCGCCACAGGTACTCGTACATTGTTAATTAATTGAATCTTGTCAATATCACCCGATGGCCATTGTTTCCACGAGTTTATTTAAATAATAAAAATAAAAATATGTGTAATTTCCCCAGCACGCTATTATTATTTTATAAATTTAGGTTATTCGATACCATAATAACAGATTGCCTATAATAATATAATCTTTAAAGAAAAATGTTTTGGCCTGATGCCCGCCTATTTACTAATATATATATATATATGTACTATATATACGCTGCTGACTCGTGTCAACCGTTTTGATGCTGATTGCACATTCGAATCAGCCCAGAAAGAAATCCGTTTTGGGCCACAAGAAAAATACCACTGTCATATTTGTATTGGCAATGAAAAGTTGTGACAAGATGGGATATATAGTAGTATTGTACATCATGTATATACATATATATATATTAATTATATTATAGTGAGAGATGTGATGTTAATAATAAGTGTGCCCATCATTCGATGATCGTTATTAATAATAATAATTTATTTACGGAATAAAATTCCAAGTTTTAAATGTTATTATTGATGGCCATACTTTTTACTAAATAATTATAAATGCTTTTACGAAATGTAATGTATAACTTAAACTATAAAAAAAACACCGTCGTGAAGAATGTAAATGCAATGCCCATATATTTCATACAATATTAAGCAGTACCTACAAATCAGGTTTGATCTATTACTATTCTATAGAATATATATAATAAGTAGTAAAAGGTAAGAGGATGTCAGCGGACTATTTATTTCCTCTTCCTGCTAGCTCATGCGCAACTTGGCAAATTTGCGTCCAACAGAACTAACCACGTAAATTGAATTAAGCTATTAAAACTTAAATTTAAATTTAAAAGCAATAGATATACAAGAGCATTTTTAAATTGCAAATATTTATGAACTCATCATAATAACTTAAATAAAAATTTAAATATTGTAAAAAAGTCAACTTACATATACACAGCGAAATAATGTTCTTAATTTTCTTTCATTTCTTTCTTTAGTTTGGTCATATCAGAGATAATTCCCTTTTTAATGCTGAACCTAAAGATAAGCTGTATGGTGCTTGATTTTGCTGAATGCAAATTTTCTAAGTTTTGTATGGTTCAGAAAGAAAAAAAATATATGCATTTAACGTTGGTATACTCTTAAGCCATAATACACATTATTTCATATACTTTAATTATTATATACTACATCATATTATTATAATTTATTGAAATATTATTATATAAGCACTACTTACGTTTCTATCGCTACTAAACATGCATTGAATATCAGTTAGTTTTTATGATATGTTTAATTTTTACCGAAGTCTTACAAATCAACGATAACATTTTTTTTTTAAATATACTTATCGAAACTGTTCTAATCGTTCGTCGTAGCATATTTATACATATCTAAACATACATATTATTAATAATATGTCGAAACTTTTAGATTACATGTATAGGTTACCAGCTAAATATATCAGTAAAAAATAAAAAAAAATGCATTATTTATAATAGGAAATAGATTTAGTTATTTTAAATTTTAAGTGATTTAATTTTACAGTGATAGATGATTTTATTTATATTTTTATCTGAATAGATATATTATCGTAAAAATAATACTTCTATTATAATTTATAGACAAAGATTGAACAGTTTATTTAGTTTATACCCTTCTTTTTTGAGGGAGTCTAAATTAAAAATTACCGTTAACTGCTTTGCTTTACACTGTATTACAGTATAACCGCAAGGTGTCGAGTGTACTTCTGGCCATTGAGTAGATCACTGCAATTTATTTTTCCGTTGAACTAGATTTATATGATAAATCATTGTAAACGATGAATACCGATTTTGAGTGAAAAAGGTTATCAAACAATTATTTTAATAATAAAACTAAAATTTTAACGAATGATTTTTGTTTGTTGTACATCTATTTTATAATATAATTATATAATTATAGTTTTGTACTATACTTCTATCACGAATCCGATTCGAATTCACAGTGCCAGTCTACAAGTATAAGGTCTATGTAAAAAATGCACCTCATCGTCTTATTATTACGATAAAACTGCAGCAGAACATTACTATTATTACGCGTTAAGTAATTCACGACGACGTTGGACAGCGTGCCGGTGAGGTGCAACGAGCGTATATTATACAGTATACACACGCACAATATCATAAAAGACGCATTTCTCATGCGAGAGCGAAAATCCGTCGGATTATCATTCCTCTAGGCGGCGACAATGTTCATATTTTATATTATACGAGTCGTCGTTGTGTGTGCGTCTGACGCGCGCGTGTAAGAGTGTGTGTGTGTGTGTGTGTGTTCAACGAGTGACACAAGAAAAACACGTCCTATTGTACGATGTCGACGACCGAAAAACCACTTCATCTACAACACACGATTACTATATTATTATTATTATTATATATATATATATATATATATATTATTATTATCATCGTCATAATCATCACCATCACGTGTGCCACTCGCCCCATAAGTGACAAAATCCGCGGAACGATCTCATCAAGCATAATATGATATATTATAATGGGTATAAAGACGCACAGTGCGTGCGCTGTAAACACATCGAGTATAATAAAAATATATAGTTTATCGAACCGAAATGGATCGTCGGAGGGTGTCGCGCGATGGTACATCGTTATTATTATTATTATTAACGCCAATACGTCGATGGCTCGAGCATACAATATTGTATTATATAATATATTGTACGTCTTAGATATTGTAAATACCGTAAGACGATAAAGTGATATTATGTTCTTGCATCGCAATCATCTACCCTTGTATAATAACATATACAGGGCGATTCGCCGAGTATGTTCATTGTTCATCCAGATTTTTCCTTCGCCTAAACGGAAATTTATTTCGTTTACGCCGACACTAACAACGAGCGCAACACTGCGCCTGTACAGTGCCCCTTACGAGTATATAGTATACCGGCCAATATTTTAGTCAGTACTATATATAGTATATTGTAACGAATAAAATATATAATAATGAATTTATTCAAATTTTGACTTTATGTTTTTGTTATACCATTTTAATAAACTGTTATTCTTAATGTTTACATTTTAATGACTCAGAAATGGTTGGTTCACATTTTGATTGACGTTTTAAAAAAATCATCTACTCAATAATTTACAGTAAAAAAGATCGAAAGCTCATTTGAAAAATGGCGTTTATATCGCCAAACAACTCGTTTCTCTAAAGATGATATGAAAGATGTACGAGTATATAATTAAAAAAAAGGTCTTAGAAATAATAAAATTCAAAATTTGAATATATATACACTGTCGTTATTATTAAACGAGGAAATAATAGGAGTGAGTATGTTTGCAGGTGAATCGTCCTGTATATTATATCGTATGCGTCTGGATAAGCGTACGTAATGTGTGCAGTGTATATTATCTAATATGGACGTCGTGTGTATAATATAATATAATAAAATAATATATATCATATTATACTGTAAGTATTCGGGTAAATATTTTTACGAGCAGCAAGAGGTTCGATTGAGATATGTCACGGCGCAGCAGGACCGCGTGCGCACCAATACACTGCGATTATGAGGCGTGTAAGCGTAAAACACAATGACATATATTATTATTACATATTATAATGTGCTATTATATCGAATTCAATGATGGAATTTCCAGTCGAACCACCGCCGTTAGCACGCTGCGAAGACTTGACGAGTGGCAGAGGCAGAGGCTACGCGCATATCTCATATGTCGTGTACCGCGAAATGTGATGATGTTATGCGAAAACAGCAAGCGTAGTATTATACATACCTACGACTCGTGAAGGATTATATTACAATATAGTTACACAAATATATATATATATTCGATATTAGCCAGGAACGGATCTAGAAATCAAATATTGTTTGGCTATAGACACATAAATACATTATGCACGCTGTGCCTACACATAAATATATATATTATACTATATTAGTCATATAATAATTTATGGTTATCACTATAAAACTATATAGGTTTTAATTAGTGATAAATAGCTAGGGCAATGTAAAAATACATTATTTCAAGCTTACTGTAAAGCATAATTTCTTTTATTTTTGACACAAAGTTTGAATAAGACACTAAAGCGATGCAACAGCTAGGCTACGAACAAATTTTGAAACTATTATTTTTAAAAGTTCGAAATTTTTTGACACGCTCTTGTTTTAGCCTTTTTAAGTCACTTTTTCGTTTTTATCATTTTTGACGATAATTTCAATTATAATTACCACCAATTAAAATTGTTCACACATATTTTATGAATCGTTTTTTAAATTTTCGTTTACTTAAACACAGATTTATGCTATTTAATCTATTACTTACATGCAGATAACAAAATATTAATTATATAGGCGAGCATAACATATATTTTTTGAAAGTTGTGGAATGCAAAAAAAGATAATTATTACGGGCATTATGAATTTTTATTTCAAACGGAATTTGACTAAGTAGAAAAGAATCATCAATGTTATTGTTTAATAATGCATATGAAATGTGTATTATATTATATTATTACACACACACACACACACACACACACACACACACATTTTATATGCTGCGCTGGATGGAAATAATCTGCGCCAAGGCCTTATCTCCTTGTTATACTATGTTTATATCTAATAATAATATGATAATAATTCGCGGTCATCCACCGCGAAAATCGATTCGCCGTGAACGAAGCCAAACGATTTTCTGCACAAAAATACTCGTCTTGGCGCGTGAACCTTACAGTGAACACTGCGAATTAAATATCAAACGAGTCGTGTGCGCGTTGCAAATAACGTCCGTTCGAATTACCACTGCCGCGCTACGCCGCCGTCGAGAAGACCGACACACGAAAAACAATATTATATATTTTCATAATATGTCAACCGTATCGAAAGGATTTGTCGAATCCAAACATTGTATATGCAATTTATGCGCATGGAAAAAAACACGATTCGTTGTGTTCTATTATGATGACGGCGTGACACACACACCGCGGCATATAACGTGTCTATAGGTACCTACGTATATAATATTATGTGGACGAGTGCAGTAGACACAGTATTATATATATACCGCGGCGTGCGCTAAAGACGTTTTATAGATCTGCACGTACTGATTATTTTGAGCTAGTGAAAAAATTGATCGGTTGCTTCGCATGCTTAAATAATATTAATAAGTGTATAAAAATAGAAACTTATTACTTATCAGTAATAATGTAAAAAAAAAATACAAAAAATAACATTTTATATTAAATGTAACAATTATATTGGATTTATCGAACTTCTTATAAATTTATAAATTTTAACAAAACAAATACAAATTTAAGATGTTTTAACTAAAAAATTAACGTGACACCGACAAATTAGCGACAATTAACCGTGATGATACTTGTAAGAAAAAAATCACCAGAAAGTTGGTTACTGTATTTTTCAATTTTATTATTTCGATTTGATGAAATTTCAATACTCATCGTTTTACCGCTCACGAATGACACGCGAAACAATTTGGCTGAAATTCGAACGGACGCACAGTGGACGCGAACGGAAAACGGTCAGCGGTCACCGTGTACTTCATCATTACTGACCAACGAAACATATCACGGTTTTTCGTTCGTGAGTAAATCCGGACTCACAGTTATATGTTTCCAGTCGTATTATATGACATTTACCGTATTCTGATAGACTGTTCAACTGTTGTAATCGTAATATATCATTCACTAACTATAGCTTATTGACTACCCTGAAATATGCAGAAACGAGCCGAGTTCTGTCGACACAACCGTAGTCAGTATTAACCGTCAGAACTTTAAGAGTTCAAACTAAAGATAATAACGTATATTGTCCGCCGCAAATACCGAATAACCGAATTGTTGCAACTGCAGTTTTGTTTGTGCCCAATTGTATGGTTTTTTTTTTTTTTTTTATCGTTGTATACATTCCATTAGTATCACATAATATATTGTTATCTGTTATTGCTATTGCCTATTATACACTGTATAATTCACCTTTCCCA
This sequence comes from Rhopalosiphum maidis, assembly GCF_003676215.2. Taxonomy (NCBI): domain Eukaryota; kingdom Metazoa; phylum Arthropoda; class Insecta; order Hemiptera; family Aphididae; genus Rhopalosiphum; species Rhopalosiphum maidis. The sequence goes on along the minus strand of NC_040880.1, from coordinate 6,415,678 downwards.
CAAAAAAAAATTTAGCAATTGTTAAAAAATTAAAATACACCAAAATTAAAAACATAAAAGAAATATTTAAATCAGATGTTATCTCACGGATACTAATACACATATCATAAACGAATTAGGTGACGTATTATACTCGTAAATAATATTTACCACTTAAGGTTAACCAACAAAATAATTAATAATATAAGGTACCTATATTATGTATATAGTAGGCATAATACCTATATATTAATAATTATATCGTAAACATTTAATATGGTATTATTTGATTCTACAAGTGTATGAAATGCAAAAAATGCATAATATTAGTGTTATCATTAAGTATATAAAGTATATAAATATAATATACTCGATGATATTATAGGCATAGAAATTGACCTTAGGTTAGTAAGTAGGTAATATTGCTCTGTATATTACATAACCAGTAAATTATTATATAAATATAAAACTGTGATTGTAAAAAAAAAATCATATTTTAGTTTTTATATAATACCTAATATACCTATAAACTATAAGTGTGCTGATATGATACACGTTTGACTTGGCAATATAACTATTAAAACGATAAGTCGTATGCATTTTATTATATGTATAGTTATTATATTTTGCATGCACATGATCATATATATTATATAATTTGACAAAATATCTTCTACATACCAGCAACATACTTCAATTTAACCTTGTTATTTCGATACTCAAGCTCGAATTTGTTGATTATTTTTTTTTAAAAACATTTATTTCGTAAGTTATTTTTTCATACGTCCACAGGTCTTCTACTATCGAAATTTTACATGCATATTATACGCAGGATGTTTAGTTTATAGGTGTTGCGTTCTTTGCCAATATTCTAAAAACAAGTATAAAGATGAATCGGGTAGCGGATTAAAATAATTTTTTGGTTTAAAATAAAACCGTTTCAAAAAGTTAAAATCTTATTTTTTAGAATAATAATTATTGCACTGTCAAATAAATCACAGTTATTATTACTTATTAGCATTATCTATATTGTGTATACCTACCTAATACCTATAATAGTATCGTGAGTCTACATTGTAGGAGCGAATATTTAGTAATACTTTTTAGGGGTGGGGGGAAGGGAGAAAAAAAATTATCAAAACTAAACCTACCTACTACCTCCCCACTTCTAACTAATTACTATTTACAAGGTCCGAAACTAACTACCCACCAATATAAAGGTCACCTTTCGTTCGCATATCAATATATGCATACTCTTTCAAGCCTACATAGGTAAAACTAATAAAATAACTATAATCAAGTGATGTCTATTGACATATAATAACGTGAAGCCAATACATATAAGCAATAAGCGCGGAGTAAAGCTTATATATTGTAGATGAATTAATTAAAATTAAATCTTATTCTCATCAACACTAATGTATTATTTTGATATAGATGTATTGGCATTTTGGCCACATTGATTGTTTTTAAGTAATATTAAGGTCTGCAGGCTAGAATAATCTATACACCTATATTAGGATATAATACATGGTGTCCCGTCAAATTATCGCGATAATATAGTCGCGGTTCATTTCATGGGCACATCAATAATCTCCCGCGTCATTATTATCGCAATATTTATTATTTAAAAGATAGCAATAATTTGTTTGCTTCGCGTACGAACGCCCGTACACGACAGTATTCGTTTGGTATTATATTATAGATTACACAAAGCGCAGCAGGACAACTACCGAGTTAAAATCAATTAAAGCGTTCTATTCAGCGAATTCGAAAAATCGAAACATGTGCTCCACTTATTCCAAAATCGTTAAACGATCTTAAAATACCAGACGAGTACAAGAAAACAACAAGTGGTGAGACTTTTTTACAGTATGATAGCGTTAATTATGACGGTTACCATGATAGTTTTTTAATTTTTACAACTGAAACAAATTTAAAGTTAATGCAAATATGTGAACATTGGTTGGCGGATGGCACTTTTTCGTGTTCACCACATATTTTTAATCAATTTTACACAATACACGGAGTTAGTTATTCTAATTTCGTACCAACTGCATATATTTTACTACCAAATAAGAAAGAAGAGACTTATAAACGCATGTTTCTTGCATTAAAATCCTTACATCCACAACTCAGTCCAAAATCTATTATATTCGATTTCGAAAAAGGTGCAATGAATGCTGCAAAATGTGTATTTCCTTCAGTCGATATAAAGGGCTGTTTTTTCATTTATGTCAAAGTATTTGGCGACATATATACAGTCCAACGGATTACAGACCAAATATTCAAATGATTCCGATTTTGCTCTTAATTTGAGGAAACTAGCAGCACTTGCTTATATTCCAGAAAATGATGTAGTGTCCGCCTTTGAAACTTTACTCGAATCTCAATTTTACCAACAAGAAATATAATCAAATTTAACTGATTATTTTGAAGATACATGAATCGGTAGACCTAATCGTAGAACTAGAAGAGCCCCTTTATTTTCAATTAAAATTTGGAATTTTTATTTAATGTTAAACGATGATATTCCACGAACAAACAATCCGGTCGAAGGTTGGCATAATTATTTTAATTCTATGCTAAGTGCGCACCGTCCATCGATTTGGGCATTCATTACTGCATTAAAAAAAGAAGAAAGTTTAAACCGTCTCAACATTGAACAATATACTGCAGGATTTGAACCACCAGAGAAAAAAAAAATATAAAGATTCCACAATAAAACCGAAGAAAATATGTGATGACTATAAAAATAAATCAGTTGACGACTACTTACGTGGTATATCACACCATTCCCAATACCAGCAAATATAAATTAAATTAAAATTGGATATATGACTTAACTTATAATGAAAATAAAACGTTATTATTAATTATATATGACTGTACTAATTATTTTGTATCATAATATTTTTTTTTTACTTAAATTGTCACGAACTCTATATTATTGCGATATTTTTACCGCGACAATATTGCCGCGATGTTTTGACGTGTATCCATAATACATATTAGGACATAAGGTATGCATAAATGTATAATGCAAATATATAATGAAAGTTTTTACATTTTTATCATGTATAGGTCACCTACTGCCGTGGTTGGTATTACCTACCTATTACATATATAGATACATATTATGATTGAAATGCTGTCCATTATAATACAATTATCTGGTCCATTTACACTTAAATTAATTTTACTGTGTGTGTATTTCGATTATCTATTCATAGTAAGTAGATTTAGTTTCGACCATAAATGTACACGAGTGTATAACATTATATAAATGTATAAAATACGTATGAGCCACGAGGGAGGGATATATCGATTGTGTTGTTAAATTTCGCGGAAAATCATATTCACCGCGCGACAAAGTAACGGAAAAGATACGAATCGAATTAAATTCATCGCGAAATCGTCGTCGTTTATATTATAAAGGTCGAGGGATTACTTCGTGATTATATTATATAGACGTCACGCGCCGCCGCCGCCTCCATCACCGCGGCATCAGCGTCATTTTATACAGGGATCAACCGCACATTATAATATTACTATCGGAGTGCGGATTTAAATGCAAAATACATTATTTTTTTTTCTGAACGTTCAAAAAAATTGCTCTTCGAGCACAAAATGTGTTTCATACATCGAAGAACTTTAAAATGAAACTTATATTTTGAATTATTTAAATTTATTTTTATTTTAAGAACATTTTTTTTTTGTGCAATCATACGAATGGATAAAATCTGATAAAAATGTACCATAAAATAAAATAAAGAAAACCAATAAAGGAGAATATTAAATAGGTCTTATTTATTTTGCTTTTTCATAATATTATTTATATTAGGTACGTATGATTTTTAGTTTATACCAATATATTATATATCAGTCGGTGACTGCACAACGGTCTGACAAATGAAATTTTCATCACGTACAGCAGGTTTAATATAAACTTACAATTATATGACATGCATTGATTGTGATGATGCCAAATCGCATAAATTTAAATAATACAAATATATTTTTGTTAAATAATTTGTATTGAACATTATGATAAAAACAAATTTTTAAGGGCATTTTCGAAAGTTCTGTAATATTATGTCAATTAACTCTTAGGTCTTAGGTATAATATCTATAAAGCACATTCTTGTTATTCATAAGCATTAAAATTCGTTCCTAATGTTACTATACATTCTTCTGCAGTAGAGTGTACGTAATTATAGGTACCATAATATGACTTACTAAGAAGATCTGGCGATTTCACGTATCTAAATTACAATAATTCATAGATTATGTGGTAATATTCATGCGATACATCTACAAGTTGAAATCTAGTGTCGATACAGTGATTAAAAATAAAAATAAAAAAACCAAAAATTAGTTTCTTTAATAAAATATAATAAACATAATAACAAATGAACAATATTACGCTTGTGGACATGCCTCAGATATAAATAAAACGGCTAATAAAAAAACATGATTTGCACAAAATTAGGAGCATAATAATATACTATATGTAACGAAAAAAACGCATACCAAGTTATATATAAATAATGTACAATTATTTACATTGATTCGTGCATAGTGTTCCACGAATCATCCTGTTCTAGAAAACCACGCGTATATTATTATTAATGTTACCGTATCTATCCAATATATATTCGTAAAGTTGTTATAATGGTTTAGATATACCAAGTATATATTATATGTATAGCGGTTATTGAAAATGACAAAACCCCCTTATTACATATTTATATATAAGTACTTTACTACTTTAATTGATCGTGTTTGACGAATGATTTATTTTCTATTAATTTATAACGAATTTCAGGAAATACGGTTTTAGAACATTATTTTTTTATTATAATAATATATAAAATAGAGATCTAAAAACCATTACAACGTATCATGTTCTTTGCAGAGTTCAAGATAAAAAGAATGTTCGATTTGGGTCCGCCTTAATATTATATGAGCGAGTAAAAGTCGATTTGTGTAAGTATATTTTTTGAATGTTTGATTACTGATATCTATATCCGTTACAGAGTATTTAAATAATGAAATAATGCATAAGTAGGTCCGTTTAAAAGTTTAAAGAGGAAACTGAGGAGTATATATTTTTTAAGCCGAGTGATTTGTCAAATTTAAAACGCTCATAACTGAAAAAAACTATTAATGTTTTTGAAAATATTATTTTTACATAATTTTAAGCAGTAAAAAACCAAAAATTTTGTTAAAAAAAGAATAGTTTTCATTATTTTTTATCGTTATAATTTTTTTAAAATTACAATATGCATTCATAATTTATTTTTCCAAATCAAAATATTTTATGGAGTGCTTCGTACATAAATGTTGAACATTGGACGAGTAGCTTATGATTTATAAGTATTCGAAATGTACACGAGTCGAGAGAAGTGATGTACAATAATAAGAGTGACCCACAAGACATTGCTTCATTACTCCGCTCATCCAAACTTTGAATTTTTCTAACTAAAAAGTTACTTATCCGAAATGTGATTTTTATATACCAGAAAAATACTCGAAATAATATTTTTTGCCAAAAGTATTGGTTTGTAACGACTTAAAATCATGTAATAGAAATATTTTCAAAAACGTTAGAATAATTTCCGAAAAATGAGTTAATTTACGTTAAATAAATCACCCCACGTATTATAAAATAGGTATCTGTAGTAGTTGGTGGACGGCTTAGTTTACGAGGACGAATCAAGTGGACGCATCCTGCATCATTTTTATGCGATTTACGTGTTAACGCCACCACCGCGGAGAAGGCACGATGACAAAGCGGCGGCAGAACATATTATTATATGCATACTGTATACACACATAAAAGGTACTGAAACTCATTGGCCTTTAAGTGATTTCAAAATCGCGACTGGTGCGCACGCGCGTTGGCACTATATTCATATATATATAATGAACACCTGCCAATACATATATATATATAGTTGCGAAATGCCCTGTGTTGGTACCAGACGGGGTGGTATTTATGTGGTGAGAGGGGTGATAGAGTGACGCAAAAGGCTTTTGCGGTCGGCCGGCTAAAAGCTACTACGCGCTGGTAAGGCGTCGGACGAAGAGGGGGAGTGGGGCTTTTGTAGGATTTTGGCGCCGCTTGTCGGCAGCTCTTATTTCACACGTACACGACGCCATCGCGTCGACCCGCGTAGACCATATATAATATATGTGCGTATGTATTTATACGTGCTTATACCTATAAGCTTATATCAGCGTGTAATAATATTATGACGTAATATAACAAACGGGATTTCTACTCTTTGTCGTGTGCACTACCTCATCGTATTTGCAGTATGTATTATTGGTACCTTTCAAATGTCAATTTTACCCACAACAAACACGTGTACCAGCTGTGATTGTATTTTTGAAATACCGTTGAAGAAAATGGTCGTTTTTGAGTTTCTCAAATATTCCGTGATTACGTACTAAAATGGTCGATGTAAATATTTTAAGACAATTTTTTTTTTTTTTGTTAAGTCACAATATCAAAAAATTGTTGGCTCTTGATATATAATTTATATGAGGTGAGACTGGTAAGAATTAATTAGTTCTTGTACAATATTAAAATACAGTGGCGACAAATTATGTATATTTACTCATGACAATTGTCATAGGTAAATTTAATAGGCAGGGGATCACTTTTGTCATTGTGTGTACAAATTTACATTGTCTAACCTAGGCGGGTGTCAAAGGTGTCTATAATATAATGACTATATTGGGTTAAATTTTGGACTTCAGCGTCATTGCTAAAATATGTATTATAGTGGGAAAATTAAATAAAGTTATGAAATTTAAATTATTTAAAAAAAAAATAGAATAGGTACCATATGTAGGTATATTTATATTGTTTCTATTGTTGAAATCCTGGTCAGGGCCTTGAAACACTTCACGTGTTTGGGGATGTTTAGAATTTTTAAATTTGTCCGACTTTCCATGTTGTTTAAGATAATAGTTTAAAACATCGTACTTGAGATTGCTTCTCCGCATATGGATTTACTTCATCTGGTTTGTATTTATGACCGATAACGTGATGCGTCAACGTGCAGTTCTTCAATGGAAGTTGTACGTTTATACGGCCGATTGAAAGTCGAATTATTTTAACATCTACTAGAATCTCTCCGAAATGATAAGGAAAATGCTTAATAGCATGTACGGTGGATCTAGGATTTGATGGGGGGGAGGTGCAAAATGTATCATATTATAATATATCATCATATTATCGTATTTAATTTACAGTAAAAAAAAGTGGTAGGGTTCTCATTAGAAATATTAAAAGTTTGTATCTCTAATTAATAATAAGATCTTTGAGTATACTATTAGAAAATCCCAAGGTTAGGTCCATCAGCCAGTTCTGTAAAATAACTCCATATTATAATTTAAAGGAATAAAAAGGGGTGTTTTCGGGCTTGATGAATCACTCTGCATATGCAGTGTGTATGTGTACGGATAATGGAATTCACACCTCCCTCTGAATTTTATTATAACACCACAGCTCTATATATACAGTACATATAGATTGTTGATTTTGCGCGCATGAGGAATGTATGCGCATTATAAACACACCGACTAGCGTATACTTTAAATATATAATATTATACACGCGTACATGCGTATAATACACATCGTATAATATGTATGTATAAGCGGCCGCCGATGGTATTATAATATTACGCTCGCCCTTTAAATAAGTGCCGAACGCATATATATATATATATATATATACACACACACATGACTGTTGCGGATGTGGTGGCGGCGGCAGTATAGCGGCAGCAGCAGCCGTTAACACGCGGTTAATCCGTATTAAACAGAAATAATAATAACGGGGAACGAGAAAAAAAAATCGGAAAAATAACAACGACGTCGACCCGAAACGAAATCCGTTAAAAGCCCATTAAACGACGTCGCTTAACTATATATATATACAGGTTTTTTTTTGTATATATATATTGCACGGTCTCTTCATGGAAACTACTTAATATATATATATATATATATATTATTTTCTTAATATTCTCTGTCTCCCCTCTCTCTCTCTCTCTCTATTAATTTCACGTTTTGTTTTTTTTCTGTCGTACGACGCGCCCCCGTACTGGCCGTACTATATTATACAGGATCAAAGTAATGGGAAATCTTTTAAGATAATTTTCATAATTTAACAAATTATTTGCGGTTATGTACGTGTGTTTTATAGTATTATAAAGATAGCGAAAGGACGTTTTCGCCATTGATATTATTACATGATATTATATATGACTGCAAAGTCTGCGGTTGACTACGGTCTGGCGCGGTTTCAATCTTCTTCTATAGTTCATACCACATAATTATTATATTTTATTGCCTTGCTGGATCTTTATTTATTTTTTAAGCTAATTAAACATAAGGAAAAACTACAAAGTATAGAAAATAGAACACTCTTACCTGTAGTGTGGTGAATATGTACATCCAGGAAAATCATACGCCTTGCTCCTGGTATAATCTTACCGGGGGGGGGGGGTGGTAAAATTATCATACGATTATTATAAAAACGATTCGACTTATGATATCCTAGAAAAATAGGATAATAGGTATTGCTAATAACTGCAAGTCCGGAACAAAGGAGTACCTATGAACGTACACTCGTGGTTATTATATACGAAGTGGCTCGCAAATTTAAAAACAAAAGTTTTACCAGATATTATAACGTACACGTATTTTAGATTATACCTAGTTGAAAAGCTGTGTACTTATATAGTTATCAAATAAAGAAGTTACTTATAACTTATTAGTAAACCGTTCCATATGAATATCGTCGAGACGATAACTGGTTCAAAAGTATACAATTTGTAAAAATAAGCAAATATTATAGGTTAGGTACCTATACTTGCTGACACTGATACTGATCGATTCATATTGGCGCTTCGTACCAAACACGCTTACAATAATTATAATAACATACGATTATGTTGTACCACTTGTACCATCAATGACCTTTATCAAATTTGTTTTTCTATATATATATATATATTCACTTTATTTCGATAGTATCAAAAACGTGATTTATGTGCCTATGTACTTACTATAAATATAATAATATAACAATAATGTATTGCCAGTATTTGTGTAGCACTCCGGCCATAATAGACGGTCATCATACTATACTGTTCCTGTTTCGCCGTTATTGTATCTTAATAATAATAATAATAATAAGAAGAATAATACAATATTATTATATCGTGTACTATTATATATTATTATAAACCTATTTTTTTTTATGTTTTGCCTACCTGTAGCAGACCGCATGGGTAGCCCATAAAATATATTGTAATGTTTCTTAAATTGACAGCTTGCTGAGAAATCCGGAAAAAAGAATAACGATTAGAATAATAGTAACAATAATAACAATAATAATAATAATAATAATACATAAAGCCACTATTATAATAATGTAATATCATACACGACGTGCAAGCGTTGGACAAGTGATATATGTACGTCCAATTCAATATTCATCCAGTGTAATCCGTTCGTTTTCGAATAAATCACGTATCGTCAGGAATTCGATGAATTATCTCCGGGAGTGTCACTCACAAGACACAAACGCTTTGTGTCCGCGTGCATGCACTACGGTTTCGTACACTACACGTCGACCACACATGTAATATTTTAATGTTCAACAATCATAGTAAACATCACAAGTTGTCAATTTTTCAGCCATAAGCAAGTATATTCTAATATTAAAGAGCGGATTTTTGTGTAATAAAAAATAATCGAAATACGTAAATATATTTTGTGTTATCAGTTTTTCCACCAAATTACGGATTGAAAAACACAAATTACTTGACAAAAAGTTTTTATCCAACGTTCATTTTCTAAATTTGAGTCTTCTAAAAACGAGAAGTACTGAAACCAAGTACTAGATCAATACATTATCGTTACGCTCGGAATCTAAAATACCAAATGTTCTTACGAATTGTAAGGTATTTAGGTATTTCAATATGTGCGAACAGTTTTAGAGCGAATGGGTTTTATTTTATTTAGGATGTCTTATGTAATAATGGGTTAATTTTTAATCACAGCTAAGATATATCTACATTCAATCAAATTGTGTTTTTACATAAAAGTCCTCGCCATAGTTAAAATATTATTATTATTTTTATTAATAAGTGTCTGCGAATAATAATTAGAACGTCTGCAGGGTTCGACTACGCGATTGTTTGGCGGCGAGGCTGTGGTGAGTGTGCACAGTGCACGAGCGGAATGGAAATAATAAAAAAAAAAAATAATAAAAACATAATTAACAAACAATTAATAATAATATATATTTCGGTTTTGTTTTAATAAACAGCTCCGTTGCAGTGTGGTCGCAGTAAATCGATACAATAATATTATTTACTACGCGTCGCACAAAATCATTGAGAAATAGCACAAATAAATGAAACTACGTATGATTCGTATAATAACCATATGAGCCTTATTACATTATAATAATTTTATATCATATAATATTATAGTATAATAAGTTTGATTATTATGTTTAACACATTGAAAAAAAAAGTTACATATGTTTCTTGCGTATATATATATATACATATATGTAAATTATATATAGACATAATAGTATTAAATAATATAACACAAAGATATTATACTATATATATACCTATATATCAGTTGCTACGTGTATGTATATAATATAATAATAATAATAATAATAATAATAATATAAAGAATAGTTTTTGTACAATATATGTATGTAAATTATATAATGTTAATTGCACCGTTTAAACAAACTAAAATTAATTACTATTTACAAAATACTATAAACTAAATAGTAATCATATATATATATATAATATATATATATATAGGTACAATATAAGCGTCCTAACAGGGTAGGTTTATATATATAAATATATATACACTTTAGGGGTTGCAAAATACGGGATCATTCATTTTTACTGTGATTAATAATATATTTTATTATAATATTATGATCGCGGTACAAAGTATAATAATAATGTATAATATAATTTAAAGTGCGAAGTCTCTCGGCAATTCTACTAAAATTATACATTTATATCGTTTCAAAACAAAGTCATTATAGTATGTAAATATATATACATATATATTTACATACATATAACATATAATAGGTATATACACTGCGGACAAAGATTCTAAAGTATATAAAACGAATAGTCGAAGGGTATTTATACATATTTAAATTATACGCATCTGACACGTATCATCGATCGGATTGTCCGACAGAAAAATTACAATGATTTGTTTATTAATATTGTAGTTTTTAAATAAATAATAGGCAAAAATGTTCTTATTTTTACAAATACGGTACAACGTGTGTTACAACATTATGTATAATTATAATAATAATAATAATAATAATTTAATAATGATAATAATAATAGTCTTAATAATAATAATAATTAATGTATAATATTATGCATGTATCAAAATGGTGGAGGGAGGGTACCGCTAAATTTTTTCAATTTTGGTTTTCGGCAATCTCTTACGCACGTCGGTCAACGTAGTATCGATCACAAATTTATAACTAGACAGTCAAAACTCTTCAAATTCGACTTGGACTGCAATCTCTACTCATCGTTCGTATAATAAAAAAAAAAAAAAAAAAATACGAAATTATACCTACCGAATTGTGATTATCATTTATATTTAAAAAAAAAGAAAGTAACTTGATTATATTTGTATGTATATGTACGAGTATGTGTATTGCTCGTAAAAGTAATTTGCACTTTATATTGTAGTTATTTGCTGAAATTATAGGTAATGTCTTACGGTCAGAATTATTTTTTTTTCTGTTTATTGATCCACGAGGTTAAAAGTGTTGTATTGCAGAACATATCGATCAGCAATTACACAAATAATCAATGATATAGTTCAATCGAATTTAGTATAGTAAAATCAAAACATTTTACTATGACAAAACCCAAATGTGAAATGACTTATTTTATAGTACACTTATCAACGTCCGAACTTGTATACGTAAATCTGATACAAACATCGCTCGAGAATGACCATCATATTGGTGGCGCGGCGCGGAGATGAAGTAATCAACAGCTGCCTCTTGTGTTAGCAAACCGAGGTGGATGGTGGGAGGTCGTTGGTATACTCGACGGAAAACTATATCAACTAAATATTATCGTTTTCGTCGTGGAGTTTATCGCATTATTTATCGTGATATACACTCGCGAGCGTCCATTCGTCAAGTGTGTCGCATTATAACGGTCGAGTACGGGAATATAACATAAACTGTATACTACGGCTAAACGCGAAAACTTTTCATCGAGTCCGCCACGCCACTGTGACAGTGACACTGTTTGCAATGTAATATGCCTATCGTAGAACTGTCTAGTTATTTCTATCGTATCTGTGCAGATTTCGCGGATGCTGTACGCGTAGTTGTATACGACCGTCGGCGAATGACAATAATTGCATCGTTATCGTCGTGATAACACGACGACGTCGGACTATGATATTATTATTATTATTATTATTGTTGTTGTTGTTGTTGTTGTTGTTGTTGTTGTTGTTGTGGTGGTCGTCGTCGTCGTCGTACAGCGATGAGAGCGAGAGAGAGATGGAGACGGTGATATGGAGAGAGTGAGTGAGAGAGAGAGAGAGAGAGAGAGAGAAAACGAAAAACGAACAAATCAAACCGTGCGCGTCGTCGGCGGAAGGCGCGTCACCAGCCGGCGGTGATCGGCGGGTGAGGCGGGCTGTATCACGTGAACGGCCTGTGCAGCGCCAGCGGTTGCGGTAACGTGCACGGTGACGGGTTGGTGAGGCCGATGCGGGGCGGGTCGCCGGTCAGCTGGAGCGGCGGGGGCGGCAGCGACTGGAGCGGCAGCGGCGGCATGGACGGCGGGCCCGGCGACGGGGCGCCCAGGCTGATGCTCGACTCGGACCCGGTGGTGCTGGCCGCGCCCGGCGACATGGACCGCCGGAGGTTCAAGTGTCGGCCGCCCGAATGCGCCAACTGGGCGGCGAACTGCTGCTGTTGCATCCTGCGTGCGGCGCGAAAACAACAAAAAAAAAAAAAAAAAAAAAAAAAAAACCGATTATTATTTTTGTACAGTTATTATTGGAGGCTAGTGCGTGGACTGTTTTTCATGGACTGAGGTTTAACAGGACAATTATTTTATTGTATAGTGGTGGGACTGTGGGAGGGATCCGATATTTTACCGGACAAATAGACCCGCGTCGCATATCGTCCCGTTGGCACGACTATTGTAAATACCGCCGATTTTTATACCTGTTTGTATTTATACACCTATAGTAATATGTGCGTGCAAATTCCATTAGTACTATTTTTTTTTACCCGACATGAAAAATATATACATATACGTTGTGTAAATCCCACTGGTACTAATGACTTTTGACTTATAAACAAACGTATAACATTAAGCTCCCATAATCGCCAATATTATTTTCGACCGATTTTATTTTTAAATTTTAAATTATGTACAGTTGAATATTATTTAATTTTAAGGACACGCAATTTCTTTCTCGACTAAAATCAATTACACAACGCGTGTCGCGTTTAATATGTCATAATTGGCCATCACTATTGCTATGCAAATATTTGATTTATTGATTATTAAACGTGTATATAGATTATGCCAAAAAAAACACATTTGTAAATACAAGTTAATATTCTGCTCTGATAAAGTGTAATACATTGCAGCCGATTCAAAATAATTCAAAAACCTTATTCATGACTTAAATTTATGCTAGCCTCATAAGTTATGTTTTAGTGTTTTTCCGTCACCTTATAGGTACTACTCGACTTAAACATTATTTAATGTATTCCGCCATATGCTTTTGTAATTGAATTGATAATTATAATCTTCTCGTATACACCGCCACAATGACACTATCACTCTAGTATAGCAATACGCTTTTTGCAATAATAACTCTATACCTCATCAAATGTTGTATATTATGTATACGACGTCAAATGAATAAATAAATAATTATGCGTTCGCTTAAATATGGTGGCGTGTACTTACTACACAATATGTTTTAGTTTAAAAATTGGCGGTCGCACGATACTATACAATATATGCGATGTACATATTATATTATTATATTGTGCCGCGTTCATGACTGAAATCGGCTTATAAACTTGTGTATTCGCCGTTTCGCAGGCGAAAATGTCATTTTTACACCGCTGCCACCGTTATGGACCAACAGACGTGGTAGTGGTGGCGACGACATCGGCGACGACGACGACGACGGCGGCGGCGGACGTCAATAACCCGTTAAATTTTTTCGCGGATACGAACGTCCGTATTATAATAAACAGGAAGTGTGTATATAGCGGGTCACAAAAGGCGACGGTGATTTTGTTTGAAAGGATGTCGTCCCCTCGCACCGTCGCCGCCCCCACATCACTACCCGACGTCGCCGCCGAATACACACTAATCACGTTTAATGCGAACACAATCGCTACAGTTTAAAAAAATAAATAGAAAAAAGGCCACGCATCATCATTATTATTATATTATTATTGTCGATGTTGATATCAATCAATCCAGCCGCCACCCGTTCACGTGCTGCGTTCCAATTTTTATTTCCATAGTATTATAGTATACACATTATACGGTTATATTGTACCTATATATTATATTATAATAATAATATATTAAATTACGACGTGTGCAACGCGTATCGATTCTGAAATCGATAAAGCTATCCTCGATGACGATCGCGCCTATACCGTAACGATTATGCCTATGTCATCGGTTTATAACTTACTGTATATAGTCGTGTATACATAACGAGTACCCACTATATAACACAGAACGTGCGATCATTATTATATGCTAGACAAAATAATATATTATATACTATTTGTAGTAAGTTTATAGTCACCACGAGAAAGGCAGGGGCAAAATGAGACAATGCCTCTCCTAGACTCCCGTCTCCCCTGACATTTTTCCCTGGAATTAAATATTCATAATAAAACAACAATTAAAATAAATACAAAATTATTCTGTAAAACCTAATTATAATATATTAGTATTGATTTTAGTTTTTCCCAATTATTTTATAAATTGAGTTGGTACGAGAAATTTTCGATTTTTACCTCCCAAAGGTACCAGCTAGATTCGATTTTTTACCAGAAACCTCTGATGGTCAGAGTATTTTTCCACTAGAAAAAGTGTCATTAGCACAAAAATAAAAAACACTAATCATTGTAAAATCATTCATCTGCTAAACTCAGAATTTAAAATTTTACCTCATAATATATGTACAAATAAAATTAAAAATTGACAAATATTGTTTTTTTTTGTAATGCACTAATGCTCCCCCTCTCACCCTGAACAATGGGCCTGGGCCGCTAAATGCTGCAGCAAGGGCGGACAAATACAGAACTTATATTAATTAATACACGTCTGTTGTACGGTATAATTTATTTTATGATTTTGTATTATATACAATATAATAAGTACCACGATTGTAACCATTTGTAATATGCGTACAAATAAAAAATCATAAAGTGTAAAATATTATGATATCTGACAACTGGTAACAATCATAATCCATAATATTGACAGATGGCTTATATGTACTTATTGTACTTATATGATTTATATTATCGTGCAATTAGGATATTATTTTTGGAAGAACTTTTTGCGCTGAATCGTTTAAACGCATTTACAATAATTGACATAATATAATACTATAAAAGCCCATTGTCGTGTATTTTCCTATAATAATTATTTATCATTTTTTATTTTAAATCAGTTTATTTTCCAATATATTATAAAGTTTCAAAGTGGAAATCTGAGGACAAGGCTAGTTTGCAGATATACTTCCGATTAAATAACAAATAGATTCGTTGAAAATCGATTGGGCGTTCACCCATAAGCCAGTGCTGACTCCTGACCCAATATTATAGTATATTATATATAAGTAATATGTCTATATCTTATGATGTACTAAATAATTACAAACAGTCAATGTATAGTAAACGATCGCCAACAGAACGCGTATATCCAAATTATTACTTCTGTGGCATGCGGGTTATTATTTTATCATCACTCACAGCAGCTGTAATATTATTGTCCACCGTCCGTTTCACGCGCATAATAATATATTATAATCGTGTGTAATCGGGACTCGGGAGATGTCCATTCGCGTTGCATCACCGTCATCATGCGCCGTTGTTGCATGTATTATACGCGTATGCACTAGGTCGGATCTATATTGTAATATTTATTTATTCATTATATCATCTTTAACTTTTAAGCGCGCATTAAGCATTAAGCATTAAGCCCGCAGTTGTGCGGTGAACCGTCTGCGAACAGGGGTCGAAAGGATTTTCGAAATCATAACCGCGACCGGTGACGCCGATATAATATAATATTATATGTAGGTACTATACGTATCTATATATAATATTATGCGGAATAATATTATGCACTGTCCCCGCCGCCGAATTTTCCCGCAGACACACGACACGCGCGTATTCGTCGAATCACGGTTTTCTCTCACTCTCTGTCACCATCAGCTCTAATACGCATAAAACACACGCATATAATACAATATTATATACTAGGTACATACGGTGTTAGTGTATATAATAAACATTATTATTATTATGTTTTCGTACACTCTCTTTTATCCGGTTAACGGTCTTTTGAATACGTTCACCCTCGCCCTTTAATCGCCGTACGCCTAATCGGCCGTACAAAAACATATCCCCCCACCGACGACGATGCGCGTAACCCCTTGGCCCGTTTCGCGCTCTATTTACTCGGAGAATACAAAAACACATAATGCACGACAGTCGACATTATCGACGACGACGTCGACACAGGACACACTACTGCTCCGGCATATAATATACTAATAATATATATATATAGGACGGTGCTGCAGTATAGAGTTAGTGATTCGGTTTACGAGTATACATATTATTACGGTGTACTCGGGCCTAAAGAGCGCCCAAAGAAAAAAATAAATAAAGACTGTAGCAGTCTTCAAAGTACCTATAACAAAATAGATTGAAATCGATTTCCTTAATGACACGAATAGCTTCCTTTACCGTCGCTCTCTATCTATCTGTGTGCGTATAAACTGTGTACCTACTTGCCTTCCTAATATGTATATATATATATATACTTACACACTACTGCGTCTTCGTCTATTTTTTTTTCCCGGATTGAACAAAGAAAAACCGTTTTATCACCGATCGCCGCACGCAATATTCTGCCGGTTGCCGGACACTGCACAACTTGAATGTATACATATTATATATATATAAGTATAACACGTCTGTGTGTATGTGAGCGTGCCTCGAGGGTATTTGAAATGACAAAAATAAAAAATAAAGTACAAGTCCCTCGACGATCCTGCCGCAAACTCGCAAGTATCACGAGGGAGCGAATATGGTATTTTTTTCATTTTTTTTTATTTCATACTAATAATAATTGTTCCATTTCTTTTCACAACACTATATATAGCGGCAATCAAAGTCACATTTTGATTCGTTTTATTTTTGTGTAGGTACAACAATAATGTATATTATTATAACGACCGTCACTATACTGTCCCCGATTATATAATTTATGAAAACCAATGACACGAGTGCATCGTTATAATATGATGATGATGATGATGATAATTGATAAATTATACAATGTGTTCACATAATACGCATATAATATTAATAGGTACTGTATAATACGAGTATGTGAGTATACATTTTTTTTTTATAGACACGCGCGTATATATATATATATACCATATTATAATGTGATTTTTACTCGAGATTAATATTGGCTGCCTTTGCGCTGTGGTAATTGGAAAATATGAATTTTAGTACATATTATTTTCTTTTTCATTCCTTCAAGCCTTTCTTCCGCCCTTCCTTTCTTTCATTCCTTTTCGTTATTATTATATTGTTATTAATTTTATATTTTTTTTTTACTTTCGGTTTCCTCTTCTTTACCGCCCCGATCCGGGTAGGCGTGTATTATATGCATATATATAATACGCGTTTCTGTACACTGCAGCCTTCACTTCAATACGGCGCGGTGGCAGCTATACGACAACTACGACGACGACGACAACGAACAAGCCCCCCAAGTACCCGCCCACCAAAAAAACACTTGACAATTTAATGACTCCGACTCGCCAACGCTATATAATATATATTATAGGTACTACTACACCATCACTGCTATGACTACTATATTACTATCGGTGCCATGTTTATTTAACGACGATGACATTGACGATTTTCTAGCGTATTGCAGTGGTAAATATAATATTATAATATTATTACTATTATTACTATTATACTATACGTGTATACATACGAGTCGTTGTCGTAGTCATTCTCGTCATTTGTCAGTGTTTTTTTCCCCTACATATATTATTGTGACGCGAGGCGAAGGCAGAAATAATCCGAAGAATCGTCAAACAGTTTTTCGTCGCCCACACTCGTCCAGTCGTCCCTGTATATATGAGTATATACACGTCATATTATGTACATCGTAAACTTCATTTCGTTCAAGTTTTCATTTTTTTTAACTTTAATACACGCACAGCCAAAAATAACTCAATTACCTATGCGAGATACGTGCGTCGAGTCCCGTAATGTTATGTATTAGTCATTACTTAAATGATATAATATGTACTTACTTCAAATTCAGAACGATTCCGTTATTTATTTCATATAATATATTATATACTTTAATGACGAGGCCGATTTCGTTGGAGAACCGAGGATATATAACAAAATGTGTACGTGTGTGTGCGCCTGGTGAAACCAATATTTATTTTTGTATAAACCCGATGACTTGCGCGAATAACAGGCGCCAGTTGTAGTCCGTCCAGAAATAAAGAGACTTTTCGAAAAAAAAACCCGAAACGAAACCCACGTCCGTAGGAACGGGATGTGTATATAACCAAACCTATAGCAGACGAGCGTCATTAGAAAACAATTTCGAGTTCTCGACAGACTCCCCTCTGTAGAGATAACAAGCGCATTTAATGGCGCAAGTTTAAGAAGTATTTTCCTTTTAATTTCGTATACCGAGTCAAGTGGAAATTAATTATATGTACAACTATAATATATACGTATAGGGTATATTATCCATCACGTATATCGTATATATTATATTATTATATATACGCTGTAGGTATAGCAGCAGCTGATTTTTATACCGCCATAATATTATTGCGTTAACAACAAACCCACTTTCAAATCGGACTGTTGCCAATAATAAGAATAAAATAATAATACTTCGTATACCTATACGCTAATATGATACAACATTTTTGATACCTATTATGTGTACCTACTTTCAAATATAACAAGAAAAACATATAATCGCACGGTGTAGACATTAGGAAATGTCCCGCTATTTTTTATATATTACAAACGATCTCGAGGCACTATTAGTTATAAATTATAATTATAAAAATAATTAAGGTAATTACTAATTGAGTATCCTTATATATAATATAAAAGAGACTGGGGCGTGTCGATTGATGACAGCGACGGCGACGATGGCGTGATAAAATCGAATATTTTTAAAGGAGTATACCTTCGTGAAGCGAATCACTGCAAAGAAAATATGAGGTACCTATATTAATTGTTGACCAATACATTATGCATCTGCTACAATTTCAGATAGTGTATAACGTTCAGTTTATCTTTTTTATTCATTTAGGTATAAAAAGATATCTGAACGCAAATATTATCTAGATATAAATATGTATCGAAAACATTTAATATATCTAAGTATAGTGATGAAATTATGAAATATCTTGTATGCTTTATTAATTTAAAACATTATACGTATATTTTTCTTGATACATACAGAAAATAATAATGCTACGTTAATATTAGCTGACTTTAAAATTTAAATCACTAATTATTAATAAATATTGAATAGTTAAAATGAGTACGCAAAAATGCATCTAGACGGCTATAAATTCTATCGTAGGTAGTCACTTAGATATCGATTTTATAATTTATTTAAATATAATACATATATACATACAAAGATTCGATGATTTTATCCGATTAAATTTAGCTATTGCACAATACTGATTGCAGATCACGAGCCGGCTACGCCAGGGAGTCGATTTCAAGACCAGCTAAAAGCCGTAATACACATGAAATACCATCTAAGTCCAAATTATACTACTTCCTGTTTACGAAATATGTAATTTGCGTCGAAAAACCCTCTTCCGCATCGTCGCGATCGTTGACGGCGCAGTGCCAGCTGTAACACGATATGCATCGTACGCGGACCATTCGATTTTTATGTACATATAACATACGCCGCCGTTCAACATGTAAAAAGCACCGAGCCCGGGGGTTACTCCCACGGTTCTCACGTAAACAAATTTTACTTCCCCCGAAACGCACATGAAAAGTCATTGCATCGCGAGCGCTGTGCGCGGTGTCGGAGAGTAGGGTCCCATCATCATCGTGTGCGCCGATAAAAAGACGTAAAAATAGTCGTGTGTACAGTTTGTTTTGTATCAAGGGTAGCATCGCTCTATGTGTGCGTGTGTGAGTGTGTTTTTAGGGTGGTCTCGGTAAGGGAAAAATAAATATACACTACACACACACACACATATATAAATATATAAATGTGTTAGTGTGTGTGTGTGTGTGTGTGTGTGTGTGTGTGTGTGTGTAAAGAAACAGTCTGTGTTGTTTTTGGCCGTGTAGTACGGGCGCCTTTTAGCTTTTTGGTCAAGAGGCTCCCGATAAGCACACACATATATATTATATTGAAAGAGACAATAATATATCGGTGCAGACGCGGCGCCACATTGTTCGCGGGACAAATCGAAATTTACGCGCGTTTGATTTTCACTCTTCAATTTTGTAGATCTCCAATGTGCAATGTGCCAAGGATGATGATATAATGTATATAGCCTATACCTAATATATATTATATACGTATAGTAAGAGAGAGTTGGTGAGTTGGGTGTGAGGGAGAGGAACCATATTTTTGCGATGTTACGCCGTCATCGTAATTCGATATTTTTTTTCCACTGTTGTTTCATCTGGTTTGCCGTACAATAATATTATATATACATACGATACACACATATATATATTCGCTTTGTTGTGTGTTTGATCAAAACTGGACCTGACATAATACTTCCGGTCCTCGACATCGTCGTTTGAAGAAGAAAACCAGTTTTCTGTATCCCGGCAAAACACCGCCACGACCGTATTATGTTCTCAACAATATTTTACCGATCTTCGAGGCCAGATAGATAAACAATATAATAACGTCCGCGAGGCAGGTACATATTGTTTAGACTTTAAACGTTGCATTTTTACCTTTTTCCTTCGGACCGCAAATGACATTTTGTACACGCTGCTGCACAAAGTGAAACTGTTCTTGCGGGTTCGTATTCGTATACTTCTAATAATAATATATTATCTAATCGTTCTCAAATCTGTATATAATACATAGGAACGTTGTTTATTGTTCCGCCGATGCAGTGTGGTGGTCTACTTATTATTTCGGCGTACGCAAACAATTATATCGTATATAGATAAAAGGTAAAACCGTTTCCTTAGATCTGTGTATTTGATACTGTTTTGATATAATAATACACTGTTGCGGGGTCCTATATTTCGCAATTTTATTGTCATATGATATACCTACTGCAATACGAGTATAATAATCTATGAATATATCTTTATAAATACAATATTAAGTGTACGAAAACGGTTTTAGACCACACGTCCATTATCGGCAATATTATGAATATGTGTAAAAGTATATTATATTATAGTATTATACTACCTATTTATATTACATATTATACATAGAGCTAATATGGGAAATGTACACATTGCATTCATATTTGAATCACAAATAAAAACATGTTATTTTTTACGCAATATTTTATATTAGTTTATTATTATTGATAATTATAATATGTATTATTAATGAAAAAAACAAAACAAAATTAATTGACGTATTATTTAACAAAATTGTATTATATTCTTAATATTTTCAAACAATCTTAATAATAATGATAAATAAAATAAATTGTACCGTATAGATTTATTTAGAAAATCCAGATTGAACGAGTAGACACACATATACACTCACTTTATACACGTTTGCGACGAAGTACATTTGATTGGGAAATTCCCATATGGTTTTGAGATCAAAAGAGTTACTTTTGGGGGAGTCGCGACGAAATTGACTTTGTGCGCGCTCAGCAAAGGAGAGCAAAATAAATAACCAATTTATTTCTCCACATAATACTCGTTATTCAAATCAACAATACGCAAGATTCACATGCATATTGTTCCCCTCGTATTATTTCATCTCGTTTTTTATTTCATTTTCTTTATGCCTGGTTTTTTTTATTTTTACATTGTCCTTAAATTTGTTCCAAGTCACGAGATTCATCACCGCGTCTTTTGTCCCCCGGCTACGGCGGAGTCGACTTTCCAGTCGAATCATTTCAAATTCAATATTCCCTGATTTAAAAGTATACAGCGTATTATGATTACACACAAAAACGAAAACTCGAAAACGATTCCACGGCTGTATTTCGAACTGCACGAAGAGATATTTATTATACAATATATATAAATTATTATTATTGTACAGTCATCATTACGAAAATGGTCTTTCTGCGTTATTGATTTTAATTTAGACATTATTCTCCGAGCCGTCTTTATTTCCGTCTCTTTTCCTCGATTCTGTATAATATTGTCTGGATAAGTCGGTCGATCATTACCCCGGGCCGCCACACCAACGCTGCCGCCACTACTGCAGCAATGACAAAACAATTAAGTGTCCACCCCTTTTCGCTGTCGGCGAAACTAAGCGTACAATCGGCCTTTAGGCATTGTGTAAAAATAGGCTATTGTTGTATAGGGTATAAACGAATATTATTGCGAAGCTCGTGCGACAAATATTATTGATACTTATATTATTGTATAATAAAAGTATAGTCAGATTGAGTCATATTCTACAGTATTTCTTATACCAAAATGAATCTTATCATATTATTTTATTTTCAAATAACGTGTAAAATATTTTTCTATAAATGATATATACTGCCAAAAACAATTTAATCTTACGGTATCCAACTAAAGGGCTCAGCCAAAATTCCCAATAACAATTGTGTTCAAAAATCCCAATTCAAAGACCTTCACGCATCTTGAATAATGCTTTATTCTACATTTCCAATAATATCCTTTACATAGATTTAAAAATACCCACCGTCACTAAATAACTGCCAAGCTCCATTATAAGCGCTTCACTAACAAACTAATTCACCACACTAAAAACTGAAGTACATATCACCCATATCATCCTCAATCGTTCCGAAAAATCGTAAAAAATGTTTAAAAGACAGTGTTATTGTGACTTGTTTATCTAAAAAATAAATATTTATTTAATATTTTATTAAGCATTATTATTATTAAATTCTGTAATAGGCTACTTTATATAGAAAAGTATACTAAAAAAATTAATTATAATATGTAATTATAAATATGCCTATAATATTATCCAATACTATGTTGTGAACCTGCTATTATAGGTATAGCATATCATACATACTATGAAAACAATTTGTCGAGTAAAGGATTGCTGCAATTTGTACTCAATACACACGTACCTGCACTATATATCAATCGCAATAGTTGCTGTTGCATTAATAAATAATAATAATACAATAAAATATAGATTTGTTATAGAAAAAATTCATCGATCATCGATAACGTATAGTAATTCGCTATTAGTGATAAATTATTTCACACGAAAATACCACGCGAGTATATAATATTATGAGATATATAACCAATGATTAATTCGTTTTTTGAGTCGTCGGTTGTAATTTACATATATACGTATAGCGCCCAAGGAGTTTTCAAATGATACATAATTATTTTATGAGCAATCATTTTTATTATATATATTTTCTATACGGACTCGTATAGTGGAATAATATTATGCGTATTGTATAATACACATAATATGTAAGTCAATAGCGGTGGAATAATGCCGTATTTGTCATAATTTTATGCAAATACAGTATGTTACGTTATAATATTATATCAAAATTATTCCCTCTATTCAATATAATATATAATAACCGGCTAATATGGTATATTGTGTACAACCCCTTATAGAAAATCACGAAGTATTAACTGCTGATGTGCGTGTCGCGTAATACACAGCCCGTTCGCGTTAAAAATACGTATTCCGTTTCGTTTGTAAATATGTACAGTATAGATATGATATTATTATATGTATTTTGATCTTTGAAATCGCATAATTATTATATTGGCATATTGCTATTAATATTGTATTAGTTCTGATTTTCTACGCACAGATATATATTTATATTTATATATATAGTTGCGTATTCGTTCTTTTACCTTAAGCTTGTACTTATAATAAATGGCCGTTAATTAAAAGATTTCATTTCGTTATTATTAAATGAGTCATATTATTTACCTCCAAAACGTTGTTCGATTTTAATGAGTTTTTTACCTTTTTTGACTGAACGGTTCAGAAGGGTATATTTACTGCATCGATTAACAAATATAATTTCACATTAGTGTTCAGAAGGTTTGTCGGATAAGGTGGTCCTGCCAACCGGTTTTGTTTTGACGGTTCGTATAAAAAAGAAAATATAATACACCATATATATTGTTCACCGATACGTTTTATAATACTCGCATGATGGTCGGCGGCACCTATAACATTTAATTGACAAATTACACGCGCTCCAATGGACTTTACCAAAATGATTAATACGAAGGCTTACGGAACGATATACCTATATCTGTATAATGACTTAATTTAAAGAAATGTATATAATATTTTGAGCCACCGCGGTTACAGTTTCGCCGGCAACGAAACAAATTTTGTATAATAAACTCGGTATAGATTATGTGTGCTATACTGCTATATAGTATTCTTAGTATTACACCAAACAAAGATCGATACTGATATAAACATAAGTACATATTATATTATGCACGTGGTTATATCGTATTTTTCCATCTTTATACCATAAAGTTAACATGGTAATCCACTAATAATAATATAATGTAAAATGTCTTTGTGCGCAAATATGTCTCGGCGGTTTAATCTTAAATACAACTTCGGGGTAGCAGATCGCAATTTTTTTGCATTTATTGATAGCAAAAAAATATATCACAAGTGTCAAGTGATTTTGATGTGCGCATGTTCGAGAGCGGGAGAGAATAATTACGAAGTGAGTGCTTCTTTCAAGAGACGCATGCATGTGCTCCCGCATATATTGTATTACTACCATATAATATAATATAATAATATAATATTAATAACAGGTAGGCACATTCAATATACATATACAACAACGATGGCGTGCTCGTGTCCATTTGTCGATCCGACGCGAGAAATTGCCACGTGTATATGTATTATATCGTTTCGTTATACTATTATATGATTATCATTATTTATTGTACCTATATAATTATATAATATGATCGAAGCCCGTCGACTAATGATCGCAATCCGCGACGGTGCGTGCAATAACGTATATCCGTCTCCGTCGTCAGAGTACATACACACACACACACACACACACACACACACACACACATACTCATATGTGATATGTATAGGGAAAGATAAGTATAAAAATAATAGACGAAAATCGAAAAATTCGGGTCAACTAGTACTAATTTGTTAAAACGTCGATGGACGACTATAATATTATCTCAACAGGCGCGTGTGCGGACGAAAGACGAGAAGAACTCGATTACCATCGGCTGCCATGACGTATATTATATATTGTATTATTATATTATTATATACATACGATGATAATAATAATAATAATCGTATAACACGCGCGTTCGCCTTTTTCGTTATTCCCTCCGGCAAAGCAGATCAGCAAAAGTAATCCAAAGCGTGTACAATATTGTTCGGCTGCAGTAGTAGTAATACACGCAGAGTATATAAAGGACCGAAAACCAACCTGATCAACGGCCGTTTGTGTATATTATATAATACAACGCCGCTGTGTCGAGCTGGTATGTATAGATAGAGCTCGGCCGCCCTCGTGAGCGCGGAAATTGGATTTGAATTTCGCGTGCAAACAAATCGCCGTTCGTTTAATTTCCTACCATACTTTTTTCCCCTTGCCTCGACCCCGTTTGTGTATTATGTTTATACATATACATAAAAAAGGGAGCCGCGCGTTTAAAACGAGACAAAGAAACGAAAGCTCTGTAACGGCGTAATAATGTGTAAACGATTTTATTTTTTTTTATGCTCCTGAATGACGGCGGAGCAACAAGCCACAGCCTATATACAGGCATCTAGTATATTACCGTCAATCGTCGAATTATAATTTATACCTACACATTATTATCATTATTGTTACAGAGAAAAGTGCGACTCGCAGGCGTTTAGCTTTATCGAATAAACGCAAAAATTGAAACTCAAAATGCCGTCATAAACAGTTTCTATTACATTTTATTACAGATTGGTGTATAGGAACACTATTATATGTCTGTTATGCGAGCATTCTCGGGCAGAGCATTTCTTTCCGGCCATAGACCTTATAAAACAGGTATAGGTACATATTATATTTGTGTCTATAAAAAGTTTACGATTCCGGCACGCACTGCTAATTAAATCAGTCCCGGGCAAATGATAACGCGTTGCACACGTGTGTCCGTCTGCGCGATAACGCCGCTTTACAGACACTATATTATGTACATGATGCATAAATATTTATGAATATATACATAATAATATGTACATTGTAATTGACTCGGAAATGTCTCTGTGGCAAGTCAATTTAAAGTAGTTCGTTTAATAATATTTTTCTTTACGCGCGCGTTTCTGACAAATGACTGTAGCGTAACAATGGTATATTCATGATTTTTGAATGTGGAATGAAGAAATGGGGTGGGTCAGTAAATTCAAGACAAGTTTCTTAGGGACATAAACGTCAAAGAAAACATCGACTGTTGCTGTTAGCGATGTTAATTTATTAAAGTTTATCATAAATACATTTTAAAATTGATAATTTTATTATAAAACTTTTTCATCACCTAACTGTGTAAATATACATAAGATTCTAAGGCATTTTCATAGGAAATGTTTTCCACGCTTTCCACTTGTCATCGCAAACAAATGGTGTGTGTTCTGTCTCAGCACGAAATACGAGTACCTATTAGTGATTTCCGTCAAATAATACTTAGGAATATAAAGACGTATTACAGTTGAGTCACATAGACACAAATTTACATCTAACCCGATCCATTAATCATCTAGATTAAGTAAAAATAAAGGATAATTTAAAAAAAATCATTTTCCATTCCATTAGACAAATTTTTTTCTGTTAAATGTTAATTTATTAACTATATGTTAAAATATTGTAGTTAATACTTTAAAAGTATCTGCTATCAAATGCTAAAAAGATCAAATTATTAATAACTCATTAAATACACGTGTATTTTATTTCAATCCAATTTTTTTTATATTCATTAGTTATTATTATTTTCAAGTGTCGCTATACCCAGTAACAATATCGACGAGCGACGATCGCCTATATTTGTTTAAAAATAGTCTTCTCAGCCTATGGTGTACATATTTCAGATAGTTATCGTAGCAGGAAAATCTAATATCAAATATAGGTATATAATAATTTTATCGGATGGAATTTAGTCAAAAATATAATACTAAATAAGCGGCTAAACTGTACAACTCCATAACATATAATATATATAAGTCCCTAGATACCTCTATATGCAACAAATATTATAATTAATATAATACTCCTTTAAAAGTATCATATTCAGATCGGTTCTCCGCACACCCACCCCGAACGAAATCATATAATAAGTTTATTCCGACTACAACATTTGTCACTACGCTATATATACGTATTTCAAAGTTTTCAAAGCACGACAACGCATGCGACTCGCCTTGGATAATTAAAATCGATTTCTATATTAACAAATAATACGAACGTACCCATAATAATCGGGGCGTATTCGTGTCGTATCTGTTTATATAATATATTAAATATACGTATATATGAACGTCGGTAATAATTATATACTCAGCTACACCATATACTTATACCGATGGAGACAGTGCGCTTCTACCTAAAGAGTCGACGAGATTAGACGACGTCCGCGGAAAACATCATGTTAAACGTAACGGTATATACATAGACGATTATTAGTGTGCGTACGTATAATATAATAGGGTGAGCGCGCGGAAGGATCGCTCGGAAAATCGGGTAACGGGAGATCGCGCGCGTGGACCGCTATAATTAGGTTTCTCGATACAAACACGCGGGCGGGTGACGCACAAAAGAGAGTTTTGTTACAAAGAGAATTGTGTATTAGATATCATTAGGAGGGCTACCAGAAAATGAGAAATGTGATAACAGGCGTTGGCAATCTGCAGCAACACCGTTGGTATACTGTAGTGTGGGGGTGCGCTCATTTAATATATAGTCTTACGCCCCAACGTCGGCTGAGTTTTACGCGACTCAAAAGAAAGGATTTTATTCACCTATCTAAAGAAAAGATAGCAGCTAAAGCTCACGTACATATAAGCTTCGTCGTTTACCAGCTATTTGTCGTTGTGGCAGCGGCGGTCGGAATATAATAATTATTGGTATAATGGAATACACCTCTTCTACAGCAGACGATAATAATATTATATTTACGCATATACATATTATATACCGTCTAGTCGTATATACGCCATCACGGGTGTTCTATTAAAAGGATAAGTAATCAAAAAGAAAAATTCATTTAACGCGTAATAATTAAACGGCGTAGGATTACTTTGCAAGGTTATTTATTTTACAATTATAGGTACAACTTATTTCATAATCAATCGGCTTGGAAGTCACAGAAGCCGTGTCGTTTCAAATATTATTATTTTTTCGATTAAGTCATATAATGTAATATGTAAAGTAGTTAAGTGCAGTAAAAAAAAAAAAACAGTGATTTCGAAAAAACAGACGTTATATACTTATACTATAGTAGCTATCGTCGCCGTTTAATCGAACGCCCACGCGTGCAGGTTAACACACGTGCACTACTTTATAATATCAATGTATAATTTTCTCTATGTGTATATTATATACTGCAGGCATACAGATAGGCCACCGTATTTTCCGATTTCCCGTTTAACTAAACCTAATTGGAAAACGGAAAAACATGCAGGGTGGCCTGTACATCGCCACCACTTAATTTTTTTCCCCTCTGACTAACAATAATAATTTATAATAATATAGTCATAGGTATAATGTATATATATATAACAGACATATGGACACTACACCCCGCGAGGGATTATTAATTTTTGTAGATACCTTTCTATACCTATACGGCTATACATCTACTGTTTTTTTAACACCGTACAAAAATCGGTAATAAAAAACTACCAAAATAATGAATCGTATAGCCGTTTGGGATGTGACGACTCAATTACCCGAAGGGTGTCGGACTGAGCGATGGGCTTCATCGGCCGAGCAGTCATGACACATAATATCATCACGGAACGCGTAGTGATGTCTGTGTGTACGAGGAGCTGTGCCGCCACGACGTTGCGCGTTCGCGGGTTGACTGATTGTTGTTCATCAACGGGCGGACATTACCGTACGGCAATATTATTATTGCCGCCGAGGTGTTGGGATCGTCGTTCATTATTATTATTTTTTTTTTTTAACAGTTTTGGACGGTTTTTTCCCCCGTCTATAACATCTGTATTTGCCGCTGCCGCCAGGCCCTAATACGGTCTCTGAGTAATTTTTCTCTTTGTCACCTCTCCGATACAACATCATTTATCTCCGTGATCGTCCGGCCGCCGCTTTCTGCTGCAACGAGTATATATTATATAAATTTAATATATTTACCCACAGTGCATTACAATTGCAATTGATACCAACGCGGGCAAATACATCTCTATATTGGTACTTGTGTGTAATAGTAATCGTGCGTTAAATATAAAAATGTTTAATTAAAAATCGTCAAAAACACGAAACGTCTACGAATGTACAGATAGCCGGCGACAGAATGGTCACGAAAACCGCGATAAACACGTGCGAATGACGTACCAATATCTATAATACCATAAACAAAACGATTAAATTAATACAATCGTTGTAAATAATATACCAATATAATACGTTATGATATGCTGCATAGGACGAGCCGCAGCGTTTTCTCCAAAATCGACCGCTGATAGCATTAATATAACACTTATAGGCTCGTTCTGTATAATATAGGTATGTATATATACTACTCAACATACACGAGCTTACGTGAATAGTACACAATTTTATGTACGACATTCCTGCCAGTCATTTTTATGCACTATAAAATATTAGTCAATAAAAATTAAGTTAAAAAAAATTAGGAAGTGTTATTTTTAAAATGTTGATTAAATTAAAGCACTATATAATTTTAATTTAATTTCAATAAAATTTAACCTGACTCGTTAAGTTATAGACAAATTGTATAATCATAATTCATAAATAACCCTTATCTGGAAATTATCATCAACATTTCTCGTTATAAAATCCTGATAATCTCCATATTTGTAAGCAAATAACATTAATGGCCATCGAATAACATAATATAATAGTTATACTACGATATAATAAATCATTTATTATAATAAATATATATGATTTTCAGTACTTACACCACGTTACAATGATATTGTTGCAATCAATTGTTCTTATTTTAAAAACCAAATGTATAATATGATTTGTCACGAATTTTTGCAATGACTCATTTTTATTATGTAAGAACAGATACGTTTGTACGTGCGTTATTAGTGTGTTATCATTGACGATCGTTTTTGTGTAAACGCGCGAGCAGTGAGTTTATTTTGTTTCAAAGTCAAATGGTTGACGCATAGATATTATTATTATTATTATTATACACTTTTGTACAAGATGCTTAATGTATATGATATAGGTACTCAAATTTCACAAATACTATATATAATCTGTACAGGATAATGCACTTTGCTACTTTTAGACAAAATGTACTCCGGTGAAGGTTTTTTTTTCTCTTTTAAGTCACTCGTCATTATTTTACGAATAAGTAATACTCATGCACCTAACTATTATTATATAGCAAATAGGACTCCTCTTCCGTTGCATTACATCCAACGTACAACAGTATAGTGTAAATAATATATATGTAGTATATGTACGTATTGCATTATTATTATTATTATTAATGTTATTACATGACATAATATACTATTTACAAATTTAGGTTATAGAACTTATTTTGTCCGAGTATATGAACTATTTTATTTAAACTGTACCGTATATCATATGCGTACAACGGTGTATGGTGTATATATGCTATAAGTAGATACTTTAAATCATATTTATTATTACCCTTGTGAGTGGCAAAGTTTTCATTCTCTTAACCAAAACGGATTGTCATTGGACTAACGATATATGCACATATTATATTATCAGTATATTTAGCTAACAGTGCTAACACGATACTTCATAATAATAATACATTAGTTAACAATGCAATTATGTTACCTACCGAAAATTTCAAACACCAGCACAATTATTTTTTTTTTTTATGTCCGAAAAATATATTAACAACGATAAACATTAGTATTTATATCAAATATATCTCATTGCAAAACTATTACATGTTTATATATATTTAATCGCAATGCGTGTGTAATAAATTATATTAACGCCGAAATAGTATCTATACAACTTCGGTACATATACATAATAATATACATTCAAAAATTCAATAATAACCACATGCATACGCTTTCGCCCTAAATTCATACCACGCGTGATAACTATTATATACTAACTAGTAACTACTACACTGCCTACCTATATGAATGAGGTCGTTTGCAATTTTATTAATAATGTCAAAATCGCAAAATAGTTTCGATATAAATAAGTAATTCGTGTGTGTGCGATACGCGTTGCTATTGTATACATATAATATATTATTATATGTCGACTGCGTTGTTCCCCTCGAATAATTTCGAACACCGATTGTAACGTAAGCATATAGATGAGGTACATAATAATTTACGAATGCGACAGACCGCAACCAAATTGATAGAATCCAAAAAACGTATTATATTTTTGTTCTAGATCAAATACACATGAATGTATTACACCGAGTAATTCAACTAAATATAAGACAGTATCAAGTTGTTTCAAAAACTATTGATAACATATTACTATTTTTAAATGAATACCTGTTATGGCGTAAATAAATAATATTTTTTATTGTTAAAATGTGGTGAGTTGAATGATACAGACTGCAGAGGTACCTAACCTACAATATTATACTCTACTATTACGCTTATATAAACTTCTAACAATAATATAACTAATAAACTATACATATATATACTTGTAAAAAAATTGATTTTTATATATTAAAATATTCCAAATAATATTCTGCTTTGGAATATGAAATTAAAAATATAATATTTTGTCATTCTAAAGAAAGAGAAAAAAGGTAAATAATTAAAAAATTATAATGATAAAAAATAAAAAATATATATTGTTTTAAAAAATGTTGTTTTGTAACGACTTACAATTATGCAAAAGAAATAGTTACAATGAAACATAATAGTGTCTGCTGAAATAACGAATGTCTTAAGTTAAATGGATCATTCCGTAACGTTATATATTATTTATGCGCATATCTACAAAATGTACCCCGTGAGTTTCCCCCAACGATTATACACATAGATATAGGCACGTTATATTATAAATTGTTATATGCGATGATTACATTGTAATACACATCATATACATATATATAATATTATTATTATCGTTATCCGGTCGACCGCCCGTTCATACTATAACTACCCTACACTATATACTACCATCACTACCACCACAAGACAGGGTGCAATAATTATTATTGTCGTTGCTGCCGTAATCAGTGTGACGGGGATGACACAATGGTCACGCCCATCGTACACTGCGCGGGGTAACGGTCGACTTGGTACTCATATATATATATATGTGTGTGTGTGTGTGTGTGTACATATATATATATATACATTTTATAATATCACGTGCATAACGGGCGGTGAGTTACGTACTACCCCCGAAACATCCCATCGCGTAATCGCCATTCCTTTACCCCACGGTTCGTTCTCGTTACGTTATATGCCGGTAAAAAAATGAAAAATAATACTTAAAAAAAATGTTTGTCGTCCGGAATATGGGTACATATATATATATTAAACAAGTTTAATAATATTATATATCCTATTCAATTATGTATTATTAGAACCCGTCTATATATAAAATTTATAATAATGGACGTAAACGTATATGTATAACGCATACATAGATGTAACAACAATATTAGTAATATTTGTATCGTGTACTGGTGTACAGTAGTACATTATAATTAATATATATATATATCATATTATATACAATATACATCCCGTAACTCTCGCAACCGCATTTGTCGCCATATTATATGAAATTTATATTATGTATATGTTGTGTGTACATATGTACGCACCGCCATTGTGTCAAATTTGCATATATAATATCTAAAGGATATTATTATTATTTATGGATCTCACGTCGAACCGGCGGCAGTATAATAGTAATAATTTATAAAGGTGCATATATATATATAGTATGCGCATATACACTATAATCCGGAAACCGCACCTGCGTTGCTGCTAACAATGAACGACGGTGTTTGGAAAACTGATCATAAGCTATTTATTATACAGAGTAGTAAAGTACTAAAGTAGAAAGCGATAAATGAGAAGAAAAATCAAACTATTATTAGATCATGTCCTCTTGTTGTGGTGTTTATGTGGACAACACGCTGTACCTATGTAATATGAAATACACTCGATATAAAATATATTTATGGTAAAACATTAGAAACCTTAGAATTTATTAAACGTGTCTGTTGAAATTTTTCAAATATTATAACTGTTTAAAAGTTCTATACTTTTAATTGTATTATTTTGATACATCAAATCTTTACTTCATATCATTATTGTTTATAATCTAAATCTATATTAAAAAATGATGTAATTTAGTGATTTGTATAATTTTAAATTGTAAATTATCTATACTTTTACCCTGTAGAATGCAAGATGTTTATCATAATAAATAATAATGAAAATAATATAATATATAACGTGGAGGTATGCGGATTATGTGCATTGTGCATATAGTACCACTGTATAGTCTTCTCGTAAAGGGATGGTTTGGATTGCGCATGTAAAACGCGATGGGAAAATGTATAATTGTTTTACGGCCGGAAAATTCAGAAATCATAGCTTTTGTATAAATTTAGCTGTAACTAAAAGTATATATGAGAGGCGATGACAATAAAAGAACTAAGAATGTATAAACGACTATGTATATTTGAATTTTCTTACATGCAAAGGGGGTGGGAGCACGCACGATGTTTCGCCATAGCAACGGGCCACGATCTTGCAGTGTATAGGCGCGCGTCATCGTGGTCGTAAAAATTGATTTATAAAGGTTTGAAAAGGATATAAAAAAAAATGCCGTGCATATATTATAACTATATACACCACAGTGACAATTTCCTTTTTCTTCGCGCGCTGTACAGCATGATGTATATATTTTATAAGACTGCAATAAGTGTCGTATTCTGTATCTAATAATATCCATTTGCACGACGTTTGTTCGACATTTACGCATTACGCAATAAAAACAAATTAAAAGGTATTTATTTTGATCCTTTTTTCAATTAAATGTTGTATTATATTATTTAAATAAACACGATGATAGTTTTACTACAAATCAAGCAATATCTTAGAAAATTCATTTTTTCAATTTTAAAAGCAGAGTATACCGATAATCATAAAAAATTTAAAAAGTGTATGTTCTTATAAATATTCAAAAATAATTTATTAAAATATTCCTAGTATTTCCTGTACATATAACGTCATGCTTAACGATCAATATAATTACCGCTTATACATATACCTACATATACATATAATATTAGCATATTGGTTTTAATTTTTTACTCATTCAATATTTATTATATCCCTGTATAATATTATATACACCATACTGTCCATACTGTATATAATAAAATATGTAAGTATGTGATGATTTATTTGGAAATTGTTTAAGAGTAAAACCGTTCAAATCCAAGTTATTGAAATCAGTCTATATGAATTTCAATATTATACCTATAGTAATATTTGCTAAATATATTTTTTAACACATTTAGTTTAATTTTGATAATTATACATTTGAAAAAAAAACATCAAACTTCGAACTCGTTATTATAATATATACAATATACAATGTTAATATCAATTTCGTTTACTTAAACTTAACTTATAATTATATATAAATGTATAATTACGCCATTCTATATAAATATAATATTACAATCGCTTCAAATATTTAAAAGTTCTGGGATATTGCTGACTTTGAGACCTGAACGAGTGATTTTTTAAGTCCAAAAGAGAAAAAAACATAGGACATGAATAAATATACTTTTATATTTCTATAGGGTATAAAATTTTTAAACGTACAAGAAAGTGCTTATATAGGTACCTATAGTTGTAATGCGTATATATGATCGATTAAAATATTTAAAACCAACGACGGAGGAAAAGCACGTCACACGAAATTTACAGAAAGGCCCAAAATAAGAATTAAAACTACTTTAAAGCAACCAGCGGGCATCAAAGGTGCCTGTCGTGGATAAGTAATAAGTGCACGTGTCGGTCACAGCGAGGGGCTTATAGTTTAAGGGCTTTTGATGTTTTCTTTAAAAGTCTGACTCCAATATTATATAATATGCGCCCTGGTGGACTTTTAATGGGATTTTCATCGACACTATTTATTATTATTTAGTATCAAACTATTATATATATACGAGTATATATACTATATGAATAATTTAATATTTAAAACCTCGTAAAACTATGTATTATGTATAATAGTACTTAAACTTAATATAACACTATTATACTAGATTATTACACCTAAATTAAAGAAAGACAAGACCTTAGCTACACTAAACTCAAAATTAGCACTCGACCAACAATTGATATGAATGTATTAGGTTGATAATAAACTAAATAAACTGATTACAAGTGTCGGTATCAAAATACATTCATAAATTCATAATAATTTAATACAACCGTTACCCACACTTTTAAATTATATCACATACGTATTACATAATATAATATATACGTGTAATACTGCAGCATAGCATAAGTACCTATGTGGGATAGGTACAGTATTTGAATGTAAGAATATTTGTTTAAAATCAAGTAATATATAAAACAATATAGTTAAAAAAAATATTTACGGCGAATGCATGGTGTACGAGTATCTAAATCCCAGCGATAAGTAATATAGGTACGTACTTGTAAATTACATAAAAAGTACTAAAAAGCACCCCTATACGAAGAGACTAATTCCTGCGATTATTGACCTAAGCGCAAATCGACTATAAATTTATAATAACGTCGTCGCCGCCGCTAAAAACCCGTCGACTGCTAAAGGGCAAAAGTCCAAACTCGATGTGATAATAATAATAAACACACATTATACATAGACATAATGCAGACGACGCTCAATTAAAATTTGACAGTGTCGTCTGTTTGACAAACACTTGAAATGGTGCGGCGGCCAAAATTATTTATACAATATATAATCAGTTCGTCGTCATCGTATATAGTCACTATCGCCGCCTTCGCACGTCGTCCCTGCAGTAATTTACTGCCAGTAAATGAGTTGGCGCGACGGATTCGACGGGGAGTATAAGAGTGATAATATCCTCCTCATCGGACGCCGTCGAGTGCAGGCCATTTGCCCATCCCGCCCACCGATCACCGTCGTTTCCCCTGCCATCGTTCGGCAGTCGTGTGCAATATAATAATACATTTTATTATTAACAATAAATATCACATGGCGACAACGTTAAATGATTATTATCAACGATATGTGATTTATTTGCTATGCGTCTGCGTCCTTATAATCCTTGAATAGATTATAATAATGTATAAAAAGTGACGTATCCAGGAGAAGTTTCAAACTCCTTTTTCTCAATCATATTTATACAAAAAATAAATTTGTTGTACCTATTATGCTTCACATTTTTTTCAGGCTCGTGTATTATCCGATATTTTTTATAAATATTTTATCATTTTCAAGTTTTGACGATACAAATATAGACGCACACATATTACGTACACATATAATTAGCAAAAATATTATACTTCAACTAGGACTCATCACAATAATTATCGCATTATGTTAATAAAATACAGACACCCATATGTAACTTTATACATTGTTAAAACTTTCTATAACAATATATAAGCAATATCTTTAATAATGATAAATAAATACATATATATGATGTATAGAAACATATTAGAAACCAAGACAATCTCGTTATATATATGCGTTTACTTATACAATTAATTACCATATAATAATTTGACGGATTTTTGAGCGTAGGCCGGTTTTAAACTAATCTCTTCTTATTCATCTATAAGTAAGTCTTATAATATATTATATTATGTAAGTAGTCTAACATGATATTTTTAAACGATTTAATCCCGATTAATGTAAATTGGCAAAAAAACATCAATGGCGTACAACAAATGTATATAATATATACATTATATACATACATATTTGTATTATATAAACTTATACGAGTATTATACCCAACTCACACACGTATATTGAGTATATAGGTATTATATATGCACGTATAGCGTAAAAACATAATATATTGACCGCGCTAGGGGCCAAAGGATATAGATATATGCATGACAGACCACCACGAATGTGCGCCGTATGTCGGCTTAAACCTAACAGGTGTGTGTGTGTGTGTGTGTGTGTGTGTGTGTGTGTGTATTATAATCTGTAGATAAACGATACCGCGGTCCATGACGCAACGTTGAGCAAACCATGAATGAAAAAACGTATTATATTAAACGTACACTTAGTCGGGTTGGATACGTGAAAGAGTATATACAAGAAAAAAACTTAGGGAATGAGTTGTCGTCTACTCGACGTAGGATAATAATATGCGGTGCACAAGCACGCGAGATGTTATAATATTATAGCGCACGGTCCACTAGTAATGGCAAACGACGGCGACCCGGGCAAAGACGACGTACCGCGATCGTCGGCCAATATTGTGTTATAATATCGTATAACAGAACGTGCGGCTAACCAACTATCGGCTATATATTATATACGTATATTATTATTCATCTACCTATATACTATATAATATTACCTATAAATAAATATACCTATATATATGTATATACCTATATAAATTATAATATAATACTTACATAACATCACACAGACGTACACATAATACAATATATCGTTCGTCGACCATCGAGAGTCCCCCTTATTTCGACACGAGGTTTTTGTTCGTCTTCCAAATGATAGATATGTTATAATATATATATACCTAAGTTTTTTTTTTATCTTTGTAAATATATATAAAAAAAAATACGCGATGTTAGTGTATTATACTTACACACACATCTGCGATGCGCTCCGGTACAAAAGCTATATTGTATTATATATGTAGGTATACCGCCGCGATGACCGCAAACCAGGTGGACCCGGTCCGACGAGAAGTGTGTGCGTCGTGTGTGTAACCCGAAACGCCGCCACCAGAAACTCATCCGTACGGTGGCGGCTGCGAACTCCTCCACCGCGGGCCATTGTCAAGATGGCCCACAGCAGCAAGCAGTCAAACTGCCGCCGCCGAAACGGAAGTCTGCGGCGCCCACGATGTGACAATCTTGTCGCAGAGATCGTGGTCGAAAAAATATATACCGCGTACAGGTATACAGTGGCGTAATTGGGTATAAGGAACTATAGATAGGAAGGGGGAATAATTTATACATCAAAATAGAAATCATAACCTAATTGTTTATTTTTATACAAATTTTAAAACTCATTTTATGGCTTGGAAACAAATTTTGCGCACCCAATATCGTTAAGTAATATTGAGTACATAAAAATAGTTCATAAAAAAAAATGTCAGGTATATCTATATAATTTTGTTTGAAAAAAAATTTGTATAAT
The DNA here is from genome assembly GCF_003676215.2 of Rhopalosiphum maidis. Taxonomy (NCBI): domain Eukaryota; kingdom Metazoa; phylum Arthropoda; class Insecta; order Hemiptera; family Aphididae; genus Rhopalosiphum; species Rhopalosiphum maidis. Next base: position 6,376,522 of record NC_040880.1, on the reverse strand, counting down.
AATCCTGCAAATAATCATTATACATGAAATAATATTATTGGGTTATATTTGTAGCCAAGATTGTGATTACGCTAACATACCTCAACATAAGACAAGAAAAACGTAAAATAAATGTATAGTTAAATAAGTATAATATGTATATAAGTACCTATATGCAATAATATTTTGAAGAAAAAATGTTTCCATCATACAAATGCATGTTAAATAAATTGATTTCTTTCTTTATTTAGAAAGACTTAAAGATTTCTGTTGCAGTATTCATATACTTAGAGAAAAATTATATCTTTGCCTAAAATTGCGACACTGTGTAGATAGTATCTACTAAAACCATACGTTTATTCCTTACACTGCGGTGGTTTTTCGTTTTCCGTCCGTAACTATTGACGGTAGTATGTTTTTTTTAAAATAATTTTTACGTATAAGTAATATCGTGTTGTGTACATAAGTCCGCGTGACTTTTAGGCGACGAACATTGGTGTGTGTAATGAGACGGGTGTAGGGGTTATTTCAATTTTCTAGATGTTCAACGCAGCAACGCACGACAAACTTTAATAGAGTTGCGAGTTTGAAAGAAATCAAAGGACTTAAGGATACGAGGACTATGAGATTGGTTTATAAAGTTGTTTTTATTATTATTTGTTCATGCGGACGATACATTAAACTAATAATTTTTAGCGAGCGACATTACTTTAATTAATAAGCCTACATAATGTTATTTATTAAATATATTCTGCACACTTTGGGGACCTATCAATTATCATACATATTCCTGCGGTCCGCCATACAATAAGTATTTTATAACCTGTATATTATATTTAGGGTATAATATAAACTATGAAGTCTTGATAATATTGGACTGCAGCAAGCTGTCTATATCTACTCGTAGGAACACAGATTATTGTTGTCAGAGTGTAATGTGATAGCATACTACATCAACCCCTATAATATGGCTATATATTTATATATATTATACATACACACACACACACATGTAAATAGTATTATATTATACTATTATAATGCGTGTGTGTGTCGTTGGACGAATCCACAACGGGTTTGGCACAGCGTGAAGTCGCGCTCCTCCGGTCGTCGGTCCTAGCTAATTACTGGCCGCCGACTATGACTGTATATTATACTTACATACATATATGCCCATGTATTATTACACCCGCGGCCTCCAGCTGAGAGTGATTACACTCTTGGTATACGTATATATGACCTATACACGAGTACACTTGGAGAGTAGAATATGATATACATAATCTATATATATTATTCACCGATATAATATGCATAATAATAGTTCTGTCCAGGTGACGGACGACGCTGAGTGTTGAAATGTATACCGCCATCGCCGCCACCGACAACCATATCAATGGAACGGTGCACGAGAAAAATACCTACATAATATTATAAGTAAGTATATAACGTGACACGCCGCGGTCACGTGAAATATAATATATTATATTCGAGTACGTATATACATAATATATTAATATAATATTATGTGCTACTCAGCTACTCTCGAGTTTACACAATTACACGACGATAATATCACGCTGCATTTATATTTTACAGGAAGATTATAAACCTTTATAAAATAATATGTTATATGGCACGTGATAATAGTATGCAAGTACTGCCTATATGCATATACGTATCGAAAGAGTTATCTGAAACAATCTGTGGCGACAATTCTGTTCGGGGTAACAGCGAAAAACCACACACGAATTGGTATCCCACAGAAAGTACGGGGAAATTTAATTTGGGGAGGAGCTCATAGCAACGCAGGTCTTTAAAAATGATAATACATTTCAATGAACGATTACTTCAGCTGGCAATGAGAGTAATAGAGAGTTCTACGAGTTCCGAATATATACACTGTTATAATATAATACACATCATATTATACTTTTGGAGTTTTGGACATCAACCATCATAAAACGCATCACGTGCACTTAAAGTGGTGTACATATATATTAAAAAAAATATGCATGCAAGCTATCTATAGAACGTTTTTTTTTTATATATATATTTCTATCCGGTTGTGGGGGCGTGCTGCTGTCACTATTAAAACAACGTTTTCCTACACATATATATTTGTAATATACATACTTATATATAAATATGTGTACCACGGGATGACACCCGTCGCATATAGTACGCGTATAGGTTAAGTTAGCAGGTATACATATGTACAATATACCACTCGTTCGCCCACCAACGACGAGGTCTGTCTATGCAACGGAGACACGACATAAACTCACCTACCTAAATATACATTATTGCTCACTTGGCCCCTTTTTATGCTTTTTCGTGATAATATTATACATATAAGTATTAAATATATACTATACATAGCGTGTATATATATAATATATATATAAACATTTTGACGTAAGACGTAACACATCTGTCATGGGCGACGACAACACGTCACTGCTAAGTCTACTGCCAGTATATTTTTATACATCGTGGGCGTTCATCAATTAAAAATTTAAAAGGCACTAAAAAGTGACATCTTTTTTTCATATATACTTGAGTTTTTGCATATTGCTGAACACTGCACCCGTGGTGTTTCGTTCAAAATATTAGTCTTAAAAATCGCACTAGGAAACAATAACTTAATCAAAAAGTAAAGAGTTATAGGTATTCATTTCAAAAATACCTGGTTTTCGTCTAGCCGTAATATGATTTAGAAAAGAGACATAATATTATTGTCGATGCCTTTGAATACCTGAACAAGCCGTGGCGTATACTTGCACGACGAGATGACGGATAGAGGGGTGCGTATCATGATGTTACTCGTCTATCATAACGCTTTTGGGGGCGACGAAAATATGGGTAGGTATATTATTATTATTTTACTGCGACTACCGCAAGTGTTGTTACCAAGAAATCGAGGTCATTTCGATAATATAATAATATTATTATTATCGTCATTGCGACACGACACGCCGGTTAATGATATATAATATAATATTATATTATAATGTATAGATGAGCGCGCGCTCGCGCGTATAGGGTTACGACGACTTTACGGCGGCGGCGTACCGCCCGAGACACAAAGCCAACCGGTTTTTATTTTCAGCAAACGCGCGCTGGGATCAATAATACCGTTGCGTTGCCGTGTATCGTCCGCACCGCCGTACGTCGAACACACAGCATAATATAATATAATATTATATTATATTATAATGGAAAACCCGAATCAATGAGCCGTGTAAACGAGATAGACTTGTTGCGTGCGCGCGGTGCTGGTCGTAACCGGATACCCGGTCCGCGGTGGCGACATCGTCGGCGGTACGATACAACGACGTAGGTAGGTATTACCTATAATACATATTATTTTATATAGTTGGCCCACATGTGCTATATACGTTTGCTTGTCGTCGATACAGGCTATAACATACAAGTTGATTCGCCATAGTATGCTTAACTCCCTTTTTTTCCTTAAATAATAAATTTATTTAAATTCTGATTTTTAGAATTTTTAAATACACTCAATCCATATTTTCAACTACTTAAGTTTTCTTGCATACCTACTATACTCAAGAAGTGTTCTGTGGTGATACAAACTACTGTTTTTCAAATTAGAACCCCTCTCATTTCTACTAATTATACACGGTATACATTTGTTTATTTTGATGTTATTTTTGTATGTTAATCTACATACCTAATTCAAAATTACAACATATTATACCTATAATTTCTTAATTATTAAAAAGCTTATATTACGAGAATGATAGTCTTAAAAATTGTTTTAAAAAAAATTTATGTAGAATATTAGATACTTTATAGTAAATATCATGGATTATCTTTACAAATTATAAAATAATGTTGATGAATTAATAACAGTTAGTAAAATTTAAATTCACCATAGCACCCATATCTTTCTAACCTATTATTATTATGAACTTATCATATTATCTTTAGTTTACAAAGTTAAATAACTCGTTCGAATTTTGATTTCACATATGTACTGAATAATTTACTATAAATGAAGGAGGTTTTTATTTTAAAAATAAAAGTTTACATATATCCATTTCCAAAGAACATTGCATTAGTAATACAAAAAATATTAAACATTTGAAAGTATGATCTTTAAGTATTCCTATTTAAAAATTCTAAACATAAAATTTAAAATAACTTAATTTTGAAGAAAAAATATATGGTAGGTAAGCATGCTTGGTGAATTATACTAAGCATATATTATATTATTATGGCGGCAAAACATACACAACTTAAATTATTTATCATTAATCGTTATTATTATTATTATCGCGCGTTAAAGACCGGCTGAAAGCAATCAATAGACTCACCGCCGCCGCCGGCGTAACCGTATACTTACCAACCTGCTGCTGCAGCAGCCGTTTTGCACGCGCGCAAAATTCCGGAATTAATTCGACAAAATGGTTGCGCAATATTATTTACAACGTTCACGATTATTATTATACTTCGAACATTGGCACTTAGCAGATCACTGTTCGGACGATGCAATAATAAATAATAATAAACGCGTCGCGCGTGGCAAACTTTTTTTTTGCATCGAGTTCGTCGGTCCGGTTTGTCATTTAACATTTGAGATGACAGGCCTGCGCAATTTAGTTTTTGTTTGGCTTCCTAACCTAAGCGGACGTATAAATTAATATTATATTATTTATATTTATACAATCCACAGATCACTGACTAGCCCAATGACATCTATATAATATGATAATATATAATTGATGATCCATACATTTATTTGATTAATGCGCTAATCCATATTTATGTTTATTGCATGCTTTAACTGATATATAAAGGATAGAAACTATAACAATATCGCATTCATCCCTGTATCTCACAACATAATAGCGTTATTTCTACCTCATCGTAAAGACAATTTACTAACGTTAAGACTAAATAGACGTTGCAAAGGAATATTACGCAGCGTAAGTATACCTATAGGTATTTAGATAGGCGTATATAGCTATATATATTATATATTACGACGACCACGAACATATTAAGCCATATTTCCATATTTGTACAATGTACATCATCAACATAATATAACTATATTATATTTTATTTCATAATTAATCCTGAGCTATTCAAGGTCCCAAACTTCTCCGAGGCACGTGTTTTTGTATTTTTGATTTTTGTGCGGGAGCGGCATATATTATAATAGCTATAGTATACGCGCATATATTAATAAATAAACAAGTTTATGTAGATTTTTGTGTAATATTATACTTCGGTACAGATTAAATGAGTGTATATGTTTATTGTACGCCGCACTGCTTTCAGAGATATTGATACATGTATAGGATATAAAAATACTGACCGTGTATATTATTATTATTAATATACGCCTAAAGTGGTTGAAAATATAAATTATATTTTTAAATTTAATTATACATCAAACCATATACGCAGTCCAAACCGGATGGACGGAAAGGGATGTTAAACGCATTATGTAGTTTTTTATTATTCATAAAATACATGATGTGTTTTTCCCATTTTCTGCCACCTAAGTTTTATACCTACATAATATGATATAATATATTTTTATATATTATTATATTATTATTACACAATAATATATATATATATATATTCAACTTTTTTCATTAGCAATAATAACACATTAACACACAATAACTATTAACTATAGTGGAGATTGAAAGTATATAAGTTATGTGGGAATTTAGTAAATTATAAGATCGAGTGAAGTCTACAACTCTTATGAGGATGCCAGCGTAGTATTAGTTATCTCTCTCTCTAACCCATGCGTAACATAGAAAATTTTACGTTTACAAAAATGACTATAACCATATTAATTTCTCAAATTAAAGGGAAATTACCTATTATAGAATATAAAGCTAAGAACATTATCGAGGGCATCTCATAAGCGTTTTATTACATTTTTATTTTAAAACAAGTTATAAGTATTTTAAAATTTTAAATTGTTTATACATCTTAAAAACTCATAACTCACTTTAAAATAAAAATATAATAAAACGGTTAAGAGATGCCCTCGATAATTTTCTTAGTTTTATATTCTATAATAGGTAATTTCACTCTAATTTGAGAAATTAATATGGTTATAGCCATTTTTGAGAACGTAAAATTTGCTATGTTGCGCGTGGGTTAGAGAGAGATAACTAATACTACGCTGGCATCCTCTTATAATTTAAAAATGAATATTACACAAAATTTACATTGCTGAATATATAATAATATTGTATTATCTATATCTTTATCTGTCAAAATTCGTTTTAATCATGTATGATCATATTTATAAATGTATTCTAAATTTTAGCTGAATCTTATCAAAAATTTAAGTATTCCAAAGTTTTTACGGTATATATTTTTGCTTGTAATCTAATAAAACCTTTACCTATCGCCGGGTTTGAAATAAATAAAATCACTTACTCGAAGTTATTGCGTGGCTTTTTTTTTTAACATTTGATCATTATATGTTTTATTTTCGAATTCAAAATACTTTTAACTTATATTTTACCTATATCTTATATACCAACAACAAGGATAAAATATTTTATAAGATCAGATACATTTTTATTTTATCCAAATCAAATATATGAAACAAATATAAATTTTCCGAATCGGGTTTATCTTTAAGCATATATACCATCACCGGCATCACCTATATTATAGTATACGAGTATATACGCGCCTAATAAAACTTGTTCGATATTATCGGTAACATTTAAGTATATAATTATTATATATAAATGTATATATTACAATAATATACTTAATATATTATATATACTCAATATAATATTAAATTTCGTAATGATTTTGACAATAGAAACTAGGCGTCATAAGGCGTTTAAGGTTTAACTGCAGAATAATTTTCTGTATGTATACCTATAATAATATAATATGATTTAATATAACAATGAATAATAATGCCTAATATATATATAATATAATATCGTTGACATTATAAAAGGGTTAATATGTATAATATTATATCGTTACACAAAGGTATAGGGTATATATATATAATATATATTTATATGTACTTCATATATATATACATTATATTGAATTGTTATTTTTTGATCTAATCACATTTTCTGATCGAATTTTTTTCACGGTACGCATTATATACATAATATTATATACTATATAATGTACTTCGTACATATATTGCACACACACACTAAAACACATATGTATATTGTATACCACATGTCAATGTAAACGAGAGGGTATACCTTTATCTAATATATATATAATATTATATAAATGTGTGTGCGTGTGTGCGTGCGTGCGTGCGTCCGGATTATACGTATTATTATTATATAGAGGTAGGTATACTTCGTATACACGCGTAGTAAAATAATATAAATATATATAACATGAATATATACGCGTTCACGTGTTATTTTTGATAATGGTCGCAGAATTTGACACCCGAAGGCAGCTGCTACTGTTGTACCACCGTTTGATCTGTCGTGATAACGCGCGCGCGCACGGACAATGGCCTAGGCAAAAATTACAGGGTATACACGCGTATCTATATAGAACAAGATCGAGTAACGCACAGCGTGCGTCTGTCTGCAGCACCTAAATGATATACATTATTATAGGCATGTACGGTGTATACATGGGATTTTTCGATTAAATATACTACGAACGTTTACGGCTATGTATATCATACATATAGATTTAAGATGTACCTACTTACTACTATAATACATTTATAGAAATCTACACGGATGTACCTATATATTAGACTTATATTACATATTATATAGGTATTATATTGGTACTTTCACTAAAATTCGATTTTTTTATCACAGACCATTTAATATTCTTAAATAATGTTTAATGATATAATATGCCCACGTGTATCATTGTAGTAACTATAATTATAATAACTAATAAGGAATTTATACATTACTACACCTACTATAAGTATATACATATTCCATATACAATAAAGTATGTTATATCTACACCGATACATAATATACATATCCTATCTATAATCATATTCGCGATATACACGTTTTTTTAAGTATCACATCTCGCATGATTCGTCTATCTATATATATAATATAGCAAATTCGTTTTTGTTTTATTATTATTTTTTTTTCCAAAAATACTGCCCAAAATTATTATTATTATTATTGTTATATCACGTGTAGAGAAGACGATCGTCCAAATAAATACATTCTATACGCGCGTGAAATCAATATAGGTTCAGAAGTGGCAGCGGCGGCACTGCGTCACGCGTATACATGGTGGGGTATACATATAATATAAGTTATATATATGTATAAAACAAAAGGTGGCGTATATTCACATATGACACACACACACTCGCATAATAATAATAATATATTATGGTATTGAATGTCATCATCGTTGGCATATAAAAGTGGTATACATGATTCTCACGGTCGTTATTCGTCAAAAATGTGTCCTCTTTTGGCCGCCTTCTGTTTGTATTTCGTCGTGGTGTAGGTCCATCGTCGTATACACATTATACACACAAACATAATATATATATTATGTGTTGTACAGTATATAATATTATTAAACACAGACAACAACCATCAACAAAAATATTATATTAGATATAGGTACACTGCAGCGGGAGCTGGCAAGAGGTATAGCTATACATACATCATTGCCCGCGTGAATGTATACATGTACCTATATCCTACACACACACACACACACACATATATATATATATACGTTTTCCTCCCAAATTCACGTGGGTAAACAACTCACTTGTAAATGTACTTATATATATATACCGAAATATACTTACACGTTATTATATATAAGTGTATACGGTAATAATATACACGAGAAGAAAGCTTTTATGGTGTTTTGAATTTTATTTTTCAAACACGACAATATATAATAGATGTATGTGTATGTATTATAGGAACAGTATACATAATATGTAAAGTGTACCTATCGCTGGTGCACCCATGAAAACAGTTTTAAAGCTTTCCAATCATATATATACTACTGCAGTACATATAGAACCACTATATAGTACATAGGTATTGGATAATATAAAATGTGCCTACATTATACACACTACACACTATGTAATAATTATATATATATATAATATATTACACTTGATTACTAATAATTATATAGAAGACATAAATTTTCTATTTTATCAATATGGTCATAAAAATAAAAAACGACGAAAAGTTTAATATGTTTTGGTACAACTTATTATAACAACGAAAGAAATCAATTTAAATTAAAAATAATTGCTCGTTTTATATAATATAATAGTTAATATGATATATATATATATGTGTGTGTGTGTGTGTGTGTGTGTATGTGTGTGTGTGTGTATTATTTTGCGATTCACACGCGGAATTTTAAAATTCGATAGCGTAATATAAACGTATAAATATAAATAATATAATGTAAATTTAAGTATGTAAGCAAGTATATATTATGCGCAAATACCACTGTTACTATTATATCAGTATATTTATGTGTATATGTACATATATAATCAATTATTTAATTCAAATATATTTTATCATTTAGAGATTAATATTAGGTTGGTACATTTATACCTATAAAAATATAAACATAATATCTTACACGCGTTTATAGCATCTGAAATGAATGGAGCAATAATATAATATACTGCAATGAAATAACAAGAGCACGCGCGCACACATTTAAAGTCATTTGAGACTCGTGACGATCGTAAATCACACGAACGTTATGTATTATAAATTATAATATATAGGTACCTGCGCGTCTAATCGTGCAGTGTACGTATGGTACCTACAGATAATTATAGGCATATATACAAGAGCGTTAACAACTACAGCAGTCAGCAGCCATATATATATATATATAAATATATATCGATTTTACAACACGTGTCTTTTAATATAGAATACATCGATATTATCATTATAATATATATTATGTATTATTTGTATTTTGTATACACCTTTACATACACTCCGACTATATATAAAGAAGTACCTACTGGACCGTTACGGTCATCCGTTGTGGTCTATGAGAACGTTATTTTGATATTACACACGTCTATATTATAAACATTAAACATGTATATAATATAAATATGGTGAAAAGACGTATTTTATTGGTGATTTTGATAGACAATTCTAAAATGTATATTGGGAATAAAATATTAATATTAGTGAAAAAAAATGAGCAGAAATAATAATAATAATAAAAAAAAAATAATCACAATTCGTAGTCATTATATATTATATTTTACGAGAAACGTGATGTATTACAATGCCATTTTTACCTTGCAAAATTCACAATAAAGTAAAAATTCAACGTCTAAAGAGTTTGAAAATATAAATATAACATTTTTTAACAAAACGTGATTTGATGGTATTTATGTATAATTATATCCTGTCCTATCTAGCTAGTATATCCACTATAGATTAATCGTCAAGAACGGAAAACGAAACAGTAGCCCTAGCGGTTGCTTGTACGTGTTACGTGTATCCCTTGAATAAATTATAGATAGGTATATATTATACATAATAGTCTCATCGCTTCACGTTTCTCTGAACGACGACAATTTAAATTATATTTACGACTTTGTCGCGTCGTTGGAAAATTAACTATATTTCATGCGTTATTACTAAACTATTATTATTATTGTTAAATACATATATACTGTACAACGCACAAGCCGAATGAATAGACGTATATGTCACTGTGCGTATATTATTAATATAATTTATAATATATTGAGTGATGAACGAGATATCCCCAGAAACTCGCCTTATAGGGTACGATATGTCAAAGATTATAGGTAAAACGTGTGCACGCGTCAGTTATTTGCACCCACTCTGTATATCTATATTATAATATGTATAGGTTCCCTTCGCTCAGTTAAACCGTCTTATATTATATTTCATATGCCGGCCGTGGCCTGTGATACGTGGAGCAGATATCATCTAAACAAACGATCGGATTTATAGATGTTACAATAAATGTTATTTTAAAAATAAAAATATTAAAAACTTTCCCCATACCTATCATTATTCCAATTTTAGCTGTAGAGACTAATAGCTGCGCCCATCAAATGATTTTTACGAATTAAAATAGGTATAAAAATAATACTCTCAAAAATTAGGTATATATATAATATGAATATTATACAAAAATGACAAATACTAAAATATACAAGTCCCCGCATCGAATGCCTCGGTAAAATTATATGATATAGATATATTATATGTACATATGTATAATATACATGAACACATGATATGTAATTATTATTTATATTGGTAGATAGTATAAATAACTATATTCTTGTAAGGTAAAATGTGGTGTGTCAATTAACGAAAGCGCTTATTTTCGGTCGGTGCTCGCGTAACAGGTTCGATGTAATTTGTACATGTCAATCGTTCAATCCTCCCTGGTATATGCAAGATTTTATTATGTAATATTATTATTATATGTGGTATTGCAATGTTCAATAATATAATACCTATACAAATTGAGTAGTCGATAATGAAACACACACGATTTATACATAATATAGTCAGTAACATTATTAATTGAGATATAATTAATACATATATATGTGCACCTACAACATATATATATATATATTATAGTCGTGTATGACTTGGTAGTTTTTACACTCAATCATTATATGTGTGGTAACTACATTATTACATATATATTTATATATTATACTACTATAGTATTTACTAAAGTTGTATAGTAGTTATATATTATTAAATATTGTACACTGCATAGTGCATATATAGATATATATAGATAGGTCACATATATGAGAACGGCTCGAGTCAATAACTACGGGGAATCGGATAAAATATGTCAAAATAACGGACGTCTACTTAGACGATTAGTGATGTAGCTATAGTAGGTATAATATGTACCTACGTCAGTAAATTATTCATTTATACCTGCAGCACTAACGCTATAGGTTTTTATATTATCATTTACATTGTATAGTACTCGCGATAGTCGATTACAATAATATTACGCGTACCTACATAATATACTCGTATTACTGGTGCTGGTGTTATAATATTAATTTATATAATATTATTATTATTAGTTTATCTTACGTTCGTACAATATATATTATATAATATGTTTTAGTAAAGCACTATTGCATATATTTTGTAGAATGATGATGATAAGAGCCCACAGGGCTCACATCACTTTATTTCTTATTGGATTAAATTTTAACCTTGATAAAAAAAAATATATATTTCTCACGTTAAAAATATTATTATGTAGAATTGAGAATTAAATATTTTAAATAAAAGTTAAGTTATTATTATTTATTATAAAATAGGAATATCGCTCTATAGCCAACACACCCTTCTCCAAAAAAAAAAAAATTTAATGAAGTCAAATGTAGCTATATTAGAATTATCAATGAAGTAATTTGTTATTATTAATATAGTTTGACTCAACCTCTTTACTTATAAATCTGCGTTGACAACGCGCTATAATATGTCGATAGGTATATATATATATATTAATTCGAGCAACAATGACTTAGAATATTGTGTTTAAAATATAGAAAATGATATACAGCACATTCGATTCCTGCAAATTACGACGAATATTCTTTTTGTACATATCTACTAATATAAACTCTCGTAATTAATCTACCATATCCCATAATATTGAATGTACCACCATAACCTGCCTTCGCTGCACTCATTCTTAAAAAAAAAACTTCGCATTCGTTCATAAAAATAAAAACCAGTTTATTTTTCTTATTTTTTATGTTTGGTTAATTTTTTAACGTGACTGTCGTATATATAATGTAAATATACAATGAATATTGAATATATAATATATATACATATAAATAGAGATGAATATTATTAAATATAATATATGTAGATTGTAGATTTATTATGCCTTATGGATATTGGGTATACATAAAAATAAAGCTAAATATATAGCATCTAAATAATAAAACTGCAGATATATAAAAATTAAATATACTAATATATCTATAAATTTAAATTCCAAAAAACATTAGTAGGGACATATATGTATATCGTTATTGGTTATAGATGTAACCAAATATTTTAATACTCATATATTGTTCCAAGTTCTTTAATACCAGCTATATATAGCTATATGCATCGAAAAATAATGTGCATTTCGTAATATATATATATACTAGCTATTATACTGTATAATATAATTATGATTATGTAAATATGTTGTATAGACGTATAGTTTATTGCATAATAATTAAATAATAATTCAATATGAAATTTTATACTTTTAAAATGGATATCATAATTTTATGATATAGTTTGCAGAATAATCAAATATTTTTTGCATTATTATCTATACCTGTATACGTTATATATACTTTACTATTATAATTTTTATTCAATAATGTGTCATTACATAAATCTGTCTAAAGTATATAAATGACTAATTAAAAAACATATATTATTTTAAATTTTAAGTAACTATTACAGAGTTAAAACGAATAAAACAACACATTAAATACCTTATAAAATATATATGTTTAATAATAATATATATAGGTATTTATAATCAATATCATTTAATGCAAAATAAATTGGTCTAAATATGTTAATCAAAAAAATATGTTTATAAATAGATACTATAATAATACTGTTATTTTATCTAAAAACTGTTTTGTAATTCGAATTTTAAATGTTATTAAAAAACAAAAACAACAATAATTTAATAATTCATCGAATAAGATTTTCGGAAAATTGTAAAAACGAATATATGTCTATTGATATTTAATATAACTATTGAATTTTGTATATTGTTAAATGTTTTATACATTTTTTTCATAAAAAATCACTATTATTATTATTATGAAAAAAAATATATTTATTTTTATCGGTGAATATGATTTTCGGTCAAAATTTCAATGTTAATTAATAACTATAATAATAATTATTATGTACTATAAAATAGATATTTAAAGAATCACAAACTGCTTATAGAGTATTATTGTTTCAATTTTATAAAAATTATTTTACCTAATTTACGAAGATATATAGACCTAGCTATTATACGGTAATACTGTAAACTACAGTTAAGTATTAGATATCTATATTTATATTATTATTGGTAACTGCAGGTCACTAATATACATCGCATTAAATAAGTTATTTTTATTAAGTTGTTTTATAATAAAAAGGAATATAGTAATTACTATTATATTACTTGCAGTATAATTTATCAGTATTTTACATACAATAGTTATTTTTTCGAATGTTAACCTACACCAATATATAGCGTAGTGTGTAAATAAATATCACATATTACTATAGGTAATATAACGATATAGCTATACCCCACAGATAGCTTATTTTTTACCTATCTACTCGTATCTAATAACCCATGATGCGACGAGCGTAGTTTTAAAAGAATAAATTTTACAATAAATTTTATATATATTATATATAGTTGTCACAATAAAATATATAACTATCATGTGACTATACGGTATATCGGAACGATTCATATATTTATTGTTGTATATTCAGTATATAGGATTATGAATATTATTAGTGCAAACAAAAATGACTTACCTGTTTTTGGCCGCCGCAGCCCTGTCGCGTTGCCTGCGGTTTTTGAACCAATTGCCCACCTGTGTGGGCGTCAGTCCGGTAGCCTGGGCCAGTTCCTTCTTCTTGGTGGGATTGGGGTACGGGTCCTGGAGGTACCATTCGCGGAGCAGGCTTCGGGTGCGCTCTTTGAAGCAGTGGGTCTTCTGCTCGCCGTCCCATATGGTCCGAGGTAGCGGGAACTTCTTGCGGACGCGGTACTTGTCAACCGGACCCAGCGGCCGGCCGCGCAGCTTCTCGGCCTCCTGGTAATGGGCCTCCAGCCACATGGCCTGCAGCTTGCCGTGCGAGTCCTTGGTGAACTTGTGGTGTTCGAGTATGGTGTACATGTCGCGGTAGTTGCCGCTGTGGAACGACACGATGGCCCGGGCCCGGAGCACGGCCTCGCTCTTGTTCAGCTCGACGATGTTGGGATGGGCGACAGGCAGCGACCACAGGAACCGGGCCAGCCGCTCGATGTCACCGCTCTCCTCGAGCGTCTCGCACACGCTGGCCACCTGCGACACGCTGAAGTTTAGCATGGGCAACCCGAACATGGGGTTGGGAACCATGGGTGGCATGGGCGCGAGCCGCGTGGCCAGCGGGGTCACGGGGCTGCTGATCGGGCTCACCGGCGATCCCCGGCCCGACGACGAGTCGGTGGGCGTCGAAGATATGCCCAGTGCCATCGCTCTACATGCCACGCGCCAGCCACGGAACCGACGGAATATTATGCGGATGAGCCGCCGCGGTGGTGGTGATTACGCAGCGGTGTACTGCTGCAGCTGCAGCACACGACGACGACGCGCAAGATGAAATATTATTACACGGCGAACGTAGTATTTCCAGTGTCCCGCGACGAGAACGCGAACCGCAAACGTATGAGTATATAATATATATATATATATATATGTGTATGTCGACGGTTATAAATATTTTATAATTATTATTACGGTTAAACGCGATCGGAACGTGTACGCAGATTCGGCGCGACAAAAATAATAATATTACGGTGACCGCAGTAGGTATATATTATAGTGTAACGCGTACGATAATGATTACGGCGGCGAACTAGGCGTACAGTATTATGGTACAGCGCACGGACGGGTAGGCATACAATATAATATGATACAGTGACTGTATTATACCTACAACGACGGACGTAGTGCGGTCGTCGCGGCGACGTACGTGTAGACTGTATACGGCCGAGCGGCGGTGTGTGTGATACGATACGATACGATACGTACGTGCGTGCGTGCGTGCGTGCGTGCGTGCGCGTGGATGCGTGCGCGCGCGTGGATGCGTGCGCGCGCGTGTGTCGTCGGTTCGGGGGGATATCGTTTGCGTCAGATCATCGGAATATCGTTGACCGGCCGAATACTACTGGTGCGCGTCAGTGGCGGCGGCGGCGGCGGCAGGGTGAGAGAGCGGGTGAGTGAGAGGTTTCGCCCGCCCGCCGGCCCCCCACTACACCGTCCTGCGGCCGCGACGGCGGCGGCGGTGACGCCTCCTCCAGTTCGCGCTCGCGATCCCGTTCCGACTCAAACTTCCGTTCCCGCTCCCGCACCCGCCCTTCGTCGTCGCCCCGCCCATGATTAGCCGCCCGTCGCCATGGCCACGGCCAATCCGGCACGGGCGTATCCCGTACAGCCCCGTATAGGTTACAGCGGCGGCGGACGGCTCGGTGCAGTGATTGATACACTCGGGTGGGGATTTCCACAAACAAAAACCGTGTTCGGTAGCGCTCAACCACACCTATATTATATTATATTCTATACACCGTGGCCGTCGTCTGCGTTCGGTCCGCGGCCGCCGTGACGACGCGCACACGCGCAACGCCAACTGCTCTACAGACGTCAATCGCCGCCGTGTGTAACAATATATTATATTGTAATAAACTAATAACATATTATATATATATAATAATATGTTTCATTTTTATTACATTATTTTCGCGGACGACGGACGTGTACGCGTCTATACCCCTTTATTATATGTACATACTGTGAAATGTGTACCCATATATAGAGTACGTCGTATAGAAACACTCGTCCGAATAGTCCGAAAAAAATTATTCGCACCAGAATATAATAAATAATATGTATAATATCACGTCGAAATAATACTGTAAACAAATCCCATCTCTATACGGACTGCAGCAACAACAGCTGCAGTGTCGTAAGTGCGGTATAGAGTGCGCAGGTATAAAATACAATATTGATGTATGTATATAGATACACGGATACTCCAATAATAATACTGTATGCATACCTATATATACTCAATACTCATGTATTATACATCAGCTCGTTTGTTTTCATCCTAATATAAGTATATATGTACTATATTGTGCGATTATTATATTATACTTGTATATTATTAAAAAATTGTTTAATCGCGATTTCTATAATGTTTGATTAGTAGGTGAGTATACTACGTTTTAGTGCTGTTTTATCTAATTAATATTACTTCTGTATAGAATAAGTGCAGTTGCTGATACAGTGATACATGAAGAAAGGAACCATATTCGGATATTATATATAAATAAGCTTCTTGCGGAATCACATGATACAATAACACATTAATAAGAATCTATATATAATTTATAAAAGTACATACCTAAATATATTCGATAATAGGTATAGTATATCTAATAAAATCATTCACTTAGTTTTTCAAATATTCCTTGATATAGTGTCCTCGTCACTATTACGCCCATTTTTTCATTTTTCTTCTGATAATAGGAGGAGGGTAGGAGATGCGTTGTATTCAAATGTTACAATTCTTTGGCAAGTCTTTAGAATAATTTTACGATTTTTTTTTTATATATTTATATAGAATTATAATACCTATATAATATATATTATATACATATACTCGTAAATATTGTAAATAGTTGCATTTTAGTTTAAAATTGCACATGGACGAAGCCGGAGAATTTAGCTATGGTTATTTATAAATCAAACACCTACCTACGTCGAATACGTTGCAACAACGCTAGATGGAAGGAATTCATTACCGGAATCAACCGTGGCACGCCATCTATACGTATAAATACATATACTTACATATTATACGCTCCAATGCGGCAGTGCATATATTTTATTCTGCGAAATTGCTTATAGGTAGGTACATAGATATTTACATAATATTATTTTGTTGGATTAACACTTTAAAAATTATAGTTCAAATTAATATTTGAAAATGTTTAAATGTCTGTACAATATACCACCACATATAACTACATATGTAAATACTATATATCAGTAGCGTACGCAGAATTTTAGTTCGGGTAGGGTTTTCACTATAGGTTGATCAGAGACGTGTGGGGGGCTTCCCCCCACGAACTATAGCTGAACTAGTAAATAATAAGTATCACCAACATTTCATAACACAAAATAATTCTTTCAAAATAAATTTAAAGTTTGAACTATAATTTATTATCAATATCTAATCAAATATTTGAATAATGATAATTGATAATATTAATATTATGGCGCGGTGTCGCGCTGATAACATGAAAATAAAAACATTGTTAATAGGTTTAACATAAGGTTAATCCTAAGGTTAGGTTAAATAAGGTTTATCATCTATGGTATTAACCCCCGCCTCGGTTTTAGGCCTAGACCTTCTATCAGTTATATCTACAACCATGATGTACTAGTGTAAACATTGCCAAGTGTCACAAATGGCAGACGTACTTCAGTGGTAATTTGGAGTTGGCAAGTTGTTTGTTCAAAAACCATAGTCCATAGGCAATAGACATATTATTTAATAAATAAAAAATTTTAAGAAGAGGAAGAAATTTCGGGAAGGGGGGTTATAACCCTAGAACCGTACCCCTGCGTACGCCACTGCTATATATATATACAATATACATAATAAATATATAAGAATTTGTTAATTTATATCGTACTATATAAAATATAAATTATTATAATTAATATTATGTAACTATATGTAAGTACCTTATATAATAACAACTATAATACGTGTGTAACCTATTATATATAGCTACGTACCTATAATATAAAATATGGATTGCGCAGAAATATATTTTTGGTCATAATTTGGGCAAAACAGTGGTTATATATAAATGTTATACTTATTTTAATGTACAGACAAAATATTTGAATTTCACGTGATCACCCACTACCCAACTCAACTGACGCATTAACGCTGCAATAATTATATAATATCTATTATATTACCTATATGAATATGTATAGGTATGAACTACCTATATGACATATAGGTAAACGTACCTATAGTTATATTAAATATTAATTATATAACTTATAGTGTTACTTGAATAAGGACATCTTAATATCTAATTAGTAATTATAATATATACATAGTTTTATATTAAAAATCGTGGAACAATTAACTTTTTTTTTTTTATTACTATAATTTCTAAATTACAATTAACTTATATAAATTGTAAAAGGTAAATTATATTACAAACGATTTTTAAATTAATGCGTGCATCAACTAAAATTTTAATTTGTGCCCTTATAGTTCAAAAATGCCATGATGCCCTGTTAATATATAGATTAATACACCTATAGTAGGTGTCACCTACCTTTAATAACGCGCACTCACGCTAATTACAACGTTAAAATGAACATATTTTCTATGTTATAATTACACACGGTGACGAGCGTAGATTAACCTGTTCAGACGATGATCATTTACTATTTCCCATAAACACACTAAGAATGAACGACTGAAGTGGTAACCCACGACTCCTATTATTATATCGTAGGTATTCTGATTGGCCGTTGTAATCACGGTATCATTCACTTTTAAGTCTATAACCATAATCTACCACAAGTTGGGCCGAGCTCAACTTTTGGACACAATAGACAACACAAAGTTGTAAACCCGACTTCATATAGTTTCATACGCAATATTCCATAAGGTCCATAATTAATTCCTCAGCAGATTAATTACCACGGTCGCAAAATCGGTAAACCCCGCGGGATTATACGACCTCACTGGATTAAAGCAACAATACTCCTATCAGAATTTATTTTTATAAGAACATATCATATACCTACCTATAATATTAAGAACGACGTAATTAATAATTATTTTGGATTATATGAATCTTGCCGTACCCATAAGTTATAATATATTGTATTTAGCAAATATCCTAATGGACTACATTAGGTAATTCTGCCAATCAAGATCTATTTTATAATAATGTTAATCATATTAAACAAATTTGTGATTTGATTTAATCCTATATAATATAGCTAATTTATATACTAAATATTATTTTGTTTATTATAATTATTTTTATTATTCATATTACATTCATATTAAATTCTTGTATTCTACCACATATACGAGTAAGTACCAAAAATTGTATTATTTCATTTGGTATAGCTGTATGTATATAAATTATATAGGTAGGACATACGAAAACTGCGCCCAAATTTGTATATCCATGTAAAAAAGTAGGTATAATTATGTAAACTAAACGCCCTTCAATCATACAAAATACTATTATTACTAAGCCCTGTAAAAAGTGATCTGAGTATTTTGTAAATTATTAAAGAAACAAAGCCTAATAACAAAAGAGTAATACGACTTGTAGATTATTTAGTATATATATATATAAGTAAAGAAGCTCAGTGTTTACCTGAAATGTGTGCTCAAGCATCAGCAGAGCCAACTTTAATCACTAATATGTATATTGTAAGTCATTTTATTATAACATTCTAATTATAACTTTCATACACCTCATTCAAATATTTTTATGTTTATAAATATAAATTAAAAAATTTTGAAATATAGGTATAGAAACATAATATATTAAATTAAATAATAAACCTAAATGAACCATTTATAAATATCAAAATAAAAAAAAAGTGAGAAATTATAGTGTAATTAATAAACATAATATAGTGGTGAAACTCCAATTGATCAATTGGTGAATATATATTATGTATTAACAGTGTGTTATTATTTGTCCTAATAATATTGTATCTAATGTTTAGTAGTTAGTTATAATATGCTTAAATCGACATATTGTACATAAATATAATTTAACGGGCAACAATAAATTGAATACAATATCCAATAAACTTACTGCAGATGTGTACCTAAATTGCCTATTCACAATGCCGTACAATTATCATTTTTACATTATTTAACATAAATATAAAATTATATTTACTTATAAGAGCATAAGACACGTGGAAAACGATATGGCTGAAATAAACCTAGTATTTATTCATATTGTTATATAATAATATTTATAACTTGTAACAATTGTATAAATTATTATATTAGCTTAAAACTTTTTAGAAAACGCTATGTATCTACTATCTACCTAATATGAAATGAGCAGCTATTAAAATATAAATACGTATTTTATATCATTTGAATAAATAAATAACTTAGAACAGATCCAGAGAATCTGATATAATATAATTTATTATTATAAAGCGATATTAAAAAAAAAACGAGTAGTTTTTTAATTGCAATCTATCAATATAATTGGGAAAAATATGTTATCATATTAAAAAATATAACGAATAAACAAATTATAATTTTATCTTTAAATATTTACTTTAAAAAAACTTACTTAATTAAATTATAAAATAATATTTTTATACTCTTATTCTTAAATAAACCATTTTGACTTATTATTAGTGTCGTATTTATATTTATTAATTTTGACAGTTGTATTGACATAAATTACATATTCTAAAAAAATATTCTGCAATGAAATTAAAAATGTATACTATGATTCAAAAAAGTAAGAACTAAAAAAATTATGAACATAACAATTTTAAAAAATATCTTTTTTTTGAGATTATGTTGCTGTTTTATTTCAACTGTAAATTTCATAAGAGTATAAACGTGCCCAAATCAATAACAAATCCTATTCACAATACTACGATAGCTTCAGAGGTTCCTCAGATAGGACCTCTCTTAATTTATTTTCTTACTACAGTCTTGAGGTGAGACGACATTTTTCGAAATAAATTCTCACACAAAAAAATGTATGTTAATAAGTCATACTAAACAAAATAAATTAAAACAATTATATCGATTTATACAATTATAGGTTTAAACTTTAAACATAAAAATATAAGTTTTCCCGTGTCCTTTTCTAAAAATAAAAAATATATATTAAATATAATGATAACAATTTTTGACGTTTAAATATTGTTATCAGGTTTGAGTGTTTGACTGATTTAAAGTTATATATGGTACCTAACCATTAGAAAATATAAAACTATAAATAACACAGTACAATATTATTTAGTACCTACTTTAATCACATAATACATATTGAAATTTTTTTTAAAAATATTGAATACTTAGACAAGATCTCAGGATTGGAGAACCTTGCAGGACCAGCTGCCTTCCTTACCACTTCTGTGTGCACACTTATGTATAAACGAAATGTTTTTTAAATAATCAACTTATATTATTAAGCAGTATTAAAGAATAAAATAAAATACATTTTGAGGCCCTTATCACTGGTATTCATTATTTTTATCATGAATTATTGACACATATATGATAAAAAAAAAAAATAAAGCATTTGCATTTTGATAAGTCTTAAATGAATTAAGTTCAGCTATTGTGGAATCTTTTTTATTATATTTTCAAGTGTTATGTCCCAGCGAAATTTTTTTTATCAATATTTATAAAAAAATAACTTAAAAAAAAAATCAAATATTTCAAACGCCTATCACTGTAACATAAAAACTATTGAAATATTTTGAAAAGAAAATGCCAATCACAACTGCTGATGAAAGTATCAAATTTTTACTACCTAATTTTTTTAGTAACAACAAATATATTAAATCGTTTTAAGATATATCGTTATATTACGCGATTACATAAACAATTAATTTTATATGCTCACAAAATGTTTTCTATATTGACGCTGGAGTTCTTTTTACAGTTATTTGAAGTAAAACTTATGGGAAACCTAGTATTGGGTTTTTTAACCTTAGGTATAAATAACAAAAATTGTATGAATTTTCAACTTCAAAATTCCTTGCTAATTTTTGCGATTTTGACATATTTTGTAAACATTTGAACTTTAAATACTTATAAACAAAAATTATGACAAACGATTTTTGATTTTTTTTTTTTCTGCGATAAGTACAACTTATATTAAACCTTGTATTAAATTTTTTGAATGGCCAAAATTTTTTTACCGGCATTTTGAGAAAAAAAAATTTAGAAAAATCGAAAATTTCAATTGTCTACAAATAGCTTAAAAAAAGTTAAAATATATTGAAAATTTTATCGTAAATAGATTACGCTAATACAAACATTTGGTGAAAATTTCAAGTATTTAAAATGATTTGTTTTTGAGTTACAGCAAAATAAAATTTTGTCGATTTTGTCAATAACTAGTTATACGTAAAAATGTCCGTTTTCCGGTTACTTTTTTTAGGGTTTTTCCTGAAACATTTAATATTACTGGATATTTTTTACTTTTGACTCCCCAAAGCACAAACTTTACCTTTTCAAAGAGGGGCTGAATATAATTCGCATACAAGTAAAACATAATGTATACTGTATATATTATACACAACATATGATAATATAATATTCAATAATCGATTATTAAATAATTATTTTGAAACTAACTCTAAATATATTTATTTCCATCATTATTAAGTCTTGTCTGCTCTAAGCAGAAATATGTATCCCTCTTAAAAAGAAACGATAAGTAATTAATATTAAATCTAAAGCAATATATTTATATAAAAATATTTTGATTATGTTTAAATATTAACATTGTATGATTAATGAAGATAAATGTGCTTCTACATTGTACAATATTCCATCCCATATTCTAAAAAGAAAATTACCTATAATACAATATTCAAAAACTGAACTAGTTAAAATGTTAACATTTATTAATTAACTTAATTAGTACAAAAATGAATAAATAAAAATTAGGGGACCTTTCATATTTTTTTCACTTAAAAATTAATTTGAGTATTTTGAGTGTTAAATAAGGCAATATAATTTACAATACATAACCCGAAAGTAATTATATGTAAAATAAGAAGCGCATTAAAACATTATAGTAAAATTAAACATTATTAACAATTACTGAGCCACCATGATCAGTTTTTTTTTCAACGCTTTGACTTTCAACCTCCTCTGATATCGGGGTAATTCCACCTCTAACTTGTATGTTATGTTTATTCTTGAAATCATTGATTTCAATTCCTTTTTTAGTTAATTGTTCATTCAATGTTTTCACAATTTTACCCATCTAAAACAAATTAATTCAATTAATAGTTATCACAAATATTAAATTATGAGATTTAGTAAATAATTGATTAATTACTGATCATTTTAGTTAATTACATATTGTTTACATTTAACTTAAAGTTTTAATAAAAAATTTATAAAAATTGAACTAAAAATATAAACAAGCATATTTTCTCAAAAAATAAAAAATGTACGCAATAGTTTAAAAATAGCCTTCATCTTTTACTAAATTTTACAATAATATGATTATGTTTATAACATAAGCTAGTTAAAATAAAAAATAATACGGTATATAATGAAGTAAAGAAGCAAGAGTTATTAAAAACAAGTTGAAAGTGTTTATACTAACAAATTCTATCATACATTTTTTATAATTAAGGATTATAATTCATCAAATACTCATATTTAATGATGAAAATTAATTTTCTTTAGATTAATACAATTTGTTTTAAGATATAAGGAAATTATAATAAAATACTTAAATGGCTCCTCAAAAAACATTTAAATTATTAAGTTATTGTAGGTCCGGGTTCATACAAATTATTTTTTTAAAATTAATAATGAAAAATGTTAACAATTGAAAATATATAACTAGAACTTTATGAATAGGTAAAACTAACTTCTCCTCTATTTTTAATTAGTGTAGGTAGAACATCACAAATCTTTCTTTCAACTAACACTCCGCCTATCAGTCTGAAACATTTTCTTTCTTCGTCCAACTTGTTTAGAGTGTCAATAACAATACTAAAACGAAATTAAGAGATATTAACATTTATAACCAATAGATATTATTAAAATAAGTAAAATATTATGCTATAATAAATGGACAAACCTATGTTCATTTAGATCGAGCTCGATTTCTGATAATTTTGTAGCAAGTTGTCGTTGTTCTGTTCGTAAGGCATTAAAAGTATTATGAATCAATTCCTCTTCTGTAGGTTTCTTAACTTTGACTAGTTTTTCCATTTTCAAAGATTAATGTATAAAACTATTTATTTTCTTAGTATAACATAAACACTAATACGGATCAAAGTTTACTCAACAATACTCAATTATAGTAGACTACAGAGCAGAACAGCAAAAGTAGCCGTTCAAACAAGTAAATTACTAAATTAGGTACAATAATCCAAGACCGTGGGTACAATATACTTCACTTAACCAAAACTTTATCAATTATTTGTAGGTTATGCTGCTACCATATTGTTACCGCATAAGTTCACTTGATATTATCAGCACATCACTGCCGGTTGATAGTAGTAAAGTATAATATCGTTTACAGTATTTTCATCCAGATATTAAATATATTTATATTTTCATGCATTTGCGTGCCATAAATCATGTCTGATACCCAATATAATACTCAAATATTTAACAGAAATTCCGTAAGTGGATTGAAAGCATAAATACTGTGTAGTGATTGTAATTTTTATTTCTGAGATTTTTATAGGTTGACGATGTTGATGATTCAGATCTCATCAATAGTTATGACAAACAATATGAAAAAGTGAAAAAAAAGGCCAAAGCGAAACTACCTCCTATTGATTCAATGTCTGAGCTAAGTTTAAACGACAAAGTAATTATTCGTATTTGAATATATTAATATATATACTAATATGAAATACTATTAATATATAATATTTTTAATTTGTTTATATATATCATCATGCTCTGAGTTACTGTTGTCTCTTTTTTACAGATCTTTAAGATATTTTATGTTCAGTATAAACCATTTTACTCTATTATTTTTAATATTTAAATGAATTTATTTATTCAAATTATGAATCAATTATTAAAAGTTAAAAATATCTATAACCTCAATGATGTTATCTTTGTGTTTAATTTTAAAATATGTTTCAAACATAAGTAAATAAAAATGAAAATATAAAATATATATATGATGCATTAGTCAATCATTAAAAAGTAACAAGTTAAATGTTTTATTCGGCATATAAAATTTACTACATTATGCATTACTTAGACAAAGATAGAACTTTATACTTAAAATTTGCAAACTCCAAAATTCAAATGTATGTGATTCGTTGATAGTTATACCAAGTTACTTTTTTTCTTGTGTTATAATTATCTCAAAAATATATAAATCTAAATTAAACTTTATTTATTTCATAATTAACTAAAGAACAAATTTAACAACTCATTTATATTGCAATGAGTAAATTTGTCTCTATATTTTGAATTAAGTTATTTTAAAACTATAATATATCATATTATGATGGTATAATATATATTATTAGTTTATAACGATTCTTGAAAAAAATTGCAGATTCAGTATTTAACTTGATTCTATTAATAAACAATATGTTAGATTGTATTTTATTATTTAATTACTTAATGTCTTGATAATTAATTTAGGAAAGCTGTGAATCTAGTGTAAAAACCAAACCCAAGAAAAAAGTAAGTTAATTCATTTTTTTTACAGTGTAATTATATATTCAAATGGCTTAACACACATAATATAGCAAACAACAATCTTAAATACAATAATACTCATAGGTTATATGATTAAATTAAATACAATTTGATAGAATTTACTGCTATTATATTGTGAAAATAAGAACTATCATCATATATAATGATTTTTGCATTCATAGTGTTTTGAGCCATGTGACCAATTGTACATTTAAGTTATGAAGATATCTTGCAAGCTCCTTTTGAATAAATTTAAACTGCATTCCACAATGATGTGAGACGCTACTTATCTATCAGCTTCACAACGACATTATTCCAAATCTTATTTTCCATTTCTTAAAAAATTCTGCAAATCTACCTTGATTTGTTCAAAATCTATTTAGAGTAGCCTATTATTAGGGTAATTATGTAGATCAAATCCAATCTAGGTAATTGGACAAGACCTTTATTTACTATATTTTGATCATCGGATTATCCCATATTGATTACCACTTTTAGTAGTAATTTTTTCCCTCTTTTAGTAAGTTATCAGCCACATCCCAAATAAGGATTTGGATGTTTTTTTAAACTTTTTTTGTATAATATAAATTATGTTTCTGCACTGAAACATTAAACTCTGCAGCTAAATAGAACAGTGTGAATACTAATTTCCTTACTGTAGGGAACATCAAACTTTTCAACTGGTTATGGCTAGAATTGTTAATAAGTTAATTCTTGTTTTAAGTTTTTAAGATAATCTTGCTTTGTCGATTTTATACTATTATTATTTTAACTTTTCCAGACTAATGCTAACAAAAATTATCAAACTGAATCAACAAATAAATATGAGGTATGCTATATTTAAGATTTTAAATCCTTTTAAAAGTTAAAATTATTCCCATTTTTTCTAGTTAAGCTAGTAAACTACAGAACATTGCTCTCAATTTATGTCTTATAATTTGTTTTGAAAAAAAAAAAAATGTAAACATGTGATAAATCATAACTAATAGTATTATGTAATAAATAGGGCCTGGATTAAATAGCCCTTAAAAACCATACAAGAGTTCTCTAAAAATAGCCAAAATTCCATTTATTTTTTTTATACTCTAGCAATTTATAAATAAGGTATAATTATTATTTTATTAAAAAAAACTGAAATTTGAAAAATTGATATGGTTCGGTGATGATGTTGACATGCATATATTTTGGGGTAGTATTATTCATTTTAAATATACATCTACCCAATAAATCTATTAAACAAAAACAAACTTAAATATCAAGAACACAATTTTTCTTTAGATATTATTTTAAATAAGCTAAATTTGTATAGTATATTGAACAAATATGCATTAAAACCGACAAAATGACCCAATAATGATAAAAAATGTCAGCTTTGAAGCACCCATTACACAAAACAAATTATGTACTTGGAAAGCATTGTTTAAGATGAGCCAAAAAAAGATTAAATTTGCATTAATATCCAGGCTCTAGTAATAAGTAATGAGTGACTTAAATGTATTTATTTGTTTTAAGGGTGCAGAAGTCCTTTTTCCACCGCCACCACCACCACCGGATAGTATAAAAAATTTACCTAAAACTGAAAGGGAAGCTCTCACATCAATGCTTATGTCATATTATATGAGTGGATTTCATACTGGTTTGTTAATTAATTATTAGTTATTATTAGTGTTACTTCTCTATTTTTCATTTTCTTATAATATAATAATTAAGTTATTGATAAAAATAATAAAGTATTATTATTTACTATCATACAAAAATAAGGTAAATTTTTAGGTAATCCATTTAAGTACTTAAGCAGTGTATACTATACACTCATTATTAAATATATATTTTTTTAATTTGTTATTGCTACCATTTTTGAAGTTTTTACTTTACTGAATGACAGCTTAAACTTTAATTTTCATATTTCAAAGTAGTAAATCAATCCATTTCATTTCAAATCAATACATTCATCAAAATCAACAATATTAGTTATTCTAAAACATAATTTCACTTAACAATAATAATAATAATTATATTATTAATAATATATATAAATATTATATATTCACAATAATAACGATAAAAATCATGTTTTCATTAAAAAGTTAAAACTTCTTGAAATAATGTATACATTTAATGGATCAACACATGTTTACAAGATATTTAATATCAAAATTTAAAATTTTTGAAACAGTTAGATTAATAGATTAGTATTTCATTTTCACTGTATAATTGAGCATTTTGCTACCTTTCTAAAAAATTAATTTTTTCTTTAAAATATATATAAAGCTAATCTAAAAATAAATTTATTCTATTCTATTATATTCCAGAAAATCATTTTTTTTATTTTTTTTATTTACTTTCAGATATATTATAAAGAATTTTTAAATTGTATTCATAAATATTGATTTCTCATTTAAAACGATTTTCCCAATGGCCATCCTTGATAAATAGGCAAATAGTATTAAAAATACTTAATATGTATATTATATTCAAATATTTACCATGTATCTACTACCTATGTTAAATTATTATTTATTTATGTTTGTTATTGAAATATATTTTAGGATATTATCTTGGAATGAAACAAAATAATTCTGAAAATTGATGTTTGCATGGTCACATGGATCAATCATTTATAAATTCCTAATGATTTAATGAATGTGTAAAAAATTGAAATCATGTTTTGCTTGCATAACATGTTAATTATTATTTTGTACATTGTACCTTATTGAATCAATATATAGTTTTGTACAATTTAAAATTATGTAAGTAAATAATTTTGTCTTATTATATAAAATCTATTGGATTTATATTGTCTAAACTATATTTATTTTATGAACAAAACTTTTATGATTTTGATATTACAATCATTATACTATTAAAGTTATACTATCCAGCGTCATTTTTTATCTAAACAATTTTTAGTTTATACATTATATGGTGCTTATCTGAATCTACCTAGAAAACTAAACTAAATTATCATATTAAATGAGCTTAGTATAGAAGATACAGGAGAAATAGAGTTTAGTAGAGTATGAGGCATAGAAGAAGCCTTCATAAAGATTGTAACTATATGACTATTGACTATGTTAGTCATAATTATTAGACTGGACACCCACTGGAATTGTTAACCACCAGTTAACTCAGCCAACTGATCCTTCTAGTATCAATAGCAGTAAGCAGATATGAAAAGAGGAAAAAGCATAGTATGAAATATAGATAAGGTTTATAAGTTTTTCTTTAAGTTAAATTTAAAATTAATACAATTTATAAATTAGGTATATCTAGGTATCCAATTAATATATTTGATGTTTAATGGTTGCTTAAAAATTCGGGCCTGTGTATATAAACTAAAATAATGATTAATTCAAAATATTAAATTTAAGATCAAAAATAACAATAAACTGTTATTAAAAAATGTTAAAACCAATTATCCAGTAAGTATACCTATTGACATGGACTAATTTAAAGGATTAAAATTTTGATAAAGTACTATCCATAACTTTTATTATAAAGATGAATTCTTACTATTCTAAATGAAACTAAACTTGGATTTTGCATTATTGCAAAAGCTCTGCTTAGTAGATACGTACAAACTAAAAACTACGATATTTTGCCTGATCATTAACAATGACCAAACCTGAAAATTTAAATCAATTTTTTTCTATACATTTTCATATAATATTTTGTTCGTTTGTAATGCACAATAATGTGGTAATATCACATTGACTGATTTTTGTATCTGGTCTGCTAAGTGCTACAGCAAACAATATTGATAATTAACGTTTATATGGCATATACCACTACACTGCCGAAATGTTTACGTACAATTTTCCTAAACTAATGTGTTTATCCATGAAACGAGCAATCGTCGATAATTTTTATGTAAACGAGTTTTGTTAAATATTAAAACTTTAAAATACTCGTAACTCGCTTAAAAATTAAAAGCCTATGAGATGCCCAAGATAATATTATTATTAGAGTCTTAGCAAGAGCGATTAAGTTTACGTCGTAATCGATTATTTATATTATAAATAAATATTTATTTTATATACATTTTTTTTAAATTTTCGCTTCGATATGCAATTAATTTTGAATTTTGCCAACATATGGATTAACATTTAAATATGCAGAAATATGCAAAAAAAATGTCACCATTCATTTTAAATTATGATGATTTGTGGAGATAACTAATAAAAATATTAATTATTGAAAGGAAAAAAATATGCAATTGCATAGGAATCCGCACTCTGATACATGATATTGTATTATGATACATGATCATAATTTTATTATTATCATAGATCTGTTATCAAAACTTATCATAAGATACTGGTAAAATTCACTGGTGGATCTTTCAGTGATAACACGTCTTGTCCAAAAAGAAATAAAGATTTATGATAAAAAAAAATTTAAGTATAATAATTATTTAATAATATATAACATCATTTTATTGTTCGTGGAAAAAAAGTTCTCTAACCTTAAGCATAAATTTTATTTTTGACTCCTCATACGTCATAATTTTACTACATCCATTCGAAAAACGTATCAGATAAAATTATTCTTCAAGTGTGCAAATACCAGTTTTTTGCGAAGTTTAAAACCATACATATAAAGATAACATTTAATCGAAGTATTTAAAAAAGTGTTAACAACATTTATTTAGTGGTTTTTAAAAATTTCTAATAGTCATGACATTTTGTTCCAGAAGAATTTTTCAACGAGTAAAATATCTATTTTATTATTCACTTTTTTTTTTATTTTAGTATGCCATTTTCCATAGATTATAGATATTGTTATAAACACTGACTGATTTTAATTAAATAATTATGTTTTTAAAATATAAACCTAAATGTAATTTTTTTTTTATAGTTCCAAATTAATCAAATTTCAAAATTCAACTTTAGTAATGTGTCAGGAGGACCAAATAAACATGAATTTCCAAAACGTAATAAAACAATATTTGGAAAGGATAGTCCAATTACGTGGAAAACTGTAGGAATTACTGGTATTTTAGGAGCGGGTATGGTCACATACTTGTTATATCTTAAAGAAGAACAAGAAGAGAGTAAGTGTTGATAATTTTTAAGTTAGATACCTAATTAAATAACTTCTGTTTTGATTATAATTACCTATGTATTATTTTTAATCAATATTTTATTTCAAAATTTTGAAAACCTTACATAAATATTAATGTACAGTAAACATTACATTAATTTAAATATTCTTGGTTGTAGTTATGTTATATTTTTATATAACTAAATATTTTATATTTCTTTTTTCTCATAGTCTTTTTGATGTAAGAGGTAGTTACATGCATTTATTATATTATTTTTGTAATTATTTACTATTGAGCTACCTACCTGTATCTCTATTAAATAAATTAAAAATATATACATTAAATTATTTAATGATAAAGTTAACATCTTATCATTATTTAATATTATATTAGCTATTTATGACTAAAATAAATTTAAAAAAAAAAAAAAATGTTTTATTTTCAGAACAAAGACGAGAAAGAAAACGTCAGCTAGGAAAAGCACAAATTGGAGGTCCATTTGAATTACTTGATGGATCCAACAATATTGTAAAAAGTGAACAATTTTTGGGGAAATGGATGCTCATCTATTTTGGGTTCAGTCATTGTCCAGATATATGTCCTGATGAATTAGAAAAAATGGCGTTAGTTGTAGATAATCTCGGTAACTATATAATAAAATTAAATATAGTTTGATGATAACTTTGTCATGTGGTAATAATCATATCATATCATTGCAATTTTTTTAGAAAAAGAAGACATGAACACAGGCATTCAAGGTATTTTCATAACTGTAGATCCAGACAGAGATACTCCTCAAATAGTAGATAAATACATAAAGGAATTTTCTCCAAAATTCATTGGTTTAAGTGGTACATCAGATCAAATTCAGCAAGTGTGTAAAAGATATAGAGTTTATTATAGCCCTGGAAAGAAAGATGTTGATAATGATTATATTGTGAGTTTGTGACCAAATTATAAATAATTATTATACTTTTAGAATTAGTTGCTTATTTATATTTTTATTTATAATTTCAGGTGGATCATACAATCATTATGTACTTGGTCAATCCAGAAGGTGAATTTATAGATTATTTCGGACAAAATAAAACTGCCCCTGAAATAGTTGAACACATTTTATTACACATGTTTAAATTCAAACAAGAAAAAGGTTCATTATTGAGCAGCACTTTAGAAAAGATAAACTCATTTAGTGGAAAAAAAATTGCTACATCTTAAACGTATATGCAAATGCAATCAAATTTTTTTTACATTTAGTCTATCTTCAGTTGCTGTTAATTGTTACAATAATTTTTAATAAATACATAAATTTAAAAAAAGTATTGGCTTTAATATTTTATTTTTTCAGTCCTACAATCACTTCATTTTCATGACATATCCTATACGGTTTTACCCATGGAAGTCCAGACCCAAAGAGTCTAGAATCGACAATGTTGAGTCCTACAAACTATAAGCCATAGACATAGAAAATATATACCATAAACTTTTCTATTTCTTACTAATTAAACTAGTATATTTTGAACGGATTAAAAAAAAATTCGTTTTTCCTCCAGGACTGCCTGGAACAAAAACTCCAAATGTTTACATCTAACTAAGCCACGCCCCAAAGGTCATTGATTATTTTTCCATTTTGATTTTAATATTTTATTACGAAAAGTGGTACCTATAGTATTCTAGTCTTGTTATTGTATTGTTAAAACACTAATCGAATAAACATTTAAGTTTTGGTGTTCGAGTTAACCATAACAACTTAAACCTATACATTAATTTCACCGTTTTTTATAATATAAAAAAAAAAGAATAAAGTTGGTCTAAGTACAGTTATCGTAGTGTTCGTACAATCCTATAATTAATTGGAGTTTTGATTTAATTTTTGTAAAAATAATCTTCTTAAGGTAAAGTATTGACAATTATTACAATATACCAATATTATCATTATGTACAATGACTTGCCCTTATAGTTATTAACGACATTTTGCGCTAAGCCGCCTCAATTGCCAGAGACCTCGTCTTTAGTTTTAGTGGACATTTTGGCGATACTTACAACTGTCCAACGCCGGTCGTTCAATTGTATATTCACAATCAAATTTTAGTTTTTATGAACTGCCAACGTCGCATGCGCTTTACCCGGCCATCGAATTTTCCATTGGCGTCGCGCGTAATTTGCGCCGATTAATTGAATATTTACGCAGCGAGTATATATTATATCTATTAACTGTGTTAATAATTATTATTTGGCAATGATTTACTGAAGTTGGGTAGGTAATTGGTATAATAGTGCTTGCAAACATGTGCAAGGTTTTCACTTTCTTTCATTGACAACATTCAAAAATAATTTAATAAATTTGATTAATTATTTAAGATTTACCTATTTCTTAGACCATAATATGAAATATTTAAACTTCAAAAACTTTGTTTCCATAATTGTCTAACAATATTAATTAGACTAAATTAATAACAATTGTCATTAAAACAATATTCTTTAAATAATATAATTAAATTAAATAGGTATATTATATATTATATACTGTATACACCAAATTTTAGATTTTGAAATGCTAAGTGCATACAAATTTGTATAATAGTCTGAAATCGCAGGGATGAAGGGGAAAAAGGATCAGGAATCAGAAACAAATGACAATGTATGTCGTGATTTCATGCGAAATGTGTGCAATAGAGGCAAATCTTGCAAATTTTTTCATCCTCCTGTCGAAGAGGATAAGCGCAAATATGTATTTTGCCATGACTTTCAAAATGGCAAGTGTAGTCGACACGACTGCCGGTTCATTCATTGTTCTCGTGAGGATGAGGAATATTATAATCGGACCGGACGCATGGCACCAGAAGTGTTGAGAACAATTGAAATAACTGGTGCGCCTCCTTCTGATGATATACCTATTTGTAAAGATTATTTAAAAGGCAATTGCCATCGTAGCCAAGCTCATTGTAAATTTCGTCATGTAGATCAACCACTTGATGTACCTGTTAGAGGTCCAAATGGTCCTTTCAATTCACCCCAGCCAGCGATGCCACCTAACTTCGGTAATGAGTTGTTCCGCAGACGCTTTGATTTTGATGAAGAGCCCGATCCCAAGCGTAGGCGCTACGAATTTGACAACAGAATGCCGCTAGGGCGCCCATTCCCCAATCGCGACATGGACTTTTCCGCGCCACCTGGGCCTGTGCATCAACAGCCGTATTGGCTGTTGCAAGATGAGGTGGAAATGTTGCGCAAGCGTGTGGCTGAGTTGAAAAAGCGCAATGAGGAATTGCAAGCGACTAATGAATTCTTGTTGGAGCAAAACGCACAGCTGCGCATAAATGAACAAGCGCCCCTACGCAGCACCCAGCAAATGGTGAGCGCTATACGCACCGTGACCACAGTCCCAGTCAGCTTGGCGGCGGTGGCTGCGGCCGGCACACCCGTGTCCATAGCTACCGTCTCCATGGCTCCAATTCAGATACCACCTGTTGTATCTGGATCTGGCCCGCCGCCCCTGCCGCAGCCAACTAACTCGCAGCCTTTGGTTTCTTATCCTATTGGCAGATCGACATCGGCCCAACACTATATCCAACCGTAGGTATGTTCCTACCATTAATTTTTTTTTATTCTCAAAAATCTCGATTTGCTTTTATTATGTTTACATGACATTATTAGCATGTTTAAACTTCCATTATTTTATGTTTAATATTAGTTTGTATTATGTCTTCTAGTCTGAACAATTGAATAATTCACCCTTTTGGTGCAAACTCGAGGGATTTTATGTGCGGCATTTATTTAGGATCTGTTTCATCTTGGCAGGGGCGTGGGCATGGCAGTCGATAACTGCCTAGATGAAATGGACTGACTTGTATTCAATATTATTTTTATCATTTCAATTAAAATGTTTGTGTTTGGATTGTTTCAGTTTATGAACAGAGAAAATGGAAACATTGCTAATAAGAATTTGACATTAACAAAACAAAGAATGTACAATCTGTGTTACAATAATAGAATGTAAGGAATACTTTTTTTACAATTTGAGTACCATAATATTTTTGATGTTGGAAAGATAAATTTCTTTTAATTGTAAAATGTATAAATTTAATAAAAATATAATTTATTTCATTCTAGTTTAATGTTTCATATTCTTAAGCCATTTGATTATAAACATCAACATTTGTGTTCTGATTAATAACACTATTTTAATTGCTAATAATTTGTATAAATTTGATATTTATAAAAATTTTAGTTAAGTAACACCATTTATTTCTTATCATAATATATTGTTTGTTTATATTACGGTGAAGGTCCTTGAAAATCAATCATTGAATACAATACATTGGTAATGTAAATAAAGTATTTAGTAGAAAACAAAAATTTATTTAACTAACTTGTATTTTTCACCTTTGTTGCCTCTTAATTTATATTTATTTTTCAAAAGAATTTTACTTATCATATAAGTAAGCAATTAACTATTTGATTACTATATTAATTGATAAGGTGTAGTATTATAAAAGTTTCCACATTTGAGTAATACAATATTAAATTAATTTATACAATTTTGAACGGATATATTCTAAAACTATCACTTTTAGATTGATAATTAGTTGTATATGTCATTATGTCAGTGTTTTTAATAATAATAATAAATATTATAATTGGCATAACAACTTTGTGAGTTGTGTACAATTTTAATTTTTAATTAAGCAGTCACTTGCTATTTTCAAATGTAAATCATTAATTTTGCTACTAATTCATTATGTTCATATTCAAAAATATATAATTTAAATTCAATTTATTTGTATTTCTTACTATTTATATTTAAATTCATTAAGTAAGTTATAAATGTAACTAGTCTTTTAATTTATGTTATAGTAAAATTTTATAGATTATATTTAAATCATTAGAATGTCTTCAGTGCATTAAAAAAAATATATATATATGTATGTAACATGTAAACATGGATATGTAATTAATGTTTAGCTTTATTATTTATGTATAATAAACTTAACACTATTTATTTCTTCAATTGATTTAGTGCAATTTTTAAAAAACTTTTTTCTATAACGAGTTGGAGATATTTAAAATGCTCTATATTATCCTATGTATTTCACAAAAAATAATAATCTAGTTTTCATGTATGTTACAAGTTACAATATTGTTTGAAATATACATGCCACTTGGCATATTAATTATTTAATATTCTTCAAATCTAAATAATGCACTAACTGATAAAAGCTTAATTCCCTATACAACAACAAGTTCTAAGAAGACGTCTGTTACTGATCCAAAGGAAATGCTGAGAATCAAATATTTTATACTCTTTCAACATGAATAAATATTTCAAACACAATTATTTAAAGGCATCTAGTGAGGTATGACTGTAATCAGAAGGGAATGCACAGTAAACCTTTGAGTCCAACCTAGTCATAATTTACGGGCAAAACAAATATAATAAAAAGATAAATTAATTTATTTTTAGGATTTTTTGTTTGTAAAACCTAACTTTCTTTATAAATCAAAACAATTAAAAGACAATCATGTGTCGTTGGTTTTGCAAAAAATAATTGTTAAGAGGTCTTTGTACATGTTTATTGTCACCATCTTACTCTTACATATATACAACAGGAAAAATTTGTGTTCAGTAGGATTCATTTTATGTTGTTAGCTTTAATAGTAAACTTATATTATCAAAACTGAAAGGTAAAAATATCTTTAAGATGGAAACAATATAATATACAGGTATGGTTTTAAATCTCATTGATACCAAGGTTTTCCAACATCATATATTAATATACCAGTTTAAAGCCATTTATTTTCTTAAGTCTGTCAACACTAAGATACTTTAAGGAAAGCACAAAAAGTTTGATAGTTACAACTAAAATAACAATATGTTTGTTATAACCTATTATAATATTCTATTTGATATTAATCATACATAACTATAATAAATGTATTATAAGAAATTGCATTAAAAAAAAAAAAAAAATCTTTACATTAAATAATTATTTATTATCTACTACCTAATTGTATCATACTTTTAACATAACATTATTTAATAGAGGATTTTTGGCATTACAAACTTACAAACACGTACAAAAAAGTACGGAATGAATGTTTTATGAAATTATCAGTATATCAGTCAACTATTAAATAAATATATATGAATATATTTACAAAAAAATAACCAATTTTATACAAATCACTATAGTATAATAACATCATAATTTTAAATGTTACTAACTACTTACAAAGTAAACAATATACAACAAAATTGAAAACAGAATTATATTAAGTCAACATTAAATGTTAAAAACCCTTAAATGAAACATAATAGTATGTATAAATTAATGATCAAGTTAAATTATTATTTTTCTTTATTCAATGCTTGAATGAAATCTTCTAGTTTTTCTTGAATTTGTTTGACTTTATCTAAAATA
Source organism: Rhopalosiphum maidis (assembly GCF_003676215.2). Lineage (NCBI taxonomy): Eukaryota > Metazoa > Arthropoda > Insecta > Hemiptera > Aphididae > Rhopalosiphum > Rhopalosiphum maidis. Next base: position 6,338,755 of record NC_040880.1, on the reverse strand, counting down.
AAAAATGCTCATAAAAATACATATTCTAGACTTTAAAATAGCTTAATAAACTCACTAAGTTCTTCAACTAGAGTTACTCGGCGACCTGTCAACAGTTTGCATTTGATCTCATTATTCTGGCTGTACTCATCCAAAACTTCTTTTAATTCTTTATGTAAACGTCTCACTAGTGTGAAAAAAAACTCATTTTAATTTTAGTTTTTTATGATAAGTAAATTAAAACTTAAAAATATACATTCTCTGTTGGTAATTTGTTGTCTCAAGACGTTGGCAGTTACTTTGATCATACGTGTTATTCTCCAAAACATTTCAATATCATAATATTCATTCTAAATAAATAATATTTTTTAGTATATAAATATTATGTTTTAAACATATATATGTCACAAATCTTGAGTGAAATCACTCTTTTCATAACTGGATATAATATACAAGGTAAATGAGAAATACTTTTGTGTAATGTGGTTATATTGTTAGGTTAAGTCTATAAGTAAATCAAAGTTAAATTTTTTGATTTTTTAATAGTATAATCTATCTAGAAAGAGACTGTATCCTAATTCCTGATTTCACTACACAACGGACTTACAGATGTCAGATGGTAAATTTGGTAAAGGCTATGGACAAGCATTACTTGACCACTGCTGACAAAAACTGGTTGCAACCAAGGGTACAATCTCATTCCAGATATAGTATGACTGTTTATTTATAAAAATTTTAGATATATATTTACGCTATTAAAAAATAAAGTTTAATCACTAAATGGATAAATACATTACATGTGGTATTGTATTCAATAACATTATTGAGGTTAATTTTCATTAATTAATTTGTTTTTATTTTTATTTTAAATAATTTTAGGTTTCAAATGAATACCTGTAAGCCATTTGATTCTTGATAGTGGTAAAATTGTTTTTTAATATTTTGTGCATTTTCTAGAGCTATTTTGAAATAATGACGCCTATATACTAAATACCACGTTTGCCATATATCATCAAGTTCATAAGGTGTTCCATTTTTTTGTTTCAAATTGTTACTTATGGTTATCTGTTCATCTTTACTTAATAAATTACTATGGTTCTAAACAGAATAATGTGGCATAAGTATGACAATTTAGTTACAAATATAATATAAAATTTAAAAAAATTTAATTACGGGATTTGAATGCAATAAATTTTCCAGTTCGTATTTAATATTATTTCTTTTAGTTTGCTCAGCTGTAGAACTTTGCCAGTAAAACCATTTCTCATAGTTAGAAGGGCCAACCATTTCTTTCAGTGAACTATCAGTTACCTATGTAAAATAAATCAAACGACATTGTTATAAACCATCAAAAATAATAAGAAATAAATTGTTTACTTTTAAATTATGTTCAAGGGTACTAGTAAGAAATTGGGCAGCTTGATCCCAGTTATGTTTATCTTTTATACATCTATCTTCCAAAGTGTTCAATTGAATAACTCGTAACATTTCTAATGCCTATAAAAAATATTTAAATTTTCTCATTCATCTTTTTAGCAATTTCTATTAATAATAATACTTTACCTTCTCTTCCCAAGAGTGCCTTGTTAATGCTTCATCAATAACAGCAGTTTTTAAATTCTCTAAAATTTCATCAGATGCTTGAAGTTTTTGGTTTTGGTTTTCTTCAAACATAGTTTTGAACATGTCTTTCAACACAACCCAACCTATATTAATTGATTTTCTGGGTAATTGCTCCTCTGCCCACTGCTTTAATTTAATATCAACCATTGTATTAAAGCTTGCTATATAATAACATAAAAAATAAAGTTTTAGATTTCATGGTTTTTTTATTATTATTATTATTATTATTATGATTATTACCGGTACTGTTGGTTTGATTCACCGAATAACCTGCAGGCAAATAGACATTTTCAATTATATAGTGAGATATGCCATTCCACAGTTCAGCATTAAGTTTCTCTTCCCAATCCTTAACAGACACAAGACTAAGATTTACCACTTCATTTAAGACTTCTCCCCGAGCTTTTTCAAATAATTCGTCTCTGTCAAGTTCTAAATACCTAAAGTAAAGTCAATGTTAACAATTCATACTTTTAGTTTTGGTTTCTGAGAAATTTATAATAGTTTGTCAAAAACCTTGGAAAATTATTTTTCCATTCTGTTTCCAAATTGTATCTAGTCGCTTTAAAAGAATCAGCTTGTTGTTCCACTGTTTCGCGAACCATTTTCCAAAAACAATCAGAAACAGCCATACTCAAGTTGCGCGTTGTCAATTGCGATGAAATACCAATAGAATCTCTGTAAGAAAACAACAAAAAACAGTAACAATGAATTCTTCAAAAGTATTATAAGTTTTACCTGAATAGCTTTGAACTCCTAAAAAACTTCTCTTCATATTCCTTTATACTCTCAATACTATCATTTTGACTGCCTTTGCCAGTTATAACGGCAAAGTATCCTAATGCTTTCATAGGAAATAGACTACCACTAAGAATTTTATTAACCTTAAAAATAATATGTAAATTAATTAAGAACACTGAAAATTAGTTATAATTCAGATAAAAAAAGATTCTATTCACATACACGATCTGCATTGGCCATGTTTTTTTCAGCTAAATCAACTTTAGTTAAAACTAAAATAGTACGCCGACCATGTGGATCAATTTGGGATACCAAATCTGTGACATTACTTCTCTCTGCATCTACAGATCCGTCTTGAATACAGAGAATGATTGCATTTGGATTAGACATATATGCTGTAGACATCTGACGAATACATTCTCGCGTGTCAGGTGCCATGCCTTGGGTTACACTCTAATAAATAAATTTTAAATTAATAATTGATCGTTTTATAGAGACAATTCTAACTAACACTAATGATGCCCGGTAGATCGACAAGCACCATTCGTTGAAGACCAGGACCACGGACCGTCATAGAAATAACTTCATTACTCACAGAATTTCCACGGCTTACAGTGTTCTTCATTCTTACTTCTACCTTTTTTTAAAGTTTAGGATTACATTGGTCAAAAATTAATAATTGGTATTAAATAATAAATTATACAAAAACTTCTTACTTCTTTTCTTAGTTCAGCTAACTCAGATTCTTTAGTTAAATCAAATTCTCTAGCACTATCTTTAAATTGTGCTACATGATATGGACCTTCGCTTAAAGTTACTTTAACAGGTGCTCTGGTCATCATTTCTCCAGCACCCCTAAAAAAATATAATAAAATAGCAATGTATCATTTTTGTATTAAAATAATTTTATATATGTTAAATATTACCTAGGAAAAATTCTTGCTTGTGCTATCATTTCTAATACCGAAGTTTTTCCAGAACTTTGATCACCGATTACAATAACTCTAGGCAAATGGTCTTGAGTTTGGTAATTTGAATCATAATCATTCAATTCATCAAGTAGTTCAGAGTACATATCTATTAATGATTTCTAAACAATAAAAATAGTATTCATTAGAAAATATATATAGACAAGATTCAAAACTAATCAGAACTGTTTTTGATAATTACTTTAACTTTCCTCATGTTCATTTTATGATTTTTTGCAAGTAAAAGTATTTTTCGCAATTCTTTATTTTCCTTTTCCAGTTTTTCCAATTCTTTTTGGTACCTCAACTGTATTTCTATAAGTTCTTGTTGAGATATTTCTAATATATAAAATATAATTAATTAGAACAAACAATATAATGTGTAATTTAGATAATTCATATGTACTTTCAACAACATATACTAACCCAATTTCTGTTTATAATCTTTAGAGTTTGGTGTTGCAGCTTTAGTCACAATGGGAGATATATCTTCAACAATTTTAGCTATACAAATATTAAATAAAGATATGGTACATTTAAAAATGTTATTATTTTTGTTTTTTAAAAAAAAAATCTATACCAAATGTAATCTAAGATTAAATTTTTATGGACACAATTAAATAATTACAAATTATTTAGATTAAAAAATATATATATATATATAATATTAGGTGCAGTAAATTAGGTAAGTATTAAAAAGAAATTGTTTAAAAATAAAATAATATTCAAAAAAAATCTAATTTATGAAATAAATAGAAAATACAACTGAAAATGGAAGAACTTAAATAAGTTACAAAATAAAATTATAATATGTCAAATTGAAGTTAACTAAAATGAACATGTTGCATTTGCTCAAATTAAATTACAAGTAACTTAACTTCATACTGGTAAATTTATTAATTAATTAGTAGTTACTTGATTTTAAATTTGATCAAGTGCATACTTGTGTATAAAAAATTATTAAAAATAAATAAATAAAGCAAGGGGAATAAAGTACAATTTTTTTTCACAACACTAACAAACTATTAAACATATTGAAAATTAAGATGGTTATTTGTTTTTCTCTGGTAGATAAAAACTCACATTGGTCATTTGATTCAGTAATTTCTGCAGCCTTAAATGCTTGGTCAATATGAGAATCAAACCAGACCTTTAATTTTTCCAATTTTTCATTAGATTTTGAGGAGTCTATAACATACAATATGAACTGTTTGTACAGTCTTAACACTAAATTATCTCAGATTTTAACAAATTTAAGTTCTTCCACAAAACATTATCAGTTTTAAAGTCTTACCAAAATCAATATTTTGCACAGTATCCATAATTGATTTCAATGACGTTTGAATAGTATTGGCTACATCATTGTTGGGAAAAATATCTTCCAACCAACTAAGATCAGGTAATGAATCTTTCCATTCTTGGTATTTCTATAATATTACATACAATTTACAAATTATAATAATAACTCATCATTTTTTTTCTTTTGATGTAACAACTGTAAGGTTGGTTTGACTGTTATATACTAGAAAAGGTTTTAATTGTGCATGATTTCTAGTTGCCTTCTGTACAAGGAGGTGGCAATACCTCACTCTCTAGACAGTCATTTGCCCAAGGAGAAAGGCCTACCCATGACTGAGGTATAAACCTGCGACAGTATGCGCAAGCCACATCCCCATTAATTAATTAACAACGATCATAATTAGTGATTATAAATTTAGTTATGTATTTAATACCTTTGAAACAGATACACCACCACCAACAGCACTGCCTATCACTAAATATCGTAATTTTAAAACTGAATTTAAAACACGCATTATTGCAAAATGCCTTGACAACTGTGGATTATTTATTTTAAATAATGGATTTCTGTCCATTCTACGCAGCATAATATTGCTCATACTTCTTTGTTGAATATGAGAGTATGTATTACACCTTTTTATGAGCTTTCGGTTCTTTAAAATGCTCACTAGAACAGGTCGTCGACAAGCCAATATCTCCATTATTAAATTAATCTGAAAATATAATAAAAATTTCAGATTTTAGTTATTTAACACATCAGTTTAAATAATTGAATAATTTCTAGCTTTACATTTGAATTTATTTTTAAATGTTTAAGAAAATATAGACTTTTTTTTAAATAATACAACAAAATATATGTTAACAATGTTTAATTTTCAAACGTTTAGATTAAATACTACCTACTAGATAGACAATTCAAAATAGGTTTAAATAAGGTTATCAGCTATTTTTTTAAATTATAAAATATCATAAAGGGCGACAAACAATATTTAGTTACCTCTTAAGTTGTTTTAATTGTATAAAATAGAATCAATGAAAAACTATTTTCTTAGTTAATATTGAATAAAAAAAATCTTATTACTTATTTCTTAATTTCTTAATTTCAACTGGCTAGTGGCTAGCAATAATATAATTATTTTAGACTTCGATTAAAATATGTTAGTGAAGATAACTCATAGAGTAACTCTATGAGATAACTCCTGCAAATTTAACTTCTATACCACTGATAAGAGATTGGTTAGTACCAGTCATAATAAGTTGCATTTCCTACGTTTATTAGAGGCAATTTAGTAACTAAAATGAACACGATAATAATCATTACCTATATCATATGTATTATGAATACATATACATTATTCAAATAATATGAATATACAGAATCTGGCAAAAAAACCTCTTGTGTTTAGAGATAGCGCTGTGTGAATTGTGGCGGTGGTACAACACTGGAAAAGGTATCGATGGATAGTGTTATACGTACCATTTTTAGTATATGTAATGGCAGGGAACAAAAATAATTAAACAAAAAAATTAATTTAAATTTTTTAACTTGATCACCCTATGATTACATTCTTTGGGAATATGTAAATGCACAGCGTACGATCATCGCCCCGCATCACCAGGCATTGGCAGCCATTACATGCACCAAAAATAACACGAAGAGTTATGGAAAACTATCAGGAAAAGTTTCGTGAATGTATTAACAATAGAAGACACCATTTAACATATCACAACGCTATGAACATTTTAAACTTATACTTATACTATTACTTTAGTAATTTTAAAAATATTTAAATACTTTAAAGTTAAGTACTTTTCATAGGCGTTTCCAGACCTTTGACGCAGAGGGTCCAATCTGGTGCGTACGCAGGGGGCCAAAAAGGCTTTAGCCTCTTTTTTGAACAATTTTTCTTAATTCATTGTGCCATCTGAAATTGCGGGGGGTGCAGGTGCATACCCTACCCCCCCCCCTTGGACACGCCTATGGTACTTTTAAAAATGCATCAAATCATTATTAATAGACAACTTTAATTTAAGTGAATTTTTTTTTTTTAGAAATGTCAACGTTATATTACTTTTATTACTCTAACTTACATGTAACATAGACAAAATGTATTCATGAAAAAATCTTTTTTTTCTATATTTGAATAATCGGTGTAAAATTACCAATAATATTTTTGTGGATTTACATTTTATCTAAATATTATATCGAAAATATCCATTTTACAGCTTTGTCAAAGTTGTAGAAGATTGTTAGAAAGGCACCATAGTGGTTTATAAAATATTTTATTGAAAAAGTTGTAAAAACAATATCTTTGTTCAAAAATGTCGTTAAATCAACAATAATTAAATATAGAAACGAAATAAAAATATATTAACCATTTCATCATTATTTTGGTTAACACGATAACGAGTTTACCCGTGGTCTTTGAGGATGACTGGACGGTCTGAAAGAAAGTACAACAGGCACACATTATAAGAATTTCTTATAGAATTTAATTTAAAATTTTAAAAATAGCGGTATAAATATGAAAAGTTTCTGGTGAGTCGTGAGATAATACCTATATAATAATCAAATGTATTCCATTATAATTGTGCGAATGTGCAATATTATACAAAGCATGCAGTTTGGAACTATCACTTTAATTGTTTTGTTAATGTAGAACAAATATTATATAGTTGCTTATTTAAAATTAATAAATTAATATGAACACTTCAAAGTTTAAAGTCATAGAGATGTTATTTCAAAAGCTGATTTTAATTTTTACACGACTTTGTCAAAGTTATAAGAATCTACTGTATTCCTACGGCCACGTAACAGAAATAAGATAGAACTATAGAAGGGACCCTCTATACTAAAAATAAGATTAATTCTGTAGATTGTGCTTCTATAGTAAATGTATATTACCTGAAAATAATTCAATCACAATATTGCTTAAAGGATAAACATGGAGTGCATTTGGATGAACAAGTTCTGGACAAGAATAATTTCACCTTGGAAAATGGAAATAAACAAAAATATTTTTGTATCAACTACAGATATAAAACAAGTAACAGATTGCCAATCAATCCAAATTCAACAGAAATTGAAAACGTGATACATGTAAAGAATCTAATATTCTAATGAAGAAGTTCTGGCCGTTCTGAGCCAGGAAAATTTCACCCTGGAATAGAATAAAAATACTTCGTTACTAAACGCAGATATTCAATACGTCACAGAAATTAATCTAAGTATACAAATAAACTTGAAAAAGTTATGGGTGAAGCTATTCTGGAAATAGGTAATTCTACACCGGAACCAAATTTATATAGGCTAATCCAATTACATTTGTGACTTAGTGAATGATTCTATCAAATGATGATATGGATAGCAATTGTGAGCCACAACACTTGGAACTGTTAGCGCGAATAATAACGAATGATGCAATAGTGATTATCTATTCACACAATCAAAACATTCCCACTATCACATCTACTTATAATATTTGATGTTACAGATGTTTGTATGTTTCTTAAAAACTTATATATTATTAATAAAAAATCTAAAACATATGTGTTTTTTACCCCGAATAGTATATCTTAATTTTAGGCTATATCGAAAAAAAATTGTGGTATGTGATCATATTTGTACTTTAAATAATTGGGTACTAATTTCTACTTTACTATATCAAAAGGTGACTTCCACTATTTTTTTTTTTTATGTATATGAATTTATCATGTCATATGATGTCGTTTCGTATTTGTACACTTGTAATTGTATGTCATGTTTTTATGTAGACGATAGTTAAACATTTTTGATATTATGTAAGTTCACTAATTATTTACCTTGAATCAGTTGAATCTTAAATTATCTCTAAAAAATAATTATGTTTATTAAAACTTTTCGTTAAAAGGTTTATATCAACTTAGGTGTAATGCTGCAGTTATGGCTTATGATGCGGGATCTAATCGATTATCATTATTTAATAAGCACGAAACCAAAAAATAAATCTAAAATTTCCTACGTTGGACCAGACGAGAACTATGGGAACGTCTATAATAGTTTAACACACTTAACAACAGAAGAAAAAGAAAAATTAAAAAATTATTTTTTAAAAAAGCTACAACTTGATAAAAATGAAATTCAAAATTTAGAAAAAAGACCAATAAGATAAAACCAATGTAATGAATGGCATTTGGAAGGAAAGAAAGAAAAGATTTGTTTTAATTTTTTTTATTATATAAAACAATATTTGTATTTGTTATTGCATAAATGTGTATTTCTTTAAACTTATTATAGGTTAACAGCGTCTGTATTCGGTAAAATATGTAAATTGCGTGAATCCACTTCACGTGACAAAGTCGCCAAGGAGTTATTGTTTGGTACTTTTACCGGTAATGTTGCCACCAGGTATGGAATCCAGCACGAAGACATGTCCAAAGAATAACTACAAAAAGTTATAGGGAAAAATATAAAAATGTAGGCCTAATAGTAGATCATGGTCTATCATTTTTAGCAGCATCTCCTGATGGTCTTGTAGACAATAATGCTTTAATTGAAATAGTGTTTAGCATCAGCGAAAAGTATGAGTTCAGAAGATGGAAACACGACGAAAAAAATAAAATCTTGTGAAATAAAAGATGAACAGTTGCATCTAAAACGTAATCACAACTACTATTATCAAGTATAAGGGCAATTGCACATTTCAAATAAATTACACTGCTATTTTTGTATTTGGACGCCTAAAGGTTTGTGGATACCTATATTGTATGTGTACTCATTACGGTTTATAATTTATTATGTATATTTATATAGATTTGGTGTTTGAAAAAATAAAACGTGACGACAGTTTAAAGTTTTTGGGAAAATAAAATGAAAATGAAACTAAAAATATTTTATTTAGAAAATATGTTGCTAATACTTGCTGAAGGAATCAGCTAATTATTATTATAATACTCTGTTCTTTTTTTTAAATAATATTATTGTTATTGTTTGTTATGATTTGTGGTTAAAAATAAACAGAAAAATAATATAGTTACTATTTTTATTTTATGTAAATTAATTGTTCATTTATTTATCATATTCTATGATGCGGGTACGACGCGACTATATTATGAATGAATATTTATAGTAGTTACATAGAAAAATAATAATATTATTTTTTCAGACGAATTCTCATACAGCATTGTTTATTTTGATTATTATCATAAATCTAGGAATTCAAATTTCGTCGCGAAAAATGCGATAATGGATCACACACACACTAATGTTCATTTACTTCTCAAACATTGACTTAGCCAAAATGTACATGTAATATGAAATGCCTAAACACTAATCCTTAAAATATGGTATGCTTCAGCTCCCTTAATAAAATTAACACTTAAACTATACATATAGGCAATAGAATATGCAGTATTGCGGTTACCTTCCTTATCATAATTAATAAATTACTAATCTACGAGAGTTATCTTCATAGACCAGTATACGATAATAGTCAATATAGAAATTAAAATTAAAATAACAATATTACTTTAAATATCTGTTTGATGAAAATTCTTTATCCTTAAAACACATTACTGGTTTACATTAACAAATAGGTTTACGTACAAAAAAATGTTTAGAAAAATAGAAAACTCATACATTACCAAAAAAAAAACAATTTATAATAACACTGAATAGTCCACTGTACCATATGCCGGAGACAATCCTACTTAAAAACGAAATATTCTAAACTTCAAGCACACATTAAGGTGTAATGCTGAAACATTATATAGGCATATAAAAAAATGGTCAATTTTTCTATTTCTTAATCTTTTTTAAAACAATATAAGTTTCGATAATCTAAGATTTTGCTACGAAATTCATCGAAAACCCGTTTAAAAAATAACTATGTTTCATGCATTATCTGATTGAAGGAATACATTTTGACTTTCAAAACTTAACATACGCGTTTAGACGCAGTAAAAAACATTATATAAAAGAACGCTTCTTCGTGGTATCCAAATGAATCTACAACATGCGACATATGTTTGTAATGTATGTTTGTATGTCATCATCCCTTAATATTCTTCAATAATTCATAATTTCCGAGAGTAAACAAATATAATATATCATGGTGATAAACAAAAACTATAAACTCTTCAACCCCATAGGTACGATACTATGTATATTATACGAATTATGAATAATACCTATATATATTGTACTATTTATACTAATGCGTGAATTTTTTGGCTTAAAGAAATAATAACATTAAAAAAATAATAAGATTGTGAGATTTTCTATTTTGTTTTTAGTTTATTATTTAGTGACATTATTTTTTAATACTTGAATTAAATTGTATTTCCGTTATAAAAACTATACCTAAGCATATAATGCTGACTGCTAATATTGATAATTATAATATACTAATTTATTAATATGTACATAGTGTTGAAGTACATAATATTATTAATTTCGGTCGCACAGTTTATTATTACAAAGAAATAAAGAATACGTCGAATAACATATTTTGTTCTGAATGTATATTGTTATATTGTAAAATATATTAACATATATCATAAACTATATAGGTAATCATTAATCAAATAAAATAATATTACACCCGACGACGTCTATTGCCCTGTAGTAATGGCTAATGCTATCGAATTCAGCAAAATCACTTTACAAATGGTGAGCCCCAAAAAGTATGCCGAGATTTCTTCGATTCGATAACAAAACAATATGGATCAGTTCCCAATATTGCACATGATGTCTGGCGCAGATGCGTTGAAGGTCCGATTACTGTCTTCGTTATCGACGCGGATAGTATCTGCCGCGCTCGACCAAACGGAACGCCGCGAAGGGTGACTTCACCCGTCTACCGGGGAAACCATTTCGATGCCGAACATTCACATAACGTTTGTTGAAATCGAAGCAATCGAATTAGAGAGCATTTCTATGAAAGTTTTGGCCGAGGTTGAAAATGGAACAAAACCGGCCTATGTGCACGTTTATTCGGATCCAATAACTAACACCAGCCATGGAACCACGACTAAACGTGGACGCCATTCGTGGTGGAAACGTACAAAAAAATTCGTCCGTCGAATGTTTTGTTGTGTGTAATATAGCCTATAGTTTAAAATATAAAACAGTGTAATTATTTTAACTTGTACGCATGTTATAATAAGTTAAGTACATTGTACATGTATATATTATATGTATGAATTTAGAAAAGCTTTTTATGGCTTAACGAATTAGGTTAGGTAAAAATATTTTTTATATTGTGTAATTTAAAAATTTTAAAAATCAATTTGACAACAAAAATATCATAATATTTTTAAAGTTGGAAATAAATATTGAAAAAAAAAATAAAAAGAGCCAACGGCACGTAGTGTTCCCAAGCGGTCACCCATCCAAGTACTAACTACGCCCGACGTTGCTTAACTTCAGTGATCGGACGAGAACTGGTGTATTCAACGTGGTATGGTCGTTGGCGATGATATAGAAGAAAATAATAGTAATTAAATATCATAATCAAATGTTTAAACTTTTGAGTAATGACATAAAACGATAATTGAATTCAGTTAATTTTTAATATTTTTAAAAAAACTAAAAAAAAAGCCAACACGACACTAGACATGGATGTATAAATTGAGTTTTGATTTTATAATAAAACATATCTATTAGTTAGTAGTTAAAATGTTACACGTCGTTTTTTTATCGGAGAGGGCAGATCAAGTTTTGAAAAGTACAATTTAAGATTTTTGTAGCGATTTCCATAGACACTTTAAAAATTAAAATAATTTTCAAATTTTCTTGGTATTTCTGGGTGGGGGTGGGCTGCATTCCCCCCCGGCTACACCACTGTTACACGTTGCATACTTAAATAGTAGAATACGAATTTCAATTGAATTAAAACATTTAAAACTTAGTAGCTGAATATTCCGCAATCCGTATCCTACATCATGTCTATAATATGTAACCGTGTTCGTGTAGGTACAATATTGATCGACACATTGATTAAATTATTTAATCGTAATATTCATAGACATATAATAAATTCTATTATATACGAAGATGCATCGTTTATTAGTTAATTTTGTTTTATTAAAATATGTTTAGAAACCTGGGATTTAGAATATGCTCGTAGAGTGAGAATAAGGCCTGCGCTAGAAGTAATGGGTAATGGCATTTTGGACGAAACTGACGAAAACATGTTTTGGAGCACCTAACTCCCTTTCCCATCTAATTTGAGTAGTAATAAAATTTAGTTTTTTAAGGATATTAACTTACAAAATTACCACATTGCGTAAAAAAATAAAATAAAAATAATAGTTATTTTAAATTGGATACTTTAATACTAAGTAATAACTATAATTAATATTAAAACTAGTTTATTATTCAAATATGAGATGTATCTTCAATTAAAATTACATTAGATAATAAATATTTAAAATTGTGTAGAGATTATTAATACGTATTAAAAGATAAATTAAATAAAAATAATTTTCAACTAGGCGCCCAGGTTGCCCATAGCTTTAGCCAGCCCTGACCGAATATTATTAGTATTAGAGCTAAATTATTGAAACTTATGTAATAATATATTGATATTGTATAATATCGATATTAATTATTTAAATATATGGAATATGGATACAATAAAATATTATAATATCAAGTATATTTTAAATTGATTTTACTCAGGGAAAATAAGTTTGTGAAAACATAAAAACCATATTATATGCATACTTGGTATTTAAAATATTTCAATATTATTTACCATGATAATATAAGAATGCAATTAAATAACGTATATTAGTTATAAATTATAATACTTATTAGATAGTTAATGAATGCTTATGTATGTATATTAAATTAGTATAAAGATACATCTACAGATTTAACATATCACTAACAGTAACTTACTAGACATCTAGTATACAGCCAGGGCTGATCAATTCCGGACCCTTTTACTTATATATACTTATTTTATACCTAACCCAACCGGGCTCCCCCAAGAGGTCCGGGCCCCAGGGCTCAGGCTCTTTTTGCCCTACCCTCTCGTCGGCCCTGTATACAGCACAACAGTGCCCAACTTTTTATATAATCTTACGTTGTATATCTAAAATTTGTGTTTTAGATAGCAATTGAGCGTTAGTCTAAGATACTTTACCGGAGAGGGTGATGGGATTTGGATGGACCAGGTCAAGTTGTTGTTTTAGTATATGTGTATAAGAATACAAAATGTAAAGAAATAGTTAATCAAAAATTAAATTTGCATCTCTAAAAATAAGTCTTGTTATTTTATATATTTATTTTTCACTTTAAATGCATTTAATTTTTAAATATATTAAAACTTAGTTAAATTATATCATAAATGCATGTTTTGTAAATGATCCTTGTTTATTTGCTGTATCTGCATGAGTCTCATAAACCATTTTTTCATTCTGGGCACCCAAAACTTCTTTTATTTTCCTTCTAAAATTTAAATTAAATAATATTAAAAACAATTTTTTGATAATATTAATTAGCCACAATATCAATATTTGTTTTTTTTTGTTTATCTACCTCACAATATAAAACATAGATATTACATATTTTCTTGATTACGACTCTCTGGTTCAGTTTAGGACAAAAGAACCTATTATACATTTTTTAAAGAAGAATATAACTGGATAGATTTCTATTATTTATATATTTTTTTAAATATAAGCATGTTTTAATTTAAAATAATTTTGGTTATTTTTAAACATTAATAACTTATGAAAAAATATTAATATTAAAAATCTATCTGGATAATGCACAGGAAATATTCTTCTTTAAAAAATATATAATATGTTTAACCTCTGCACTAAACTGAACCAGAGTCGTAATTGTGAAAATACTTAATATCTTTGTTCCTATATTTTGTGGGAAATATACAGAAAAAAAAAATTTGTTGAACAATTATCACTTTCAATGCAGCTGACGTGTATACGTTTCATTAGGCTATTCTATTAAGCCAGTGATACGTTTACACGTCAGTTTCATTTACGTTTATATCCACCATAATTTAATTGATTTTATTTTAATAAACTCTGATATGTAAACCGGCTGTAGACAATAAATTCTAAATTTATATCTATAATTAGGTGGGTGGGTTTTCGTTATTTTTAGATTCCCATTATCGAATCATCGCGTCCGGTATGAAAAAAGCGGCATCTTGGTATAACCCACGAAATCACGAATGGCGTTGAAAGTGTTAAACAATTAATTTATACAATAGGAACGTATACTCTATTCTTTATTTTTTATTACATACCCAATAGCCATAATATTGTTTCCATTATCTTTTGATGCATTGTTTGTCCATACTGCTATTTTAGTTCCTTTGCTTCGTACGTTGACTATAGCTCCATTAATTTCAGAACTCTGGTCATATATTTCACCGATTATACTTAATATCTAAAAGTAATAATATTAATAAATTTAAATTAAATGGAAAAATTTTTTTTTCCTTACTATATTTTTCCAGTATTCATCAACAAGTTGGCTATTTTTTGCTGGTGGTAAATGCAATAACCAACGTCCTCCAGCACTATTTTTTCCATCTTCCCACATAGGTTTTATTCCATTTTTAAAATAGTTGTAATCACATTGGTAAGAAAGTTGACTTGGACGTTTAATGTGATTAAACAAGCTAAAATATTTAAGATTGGTATTTTGTATTATTTGTTTTTTTTTTTTTTTAAAGAATTTACATAATAAAAAAAACTCTACTTGGTTAGAATCAAAACAAAATTATGACATTTTTTAATTTATGTATAGTTTCATGTGAGGACAAAATATACCTCTTTTTAACATAATAATTATGATAGACAATAAAAAATGTATTTATTATTTTCTAAAATGTTGTATTTATTTGTCAGTCAAGATTAATCAATATAAAATAATAATATAAAGTTCCAATTTAAAATGACTGAATGGGATGAATGTTAAAGAGTTTAGGCAGGCTCTAGAATAAAGAAAACTTACCACCAAAAATCTTCAACAGTATCAAAACTAGCAACTTCATGTATATTTTCTTCCCAAACTTTACTTTTATTTTCAAAGAACCAAAGTGTCCATTTATTCTCTAATGGATGTTTAACAACTAATTCTGCAACAGCCGGTTCAGCTTCAATTGGTTGTTCATTTTCAACTTTTGGTAATTCATCAGACTGTTGAGCTGGTTCTCCCTAAATGAATATAACATATTATTACTTTTATTATTTATAAAAATAACATTTACAATCTGTAGATTAAAAAAAAATTACAATAAGTAAATGGGTTAACAAAGCAAGAAATGATATATAAACCTGAAAAAAATTAGTAGGGTTCTATCCAGTGATAGAACTCTTTTTGCAAGATTCAGCTAGAAGATAAACATGATAATACTTGAAACTAAAAGATCATGACACTGACTTCTTGCAACGGCGAAGAGGGTTGTTAGGAATTAAGAATAATAATTGAATAATTAAATTTTGGTAAGTAATGGGTACCCCTAGAGATTTATTAATTTTAGAATTTACTAGATTATATTAAGAATACTTAAAATTTGTAATAATGCTGTTATAAGCGTGTGCATAAATTTTCACTTGTTCATTTTTCTAATTCTACTATTTGAAATAGATAAAAAAAAATTATTTCTTAAATTAACTATCTTATTACTGTAAGGGAATTTCATTTTATAAATAATTTTACTTCTAAATATAACATTACGTTTAAATTAAAACCACTGGTAACTTTTAACATAACGCATAATCTGTCCAGTGAAAAAAAACACCAAGACATGAAAAATTCAACTCGTCAGCATATCCTCATGTGACAGTCTACAATGATGGAAAGACATCAAGTGAAAATGCAAAAATTTGGAGAGTTCTTTTGCTTAACACACGAATATAATTTTATTATATAAGTG
This sequence comes from Rhopalosiphum maidis, assembly GCF_003676215.2. Classification (NCBI taxonomy): domain Eukaryota; kingdom Metazoa; phylum Arthropoda; class Insecta; order Hemiptera; family Aphididae; genus Rhopalosiphum; species Rhopalosiphum maidis. The sequence goes on along the minus strand of NC_040880.1, from coordinate 6,322,248 downwards.
GCACTACTACATAAAAAATGTCCGAAGGGAGCAAGTCCACAATTTTTAATTATATTAATCATACGTGTAGTTTTTGGTTAATTGCACTATATAATACAAAATAATACTCAATTCTAAAACTGTGTTTACTTAAGTATATTTAATAACCGAGTATAAATTAAATATTAATAAATAGCTATACTAGAAGTCTTAATTCATATAAATGATCAAAAATATATTTTGGCTTTAAAAGTAGTATTATAGCTAAAATCAGCTATCAGGTATAAAGATGTAAAAACATGTATCTCACCTCAACCATATTCGTAAGTGTATTCTTCACCTGCTCTTTGCTAAATTAAAAATTAAAAAAGTGTGGATATTCAAAATAGGTACGTAATAAACATCAACAAAATATCAAGAAAATTGTATTCAGGAAATACTTAAAATAAGTTAAATTTTATGTAGAAAATAAGCAATTAATACATGATTAGAAATAAGACCATGGTATAGAAGATAAAGAAATGGGACCACATTTGGCATCACAGTTTGGCCACATGTACATTTTTTTAATATTTTAGAAACGTTAAATGGAGTCACTGGAAAGATGTAAACATAATTTTTCCAGTCTTGAAATATGGAGTCAGGAGTTTGGACTACGGAGTTTGGAATGAGCTATGATTGATGATTGATGTTCGACTTAACATTTACCAGTAGCTTAATTTTTATTGTCATTCGTCCGACTAACTGCTTTTAAGTGTTATAATAATTATTGTGTTTGGTATTTTTATTCAGCTTGCATTTTAATGTTCTCATGTGTTATTGCTTAAATTACTTAATGCTGTTTTCTATTGGGTTCAATTAGTAATAAATACAACGCTTCACATAAACTGATGTTTCAACTTTAATCGTACTTGTAAGTTGGTATATATCTGCGTTTTCATTTAAATAATTAAAATTATGTTTTTTTTTTTTTATCAAACTTGATAATTTATTGATTTTTTTTTTATAGTTCTATAACGCACGACTGATCAATATGGAAGAGGAAAAAGTCGCCACTGATGTTTCTGAAAAGCGTAAAGTTGAGGATGATAATGTAAATCCTAAACCTAATCCTAAACGAATTAAACTTGTCCGACCTGTATTTTCACCAGTTGCCAAACCTCCAATCTCCACAACCTCAGAAATCGATAAATCAGAAGTTCTACCTATAGATATACCTAAATCTAATATTATACAATCAACAGAAATATCTAAATCTACTTCACAGTCAATAGAAATACCCAAAGCTACAGTACAACAAGCAGAACTACTTAAATTAAATAATTATTCTGATTCAAAAGTTCCAGCTGAGGTTGAAGTTTTACAATGTACTGAAAAATCAGTTGATAAACTAGAAATAATAAAAACATCAATTGCACCAGAAGCTGTTAAAAAGCCCGAAGTCATGATTCACAGTCCTGAAGAACAAATTGATACCAGTTCTGATGCTTTATATATAAAAAATATGTTTAGTGAAGAGACAAAAAAAGAATTGGAACATTTAAAAAAAAATATTTTCAAGATTGATGATGATGGATCATCTTCAGAAAATGATAGTCAACCAAAACGACCTCGATTGAAGCGGCCAACCTTTGTTACATCAACTGTGGAAGTTAAAAATGAACCTACTGATTCAAAAATATTTAATAAAATAAATGAAACATCTAGATTTGATTCAGTAAAATCTGATTGTGAAGATAATACTAACAAAAATACTGATAAACCTAGTGAAAAACTATTAAGTGCTGAAGAAAAGATTGACCAAGCAATAAAAAATACTAATGAGGATGTAAGGTTAAAACAGTTAGGGCAAGTTAAAATTTATGTTGAAGATATAATAAAGACACAATCTAATAAAATTGCCAATATTAATAAAGCTAAAGAAGAAAAATCGACCGCATTCAATTCTGTTGTTAAATTAGTTGAAAACAAAACTGATATAACCAAAAGTATTGAAGTGGATAATGTTAATGATATTGATAAAACAATGCCTATCCAAGTAGATACTATTACACGAGAATTTACTAATTTAAAAGAAAAGGAAAAAGTATTAGTTGAGGAAAAATCTATTGACAAAAAAGTTAACTTAATAGTTGAAGAACAAGAATGTATAGAAAAAGAAAAAATAACTGAAGAAAATAACCTTAGTAAAGTAACTTATGAAAACATTTTAGACTCTAATATTGTGAAAGAAAGTGTCAATGACAACTATAGAGTGGTTTTGGAAAGATATGTTGACAAACAATGTAAAGCACAAGATATAAACCCTAGTCCAATAATTGAGAAACCTAAAGATGAAAAGTCTATAGTAGAAACCAGTTATGAATGTATTAATGAGTATAATAAAAGCAATGACGAAATCAATAGTGAATGTAATATTAATGATAAAATAAAAGGTAAATTATGTGATTCAGAATTAGATAATTCTCAAAAAGCTGATGATAATACTTATTTAGAAAACAAAAAACAAAACTCTTCAAAAAACATACACATTGAAGATGAAAATAAGCATACTACTATTATGTTATCAAATGAAGTAGTAGGCATTGATATAAAACAGAATAATGAAGAAAAAGACTCTCAAATGTTTAAATCTGATATTTTAAAAGCAGCTCTTATGTCAAAAAAATCTCCTGAATCACTTGGAAATTCGTCGGAAGTTTATGATCAACCTTCTGCTAATCTACCTGTGTTAGAAACTAAACAAAATGAAAATTTACCAAAACTGGGTCAAGACTCTATAGTTAATAAAATAGAAGTAGAAATAAATCTTGCTATTAAAGATCAGCCAACTAAAATTAAAAAATCACAAAATAAGATTCTTAGTAATGTAACAGAAATGTCTAAAGAAGCATGTAGCTCTGTTTGTCTTGATGAAAACACATCAGTTGGTAAAATTGATGAGCCTCCAAAATGGGGATCAGCTAAAATGAATGAAGTAGAAAAATTTTTAAATGATTCTAATGTAACCATTACTCCTATTTGTAAGTCTCAAGAATCACCCAAACTTGGTAAAATAACATTGAAATTACCTAAAGTTGGAAATCCAGAAATTAAATCTGAAACTACAGTTCGTCCAGATGTTAAATCTGAATTGATAAAAAAAATCACAAATAAGCATATTGCTATGGGGGATAGTCCTTTAAAAAATGCTCTTTCTCAACCTTCTAAATCTTTTAGTGACTTTGTTACTATCAGACCTGCACCTAAACTCAGTGCTGAACAAATTGCTCTTTTAGAACAACAAATTTTAAATACCCCCAAAAAGAGAGGTAGACCACCAAAAGCTTTGGCTCAACAAAAACAATTATTATTAGAATATCAACAACAACAGTCAAAAGTTCAAGAAGGCAGTACTGAAAATGAACCTGTTTTTCATGTTCCATTATTTGATATGGAAGACATGAGCGGAGGGGCAGGGATGTTTGATTCATTTGAAGCATCAACACCAAAGCGAGGAAAGGGTATCAGAGGTAAAGGTAGTCGTGGGCGAAGAGGTCGAGGAGGTCGTGGTGGTAGTGGTCGTGGCCGCGATGGATCAGACAGTGATACAGCATCAAATTGTAGGCGTATAGATGACGAAGGAGAAACTTTTCATGAAGAAATGAATCAAGAGGAAGAAACCAAACAAGTAGCAATGATAGAAGCTGAACGACTTAGGAAAGAAGAAGAACGTGAAAGAAAATTAGAAGCAAGGAAAAAGAAAATAAAACTCCGTAATGATATTTTAAAAGAAAAGAAATTGAAAAAGAAACAAAGAGCAGAAGAAAGAAGACTTCAGTGGCATGAGAAAAAAAGGCTTATGCAAGAAGAAAAGGCCCGAGCCGCTGAGATGAAGAAATCTCTTCCACCACCTCAAAACTTTGATGATGAGACTCGTATGAGTGCTGATTGTAATAATAGTCTGTCCCAATCTGCTAGGAATTTCATAATGGGTATGTAAATATTTTAAAAATTATTAAAACCCTAATTAAAACAAAGGATATGACAATAATATATATTTTTAGGTGATGAAGATTTGTCTATCAGTGGTACAAATGATAGTATTAGAATGAAGAAAGGTAGAATGGAAGTCATTGATCTTGAAAGGTAAACTTAATTATACTTAACAATACATTTTATATTTTGTAAATTAGTATAGTATTTTAATGTGAGTATTAATTTATAATAGTAATAAAACATTAACTGTTGATCAAATTGCTGAATATCAATGGCCATTGGATGGCGGAGAATTGTATATGATTCAAGAACAAATATCTAATTTCTTGGGTGTTAAATCATTCAAAAGAAAATACCCAGGATTGAAGCGTCGTAATGTCGAAGCTGAAGAACGAACATTCTTGTGTGACAGTGGATTAGTTGCTGAATCATTATGTGATCTTGGTATATTTATAAAACAAATTAATCTAATTTATATTAATAATTTATTAATTTTGATGTGTTAAATAGGCTTAACAGTTTTGTATAGTTCGGAAGTATTAGATGTCATGTATACAGATTTTCCAGAAAAATATGAAGAACTGAGAGAATATATGAGACTTAAACACGCCAAAGAATTATCTAATCGACAAAGAGGTATAATATAACAGTTTTTATACTTCATCATTAAGTATAAAAAAAATTGTTTTTTAATATATGTTTATTTTTATACTTAAAGCATTGATGACAATAAGTTCAAATAACGATGGGTCAAAGTTAGATTTACGTGATAGAGCTATGGAAGCTGTAGCCAATTGGAATGCCAATTTAAACAAGTCACGTCTAGAATCTCGTAAGTGTTCAATGGATATGCAAACATTTATTGTACATTATCCAAAAAACAAATGTAAGAAAATGGCTGTTCCTAAACCTAAAATTGGCAGTTATCCATTGGCTTTACTACCTGGACAATTCTGTGATTACTACGCAACGTAAGAGTTAAAGTAACTAAGCTGAAATTTGTTTTGAACTTCTCAAGTTACTTTGTAAATTTTAGATACTCTAGTGAAGATTTACGTTACTTGCCAATGAACACTGTTATGTATGGTCCTTTGAAATCTGTAGATAAAGACTTTCCTGTTTCATTAAGCAGCCAATCTGAATCTGAAGATAGCTCTTCTGACGACTCTAGGTAAATTTAATTATTTGACTTCTATGTCTATATTAACATAACTAAAAGTACTTAAATGCATGATGAATATGTAAATAAGCAAGGTTAAAGTAAACTATGGTGTAGGACTAATTTCATTGGCAAACATTTAATCAGAAAAGGGTATTTTACAAACTAACCATTTTTGCCATGAAGTGTTCATGTTTAAAATTAATTAATAGTGATAGTGATGATTCAATTGACGTTGACAACAAATCTGACAAAAATTGTTTGGAGTATGGTCCGAGCGATAAAAAAGGAGCTGAATGTAAACTATGTTTTGGCACCGCAGATAAGAATAAAATAGGATCGGTCGAACCATTGATTCATTGCTTTAAATGTTCAACAATTTGTAAGAACAATTAATTAAATCAAAATAAATGTATTTAAAATAATGTTTTGAAAAATATATCATCAATTTTAGATCATCCAACATGTTTGGATATGACATTGGAGATGATTCCCTACATAAAACGTTACAATTGGCAATGTAATGAGTGCAAATCTTGTGCTCAATGTAAAGAAGTGGCTGATGAAGACAAAATGTTATTCTGTGACCTTTGTGATAGAGGGTAAGTTAAAATATAATTAAATTTATTTAATAATTTGTTATTTAAATTTATTACTACTATACATTTTTTTTTTTTATAGGTATCATATTTATTGTGTAGGACTCCGAAGAGTACCTGAAGGTCGTTGGCATTGTCAAGAATGTGCTATGTGTAGTTCATGTGGGGTTTCTGATCCAGGACCAGGTGATTCTAAATGGTTTTATGAGGTAATAGTTTAAAATTAACTATAATTTGTTAAACCTTGTGTTTAATATTTTGATTTAAAATTGTGTACTAACAGAGATTTCTTTAATTTTTTTCTACTATAATGTTACATTTATTTTAGTTTAAGAAAACTGAAAAAACTGGGTCAAAAGTCTATTGTCGTACATTGTGTGCTCCGTGTTCCAGGTATATTACATAATATTGAAAGTTATTTTGAACTTTGAATTATTTTGTTTAAATTATTTATTATATGTACATACATTTTATCAGTTATTTTGTGAAAATAATACATTTAAATCATTAACACATTTTATATTTTAATACAAATAAAATACATTTTAACATATATTGGGGCAATCTGGTTTGTTTGTGGCCAGGTCATGGAAAAAAGGCCATTTCTGCCCTAATTGCATGCGTTGCTATCCTATCAAAAACGTCGAGCGCATGACACAGTGTAACAGTTGTGATAGATACTTACACTCAGGTATATAACAAAAGCTTATTGTTGTGATTACTTTTATCATAATACTAATGTATGATAATTTTAACACGTTGTTGACCTGTGTGAAATTCTAAACTTATTAAATAATATTAAAAAAAAAAAAAAAAATTTATGACATAATTTAAAAATAATAATTTTAAACTATCTTATTAAAAACAAAAGTTATTAATTATACATGATACATCTAATATTGTTGATTAAATATAAATTAATGTTTATTATTTTTTATTTCATATTTTTGTAATGATTAACTTGATTAGATTTCATGAGTTTAAAAACCTATTTTCCTTAAAAAATCAAATGAACTCAAGATTACACAAAATTAGTTTCGCCAAAGTGTCGTCAGACATTTGATATTGTATTTAATTTTTTTTGTAGCTGTATGTACATTTTTCAATTGTTATTTATTATATGATGACATTGAATAAGTAATTACTAATTTAAATTAGTTCTGAGGTACTATCTACAATTTTAGAAAATTATGCTAGTTGTGATGACTAGTATACTTTTTAAACATCTTTTTTCATGTTATTAAGTTGAAAAAAAATAAGTTAAGATAATTTAGAATTTAGTTTTCTTTTCTTTAATGTTATCATAAATATAGTAATGAACTTGTTTTAATAATATTTCTAAATAATTGCTGATTTGATTAAATACTGTCTATAGCATTATAAAAAAAAAAAAAAAATACAAATACAAATTACTGTAATTTCACAATTTTATTATTTAAAAGTTCCATAGCTATATTAGAATTTATAATTATTCTAAATTCACAGCCATATTTTTCAATAAAGATGAGGAAAACTTATATCACAGATCTATTAATTAAAATCATTAAAATTATATGTTAAGTATGCATTTTATTTCTTCAGTCTTTAGTCAAAATATTTTAATAATTAAATTACATGACTTATGCTTTGTTATAATTTGTTTTTGATTAAATCAACTTATTGTGGTTTTGCATTGTGGTCGACAATTGTGTGATATTTTAAATAGTAACTTTGACAATATTTTATAGAGTGAGTCATTTTGTTTTCTCGTTTTCTATTCAACTAAACCTAGAAAACATTGAGACCAACTCTATATTTTCATCATTTTTATTTTATTCATTTGTTTGTCGTTTTTTTTTTTTTTTAGAATGCATCAGTGAAAGTACATCAATTAATCAAGTTGTTACATGTACTGTATGTGAGGAAAAAGCAGTTTCTAGATTATTAACTACAGTGCCTAGATCCTTGATTAAAGTCTGAATTAAATTGCTAGGTATAGCCTATTCTTAACACAATAAAAAATTGGTTTAGATTTTTTTCAGCTATTTTAAAGAGTTAATTAAAATCCATCTTTTGCTCATTAACATGTAATTAAAAATTATTTGGTTTTATTTTAATATTTTCATTAAAAATTGTATATAAAATATTTAAAGAGTAATTGTAAATATTAAATAAATAAATAATAGCTGGACTATTGATCAAATCTAATTAAATTTAGCAATAAAACGATTATTAATGAATCCATGAGTAAACTAATTACTTGAAATAAGTTAACTAATTTATGAATCTTGTGAACATTGATTAATTAGGTATGATAAAATCTAAGTATATTTGTCAGTTGTTGCCATAATATATCAATAATATTCATAAGGATATGTATTTATATACATATATATTATTGAATAATTTGTCAATATTACAATTTGTATTTGATAAGTAGTTTATATTCAAGTTTTTATTCAATTAACATGTTGCACATAATATGTACAAAGAATAATTGTTTAAAATTATTGTAGTTATATATCTAAAATAAATATAATAGATTGCATTAATTATTATACAAATGCTACTAACAAATTGGTAATCATCATGTCGTGCATGTGTTTTATTAGAAATCTACATTACCTATAGCTCCTAATTATTGTACGTTTATTTTTAATTTATTTTTGTATATAAAATTAACTTTGATTGCTTTTTAGTTTTGGGTAATTACTAATTGATGCAACTTGATTTTATAATTTTTTTTTTAAGTTTTGTAAATTATATATGTGTTGTATACATTGTTGAATAATTTATTTTATTTTACCAATTAAATAATATTATAATTAAATATTATTTATTTATTTTAGCAAAAATAATATAAACTAATACACTTTTGGTTAGATTAATAGTGTTTTTTTTTTTTAATAATAAATTATAATATTTTCTATGAAAATATAACTGTATGCAATTATCTTAGTGTACTTTTTGATTTTTTAAGTAAAAATTGATAGATTTCAAACTATGTATAATAATTTTTTTTTAAATATAAATATTTTATTTACCTCAAGTATAATTTTTCTTTAAATTTTTAAGGTGAATATATAATAAAATATTCCTAATTTTTGAATAAATCTCTGGTTACACAGTGGTGTATTTAGGATTTCGACTTGAGGCTGGTGATATGTATTTAACCTGAGGTTATTAACTCTAGGAGGTCTGCATCTTCTCATCCATATTTCTTAGCTTATTATAATTTATTGTTTATCGTTTGGTATAATTTGTTAATATGATAAATACAAAATTATATATAACATATTAATTTAAAGATTTAATGTATTGCTAAGAAAAAATGTATTATTTATTACATATATAACAAATTTAAGTGTAATTTAAATATTATTGATTTGTTATACAAAATTTAATTTTCTGTTTTTGAGACACTTGTCATTAACTTAATTTTATGTCATCACAACTTTACAAGTGACATGCTAATAAGGTCAACCTATTTGCTCTGTTCTATTAGTAGAACTCAGTTATCATTGTTTATAATAACTCAATAAAAATAATAAAAAGTATTCTGTCATACTGTTTCTAAAACAAAACTTCTTTTTTTACCATGAAATTTTTCAGGTATACCATTATAACCAGGATATTATTGATATTAGTTTTCCAATTCATCTCTTTTGTACTGGAATATCTGATTGTAATTGAATAAAACTGTAAGTTTTTGAAATTTATGTTTGCGGCTCTAATACTAAATCTATAATTGTTATAAATACTATTTATTTAATTGTCGAGCTTTCTGTTTATAGCTTGTAGCTCATAAAAAATTAAAATACTACATATTTTTGTAATATTTTATGTTAACTACTTCAGAATCATTACAGGCAGGCAAACCTATAAAATTATTGTTACTGACATCTCTTGTCAACACATTTTAAGTCAAACACTACAAATTACAATTTGTTTTTCAGTATCGTAAAAATACTCATTTATGAATATACATTTCTTTAGGTGAAGATTTACCAAAATGGTACTATGTCATAGTCTTTTAAATATGCAACTATTTGGATATGCAATGTTTATAGACATTTTACTTTTTATTAAATAAAAAATAAAAATATTGAATAAATCAATGAAATAAGAACATGAAAGCTAAAATTGTAAAATGTATTCAAATAAGGACTTAAGAGATCGTATAGTATAATTAAATTAGTTTTTACATTTTTAAAGAATATAAAATAAATTTTACTGATCAACTATTATTAGTTCATCAATTCCCCAATCCTCGTAGCTATTGTCTGGCAAATATCTTCTGATTATAATAGGTATTTTACGTTTCTTCAATTCTTTCATTGCAATTTGTAATGGGTCAGTTTCACCTTCAAGTTCTACCATGACAGGGGCACACATTGCTATCTGCAAAGCTCTTGTACCTAATACCCGAGCTCTTTCATACCTAAAATAAATAAGCATGTAGAATATTATTTAAAAATTTAGTTTTTTAAAGTTTAATGTTTGAGATTAATACTCAATTTAATTGAAAACATACTTTGTCATGTACTTAGTAGTAATTCGTTTAGACTTTTGAACTTGACTTTGAGCTTCTTGAATAGGTAATATATCAATGTTATCTTCATTCTCCTGTAAGAGTTTAAAATTAAAATTGATACAAATAAATAATCAAATTTAATTTGTAACGCTAGATATAGATGAAAATTAGTAGTGTTAAACAGTAATAAATGAATAAGATGAGATTAAGAATAAAAATTCAAAATAAGATAAAAATTAGTTATTACTTCAGGTTGATCTAATTCATCCAAATCTGCATCGTCTTCAACTTCATCAAAATCATCTGCACCACCACTGAAATAAATAAATAAATAATAATTTATAACAGATTAAGGTTAGTAAATTATAAATGATAGAAGGAAATATTATATTATATTAAATTACAATTTACAATTCACATTCTATACAAATTAATACAAGATTAGGTACACTGGTACTCGTCTAATATGCTATCTACCACTACTTTGTTGGAGTAGTATGCTACTTACAGTAAAATGATACCTACCAAAAAAAAAAAAAAAATAATTATAATTTATTGTTGTAAAGTACTTTATAATATTTCTATACGCCATTATATATTATTACAACATATTTTATATTATTTTTATATCATCCCAGAAAACTTCTAATAAGTCGTGTTGCGTATGAATGGACCATCCCACCATTCTTCTTTAAATTGTACCTAGGTCTATAAATCTGTTGCTCCTCAGGTTTTAATTCCGTATTTAGTTTTTCCATGTCTCCATATTATACACTCGATCGTTTGTGTTTATGCACCCATTCTAGGATCAACAAAAAACTAGGAATGATTAACGGTTTCATGATGATAACCTATATCTTTTAAGAATTAAAGTACTATATGCTCACCATTAATCTAAATAAATAATTGATCCTAGTTCAATTTCAATTTGTATTATTGGTAATAAAGTTGCCTTATCTATTTTTTTACTTTAAAAAATCTTCATTCTACAACCCCATTAATATTTTTACAACACATACCAAAAATACACGGACTTCAAATGCGAGTACCGTAATTTTTTTGAATTGAATAATCATCATCAATAGATACATTTTCATCTACATTTATCATAATGAATCAAATGTACTTTCACAATAAAATTAAATAAAATAAATATAACAACGATAGCCTACCATCGGTAGGTACCACGTATACAGTTTTTTGATAGATACCATTTTAAGGTAGGTGGCATATTAGACGAGTACCGGTACACAAAATTTTGGTATATTTTTTAAATATTTAAGTACAACGATCAAGTTATTTGTTGCTTCAAAGAAGATTGAACGATTTTGAGTAGACTTGAGTTGAAAAATGTTCTGTCTCTATTGTTGAAGTCAAATTAGCTTTTACACAAATAGTATATGATTAACATGATGGAAAACATTGAACACTAATAGTTTAAACGTAATTTAAAATATTTCAATGATTTGAGTTGTTAATACAGTGTAATGTGTAAATGTTTTATACATGTGCAAACGACGTGAATTTAAATATATTCTGATATTAGATAAAGAGAAATACTCACTCGTCGTGTTCAAATTCTTCGTCAGCCATTTTTACGAAACAAAAAATATTTTACTACAATTCTTAAAAATAATAAATATAAATACTTATCGAATAACAATAATTACGACAACAAATTGACAACAGGTACAAGTGAACGAACCGCGAAGACAAATTTTTCAAATCGTTGTGATATTTTCTTAGTTCGTACTACAATCAACATTACCGAACTAAGTCGAACTAACCTATTTGCAATGATACCATGGTTGTAATTTAATGTTGTGATTGTAAGAAATGTTATCGGACGTTCATTATCAGTCAATTTTCTGATTGGTCGCGTTTAATTGTGTAAATTTCATGGATGCTTCCAGTGCCCGCCCCGAATGACATATCAAAAAAGCTGTATTCCCTGATCGTATACAATTCATTTGTTAATTTGTTATATTATTTACGATTTTCACTAAAGTTTTTATCAAAGTATTAAACCGTCCGCGTTCTGCTCGATTCGACGATTCATTACAAGAGAAATCTGACCGTGAATAATTTAAAATCATTTTTGGACTCATTGAATTGGTGAGTCTTCATCTATCGGATAGATTCTATCTTGTCAGCGACTGGTTAATAATATGTCTTCAATTCTTTGTTTTTGCAGAACAATCAATTCCCAGGTCCCTTCGAACGACCACAATATGACGTCTTCCTTTGACGAGATCAAAAACTTGTACCAGACTTTGAAGACAGAGTGGAATAAAAAAAAACCAGATTTTAAACAATGCAATAATATATTGTTACAAATCAAGGTGAGAGTATTGGTCTCAATAAGTAAAGGGTTTTTTTTTAAAAATTAATTTATGTTTTGGGATATTTTGATAATTATAAGTCCTTTGTAAATATTTTATTCGTATTAATATTAAGTTTGATAAATAACACAATGGTTGATGTATTTTATTAATTTATGCAATCCGGTTCTTTACAAATTTTACATTATCTTGTATTTTTTTTTTATTGTGAATCAATAACTAAAAAATATTAATATAGGTACATACAATTTCTATACTTAATTGTAAATATTAAATTACATTTTTTCAGTTTATATATCTATTTAAATATTAGATTATAATAATAATAATAAAAAAATAAATAAAATTATAACGTAAATACGTTAACTCTTTAAAATACATGAAGTATAGATGAATAAACATAATCAAGCGCGCTCGATAAAATCCTACTTGGAGCAAGGTAGAATTTACTTATAATGTATACACCTGATAAAATAAATTAATTAAAAATATTAGAACTAATATAATATTTTTGTAACATCTTTATTTATTACTTATTTAATATTCTAATCTTTAATAAAACTAGACATTTAAGTATAATTCTAATATACATACAAAATTCCATTGCTTTCGCTCCCCCTGCAGACACCCTTGAACATATTTATATATAATATTTGATGACTGATATTATAGTTAGTTATTAGTGATTTGTCTTATTTATTTAACATAAAAATAATGATTTTTCATCGAAAATATAGTTTATTATAAGGCTATACAGTTTAAACTTTATCTAAAAAATATAAATAGTAATAGTGAGTATGACTAATTAGGTAATTGATTCTAATTTATAGGTTGGAATGACAAAACATACCTTTTTACCGACTTCTAATGTGGAAGCTTCTCAAAAAGAATACCTTATAGCTAGTAAGTTTATATTATAATTTTTAGATTTTGAGTAATAATCAGTAGACATTTGGCATTGCAATAATTTACTTTTGGTAAATATTTTTGTACTAACTACAAATTGAAAAAATATGATATATACTTTGTTTTTGAAAAAAACAACATAATAAAGAAACTAACGTTTCTTATTAATTGTCAGCAAAGTTAATTTCTTTTGGTTCTCATTGCATTTAAAACATAAGAAAATTATATTTTATGTGCATTTTAAGTTTGATTAACAACCAAATGTATCTATTAATTAATTCTTTGACCTAACTCCAATTAAAATTTTTTAGCTAAATATGTAAAATAATGCAGCTTGGTTAATTCTCTCTTTAATTAAGTTTGATTTAGTATGTCGGTATGCCAGATTATGACTAGTTATATTATATATTTATAGGAGACATTTTAGAAGTTGGAGTACAGTGCAGTATTGCTATGCATGATATTCCATCTTTTGAACGGTACATGGCACAACTCAAGTGTTATTATTTAGACTACAGGTAAAAAATATTTGACAAAATAATATTAAATAAAACTTTTTTTAATTTTTAATTTTTTTATTTTAAGGGACAAATTACCAGAGTCTGCTAACCAATATCATTTGTTGGGTCTGAACTTATTGTTCTTATTGTCTCAAAATCGAGTAGCTGAATTTCATACAGAATTGGAGCTTCTCCCATATGATATTGTACAAACCAATACATATATTAAGCATCCAGTTGCCTTAGAACAATATTTGATGGAAGGCAGCTATAATAAGGTAATTCAAATACCATGTATTAAATTAATGTCAGTGTTGGATATTAATGTATAACCGAGTTTATTTTTTAGATATTTCAAGCAAAGAGTAATGTGCCATCTGATACCTATAATTTTTTTATGAATATTTTGTCAAACACACTCCGAAATGAAATTGCCGAATGCTTACAAAAAGCATACAAAAAAGTGTCTATAAATTCTGCTACAAAAATGTTGAACTTCAACAGTACAAATGAAACAAATGATTTTGCTAACAAGGTAATTTCAAATATTACGATTGATTTATATGCTGTAGGTATATATATAAAAATAAAATTATTTTTATTCAGAAAAAGTGGATTTTGGGTCAAGATGGTTACTATGTATTCCATCTCGAAGAAGAGAAGAAAGCAGTAGAACCTTTGCCTGCATTACAGATTGCTGATTATGCTATTCACTATGCTAAAGAGTTAGAAACTATAGTTTAATAAATTAAATTACTATACATGGATTTTTTTTATTGATTATTTGAAATTAAATAAAGTTAAGAAATATCAAATTGCTTAATACTAATATAATAGTTTGAACTTTTTTTTCAAATTATTTTGTGTATAAATGATTAAATATAAAAATAATTTGTAACACCATATCATACTTTTGGTAATTATATGGAAAACAATGAAGAAAAACATTATTTGTATTCATTTTAAGACTGTATTACATAACCTGTTCTAATGAATTAATTACAAATATTATGTTTTGGTAAAATTATAATCTTTCCATATTTCTAAAAATTTTGTAGTTTTCTGTAACTGCTCTTCAATTGGTTCTTTTTGCTTTTTTCGCCATGCACTGTGATCTAAATCCATCATACCACCTATGATTTCCTATATGTATATAAAGATAAAATTTCAATATCAAACATTTTAAACTAACACCATTCAAAATATTGTACAATTATTAATTTTTATTGATGATAAACAAGTCACAAAAACTAATATCTGGAAATAAAGTTTCAGGGTAATAAAGTCTCAGAAAAGTATTTTAGTTTTACGCAGAATCCAAAAATTTAAATATTTTCCAGTTAATATAAGTTTGAGTAATAAATATGTTTATTAAATTATAGTTAATATTAATTTCTATGAATATATTTTTTTATAACAATATCTTTCAATAACTCTTAAAGTTCAGTTAGATATGTGCAGTAATATGTTTATCTATGGCTATTTTATATTTGATTATGATTATAACTAATAATTAGTATCTAATTTTTTATATTTTACAGTTATTATTTTAAAGAATTAAGTTGTATAGACTTTTTCCAGACATTTTATTCCTTGATACTTGTTCTATTTCTTATTTAGAAAAACTTATCAGTTTACCTCGGCAAAGTTGTTTGGGAAAATTTTTTCATCTTCAATGACATGAGCATATCCACCTTGCATTCCAAAATCAACAGAAAAATAGGGTAAACTTTTGGGAACAGCTCTACGTACATCTTTACTACTTAAGTCCACGACTTTTTGGTTAATAGCCCATTCCGTCTCGCATTCTAAAATAGCTTTTTTAAAATATATAGGAGCAGTGTCACCAATTTCAATCGGCACAGGCACACAGTTCCATACCATATGAGGCATATTGTTCAGTCTCATTGCACTTTCAAAAAATATTACGTCTTCATCTTGATCTTTAAACATGGTAGTTAATACTTTTCGAAATACCTAATATTATAACGTTTTGTTATTATAAAAGAATAATTTAACACTTCATTAACAAATATGGTTAATAATGTTCTACCTGCATTTCAGTCCAAACATCTTCGTCAATATCAGTTGCACATGCATAGTGGTATATTGGTACAATTAAACAATGTCCTTCTGTCAAGGATTTGTAATTTGGCAAGCACAGATAACACTATTAACACACAAATTAAAAATCCATGATCAATATTAAAATCAAATAAATATTGTAAATAAGCGTACCTTTTCTCCTTTAGCGATAAATAAGTGTTTCAACATTTCTTCACTATCAAAGCAATAACGACAAGAATTTAAAATTTTTTCTGTACGTTTATGTTCACCAATAGCTCTTTTAATTTCTCTCTCAGATGCCTTGGCAGATCGTTTTTCTGATGCACGATCTACAAATACATCATCTTCATCGTCTCTAGAGTTGACCTAAAAATTAATGTTCATAATTATAATTAAATCATGTTTTACATGATTTTATGTTATCAAATTAACAATTGTCAAATAATAATTTATTCATTTTTCATTTGGTTTATTTAAATATTAAAATATTAACCTTTCTTGATAGATTAACAAACTCCATATTACTATCTTCTGCTGTACTAGTCATTTCTTTTTCAAACTGAAATAATATATATATAATAAAAGTTATGAATAAAGTTTTTTTACAGTTTTTATTTTGTTAAGAACTTACCATAGATTTTAATGAATATTTATCATCATCATCAAAGTATCTTACTCTTTTACCATCTTCATGTGTCAATACTTTTTCTCGTTTTTTCCTTTTACCATCATTTTTATCAACTTGTGCTTGTTTAACAGGATAACTATAACCTTTAGATGAAGTCCTAGTAAGTAATACAAATTCTTCTTTTTGTTTTGTTTTATTTGTAGTGTAATTTTGTTTTGAAGCATAGTCTCGTGCTGAATCCAACTTTTGCTTAAGTTCTTCAGCCAATTTCTATAAATAAAAATTATAATTGAAAGTTTAAAGTATATCATGTAAATGCAAGAAATATAATTATATATTTTAGATGTGTACTTTGAAAACAAATCTATAATAATATATCAGTCTACTAAAAACAATTTTTTTTTTTTTAGAAAATACTTTAATTACCTTATTTCCCATTATTTCTGCTTTTATTTGTTTAGCAGCAAGTGCATTTAATTCTGACTCGGTTAAAGGTTTTTCAACAGTTTCATTGTGTTCTTGAGTTTCGTTATTATAATCTGATTTTTTATGCAATGTTTTTCCTTCATATTTGTCATCATCAGATGAGTATTTTTCTTCGTTTTCAGAGTCTTTGTCATGTTTACTTTTGTTATCTCTTTTATGGTCATATTCTCTTGAATATTTTTTTTTGATACTATTTCTTTCATCTTTGTGTTCTCTGTAACTTTTATTTCTTTCTCCTTTACTTTCATTGTCATAATCTTTATGTTGCCTATTTCTTTCATGATCATGGTTTCTATGTCGTCTATCTCTTTCTTCTTTTCTTTCATCAAATTCTCTATAATGTTTATCCCTTTCTTCTTTTCTTTCATCAAATTCTCTATGCCGTTTATATCTTTCTTCATTATCTTGTTTTGAAGCAGTATATTTACTATCATTTATATTATCTCTACGATCGTGTTTTTTCCAAGATTGGCGACTATAAGAAGGTTTTGAATAATTAGAATGCTGATGGATTTTATAGTGATGATCATCGTCATCATCCATTTTAGGTTTAAGGAAACCTTTGTGACTACTTAATGGTTTTGGCGGTGGAAGACCAGTTCCTCCATTTTTCCAGTAAGGATTTAATTCTCGTTCTGATTGACCTGGCTAAAACAAATATTAATAAAATCATTATAGGAATAATAATAAATAATAAATATTGAAAATGATAATTACTTGAATCATTCTTGCTTTAGCTTCTTCCTGCTCTCTGCTCTTTGTACTGATTTTTTTTTCAATTTCTGAAGATGTATTACACACAAAATCCATCCAATTATCAGGTTCATCGTTTGATACAGCAAATGATGTGGAAGTAGATGATGGATCTTTCTGGCATTTCTCAACCCATTGATCATCGTTTGATGTTGAACTACTGGATGACGAAGATCTCTAAATAGAATAAAACATGTTAATATGATCAAATGTTATTTGTTGAATCGATTCTAATTATCATTACAATAATTACTCACTTGTTTTTTTTTTTTGTGAGATGATTTTTTGTGTTCCTTTTTATGCGATTTTTTCCCCATCCTGAAGATTGGTGGCTACTGAAATATCGGAGTTTATTTCTAACAACTCCCGGCGTCTATTTTCTTGTCGTTCAATGTCTTTTACAACACCTTCGTGCAACTTAATCAAATCGTCTTGTTGTTGGTAGTGTACAAATCCAATAATACCCGCAGACGCGAAACAAGATAGTCCAAATACTATTTTAGATGTCGTTGACATATTAATACGGATTTAATGAATATAAATTTTTAATGGTCGTTAAGACTTAATTTCTAGGATAGAATAATAGGCATCTATTCTGTGGTTCCAATTATTGGCAACCACATCCAGATTGACAACAATATTCCAACACTCAATGAAAATTATAAACGATTGTGGTTTGTTTTTATCACGATAACGGATATCTATAACATTATCATAAAAAATAATAAATAATAATAATAATAATAATATATCTCTATAGAATATAATTTGATGTATCAAATAACTACTTGTTTGAAATGTTTATATTAGCTCAAAATAAATTAAATTACTCTGTAATATTAGCATTATTATACTATATACATACGTATATATACTACGTATATATATATATACGTTATTGTATAAGTAATCCAAATGTAGTTTTTTTTGAGCTATTTATTGTAGACATTAAATTTGTTTAATATTTTCTATAAGAAAATTTAAGCTTGGTTAAAAAAACTTCACAATTTAATACAAGGTTCCAATATTTTTATTAAAGTTTTGATGACAAGATCGAAAGGTTTTTATAAGCGTTTTATATTAATTACGTATTTATGTTTAACTAGGATAAAAATATCACAATTTCTCATAAAATTACTGGGTATCTACTTTTTTAACTGAAATTAACAGAGTATATATTTTTGAAACATTCTAATGTTATTTAAATCATCATTTTCTATACCCAATAACATTTTAAAAATAATTTATTAAATAAATAAATTATTTTTAAACTGTTTATAGCCATTTTAAATTATCTAATACTTTTTGGTATTGATAAAAATATTTAAGCTCGGTCAAAAAACTTGAAAATGTTATACAAGATCAGTTGTTCTTTAAAAAAATAATCAAAATACATATTATATAAAAAAAATTTTATGAGCGTAAGAAGTTCATATTTTGACGAATTAGATATTTATTCAAACAAAAAATATAAATTTAAGTTCATTATTAATTCAAAAATATTCGTAGCTTTGAAGAGCTTCACATTTTTATTGATACCTATATATTTTAATAATATACTGTATGTAATAACATGTAATACAAAAATGTGCAATATTTTTAATAAAAATGAATTCAACCTGCTGTATATTTATAGTAACATAAGTTATTTTAGTAATAAAATAAAATGTATCCATAGTAATATTCACAGCCTTATAGGCCACTAGGCCAGCCTGGCAAACCATACTGAGTCTCCACTCAGAATCTTTTTTCATATTTAATAGCTTCATTAGTGGCTTACTCAATGACGAGGTACTCTCTAGTCTCTACACTGACAGTACAGAGTTTGGTGCAGTACAGCATAGTATTTAGGAAATTTTAATTTAATTAAAATAGTGCTGCAGTTAATTAATATAAATATAAACCATTGGTTAAATATTAAGTATATTTAATCAATGTATGAACAAAATAAACTGAAATGTATTAATGTATCGCATAGTACTGCAATTTTCTACAGATACAAAAATAAAAAAACTGATGTATAAGAAATAACTAACTGTTTTATTAAATATTTTAAAATGTACGTTAAAAAAAAATTAGTGTTGTTATGCCATTTAAATAGCATATTTGTGATTAATGATACAAAACTAGGGTACCTATACATTTAAGGGGAGCTAATCAGAAACGTAGTGGGGCTTAGCCTCAAAGCCCTTTAAAATTTTATTTAATACAACTCAAATAACAATGGAGGGTTCATCCTAGTAAAAAGGGGAACGCTAGTGTATCTAGTTGAGGTACTCTGTCCCAAGTCAAGCATTGCAATATACATTGCAATGCTACAATAATGTATAATAAACAATTATTTAATTGGTTACACAATAATGAAAATAAATTAAGCTTTTGAGGAAAATCATAAATTTAAAAAAATAAACAATTATATTTACATAATTACATTAAACTTTATATTCTTTATAATTTTTTTAGAACATTGTTGAATATAAAATTAAAAATAAATCACAGTGTATAAAATTTCATTAAAATCATATAAATGAGCTGGCATATAAAAAAGTGATTTTTAATGGTAAAATACCAAAAGGTTGTAGAAAGTAATATACATATTATTGATAAAATTTTAAAATAGGAAAAAAACAATCAAATAATTTAAACAGTTAATAGTAATAAAAGATCTTAAACATAATAATAATTAATAATAAATAGTAAAAAAGTAGTTTCAATTATTTTATGATGTTCAACATTTTGCAGACCTGAGTTGTAGCAAAGAGATCAGATTCAAAACATTTTTGGCACTTAGAGCCAATATACCATGTAGGCCGTGTTGATGGCAATACCATTAATTTCTTGTCTATTTTGTGTGTTTTGTATCTCCTGTTCAGTGAATCCATCATATATTTAAAGTCTCCAGTTGGATTGCTTTTAAAATACTAAAAAAAAAAAAAAAAGATTACTACCTGTTGTATTACCTGAATATACTTTAATGAAAAAATATACTGTAAGACAACTAATAAACTTGTTAAAGAATGTTAACTTTAATTAAATTAAATGATGCCCAGTCATAATAATAATAATATAATACAAAGCAATAATTTTCAAACACCATATTAAAAGAAATTTATCACAAACATATTTTTGATGAGTATAAAAACGCTTAAACATCAATATAGATATTATTTTTAAATTTAATATGCAATAAATGTTTTTTCTCTAACACATCTGTGTTTATATGTTTACTAATTATATAATTGTTTACTCGTTTTTTTTCAGGGTCTTGCAAAGCTATCCATATAAAGGTTGCTATTAAACAGAACAGTTTATTTGCTGAACCGAATTTGCCACAACTCATCTTCATCATTTTAATAAGTTCTTTGACCATATCAGCATTTACAGTTCTCTGAAACAAACCCGAGAATGGGTGAAATATAATAAATTAAACTTAAAACAAATAAGTAATAATTTAACTCACTGTCCAAATGATCCATGTCGTTTCGTGGTACCTAAGCAGATTGATGAGTACTCGGATGGCAGGTTCACGGGCCTCGGTGCTCGGTTGTGATTGGTTGGAATACTGTAGGAAATGGAAAATGTAATCTACGATTGCACCATCTGCCGTCTTCATACATAACTCTTTGGATAATGATGTGCAAGTGTCTAAAATGCAACATATCTGGTTTTAATAAACAAGAAGTCACTGTTTAGGAGATAAACACTTGCCCAAGTTCCAGAAGACTGTTGCCAGTTCTTTATATGAGTATTCATTTTTTTTTTGCTTGTTTAATATGTCTATCACATCATTGTGTCTCCTGCCCAACGTCTGGGCACTTCTTCTGGGCATTCTGACAGTGTCGCGTCGACACTGGTACTTTTTTCGAACACAGTATCCTCTCCAAAGGGCCTAATAAGAACCAAAGTAAACTTAGAATCATGTAACTTGTGCAAATACATTATACCTATACATATATATACCTGTATTAATGTGATGGCACAAGCACGTTTGTGAGTTATCAATTCGTCTCTGAGCTTGGGAAATTTCTTACGGGCTAAAAATCCCCTAACGGTTGCTTGTATTTTAGTTGCAGCCTTGTATTTCTCCTGTATGTAAATATGTAATATAACAACATGAAATGATACAACGAAAAAATAATAAACACAGTACCTGTTTAGAGTGAGCCTCGAGCTTCCGTTCGGCCTCCAGACGGTGCTTGAGTTGCGGCCACTGGCGGCGGATCAAGCATCCTCGGATATATGCCTGCAACAAGACCACTGACCGGAGTACTCTGCAGTCCCTGTACCATCTCTGCAACACGATCGCACACCGCCTCAGACCGAGGTACTCGGCACGGTCATGTCTTCCAGCGGCCATGGCCCTGTACCGAGTCTGCACCGCGACCGCAGCCCGTCTCAGGCGCAAGTATTCGGAACGTTCATCGGTGGCGGGCAGGCACCGACGCAGGAACCTTTTGACCGTGTCGCTGGACGCGACCAACCGGTTCTGGTGCGCTTGTAAGTCGCGTTTCACGACGGGCCACCGGACGCGCGCACGGCGTCCCCTGACGCAGGCCTGCAGCAAGACCGCGGCGGCGCGGACGCGCAAGTATTCTGTTCGATGACGTCTCGCTGCCCGGTTTGCCCGAAATCGCTGTTGCACCGTCGTGGCGGCATCGCGCAGTTTGGCGTACTCGCGGGCCTGTCTGCGGGTCCGGAACCGGCGCTGGACCGCGATGGCGGCACGCCGTAGCTCTAAAAACCGTCGTCGATCACCGTCGGCCAGCCGCCTCATCAGCGCTCGTTTCACGGTGTCGGCGCATCGGGTCATCAGTAGGCGGTGGCTGGTCAGCTCAGCCATCAGTGTTGGCCACCGATGCCGGCGGAACAAGTGGCCTCGGGCGGCTGCCTGCAGTCCGACGGCCGTCGACCTGAGTCGCGCGTACAGACTACGGTCGCGTCTCGCGTCCCGGTTGGCCCGGAACCGCCGCTGTACCGCCAACACGCTGCGCCTGAGCGATCGGTATGCTTCCCGTTGCGTCCGCATGGCGACGTTGGCCCGATATCGCCTCTGAACGGCCACCGCCGACCGTCTCAGCCGCTCATAGTGGAGCCGGTCAGGGGCGACCGGCAACCGGCGTCGGAGGGCTCGCTTGATCACGTCCGCTGCGCGGGCCCGTTCCGCCCGGTCGGCGACCAGCCGGTCCCGGACATCCGGCCACATGCGCCTGGCCGCGTAAGCGCGGTACACTTTTTGGATGATCACCGCCGACCGCTTGGCCTTCAAGTACTCCCGGCGGCCCGACCTCATCGCGACCTTTGCCCGAAACGTCCGCTGCACGTACACGGTGGCGTACTGCGACGTCGTGTACCATTCCCGTTGCACCCTCATCAGGTTCTTGGCTCGCCACGTCCGCTGCACGAACAGAGCGGCGGACCTCAGCCCGGTGAACTCGGCCCGCTCCCGGGTGGCCGGCAGGTTCCGTCTCAGCGCCCGCTTCACCGTGTCGGCGGCCGCGACGCGCCTTTCCATTTCCGACCGCAACCGGTCTCGCGTCGCCGGCCAACGTTTCTTCGCCACGAAACACCGGAACGTCTTTTGTATAAGCACGGCCGACCGTCGGGCGTTCAAATAGCGTTGTCGGTCTCGCGTCGCCGCCGCGTTGGCCCTGAAACGTCTCTGCACGAACACGGCCGCGTTTTTCAGGGCGGCGTATCGTTCCGCTTGCGATTTCGTCGTTTTGTTTGCGACGTACCGACTTTCAGTGTACAACACGGCACGTTTCAACGTCAAAAACGTCGAACGGTCTCGTGTCGGCGGTAAGTTTTTCCGCAACGCCCGTTTGATGGTGTTCACCGCCGCCGTTCGTCTCTCGTTTTCCGACACCAAACGGTTTCGTACGTCTGGCCAACGTTTCCTCGCCGCGAAACCGCGGAACACTTTTTGCACCGTCAATGCCGACCGTTTGGCTTTTAAATAGTTTTCCCGTTCTCTTTTCATCGTCGCGTTCGCCCTGAACCGTCTCTGTACGCACACGGCCGCGTTTTTTAGGGCGGCGTAACGTTCCGCTTGCAACTTCGTCGTTTTGTTCGCAACGTACCGACTTTCGGTGTACAACACCGTACGTTTTAACTTCAAATATGCTAAACGGTCTTGTGTCGGCGACAAGTTCTTTCGCAAAAATCGCTTGATCGTATCGACTGCACCAATTCGTTTCGTTTTTACCGCAATTAGATCATTCTTGATTTCGTGCCAGTTTTTCCTCAGCATAAACCCTCGAAACGTTTTTTGAATGATTATCGCAGACTGTTTGAATTTCAAATACTTCTGTCGTTCTTTAACCATAGCCATCTTGTTTCTATACTTTTTCTGAACGAACACGACTGTTCTCCTTAAAATTATAAACCGTTTTCGATCGTCTGTCAATAGCTTCAGTTTGTCTTTTAAATAGCGTTTGATTGTGGTGGACGCTGTGTGCAACACATCACGGTTTTTTACCAGTTCAGCTCGCAAATGAGGCCATTTTTTTCTAATCAAATGGCCTCGAACGCGCGCTTGTATATTGGTGGCAGCTATGTGACGCTTGGCAATAGTTTTGGCTCGGATTCTTTTGGATATTACCAGTTTCAGACTGCTATTTCTCCACCAGTTTTGAATTTTTGTTGCAGCGTTATTATACCGTGGGGTTAAATACTTGTAGATAATCTGCCAGAACAACGATAGCATTTTTTCTCTGTGGCCGTTCACGATATCACGGGTGGTTATGTTGCCCTCAATAGATATGTGCTCAGATATTCGGGTGAATGCCAAATTAACATTGTGTATTTTCTGCAATTTTGAAATGGCTGGAAGCCTTAGTTTTTGAGACAATGGATTGCCTTTAAATAAAATTTCCACAACTCTAGTGATTCTAGTGCCATCTCTTAGGTCATTTAGAGATTTAACTGCATAATTTACTTCATCCAAATGTGTTTGTTTGTGTGTCAAGTTGTAACCAATACTTCGCAGGCGACGTACTATGTCTCCATGTGCAGTTACCATGTCTGCACAAAATCCCATCATTAAGTCATAACTACTCTGTAAATGGAAATAAACATCAACCAGTTTTTGAAATATATTTAAAAAATAATGAAATCACTAACTTTATATGGCGAGTTTGTTTTAAACAAGCACGGATTATGCCTGATTAATTGTTGTTCTTTAGCGCAGTCCAAAAAATATATAAGCATAAACATTTTTCTTAAAATAAATTTTTTCATGGCAGTCTATAGTAAAAAAAAATATAATATTATTAAAAATTAAAACAGTTGCTGATATTTTATACACAAATTCTATAAATTCAATTTAAGATAATTGAAAGTCGATATATTAAAATATTCATAGTAAATAGTTAATAAGTAATAGGACAGTTATAATATATTTAAACAAAACACAATAAATAATCATTTTGAAATAGAGTGTAAGTCTGTAGATCAATTTGTTTAGTTTTATTGATAATGTATATATATATTTTGTACTTGGTTTGGTTTTAAGTACAATAGAATTAATAAAATAAAATAGAAGAAACAAATATTTTTTCTTACATTATATGAAGGGAGGTTCATTTGGAGTACAGTCGTTTTGATAAATTTTTGTTTGACATAATCATTATTAAACAGATTTTTACGAACAAACCAGCCAATACCATCTAAATCATTAGATCCAGGCTTCACATGAATAATTTGACCATATATAGCTTCCAAGCCAATACGGAACCATAATGGATTGTAACATTTTAACAAATCAATAATTTTTTTCTTTAAACCTAAAAAGAAAATAATTTTTGTATTAATTAATCATTTAAGTTTAATTTGAAAAATTGAAATTTAATAATTATAAATAAATAAATCTCACTCAAGTCCAAATGTATCTGACGGTCATCTCGTAAAGTGATGAGATCTTTTTCGATCGATACAGTTAATTTTGATAGGACAGATGTCACACTTGAAGATGTTATAAGATTTGTTGTGGCTTTGCGCAATGCACTCCATTGTTGTGGTGACTGCCGGTACATTTGTGCGACAAACAGATCTTTTTGAGTGGCAAATTGCATAGGTTTATTTTTATGACATGCCTTGGATGCTTCTACCCAAGCCATGGCTGCTTCCTCTAACTCATTAGATTGTTCTTCATCTACCAACTTTTCAGTCGGTGTGAGCATTGCATTTAACCAACGAATCATATCAGATTCTTGCCGGTCCAACCATTCTGTTTCATAGTATTCAGACCTAAACAACATACATTAATTTTAAAAAATTTAGAAAAGTGGGAACCGTTTTGATATATAGCAAGTATTGAGTGAATGACTGTAATGAATGTGTTACATTTGAATTAAATGATATTATTGTAAATTAAAAATAAACAGAGTGGTCCATATATCACTGAGAAAATTTCATATCACAATGTTTTTTAATAACCATTATATTAGGTAGATGTAATTTTTTCTTACAATTAACTATAGGTAAATTCAATAAATATTTTCTTGAAACTTAAATCAGAAAAATAAATCGAGTTTGGTCTATAACAAATGTACATTCATATTATATTTTATTATCAATAACATAAATCATTTTTAAAAATTTTAATTTTAGCTTAACAATCTTGGTGAGGGAATCAATAAAAAGTAATGGTTTTTCTAAACTAGTGAACACCTATATTAACCGATATTAACCCAAATAATAACGGTCAATAACATCCAATCGTTTGTTTAAATTTATTATTCCAACATCTAAACACCTGAAACATGAATAAATTATTTGAGTAATCTGGTGCAAAGCCCTGCTTTAGAGTTAAAACCACCTTATAGTAAAACAGCGTGAATAGGGTTTATAGTATAGTTAGGTAAGTAATATCTTGAAATTAATCTACCAATTATGAAAATGTAATTGCATAAAGTAAATTCATAATATATATAAAAGTTTAAGTTCCATGAATACCTAATGCTTTTAAGTTATAACAAAATAATGAACAAAAAAATCATCATTTAAACACGTAATTTTATACAAATTTGAATTTTAAATATCTATAAAAAATAATTTTGTTTTTAGTTCTAGTATAAACTATTTATGAGGAATATTATATTACATTTTCAAACCATAGATATTAGAATTAAAGATTTTATAAACTGTTTACTAGTACATGTAATTTGTTAAATTTGTAAATATTTTAACTTTAAATAATAATAAAAAAAATGTAATACATTTAAACAGAGTTAAAAACAATTTTTGTGGGATTTTGAATTAAATTTTCCAAAGTTTAAAATCAGCAAATAGTTGTTTATGCCAAAAAATAGCTGAATCAAAATATATTGAAATAAAACCATGTATAGAAAATTATATTATAGACACTTGGTTAAAATATCAAGTTTCTACGGTTATTTGTTTAAAAATTAAAACAAAATATAGAAATCAATTTGGTTTTTAGTGTACAATTTTTAGTTATTTCTTAATTTTTTTTTTTTTTTATTTTTCCTGCTTATAAAAAACTACTTACTTAATAATTTTATTTAGAACCATACCCAAAGAAAATTAAAGCATTTTTATTGCCCCAAAAGGTGGCACACACAAAACTAAGACTAAATAAATAAATAGTACGTAATATCATAATACATATCATGGTAAATCGATGAAAAATTAAGATATAAAATCATAAATTACATGGTCTATATGGATAATTGTTGATACTGTGTTATAATTATTTAAAAGGATATTTTACATTTTTTAAATAAAAATTTGATTAAATGCAATTTAATTGTGTAAAGAATTGAGTTATAATCGTAATAAATATATTAAACCTATTTTGTATTCATATTTAAATAAAATTATTAACATATTAGTCAATAAAGAATGAAGTAGTTTAATTACAACTAGATAAAAATTAAATTACGTTTTTCTAATTTTGTATACTCTAACATGTAGTGATATTAATGATTTAAGATTTTACTTACATTTTTAAAAATGGATCTTCAGCATTATTGTGATATAAAAGTTGTGGATTTGCTAGGCACTTAAGATATTCATCATACTTATCTAGTTTAGGAGTTTTCAAACGTGTTGTTCGTGGATTTGTACCTATAACAATATTTAAAATTCAATGAGTTTTTATAATACATAGTAAGATAATATCATTCAAGGATAGGCTATAACATAAATCTATCATTTTATAAATTGGATTTTAAGCAAGTACTCACACCCATAATCATTGATCCGTAACCTAAATAATGTATAGCATTTACTTACTGCATTGTTTTACTTTGTTCTTAGATGTCATTGACGTTTTTGGACTACATTTGTAATAAAAAGAGTTTTTAATAGAAAATGATGGTCTTTTCGGTTTAGTACCACTCCAAGTAATCACTGTAATGTAAAAAAAACTAATAAAAGATACTTTAATACATTTAATTATTACTATTATTAATTAAGACATATTTATGCTATTCTGTTACTTTACTTGTATGTTGATGAATATTATGTGTAGGCGACATTTCACACTTTTGTATTAAGTCATTAGATTTAACCTCTGAAGGAGATGTAGAAGGTTGTGAGTTGACGGTATGTGACCAAACATTTGTACCACCATTAGTTAATTCATCTTCTGGTGATTTTAAAAATTTATTCCAGAGATTCACACATACATTGCTTGACTTTTGGTTTTCTGGAGTATCAATTAAAACTGAAGTGAAACCATCTTGAGGTTTGGATACAAAAGAATTTGATAAAGTAGTAACATATCGTCCATCAGTGACATCAAAATTATTAATTTGTTTCTTAATGCTGAATGGAGAAAGTAAGTTTTCAGTACTTTTTAATGGTGTTAAATAGAAGTCATTTAATTGAGAATTGTTAATAATAATTTTGTTTAATGGTTTCTCTAGTGAATCATCACTCATTGGGCTAGAACTATTGTTTAGACTCTTTAAATTAAAATGATTATTAAAAACGTGATCTTGACGTTTCTGATCTGGCCGTTTAATACTGCGTTCAGGACTTGTAAGTATTGTATCTCTACATAATACATTTTTTTTTGAAATTGGAAGATTTTCTTTTTCTCCAACTAAATATGTTTGTCGTCTGATAGGTGGTATTTCTTCACTAATGGGTTCTGGTATTTTTACAGGATTTTTTACTAGAATAATTCTTTCAGTTTTAGAACTTATATGATTTGTCTTTTTTGGCAGTACTTTTTCTTGTTCATGTTTTAATTGTTTTTTAATTAAATTAGAAATTTTTGTTTTTGAAGTTGTTGAGGTAGCACTCTAGAAATATATTAGACGATAATATACAAATTAACAATAAACTAAATATATACTGTTATATTTTAATACATTAAATTGGCATACCTTAAATTTTTTATATGAAGGACTATTACAATTTCCCAAAATAACAAAATCATATTTTTTGTTATTATCGACTTGTTCTATTTTAATAAGTTTACGCATATTTCCATACTGAGATGGTTGCCAAGTTATTGATATCTCGCGTTGAGAATTAGGTTCTAATGTGAATTTATAAACATCAAAATAAACACCATCACTTGGAGGAGGTAAAACAAACTGTAATCATTTATTTTTTTTGTTTATACATAATTATTAGATAAATAATATTTAAAATCATAATCAAGAATACATGGCATATACAATTAGTAGATACCATTATTTTTAAAATAAGTATGGATTTATTAACCTGTCCATGTTTGTCAAGAGGATTGACAACTGTTAAAAATCTCACTGCAATTTCTTTAAGTTTTATATTGTTAAATTCTACTTGAGTTTGCTTTTGAAATGGTGCTAATACCATACGATAGTTTACAATAGAATCTGTAACATCGTATGGCTCTGATTTAATTTTTTCTGGAGGAGAAAATTCAACCTAAAATAATATAAATTTAAAAAATATATAATTATTATAAGATAAGATTGACACAAATGAATATGATCTGAATTCAAAATCATAACTGACTTATTTTTTTTTTTATTTACATTTATGTCAATAATATACACATTAAAGCATAGGCATGTTCATAGTTTTAACTCATTTTTAATTGGATTTCTTATAATTAGGTATGCATCAACTTTTTTTTATTTAAAATTGATTATGCTATAAATAAAACTGTATTTTCCTACAATTTAAGTTATTTAGGGCTAATTCTCATTATAATTAATAATAAGTTCAAGTTAGATAAAAAAATGAAATGTGATTATTTTCAATTATTTTTTTATTTCATAAAAAATATTTCTTATGTAAATAGAGTCCAGGGTTATGAAAAAAAAATTATTTGTCTAGAATGGCTTACAGTGAACTTGACATTAAATTGTACTATTTGTGAATATTTAAAAGTATTTGAACAGAAAAAATATTGAATGTTTGAAGTATTGAAATTATTTATCATGCGACTCCTTTAACTGTTAAATCATAATATTCAATGTACATGGTATTTTTTAATTAAATTAAAAAGTACATAAACTGTCTGTTAGTAGTCCTAAAGTTAACTTAA
Source organism: Rhopalosiphum maidis (assembly GCF_003676215.2). Taxonomy (NCBI): domain Eukaryota; kingdom Metazoa; phylum Arthropoda; class Insecta; order Hemiptera; family Aphididae; genus Rhopalosiphum; species Rhopalosiphum maidis. Next base: position 6,291,827 of record NC_040880.1, on the reverse strand, counting down.
AAGTTTATTTTAACAATTGTTTTTATTTTGAGATAACAATTAATAATTTAATTATAGAAGCTTAATAGGTACTCTTACATTTGTTATTTTTTTAAATTAAATAATAAAGATAGTAATAATAATAATAATAATAATAATAATTGAACTTAACTTAATTAACACTTTACAAGGAATATGACTAGTTTTTAAGATGAGATATTATCATTATTAAATTACAAGTTGGGACTTATTTTTGTTTTATTTAAACAACTAGAAAATGATGTTAAATTGTTTTTTTATTAATCTTAATGAAAAATTTGTTTATAGGAACAGTGAAATACAATAGGTATACAACATTATTATACATGTAATACAGAGAAACTGGTCAAGATACTTACGACGAACTTGGCCATTATTACTGGCTACTGGAGTGTCAGTAGTTTCACATGACTTTCATCTTATATTGATTGTGAATTTAAATTAAAACAAACAAAATATTAAAAATTGAAACCAAACTATTTACAGCATAGTGGTTCAGACGACATTGATACTAATGTAACAACGATTAATGATAATATTATATTTTGTATTTAAATAATCGTGAACGATACTCGTTTTGGAGCCGGTCGTAATCGTCATGTACATGATATTAAATTGTGATAAAATATTAAACGAGTAACGACGGCGTAATAGAAATAATTATGGTAACTGGTTTGCTGCAGCAGGTACTACACAAACAGCCTGTAGCATTAGTGTAATGCGCGGACTAGAATTTATTAGTCGTCCGTCACTCAGTCCGGACGGAAATCCGTTAAATTGCTATTAAAAATAAATCGACTTCCAACGCTCAGCCGACAACACTACTTCTCGTTATTGTGAGGGGGGCCGTTAACCGTTATCATAAAATATTCGTAACGACCTCATGTTTACCGGACGAGTAGCCTCCGCGGTGGAGGTCCGCGTTACTCATTTCAGGGTACCGTGGTTGTATTATCATTCTATGGTTATCTCCAAACGGTTTGGTCCACGGTTTAAGATAGTACTATAGTAGATAGTAAAAAATACATAATCTCAGTACAAATCGTGATCGGGATTTGGGACATTCTTTACTCGATTGTTTTATTCGTGTTCGTCGATGTGGTAACAATACGGAAACGGATCTTAAACAACATATTTCCGTCGACGATCCGTTCGTTTTCGTGTGTTAATTTTTGTTTTAAAATATTACTCTCAATTTACTTTGATAAAACAAAAAAAGAAAATAATTAAGGTTGTGGTAAATGCATTATTGTTAAGACTTATGTTCTTTAAATAGGTATCCATATTCCACATCTATATTAATATAATATGGGTAAGTACAAAGTTTTATAATTTTGTTAGCATATTGACATTAGAAATAAAATATAACATACATATTGAATCTATTTAAGACTCTAGCACTCAAGTTGATGTTGAAAATGATGCAAATCATTGGAATAAACTTCTATTGGATGTACAAAATAAAAGTCGAAAAAAATTGCCAGAAAACAAAAATGTGTTGTTACTGGGTGATAGTAAATCAGGCAAAACAACATTGGTGACCAAGTTGCAAGGCCTTAAAGATTCAAAACAAGGATGGGGCATGGAATATGGATACATACAGGTAAGAAAATTTCATCTTTTAAATTTTAGATTTATTTACTTATACTTCAATTACTAGGTTCGCGATGACAGCACTGATGAAAATGCCCAATTAAATGTTTGGACATTAGATGGCGATCGATCACTAAAATATTTGATGAAGTTTGCGTTAAATGAACAACATTTTGAAGATACAACAATTGTTTTAGTTGCATCTTTGAAACATCCCTGGAAAATTATGGAATCCTTAGAATTTTGGTCAGCAAGACTTCAAGATCATATAGATAGCTTAAATTTAGGCATGGAACAAACTCAAAATCTTAGAGATAAATGTGTTGATAGAATTATTGATTACACGCTGCTTGATGGTAAATACTTGTAATTTAGAGTTGCTTTATATCTAAGATTTTTGTTTAAATGTTTAGATCCATCATATGAATCCTGTACAAAGGTTCGACTTCTCAATGATGGAGTTCTATCAAAAAATTTAGGATTGGATATAATTGTTGTCATAACTATGACTGATTGCATCAAAAACTTAGAAATTGATAACTATTCAGAAGAACATTTTGATTACATCCAATGCTGTTTGCGAAAATTTTGTTTACAATTTGGAGCTGCGTTGTTTTATGTATCTGTAATGGAAGATAAAAACTGTGATCTTCTTTATAAATATTTAATGCATAGGTAAAATTAATTATAAAAAGTTAATTTACCTATAAAAGCAATATTGTAAGGGATATAATAATACTATTATAAATATTTTATTATTTTTATTAATTTCATATTATTATATTAGTGAAGAAACCTAATTTAAAAATACCTCTTTTTAAAATGTCTAAAAAGTTGTAGTTATAAGGTATTTATAATTATTTAATTTTGTCTATAGAAAATTCAAACAATAGAAAAAACATAAATAATTTAAAGATATCTTGTCCTGATGATATGCTATACATTTAAAATATGAATTATGAAAAATTAAATATAATTAACGTTTAGTATTCTAAAACAATTTTAAGGATATTTTAAAAATAAAGTTCTTAATTGAAAATTGTTGTATATTTTAATGTTTTAATAATTCAATTTTATTAAATGTATGTTCATAAATAAACATATGTTAAAATAATATTGACTGAGTACAATAATTAAAAAATATTTTACAACAGATTACTTTTTTTATTTTTTACTTTAATATAAAATTATTTTATCATTCAAGTAAAATAAACTAAAGAATTTGTATTTATAATTCATGATTTATTTACATTTTATGTTATATATTTTTCAGAATTTATCGCTTTCCATTTAAAACGCCTGCATTAATCGTGGAAAAAGATTCTGTGTTTGTTCCTTCGGGCTGGGATAGTTTGAAAAAAATTGAAGTTCTCTATGAAAATATGCAAAAAATAAATCCTGAATCACATTATAGTGATGCTATACCATATCCATATGAAAAACCACATAAAGAACATGAACTTCAAGATGAAGAAGAACAAGCATTTTTGGCCCGGCAACTTGTACTGTTAAATCAAAATTTAGCTCAACCACAAACACCGGTTGTCAGGAAATCCATAGAACTTACAAAACCATTATCGGCAAATAAACGCATTTCAGATAACCCTCCTCCTAGTAGTGAACGAGCTTTGGCTAGCTTTTTTAACGCGCTTTTGCAAAAAAAGCAAGAATCTCCAACAGTAAGGACTCCTACGAAAAAACCAGTTGATAATACAGGCTCTCCAGAATTAAGTCAAATTGATGATGATCCTAATACTCCAAAATAAATTTTTGTTATTAATACATGCCAAATATTTTAAGTAACATAAATTAAATTAAACTATTATCTATGTTGTATTAATACACATCTCATTACTTATTTCCCATTGTTTGTGTTTAATGATTATAATTTATTATGATCTTATATAAGTTGTATTTTAATAAACAATGATTAGTTGATTATGTTATGTTTTAATTTTATTTATAAAATATAAATATAATCAGATTATATCAGTAATTAACTTTATTTTTCATATATATTATAAGATGCATAATTAAAACTTATATTATTTTTAAACACGAAAAAATTTTAATTTTAATCTATATTATTTATGGAATATTAATAAGTTTTAATTTATTTAAAACCAAACCTTTCTTTCCCAAAATGTATACCTTAACACTATTAATACCTTTCCATTTTATTGAATATTGTTTTATTTAATTTTTATAATTCATTTGTTCATACTTAGGATTATTTGTACTATATTTAAATCTGTTCTGTGAAAATTATATTTAACAATTATATTTTAGTTTCCTCCTTGATAGGACAAATTAAGTTATTAGCTTTTATAATACCCATTTTGGCAGTATAAAATATAAACGCTAACATAATTATAAGAACCAAAAATCTTATGGTTATTTTATTATACTTCATATTGTTCATAATATACAAGCATTTTTCTTAAAACTATAATGCTTATCACAAGTTGGGGGGGAGTCATTATACGTCATGACAATAATTGCATTTATTTTTAATTTAACTGTGGTTCTAAAAGGTTTAAGTATAGAATGTTTAAAATCAAATTTTAATTAGAAAAACAGTTGTATTATTATTATTTTTATTAGCTTCTAATATTATTACCTATATTAATAATTCCATATTTAAGGAGTTCTCTACATTCTATAGGTCCTAGGGCCACCGAGCTTCACGGTACACTACTCTTATAGGCTACAAAGTATAAGTATTTATTCTTAGAGTAGGTATAATATGTTACATATGTAGTCACATTTGCATAGGGAAATCACCTTATTTCTTGAAGCGAAAGCTTACTAACTTTTCGCTGAAATACGGTTCTGCTGAATTATACTCGTCTAATTAATCATTCTTCTGCTTTTGTATACTCTTCTGGAAGATTTCCGATTATGTAGCGGCTATTCGTCTACCGAATTTAAAAACTATACGTCTATACCGTATTTGTATTACTTATGATCCATGACGTTAATTGTTACTTGTTATTAAATATCAATCTATTATTTTATTAATCTATTATAAAAAGATATACGTCGTGTCTTACGAAGTCAAAAAAATCACATTGGTTTTCGCGCCTGTGTTATGATGTTTTCTCTTCCACGATCGACCACAATTCCCGATGGTGGCGTCGAATGGCACGAGACACGAAGTCGACGAGGCGTTTTTTATCAGTGGTTTGTCCTTGAGCGCGCGTGTACTGTGTTTTCAATGTTTTCATAGCAGCTCTTTCTCCGACTTGCAGATATACAACTTGCTGTTGTGCGCGTCGTCGTCGTTCCGTGTATTTATTATTATTGTTGTTATTGTTTTTGATCGCGTATGGGCTGTCAACGCATTGTCGTCCTATACAATTTGCGTCTGTGCTGTGTCTCCCTAGTCTCCTTAAATAGTTTTGCCGCCATCGATCGCGATCGACGGTAAGCGCAGAATCTAACAGTTACAACACGTAACAAGTAACAACACGTAAACTATCTTGTGAGACGTGTTGCCTGTGTCTGTCGAGGCGTTTGATCTGTGTTTTAAACCTCGTGTGCTTGACATATTTATTAAATCAGAATTCACGTAGCTCCGTTTACTCTCCCAAACGCCACTAGTGGTCACCACTCGCTGAATCCTAAATATTGAAGCTGTCAAAGAATCTGAGCATTCACGATGAGTGTCGACACGTATGGACCAAGTTCACAGAACTTGACATTCTTGGAGACCGAAGAGGCTGACATGATTGGCGCGGATACCCAGGGCAGCGAGTTCGAGTTTACTGACTTCACATTGCCGTCCCAGAGCCAACCGCCAATGTCTCAATTAGACTCGTCATCGTCTACCCACAGAGTATGAACGATAATTATCCTATTTATGACACAAATATTACAATTTTTACAAATTGTTGTTTTAAATTATATTTTTATTTTTATATCTATTTTGTATATAATATATAGATGCAGTTGCTGTGCAATAAAACTGATAAAGATGACACTAATGTCATTACAGTTACTAAAAAAATTGGCGAACTGCAGTTTGAGGACGAAGAAGAAGATTCATTTTTTACCAAAGTAATATTTTTGAGTGTTTACATATTATAACCGTCCAGGATAAGAATTCTTATTTTATTTATATATTATGTATCTATGGTTTAAAACTATTATACACTTAAATCAATCAAAACCATTATTTAGAAGTGAATACTTATTTTTATTTATTTAAAAATATTGCTTGGTTTGATATAAAAAATATTTTTTAAACCAGTTTCTAATTTATTAAAATAGAATAAAAGTATTATTATTATCTTAAGATAAATTATAAAATTAACATTAATAATTTTTTTAAGTTAACTAATAATAATCTTACAATAACAATACAATTCTTATAATATCCACTAATAATAATATTGGTTTTGATATATTGTTTCTATTTAGGAGTTGCCATATTATGCATGCAAATATTGTGGCATTCATGATCCTGGATGTGTAGTCATGTGTAATATTTGCAAAAAATGGTTTTGTAACGGTCGTGGGAATACTTCTGGATCACATATTATTAATCATTTAGTTCGGGCTAAACATAAGGAAGTTACATTGCATAAAGATGGTCCATTAGGTGAAACTGTATTGGAATGCTATTCCTGTGGTGTAAAAAATGTGTTTGTGCTTGGATTCATACCCGCCAAAGCAGACTCAGTGGTTATATTGCTATGCAGACAACCATGTTCCACACAAAACGCTTTAAAAGATATGAACTGGTAATAGTAATCATTTTAAGCTTTTATCATAATATAATTTTTTTAATGTATTTATTAACAATTTATCAGGGATCAAGAACAATGGAAACCATTGATTGCTGATCGTTGTTTTTTAACTTGGCTTGTTAAAGTACCAAATGACACTGATCAGTTACGTTCTAGACATGTCAGTGCTACTCAAATCGCTAAGCTTGAAGAACTATGGAAAGATAATAACGAGGCAACAATTAATGATCTTGATAAACCAGGTGTAGATGAAGAACCACAAATTGTTTTACTTAGATATGAAGATGGATTTCAGTATCAAAATGTATTTGGACCATTGGTAAAATTAGAAGCAGACTATGATAAACGTTTGAAAGAATCCCAGACTCAAGAAAATATTACTGTACGCTGGGATGTCGGATTAAATAAAAAGGCTATTGCCTATTTTCATCTTGCTAAAACTGATGGTGATATGCGTTTAATGCATGGTGATGAACTGCGTTTGAGATTGACTGGTGAAAATCCTTGGGCTGGAATTGGTCATGTTATTAAAATACCTGACAATTATGGAGAAGATGTTGGTTTAGAATTGAAAATTAACAACGGTGTACCAACTGAAATAACATCAAATTATGTGGTAGATTTCATATGGAAATCCACATCTTTCGACAGGTAAGTTTAAAAGAATTTAATTGCTTAGAACAATTTACTTTACTCTGTTTCATGAGAGGAGGTATACAAGTGTTGCCATCAATAGCATTTCTCCCACCTTTTACCGCCTAGCGGTTAGTCACATCGATTATAAAGTGGTGGGAGATGCGTATCAACCAACAAAAAACATGTACCTTCTTTGATGAAACCGAGTATAGTTATTTTTTATATAATAATATTATAATAAATAATAAGTCTTGTATTTGTTGTTGCTTAGAATGCAGTGCTCATTGAAAAGATTTGCTACTGATGAATCATCAGTGTCATCATATATATATCATAGATTGCTGGGTCACGAATTTGATGATCTAATGTTTAGGTCACATATGCCAAAACATTTCTCAGCACCAAACTTACCAGATTTAAACAGATCACAAGTAATTAATTAATACTTGAAAATGTGAATTATTTGACTATGTTTTTAATATATTTGGTAATATTAATTATAGGTATATGCAGTTAAGCATGCTGTACAGCGGCCTTTGTCTTTAATCCAAGGACCTCCAGGAACTGGTAAAACTGTGACTTCTGCTACAATTGTTTACCAGTTAGTGAAGATTAATGGTGGACCAGTATTGGTATGTGCTCCTTCAAATATCGCAGTGGATCAACTAACAGAAAAAATTCATAGAACTGGTTTAAAAGTATGATATTTTAGTTTCAGTTAACTATAGTTTTTATTAATGTAATTGATTTTAGGTTGTCCGTGTTTGTGCTAAATCTCGTGAAGCTATTGATTCTCCAGTTTCATTTTTAGCTCTTCATAACCAGGTCCGGAAGATGTCATGGTAATTGATTTTATTATATTTTTAGAATTGCAAATTTGTATGTACTAATATTATTTTCTTTGTTTAGTAATGTTGAGCTCCAAAAGTTCCAACAGTTAAAAGATGAAACTGGTGAATTGTCAATGGCTGATGAAAAGAGGTATCGTGCTCTGAAAAAAGCAGCTGAGCGAGAATTACTCAAAGCTGCAGATGTAATTTGCACTACATGTGTTGGAGCCGGAGATCCACGTTTAGTACGATTTAAATTTCATTCTATCTTGATAGATGAAAGCATGCAAGCTACAGAACCTGAATGTATGGTACCGGTTGTGCTTGGAGTAAAACAGGTAATTAAAATAATAATTACTTTTTATATTTTGATTATTTATTTTTATTTGTCTATTTTAAGTTAATTTTGGTTGGAGACCATTGCCAACTTGGACCTGTAGTAATGTGTAAAAAAGCTGCTAGAGCTGGATTGAGTCAATCTCTTTTTGAGCGTCTTGTAGTATTGGGTATTCGTCCATTTCGGTTGGAAGTTCAGTATAGAATGCATCCAGAACTTTCACGGTTTCCTTCAAATTTCTTCTATGAAGGTTCATTGCAAAATGGAGTTTGTGCTGGTAATAACATCTATCATATCTAGTGTAATCTAGTGTTTTAATTTATTATTATTCTGTGTATGTAGATGATAGGAAATTAAGCAAAATTGAGTTTCCTTGGCCAGTGGCCGATAAACCAATGTTATTTTATGTGACACAAGGCCAAGAAGAAATAGCAGGTTCAGGAACGTCATATTTAAATAGAACAGAAGCCGCTAATGTTGAAAAAATTGCTACCAGGTTTTTGAGATGTGGTGTAAAACCTGATCAAATAGGAATTATCACACCATATGAAGGACAACGTGCATACTTGGTAAGTTAAAAGTTTATTAACCTGTTAACTGCCATATGACCACTGGTGGTTATACTATATGGTTTATCAGCTCGCCAAACATATTTTTCCATACTATTCCTAATTTGTTATACTATTATACTTTAAAAATAAAAATAACATGTTTATTGCATACAATGAATTGTAATTAATCCCGCTATGCATTACTGTGCTTTTTTTTAGTATATTATTGTAGTGCCATAGAAAAGTTAATAATTTAAAACTATATTCATTTATGGTTGCCGGTAGTCATGTGGTGTAATAGTAATGATTAGCTATATGTGTCGACAGTTACAAAGATACAAAACTCAAAAATTACAGATGACTGCAGTCATATAGTAGTTAACGTGTTAATGATTTTTTTAATTTTAGATATTATAATATATTATGTAATATAAATGTTATAATGTTGTATTGTTTATTTAGGTACAATACATGCAGTATCAAGCCCCTCTTCCAGCTAAAGTGTATCAAGAAATCGAAATTGCTAGTGTTGATGCATTTCAGGGCCGAGAAAAAGATTTGATTATTATGTCATGTGTGCGTTCCAATGAACACCAGGGAATTGGTTTTCTCAATGATCCCAGGCGATTAAATGTTGCTTTGACTAGAGCTAAATATGGCATATTGATAGTTGGAAATCCAAAAGTTTTATCAAAAGTATAGAAAATAATTTACTCATTGTTTTTCCTTATAACTAATTGGAATTTTATTTTAGCAACAATTATGGAATCATCTATTGAATTATTATAAAGCAAATAATGTATTGGTAGAAGGACCATTGAATAATTTGAAAGAGTCTCTTATTCAATTGTCTAAACCTAAACAATTGGTGAATGCAGCTAATCCAGGATCACATTTCATGACAACTCATATGTATGATGCTCGTGAAGCTTTGATTCCTGGTAGTGTTTATGATCGTAGCAATCAAGGAAATGTACCCAATAGTCATGGTACACCTCAATACTTCCCAAGACCTGGGCCAGGTATTATAAATTATCTTTCAGTTCATCTTGTTTGTAAAAATAAATTTTAATTAGTAAATTTAGAACTTCATAACTTAATGATTTTTCTTCTCTTCAAAGGGTTAATATAATCTTAAATATTTTTGTATTTATAGGTCCTGCAGTTGGAATGGGTTTAGATTTATATACACGTAATCACGATCCATTAACATTTATTACACCAGACTCCAGATCTCAACCACAAATTGGCGGGATACCTGTTGGTATGGTGATGAATATGAATTCAATGGCTCCCCGATTCTTTAATCAACAATCTGTACAAAGTAAGTTTATCTATTTAGTATTTTATAAATAATTTTTATCTTTTAGTAATTTTATCCATATTTGTGTGTGGTACCTATATCATTGAGTTAGTTTCTTAAATATAATTTTTGTACAGATCGCCAGAATATACGTACTAATCGTTTACCAATGACTAGTGGTCGTTTGAAAACCAAACCAAATCAAAAAAATCAAAAATCGAATGGAATTAGTGCTTCACCACTCAGTCAAGCAATTACTCAAGATGTTTCTCAGCCATACAGTCAGAATATGTCACAGGTATTATTTATTTATTTATTTTGCACTCGCATATAATAGATTAATTAATAACACCAAATAGATAGCAACAATGAAGTTATTTATCACTCTTTATATTAATTTGGATTTGGCTTGCTAGTAGTGTTAAGCAGCAGGAGTCGAGTAAATAGTTATTGTTTATCTCTGCTTGCCACTGTTGAGCCAAATCCAAATTAAAATAACGAGTTATAAATTATTGTATTGATATTGTTTATCTGTTGTATTATATAATAATCTATATTACAAATTCTAAGCTGCTTTAACTTACATGTGCATTTTTCAGAGTATGTCTCAACCTGGGTTCAGTCTTTCTCAACCTGGATTATCTCAGCCTGATCTATCCCAAGATAGTTACATGATGGGTGAGTTTCATTCACAAATGGATGGATTACTTTCACAGGATTCAACATATCAAGGTGACCGTACTGTCACATCGTTTTACAATCCACCAAACACATTGTACTCTCAGGTAAATCAACTTATTTTATATCGCTATTATGAGATAATATTTTACTTTTATTGTATAGCAACCTTATTGAAGACATTTACAATGGACAAGTACATTCAATGAGCACGTGGGAGCGTCTTGTTGGTGCTGATATATCAAAAGAAAAAAAGAATATTTTTATTATTGAGCGCCGTTTGGGACATCATGAACAACAAATGTTAGCACATTAAGTGTTTGTGGGTAAAAAACACAAAAGGCTTAGATGAACATTTACAATTGATTTTATATAATTATTGTATGTGGAGAATAATACATGTTAAGAATTACACTTTTGAAATGTTTCGGAGAAAATAATGTTTTTTGCATGTTAGTAGTTTAACATATTTATTTTATTTTTTTGTTTATTAATTTCTTGTTGTTGACACATCACATATTTACAGTTTTTATATTTTTACTTTTAATTCAAGAAGATATGTTTCAAACCTTTTAATTATTATAAAAATTTGGCGTCCTTACATTTAAGCAACTGTGCCCAATAATAACCAAACAACAGTTCTGTTAACTATTGTAACATTTTATTGTGTATTAGAAGTTTCATCATACAATTGATATCAAAAGAATAACATTTTTAACCTTGTCTACATTTTCTTTTAATTATAATTTTTATTTCTGAGTTCAATGCAATTGCATTTAATAGATTTTAACATTAAGAATAGTGATTGGCAGGCAATTAAAAATTAATGTCTCTAATTTTGGTTATTTGTTCATAGAAGTTACAAAAACAATTTGTGTTTCATTATGGACTGAATATGGAGATATAAACAAAATAATATATTTTTATTATTTTTTGGTTTTAATAGTTCATCTATCAGTATAATACTAAGATTATACTATTTTTAATTTAAACTGTTGTGTGATATTTAATAGCATAATTAGGCTAGAATAATTAAAAAATGTCAATTGATTAATTTTGGTCAGTAATCAATTCAAATTATTTTTACTTAAATTATTCATTTTTTTTCCGTATATTCAATGTCAATTACTTTTTGGTTCACTTTAAAAATTATATGGTTGGAGGTACTTAATAAACATAGTGCGATCAATTTTTTTCTATTAAACAAATTAATTCTATAATTAAAATAAATTACACAAAGTATTTTCTTCTTAAATTATTACTGAAGTTTATTAATTTTGTTGTCTTTATAATGTTTGTGAAGAAAAATCTATTTACTCAATCGTAAAAAAACAGTCATTTTAAATGTCGGTTGTATTAATATTAAATATTAAATATAAATTGTAATAGTGCACATCTTCACAATTCATAAACTAAATATTCTCCCATTATTTTAGTGCCAGTTTTGTTGTTGAACATATAATTTTTTTACTGTTCCAATTATTATTATTATTATTATTATTATTATTATGCATTAATATTTTAAACGTTATTTGTATATAAACAAAAAACATAATTCAAAATTAATATAAATGTTTATCAATTTAGGTTATTAAACTTAAAGTTAATAATGTATTAATTTACGACATTTTGTTATGTACCTATTTTAAAAACAAAATAATATGTAAGTAAATGATTATTGGGGATAATATCTATGCTATATAATATAGATAATACATTTTACATATAAACACATTCATTATAATTATGATTTATGATAAATTAATTTGATTACAATAATATATTATATACATTTTAGATAACTAGTTAATTTTCGTTAATTTTATGTTAAAGCAATGTTAGAACTTATTTTATGGGTCGGTTATGTAATGATTAATTTGAATAAAATTAATGAAAATAAAATGTTTCGATTTTATAATTTTCATTGATATTTAGGATTATATTTTACACTATATAAATATATAATTATTGATTACAGACATATAGGTAATATTGATTGTGTAGATAAAACAGTAAAATACTTAAAAATGTATATAGCAAGTTCCCAAGGAATTAAATTATCCACATAAATATTCAGTTAATAGGTAATGTTAAAATAAACCATAAACTATTTAATTTTAAATCTTTACTTCATAAAATTTAAAACTTAATATTTTAGTTGTATAAGTGATTGAAAATGTATATACTTATATGTATTTCACACAATTAAAAAATCATGTTTCTCATGATAAATTTTATAAATACGAGCTACGAGATCTACGTAATTATAATAGAATAATACTATTACACCAAACATAATATAATATTATAATAGGTAATTAAATTTTCCAAAGTATATGTAAAAATATCAATGCAACTATTGAAGAGCCGGTGAGTGTTCGCTAGGAAGACTTAAGGATAATGATATTTTGAACTTAAAATTCCTCATTTTTGTCTTTAGGTTATATAAGTATTATGCCTAAAAATGGGACTTAAAACTATGGTGTACTTAAAATACCTTTAGGTATTGAATAGGCAAAAATATTACGCCATATAAGTTAATTATGGTATGTATAGCTGACAGGTATATTATTATGTATGTATTCATCATACATTTGATTATGAGCAATGACAATAACATCTACTTTAAAGGCAGAAAAATGTTTAAATTTTTAAGAGGTTGGTTTATGTTAGAAAATTGGATGTGGTTGCTGCTTGTTGGTACTAGAATTAATTTATTCTGTGTTGGTATTTTGGGCTGCGGTGATTAGGTATACACCAATAATATTCGTATTCTATACTAGTTATAAACGAATAATATTCGTATTCTATACTAGTTATAAACGAATAATATTCGTATTCTATACTAGTTATAAACGAATAATATTCGTATTCTATACTTAGGGATTTAGGCATTTTGTGGCCTTAGACAAAATAAAAAATGTGGCCTCTTATTGTCAACAGTAGCACATATAGCCACAGCAGTAGCGTAAAAGGGCCCGCAGACTCCTCCACAAATAAGTTGTATAAAACGAAATAATAATTTATTACAATTTAGTATTTACTTATACATTTTCACAAACATAATTATTATAATGTTATTATAGATTTTTTATCTCTACAGGCTATAGATTTCTTGTACATTTTATTTTAATTTACATTTTACGTTGATATGGATCAATTATTTTATTTTTTTGAAATATTATGTTTCTTATATTTATTTTATATGATGAAAAAGTAGTACTCTAAAAAAAAAAAAAACGAAGTTTATAAAAATCCGAGGCCCTCTAATAACGGAGACCATAGGCAGTTGCCTATCCTGCCTAATGGTAAATATGGCCCTGGCGGTGGTAGGGAGATCAAAAGAAGTACCTACCTAAAATCTTTAGCAAAATCTTAAAACATTGTATTATTATAATAGGTACCTATAAGTTTATCTATTCAGTATCCATTTATTTCAACTATCATACATTTTCTTGTCGGCCGAATATTAATAAGCAGTAAATGTGGCAAGATTTGAGTTTTAGTAATTCTATATAGCACTACTGTAATAGCAGGGTGGCCAAAGATTTTTGGCGGAGATTGAGAATATTGAGATCTACGTTAACAAGATTTTTCTTTGGGAATCAACTTCCACCATACTTTTTTTTATTATTAATTACCTTTAGATTTTACCTATATAATTATTAACAAATGTATTTATATAAATAATAAAATTGAAATGTTTTTCACAATTAATTTATAAAATCTAAATAAAAATTAAATAATTAACATATTATTATTTTGTCACATGATAAATACCTAGTGTGAATTTGTGATATAATAGAATATCTTTGACAAGTTGATTTTAATTTGGAGAATAGTTAGATACCTGTCTGTTAAATGAAAACACTGCTCTAAAAGAAAATGTATAGCTCGGTTATCAGATTTAATAATTTTCATGTGAGAAAATTCTGTTTCATACAAATATGTTATCGTTGGTCATCGAGTTTTCCCGACAAAGGACATTTGATAAGTTGATTGGAAATAAATTCGAACATGATCGACTTTGAAAACGTCCGCGATTGACCATTTGGCCGGGGCTGTTATAACGGTAATATATGTATACATTCTACTTTTTTATTATAATAATAATATAATATTTGGTTTTACTCGGTAGTCGAGGAGGATCTGCATCTGTACATTGATTCCTATACCTTTTACGACTTTCTGTGACTAAACATTTTATTGACTCCTACTCCTTCTCACCGGTAGGTACATTTTTAATATTTTTATACATCGTAGACACAATTTTTCACTGTAGATATTCATATTTATAGTTCTTAACTGTTATGCATGTGTGTGATGCTACATATTGTAGGTAATGGCGCCAAACCCTAGCTATGTCCTAGGCCGTAACTGAAAAAAATTTTCGGGGAGAAGGTCCAACATTTTTTTTAAATATAAATACTGAAATTGTATAGTCTATATAAACTATATTCACCAGTTCATCACTAAAATGTTTTCACTTTTAAAATATTCGGGGAGGAGTCCGAACCCCTAGCCCCTCCCCAAGTTATGGGCTATGGACTTGGCTATGCCCAAGTGGCCGAGTATTACGATCGCAAGACGTCATGCTTTGTGTGGTTGGTGGTTCCAGTAGACTTATTTTTAACGTCGAACTTAAAGATAATACTTAGTTTCCAAATAAAGTAATTTTGTTGAATTCAAGCTATCATAAATACCTACATGAATACATTAAGCTTATATAAATGACTTAATTCTCTTTACAGGCACTTTACTGTTCGCGTCCAAGTGATGAGTACAGGTATCTTGAGAACTTTAACGACGTCACTGTGGTGATGAACATAATGATGTTGGCCGCAATGGGCGCAACTATAGGTCTAAAATATCAAGGGCGGGGCTGCAGCTCCATAATAAATACCTAATTTAATTTAGGTACTTATTTTTGGGGGGCTCTTCGACCGTCTTAATACAATATGGTAAAATAAAAATACTCATTGATATCAACAAAATTCTTGCAAATGTATTTTTTCAAACTTAACCACAACCAATCCTATTAAAATGTACACACTGGTAAATTTTTTGTGCATTAGGTACATTCTACAATTCCAGCTAGGTGACCCTGTCAGATGTCTAAAGCATAGCTGGTGACTTATATTAGTCAACTAGTCGACTAATTACTCTCACCCATGCCAGTATTATTGAATAGTTTCTTTAATCAATTCAATTAAGCCTTTTTTTTTTATCAAATCACTGTCTATTGTGCTTATTGTAAAAACTGTAAATAGATTGTATAAACTATAGTAAATATGACAAAAAAAAGTACGTTTCAAATAATTTCTTAATTATACATATTACTAATTATACTAAAAATACATATTAGTCGAAAAATAAGTACTCTTAGAAATACGAATATAATTATTAGTTTTATTAATTTTTGTTCATTAAATAAAAACATACAAAATGCAAATGTGCACGAACTCTCGGGGACCAGGCCCTAATTATAATTTATTAATTGATAAAATTATTTGAATTAATAGTATCAGTTAATAATTGTATAGTATTATTCTATGTCCAATACGTAGTTATCTGTTATAATAATTAGGTTAGGTTAGGTACAGTCTTATACGACTATATTATTGGAGGTTACTTAGTCTGATCATGTAGATGATCTCTTTGTCGTATTGGTAGTACAATTCTTGTGGGCTGAGGTAGACCAAAGTATGTTTTTTTTTAGTTTTTGATGTGATTTTTATTAAATTAGTAGATTCATTTTAAAAACATTTAATTGGTTTGTGAAGCCTTTTGTAGCTGTATATACATCTGGATTGTTAAGAATTTGTACCCATTTTTGTTTTGAAAGTTTCTCAGAGAGTGTGTGTTTGAATTAAATTTATAATTTATATTACAAATTGAAGAGCTAAATTGTTTTCTAATGACAATTATTTTTTGCATGTTAAATTTTTACGTAATATAGTTAGTTCTTATGATATTGAGGTATGTTTATCGTACGTCTTAAGTGGTTTAATTTATCTTATAATTCATAGACGCGTAATATTATGTATTTATAGTTTTTGATTTGTCTTGATCAGTTTCAGTTGTTTTTAAATAGAGTTGTGTCATATTTATATATTACGGATATTGTTTTGATTTTTAAAATCAAAATTTATAATATTGGTTATTATAATGTGTTTTATGCCAGCGGTACTAAAGACTGAAATGCGTCGTGCGTGATGAGTCCGATTGAATAAATATTGAATTATAAACAATCCACCCGCAATGATGCAAGAATTTGATTCGTTAATCAAGGCAATTGGGGTAGATGTCATTGTGAGTTTCAATGTTTTTTACCATAGAATTGATCACGAAATTATACAGTATAATATGTCTATTATTTTCATTTTTATTATATATTAATACATAAGTTAAAATTGTTCATATTTATTACAGTGAACTACAGAATAATTAACATAAATATAAATACGCACAAATATTAAATTTTTTAACTTTTATAATTGTTTATACATAATTTTATAATATTGTTATAATAGAATTTTACGGAAAGTAAACATGCATAATTTATAAATATTATAAAGTATTTTATGAATACCTGCAAACTTTAAGACTAGAATATAAATTACTAATATTAGGTTAAACAAAATAAAACTAAAACTTAACTATTATAATTATATACCATACAAAAAAACAAAACATTATGTTATTGTTAAACTATAGATAATTCAAATATTAACATCATACATTTTTCCATCGAGACCGAAAGAACTAAAAGAACCACACCACTTGGGCACGGTAGAACAGAATATTTTTATCGGGTTATATGTGATTCCAACTGCAAAATAAATTGTGATTAGATTTTTGATTGTACGCTATTAGATCCTACTATATAAATTTAAAAACCAAATGACTACAGTATGTCAATATCATAATGCTCAACATATAACATCTAATTTATATTCGTCCTCTGTTGCCTGTTCTAAATACATCTACTCTTACTTGAGCTTGAAAAAAATTTAACCTTGTTATCATCCCGAAATTGTAAATTTACGTACGAATTTAGGTTACTGCGATATCCAATAAACGCTACGATCGATTTCGGCTTACCATTTCCCGGTTCACTGCCGCGACCAGTCGCTTACTTAACCCAGGGACAAAACCATGGAACCAAGTTATTTATTGGTATTTAGTTACCACGTATTCAATTTAAATCAATAATTTAACACCATTCAAAAACCAAATTCTTATTATACATTCATTAAAACACTCTGTTTGATATTGATTATTTTTTATTTCATAATACTTATGTCTGACAGCAATTTTACAAAGGTATAACAAATTAAATATATATGTATTATTATTATTATTGACACTACTCTATAATTACTATTACAGTATACTTAGGTATAGAAAATGTTAATAACTCACCAAAATTAAGAGCGAAATATGAGTATAGATTTGCAGTTTCTGGAAGCATAATTACATAACAGCAACTTAATATTTATTTGCATGGCACTAAAACTATATCATACGAGTAACGAGTAGTCTAGGGCGGATACAGGGGGGAGCAATGGGGGCAATTGCCCCCCCCGTTCACAAAAAAAGTATCATATATTCCCAACAAAGTTTTTTTTTTTAAAATAGATGATGACCATTTTTTAGTTGATAACTAACAAGTCCCCCCCCCGTTTAGGATCACTGTATCCGTCTTTGGGAGCAGATAGCTATTTAGATTAAATATTTAATAGATTTAACAAATCTTGCATACTGGAACAATGTTTTTTAAACGTAAAAATTGAAAAAACTTAAGAACAATAATCACAGAAAAGCAATAGTTTTTAAGTAACATTAGTAAATAGTTTTGGTCAAATATGGACTAATTTAAAATGTTCATAATAAATATATTCTATAATATTTTCAATACATTATAGTAATAATATAATTTAATTTATATTATATTTTAATACTTTAGGGTTAGGCATGAGCATTTTTTATTTGTAATATTTTACATAGTCATATCTTGCTCAAAAATTAAAATATGAAAACAATTTTAAATCTTATTCACGTATAATATATAACTCTTATAATAGGTCAATTCATTCTTATATTTAAGCAAACAACACATAATGAGTTCTACCGAACGCTGCAAATTCGCTACATGTTATACATGTAATAACTATATGTTTAAGCAGTGATTAATTCGTAATTTTTTTCTAGGGTATACGCTCAGCGCATAAACGTATAAAGGGAGGGGAGGCTTAACCCCATCTCAAAAAAATGACCTAACCTAACCTTATGGTGTTGATGTGGAGTATACCCAACCTATACGTGTTAATTGATTTAACCTAACTTAAGATGGAGTTGAACTTGCTTTTTCTTGTAAAATATTTTTTATTAAGAATATCCGAATATATAATACTATAATACATACACGATAAATCATAAGCATAAAGTAATTAGTAAATAATAACACAACACCCTGACTATAAAATCTGTCATAAACTTTTTTTTAATTCTTTCTTTAGATTGTTTAGACCTTGTGTCATGTGCAGATCTGTATTTGGCCTAACCTAAGTTTTGCATACTATAGTTTCGTCCCGAAAATATCTACGAAAAAAGGTCTAATCCGAATTGCTGCCAGAGTTTATTTTGGATACAGACGAGTACAGACAGCTACTTGCCCTATTGTCCTAGTCGCCCTGACTGGGCATCAGTGTTGTCAAGCTAACAGGTATACGCCGTTTACCCGCGTATACCCTCCAATTATACACCTCATAGAACTACTATGCCTCCAATATACCACTGTAGTATAAGACAGAAACAACACATGCGAATGTGGTGTTCTGTTAAAGTTAAATTATAAGAAATTGCATTACTATTCAATGTACAATGACTTTACCAACGTATATTTTGCATAATGCGATTAGAAAAATATGGTTATTTTACTCAACCCATTATCACAGAATTAAAAAAAATAATTATTATAAAATACTAAGTTATCAGTTTTGTGAAATCGGGAATAATATTAAAGTTCTAAAATACAAGTAAAAATAAATAAAATATATTAATAGATAAAATTTTGTAATCTAAATATTACTGTTGGCGTGTTGTGTATTATTTATACGAATCAAAATATTGCATTTTTTATTTAATTTATGGTAATCTATTTAACTATGTAATTTAAATTATCTTTAAATAAATTTTAAATACTTAAATGCATCATACTTTAAGAAAAAGTATGTTTTAAAATTAAAATAAACGTACTTCTAGCTAATTCTTCTAAAAAAATAAATTAATTTGTTATTTGACATATAGCATAATTAATAAAGATAATACATGATCATAAAGCAAAAAAAACATCCGTGATTCTAAAATGTTAAATTTTAGACAGTTACTTATTTACTTTTAAATCGACATAAATATATGTTTAAAATAGGTGTTAAATTTTCCAACATTGATCAATTTGCAGTATAGTATAATAAGAAATTAGGAGGTCCTAATCTGCTGCGAATAGGTATACAGGGTAATGATAATAATAATAATATTAATTTTCTATAATGTCTGACAAGATCTAACTGAACAGTCTTAGAAATGTAGTTTATACTCAATAAGTAAATCGTTAAGGACGCTTATCTGCAGTTATTATTATATACTTTATATATGAGACACAAATCACATAAATTATAAGTTATACAATTCTATATCATCAGAAAATAAAATATCAAATACACTTACCTATTTTCTCTAGAAATAAAATATAAAACATATTTTTTAATAAATAATACATTGTATACATTATGATTGAATTATACAATCTAATAATGAGTATTGTCCTCATTCAAAAATATTAATATGTAAATAGTGGTTAATTTACAACGATCCAACTAATGGGAGTAGAACTGATTATTTTCATAATACAATTTCAAATGTTAATAGAATATCGCTGTTGTTAGATATCATTCTATATTATTAATTTAAAAATGTTGAACATTTAATATAAGATTATCTTAGGTTTTTCATAAAGAAATAAAAAATAATAGAAAATACTAAGTTGATATTATTATTGATAAATAATCTTAAATTTACCCATCGAGTGGATATTTTAATCTATAGGCTACTTTAATAAACGAAAAAATATTATAAACGTATGCTTTATAGATAAGTTTAATTTTTAACAGTGATAATAGAGCATATCCATAATATAAATTATATTCCATACATAAAAATTATACTACTTGTATATACAATAATTTGCCTACCAATCCATCCAATCCTAAGTACGTCGGACATGACTTGAGTGTATATAATTCAATAATTGTATTTGTAACTAATGTTCATTACGACTGACCATAATAATATTTGTAACCAGCATTTCGGAAAATACAAACTAAAATGCATTATGAGAATTTATTTTATAATCAAATAAAGGCTAAACGAAAAATTAACCTTAGAACAAATAAAACTCATCACTCACCATCAGTATCTGAAATAAAAATAAAAAATAGTAGTAAGTACCCATTGATAAAGGATTTTTAATAATATTGTTCTGCTATAGAATCTTGGATTGAAATAACAATTACCAATTAATTTGTTAACAATTTAAATTGTTTAAAAATGTCTGGTATAAGACCGATATTAACATTAAATAAGTGAAATAAATAATGATTAATGACCAGCAGTTTTTTTTTTATGAATTTTGTAAAATTGATTTTAGAAACGTAAATAAATTTAAAATAAATATTGAAATTTTTATTAAAATATAAATATAAACATTTACCGTAATAATCTTGAAAACAAAACATCCAATTGTAATTTATAAGTTTTATTATATATTAACATAGGTATTATATTAAAATTGTAAAATCTAATGATTTGTTTGAAAAGTTCTTAATACATTTGCAGATAACTCAGTAGGAGAGCAAGCTTTTAGTCTGATAGATTTAATTTCTATTGTGATATCTGCGTTCATTAATACAATATAAATTATAATATTTATTGGTATTTTAAAATATATTTTGTAATTCCTTTATAACAAACAACGTTCATAGTCAATAGTCATTCATTAAAATAAAAGTTAAATTATTTTTAGGCCTTGTCTACAATGCTTAAAAGCACCAGAAATCTAACGCGACGGCAGTGGTGCAATGTGCGAAGCTAAGTTAAAAAAAAAAAACAGAGTAGTGGTCACTAACGTACAGTAACAGGAAATCGAGTTGTACCATTGAAAAACCGTGCTAATTTTTGTAAATCCATCGGCTAGCTCTACAGAACATATAAAGTCGTATAAGAGGTATTATCGATCAGAAATATTGTGCCGATGAGAACAGGGAAACTCGCAAGCAAATTTGTTTGATGAGTTAAACGTTATAACCAAAATTGGTCAATTACTTTTAAAACCAATTTTTCGTACGTGACGAAAATATCGTAAAATATATAATAATATGCCTCCCGATCCATTCTACTACTCACACTGCTGCGACGTACGGCGCCGGACACACGGCGTTTGTCGTATCGCCATTGTAATAATTATCATTACTTTATATAAACTAAAAATAAAAATGATCAGAATTTGAATAACAATATGTTGATAAAGTGTTTAACTTTACGATTGGTTTTATTTGTCGTCATAGGTGTGTAATATTAAAAATGGCATTTTACTTAGTTTCCATATTTTATCACGTCTTTTGAAGGAACCTTCAATCATTACTTATACTAAATGTAATGTCAATAGAAGAATTTTTTTAACTTAGCTATTTTTACACGGAGTTATAACGAAGTGTTTTTGGTTTCATTACAAATAATAGAAACCTTTTTAATACAGAAACAATAATAAAGATAAGTAGATACTCAAAATATTCATCACTTATTAAACCACACTGAAAATTTATATTAACTATATTAATAAATCACGCTTAAAGAGTAATACAGATTTAAAAAGTTTGTTTTTTAACAAAATTTACTAAAAACGATTTTGAGGAAGAAAAATTATTTAAGTAAATTTATTAAGAATACATTCAAACATAATTAAATTATACATATTAATAAACTAAAAATATATAAAAAATATTACATACAACCTGGAAATTAATAAACAGATATTAATTAATAATCATATTATTATTCTTCAAACGTTAAATCAAGGGACCAAGCAAAAGCTGATTTAGAAAAAGGTTATATTATGTTTCTTTTATAAATTAACACAAATTATTGTGATGCGCTTTATTAAAATTAAATTAATAATACTCAATAGTACTTATTTCATGATAATTAACACATAATATCTTATATATTTTATCATGATATATGTACCTACTTGGAATTTTAAGCCGTCAATGTAAATAGCATTAGACTTAAATTCTGATAAGAAAATTTCCTTAATTTTCACTTAATGTTCATTTCATAGTTATTTCTATAAAAATGTTAACTTCTAATGTACAAATCTTCTATCATTTATAATACATTATTTTATAAACTGAGAAAAATCTGCTTATCGAATATTTGAGTCACGTAAATATTCCTGATTTCCTAAATTTTTTATTCATTTATTAGAATTAAAATAACTGTTATGAGTATTTTTGAATACGATTTCTACTTAAATCCACTGCAAACGGTGAGATGGACACTTTTTAACTGTTCAAAGTATGATATGAGAACATATACTTTTAATACTAATACATCTTCGGTCATCAGAATCTTTAATTAAAACTTCATGTCCATCACATATTAGTATATTACAATATTAATAGGAATTTCTTAAAGATATTTTAATACGTACTATTTAAATCTGTAAACGATAAGATTCAATTAATATATAAATAGGTAAATAATATTTTAATATTTTTAATAAATAGGTTATATACAATGTACATTATAATAAACATTAAAATAAATTGATAGCTGCCTTTCTGAGAAAGGCGCAATAAAATTCGAAAGTATGACATTAGTATTTCGAAATAGTATAGTCAAGAGGTGGATTGATATATCAATACATTTTGAGTATAGCGATACTTATCATGGCATATTACAACGATAATGTTGTCATTAAACGATGTATACCAAACAGTATAATGAGAAAATATTATTTACAAAATGAATATTTTTAATAAAAAAATATTTTTTTATTTTTCATTGGTTCATTCCATAAGTATAGCAAGTAAAATTATTAAAGTCAGTAAAATATAAGATTAAAAATAAATGATACTTACTAGATTTTTCTGCAAAAAAATAAAATACAATATATTATATACTCATTGTTTATAATACAATTATATGCAGTATGTAATTTATAATAGAGATTAATGTGTATAAGACCTATTTGGTATTTCTCTATCGCTAACGAAAACGAGTTTTAAAATGTAGATGTTAATAATATTACTAAAAAAAATAATTGAGACAATTGTTAATTATATTTCGTGAACCTCACAATAGGAAGTTATGAATTTTAAATTTTTAGTCTGTAGAGTACAATTTTTTTTCTATTCTGATTGAAAATAACAGCGATGATATTTTTATCTTGAATAGACTAATAATATTATTAAACTCCAATACCGACCTACGAAAAGACACCGAAGGTAATAGACAAATGTATTTGTATTATGAGACAAACTTAAAATTTCACATAGAATAAAAAAATACATTGTAATAATAATAAAAATAACAAAATATTATACAAACCAAGTATAGCTAGAAAAAATGTAACAATAAATAATAATTAAGAATTAGATAAAAATAAAAAACCGTAAGAACAAAATATAGAGGAACTTATAACTTATAAATTAAAACCGAATAAATAAAAGTTTTTCTTTAATTGTTGTAGAAAAAAACTGTACATGGCATCACTCTTGTTAGTCGTTATAGTTTATTTATATTATGTAATTTGACAAAAGATAAACTTGAAAAAAATATAAAATAAGTTGGAATGATTTTATAGTCACAATTGGAAATAAAATTAAAAAAAATAAATTGCACTGGACTCCATATAGTTTTAATAAAGTATACATTTTTTACAGAAATTTATATAAAAATTGTGAAAATAACAAAAAGCGAGAAAAGTATCACATAATAACGTACCTTTAAATTCCGCTAAAAAAAACAAAAAAAAAACAATATAAGTATATACGTATAGGTGATTGATTTTTATAGTTTATCAGTAAATGGATTAAAATAATTTATACATCGTGTACAAAAAAAAAAAAAAAAATAGAATTTTAACGTACCTTTTCGATCTATAAAAAAATGTTAATATTATTTAAATAGTTAATAACATAAATATTAATTACCATTTATCATAAAATATACGATTACAAATTTAATTCATTATGATCAATAAATTATCAAATTAATGATTTACTAATTAATATTATTATAAAGTGTAATTTAATTATTTAGTAGTAACAACAAATTATTGTATAGATGGCCTTGTATTATTGAAGTGAATATTTTAGAGGGCCTAGGGGGTACTTAATTACACATTTATTTATGATTTTAAAATTTTATCCTTTCGGAGTGGTATGCGCAATGAAACTTATATTTTTTTAAATGGAAACACTAATTTTTTTACATATTCGGATATTTCATTATTTTTTAAACGTTTTTTGTCTAAAAAGTTTTTTTCTATTTACAAAATTGGCCAAGTTAGAGAAGTCACTATTGTAGTTGTATTATAATATATATTATCTAGCAGTCAACTTAGCAAAAATTATCACATACTCAAGATATCCATCCGGACGACGTACGATATTATTAAATTATTATTTATAAATAGATAAGTTAAAGTAAACATTTATTTTATTATGTCTAGCGGTTATAAGTTAAAATTTCGCTAAACATGAAACATACTATTTTGAAATTGAAAAAAAGAAATTTAACGGCGATAAAATCGTCTGTAATTTATAAGAAAGTTTAGAATTTAAATTTTTAATTCCGGATGGTGCCAGCGTGATGTCATATACGCATCCGTGTCCCGTACTCTTCAAAACCATTTTTTTTACATTATTTATTAATAAAAAAATTAAACTTTTATATAATTACCTTCGTTATCTATAAAAATAAATATATAGTTTTTAATAAATAGGATAATTTCTAGTAGAGCAATAATTTTGAAAATTAAGTTGATACTCCAGTATTCCGTTTAGCGGTCGAGGTTAGTTTTAATTGTGGTTGTCAGTTGAGCAATTTTTAGTATTTCCCACATTTTAACTCTTAAGTACCTACACATGGTTTTTGGAAGTTCCCTAGATCAGCGGTTCTTAACCTCTTTTTCTTCTATGCCCATAAGCTTAAAATGTTACTAGACTGTACCCCTCATTATAACTGAACAATTTTTTACATAACTACCTAACTCATAAAACTTTTTTTTTTTTTTTAAATAACAATAATATAATATTATGTAATAATGTATGTAGTTTTATATTTTGTTTTAGACACACAATAAAAAAAAATTAATTATTTTATTTATTTAATGAATAAAAAAATTGTAATATAAAAATTTAGTGAGAATAGTGAGATCCTTGACCTTGTTTCGAATTACATAGTTTTTTAAATCAGGCTCAAATGATGCAAGAAATAATCTTAAATCTGGAGCTGCATTGAGTTTATTTCTATATTTATTTTTTATAATGATGTACGAAGAAAACGCTCTCTCGACCTGCAGCTCCGCACTAGTAAAAGACAAAAGCAACAACTCACTTGTCAGAGACTAGTCGCTGATATTTGTTTCTAATATCTACCCAACAAAATAATTGTTATTTAATTTTGTTGCAGTTTATTAATTATTAATAAGTTGTTTTTTCACGCTCACTTTTGAAAATTGTTTCACATAAAAGTTCTATCAAGTATTCTTTTTCTACAATTTTATCAATCATCAGAAAGATTTTGATTGTACCTCGTAATTTAGTCAATCATTATTATTGATGTGGTAAATTGGTAAACGATGAAAAACTATGCTCAGCGGACATTGTCTAAAGGATATTTGTTGTACATTATATTTTATTAGAGTTATTTTCCTAGTAGTTGAATTCTTGTTTTTATTTATTTTTGTCAAAAATAAATTGCTTACGTTGTAGGTATATTTGTAAATATTATTGTAATATAGTTGTATGAAGTTATTATTTTCAATATAATAAAATAATAACAACGTTCCGTTGAACAGTTTGCATTTATTTTAAGCTAATATGACTCATTAACTTGGAAATTCTATTATATTGTACTGAATAAGATGACTTGAAATTCAGAAGGTAAATTAAAACTAATTCATTATAAAGTACATAAAATGTTTATTTGAAAAAAAATACATACTATTAAAGTTTTCATCTATAAAATAAAATAATTATGTTATAGTGTACAGTTATAAATTCTTAAGAATACAAAAATTTTAAGATACATTTTACAAATCCAATAAAACCAGTTGTAAAATTGGCTACTACTTTAAGGTAATAATTTTAATGTATTTTTACTATTTAATCAGCCTATACAATTGTATTGTTTAAATTGGTGTTTAATTTTTCAATTTAATAGTTCTAAAGTATAGAAAACTCATCTATTATATAGGTTCAAATTTAATGTGATAAACTCTTATTTTTTTCGGGGAAATCATTTTAACGAACTTTTTATTGTGAATATAGTCTGTCGTCTGTGTATGTCTTATGTTCGAGTACTTGTTTACTTGTATAGGTTAGGTTAGGTTAGGCACATGGATTGCAGGTAAAACAATTCAAATAACTTTATAAATAAAACAAATATTTCAAAATTGTTAATTGTAGTACAAAGTTGTTAAGTGATAAATAAAATTATGTAATTTTGATGTGAATATAAATTCTATATTGCATTTTTATTTTTATATTAATACTAAAAATATAAAACATAATGCAATTAAAAATAAAAATATATATTGGTACCCTAAAGTCTAATTCATCACTATATAAGTCGCTGTTTTTATTTAATACATTTATTTATTTTATTTTAGATATCTTGCAACTTGAAAATCATTCTGATCTTTATAATTTGTTTCCGTATATATTCTATAAGTTATAGTAGTGTCTTAGTAAATGAAACGTTAAGAGTTTTAAAAATATATTTAATGCCAATCATTTTAATAAATCTCATTAATGTTAATTTTAAAAGTGAATTAGATGATTTCTTGATAAAAAGAAACTTTCCTAATTGTATTCTGTCCATCATAGACAGAAAACACATAAAAATACGATATACCAGTAATTCTGGTTTTCAGTTTTTAATATTATAATGATTATTTTTCAATTGTTTCATTGGCTATAGTCGATCCAAATTATAAACTTGTCACAATGGTTGTGAGTTCATATAATAATTTACTCTGTAATCAAATCAGAATAAATTATTCTGTTAACTATTCTAGAACTATAAAAAATCTTATTGATAAATAAATAAATTGAACACTTAATTATAATAATATAGAATTATATACGTACGTAGATTTACTAAAAAAAATGTCATTTATTTATAATTTATACATAAGCCAAGGTATATTTTGTATTCAAATTTATTTAATTATTTGGACTTAAAAAAAAATTTTTTAATCAGTATTACAACATTTAAGCGTGCAATTTAAATGTTTAAATAAATAAAATTAATAATTGCTCTTCTTTTTTGGATAAGCATTTGGCTTATTGTATATGTTTATTGTATTTATTAGTTGAAATACATACGGTCATAGCACTCAGAGTTGTGTGTCTTATCAAAATCAATTGAATCTGAAATTTAATTATATTTAATTAGTACACGAATTATTATTATTCAATAAAATTTGTGTAACACAATATTAATTGTTCATTAATGGAATTTAACTGTACTGGTCGTAGAAACAGCATGATTTTGAGTCAACCTCGACTTCTTTTCATAATTAATTTAAATAATTAAACGCTTTTATATATTTTTGTATTTTTATTAATCCGAACACCTGGGTAAGACGATGTCGATCGTAACAATTCAGAAAAACTCGGAGGTTAATCATGAGTCGGCTACCCGTGGTTTAAAGTATTACGTTAAAAAATATACAATCTATATTCTATACTGAGAAATATGAATTAATTGCTTGAATTAAATAACCAGCCCAGTTATAGGAATAATTAAGAATTACAAATTCTGATAAAAGATTGAACACGATTGACACGAGTGATTTATAAAATTATTATGCAAACAACAACTTTAGAACAGAAAAACTATACATTCATCCATACATGCAAGTTACAAATATTAATACATTCCTAATTATATGGATTCATATTGTACCTATACGAGTTTTAGTATATTTTTATATCCGTCAAGTCTATATATGTTACTTACACAAGGCACATGCATAGTTAATATAGATCTACCTTAATGATTATGAAGTCAATGATAACACGTTATAACAATCATATTGCCAATCAAAATTTATAATTTATTGCTCGTTTAATAAATAATATACTGTAGGGGATCTATTATGGGCAGTAATTGGGCACTGTGAACTAATTCCGGCCGGCAGCAACAAGCTGAAGTCACTGCTGGTCAGTTCGATCGTGACAGCGCACTCTCTCGTACTCTCGTACCTTCGCGCTCTTCCTTATTTAAACCTTATCCGTGTTTATAAAGCCGAATAATATTTGTATATGAAAGTGATTGTTTATTATTTATAGCTACACATACGTAGCTTCTGTGCCTCGATGTTAGATATTATTTATTATATATTTTCTGTCTTGTATATAATATTCTTTAGCATAACCCCCAATATATGTTACACTGATTTTTCAGAACTCCATTTACTCCAACGCGTTACCTAACCTGTTTAAACCTATCGTTGTAGACTCAATTTGTAAAAAATTTAAAATAATATTTTATTACAATGAATTAAGTGATTACTATGTGAATTACAATTACTTACTTTGAAATTTAGCATAACTTGTTAGTAATGCTATTAAAGTTCAAAATTATTATTAGTAATTATATTAAAATATTCGTAAGAAGCTTAAATTGTTAAAACAAATCGACTTCAAAATGAAAACCAACGTCAATTAAAAATAGATTTTATATTTTGTTTTATGAAATTGAACAAACTTTTAAATTAGCTTAATAATACTCTAAATATTAACTATTCTTTAATCTCTGTTATTATACTCTGTTAATAATTAATTAAAAAATATAATACTTTGACAAAAATCTAAAAAAAAAAAATTTTTTTTTTTTTTATTAGTCCATGTTGTCTATATAGTTTTACTCATCGTACTACAAATTAAATTATGATAACTCTTATGTAGTAATATACTAAACATTAACAATTTCTACAATTATTATGGATACCTTTTTCAGTTTTTAAATAATTATACAAGTATTAATTGTATTCCAAACCGAATCATAAAAAAACATCTGTATAACAATAGGAAACCATGTTCTATTTTGTAATAATATAATAAGCAGGTTAACTAATAACCATATACAATATTGATACATGTAAACACGGGCTTACAATGATAAAATACTAATATTATTATTTATATATCTATCTATTTCAACTTTACATCAATAAATTAAAACATACCTCGTGCTTTTTTTAGATCATCTGAAGTAACTGACGTAGCAAAAATTGAAAGAATTGCAATTGTAATTGTTACTAAACTAAGCTTAAAAAAAACCATTTTGATTTGATATGACAAAATATTAAAATTGATGTGAATGTTAGATAATAAACTGTTTCCAATTCTACTTCGTGAGTTATTTTGTATGCAATTCGTTCCCTTCCTTCATTCGAAAAGAATAAAAAATGTTTATAATATTTTGTTAATTGAATAACAACTAGTAATATGACGTGATGTCATTGTTAGTATATACTGTGTGTTTTGTACTTCTATTTTACTTATTGTAGACACGTGAATGTTCTTATTTTAGATGTCTAACCTAACGTAAATATTTAAATATTTGGATTTTAAAAAGTTTTTTTTCTTTTAATTATTGTTTATTGATTATAAGAAATTATTGAAAAATTAGAAATGAATTAGACTTGGAAGTCAATGGGATGTTGTTTTAACAAATTAAAATTTTAATTACCACGGTGTTTATAAAGGTAATATATACTGTTTATTATATATTATTTAATATATACATTATTTCACATAGATGAGTGAGGAGCAAAGTTACCTGCAGCTCCTAAAACAGTTTATTGGTTTTCATATCTCATCGGTATACGATTAGAATATAGAGAAATATCAATAGTGTTTTGTATAAAACTTTTAATATAAAAATATGTTTCACGTACCATTATTTTTTGTGCATATCATATTGTTGTTATACTTAATGTCTCTATACAAGGTGATTTTTTAAGCATGCTTACCCTATTTTTATGTTTAAATTATGCATATATTCAAATTATGATTTTTTAAATTTTTAAATGTAATTAATCTAATAAAGACCATATTTTCGAATGCTTACATTTTTCACAATATTTAAGGAGTATCCTGTGGCGACACCAACTTTATTATTTCAAATAAGAACATATATGTTGTATGTTTTAAGATAAAATTTGGATTAGGTAATTTTTCTGAAAATGTTGACGTATTGTAATCGAAATTTGAACAAAAACTTCCGGAGTTATTTTACTTTAAATACTAAGGAATAAGGATAATAGTCTATATGTTTTAAAAATTATCAAGTACAATATCAATCCAAAAGCATTTATTAATAAGTAGTAATTATTAACGAATATTTTATATCGCATACCGAATTATAATTATCGAGCTCCTATATATTTAAAAATTATTTAGTATAATAGATTATTATAATATACTTATTCCTTAGTATTTAAAGTAGAATAACTCCGGAAGTTTTCGTTCAAATTTCAATTGCAATATGTCAACATTTTCAGAAAAATTACCTGATTCAAATTTTGCTAATATATGTTCTCATTTGTAAAACCAATGTTGGTATCGCCACTGGGTACTTCTTAAATGTTGTAAAAAATCTAAGTACTCGAAACTATTATCTGAAATTTAAAATAATATCAAAAATATTAAAATTAATATTAATTTTATTTAAAGATTGTAAAAACCAGAATTAGAATATTTACATAATTTAAGTATAAAAATGGAGCGGGCATACTGTAAAAATTACCTTATTACTTATATGTGACGTATTGTTGCGTGTCTGGCAACGCGGATTGCGCGATGTGAGCAACTATTAGACGTACGTTAATGTACAAAATCTTTCTATTTTTAGATAATAAATAAATAATTTAATTTACAAATACACAGAATCGTTATTATTAGCATTATTAAATAATAATTCTCCTATAATCTAAAAATTTTTCATTCTGAAGAGACATATAAAAGGTTATAACCATAATGATATTTTGAAAAAAAGTTCCAAATAGTTAGCCACAGGCCTATTTTTATGAAGTAATTTGGGTTCCGAGGGTTTTTGGGCTGCATCCAAATTGGTTCCCATACCTGAAAATTGACACCCGAATTGGTTCCCATACCTGAAAATTGACATCCGAATTGGTTCCCGACATTCTAGGCAACACTCATCCGAATTGGTTCCCGATAAAGACTTACGAAAAAGCAAAATACGAATAGAATGAACTACTAATTGCTGTGAAACATTTTACAGCAATTTAACAGTTGCTTTTATTCCGCACATCCGAACATATTTCAATTTATGGACGTATTAAAACAAGTTCAAATTGAAACTTATATAAAATTGCGAAGTTCGAACAAACTACAAAACCTGAAGTCTAAAAATAAGGAAATATTCATAAAAACAGAAATGGACAAGTATAAAAATAACGAAATCAGTAGATTTGAATTTTTAAAAAATGTTTGTTATAAGTTTTTACCTCAATAATAGAAAATAATAACTATAAAGAACAATGTACGAATTAAAAAAAACAATATACCAATATTTATTATATTTATTTTATATTTTTAAGTTAAGATTTGAATTTTTAAAAAATGTTTGTTATAAATTATTTATAAAGCCACAATTTTTAACAAATTGGGAACCAATTCGGATATACCCTTGGAACCAATTCGGACACTCCGGGTTTTTGCACCCCTAGCACCATAGGTAGTTGCGGCACTTTATATGCATTATAATGTATTATTGTTAATAATATGCAATATTAAACAATACTAAATAGTATTCATTACTTACCACGTGTATGTTAAATTTTGCACAAGAGTTAATAAATTATTTAAGAGGATGCCAGCGTGGTATTTGTTATCTCTCTCTAACTCACGCGCTACATAGCAAATTTGACGTTCACAAAAATGAATATAACTTGTATACTCTAACAGGTATTTCTACAGGCACTTTATACTATTTGAAGTTTGAGTTTATACAAATTTTGATTTCACTTACTACACGCACAACGTCTGCGATCCGACATAGTCGGATTGCCTACCTGTAAGGTTTAGTTTCGTTTAAATGAATTTTCGCCGACGATATCTGACAGCTTAATTAAAGTATTAACACGTAATTCGATTTAAATTTTTCTCCTACAAAACAGCATCAAACTTTCGACGTTATTCTGTGGTATCACCATCATTTATTTCATTCTTATCGTTAGATTTACTTGAATTCTGGTCGACATTCGGGGTACATACATGGTATAAAATTATATTTAATATTTTTTAAAATAACTTACGTAGCATAAATTGTACGAATTACAATTTAAATCTTAACTAATCTATGTTTAAAAATAACCATTTTGATTTGATTATGAAAAGTAGATAATAAACTGTTTCCAACTTCATGAGTTTATTTATATGCTATTCGTCTGTAACCCTTTTTTCATCAGAATTTATTAAACAATGTTAACGATATTTAGTTTATTGAATAAAAATCTTAAGTAAAATGATGTAATATCATTGTAAGTAAATACTTGTACTTCTATTTTATTTTTTGTAGACAAAGCCGGATTGGGTTAAAAATTTCTATCTGACAAATCAAAAAAATTGGCCCACTTAGGTATACCTATAAAAACAACCCTAAAAAAAACCGTACCTATACGAGTACAAGCGGCTTACCGAGAAACTTCCGGTATTCCGCCTACCAGTCCATCCCTGACTGTAGACACATAAATATTCTTATTTTAGATGTTACTTATTACATAAATATTCCTTTAACCCAATCTAGACGATTTTAGTAATATGACAAAAGAAAAAAATATTTATTCGTCATTAAACAAATTGTTGGCCAATTCTGTGTATCTAGTACTTATTTTTTTATTTGTTGTAGACACACATAGGTCTTACGTTCTTATTATAGATGTTACTTACTAAATAAATATTTTCGTAGCCTAGTTTTGAATATTGTAGTAATATGACAAAAGAGAATACTTTTTATTTATTATTAAACATTAAACAAATTATATCATTGTTAGCTGATAATGTGTATTTTATACTTATTTTTTATTCATCGCAGACACAAATATTGAAATATGTTCTTTTTTTAGACGTTACTTACTAAATAAATATTTTCTTAGCCTAGTTTTTAATATTATAGTAATATGACAAAGTATAGAATATTTCTTATTTTATTTTTACAGCCGAGTCCGTACTCCACTATATATTATCTATCTCACTGCTATCCTTATTAAACCGCCTTTATCGCCAGATTCACTTGGATTTTGGTTGACATTTGGATTATTCACATTGTATAAATCTCCGAAAAATTAAAAAGTCTATTAAAGCATGATTTCGATCACGAATATTGATAAATTATTTAGTAGTTCGAAATTCGTGAAAAATTTCGTTTTTATCTTGAGAATTAAAAATTTAAAACAAGGTTCTAAATAAGTTTTCAGCATATATAGGTACACGAAAAAAAGAATCTACCGGAAAACTAAATTGATTTTTTATAAGGGTTTCAACTTCAAATGTTTACTACTTATACTTGATATTCATCCATAAAATAATTATTTCTCCTCAAACGGTTTTTAATATTTTGTTTTATTAAAAAAAAAAATGACAAAAGAGTAAAACCGTTCACCAAATATTACTATTCTCATTATAATATGATACAATTTTTAATTTCTTTTAACTCTTTTTGAGCTAATTGTACGTATGGATGTTTTTAATTTTTTGTCTAGAAAACAAATTAATCTGTGATAAAAATTATTAAAAATTTGGTTCGAGATCTCATATTATTGCTCTTATATCTGATCAAAAAATATTAAAACTACAAGGGCAACATTTTTTTTTTGCATTTCTTATTTTAATAATTACGAAATTTGTCCCAAAAAATTGCAAATTTCTTTGTAGTTAAAGAAATTTATAAAAATCGGGGATATTTCAATATTTGATCATACTGATACTTATATCTATTTCTAAGGTATAATAGTAGCTAGTTTAGTCAGAGAGATATTCATGTATATGTATATATATAGGTATATATATTATTATACGGGTAATGACAATTTTAATACCGCGTATAAAAAACGAAATGTTATTAAAAATCATTTAGTTTATGATGTATTGTCTTATATATAAGATTATCGTTGGAATGTTTATTTTAGAAGGTAATTGAAGTGTTCTAGAAAACTATTTAGGGTACATTCTTCTTTAAATTAATTTATATCTTTTAATAGGTTACAAGAGATACCGCATAAAGCATTTTGTGATGTTTTTGGAAGTTCTAGGTTCCTAACTTCCTCGGGAACGTTTTAATATTTTCAGAACTTTATTTTTTATAACTGGAATAAAATTTTGCCCAGTGGGATAGTCAAATAAAAATGAATATAGTCATATTTATACCTATATAATAATAATTATGATATTATACTTCTATTTTACTTATTTTTGTAGACACATAAATATTCTTATTTTAGATGTTACTTATTACAAAAATATTTGCTAAGCCCAGTTTTTTATATTGTAGTATTATGAGTTATATTAATATTAAGCAATGTTATATGTGTTATCTGCATTCTGATCGATATTCAGGATATTCGCGTTGTATAAATCTTTAGGATACTAAAAAAACTTAATTAAAACATCATTTTGGTTTTTAATTGGTTTTATAAATATATGTTTGACGAGATATACCCCTATTTGATCTTTCTTCGTGTTTTTAAGGAACTAAAAATTTATAATTTTTCCAAAGCCCTAGGCATGCTAATAATTTTCGGTATCTTCAAAATGAACAAATCTCTCTTTATTTAAATAGTCATATGCCTAAAATATTAA
This sequence comes from Rhopalosiphum maidis, assembly GCF_003676215.2. Classification (NCBI taxonomy): domain Eukaryota; kingdom Metazoa; phylum Arthropoda; class Insecta; order Hemiptera; family Aphididae; genus Rhopalosiphum; species Rhopalosiphum maidis. Next base: position 6,255,943 of record NC_040880.1, on the reverse strand, counting down.
AATACATACCTATCTATTTAAAAAACCTAGGTTAATTATTAAATTCTCATTTTTGTTTTAAAAAAATATCTGCCAACAGTAAAAAATTATTCACGTCAGGCGTCCTTTGTAAAATCCACTATTTTCTAATTTTAAGTAAAGTAATTTTTTTAAAAAAATATTTCGAATATAAAAGCGCCTCGGGTACAATAGGTCTAAAGAAAAGTTTATTTTTCAAAAAAAAATAGATTGTATGTTAGGTACCCTTTCACTACGCTCTGAAATCTAAAAATATCCCTCGATTTGTTATGAAAAACCACGTCCAGTGAATCTCGTAAAATAACCAAACAATACAAAGTATGATACTGGGAATATAATCCAAACCTTTATTTTACTTCTTTAATCATTTTCATATTAATACCTATATAAAAATTTTTATGCTAATAAAATATGTTTTCATGGATATTTCAAAAATTAAGAGGACGTCGTACCCGCATGTGTTGTCTCCGTCTTACCAAGTACGACATAGATAAAATACGATTATCTATGCGTCTAAGTATAACTCACTCAATTTTGATTCTATAGAGTAAATATATCTATTATAAAATTAAAATATGACAATATTTCGAAGGGCAAGACGAGTTTTTCTCCATTATTTCTAATATAACGTTCATTATAACCGTTTGGAATTAGCAAAAATTTCAAAATGTTTAAATTATCTTTAACTATTCAAAATTTTAATGTTTTAAAAAAAATCATCGTCTTGCCCTTCAAAATATTATCATCTTTTAATTTTATGATAGGTATATTTACTCTAGAACCAAAATTGAGCGAGTTATACTTAGACTGCGTAAACGAATTTTACCTATGACGTATGTGTCCGACGTCCGCTTAAGATTAAGTTTTATTTTTTATAATTTTGCGATTTTTGTTTGACAAATTTAAGTTTGAAAACATAATAAAATAAAATGTTTTAACATAATACCATAATCAAATTAATAACTAATTTTTGTTTGATAAATCTTACTATTTTTATAACCTTCAATGGCTTCAATGTAAGTTTAAGTTTGTTTATAGTTGGTTTTTTGGAAATATATATTGATAATACATTTGAGTTGTTGGATATTATAATTTTCATTTAAATTATCAAGTTCAGATGTTATAGTTGTACGTTAAAAAAAACTGTACTGACCGAAAAGAGGATTGCCCGGTATAATTAATTAAATACTTGGTATAAAACTTGATTAAATAATACCAAATTTAGGCAAAATATTTAATTGATCCGAGTGATTGACGTATCAAATGCTTTAGCTAAATCTAAAAGTATTGCAATTACTTTCCTTTCATCATCAAGTGCAGAATAAATAAAACGTGACGCGTTATATAATGCATTTTCCGTACTTAATCCTGGTCTGAATGCAATTTGATTTTTAGACAGAAGTTCGAATTTTTCTAATAATATGACAAATCTACTTTTTACAAAATCTGTAAATAGATACTTAAAATGTTCACCAAATGTTTATATTAGTATTATCTATTTACGGTATAATATTAAAAATATTTTGAGCTGTTTATAGTCAAGAAAAATTACATATTATTTAGTAATTAAAAATTCATAAAATGTTTAATATTTACACTAAAGATCTGAAAATTCAATAAAAGGTACTAAAGGTGTTGCTTATTTTGAAATTAAAAATTTATCGGATTTTAATAATATTTTTTATGAGTATTCGAAGCTTAAATTTTTACAAAATTAGAATTCAGGGTGTAAAATAATGATTTATATATTCAAACAGTTTTAGATTTTTATAATTCAAATAATATATTCTAATAATTTAAAAGTATTAATTGTTATTAAAACATGAAACTCCTGCAAGATTTTTATATTAGCATTTTCTATGCATATACTTTTTAAAATATTTTGCATATTCGTAAGTTATTTATAGGTATGCATTTTAAATATTTAATTTTTTTTTAAAATGTTTATCAATAAATGTCCACTCAATCAAAACGTTTAAAAATGTAATATACGATTACACATAACACATAAGTATTTCTTCTTCTATGTTAAAAACTTAAAAAGAAATGGGTTTTTTATTATAAGCGCTTGAAGTTCCAATTTTTACAAAATTCATTAAAATCACGAACATTTTCAAATTACTTTGTAGTTAAAAAATAAAAATGCATAAAATGTTTAATGTTTATATCAAAGATTTGAAAATTCAGTATAAGATTCTTCACAATGTTTACGTATAAGAATTATAAAACAATTCGATCATAATTAAAATATATATATATAAGACTATGTGTATTTTAATTTTTTACGAAATTGGATATTTAAACGGAAAATAACGCATTTTAATTTTTTTTCTTCTTTTTTTCCCAACGCTTTTGTAAAGTATTAGTGATTTTCATTTTTGATCTCTTAAAAGTACCAACTAAATCTAATCTGTTATCTAAGAACAGTTAAAGTTGAAGACCCAACCATTTTTACTGATAGAAAAAAAAAATCAGACATTTAAAAAAAAGATATGCATTATTATAAAATCAATACATTTATGGTATTTTACGATTAATTTACGTTTTAATACGATATAATATTATCCAGTTAATATATTATACATAATAAATTGTTTTAATTAATTTGGATCTTGAAATTTGAGTTATTCAGTGCATTTATGTCTTTTATTTTACTGACGGCATATAGTAAAGTTACAATAAAAAACACACTGTGTTTTACAGTGTTGAGACTTATCTAGATAAATTTATTAACTATCTATTATCTTATCTAGATAAAAATCTAAATGTTATCTATTTATCTATCTTAGATGAAAACTCCAGTCATCTACTGTAATTTATCTAGATATTTTTTTTATGTTGAAGAAATTATTTTAACTATTAATATTATTATATTTATGTTTCTGCCGTTTCTGGTAGTATACCTATACTATTCTCGTCCGTATCGCCGCCGTACGTCGACGATGATGATCGGCCTATAACAATTTCTATTATAATATAATATTATTATTAGTTATTACTCTTTAGTTTATAGCGTTCGTATGTTGGTTTTTTACGATAGTTAAATTTTGTAGCGGATTATATGTAATGTGTGTATAATGTAGCGTAAATTAAAAATGCTCATAAATCACTTGACAACTGAATAACCATAAAAAACCAACGTACAAACACAAATAATCTTCTTACCATAAAGTCTTATAATAGGTTCATTTACTCTAATTTTTAAACTAACGGAGCTAAACGTGATCTGTTGAGCGTAAATTTGCTTTTTAATTTACGTTGGTTTTCATTTTAACAATTTTGTTGTAAAAATTTAAGCTTCTAACAAATATTTTAATATTTTTACTAATAATAAATTTAAAATTGTATAGAATTATTAGGGACTTATGTTAAATTTAATAGTGAGTATATTACATGGTAGTCACTCAATTTTAATAACATAGGTATTGTTTTAAATTTGTTGTTAACACCTAATTGAGTCTACATTTCTACAACGATAGGTTTAAACTGGTCAATTGTGTCAATTGCGTTTTATCTTTTATCAGTATTTTGAATTCCTATTATTATTTCACTTATATTATTATATTATTTAATTTGATCAATTAATTCATATTTCTCAGTGTTGATTTTATTTTGATTTAATACATTAAACTCCGACTAGCCAACTCATAATTAACCTCCGAGTGTTTTTGGATTGTTGTGATCGACATCATCTGACTCAGGTGCCCGGATTAATAAAAATACAAAAAAAAACATATGTCAGCGTTTAATTATATATATATGTATTAAGTATAGAAAGAAGTTGGTGTTTACTCAACATCGTGCTATTTTTACGATTAGTGCACTTAAATTCCATTAAGAAATAATTAATATTATGTTTTACGAGTTTTATTGAATAATAAATGCGTGTACTAATGAAATATAATTAAATTTCAGATGATATTGATCTTGACAAAACTTTCTAATTTACCCGTATGTATTTGAAACTAAATAAATACAATAGTTTTAAAAATAGCTTTTTTGTTTTTTATGGATATGCACATTTTTTAAATTTAATGTACCTTTACTACAAAATTAATTGTCTTATTTCGTTATTTATAAACTTCTCCATAAAACATACAAATTAAAAATTTCTAAAGATTCTTAAATATTTTTTTTACAAATAATTCTATTAATTCAAACATTTAAATTGTACATTTAAATATTACAATATTGATTAAAAATCTGTTTCTATGTAAATTATTTAACGAATTTTAAAACAAAATATACCTATACCTCAGATTATTGAACCTTATTCACCATCACATTTGATCCCTAAGGTGTTTGTCGAGATTCTGGTTACTTGTCCAGATTAAAAACAATTTTATGACTCTTCTGTTTAGTTTTCAACTATTAATCAAATGTGTGTGGTTTTAAACTATCGACCTTTTAAATTTAAATTTTTAACAATAGAAGAAATGTGTGCGGTATTGAACGGTGTAAAATGTGTGGTTATGACGACCGTCAAGGATTGTGTATAGAAAATAGTAAAATGTGTAATTACAATGATTGTAAGAAAAATAATTATGTTGGTTTTTATTAAAATATGAGTACCTAAATATTATCATATTTTTAAAATTCTTAAGAATAAATTGGAACTATGTATTATACATTTTTTTTATGTTATATATTTTTATATTATTATTACAAGGTATAAGGTATTTGTTAACTTTATTTTTATTTTTAAATAAACATATAAGTTAAAATTTAGCACAATCATTACAATGACCTACTGAATGACATACATAACATAAATCTAAAAATATATAAATATTATATGATTTATCTTTTATATAATTTGAAACATTTTTATATGTTTTTGTTATATTTTAATATACTATAATTTTATTATAATAAAATGATGTATAGATAAGTTACTTCAATAATGAAATATTAAATAGAATTGCAAAATAATATTGTTTGTCATTTGGATTTTTTTCCTTACAGTAGTTAGTTATCGGGTTAGTGAAGTCTTTTCCTTTTGTTGCTGTAAAATAAATTGCAATTAGATATTCCGATTTTGTATGCTGTTATATTATCTCATAACAAGCTTCTAAACTAAAAAACTAAAAATGTCAAATATTTAAGGAGCCTCACTAGTCGCTATACTGTCAATATTAGCTCAAAAGATCTTAAGTTTTGACAACATTAGAGTTAGTTTACGTTGTCCGATCTAAATTATGAAAAAAATTCGAACTTAACAGACAATTGTCTTGACTGTACGTGACATTTTTTTTAAATTAAATCTTATATAATTATGAAACGTAATTGAAAACTTGAAAATAACGAAATTTTTCAAAACATAATTTTAATTAAAAACGGAAAGTGTTTCGTTGGATCTACAGTCGTTTTTCTGCTGAATTCAAATATTTGTTGAGAATTAAAATCAGACAACGTTAACTTACTTTAACTTTTTCAAAACAATAGACAAATTGTTGCGAAATTCGTTATAGTGAATTTTATATAATTATAGGATTTTTAACACGTAGATAAGCATACGAGAGTGGTATACGTCTGCGGCTCTAGCCGGTGCGCGATAACTTTCGTGGTGTGGTTAACAATATTGAACAATTACCAGTAAATAAATAATAAATTTAATTTATGTATTATGTAATATGTAATAAGCACCCAACTATGCAAATCGCCAGAGAACTTTTAGTATAACCATTAATCAGTATACAAATATCGTATGTTATATCATAATGATGCGCAATACGTTTGAGTGTCGGATCATACGGACATCAGCAAGTTGTGACGGTCGTGTAAACTATAATTATTGTTAGTGTTTGTGCCCAGATCACACTATAAGTTTATTTTAATAATAATTTATGAAAACTAGAAGATTATAACTAAATTAAAGCAAAAAATAATATATTATCCCCCGAAATGAAAAACACAATTATAAATATTACAATTTTATACAATTTTAGTATAAAACCAATATTGAAATAAATAGCTAGGTAATAATAGGTAATACATTTTTTTTCAAGAATTTTGAAAATTAATTGCAGTCGACAAAAAAAACTCATAATATCTACAACTATTTAAATTATTATTAATATATAAATATAGACGGTTTTAAATAAATAGACAACAATTATGTGAGATTTATCTAATACTATTATTTTAGTAGAAAATACATTTATTACGAAAATAAACTTACCTAGGTTACCTAGAATAAAAATTACCCAATAGTAATGTATAAGTATTATTATATATTTATATTTTATGATTAAAAAGTAAAATCTTTTGATATTTTTGCAACAAATTTACATACAAATAATGGGAGACCAATTTTTAAATTTAATAGTTTTTAAAAGAAAAAATAATTAATCTTAGTTTGTAAACTAATGTCATATAATATTTATTAACACATTATCCACGACTTTGTAACATAAAACTATTAAAGAGCACTCTACAGCTCATACAAATACAAAGTTATAATATTTTTATTTGAAACACGATTGCGGACAGAATTATAAATTGTATGTTCGGTTTATCGTTTGGATATCTTATGTGATCAACAACTACACCATGGCGGCATGAGTTTACTGGTTAAATATACCGCATATACTAACTTATATATTAGGTTAAGTACATTTAAACCGCGGACTACACAATATTAATAATAATATAAATACAAGACTATAAGTGATATTTAATGTTTCTATAAAGTATAGAATATTATGATTACAAAAAAGTGTTTAAAATAAAACTGTAGTATTAGAAATGTTGTAAAGATTAAAATAGAAAGCGCTTAATAGTTAATAATATACACATTTATATCCGATTTAAAATTGGTCCAAATCAAACAAAAACGTATTCTTTTCTCTACACAAACCGATTTTCAAGTATTTAAACTTCTAAAGTTCTTTTTTTATCACAATGGTTACCAAATTCATCTGTGTACTAACATACCCTATACCCATTATATTATTATCACATATTTTTATAATATCCTTAGGTTCATTAAATCGTTATATTCAAAATTAAAACTAAAAAAACAAATAAGTATATTTGTTGTATTATTACTATTATTTATGTTTTTTTTTTAATCCAATTGTCTAATAAAAACTACCCTAAATGTTGCAAATAAAATAATTTTATCTATCTCAAAGTATGAATCAAAATAAGATATTTTTTTAATACATTCAGTCAAAATCTAAAATTTTAAGACAAGTTTTATATATAAAAAAAAAAAACATTAAAGATTTTTTTAATAATAATTATAAAATAATACATACTACTTTGTACTGTAAAGGATAAGGATTAATAATTATTTAAATAATGTTTTTTATAAATAAATTATAAGTATATGTTTATATTATAATTAAATTAAGAAATCTAGATTTTGAAGAAATAATTATTTAAGATTGTTTTAATATTTTAAAATATTCACTTATTCTAAAATGTAATAAATGTAATTAATTATTCATTAATTATTTTTTATTATATTAAATATGGCTTAGTCAAAAAATAAAAATATAAATGAAAACTACTCTTTTGAAAAAGATACAACTATATGACGTGTTGCCTTCAACAGCTATAGTCTAGTAATTCTTATTAGGACAACAATGTAAACTGATAATATTATTATGAAATAGTCAATACAAACTAGTTAAACAGAATAGTGAAAATATATTTTCTTTTTGTTATAGGTGTATAATATAGTAAACACATTCTGTTGATTTTAAATACTTAAATCATGTGTTTGGATTAGAATTAAATACATTTTAGTGTTCCAAATAAAAATAAAAATCTAAATCTGTTACAGACACCGTCATCTACCTTCGCTCATCTAGGCATATAATATCAAATTTATTAATTATTTTTAGCTATCATTTAAAAAACAACTTTTTAATTCAGCTCACTTTAAAATGGGACAACAAAATATATTTGTATTTGTCATATGATTACTCCAGAAGACGAGGAAGTCAAAAAAATAAAAAAACAGTAAAATATCATAGTGAACTTAAAAGGTACTTACAAATTTTTTCTGCAAAAACATATAATATAATATATAATCACAATAATAATACAGTTATGTATAATAGCTTAATGCTCTCCTATCGCTTATGAAAATGTTTAAATTCTGATGTGTGGATATTAATAATAATATAGACTATATTAATATGTAAATATTTGAGATTATTATTAATTAAAAATATTTTGTGTGTTTTACATTTGAAGATACCTATGTAGAATGTAGATTAAATATTTAGTTTGTGGAGTACACATTTTTTTTTATTCTAAACATTAAAAATAATAGTGATTGAAATTTTCATTTTTAATAGATTTTTTTAACTCCAATATTTGTGAGTTCAAATTTTTATTGTTCTATAAATAGATACTGAAGCTAGGTAATTGACAGAGTTATTTGTGTTATGAGGCAAATTTGAATATTGCATGAAATAAAATTATAAAACAATACATTTTAATAATAATAAAAATGATATAAGTACATACGAAATGTATCTAAAAAGAATGTAATAAATAATAAATAATAATAATTAATAACTGTTTATAAATTATATTCAATGATTTGAGTATAAAGATTTATATTTTAAAACAATAGCTTTTTCAAAAATTTGTATAATAAAAAAAATGCGTATCATTAATATAAGTTAAACGTACTATCAGTTTTACTAGTTGTTAATGTTAAAGGCTATTTATTTGCATTCATTATGGAAAAGGGAATACTTAAAATAAATACAAAATAAGAGGTAAATTCATTACTGTGACAATCTGACATTACATTTAAAAACAAACGACAAAAGTACTATAATAGTTTTTATTTATACGTATTGAGTCGTTTTTGAATTAATCTATTATGAAATATATATCGCGGTAAAAATAACAATTATTTATAAAATATAGTACGAGAAACAATACGTTTTTTAAAAAAATAATCACAATATAATAAAAAAACTTAAAAATTACGTACTTCTTATTGCTTCTATATAAAATTAAAAAATATATATAAAATTAATTGATTTAATTGCTTAACAGTTAATTAGAATATATAATATAACTTATAAAACGTATGAGAATAAATTTAATTTACTCTTTTAGCTGTAAAAAAATCGTAATACTATTTAGTTGATAACATAGATAATAACTATTTGTCACACAATATACAACTATATTTGATTATGATTTGAGATTAAGATTAATAAACTATTTAACTATTAATGATAAATTTACAAGTTATTATAATAATAATAATGTATAATTTAATTATTCATCAGTGGTTACAAATTATGAATATGATTTATAATATGTAGTATCTTTATATCACTCAATATTAAAAATTCCAATATTATTTGTGAATATAAATTTAAATTATTATAAAAATATAATTGATAACTAGATATAAGGCTGACTAGCACTCAAAATTTATTATTTTAGTACTAAACTTCCACAATATATTGTAACCATTTTTAAAAAAATTTTTATAACAACAACTTTATTTGTAATTTACAAGAACGTTAAGAATTTCAATTTTTAATACAGTGTGCTAGCGTGACATCACATACACGGCATCCGTGTTCTGTACCCTTCAAAACCTTTTTGTTAAATTAAATAATAAAGCTCATAAATATTTACTTTGGTTTCCTATAAGAACAAATGTATAGTTTCTAATTAATTGGATAATTTTTAGTAGATCTGTTATTATATTTATAAATTAATTAATTTTTTGAAATTAAGTTTATATTTCAATATTCTTCTGTATTGCGATTGTGTTTAGTTTTAATAATGGCTGCCAGTTGTGTATACGCTCGATTAGTGTATACCTCATACACGTTCTCAAATCTTAAATTGTTATCAGTTGAATCCAAACAAACTAAAATGCCTATTTGAAATCTATATAAAATTAATTATAAAATTAATTTTGTTTGTTAAGGCTGTTGAAAGCGGGTCGTTTTCTCGTTTTTCGTGTATTTAGAATTTAAACCAATAAGAGGAAGAAAAATTTACCCAACAACAAAAGTCCGATATTAATTTTGAAAACATATTTGAATTCCTTTTTTCATTTTCTAGGTTAGGTTAGGAAATTGATTTAAATTTTTTTTTTTTTTAGTAACACTAAAGCAAGGTGAATTTTGAAAAAAATATTATATATAAATATAATTCATTTTTTGCTATAGTAATTAAACAATACGAAAAATCGAAAATCCATTTCCTAAATAACCTTGAAAAAAGAATAAGGAATTCAAATATGTTTTTAAACTAAAAATCGGACTTTTGGTACTGGAAGAATTTTTCTTCCTTTTTTTGGGAATTTTCATGTAAAAACTTGTTTTATCACTAAATTTAGTGACGCGAGACTGCGCGTATGTACGTCACTGATTTCCAAGAATCTTAGCCCTAGTTTATCTTTAATTACATAAAGTGTTCGGGAAACTTACGCACACTAATGATCAGTCACAATACACACAGTTACATATAACTCACGGCGGCTATCAAAATATATTGTCTAAATACGACCCCTTAAAAATGATTCGCTTTCAACAGCTCTAAAACAATTTAAGACAGTTTAGAGCATTTTTGTATTTTTTATTTTTCTCTTGTGAATAGATTTGGCTGTTTTAGAAGACTATAACTTACGAATTTATTTCATTTTATATACATATTAAATGTGTATTTTGTTTTGTTTGGATCCAAAATTAAATTTTGATTAGGATCTCTAACGTATGTGACGTTACACTAATCGTCCGTATTATCAGTATTTTCACAGTTTTAATTCATTAGTGCCTACTCATGTTTTTAGAAAATTCTTCCTATCGATGCCTACTGTATACGCGTTATTATATTTACAACATATTGAACAAAATAAATGTGACCTGGACTAAAAAGGCAGATTTTAATAATAAATATCACATTCCATGTCTCCACGGGATAAAAATGTCCATAGAGCATTATTATACTACAGTACCTACTAATGTGAAATACGAATTGCGAACTGTATAATTTTTTGTACAAAATATATAAATTGTTCATGTACAAGTCAAATTATATAATCCACAATGTGTATAATAATCACTATAAAAATCTCGAAATGTAAAAATTCAACTTATTATATTTAAACTACCGTTATACAGTTTTACAGTTTTTACATAAAAAAATAATATCCATTATACATACTATTTTACATTCAAATTAATTCAAATCTTTTGAAAATGTAATTGTGCAAAGTAAATTATAATATGAATAGTTGCAAAAAGTTTCAAGTCTTAATAAATAATATTTTTGGTATTACTACAAAATAACTAGATCTATTTTTGTAATTTCCAATTTTTTTGATCTATCTATACTACATTACTAACATGACTTATTAATATGGTAATACTATTATTTTACTATAATATTAAGTAAGATTAGTGTTAAATTTGATAGCTCAAATTTCAATAAGAAAAAAATTAGTAAGACACGTTAATTATAAAATAGGTAATATAAAAATAAAAAATATAGGTATATAAAAAATCAAATACGTACCTCTTTTACTTTCTATTAAATAAAATAAAATAGTATTATATTATTGTATTGTTTTTGAAAATAATTCTTATTATTATGATAATTCTTGAAAATGTTAAATAGGTACTTCCTATGTTTTAAAAATACAAAATATATAAGTATACCAAACAAAACTAGTAGGCATTCAAATTTTAGTTAGGTATCGTCAATAATTTTAAAATGTTAACTGTAGATTATAGGATTAAATATTAATACAAATTCAATTATTATTTTTAATTAAAACATAACTTTAGTATACCCATACCCAAATCAAAAAAGTTACAAATAAGTTGTAATTAACTCATAAATTAAGCTGAAATCTATTTTACGATTTAAAGATTACTGTCTTCTAGTCTACTGACTAATAATTTATGTTATACTAAGCAAATTTTCTTAGGTTATAGGTTAAATACAGATATTTATAATATGATTAACATTTAGAAAATTCAGTTGTTACAATAAGAAAGATGATACTTAAATCAGCCAACTCTACATTTTTAAAATATCATTCTTTTAGTCAATGTATTATAGCTTATTAATGACGAGTGAATGAGAGAGAGATATGGGAGATAGATTCCTCCCTAGCCTTTTTTTTAGTTAAAAAATTGCTGTAACATTAAAAAGTTATTTCATATCCTCATCCTTAAGAAAATTCTATATACACGACACGCCCCGTAGCTTATAGGTAATAACTAATAATCTATTTTGAAGCAAAATTAATTCAGGGCTTTGCATCCGACCCTTTCATTCGGTTTTCAGATGCTGGATGTATTTGAGTATTCAAACATCAGAATAGTGATTTTAAATAAAATTTTGGATGTTATATTAACTGTTATTATTTGGATTCATATAGTTTAATACGGGTGTTCACTGATCTGTAGTCCATAAAAACTACAATTTTTTATTTATGACTGTCCCCCACTCCCCCAAAAAAATTCTCAACATTTTTTTAAATAATTTATGTGTTATTTATATTATAATATAACATGAATGTACAACATTTGTTTAAGTCTAAACTCGGTTTGATTTTCGGATTGTTTCAAGAAAAATATTTATTAAATTTACTTATAGTTGATTGTAAATAGTATTATTAATATTAAAGTTTATTGTTAAACCATTTACAAAATTGAACTAACCTGTAACCACAAAAATACATACACAATTATAAACCACATGAAGATTGTAAAAAACAAAATGTTTCGGGTTAACCAAAATGTTTTATTTAGGATTTGGTTAATTTAGGTGTTTTGAAAAAAAATCATTCGGGTTATATTGGTCTCGGGTGTTTGATTTTTTTAAGGGTTTTTAGGATTATTACGTGTTTGGGTTAATCCGGGTGCAAAGCCCTACAAATTATAATACAGTAATCTGTAAACCATTACAGAACTATACAAAACCATGTATAATAAATAGTTTAATAATACTATTGACTATAAAAACACAGAAAATACATACGTAGATACGCTAAAATTAAATATGATCAATTGTTTACAATTAATTGATTAACTGAAGTACATTTTGTTTTTTTATTATTATTATTGAAACTATTTTCACTGCGAAGAAATTTTTAGTTAATAATATAAATATTTAAGTATGCAAATATGCAATTAAAACGTTTAAATTAATAAAATTAATTGTAAAAAAGTAAAATAATGATTTAATATCCTATCAATAGTTACAAAGTATAGTTACTTTAATAACCTTTGGAAATTTATGATTGCTTTGTTTTTAGAATTTAAGAGTTAAAAAAATAAAAATAGGTGATATTTAAAATTGTATTAATTAAGTTTCATATAAATTACCCGAATAATGTGTAAGCCTCCAATAAAAAGTTCTGGTTTTTTAGACTATTGAACACTCGTATTAAACAATATTAACCAGAATAATAGCGGTTAATAACACCCACACGTTTGTTTAGATTTATTATTCTGGCGTTTGAACACCCGAAACATCCAGCACCCGAAACCAGAAACCCAAATAAATCTCCGCGGCACTAGTGCATTACTATGGTTACCAATAAGCATTACCAATACAAACTAATTTTTGTAAACGCAAAATTAAATTTTAAACATTATTTTTAGCTCAAAATGGACTGAAGGCGATAGTTTAAGATTTAGAAGTGCTAAGCACACTCCTTGCAACCCAGTGGCGGCTCTAGCGGATGGGCCCAGGAGGCCATGCAAAAAAAAAAAGAACAGGCTAATTTAATAATAATATAATATGTATAATATGATACGCTTATATTATTACAGTTTATTATATTATATTATATTAGTTTATTAGATATCATTTAATTATAAATTCTCATTAGTCGTTATCTTATATTTTCGCGTAGTACACTAGTATGTAGTATTGTAGTATTAAAAAGGTTTTCCGATAGGGACTCTCGGATTTTCCATATGGCATATTTCTAATTTGGTTGATTTCTTATTGTTAATATATTTGACCGTTTGATGACTGTCGTGTTTAGACGTTCAGATTAATATCGTTTTAAATGTTTTAATTTTGGTAGTTTCATTTTACCACAGCCATTTTACGCGAGCAGACGACCAAAATAGTTACCATTATAAAAAATTTAACCTCCGGCTTGCAATTTGCATTGCATTGATACGCATTATTTCAGCATATTAAATTAAAAATTATTTGATTAATTTCTTTACTCTAAACTCTTTATTTCATTTCAATAAGTGTTTACTATATTATAACTTTAGAATTTAGATTATTAAAAAAAAAAAAAAATGTTTTTATAATTAATGTTTTTAATGATTACACTAAACCATATACCCATAACCCTATTGTATACAATAAAAAACGATTGTGAACGAAATGAACGGAGAAGGAATTAAGTTTCTATTATTAGTATGGAATTTTGACAAATTTTATAATAATTCTAACTTCAAATGCTAAAAATATATAGTATATATTATGTATTTTAAAGTTTTTTAAACTACTGTAGGCTATATTTTTACCTGCGTTATACAATAATTTCATATAGTAATATAATCAATTAAATATATTTTTATTTTTAACATTAGGCATAATATAATTATATAGATATAAATTTCAGTAAAACATCAATAACTGTAAATGTCTTTAATCTCACTTTAATGAACAATTTTAAAATAGCATCCCAATTCCCAATAGGTATTTTTATATTTTTGGAAGTTTTAGTCAAATTGAAATTATATCAAACATAATATGGTCATATAAAAATCAATAACAGCAGTAATAACATAAAATCATTAACCATTAAAAAAAAAAAATCATAATATGATCTCAGTTTAGAAAAAATGTTAAAAGCAATAGATAATTATAACCTAATCTAAACTTGCTCTCATGCACATTCATCGAGGCATATCTATAGATATAGATAAAGTGATAGATAGATTTGCTAAAAATGAAAATCAAAAATTAGAATTCGTTCTATTTTATAAAATGTAATTATTATATATATATATATATATATATTTATTTTATGTAATATTTTGCACTAATAATTAATGTGGGTAATATATGGCACTAATTTGAATAAATATATTATAAAATATTTTTAAAACAATTGTGCGATGTTTATGGCCCCTCCGCCAGAATCAAACTTTAGAGCCGCCACTGTTGCAACTCTTCGCGTGCGCCAATGGTTATTTGCTTTATTGTGTGTAAAACAAAATATATAAATAAAAATACAATTTTTTTTGTCGTAAAGACGGCTCCAGTTTACATCATAAGTCAATTGTTTGATATATTTTTGTATGAAATTTGAAATAAATGACAATACTGCTGATAATATGATCCAAAATCATTATAATAAGTAAACCTTAACAACTACAATGATGTTTCTGTGTTTCACACCATTACAGTATTTATATTTTAGTGTTACATAATATAAATGTATACTACATCCTAGACGGCCAGACATATAATATCGTTCATTCTGTATTATCACGGACACATAAATACTTGATTAGATTTGTGAGATAGAAAAGAAGGGGGGTCTGAATTGGCAATAAACATACAGCGCCGAAGTGGTTCATTTAAACCATAATTAGTGGAGGAGGTAGGTAAATTAAAAGTGGTATATTGACGAGTGAAGTGAGGAGGGACATTTAAAGAAATTAGAGAGAGAAGGCATGGTGAGTCAATCTGCCCATTTTATAACTTGGATAGAAATTTAAGGTTAATAAAAAAAGACCGATAATAGTCGTACCTAACCCAAAGTGACTTTTGCCCGAGCAACGCAGGGTGGGACAGCTAGTAATATCACAAGTCTCTGTTATTAATATTTTTATAAGCCACAGTAATATTAAAAGAAGTACAATATATCATCTTTCGTTTAAACATCATCCACTTTATGTAACATCTAATTTTAAGATTAAATCTATAAAAATAAATTGGAGCGTTGAAATATATTTATACACCTTGAGCGAATCATTGTTATAAGTTCAACAAATACATCCATCGCCTCTCCAAATGTCTAAAAGTAATATACATACTTTATATAAAATATTAAATAATTATCATGAAGTTTCGATTATTTTATTTTTATATTTTTATAGACTAAGTTCCGACTGTTTACATCCATTACAGCGAAATAATAATGATTTACATAGCATAAATCTAAATCTAAATAAATATTATATAATTTAACTTATATTATCGTATTAAAATATTCGTAGATTGTTGATATTGATTATACATTTCAATAAACCATTCTAGCTTCGTCTTGAAACAAAAACACTAAATAAGTGTGATCATTAGTTGTTATCATATCTATACAAAAGCTTGAAATCAAACCATTTTGTATTTGTGTATCTGTAAAATAAATTAGGATTAGATTTGTAGTTTGTGCGATGATAAAAAACCTTTAAACTCGTATACTTTTTTTAAAATACTCAATCTGCTTACAAAATAAAACAATGAGTAATAATGATAACATAGAAGAAAAAGTATAACACACACGAATCACATGAAGAGGAGATATACCTCAAGGGTGATACCTAGATATTGGGTTGACAGGTGAAGTAGAATTGGCTTGTATCTCGTATACTTAAAGATTAAAAATATCAAATGCCCAACACAAAACACTCCAAACTCACCAATTTTTATCAGTCCTTTAAGATTTGTTTAATTACTCCCATTACTTAAATTGGAAAAATCTTTGAGGTTATTCACGTCTCACGCATTGTAATTTTACGTAAGAATATAGAACACTGATGTACAATTAGCGCTACGGTCAATCCTGGGAAAGCATATCTGGGATCATAGTCTCAGTCGGGATATTATTACTTAAACTTGAACTAACATCATTGATTCGAATAATTTCTTTGTATTGAGATATTATGTATTTGATACCAATTGTAAAAGCATTCAAACACAATATTTTTATTTACACATATTTTATGTCATATACATACCTGTCATAAATGATCGGTAATGCCCTGACATAGCTGCAAACATAATTTTACATGATGAAAGAAATTTATTATTGATTTTACACTATAACTGTAAGTGGGTATTATATAAATATTTATCTATAATAAAATAAACCCAATACTCGTATTCGAAATTTTTGGTTTAAAAGTATTGAGAGCATTATTTTTTATTAGTTAAATCAATAACGAAATATCAAGATTACATATTAGTCATAAATATTTTAATCTTTGAAATTCTGATTTTTGCAATATTCGTATAAATCACAAAAAATTTTTATTTCATTTTATGGATTAATACTAATTAAAAAGATAATTTTTATATCGATGGCGTTAGAATCCAATATAATAAGATTCCACTATTGGTTTTGAAGCTGTTTCATTTTCCATGACGTAATTATTAATAGTAAATTTAGGTGTTAAATCAGTATATTAACACACCAGTAGATGGTATAGTAGTAATCATAGCAACACAATGATTATATACACCTTATTGTAAAACCCTAATATAAAACATTAATAGCTATATTATATTGTAATGTTTATTTGACTTGGTTAGAGTATATTCCAGTTATAAGTGAGTGAAAAGATTATTTAACATAACTCATTTCCATGGAATTTAGAATTGTTCTGTTGTAAAATATGAAGTTATTAGTTATGAACAACATATTTTAAGAATTATTAAAGTCAAAAATTAAAAAATACATTATAAACACAACGTAATTAATAACATACGTACTCATAAGTATACTCTCTAAAAAATAATAATTGATAATTTAATTTAATTATTGATGGTCATTGTAAATAATAAAAATAATAAACACACGCATTTAAAATGTTCAGTTATAGACCAAGGTAAGTTTAAAATTAAGAAAAAAAAATAACAACTTAAAAAGCCTAATTCTACAATTTTATACTTATGTTCATAGTAAATAAGTAAACATTAAAGGATGGTCATAAATTATAACTTATAATCATAAAAGTAATGAGATGAGACACAAAGCATTTAAATTCAGTATCAAAATTCTAACATTCGATAAAAAAGATAAAAAAATAAATACACTTACTCAGATTACCTAGAATACAAATTATAAACATAAAGAATAATAAATAAATTATACACTATAATTCAATAATACAATCAAAGAATGGTGATAAATGATAATCTAATATAGTATTTTGACTTGCTAATATTTATGTGTAGTCGGTATTTTACAACAATCTACTGATCGAGGACTATCAATTTTTAGAATATCGTTTGCACATCGAAATGATGAGGTTTTTTCAAACAATTATTCAAAAGTTGTTTATTGTTAACCATTTATTCTATTATTGAATTCGTATTTAATACGTTCATTAATAGTTTCTTAAACCATAAAGAGGAACTTTTGAAATACCTACAATCTACCAAAGTTAGCTTAACAGATTTTTATAATCATTTTTACGACTATAAAGAGGTAATATTCTCTGAGTAAAATAAACTTTACAACATTTTGTGAAGTTCGTAACTTTTTAAAATGCCAAAAATATAACATCAATATAATGTTAAATAAACAGACATTTTAAAATTCACTCTTATCGACTTAGGACTAAACCTATAGAAATAATTCAAGAAGATTAAATAAAAATTATAACTTACTGTCGAAAGCTAGAATAAATTTAAAAAAAAAAAATTAATATTTATGAAATATTTATAATTTTTTTCCATTAAGATTGCAGATCGAAATAAAATTTATCTTCACGTGATATTCATTATACAAATAATATTGAAAAATAATCGATATAAATAATAGCTACCTATTAGTTTTTTTTTAAATTAAAAAAGTTCATATTAATCATTTAAATTTTTATCAATAGATAAACACATAAATATTTTGTTTATATATATATATATATATATATACATGTAAATAAAATTGAATGTTTTATCGTATGTTATATAGGTATTAGAAATAATCACTTACAAATGTCGACTAGATTAAAAAAACATCAGGTAGTTATTTTTAGGTATGAATAAATATAACTAAAATTAAATTAAATACTTATATTCTATAATTAAAGCTCGGATGTTTATGACATGGCATATTTTTTTCAGCGCTGTCAAAATTATATCGAAATATGATATAAATTCGATTCATGAAGTCTAGATTATAAATAAGCAACCTTTTTTGCATATTTGACATTTTTGTGCATATACATATTGATTATTTCTAGATTTAGTGGCGTATTTATAATATTTTTTATATAATATGAACATAACACTTTATACGGACGGCTATAATTCGTTGGTAAACTATTATATAACTATTATATTTTAGTTTATTAATATCACGAGCACTTCCTAATTTATAACATTAAATGGTTATAAAATGTTTAATCCATAACAATATTGTATGTTTAAATTTAATAAGAAAACTTTCAAATTAATTAAAATATAAATATCAATAAACTAATAAAAGTATATAAAAAATGTTCCATACCACCTGTAAATAAATAAAAAAAAAAAAATTAATAATCATAATATTTTTGTTTAAGTATCAAATCAAGTGCTATAGATTCTATAGTATAGAAACTATTTATTAGTCACTAATTGTATATATTTTTTAATTTTGTAAAATTCAACTATCACAACTATTTCAAAATTCATAATATTAAATGGTGTTATTTTATTTTATTCTCGTCCATAAAGTATAAATATGCCAAAAGAATGAAGAATCGAAAGCTTTTTTGGGTAAAAAATATGGTTTAATAAAAATAATATTAAATAAGAAAATTAAAGCACAAATTATTTAACACTTGTCTAGTCACACTAAGGTTGTTATTTGAATTGCGTTAAAAGATCAAGTCAGGAATGTAGTGGGCTAATCAACTAAGCGTTAAATAGTTGTTATATAGTCGTGTTGATGAAATAAAAATGACAAAAATATTTCAAAGTTTTTTTTATTGAAAATATTTCAGTGATTTTGATTGAAAATTATTCTAAGTAGTGTTTTTATTTTTTAAATAAAAAAATTAGACTAAATCCAAATGTCAATATTCTGATGTAAACTGGTGCGAAGGTGCTTGCGCCAACTCTGGTAATATCACACCTATCGGAGTCCTCTCCGGGGCTAGTAGGTTTCCCCCCGTTCTGTTTTCATGTTCATTATGGCCTATCCCAAGAGTCATTACATTCTAATAACGCTATATGCGTTGCCGTCCAGGTACGATAGACACCTTCTTCCCGTTGTCTGTTAAATGTTTATTTCTACGTCGTGGTACCTCTATAATTGTACGTTACATTCTTATATTACTATAATAAATCGATGATCGTTATTTTAATACTTATATCTACGTCACAGTATAATTATTATGTATCATAATATTATTAATATAGGATATCAAGAAATATACAATTATAGTCGATGCGAAAATGAGCTAAATACAATATATTTGGAAAAGGGTACGCTATAGGCTTCATCTGTTATTCGTTTCTCATCTATAATTTTATTTCTAATAGATTTATAAACAATATTTATAAAAACGAATATTTCTTATATACATTGTTCAAGAAAACATTTAAACACAATTAAATAATAAATATCTATCAACTAAAAATATTTAAACAGTTTCATACCACCTGAAAATTAATTAAAAAAAAAAAAAATTAATAATGATATATTATTTTTCATTAAATATCAAATAATGAATCTAATAAGCTGAATTAAAAATGGTAGATAATGCTTATGTTATATGTGTACGTATTAATACAATCGTTATAAGAAACTTTTTTAAAATTTAACTATCTACAATAATCATAATATGCTGGTTAAATAATAAAACAAAAATAATATATTTTGTAGTCTTAAAGTTGTTATAATATACACTTTTTGGGGCTTAAGTGATCGGAGGAAATAGTATTTAATAGACTCTAAAGTTTAAAGCATCAAAACATATCTTAGAAGATTAAATTCATCGGGAGATAAATTATGTATAGGTACTTTCACTAATTGTCCCAATCAAATTATTTTTGCAAAGACAAATTATATAAAGTTGAATTATAAATAATAATTTATAATAATATCATTTATTGTTAAATTATGATAATTATTAATCAACATAAAAACTACTTACATATATTCACTGTAAAAATAAATGTATTATAATAGTTAACAATATGTTTTTAATATTAATTTTTGGCGTATTCTTGATAAAGTATCATGATTTAAAAAACATTTTGATAAAATATTTGAAATTTATAATCATCACTGGTTTCTAATTTCACGCGCGTTCGACTAACTCACATTACAACTCAATATTTTCTGAATACATAATGTACAGTAAATTAGTAATGCATTGATTTAAACATTAAAATAAAAATAATATAATAATTGTAATATAATATTCATTTTTTTAGAAATTAAAAAAAAATCGATTTTTGAAAACTTGAATTTCATAAATACTCTAATTTTGCTATATTTTTTATTTTTCACGATTCTTTAAATTGTTATGGTAGTGTATTATATAATCCCATTTCCTACTAAAACTATCATGATTGCTATAGATAGAACTGATTTATTAGTTTGAAAGTATTACATGAAAATATCATTGTCTTTCAGTCATAATCTAGCATTTAAAAGGTTTTTAAAAACACATTCAATATATTATATAAAATAATAATATGTTTTTATTAAAAAAAAATTAATACGTACTTATTCTAACTGTAAACAATATAATTTAATTTAATTATAACTATATAATGATAATTATGTTTTCTATTAATAGAGTATAGTCATATGTTTATATTATTCTCAAAGTAAAAGAAATATTTTATATTGTTGTACATTTTTCAGTGACAATAAAATATTGATTATTGTGTCATATATTATCATATGTTGTTGTTTAAAATAATATCACTTTTTATTTGTCATAAGGTCATTAAAAAAATGAGAAAATAAAAATATTTAAATCAGTTAAGTATTAAAATAAATATAAAAGATACTTACTAATATCATCTATAAAAAAATAAAATATGATGTATCATATAAATCAGTTATATTTTTATATTAAGCAATGATTAATTTACAGAGAAGTTACAACATAAATTTTATGTTCAGTCAGTATTTTTAATCAATTTTATAATATATTGTCTATATTTTTTATTTTTCTATCTATTCTTATATTCCCGAACCACAATGTTTATTTATTTACAAATAAACATTGCGTAAATGTGGATATAATTTTTTTTGTTATGGGGAAATTTTTAAAATATATATATTTTAATAATTCAACAAACAAAACAAAAATGTACATACTAAATATATCTAAAAAAAGTATAACAATAATGAATAATTAAACAAAAACTCTATTATGAATTTTAAATAAGAAACTTGTAAATTAAAACTAAATACATAATTAATAGCATTTTTACAAAAAATGTACATACTACGTATATCTAGAAAAAAGTATAAAAATATTTAATAATTATAAAAAAAAAAACTATTGGAAGATTTTTTTTTAGGAACTCATAATGATAGAAATGTAATAGATAGTTTTTATTTGTATAGCATTTTGTTTTATCATAAATCTATAATGTTAATGGTAAAGATAAAAATTGATTAATATAGAGGTGTATGAAAAATTAATTTCATAAAATATTATTTTGACAAACAATACAATTGAAAAAAATACGTACTAGTCACATTGGTTTCATTTGACATAAATTCATCTATGATATATAATGAAATTAATAAATAGATCATTATAATATGACGTGATAGTACTAGAGTAAGAGTAAGAATAAGAGTAGCTTAATCTACGTTTGCAATCTTCTTATCTTCTTAACTGTGATGTGATAACAGCCAATCATATAATAGAATGTAGAGATTGGTCATTATATTTTATTCCTCACCCATATTGTTTTTATTCATATCCATTCATATCAATTTCCCATGGGCTATTTTACATTAAAACATTTAGAGAAAATGTAGATTCACAACTATTAATCCCGAACCTATAAAAAACCACAAGAACTACGTAAACACTAAACTCATTAACTGTTGATGACTTTTTAAAACTTATCAGAGAAGTATCGTGTGCCTGTGACGTATCATATCAACAAAGTTAAGTCATAAGTTGTAATTCCAAAAGCGAATGACTTCGATGTTAGCCTAAAGTAAGCTAGATCACACATTAGTTGACCTCTATGGTCTTTTAACATTGGGAACATTTTGGTATGTCTGCCTCTCAGTAGTACTAGATAATTTTACTAAATTTTTTAAACGTCTCTGCTATATAATGCCATTACGAAAATATGTGTGAATAAAATAATGACCGAATATAAAGTTCATATTTGGAAACAGTTACTTAAGCTTAAAAATATTCTATAAGTGACCAGTGTACCTATATCATTCACAATCAAATTCCACTGAACGAATTAAAGCGTTTATCATATACATACATGTACATTTTAATTGGACTTTAATTCATATTCAATTCTAAATTTAAAACTTTAATATGTAATTGATTATTCTCCATTATTATTAACGATAAACTTTAATGATATTTCAACGAAAACATATCCCACTATAACACTTGGCCCCACATACTGGAAAACATTTCAACAGATATTGGAAATTAAAATTAATCTTACTGCATCATTAAAATAAAATATAAAAATTGACAACGCAATTCATTCACAAAAATAATTTAAAATGCGGCGTTAGAGTCATCGCTAGAATTCTGAACTAATAAACCGCATAATACAGTCCTTCCTCATCATATTCATCAAATTTTCTCTAAAAAAAAAAAGACACGCTCGAAAACATTTATAAAAATAAAAGGATATTTTATTTTGTCCGCTAAATAATTTCTTGTACGTAAATCTTTCAATATTGCCTATTTAACGTTTAATATAATAAATAAATATCATGATTATATATAAATACAATCGTGGCATCACCACTGTAGTTCATCGACTTCCCAACTGTGTATATATCTATAAAACTATTGGTCGTGTTGCACTGTTGCTGGGTCTATAATTCAATAATTGTGAGAGTATGTACATAATACCTACTTTATCATAATACGTAAATTGGTAAACCATTACACAGGTATATAAAATCACAAACATATTGAATGAATAACTTAATACTTTTAACAATAATAATACAGAAAATATGTACGTACTTATATATTCTAAAAATAAATAGGATTAATTATTTAAAATTATCAATTAATAGAGGTGCATTTTTATTTCATAAATTACATAAAATTTATCGCAATATATTGCAGTATTTAAGTGTACAACTAAAATGTTTAAATTTGTATAATAAATAAATTGTAAAAATAAATATAGTTTATTACATCGAAGAATCTCGGTTTTAATTTATGATTGTTATATTTTTGGAGAATAAAAATTACGGAATAAAAAATGTTCTGATCTACATAAAATTAAGATATACACTCAACTACAATAGACTGCATTTTAAATTGTACTTATTTGTTTTCATGTAGGTAGAGGTACATACTTTCATAATCTTTTCTTCTATCACTAGATTTTTTTCCTGAAATTTAATTATACTAGTGTAATATTCTATTTACATCATTATTTAATACAACTCGTGTATCACATTAACCGTCCCTTTCTGTATTTTATGTGTGCTAACCTAGGTATAAATGTAGAAAAAATATGATAAAGAAGTTTTGAAATAAAAGTTGGTGTATTTTATAGAGCCAGGAGTGGGTAAATCGTTCTAAAGCCAACAATCAACAGGTAGATTATAGCAAGGCTTTGAATTCTGCTTAATTTATTTTTAGAGCCTTTCAAAATTCGATCACCAACCCATTAAAGTACGTAAATAGTCTAAAATTTTGTATTAAAGTTATATAATTTTTTATTTGATTTTTTTGTGTAACAGGGACAAAAATTCGAAATTCCCATAAAAAAAAAATATATAATAATAATAAACGCGAATTATAAGTTATGTTAATAACTGCATCTCGACGCCTCAAAGCAGCATATATTTTATTTTGTTGTCAAAAGCAACAGGTAAAAATCACTAAGTACATAATATCTAAGTATAAATTTATATATACATATTAATATCAAGCATGACCAAAAATCTTAACTTGAAATAAAATATAATTTATTTTAATAACCTTGTTAGTCAATGGCTATAACTAATATTAATACAATTTAAAGAATGATGTAATTATTGCTTTGTGAATTACTATTACTTACCTCGAAATCCAGCATGTGTCTTCAACATATCTAATAAATTTAATAATTATTTGAAAATATTTTTGACAAGCCATAAATAGTTTAAATATTTCATGGATATCTTCATTGAATGAACCATAAATGGGCAATAAAGCGTTGCAAAGTTTGTTATACCATAAATTTTGTTTTAAGGACTATAGATTCATTAAAAGTTTCAGTAATGCCTTGTATAAACGGTATCGGCCGAACTGAATGCTAAGCACTGTGACATATGGTTTATTATAAATATAAAATAACATTATACCAATACATTTTCACGAATACTTTAAAGAATTAAAATTAAAAACATCCAATAATTATTTTTATGTTCACGAGAAAACAAAGAAAAGCTTGAAGCTACAAACATGCACTACTGGAAATATATTTCTAATTAGTAACTATAATAATTATTTATGAATACAACAATTTCACTATAAAATTAAATCATCGTCAATCAAAAATTTATTCAAGATTATTGTTTTGGTGAAATGATCAATTGGTTTATTTAATAATCTCTTATATTAACCATTATTTAAAATTCCAAAACACAATATATGTTAATCTTATAATTATTTTAATAATTATTATTGGGTTCTAGGTCACTTTGTACGGTCGAGTATTAAAACTGATGCAAAATGCGAACATTTTGTACGGTTGGTTAAAAATCATAATAGCAAAACGCGGAGACTTTGTACAATTATGTGTATAAAATATATAACCAAGTCGTTATATCATTTGTTCGAAACGTAATTCCCTTTAAGAATTCATTATTGACAAAAATCTAATTCTGGTGACAATATTAAATTTATGTAATTAGCATCCAAAAAAGGAAATAGCAAATTTCGAATTTTTAAATTTTCATTGGTTATATTATTTATGACATGTAGTTTTGAAAAAAAATTTTCAAAATGATTTTATATTTATATTTATATTATATAAATTTTTGGTTTACTTTTTAACATAACCTTTGATAATATAGTAGTAATTAAAAAACTGGTTATTTTGAAATGTTAATATAGTATATTTTTTTAACGTTTTTAATCTTGAATTTTTGTTTAATCTTTACATTTTAATAATTGACATAATATTATACTTACTACTTAGGGATATAACTTGTATATTTTATAATATATACTTTATGTATTGTACAAAGTGTACGTGTTTAGCAGTTTAAACCATAGACCATACAAAGAGACCGTAATAATAATGATTTAGAAATATTACCTGAACAATAATCTAAAAAAAAAAAAATTAAATTTTTTATTAGTCAGTGTTTTCTATATACCCGCTGTACCTACTACAAATTATGAGTATAAGATATGATAACTTTCACAAAGTAATAATCTCTCCAATTTTTATGGATACATTATTATATTTTTAAAGAATTATATTATTTGTATTCTAAACCATTATAAAAAAAATAATGGCTACAATAATAATTATATTAACTTTACTAAATCAAATTTTTCTTCTTGTATTTGCATGTTGTTTTATAATGCACGTAGAATATTCTAGGTAGGATGGAAATATTTTTTGTGAGTTAAATAATTTTAATACGATATTTAATTTTGCATATTTTTTATTTTTATATGATCATCATTTTGTTGGATAATGTTGTGTTTGTATAACATTTAAAATAATTTTCTAAAATATTTTGACGTAACATTTTACGTTTATCATTATCCATCAGTAATTGAATGTCTTGTTATCGACTTATGATTGATGTTTTTTATTTTATTTGACAAAATATTACGATTAGAAACTTAAAATATCTTGAAAAATTCAGTTCTTGTTCAATATTTGTGTATTATGATTATCTTTTCCACTATGTTACTGCATGTTTATCGGCTAACTTACATAATTCACTGTATTTTTCAAATACTTACGTAGTTTTATTTCGCGAGTTTAAAAATACTTTAAAGTACCATAAAAAAATATCCTCAAAGTCGATATATAATCGAGGAAACAGAAAATATATTTTCCTTAACGATTTTTAGTTATAAATAATTTATTTGTTGTAACTAATTTTAGAAATTTTTATTTACTAACATTTTTTTAATGTTTTTCATTTATTTTCTAAAGAAAATATTTTAGCCGTAAATTTTTAGCATATATTGATAGCTCTAACTAATCTAACTGAATATTTACATGCTAATTTTGATCATTTGTGGTGCAACAAGTCTGGAATCCTAGTTATAAGTAACACAGATTTATAACTTATTTCTATACTTCTGCAAATTATATTATTGTTAAATTATAAACTATACACTTCTTAAGAAGTCTCTAAGCTTAACAATTGTATTATGTATATCATAATTTTGTAAAAATTATGAAGTAAAAAATAGTAAAGGCGTTATTTTGTCAATTGACTAAAATACAATAATTGTCTACTATTTTTATTTCATTTATAAACATATATTCAAATCATTGCTGATAAATATTAGCAGTATAATAATAATAAAACTAAAATAATCCATACCTTGTAAAGTTTCGGTGACATCTGAAACTACCGGCACAGTCAAATTTGCAACAACTATGATTGTAATAAGAATAAAATAATACTTATAAAAAATCATTTTGATTCGATTTAAGAAAATATTATAAATTAAAAAATAAACGTTAAATATTATAATGAATTCAACCACACTTCTCGTGCTCTTTTATAAGCGATACCTAAGTCAAACAATCAAAAAATGTGTTTCAAAAATGTAAACACGTGAACAACGATCGCAGTATTTTGTTTATTCAGTTTTGACTTTTTGAACACAAAAAATTAGAATATTTTTTCAAAGGTTTTGCTATTTTGATATTCGACATTTTGGTTTTGCGGTAACGTTAATGAATCCGCAGATAAAGCAATTAATTAATTTTTTTATAAACTAAAAAAAGAAATATTATTCGCATCATAAGGGTGTTTAAATAATACATAATAAAAGAAATAAAAAATATCAAATACCTATTTTGTAATAAAACTAGGTATAAAAAAAAATTTAAGGAAAATATGAGTTTTTCACAAAACTAGTATCCGCATTGTTTTTTTTTTTTGGATATAATTTAAAAACAAATAATCACAATACTTGCAATATTGATAAAATGTATATTGTATGATTAAATATTATTATATAATTATCTGTAATTAATAAAATTTTTAAAATATTTGACACTTTTTTATCATTATAGATGACCATCAATTTATCGTTCTGTTCCGAATCTAAAATTATGTATATAACTTGTTTGTGTTTAATGTATTATCAATACTTAATAGTTTGTTAGCAATATATTTAAAATAATTTGTTAAGATATTTGAATGCTGAAACACGGTTAGGCGATGCCGACGATGACGTGGTTACCAAAAAAGGCTGCGGTGACCTAATTATTTTTATTAGGTAGCTAGTATACGTACGTGTTCGAATACATGTATTTCCGTCGTAAATAATACTTGACCGACTTTATTATGAACTACAATGTAGTTTTTCCGAAAAAAATTATATCAGTCTAGTATATTACAAAATATACCCATTTAACTATCTTCTTTTTTTATCGGTCATCATTCGAGCTCAGAAGTTATAGAAGTTATTATATATTGGCACTTTTTGAACTCTTTGTAGACATTTTGATTATAACTAGTCAATAGCAGAATTAACTAAAATAATTTGTGGAAACTATTTTGACGGATTACAGGTTTAAACTGTAACATATTATATACAATATTTATTTCATTTTAATTATATACCTAATGAAATTTTCAAAAAATCTTAACATTTTTTGGGCTATTTATAGGCATGACAATATTTTGTATAAATATGTATTTTGTTATAATAATCAAGTTCATATTATATAATAAATGCAGTATTTCCGAAAAAAATTATAATAGTCTAGTACCTATAATACAAAAATATACCCATTTAAATACATTCATTTTTTGTCTGTCATCACTTGAGCTCAGAAGTTATAGGAGTTATAATAGGCAAAACATGTACGAATGATCAGTAAAATATGCATAAAAGTGAAATCGATAAATTATAGACGATAAGTTAATATTCTGCATATTAATGCAATATAGCATGATTAATTGGCAAATTACACCGTTGTAGTTAAAGTTATATATTTGACATGGATGAAGACAATAACTAGCCACATAAAACAATATTGGGTTTTATAATAATTATTATTTAAAATTTTAATATACACAGTTTAAGACATAGATTTAAAATTTTTAACCTTTTCTGGACTTGGACCAATTTGAAGGATAAAATATTATCACAGATCCCCACCCCAACACAAAGTATATATAAATCATAGATTCTTAAATTTTATAATTTATGTATAAATATATAAACGAATAATTAATATAATTTTTTTTTAAAATATTTTTGAATAATAATAAATCTAAGACGTAATAATACAAATTCTATATTAAATTATTTTAATAATATATATTTTTATCAAATTGTTTGTAAATAATACAATTTTTAAAATATTTGACACTTTCTTATCATTATAGATGATCATCAATTTATCGTTCTGCTCCGAATCTAAAATTATGTATATAACTTGTATGTGTTTAATGTATCATCAATATTTATAGTTTGTTAGCAATATATTTAAAATAATTTGTTAAGATATTTGAATGCTGAAACACGGTTAGGCGATGCCGACGATGACGTGGTTACCAAAAAAGGCTGCGGTGACCTAATTATTTTTATTAGGTAGCTAGTATACGTACGTGTTCGAATACATGTATTTCCGTCGTAAATAATACTTGACCGACTTTATTATGAACTACAATGTAGTTTTTCCGAAAAAAATTATATCAGTCTAGTATATTACAAAATATACCCATTTAACTATCTTCTTTTTTTATCGGTCATCATTCGAGCTCAGAAGTTATAGAAGTTATAATATATTGGCACTTTTTGAACTCTTTATAGACATTTTGAATTTTGAAAATTGAAAAAAAATGGTTCTTCATAAATGGTTCATTAAACAATTCAAGAATTTCAAAAATCTATTTGTACATATATGAAGTGCAAAAAATAGCGCCTCTTCCCCGCCTTCGTTCAGACTGCTTCACTCTACCGCTCCACTGGGAGTGACGTCCACACTAGTGAAAATTACCTTCTAAGGAAAGGAGTAGCAGTGAGCTAAATAAGGTTTACGCCCTTCCCAAGTAAAAAGACATTAATAAAAGCCCAATAAGGCTGTCTCAATGAAAAAATATTAAAAAAACATATGTATATGAAAGCAAACTATTTATCGTTGTTAAATTCGATTGAATTAGTGTTTCTGGTAAAAATAAAAATATCAAGTACCTATTTTGTAATATAACTGGGTAAAAACAAAAAAAAAATTAAGGAAAAATATGAATTTTTCGAAAACTAGTGTCAGCTTGAGTAATTTTGTTTTATTTTTATATTATTTGAAATTTGAAAACAAGTAATCATAATACTCACAATATTAAGAAAATGTGTATTGTATGATTATACAATATTACATAATTTTCTGTAATTCATACATTTAAAAAAAAAATTATACCAATTTATTACCAATAAATAACCTAAACAATTTATCATTCTGTTCCGAATCTAAGATTGCGCATAATTTGTATGTGTTTTACGTATCATCAATACATATAGTTTGTTAATAATATTATATTTAAAATAATTTGTTAAGACAATCTTATGTTGAAACATGGCAACGCCGACGATAACGTAGATACTAAAAAAGGCTGCGGTGACATTATTATTATTTTTATTAAATAGTATACATGTTCGAATACGGTGACCCGTCGAAATATCTCCGATTTAAAATATCTTTAATGGAAATATCTCCCATGAAAATATTTTAATATTTAAAAATATGTTATTTTAATCATAATATGTTTTTAGTATTATTTATTAGAAGTAAACAATAAATTATTAATTATAATATAATCGACTGTATTTATAATTATTAATTATAATACAGTGAATTTTACATGTATACAATAATGTTTGCCACATAAACAGAAAATGAAAACTTATCACAAAATTAATATTAAAACTTAATAAATATCAAATTAGAATTTAAGGTTGTGAACTATTGAGTGATGTAATAAAATTAAACAAAATGAAATAAATTGAGTAGGTAACTATAAGATTATAATGTAATCAAAATTAAAAAATATTAAATAAATGAATATAAAATCGAATTATGATAAAAGTTTAAATTTAAGAATGTGGGCTATTATCATTATTTTCTAGAAAATGTACTTATTTCGGTAATCACTTTAGACATCAGTGTTATTATAAATATAATCTAATATATAAAAATCTCGTGTCACAATATTGAAAATGTTTGTTACCAAACTCCTCCGAAACGACTGGACCGATTTCATGAAATTTTGTGTGTATATTAAGTAGATCTCAGAAAGTGATGTTAACTATTTTTCATACCCCTAGGTGTAAAGGATGGCTAACCACAAAGGGTTGAAACCAGTAAAAAAAAAAAAAAATGATAATAATAATCACGCATTACCACGGTTACTAGAATATTTTTTTTATATGTATATTTTATTGGCGTGTTGATATGAATTGTTCTGACACCGACTAGCTTAATTATATTATCTTTTTATTATGTTTAAAGGCTGTACGATTATTTAATCGATTATTTGATTAGTAGATTATTATTAACAAATGATACATAATCGGTTAATCGATTGAAAAAATGCAACTCTAGACAAGACAGTTTTGTAAAATTGATGTTATAGAGATATCATCTATACACTAAATCAGAAAACCGAAAATAATTTTTATCCTTACGTTAAATGTGGGTATTGTTATCATTATAGTCAACAAAACTTAACATGGGTGCATTTTGTACAGGTGTAGACCGTATGGACGAATCGACATATGGTTTGTTTGGGCGAATAAATATATACCGTTTGGGCGGTATGAAAATACCCATAATTATATACATTCGACAATTAATTATTTAAATTTTTGATAATAATGATTAATAATGATTAGCAATAATATCATCCATATCAGTCACCAGGACTTTACCTCGCATATATAGGTAAAAATAATTTCAACAATCGCCCAAACGACTATTATTTTTTTGGTTAAAATTATTACCTTCGCCCAAACGACCACCGCCCTTTTGTACGGGCGACGAAGTGCACGGGGGCAGCTAGTATCCATTTATATTTATTTCATTTTAATTATATACCTAATAAAATTTTCAAAAAATCTTAACTCTTTTTGAGCTATTTATAGGCATGACAATATTTTGTATAAATATGTATTTTGTTATAATAATCAAGTTCATATTATATAATAAATGCAGTATTTCCGAAAAAAATTATAATAGCCTAGTACCTATAATACAAAAATATACCTATTTAAATACATTCATTTTTTGTCTGCCATCACTTGAGCTCAGAAATTATAGTAGTTAAAACAGACAAAATATGTACGAACAAATAGTAAAATATGCATAAAAAGTGAAAACGATAAGTTAATTTTCTGCACGTTAATGCAATATAACGTGATGAAATTGGCATATTACACCGTTGTTTTTAAAGTTATATATTTTACACAGATGGAGACAATTATTTGTATTTGAATATTCCGTAATATTTTTAGAAAATAAATAATTTAAACATTGAAGACCAAGTTTTGAGTATTACAATTATATTTGTTATTAATAATCAATTCGTTGTATACATTAAATGATCTAATTTTAGATGTTACTTATTACTTAAATACGTTTTTTAAACCTACTTTTTATTTAAGTACCATAGCGGTACAAAATATATCGTATTGAATATTCCAATGATTTATATTTTATTTAAATTTTTTATTCACTTTTCTGTAGATACTGTTACAAGTATAAAAAAGAATTGATTTTCAATATTGCTGATGATTTCTTAGTTTAAGTAATTAGACTCAGTTTGAACTTTAGAGAGTCATAAGTAAAAAATCCCTATCATTACTAAACATCCAGAAATAACAAAAGTTTATAAAACTAATAAATTATTTTTATAAGTAAACATTAACTATTGTAATGGTGTTTCAAACCAACATTACAGTATTCATATTTTACTATTCTAATATATAATTTATATTATAATGGTAAAATATATAATATATATACCCTAAAGCCTAGAACAAATATGCTATTGTTCATTCTGCATTAACACAGATTATTTATTTCCATATTTCTTACTAAAAAAATTATGTCTGTGGCTTTAATTTAAATCAAATAGATATTCTAACAGAAAATATTGAATTTTATAGCGACTGATTATAAGGTATATATTAACACTCATATTATAAGTTAACAAAAACTCTTATAATAAACATGATAATTAATATATTATCTAAAAATAGATTAACAAAAATTAAACTAACTGAATTTTTGAAAAAATTTTTTAAGAAGATCATAAAAAAGAAAATTAATTATTTGTATATACATATTCCATAATACTTTTAGAAAATAAATGCCTACTTAGAAAATATAAGTCCTAGTTTTGAGTATTGTAATTATGTTTGTTATTAATACTCAGTTTGTTTAATACACATGTGTGATCTGATTTCAAACGTTACTTATTATTTAAAAAAGTTTTTTCTTAACCTAGTTTTTTTATTTAAGGTTCAAAGTGAAATATGAAATTATTTTGTATGTACAATGGTGTATTTTTTATTATAATTATTTAATTTATGTTTCTAAAGTCACTATTACAAGAATAAAAAATGATTTGATTTTAAATTTTGAGTGGAGTTGCTTGTATTTGGGTTTCTGAAATTAGTTTGAATTTCTTGTTGTCAAAAGTAAAAAATCTCTATCTTTAGTAAATATCCAAAAATAAAAAAAAATATAATGCAAACATTTAATGTTATCATTAAAAAATTGGTTTGGTTGCCTTACAAGTTATACACTCTTCGCTCAATATAGTTTTTCTTAATATTGTACACATTGATTTGATTAATTGCTGAATTCAAATTTAATACATCATCAAATATCATCTATAGGTTCTATAGAATATTGACCATACGTATACGCTAAGAACAGTTTTTCGTATAAAATGAATTCAAGTTTAAACACATAGTGATGCAAAGCCGCACAGGCCACAGACACTTACCGTGAAATCATTACAAAAATGATTAACAATTATAATATAACTTATAAATTTTCAGTCTAAAATGTAGCTATGCAAATATTAAATTCAATATCTGAAGCTATTAAACAAAATTATAGTTAATGGAACTCTGTGTAAAAATAGCTAAATAAAAAAAAAACGGATTAAAAACACTATACACACATGTTATCATAAATTAATGTTAAGTAAAATAAATGAAAATACATTTTTTTGTTTCGATAATTTATTTACTCGGTGAGAAATAGTTTTGACAAGTGAAGAAATGTCTATATAATATTATAATGAAGTTCTAATGTCTTCAATTTATTTTTCATGATTTCAATAACTTAAATTTAAAAATTATTTCCATTTTTCATTTAAATTTGACAATTGAATTACATTAATATACTTCGAGCGGACCATTACTTTAAATGTAACGAGACAACCCTCAGTGATAATAGCACATCTATTAATGTTGTTATGAACTACTAAATCAGATCCGACTCAGCGGCCGCTATTAATCGTCGCGAGAGTGGACACGGATCCTGTACCGTATATGATCCTACAAATAATTAACATTTTAAGTTAATTATTTATTGTGAGAACCATTTAAAAGAACACCATTATAAAGGTATATCATCCAACAAGAACGTCCAAAGTCATAAATTAGACAAAAATATGTGAAGGTATATATAAGATTTAAAAAAATAAAAAACTATCTTTTACGTTTTTATTATTTATTATTTAATGTATTTAAATTAACAACATATTATAATATTCAAATGTTTCTATTACAGTTAACTACATATTGGCAAACTTAATTTATATCTAAATATACATATTATATAATTTATTCATTATTTAATTCTTCATGTATTCTCAGGTTTCTTAGCAGCTTCTTCGATTAAAATATCAACTAAATAACGTGTACCCGCCACCACTGATATTTTTTGTGAACAAAATAATGTAATCGTATCAAATTCTATATTAAATACTGCGAAAAAAAAATAGTATTAGATTTGTTGTTTGTACGACAAAAAAGAGCCTTACTTGAAACTCGTATACTTAAAGGTTAAAAATATCAAATTCCTATCACATAAAACTCCAGACACGACTATTTGTATACGTCTCTTGGAAACAGTTCGGTAACTATTTCACTGAAATTAAAATCCTTAAAGTCGTTCTCATCCCGCGGATTATCATATAACGTATCGATATAGAGCACTAAATTTAAATAACCACTACAACCGACACCGAATTAACATATTCAGGATTACAGCCTCATTCAGTATTTTAGTACTTAAACTTGAGCTGACCTTGTGTTTTAAATTATTTATTTGTATTTAGTTATTAATAATAACATAAAAATACCAAATTTAAAAATATTCAAACACCACGTTTTTATTTTATGACCGATTAGGTAGTTTGACATTGCATATAGATACTTATTTATTATAGTATTTTTAGTCAATTGTAATATATAATTAAACATACTCCTGAGAAATTCTTGATAATCTTTTGAAATATCTGTAAACGTAATTTAAATAGTGATAACTTAATATTTATTGGTTTTACACTAGGTAAAACATAAGTGGATGGATATAAGGTAACTATTTATTTGTAACACTATATATATTTGAAATAATCATCGAAAATACAGTATATGGGTAAACATTTTCGCACATTCTAATATTCTACCAAATACTGTTTACAATTTAAAATAATCTAACTTTTAAGTTATTTTTCGGGTGAATAGTATTGAAATCATTATTTTTAATAAATCGAATCAATAACAACATATCGAGATTAAACATTAGTCATACATATTTTAATCTTCGAAGTTCTAATTTTGTAATGATTTATTTTTTGAGTAAATATTAATTTAAAAGGTATTTTTTATTCAAATGACTTTAGAATCCAATAAAAGACTCGAAAATTAGTTTTGATTTAGGTGTTAAACCAATATATCATATCTACTACCATAGCAACCCATTGGCTATTTAAACATATATGTAAAACCTTAATATAATATAGTTTGATTTTAACAGTTATTTTTTTTAATAGAAAAATTAGTATTTATTCATAAATTATTTAAGCTAAACTTAATGAAGACTGTATTATACTGAAACGTTTATTAGACTTGACCGATGTAGGTATATTCTAAATGAAAGTGAACGACAAGTTTATATACATAAATCATTTTTACGGAATTGAAAATTGTCCTATAGTTATAATCTAAGTCAATAATTATATTAAACAACATATTTTAAGGATTTTAACTGTAAAAAATGCAAATTCGATTAAAAAATACAATTGAACACAATATATTTAATAAAATACATACGTTTAAGTATTTTTTCTAAAAAACAAATAAAAAATTATAATTATCATTAGCAAATTAATTTAATCTAATTATGTATAGTCTTGCTATAAAATCATTAAATAGAATAATAGTAAAAAAAAATATAAAAATGCATTTAAAATGTTTATTTTTAGATCGGTGTAAGATAAAAAACAAAATACAAAAAAAAATATACCTACCTAAATTTTCTAGAATACAAATTATTTAATCATATTATTATACATTGTTATACAGTTATGCAATTAAAGAACGGGAATAACTTATTATACTATTTTTATTTTATAATTATTATTATGTAAGTGGTATTTTAGAACCAACTATACTGATAGAAGTACTCGTATTAACATCTTTAAGAATATCATTTACACATCACACGTGTTACTTTCAAAATGTAATAATGTATTTTTTAGTTAACTACCATACATTTTTTAACAAAATGCAATAAATATTTACTTCTATCATTTTTTCAAAAATTATACATTTTTATTGTTGTAATTAAAAATGGAAAATTATTGAAAATTGTATTTTTATCAAATTCAAGTGTTTATGCAACATAGTATTTTATATAATTTTATAATTTTTAATTATAAGATGCAATTTTCAAATTTATGACGTATCTTACATTTTGTTGTTTTTTTCAATCAGTTGTTGATGATATATTTTTAACTTAACATATTTGAACTATTGATACAAGGTTTATCATAAGTGTTTTATGTGAAAAAACTTGTGACTAATATGAATAATCAAAATAAAACTAAAAAGACATATTTTGCAAATAACAACAAAATTGCTTTGTATCAACACTGGTCAAAAGTGATATTAATGTTCAATTAAATCGAATATGGACATAAAAAATAATTCAAAGATATTAAATCAAACACATTGCTCACCGTCTAAAGCTAGAATGAAATAAAAATTAATGTTTGGTTAGTATTTTTAATTTGAATTATTTAATAATTATTTATTAATTACATCAAAGATAGAAATAAAATTTACCTATACGTAATATTCAATATACAAATAATATTGAAAATGAATAAGTTATAAAATTAGTTTCTATTATCAGATTTTAATTAAAAGTTTTGAAAACTAACTGTAGCTATGAAAATAATAGTTCTAATTAACTATTTAAATTATTACTATTATAGAAATACATAAACGTCTTTGACGAATCACATTAAATATAATACACATATGAATGTACATCTAATTTTTTATCGTATTAAATTATAAAAGTCCTAAAAATAAAAACTTACAAATATCAACTAAATAAAAAAAAAATGGTAGTATTAAATATGATAAAATAATAATTAAATATTTATATGTTATGATATTATTTTTGAAATGTTTCTAATAAATGTATAAGTTGTTAGTATAAACTACATCAAAAATGTAATAGTTTTTTATATAAATAAAATAAAATAATTGATAATAATTTATAAATTTCTATTTTGATTTATTTTTTTAAAAACTTTCAAATTAAGTTAATAAAAAATATAATGATACATACCCTCTAGAAAATAATAATAAATTATAATTAATAATCATATTATTTTTCTTTAAATATAAAATCCAGGGTTTAATTAGCTTTTAAATAAATATTTTTCTGAATATGAAAAAGCGCACATTTAGGCTTCGTTAATTATTCGTTTTTGTTCTACAATTTACAATTGATAACTAAGAAATATTGAGAGATAAAAGTATTGCTTATGTATATTTATAAAGAAAATATTTAAATATGATTAAAATATAAATATCAATTCACTTAAACTATATAAACAATGTTTCTTACCATTTGGATCTTAATAAAAAAATAAATAATTAATTATCATATTATTTTTCATCAATTAGAAAATCATGGTTTTAATAGGCTAAAATTGTTAGTTAATACTTGCGTTATACATTAACACAATTTTTGAAAGAAACATTTTTTTTTTTTTCGAAATTTCGTTGTCAATATTAATCATATCATAGTATAAACATTTTTGACCTTTGACTAATTGGAGTAATTAATAGGTATTTCATGTTTTATAAAACAAAATAAAGATATTTAAAAATAGGAATTTAATTGGTAACTAAATTAAATCTATACAACAATTTGGTCCCGATCACATTATTTTGTCGAGACAATGTTTAAATTTTAATTATAAATAATTCATTATAACTATTTAATTTATAAAACTATTAATTAAGTTAATCGACATAAAAACAAGTTACTCATATTTACTAGAAAACAAAAAGTTATCATAATTGTTAATATATTGTTAATATTAAATTATGATTATGGTATATTTTTATAAATTATAATGATTTCAAAACATTCATTAGGAAATTATGTCTCACTATATAATTTTTATAAGTTTTTTTTTTTTTTAAAAAAAATGAAAATAATAATAGTACGTACATGTTGGAACTGTAAACGATATTGTTTAATTAATTTATAATTATAAAAATTATGTTATTTATAAACAGGTTATAGTCATATTATACTTAGTGTATAATAAAGTTAACAATATTTAAACTAAAAAATTTAGATTTTTGGGATAACAGTTTACATGATTTTATAAAACTAGTGTTAGAAACATTTGTTGCAGAATTTTTATATAGAAATCGTTAAAAAACATAATGAACATTATATTTTCCTAGAATTTTATTTTAAAGATTAAAATGTAATCGATTATCAGCAATTTATGGTATTACTTATTATTGAATGTGCTCGTCTTTAATAAGGATATTATTTCTTCAAATAAAATGTACGTATAATATAGAACAGACAGTAACAACTCTAAACATATTATGTATTTCACATTAGGTTATTTCAGAAGATGAAGAAGAAAAACAGTAAAGTATCACAATAAATATTAAAAATACTTACTGATTTTCTCTGCAAAATAATATTATATGATGTATCATAATTATAAAAAAGATTATTTAATTTTATTAATGCAATAAAATAAATATTTAAAATGTTTTATTCTAATAAAAAACAAAATAAAATTGTACATACCGAGTTTGGCTAAGAAAAAAGTATTACAATAATTAATGTGTATACTAAAACTGTTGAAGAAATGATTTTTAGGAACTTATATAAATTGAAACTTAGTAATTTAAAGCTTTTTCAAAAATGATTGTATTAAATGAAAGTTGATTAAAAATAAAGTAACATACAAATATATACATTATCATTTTAGTCACTATTTTAAATAAATACAAAATAAAAAACTACGATTTTACTAAAAAATATGATAGAAACGCAATAGATTTTATCATTTCCATTTATATAGTATCCTGTTTTTTTCATAAATCTTTAACAGCAACCGTGAGAACGACAATTTATAAATCTAAGTATGAGAAATTTAGCAAATAAAATAGTATAATTAAAAGCATTTATTACGTACATCTCAATTCGTCGTAGCGGTTTTTACTGTTATCTGTGTAATATAATAAAATTAATAAATAGGTAAATAATAATACTATGTGATAGTGCTAGAGTATAGGTTAGAGTAATTTCAGTTTGAAATCTTTTCAATCGTCACGCGATAACATTCAATAATAAAATAGAATATACAGATTGTTCATAAATCCTCATCCATATGTTAAAACAATAATAATAACAGCAGACTAAGGCGCTATGTGGTGACCCTCACAGGTGGAAATTCCCAAATATTTTTTAATGTTAAGTACAGATTTCTTAATGTACACAAGTGTTGCCAACGTGATGACCTCTTTCAGTCCATCACCCGGTGTAAACGGGTCTTTATAGTTTTGACATTTTGTACCATACAGTGATTGTATCCATATTAACGTTAGTCTAAATATTTACACCAGATTTAGAATAATAACTCACTACTTTATATCAATTTAATCGTAGACAGCTTATTGTTTTTTTCATAGATTTAGGAAAAACTTTTTCAATATTGTAAAAACTAATCATAAAATTGTACAGTAAAAATGTATAATTTGTAAACTCATTAACTTTAGACTAATTTTTAGAACTATCAGAGAAGTAGCTTGTACTTATGACATACTATATCAACACAGCAAAGGTGCGGACCCAGAATATATTTACGAGGAGGAAGGAGCAATTTACAAGTGAGAAGAACAAATTGCTGTACATTTTTAGTTTGTCATTCCTCAACCTAGATGAAATAAAAATCTATTTGCGTTTGACGTTTTAATAATACGTATAACCTGAAAATACCTATGACCACAATTCTATATTTGGTAAAGGTACAACTCGTTTGCAGCAAAATAAATCTGTACGAAGTGAGGGATTCTAAAACGTGACCAAATTATATAATGTATATATGTATAACTACTGAATGCATCATAATATTTGATAGTGACCTTTCATAAAACCATATTATCATATACACTCAAAGTTAATCTTGCCTACCCATGATTGAGATGAACCACTGAATTTAAATGATGCATCTTTCAATCGGCACGACTTAATAATATTAAAGATAGAAGCTTCTTATTTGTATTGCTTAATAGTTCCTTGGATGTTCCTGAGCTACTTGCAAGTATACATCTTAAATTTCCCAAAAGTTCAACTTGTAATGAAGTTCGGTTCTATGTACCTTATCATTCTACGATATTTGGGTTGGGATCGTAGAGTTGTGAATGTCTTAACTATAGCTCAGTCCATTGTCAATATTATCTACTTCATACAGCTCACATATATTTTAAATTAATATATTACAATAATAATTTAATTTTATGTAAATCTCCCAACATTGATTTTTAACGTTTAATATAATAAATAAACAACATGATTATAATATAGAAATATACTAAACCAACCACTACTGTCGCATCAACTTATTCGTTGTTTATCTTCCCAACCATGTGTTTATAGACATAGACAACCTTTTAACCGTGTAGATATATCTGCTATAGTTATGTAAACATTGCACACCATATCTGCTAAGTCAAACCATATACCTGAACTTTTTAAACCGTGATACAATTATACAAAATCATATTGATTAAATAACTTAATAATACGATTGACAATAAAAATACAGACAATACGTACTTATAGTTGCTAAAAATAAATATTATTATATTATAATAATTTTTTATTATTTTTATTATTTTTATTATTATTATTATACTAATTATTATTTAATAATAAATTGAATAGGCGTACATCTTTGTTTCACAAATTGTATACGATTATTTCCAAAACGGATTTTTAGTCAATATTTTAATGTTTATAAGTATAATTTAAAGGTTTAAATGAATATAATTAGAGTTAAAAATAAAAATATAGTTTGTTCTTATTACAATCTAAAATACTTATAATATTTAAAAAATTTTAAACATACTTGCATATGTTACGTTTAAATCTTGTCTATTGGAACCTGAAATTTAATTATCTAGTGTTATAATGTATATTGTATATTAATATTTACTAAAAATTGTATTACATTTTAAGTGTCCTTTTTTTGTAATTTATGAGTGCTAATATAGGGAACCTCGAACATCAATATTAGATATACTGATGACAGATGTATTTAAATTTTTTATTATTATTAATTATTACACAAAAAATGATTTAACGGTATTTTGGTCACGTGATATTATTTTAGCGGCGATATTTTGTTAGTAAACCCTTAAAAGCAGGTGCGGCCAACTATCACCAATAAAGCGATTGTGGAACAGTTTTGAGTTTTCTTAACTTCTATTTAGGCCCTTACCTAAGTCGATCACCAGTCCATTAAAGTAGGTCAATAATATATTGTAATATATTAAAATTTAAAATTATATAATACATATTTTGTGTAACAAGAACAAAAATTCAAATTTCTGATAAAAAAAAATAAATATGAAACATAAGTTATGTAGGTTGTAAAAGTGCAACAACCTAAACGGTCCTTTTCAGGACCACTGACATATAACAGATAATTGATTCTATACAACAAAATGTCAACAATATGACGATGTAAAATCACACCAACCTTATAACAACTATCAGGTATCGGTGTTGTGTTGTTTCGTCATACTGAAAACCCGTAATCAATCAGGAACAACAACAAAGCCCCCAATAGATATATATACCGGCACATTTTGAAAACCAGATCAATTCACTTCAAATCTTCAACCTGTCAACAACTATCTCAGTTTCAGACAGCAGAAGATTCCGGGCCATCCAACGACTTCGCCGCTCCACTGCGATTCAAGCACCGTTCCTTCTCAGGGTGACTTCACCTGACACGATTCCTTAGCGCACCTGCTACGCTATTTTTTCCGGTCGAGTTTCACTATCGACCGACCAAGGAGCCGTTAATCCACGGACCAGGAGCAGACCCACGGCCGAGGACTGATCAACAACCGGTCATCAGGCGGCCACTTAACGCCACAAAAATCACCCTTCTCAGGACGACACCTCATCCGACACGACCCCCCCCTCCCCAGCGCGCCTGCTTAGGCCACGCTTCTTCTGGGCGAGTTCCACGAACGAACGCCACTTGCTTAAGCGGGCTCGACGTGATAAGACTCGATCCTTTCCCTTTAATATTATATAGGCCGAGACAAAAACATACCTATTATTGTATGGGGTCCGTAAGTGATAATCGGTCACTTAGCCCTAATTCCTCATAATTTTAAATATGTATATATGTAAAATAAACAAACAATCTTCAGCATAAACGACCGGAGTTAAAACTTCATTTACGGTCGACACACGCATTCCGTGTGCTGATCAAGGTAATTAACATAAATGTAAATAACGTAATCTTAGTACCTCAAAACTGCATATATATTATTATAATATCAGATAATAAAACGAAAAACAAATAAATTGTATAATTATTTGATAATGTGACACATTAAATGTGTACATGTTTGGTCCATTATAATCAAACATCCTTAATATATAAAATTAAAATAATTTTAAGATCATATAAGTCAATAGTCATAACTATGAAAAATAACATTAAAAAAAAAAAAGATTTAATCACAATAAAATTACCTATTTATTAATTATTATTACTTACCCTGAAATCCAGAAAAATTCAACAGCATACCTAATAAATTGATTGAATAATTTTATGAAAATTTCTTGACAAACATAAAAAATTAATAATATTTAATAGATAGCTTACATTAAATTAATCATAAATAGACAATACAGCGTTGCAAAGCACGTTATAGCATAAATCTCGTTTTAAGGACCATTAACTTGTTATTGATTCATTAAATACTTAATAAATGCTTAACTAACTGATAGATACTGTAAAATAGAGTATCTTGAATCTAAATTAACTTTAAAGTAGTATATTTTAATGAATAATATAAAGAATTCAAATTGTATACAATCAATAATTTGATAATAAGTAAATAATTAACCAAATCATAATTAATTTCATGTTCACAATATATTTTATTTGCAAAATATAACAAACATAAATACATAAGAATATTAATAAGCTAATCTAAAAATCATAAAAATACCCTATTTAATAAACATTTCTAATATGTAGCTCATATTTATGAATACAACAAGTTGACTTTAAAAGGGAATTCAACGTCAATCAAAATTATTATATATTAAGAATATTGTTTTCGTGTAAAGGACCATTAGGTTAATAGTCTTTAATGTAAACTATTGTTTAAACATCTAACATATAAAATATAAATATTCCAAATTTTTCAATAATACTTTATATTTTAATTATTTTATTTCACAATTATTTGTTTACTAATAAATAAATAAAAATATTACTTTCACAACATTCTAAAAAAATAAACAATTTTTTTAATTTTATTAATTCATGTTTTTATATCTTGTTTAATACTACAAATTAAGAGTATTAAGACATAATAAAATTTAAAAAATAACAATATCTCCAATTTTTATGGTTACGTCATTACATATTTTAAGAATTATATTATTTATCTTCTAAATCTAAATCTAAAAAAAAAAAAAACAAAACAAAAATAATTATTCTATATAAATAAATCCATACCTCGTAAAGTCGTCATGAATTTTGGTACAACACAAGTTACTGGCACAGACCAA
This sequence comes from Rhopalosiphum maidis, assembly GCF_003676215.2. Classification (NCBI taxonomy): domain Eukaryota; kingdom Metazoa; phylum Arthropoda; class Insecta; order Hemiptera; family Aphididae; genus Rhopalosiphum; species Rhopalosiphum maidis. The sequence continues at coordinate 6,211,216 of NC_040880.1, read as the reverse complement.
TTTGTAACAACTATAATTGTTATAGCTATAAAAAAATGCTTAAAAAAAATCATTATGGTTCAGATTAAGAAAATATTATATGTTTTGAAAACGTTAAATAATGTACTGAATTCAAACCAAATTTTTGTGTTCTTTTTATAAGCAGTAAGTCAAATAATAAAAAAAATGTGTTTTACAAATGAGAACAATGTAAAATAATATTTCTTTAAATAAGTATTAACTAATGTTACATGACAAATGGGAATATTTTTATTTGTATTGCTATTTTGATGTGGGATATTTTGGTTTTGTGGTAACATTAGTGAATCCATAAAAAATTAAAAATGTAAAATTTTTCCTATCGTAAAGATATTTAAAATGTTAATTATACATAATAAAACCACATTATCTATACAATAAACGTAGTAATAGAGTACATTTAATACTGAAATGTATAAATATTATATGATGTTTATTTGTTTTTAGAACTATAGATTTCACAAAAAAAAAAAAAATAGAATAATATCACACGACATGGATTCAAAAGGGAATTTTCTTTCTATTAAATATTTAAAAAATAGTTAAGTGGACATCCTATGATCCTTTCATAGTATACACCTCTAGGTGGTATGAATAATAGAAAAATTTGGATACTAAATATTTTAAAATAAATAATCAAGTGAACAGGCTTGCTGTACTTACATTAAATGCTAACCATTTAAGTAATTTATTTTCTTTTAGTAATATAATAGAACGGTTATCGTTTATCCAACTTATTAAACACTAATACACTACTTAAGTAAATTGTAACCAATTTATTATACTTATATAGTTATGTATTATGTTATATTAATTTCTTATAGTGTACTAAATTATTCCATTTTTTTTCTTTCTATATGAAATTTGTAATTTTTATTAATTCCTTGTTAATTCACTATTAATTATATTCTATATCATATTAAACTTGAGACTATAGGGTTTTATAAAATAAATAAATAAATAAGTTATTTTTGCTTGAAACCACTCTCATTTTTGAAACTCAAAGCATTTTTACTCTCTTAAAAACATCATGTTTTTCAATCATATCGAGATAATGTTCAGAGGAAAGTAAAAAAATCCTATTTAATTTAACCGATTAAAACATAATTAAAATTAAAGAAAATGTGAGTTTTTCGATACAAACTAGAATCCGACATAATTGATTTTGATCTTTTGGTGTAATTACTATTCGATTAAAAATGATTGTATTTCGTTTTTTTTTTTTTTTTATGAATTATACAGTTCAAATTCAAACAGATTTAAAGTTAAAATTTGAATAAAAGTCGTTAAAATCACAAAAATGTAAATAAAATAGCTTATGCTAAATCCAAAAAAATCTAATGTATCAATAAAAATAGGCTTTAGTAGATATTTTAAGTTGAAATTTGGAAAGAATTGCGCATTTGAACCAATAATAATTCTATTCATTAGGTATTTAGTTTTAATTTTATTAGTAAAGACATAGAACTTTTGAGCATATACTTATATTTTATACATACAGTAACATAATATACAAATGCAAGTTTTAAAAAAAATGTATTTATCATACTGTATTATCATATATAGTAGAATTAAAAATAATTAGTGTTACTATTATAGTCTTCTAAGTCATCTTTGCGCAAAAATGTTCTTCGGTTTTTCGTATACAACGATATCTATTGGAATTCAAATTTAACACATTCATCACAGTGATACACCGGACATCTATAGGTCTTTAAAATACAAAATCTTTCTGTTAATACCAAAGAGCAGTATAAATAGATTAAGTTTTAATATAAATCAAAAAATTTATTTCAAATAGTATAGTTTATAATAATTTAAAGTTAAAGTTTAAGTTTCCATGAATAATATTTTTAAGTTCTATTAAAATTAATAATTTCGTTGTTTATCTTTTCAATAATTTATTTCGTTCAAATTAATCTATAAAAAAAATTCTTCTTTGTAAATTTATTATTTGATATTAGCTACTTTTTTGGAATCTTGGGTTCAATTTTCAAGAATTTTTACCAAGCAAATAACTTTTTATCAACGCTTATAGATAATAAAAAATAGAATATTTGTCGTGTCTATAAATAAATCAAACGAACTAAATATTTTAAAAATATTATCAAGTATTTTGTTCTTTTTTTTTTACTAGAATAAAATATCAAAAACTGTTTGAAAAGAAATATTTATTTTACGGTTGAATATCTAATTACCATAAAAAATTGATTTAAATATTCGGTAAAAACTGGTTTCACATTAAGGATAAAAATGTAATAAAGAACACTGAACATCGTATTAATTTTTTAAATCTCAAATGTGATTTTAATGAGTAAATGCTTCGGGATTAAAGTAAAAAACTCCATTCAATTTTACCGATTAAAACATAAATAAAATTGAAGAAAATGTGTATTTATTCGATAATAGCTAAAATCCGACATAATTGATTTTGTTCTTTTTTTTTAATTCGATTAAAAATGATTGTAGATACTTGAAATTTTTAAAAAATGTAGGTATTATGAATAAAAATTTTTTTTTTGAAATTTGTAATTAAATTATACTTATCTGTATTATATATATTATCATTGATATTATTAATTTCTTAGTAATATTACACTTGTTTACACATTGTCGGCTTAAATCGTTTAATCATCGTGCATTTCACAAAACATTTAAAGTATGAGGTAATTGTATTATTTTTAGGTATATTACATTAATTCGTGCATTCGGTAATATACGATGATATTACTGCCGAGGAGTCAAACAAAAAATGAATAAAAAATATAATCCTTTTGGTTTTATTATATTTCGTCGTATATAAATTTCGAAAATGGATTTGAATTAAATGATAACACTGTAAGAATAATATCATTCCAAATCATTGTAAAAAGTAAATCATAACTATATAAGAATAAAAACCGATTAAAAATTATATTTTAACGTATTCAGAAAATTACCATATTATTAATTGGGGATAATTTTTAAGTCTTAATGGTTAGCTTATAGTTAGTTTATATAAATTATGGTTTTTATATTACAACAACATTGATTCTGTTGAAAAATGTTGTTGTATATAGCGCTATTGTACCTATAGGGTTTTTCTATAGATATTACATATAGATACCTAAGAATATTTTCAGTCGTTCAAAAATGATTTAAAATCTAATAAATTAATTAAAATACACGTGAACAATTTATTTTTATAATAAATTAAACAAAATTCTATTAAATCATAATAATTTGGCTAAATAAGGTAATGCTGAAACAAATAATTAAGTCTAACAAAACTATAAAGAAATGTCGTTTCTAGACATTTTAAGTTCAAATTTGAATGAAATCGCTAATTTAAACCATCAATAACTCTATTCAGTATTTAGATGTCATTTTATTAGTGGGAACATATTTAGTAGATAGTTAAACTAGCTTTATCAGTGTGGTCAGTGGACTGGACTTTATGAACTTTGGGAATTTGGGATAAACTATACCACGTTAATATGATTATTACCTATCAGACATCATCACTCATGTTTAAAAATAATATTATCAATAACTATTAATATTATTAATATTTTTTATTATTATCTTTCATGTCATACTTAAAATTAATTATTTTAATTTTCATGAATCTTAAAAATAAAAATAAAATAAAATACTTTAAAATAGGTGAGCCCAACCTTTTTTAACTTGTGGGCAACATTTCAAATTTATATTTATACTGCAGGCCGTATTATATACTTCACAGTTTTATTTTGTTTATTTTGACAGTAGATAAAATATTATTTTTGATCACTTATCGAATTTATGGCTATAATCATGTGCAGTGGCGTTTATAGGGAGGTTTTAGGGGTTCGACACCCCCCTGAAATATATGGTTGGTATGAACATTGATTTTAACTGTTATAATATTATCTAATATTATTATTATTATTTTCAGGATTTCTATAAAGTACTATAAGATAACTACGGACCGCTGCGAGTCGTCGACCGTTATTCAACGAGATAGATTTCTATATAGTTAGAAAGTCTGCGTTCAATGGACGATGATAATCTAAAAACGAAATTCTCGATATTATTATTTCTAGTCATTTGGTTATTAACTATTATGAAGAGCCGGACAAACAAAATTTAGTTTGTTTTCGGACGTCGGTTGTTTCGGTAAGTGTCACGTGTGTAACAAAATATTAACTATCAAGTGGCATCACAACCTTCGTTATTAAATTTTTTTTATAAAAAATTAGCTGTGACTGAGCCTGAAAACCGTGATGATATTCCTTGTTCATTCATTACTATTAATAACAGCAAAATCTATAGTAACACTGATATAACTGATTTAACTAAATTAAATTAAATTCTTGATATTGGTTTATATATTAATACAAGAATATCTGACAATAAGTTGAAATATGATTTATTGAAAAAACCATGGCACCCTTCTACTGCATACAACTTTCCGGGAATTTTAAAAAGAAAATTAAAATTTCAATTATCTTGGATCACATGTTTCTCCTGAAATATGAAAGTGTATTGGATCAGTCTCCACAATTATAAATTTCTTTCGAAAATCTGCAATGAGATCTGCGATTTTAAAATAATTTATAAAAAAATATACTCCAAGTACTCAACAAAATAGTCTAATAAATATGTGTGAAACACGTTGGGTAGACCGTCATGAAAGTATATTAAGATTTAAAGATTTATACGATGTTATACCATATGCATTAAATGATTTTTAACCCCCCTCCCAGAAATTAATTTATATATACGCCACTGATCGTGTGTGTTTAAAGTACTGAATATTTTCACGCTAGTCGCTAGTTTGTTTAATCGTAAGAAACTGCAGATTCACATATCTATTGTTAACAAAAAATATTTAATTTAATTTTAATCATTAAAATGTCTCAAAATAAAAAATGTAAAATTGGTACTAGCAAAATGTGATATTTTTAATGATAATTTGTAATTTTTAAAATAAGATTTTTTTAATTATAATTTTACAAATTATCAGTATCATTATGACTGTCAAAATATATGGATCCGAATCTTTAGATAAAGAATAATGTTTATGTGTTATATTATATATCATCGATATTAATAATTTCTTAGTAATATTATATTTGAAACAATTTGTCATTTGTTAACAAATTGTAGGCTTAAATTGTTTAATCATCGTGTATTTAACAAAACCTATAAAGTATGATGTAATTATATTATTTTTAGGTGCATTATGTCAATACTATATTTGTGGGATCTATAAGACGATAATACTTGTATACTGTTGGAATTTAAAACGAAATACAAATAAAAAAATATAATCCTTTCTGTTGTAAAGTGAGCTTTTATAGATATTTTAAATTAATTAAAATAAACATGGGCAGTTTATTTTTATAAGAATTTAAAGTTCAAATTTTAGTAAAATTCCGTTAATTTTTGGTAAACCATGAACATGAGTTGTAAATATAGGTTGAGAAGAATTTCTAGGAATTGAAGCTTTCACTTCAGTCAACTATCCATTTTAATTTGTTTAATTTAGTTTTTCACCATTTTTTTTAGGTACTTCTAGTTTTGAAATTTCTATTTTATTATCTTTTTTTATCAGAGTCACCCTATCCTGGACCTTTCATTTCTTTAATGGTAGGTATAACTACCATGGTTGGTTTCGGTGTCATGGAAGATTCAGTGCCACATTCCAAATATTTACATACATATACATATATATTGTTAAATAAAAATAGTTTAACAGATGAACAGGAAAATCATCCCAGAAAGTATCAAGTTCAAAACTTTCCAGTCAAAGTTTTGGAGAAACATAGTGGCAAAAGGTGCGAAAGAAAATTTACCAAAATTAGAACCACACACAGCAATACGTACCCGTAGCCAATGATCTTTTTGAATTAAAGTAGTATCCAACATACTATAGCTAGTAAATAAATAAGTATCCAAATACAATATCTAAAAACATTATATTTTTAACTGTGGTAATTTATTTTTTTTGAAAATTGAATGGATCTCTGTAAGGTTATCTAAATTAATTTATAAAATTGTATAGGTGTTTTAGAAAAAAATGCTCGGTAAAACCATAAGCATCCAAGTTTTAACCAATTTAAACGTATTAGTATAATAGTATGATACTAAACTTAAATAATACAATAGTATACGAACTATTAAAAAAATAAATAATTTTAAAATACTATTACAACATAATATAATACTTATATTAATATCTCGAGATATATATATATGTGTGTGTGTGTCTGTATGTGTGTTTCAGTTATTACATTTTATACACTATGAGCCTTCATAGGGTAAGCAGCGCTTTAAGTAAAAATCATAACTGGTGTACAATTTAAAAAAAGGATTATAAAAATAAAAAACCACCCAACTTTGAGCAGCTATACCTCGATAACAGTTAAATGAAAAAATAATAATTTTAACGTTAAAATTCATTAAAAAAATTACCCTATTATTGATGTTTTAATTATAGGTTGCATGTAATTACAATAAAATTACTTGTTTATGAATTACTATTACTTACTCTGAAAACCAGCATAATTCCTTAACATAACTAATAAATTAAATAATTTTATGAAAAAATGTCTATCTTTTAAATGTTTACAACCATGTATATTTGTTTAACCATTTATACAATTGTATATTTCTATACCATTTTATAATTTACTATTAATATAAATCAGAAACTTAAAAAAAATAATTTTTTATATACCTGCGACCAAATTTACATATTTCTAACAGTCCTAAGTCCGTAAAAATAAAAAGGGAAATGTTTTTTCCATGGACCCGACTAGAGTATAGTACCTGAAAAATTGTGGGACCCAATTAAAGTATACTATCTGAAAATCACCGGGACCTAACTAGACTAAATAAGGGACTTGCGGACCCAACTAGTAAACGCTGTTCAAAGTGGTTTGCCACGTTTGATTCCTAAGGAGTTTGTTGAGATTATTGCTATGTTACTTGTCCAAATGAAAAACAATTTTATGATTTTGCTGTTTAATTTTTAACTTTGAATCAAATGTGTGCAGTTTTGAACTATCGAACTGTCAAATTTCCCTTTTTAACAATAGAATAAATGTGTGCGGTATTGATCGGTGTAAAATGTGCGGTTATGAACGGTAAGTGTGCGGTTATGACGACCGCCATTCAAAATGAACACAAATTATTTCGGACCTAATTTACCTAGTCATATTACTACAATGTCGGAAAGAAATTTTAATGGATGGTAGGTTGGTCCATCGGTATTTATACCTGCTTTATCGGAGGTCTTGTGTTTTATGACACGAGACCACAAAAGTACAATGGCGACAAAACGCATAATTGATTATAATAATAAAGAAAAAAAATATAATGACGATGTGAATAATAACAAAATAATTGTATCTGCGCTTATCGCACTACGCAGCACAAACAAATATATAAAATAATAATAATAATAATAGTATGGATAACTGTAATCAGGATAATTTTCATACGTGCGTAAACAATGGTATTTAAATATAAGTATTTAAATTTTGTTAAAAAAAAAATACTTTTAAAAATTGTACTTAGTATATCATAAAAATACTTCAAAAAGTATTTAAATACAAGGATCTAATAAATACTTGAGTCTTGGAATACTTTATATAAGACTGCTTATATTGATAATAAAACAATTCAAAATTCGCATAAGATGCGATGAACTAGATCGCACAGTGCATTCTTCGGTTGGTTATGGAATCGATAAATTGTTTTGAAATAATCCGCAATGCCAAATACTCTATATGACAAATGACAATGAATATTTTTGTTGTTGTCATTTTCGGATGTTAATTATAAACATGCATGATATGCATAGTGCATTGTAAATATAATTTCATTTCTTTTTATAATTTTAGCTTAAGTTGGTCGTACTGAATTCAATCTACGGATTTTTAAATGTTGTATGCTTAAAAATGATCGTTTGAAATCGATATTTTTGTACTATGTATGCCATCCGATAGTCGATACCTACGGCGCCGACCACCAACCTATGGCCTGTCATGACTAATGGTTTTGGGGTTCAATTGATATAATAGAATTGTACACACACATTTTTCGTGTACAACTACAGTATATTACAAGAGGATGACTAGGATGAGTATCATAAAACGGGTCACTAATATAATATATGGTACTGTTAAAATACTAATCCTGGTTGTGTTATGTTATTTGACCCATATGTTCGTATTGTATTTTATTAAGTTTTTATTTTAATTGTACACATACCTACCGCCTACGTAGATCTACTGATTCTTATTCTGTACAATTGTTGCGTCTTGGCCGGGATGACTAAATATCTGAACTGTGGTGTCGCGTGAGGGTTACCGATTCAATATAAATAATATATGAAAATACACAGCAAGAATAAGTGTCTACGTATATTTTCTTCAATGCCTATCTATATTATTTTTCTATCTTTGGTGTGGTGGTTCCTGTTAACTAACATGTATAAAAGTTAAATTCCTGTAGGCTATAATAAGTACTACGGTCTGAGTTATAGATAAATGCTAAACAAACTAACAAGTTATAGAAATTTGTGAAACTATTATTATCTGAGTGGTAGGTAAGGTTTCATCTACTACACGGGTATAAGTGGTAAATATGTTAAGTCTCTATACTGAATACGTACGCTCTAAATATCTTCTATGCAGCAGATCGAGATTCCAAGTTTTTATTCAATTTAATTGAATATTTGTGGAAATAAAATCAAAAATGATACCAATATAACAATAATATACGAGTACTGTGAAATCGACTTGTTTCGACCTTCTTCAGAGTTGTCATTAAATTGTATATAATTGAATACAACTCTGTAGACCATCGAATAACACTTTGTATACGAATCAGGGATTAACATTCCACCACTTTACCTAACGCAGTGACGCTTTTGAACTACCTCCTATAACAGTGTTACCCAATCTATGGGTTGTGACACAAAACTGGGTCTCGAAATTTTTTTTATGGGTCACAACTGGTTACACTTATCCAAAAATAAATATATAACCAATAATCATACTATACGATCACATTTTTTTTTTTTTTTTACTGGTGGTGGGTCCCTTAACCAACAAGGGATAAATTTGAGGGTTGCCATTACAAAAGGGTGGTTTTTATTTAGGCGAATGACCCTAAATAGCATATCGTTTGGCCGAATTTATACATATTATTTGGGCGAAATTTACAGGAGACCCTAATTTATTTAGTACATTGTTCAGAAGAGTTATAAATATATTTTTATAAAAAAGAATTGTAGAGACTTAGGACTAAACTTAAAGTTAACTCTAACTGGTATGGTTAAAAATGCATTTTATTGTTATTACCTTAACTAATTTTTTTTTTATTAGCATGGTATCTCATATGCCCATTTGTTTAATAAAATGTATTATATTCTTATATAAATTATCATTATAATATATTGTATTAGGATTTTTAATAATATAATAATAATTAATTTATAATAATTAATAATTAGCATAGTATTTCATGCCCATTTTTTTAAATATAATCGATTATTGTTAATTTTCCGGTTTGATTTTAATGTATAGTTTTGTATTTCTTTAATAATTTTACGTAATATATTGACTTTTTGTGTGTTGTTAGAATTAATTTTTACAAATTTATAAATAGTTATCATCAATCAGCCGAAACGATATAATAATAATATTGAGTTAAATACAGTGTAGTAAATACGAATATAAAAATTATTGTTTAGGTAAGTATGTTACTTCCCTATTATTCTCTGTATATCCCTATATAATTTATAAATTAATTCGCCAAAACGATCGGTTAATTTCTCGCCCAAATGAATGACGCCCTTTCAAAAAGGTTGGGAAATACTGTCCTATAATAACATACTGTAATTTTACAATAAAACATGTTCATGGACAATTTGATCATCTCAATTTCGAACTCAAAAGCCATTAATCACGACAAGCGATAGGTAGGCTCCACTGGTTATATTGACATACCAAGAAGTAACTAATTTGTACAGGATAAAAATTTCAGACGATCATAATATTATAATGCTCGAAAATACGTACTTTGAATGCAGTACTCAAATTTAACTAAAATGATAAAAATACAAAAACTAAATTAATATATGCACAGCATAATAATTATTAATTAATTAATATAATATGTATCTTGCCATCCTGGTATCCGAAAACGACGATAGCAACAAAAATAATAATACTTAAAATAACTATAAAAACAACTTGTGATTTAACCTTAATCCGTGGTACATAATATACAAAATATACATTACGCCAGGTCATTTACAATTATTCTAAAATTAGTAATTACCAAATAGTTTACCCGATTAACATAATGTTATATTGATACACAAGAGTCACAAGACATTATATACAAGCTAGCCAATATGAACATTTTAATTGATATAACGGAAATGATTTGTGTAAAATGTGAAGGAAAATAATGTTTCTACGCTAGGACGTACATTTTTTGCTGCAGCATTGGAACTATAGGACTAGCTGAACGATTATTTATTGTATTTTAAAATATATATTGACACTGAAATTAAATATGAAATATACAAATAAAAATATTAAGAGAACGTCGCACCTACATATGTGTTGTCTCCGTCTTACACACGTAGTACGACATGGCAAATTTTCGTTCATCAGTTTCAATAGTGTGCTTTTAGTTTAGAGTGAATTGACCTATATAATTAAACTTTTAGGTAAAAACACTATCTGTGTGTTCTCTCGTTGGTTTTTTACGATATTTTGACTTTTAAGTGAACTATGAGCTTTTTAAATTATTTAATATTTTTCATACCTATTCATAAAGTCATCATAACTCACCTAAAAATTAAAACACCGTCAAAAATCAAAGATACAGCAAATAATGTTCTTACCTAAAAGGCAAGTGTAGCATCGGGCAAATGTATTGTCGGGAAAATGTACTGATCCCATATTTTTCCACTTGTGTCATCCCTACCTGGATCCGCGCCGCCGTCCCGAGTGATGCTCCTTCGTAGTAACAAAAATCGCCACACGGCAGAGCCACAGGTAAACGAGAAGGCAGCTGATGGTCCATCATACGCACAGCATACGTAAACACTCTTTTCTGGGCATTGGTCAATTTCAAGCGTCCACACACGAGCATTTTACTCATACCGCCATACCGGTTGATGTGTCATCGTTTATGTATGCTATATTGTCCAGCTGCACGTATAATAACTGCTACTGGTTTCTGTGAGTATTATGTCTCTATTGTTTATCTGTTTATTAATATTATTTATCTTTATTATAATAATTATTGTATTGTTTACTTATTATCTGAAAATCGGCCTATATATAATGTAGCATTTGCAATTGCATTATTTGTCGTTGGACATAGTTCCGTAAAACATTTCACATAAAATATAACACAAATAATAAAAATTATTATATTATATAATAATATTTTAACAACATATATTTTAAATTTTATTTATTTATTTTACAAAATCAACACAACTTTTTTTATTTCAATTACATAATCATTATACTTTTTTAGTTGTTTTTAATCAACTGTTTATTATTTTATTTTGAAACCGTTTAAAAGTAGGTAGGTACATCGTGTTCGACAACCACATTTGTAGCATTCGGCTTACTATCGCATAACGTGCACATTTTACGTTGAAAAAATCTGCTTTAATCTGTTATTTTTTATAACACTATTTATTAATATATAATATAATATTAACTGTGAATGATTTTAAAAATAATTGCTTATAAGTCATATTTTTAGTGGCTATAGACGATATTAGTATATTTTTACACATTTATGTTTAAATGTTTTGCTATAGAACATACATTGAAGATGGTTGTTTTTGTTTGAATATCGTAAGGATGTGTTGGAACATAATACATTACGAGTATATTATTTTTTGTAGGTATTTTATTATTATATGGGTACACAACTGAAATTTCTTAACGCTCGTAAGAGGGACCATGTTGTGGGATTATCTTGTCACATCGGCCGATACAATATACGACCAATACCGAGTAGGCGAAGAATTTCTTTTATTATATAAATTCTTAACGTGTGTCCGTAAGACGGGTCTAAATCTAAAACCATTGTTATTCGGCTCCTGTCGACAACTCGGTCGATAATAATCAACAATAGCGTTCCTATTGAACATTTCTATGTAGCAGAATAATAACTATGTAACATTTATATTATTTAACATAATTTTTGTTATGAAAAATCGGATATAGGTCCTTCACAGTAACATAAAAATTATATTTCTAATAAATTAAATTTGTTACATCTTACATATATGTTATTTTATGTACTGTTATGGAAACCATATCTTTACTCTGTGCATTAACCATAGGCGGAAATCCATTAAAAAGTTGGGGGGGGGGGTGATTGCAAATTTTCTCATAAACCACAGCTGTTAGAAATGTATTAATTGTTTGCAATATGTATGTATAATTAATTTTATTTTCATTTAGTGAGATAGATCTCTAAAACTGGAGAGCGAATTTTGTTGTTTGGAGTCTTGTTAGAGTCACATTGGCTAGGAGAAGTGCAGTAAAGATATTGAGAACTTTATATTTTATAATTAATTCATTACAGTGCTTCAAAAAAAAAAAAATTAAAACACATTTTATTGGGAGTTTTTTTTATGTTTTTCAGCTTTATAGCTTTGTTGTGAGTTAACGATTGAAGATAAAGTTTTGAAAATCTTCACAGCATTTCTCCTAGACTAAGTGAATCTAATAAGACCCCAAATAACAAAACCCGTTCTCCGATTTCGGTGATCTACCACTCTAAATGAAAATCTAGCCAAAAATAACAATTTTTTTAACTGTGTAAAATTACTATACACGATATTTCTTTTATCATAAAACACTCATTATTTCAAAAAGTATTCGTCTTTTTGAATACAATTTTTTACATAATTTCAAGTTGTTAAAAAACAACTTTTTATTAAAAAATTATATTTTTAAATATTTTTTATCCTTATATTTTTTAAGTTATTTACTTTATTGAATAACAACATTGAGTTTTAATTTCAATTTTTAATCTAATGCAGAATAATTTTCTGAATATTTTGATACATACAAATCGAATTTAGAGCGAGTAGTTTATTAGTTATAAGTAAAGTTTATATGCGTGGAGTGAAGTGGTACGGACTTATTCCGTAAAATGTTGGTCCACTACTCCGCTTGTCTTAACTTTAAATACGTATAACTCATTAACTACTCGCTTTAAATTCGACTTTTATGTATCAAAATATTCAGAAAATTGAAATTAAAACTGAATGTTGTCATTCAAAAAAGTAATTAACTTAAAAAATATAATTTTTTAATAAAAACGTTGTTTTTTTAACAACTTGAAATTATGTAAGAAAATGTTTTCAAAAACATCAATACTTTTTGAAATAATGAGTGTTTTATGATTAAAGAATCACTGTATATTGTATTTCTAAATTAATATAATTTTATATATTTTATTATATTCGACAGACGATAAAACAAATCACTATAGGACAGTGTTCCAACTTATAATTTTAATTTTCGTATAAAATATTATACAAACAAATTTATAATATAAAAATGATTATGTGTTATATTTCTTGTTTTTTAAGTACATAATATATAAAAATAAAAATGCATAATTTTTATGTTCGCAAGAATGTTTGAAGGGACTTGGTGGGCTTTTGGGGGGCTAAGTCCCCTCAAGCCCCCCCTCCGATTTTCACCAATGGTATTAACTATGGATAATGCAAAAAATTTTAGTTGGTAATGCAATGTATATAGTATATTAGTAGCATACATTGTTTAACTTTAGAAAAAATTCACATTCTATTTATAATATTACAAATATATATGTTAACAATATACGTTTTTGATTTTGATTGCCGAAATTCCAATTTTTGTTTTTAGCATAACTATTAGAGTGGAATGACCTATTATCAAACTTAAAGGTAAGTATATTGTCTATGTTGTCTCGTCAGTTATTTTGGATACTTTAATTTTTAAGTAATTTATAAGCATTTTAAAATATTAATATTTTACAAACTCATAACAGTCATAACTTGATTAAAAATTAAAATATTATAAAATACCGACGAGAGAACACAGATAATATTTTTACCTTAAACTTTGATAATAGGTAATTTTACATCAATACTTACTTAACTTAAATACACAAAATTGGAAATTTTGAACGTATATTTTGATATGGTGTGCATTAGTAAGACGGAGATAACGCGTGCATTTGTTTTATATATATACCTAGGTATCTTTTATGACTATTAAAAATATTAATATATTGCTATATTATAATGCTTTTTTTCTTTGTTAGGTACCTATTGGGTTTCTTTATAAAATATTTTATATTATAATTAGCTCGTAATGATAAACCATAAAATGTAGCTGTTTTAAATATCAGATGCTTTGTGAAATTCTTATTTAGACATTTTTTTATTCTTTGTAAAATTTAGAAGATAGGTATATTGACTGATTTAAGATCGATACTTAATTCAAGAATATTTATAATAAGTATATATTTAACTTATTTAAGGAATAATTAAACATAGATAATATAAGTATATTTATTTATTTTTGTTTACAATTACTAATTATTTTTTTTTATTTTATAGATATATCAGACTAAACCTAGTGATCGATCGACATCTCAATTATCTTTAAGACTTAAATTCCTTAAAATTTAAAAGTAAGTGATTTTCAAATTCATATATAAATATAATTTATTTATAATTAAATTTCTCAACAAAACATTAAGTAAAAGTAATTACTAGTACTTTATTTGGTTTAATTTTTCTTGGTTAGAATATTTCAATGTAAAAGTAAATTATAAATAAGAGATATTCTAAAATAGTTGTAGCTCTGATTTTTACCAGTTGAATATTTAATTATTATTAATTTTAATCAGAATAACTTAAAAGTAGACTATTATATGCTTGTAATTAATTTTCTAGACTAAACAATTTATTTGTCAATTTCTGTTTATAATTTTTATTTTTCATTTTTGTAATAGTCTAAATTTGTTTTTCAAATTTATCAGTGACAAATTATTCAGGCGTTCATAAAATTAAAAATAATAACACAACAATTATTTTAACTTATTCAAAAATTACAAAAATAATTTCATAATTTCTAATTTATTCATTTTATCTTGTCTATAAACTTGCAGTCCTTGAAAAATCAAGTCTTATCATATATTCAATTTATATGTTTAAGGATAGTCAAGATATGGATGAACAACTTTTTTTAGAAAACAACAATGATTACAGTGATGTTGAAATAAATTATATTCAATCGGATCGTCAAAATATAATATTTCCAGGATACAACAGAGAAGTTTTCACAGAACTAATAAATTGTATTTCTAGCAAACGAAAAAATGATGTACTACAATGTCAACATTCTTCAATTTGTACAATGAAAGATTTATTATATGTATTTAATCCACGAACATTGATGAATGATACTTTAATGGAACATTATTTTAGGCTTTTGGCTAAAAGTTGTACAAACCAATTGATATTGAGCTTAGAACCATTTTTTTTTAATTGTCTATTAAATTGCGGGTTTGACAAAGCTACCAAATCAATAAGAGCCACAATAAAAAATGTATTTGCTTATGATAAGCTTATAATTCCCACACAACTAGAGGGTAATCACTGGATCTTCATTGTGGTGAAGATTAAGAGTCGTATCATAACTTTGCACGATAGCCTAAGAACAAGCTTTTATGAAGATCAATTATTTTTATTAGTTGAATATTTGAATGAAGCATACAATAAATTTGAGAATCCGGATGAAGAACAACAATTACAATGGAAATTAAACTTTGGGCAATCCTCGTCGCAGAATAATACTTATGATTCTGGTGTATTTACATGCACTAATGCCAGGCATGTTTTACTTGGAAAACCATTATATTACATTGAAGAAGATGCTCCACTATTAAGACACAGAATTACATATGAAATCTTACATGATGTATTGTTACCTACTCCTTAATTATTTTTTACCGAATTTTCATTTTGTATTGTTTATAAAAATGTAATATATTGTGTTATATTTATTGTAATGCTAACTTGAAATTGTACCCAATAAGATAGATATAATTCCATTACAAAAGATACATTTTTCCACAAGTCTAACTTATCATTGTATAAATTTGTTAGTTTTACGTATTTATGGGCAAAAAGTGTATCTCTATCGTATCTTTCCGAGGAGTTAGGGATTCCTCAACATACCGCCGTGGACTGGGTGTATTTTCATCGTGAAGTGGTTTCCAATGACATGATAATACATTACAAAAAAATTGGTAGTTATTACATTTTAAATATTATAAAATATAAGTTAGTCAAAATCAATTTCCACTTTTAAGTTTCTCAAATATGCATATGTTTGAAATAACTTTAAATTCAGTTTTATGTGGTTTATTAATAATAACATAAAAAGTAAGTACGATAGGCAAATTCTGATTCCACCAAAATATTGAGCATATAAATACATTTTTTGAAAAAATTGAGCATTTTGAAGTTTATTGACCATTACTTCCAAAATAAGTTTGACTGGCTTTTTTTGAAATTACCATCAAATTAAGCATGCAAAAACACACATTAAAAAAATTTGTTAAGATAATAAAGATCCTACTATCGTAAATTATCAACTTCGGAAATAACAAAAATAAAAAATCCAAATAATCGCTTGGGAGCTAAACTGCAAGTTTTCAAATTGATGAAACACATGTTAAAATTAGTAATATTTTTCTTATTAGAATTATGCAGGTTTTCATTAATTATGAAAAAAAATATTATTTAAGGACTTGATACCGAAAGTGAAACGTATAAAACGCTCGATAGATGGCGTTCTGCGCCGTATCGCCGCCGACTCGGCAGGCCATAGCCACGCCCATTGTCTACGTGCCGAGGTCTGCACGTCGTAGTGCAGGAGCAGTACATTATTATTTCATAGACGGTTAAAAGACAGTACTAAATAATACAAATAATAGTAGTTTTTGATAACAATATATTATTAAGTAGTTATTTAACCTATAAACATTATATATGTTACGGGCAATGTACACATAATATTATTTAGGTATTTATTTATTTTAATTAATAATTATTTTATTACAAAACAGTAAATACATTAATTTGTTTTTTAAAAAACTAATAAATAATCTAATATGATATAATATAATAAATAAGTGCATTCTTTTTACTAACAATATGTTGTATAAAAATGATGGACAAAAAAATGTACAAAGAGTTCATTGATTGATTATATATGTAATTAATAATAATGATATTAATTTTTTGAATTTATTTACACTTATATTTTACAATTATATAATTTTGAAATTTATAAAACTAGTATCTATCTTAGAAATAACTGTTTCCTTTGTCGGCAATTCATACAAATGAATGGGAAGCCCTAAAAATTCCTTAATATTAATTAATTTATAATAAATTTGTGGTAAGCACTGACTAACAACATAATTTCTGAAGTGTTTTTTGAATGAAACAATATTTAATGTTTCACATAGAAAAAAAATATTATCGTTTAAACATATAACTTATTTTAATTTATAAGCTGTATGATTTTGAATAAAAGATGAGATGATAAGATTAGTTTTGTAAATGGTATTGCAATAAGAAAATTAACTACAGCAGATAAAATTATTGAGTAAAATCAAATCATTTAATTAAAATAAAAGTTTTATTTTAAAAATATACTTAGAAAAAGTAACTGTGATTCAACACTCAAAAGATACCATTTTATTGTTTTAAAATTTAAAATTAATTGAATATTTAATTGATAAATAAACTGGAATATCTATTTATGGGATAACATTTTTACAGTAATCTTTAATTTGTTATGTTTTGATTCAAATCGTTAGACCACAAACATTTTAATGGACCAGATTTTCTTATAATATTACAGTAATGACTAATGGGTTAGTAAATGGTGTTTAGGCTTTAATGTATCATTAAACAGTTCTACATATTTATAATTATTATCTGCAATACATTCATTTAATTTTGAAAGATCTGAATCACTTAACTAAGATAATAACAAGTCAATTAGCTCAACAAAATTAATTAAAAATAACCAATATTGGTCATTTCCTGGAACTAAGTGTTCTACCAAAAGAGGGAAAAAGTGTACAGAAAACTGCATTTCTCCAGAAGACATCTTCATTTTCAACTGGTTTGATTTAATACATTTTAAAGAAGGAGACATTTTTTTCCCTTGCCCTGACCTTAAACTGGACATTTTAAATGGTATTACAATTGACTAAAAATACTATAATGAATAAGTGCAATGTCAAAAAACCTAACTGGACATAAAACAAAAACGTTGTGTTTAAATGTTTTTAAAATGGGTATTCATAATATATTAATAAACATAATAACTAAATGCAAATAAATAATTTGAAACACAGGCCAGCTCAAGTTTAAGTACTAAGATGCTGAATCAGGTTGTAATCCTAAAAATGCTTGTCTGGTATCGGTTGTAGTGGTTTTTTTAAATTTAGTGGTCTATACTGATACATTATATTACAATGCACGGGATAAGAGCGACCTCAAAGTTTTATTTTTAGTAAAATAATTACCTAACTGCTCCCAAGATATGGATACAAATGGTCGAGGACATTAAAAACACTATATTTACAGACGTGTTATCATAAATTAATGTTAAACAAATTGAATGAAAGTACATTTATTTTGTTTCAATAATTTATGTACTCGGTGAGAAATCATTTTGATAAGTGTAGAAATGTTCATATAATATTATTCTAATGTCTTTTATTTATTTTTCATGGTTAAATAACTTAAATTTAAAAATTATTCCCATCTTTCATTTAAATTTCCAAATTCTTTGGGATCAAATTTTTCAATAAAAATCTCTAAAAATAAATTTAACAATTGAATTACATTAATATACTTCGAGCGGACCATTACTTTAAGTGTAAAGAGACAACCCTAATTGATAATAGCACATCTAGCGATGTCGTTATGGACTACTAACCCGGTTCCTACTCAGCGGCCGCTACTAATCATCGCGAGAGTGGACGCCAATCCTGTACCGTTTAGATCCTACAAACAATTAACATTTTAAGTTCATATTTTGAGAAAAATTACATTTGATATTTAGTAGTTTTTGATAGTTCTAAATAAATAAATATAAAATTTTTCAAAGTAAAAACCATAGTTTCTTATGGAAATATACTTGATAAATGCAATGGAATTATTCAATTTTATTTTCAATTTTTATTTCACCAAGATATCATTGTTTTGATGTTTATACTAAGTACGCTTTCCAGAATTGTTTACTAGGCAAAAATGCCGCAATTCTGATTTCTAACAATATGTTCTGTATTCATTGCCAAAATAAGGACTGAACGTAAAGATATTCACGAAAAGGTATCATCGATAACTGAACGAAATATAATATGTGTGCGATGTACGACAAGGAAATTCCAAATATTATCAGTAATTTAAAATTAAATATAATATAACATACGGTTTATTGGCGACCAATTTCCTAAACAACAACGCCGTAAATATAGATTATGCGGAAATGCTAAGTAAAAACAAAGCATTTGAAATAAGACTTACGGCAATCTTTCTAATAAAACTGTGATTACGGCGTTTTTGCTAAGCACCGACTATATTTGATTAAGATTGCGGTAATATTGTTTTCTTATAAACATACATTTCTGGATAAATAATCATAGTTACGACATTTTTGCTTAGGAATAACTTGTAAAATTATAATATTAAACGTAATACAGTATTATTTCATTTATTTCTCGATTTATAGCGTTTTATCTTAGGACAGCAGCTAGTATGTATAAAACTTAACAATATAAAAAAACTTTCATTGACATTTCTATTATTTATTATTTAATGTATTTAAATTAACAACATATTATAATATTCAAATGTTTCTATTACCGTTAACTACATATTGGCAAACTTAATTTATATCTAAATATACATATTATATAATTTATTCATTATTTAATTCTTCATGTATTCTCAGGTTTCTTAGCAGCTTCTTCGATTAAAATATCAATTAAATAACGTGTACCCGCCACCACTGATATTTTTTGTGAACAAAATAATGTAATCGTATCAAATTCCATATTAAATCCTGCGAAAAAAAAATAGTATTAGATTTGTTGTTTGTACGACAAAAAAGAGCCTTACTTGAAACTCGTATACTTAAAGGTTAAAAATATCAAATTCCTATCACATAAAACTCCAGACACGACTATTTGTATACGTCTCTTGGAAACAGTTCGGTAACTATTTCACTGAAATTAAAATCCTTAAAGTCGTTCTCATCCCGCGGATTATCATATAACGTATCGATATAGAGCACTAAATTCAAATAACCACTACAACCGACACCGAATTAACATATTCAGGATTACAGCCTCATTCAGTATTTTAGTACTTAAACTTGAGCTGACCTTGTGTTTTAAATTATTTATTTGTATTTAGTTATTAATAATAACATAAAAATACCAAATTTAAAAATATTCAAACACCACGTTTTTATTTTATGACCGATTAGGTAGTTTGACATTGCATATAGATACTTATTTATTATAGTATTTTTAGTCAATTGTAATATATAATTAAACATACTCCTGAGAAATTCTTGATAATCTTTTGAAATATCTGTAAACGTAATTTAAATAGTGATAACTTAATATTTATTGGTTTTACACTAGGTAAAACGTAAGTGGATGGATATAAGGTAACTATTTATTTGTAACACTATATATATTTGAAATAATCATCGAAAATACAGTATATAGGTAAACATTTTCGCATATTCTAATATTCTACCAAATACTGTTTACAATTTAAAATAATCTAACTTTTAAGTTATTTTTCGGGTGAATAGTATTGAAATCATTATTTTTAATAAATCGAATCAATAACAACATATCGAGATTAAACATTAGTCATACATATTTTAATCTTCGAAGTTCTAATTTTGTAATGATTTATTTTTTGAGTAAATATTAATTTAAAAGGTATTTTTTATTCAAATGACTTTAGAATCCAATAAAAGACTCGAAAATTAGTTTTGATTTAGGTGTTAAACCAATATATCATATCTACTACCATAGCAACCCATTGGCTATTTAAACATATATGTAAAACCTTAATATAATATAGTTTGATTTTAACAGTTATTTTTTTTTAATAGAAAAATTAGTATTTATTCATAAATTATTTAAGCTAAACTTAATGAAGACTGTATTATACTGAAACGTTTATTAGACTTGACCGATGTAGGTATATTCTAAATGAAAGTGAACGACAAGTTTATATACATAAATCATTTTTACGGAATTGAAAATTGTCCTATAAACAATTTATTTTATAACCTAACCTTTGATACGCCGACAATTTTGCTCAATCGTGTCGCAAAAAAGGTGTTTTATGCTCAATCGTGTTTCAGCCATAGATCGGTACTTGAAATTTTTAAAAAATGTAGGTATTATATATTACAACTTTTTTTTATGAAATTTGTAATTTAATTATACTTAACTTTTTTTTATCATTAGGTAATCATTGAATTTGTAGTTCCGCTCCGAATCTAAAATCAAGCATCATATTTATATGTATTATATATTATCATTGATATTAATAATTTCTTAGTAATACTAGTAATACTACACTTGTTTACACATTGTCGGCTTAAATCGTATAATCATTGTGCATTTCATAAAACATTTAAAGTATGAAGTAAATGTATTATTTTTAGGCATATACATCAATTTTTACATTCGGTGATATACGATGATATTACTGTTGAGGAGTTGAACGAAAAATGAATAAAAAATATAATTTTTTTGGTTTTAAAGTAGCTGGTTTGGCTATATTTTTACAATAAATTGTGCAATGGATTTGAATTAAATTATAACACTGTAAGAAGTAAATCATAACTATATAATAATGAAAACCGAATAAAAATTATATTTTCAGAAAATTACCATATCATTAATTGGGGATAATTATCAAGTCTTTATTTTACATTATTATGCATCCACTGTATCATTATTGTGATGGATGTGTCAAATTTGAATTTAAATACATATTGTTGCATACGAAAAACGATTTTGAGCATAGATGATTTAGAAGACTATAATAATTCTAATTATTATTAATTCTACTATTTGTAATACAGTACTACAGTAGGAAACATAAAGTTTTTTTAAAAACCTTGCATTTGAATATGTTACAGTGTGTATAAAATATAATTATATGTTTGATAGCAAGGCTGTCAAGGAAACGATTTTTTTTAACTCGTTAAGTTAAGTTATTTTAAAAATAATAAACTTAAAAACTTAAAAGTTAAAAAAGTTAAGCTCTTATTTTTTTTTGTTAACTCGTTAAGTTAAAATTTAATTTATAAAACAACGAAACTAAACTTTTTAAAGTTGAAATTTCTAATTTGCTAAAATAAAAAAATTCCATACACATAATATTGTTTATTAGATAGTTTTTCTTTATGCTCAAGAAAATTACCAGGGAAATTTAAAATAATACATCAGAGTACTAACTAGCTATCAAAAAATCTGATTTTCTAAAATAAAGCCTAAAATTTTGAATTATTCTTGCATTATTTTTCAGACAAAAATTAACTTAATTTAGATACTATTGAATAATATTAACTTGAAGTTAACGCGTTAATCTTAAAAAAGAAGTAACGAGTTAATTAACTTAACTTTTAACTTAATTTTAACTTTTAATTCGTTAATGGTCAGCCTTGCTTAATATAATTCTATGACCCCCCTAATAAAATGACAACTGAATACTGAATAGAGTTATTGTTGGTTTAAATAAGTAATTTCATCCAAATTTCAACTTAAAATGTCTAGAAACAATATTTTTTTATTGATTTATTAGATTTTTTGTATCAGAATTACCTTATTTAACTAAATTTTTCATGTGTATTTTAATTAGTTTATTAGATTTTAAATTGTTTTTAAACTGTGTCGATAGTCAATAACGAGTTTATTACTCGTGAAAATACGCACCTTTTATTATTATTATTTATTACCCGTGTGACTACTGGTGTTCAGAAATAAGAGGTATTATAAAAATCAAAAACCACCCAACTTTGAGCAGCTATAGCTCGATAACGGTTAAATGAAAAATAATAATTTTAACGTTAACATTCATAAAAAAAACCCTATAATTTTATGATGTTTTAAATATAGGTTACCATTTAAAAATCAAAAGTTTAAAATATTTTCACTATTCAATACATGAATGAAAAAAATAAAAATATTTTATAGTTTTAGAAAAATATGAAACAAAAATTCTTTTCGAAATAACGAGTTTTCAATGATAAAAGAATCACTTTGTATAACGTAGTTAAAAATCAAACAATTGTCATGGCGTTTCTAAGTATTTTATTTATTATATTTAAATTAATAACACATAATATCCACTTATTAATATATATTACAGTGAAATACAGATTGGCCTACCTAATTTATATCTATAGATATACATAAACATATGATAATATAATTTAACATTTATAATCTTATTAAGAACTTCTTAAAATGTTTTTCTTATTCATCATATGCAAGCTTCAGCTTGTAATAGATTTATGAAATAATCATAATCTTGCATTGTTATTATGGAACTACAAAAACCATCAGTCGTGAAATATTGAGGATAATTATAACTAAAAGTCATCCTGCTGTAGAAAGTGAATAGTTCTACTGAGATAATAATAATAATAATCGTACAAACATGGATAACACGCACTAACAGAAAATATCCATACCTGTGTTTAAAAGTTATAAAGTTGAGAATAAATGATGACCATTATTATAAAATATTTGAGATTTAAAACACAATAATTCAGTTGCAAATATATAATACATTGAAAAAAAAAATACAAAAAATGCTTACTCATAGTGACTAGAAATCAAACAATTAATATAATAGTTAATAAATAATGTTATACATTATAATTCAGTTATATAATATAAGAAATGAATGATTAAATATTGTCTATATACATAATACATATACAGGTTACAACTATCTACCAATAGATATTAACTGTTTTTTTAGCACTATATAGTTAACAATTGTCTTGTTTTATCTGTTGTAGGCGAACCATCGACATTTTCCATGTTACACTATTTGAATGTAATTTGTACTACGATATTGTTAGAGTGATTACAACATAAAATTGTGTAGTAACAAAATACATTACGTTTTACATATCTAGCTATTTAGCCTTTATGATGATTATATATGTATTAGTTTAAATAATTAAGGGTTTATAGATTATAATAGACAAAATATCGTTGAAAAATACATACAATCCATATTCAAAACAATGCACAACTTCGTAATTATAAATAACAAATAAGACTCTTTACTCACCATTTCTACCTGGAATAAAAGTATGAAAGTAAAAGTTAATATTTTTAAAGTATTTTCAATTGTTTTGATAAAATATCATGGATTGGAATAAAAATAATCAAACCGTGGATTAAAAATGTATAGTATAACACCAACTTTGAGGAAAATAGAATAAATCTACTGAATAAGATAATTTATTCTGTATGGAGTTTCTATAGTTGCGTCACTTTAACAGTAACAAGACCCGAGATACCATAATATAATCGATAATAATGGTAGTGCTAGAATATAAATATTCGAAATTACAAAATGGCGAAAAACTGCAAGGTGCGTTTTACACATAAAACATACATCAAATTATAAGAACGAGCGTGTTGATGATATGAAAATAAAATGATCAATAAAAAAATTCTTAAAAGAATAAAAAGTAAGGTATTATGGAAAAGTATAATAAGAAGAAATCGTGAAAGATTGTCAAAACGAATCATAAAAGGTAATAGGGAATGTATAGAAGAAAATGTTACAGTATAAAAATAAAGAAAGAATTAAGGGGGAGGGGTGAACCAATGCTTTTTCCACGGAAGTCTCGGTCGGGGGAGGAGGTGCCAAATTACCAAAACGCAGTGGCGTAATAGAGAGGTGCTGAGTTATGAGAGGGTGCTCATTGTATACTATGCCTGGGTAAAAAAGTATGCTTGATCCGTTACTGATAAAAATATAATATAAAGGTAGACTAAGATAGGAATTTATTTAGCAAGGTCAAAGGCGGACTCGATTTAAGATTTATCTTATGTATTATAGTTCTTATAAATTAAAATTATTACTAAAAATAAAAGTAACTTACTAACATTAACTTGAAAACAAAAAAATGTGTAGTTATTTTTGCAATATGTTAGAAATTATTTAAAATATAATGATTTGTTTGAAAAATGCTCAATAAATTAACACCAAAAATCAACGAAAGTTCATAAAATTAAAAACTATCGAAATAGCAATGAAAAAATAACTTAATGATATATTATTTAAGTTGAACTATAGCTGACCTAAAAACAAAATATTTGAAAATGGCTACACTCATTTAATTAGATGTATTATATCCAACAATTAACACGGTTATAGATTATGAATTATTTTGTTTAAGTGTTTAAGTTAGCTAACGAATCTTTCAACCGACATTGAATAATTTAACTATAAATACATTTAATAAGAAATACAAACAATGGTACATACCAGCTGAAAAATAATAAACAAATTATAATACAATATAATAACCATTTTTTCTATCCCTAGGCTTCTCATAATCTCAAACAACTTTAATCATCTTTCACACACAGTTTCCATTAATTGAAATGCTCATAAAGTATCAGAGTTCCTACTTGAATTTGAACTTTTTTCTTCACTTAAGGCTAACGGATCTTCATTGATCGTGTTAATCAGCCCTTGATAGAGTATGAACAATGAATATGTTTCTGTGGGTCTCCTATACACAGTTACTTACTCTACCGTTTTATATAGTGAGTTCAAAGACATTTTATCTATATTTCTGATACTATACTCAATATTGATCATCCGTATATCAATAATTCACCTGTATTCAGTGAGCTAATTTTAAATAAAATATGTTATTAATTAAAAACCATTACCTACTTCATCTTATGCGCAAACAAACATTAAGATCAGAAGCTTATATTATAATTCTAAATCAGTTCTATGGAACTAAATTTTAAAGACTATTTTTGTGCTGATTATTGTTCGAGTAATTTCTATGTACTCTATTTTGAGCACCGACTATATGTTTAGTAAATAATAAACTATTATAAAATAATCATTATGAAAATTGAGTTGACTTAGCACCTTTAAATTAGAAATAACGCCTTAAAAATGGGAATTAATGTTTATTTGTGTATTTGAATAATAGATCGATACTGTCGATTCAACAGTTTTACATTTGGATTTAATATTTTGGTTTATAAATAGGGTACTCAAAATATAATTTTGTACATTTTGATTGTAAGCACGTGCATTTAATTAATACAAATTTTAATTTTACGTAAATAAAACTATTTCTACTTAATCAGATAAACAACAAAATATATTACTTACATTATTTTACTAGAGAAAAAAATAATCATAATAGTCACATATAAGTTATTATTAATAATTGAATATGTATCAACAGGATTTAAATCATGAGATTTCTTTTAATTTTTTTATTTCATAAAAACTTTAGCTTTAATGCAATTTAAAAATTGTGTGTCAATGTAGTTTGTATATTTATAAATTACATTATAACTTTTGATAAATTTAACTTTACCAAAATTCAAAAAAAAAAAAATCAATCATTTAAAATATCTGTAATTATCTTAAAAGATCCATCATATTCTTAAATATTCATTTAGTTATTATAGTCTGGGTTTGAAAATTCAAATTATTTATTGAGCTAAAGTGATGTCACAGATTTCCAATTATCTGCACATCATTATCCATAATATATTGTTATTAGATCTTTTTATAATACCTAATGTATTGTTAACTGTTGTTTCAAAATTAAAATAATAATAGGTATGTATACAAAAAAAATCAACTTTTAAAAATTGAAATTGTGGAAAATGAAAATTGTCCTCTATTCTTGTTAAATTGTTCACATAATTATATTAGAGTTGAATAGATTAGTACTATTTAATCGCATTTTTTACTTCAAACCAATAATTAATATAAGTAAAAGTATTTTAATTGTTTCAAACAATGGGATAAAATCCATATATTCCATTCAAATCGTATTCTTCTATTTTATAAGATATACAAGACATTTTACAAAAAAAATATTTTTTAAAAAAAGGATCATTAAGAAATAAATAATTAATACATACATTGTTCACCTGTGACCAATATGTTTTAATTAATTTATATATGTGTAAATAATATTTTATAAAAATACATTATAAGCATATATGTTATGTTTATATTATTATCAAAGGAAGAAACCTGGATCTCGGGGAAAAAATCTATTGTTTTAAAATGTTAATTTATTTTAAAATCAATTAATTTTGCTACGTTCAAATGTTAAATTATTTTATTACGAAATAAAATAAATAGAAATCTATAACAAGTGGAAACTATACTTCTGGAAAATTCACAATGATACATTGTTACGTAGAACAGTATTTGTGGACAAGATCTGACATGATATTACTCGTATTAGACAAAATAAAATATTAATATTATTATGTAATTATCTATAAAGACAATAATAAACACTGTTTTCTATAAAAAAAGTTTTTCAACAACAAAATATTTTTTTTTTTTTATCATTTGGTCATTTTGGTGAGGAAAAAAAAATATTAAAAACGGTAAATTATCACAAACAAAATATACTTACTTATATTTTCTGTGAAATAATACAATATAATATATTTTTATCATTCTAATAAAATTGCATTATGTGTATAATATGTAATTTACAAATCAGTTTAATGTGTAAGACCATTTTGGTTTTCCCTATCGCTAATAAAAATGTTTAAATTTTAATGTGCGGATGTTATACAACATCAGAACATGGTTATTTATTTTCTATTTCTGGCCTACTGTTAAAATGATCGAGAATAATGTTTTTAAGGGCATGATATTTATATTTATTTATATTTTGTCTTAAAATAATAGAATATCCATTTAATATTACAATCTTTTTATTTTTAAAATCAAAAAATTTTAATAAAATATAACAGCAATCATGCCTTTAAAAATATAATCTTCAATAATTTTGATAATAGATGATTTAATTATAACTTATAAGACTATTCAAAAATCATAACAAATAGATTTTAAATAAATTCGTATTATCAATGTTGTCTAAAAAAGAAACAAATATAGTACTGACATTTTATTTAAAAAAATAAACTCTACTACATTGTTAATATTTAAGATAATTGATAAAAAATATTTTATGTGATTCACACATTATGACTTTAATTATCAATCGCCTTTTAATATTATGCACTTTAATATATTTTTAAATTCAATTTCTATTTTCCTTCAAATATCATAGAATTATTCATGATACGAAAAAAAATTGAAATAAAACATTTGAATAAAAAAAAAATGTATTAATGTATATACAAAGTAACACTAGAAAAAGCATAACAATAATTAATATTTTTTTAAAAATTGTATTTACAATGTTAACAGAACAACTTGTTTTTCAATCTAATTGTAATTAAACATTTTTTCATAATATTACTAGTATAAGCTTAAGTTATACATAGCATTAGCATTGTCATTCAAAATATCACAATATGATAATTATATTGTAACTTGAAAAGATGGTCTACATTTTACTATAACAATCAAAAATAACATAAAAAAAATTAAAAAATGACAAAAGGCAGTTAATTTGATCGTTTTAATTTTATATGTAATTCTTTTTTATTCCATAGATTTTTTGTCATTCACAAAATAACAATATGTTATTTATATTGTAGCTTGCTTGAAAAAAACTATAATTGAAATAAATACAATAATTAAAATTGTATTGTAACAATCAAAAATAACGTTAAAAAAATGATTAAATGGAATGGGTTTGATCATTTTAATTTATATGGATTATGTGGGATACTTTTTAGTTATTTTTTTCTATAGATCTCTTCTGATAATGGTGAAAATATCTATTGATAAAATATTCTACAAGAAACGTTAGCATATAAAATAATATAAAGCGCAAAAAAATTTAAAGCTAAACATTTACGTACATTTTAATTAATCTGAATAAAATTAAAAAACAAAGGTAATAATATAAGTAATTTATTTTTGTAGTTTAACAGTTAATTGGAATATTTTCCTCTTAACTAAATATCATGACATAAATGATAGAAATTTTACTCACTGTTATTTTCTATAAAAAAATAGTAATTACATTTAATTATGATTTTATTTAGATTAAGATAAATAAATGAAATGACCATCGACAAATTTATATAAGTTATAATAATGAATAATTTAGTTATTTAGTAAGTATTAGGAAAAATTAACACGTATCTTATCACTTAGTATTGAAAATTATATTTTTGCGAATATGAACAAAAATTATTTTTAGAATACAAAATCTAGAATAATAAGACACACGATAAACAAAATCATATCTCCAGCACTCTAAATTCATAATATCTGTAAACCTTTCTCTATATACTGTGTAAACATATTGTAATGAGTGATCATATATTGATTGTAATGGAAAAGAAAATTCAAAAATATAGATTTTTGATACATGGCGCCAACGTGATGTCATAAAAACAACCCCATACCCTCCAAAACATTTTTCATATCGTAAATAATAAAATTCATAAATATTTACCATCATTATCTATAAAAATGTAATAAATAGTTTTTAATTAATTGGATAATTTCAATTTTACCTGCTATTATTCTTAAGCGTTATCATTATTACTGTTGAATATTCAGCATTTATATATACCACACGTTGTGTATATCTTAATAATAAGATGTTATATGTTCAGTGAGGTCAGTCTTAAGAGTCAATTTTAGTATATGGAAAATTACGATTAGAGTGTTAACAATAAAGGATTATAAATTACGTTTGTGTAATTATTTATATTAGCATTACACAACAGTTATTTTTTTTAAATTAATTTTATGCTCCAATATTCTGTTTAGTTATAGTTGTCAGATGATCAATTATTATAAATTCCTTTAGTTAACTCACTTATGAAACTAACTCTTATTTTTAGGAAGTTCCTTAACGATAGCAACTATATAAGCGTATTTCAATTACAAATTACAATCCTTGGGGAAAAGAGATCCAGAGTAAAAATACAGATTCCAACCATTTAAGTCTTCCCATCTAGGCGAGATTTTAATGTTATTGGCTTATCTTAATAGGTATACACTACTAGTTGCAGTACCAAAACTGTTTAGTGACTTTCATACACATAAACTATCAACTATTATTATTTTTTTTATCTTTTATATGAATTAATTTATATCCATCTGCCCATTAATGATAATAAAATCCAAATCTGTCCGTTTTATTCCGCAGAGCCAGTTATCGATTAAAAAAACTTAAGGTTAAGTTCAAAAATTCTTTTTGCGATGGAGATTAGTTTTAATTATATTTATCAATTGAGCAATTATCAATAAAAGATCTACTTTTAACTCTTAAATAACCATATTTATTTTTAGGAATTTACTTGTATGTATCATACTGTGTAGATGTGTTAACATTACATTGCATGAATTGAACAAATGAGACTTAAAGTAAAAAGGAAGGTTGTGAATATATATATCATACTTCTCATCTTCACGGAAAGAACAATTTTTTAGGGAATTTAAACTATAGTACTATTTTGACTTACTAATTGAGAAATGATCAATGTTTTTATACAAATCAGGTATATTGCACAAGTTACATTACGCAAATTGCATTGTATACAAAATACAATTATCACGGCATACAATTTTAAATGTAAAACTATTAAATTAATTGCAATTAAACTACAATTGTACAGTTCTACACATAAAAAAATAATATTATATATTCTATAAGATTTTATATTCAAATTAATCCAAATCTCTTGGTAAAGTGTGGATATAGTTAATAATTATAATATTGATAGTGTAAAAAAGATTAAAATCTTTATACATAATATTTATGGAATAATTACAAAATAACGACTATACTCATAATTTTTAATTTAAATTTCGAATTTTCTTGAGGTATTCACTATCTATATGAAAATACTAATATAACTTATTAACATGGTGATGCAGTGGAACCTATACTTAACAAACTTTTATTTGACGAAATATTTTAAGAAACCATATATTTTTTATTTTTTTTATTCCAAAACCGTTTCTTTGGGGAATTAAGAAAAACAAATTCTACTTAACGAATTAACTTTTTTTTTTAACAATAAATTTAAAAACTATTGTATTTTTAAATAAATATAAAGTATACATTTGTCAATCAGACTTGTTTAAATAAGTGTGATTATTTTCATAGTCAGAATAATACAATGTTGTTTAACAGAATATCAGAAAGTTTTTCGACTAAAAACAATAAAAGCAATTCTAATTTACGTACTTAATATACATTATTAAATGTACTTTTTAATTTAATTTAATTTAATTATTTTATATATACCTATTATATTATATTAATATATACATACATTTTGTAGAATAAAAACAAGTTATGAAAATATTATTTCATTTAAATAAAATTTTGTTTTTCACGAATTTCTTTCAAAAAACTTTCAAGTTTGTTAAAAAGAGATTCCACTACACTAAAGTTAACTATACAATTGAGTGATATGAATATTGGACTAATTCATATTAAATAAAGAAAATAAACAATTAAATATATTCATTATAAAATAAAGTAAAATAAATGTGAATAAACAAATACATACTAAACATTTTTTCTGTACAATAAAATAGAATAGTTAAATATTATAGCGCTTCTAAAATATTGAAAATAGGAACAGTATTAATAAGTTTGTATGTTTACAAATATAAAATTTGTTAGTATATATAACAGAGCGCAGATTATTAGTCAATATTTTAATTATTAAGAGTGCAATTCTTTTTACCGTGAAATTTCATATTTTTATCAGTTTCCAGCTCATCTAAAATGTAATCATACTTGTATAATATTTTCAATATACATATATATCTACTCAATATACGATATTTATTGTCCTTTATGTACTTTAACATATGTATCTACTTAAATTTAATATTTTTATAACAATAAACTATCTAATTTTAGATTATCAGATTTAACTCTTATGAAGTGACTATGAATGAAGTTAACTTTGTTGTTTTATTTATTTATCTTTGGTTAATTACAGGCATGGAGTTTTATTTTTTGAGTATGGAGATGGTTGTTTAGTGTGAGGACTTATAAATATTTATTTATTTGTATTTAATATTTCAGATATACATAAATATATTTTCGTAAAATAACTATTATATAGATAATATTATGTTCTGTAATTATACAAAATTACAAAACATCACTTATTGAAGTGTTTTAATTAAAATAAATATTCAATTAACATTATGCACTTGTAGCAATAACAAAATAAATATTAAGTCAAAACAGTTTGTTGTGTACAACGCTTAAATTTGGATTTAAAAACCGGCCATGCTAGACATAAAATATTAAAAGTTAAAAGTTTGTAATAATATATAAATAACATAAATATAGCTTTCAAAAATCATAAACGATTGATTTAAGAGATTTATAGTTTTGTAAATTTGTAGTTATGACTATAAAAGATTACACTTTTTTTTAAATAATAAAATATGAAATGAAAGGATACAAATGGCTGTTGCTAGTTAATATAACTTTATATTCGGAATGGTAAAATGAGCTTACACGATTAAATCTTATTAAAATATTAATTTGAAAATTATAAAAGTGATACTTAGAAATATGAAATAACTGGTTGGATCAAATAATTTGGGTGGTATGAACAAATACTTAAAATAGATAATAATAAACTAATTATCGTATACATTATGACCGAATATCCAAACATTTAAAATTATAATAGTTTAAATTAGTTTGACGTACATAAAAGTCAATGCTATATAACTATAATATGTAATACATTTTTACTTTAAATAGGGTACTATAGAAGCAATAAACTATAACTTTAAAAAAAAAACGTGCTAGCAATAAAATGACTTCCTTTTAAGTTAAAATGACTTACTTTTAAACCCAGCAAATTCCGTTAGTAACTCTAGGAAATTTTAGAATTATTAAAATTTAATTTCATAAAAATTAATTGACATTATTTGATAAGGTATGAGTTACAAATCATTCATTTAGTGTAATTTTTCATAATTCATAACTTCATAAGCTTATCATTGATTTATTAAATGTTTAGTAAATTCATGTACAAGCCAGTATTTGCCTAACAAACTGGTAACTGTCACATGTAATTTCTTAAAATAACTTTATATCTACCTAATACATTTTAATGATGATTGAAAGATTTTAAATTGTATAATAATATATGTTATACAATAATGAGTATAATGTTGGAAAATTAAATATAAATTTACCCAACCTTCGGTATACAAATTATAATAAGATTTAGCAAGTATATTTAAATTTCGTGAATTTATTTCACCATTGAGGCTCGTATTTATTTCATAAACACTATTAGTTTCCTATCCGAAACCACCATCAAAGTTAAAATTAAAATCACTCTTTTTTGTTACTTATCGTGTGTCAGTACATACACGAAAAACACATATATCATTATAAAATCAATACATTTACCACTTCGCTAAGATTACATACACACGTTGGAATATTATATTTTTTTAATAGGTAACTATAATATTCTATGTATACTACAGATGACTTAAAAAATGGAAATTAACGCCTATCAGTAGTTATTGGTCTCAATTATAATTAAAAAATCATAACTACATTTTTAATTTTGATAATTATACATTAGATATCATAAGTTATTGTTATTCTATGTTACTATTTAGTATTTGCTTAGTAAAAATAATTAATTAGAAACTTTACTTAGACAATCATCTGAAAAATATTTTTTTTTATTATATTTAAAATATTTTAGTATAAAATCATACACAGTGAACTTTTTAAGTGATTTTTATGTTTAACATTTTTATCAATAATATCATAATATCATGAAAATATAAAACAATAATTTATAAAAGCTTTATTGATCTCTAGACATTTTTATAGTAAGATTAATTATTGGTTATAATTTTTAAATTAATTAAAAAATTAGAAACCATTATTTATTAAAATTAATATGACAAAAAATTAAGCCATACTTCAAAATATATCTAATTTCGAAGTCCTAATTGGTTTAGTCCAAATTGCAATAATCATGATTGCAATAATAGTTAAATTATACTTTAACAAAAGCATTTTAAATTCAATTGAGAAAAAATTAATATTTATGAGAACGTTAAATAATAAACTGAATCTAATCATACTCCTTGAATTGTTTTATAGGTGATAAGTGCAGTACATACATCTCCTACCACAAAATAGTAAATAGTGTTCCAAATATAGGTAATATATATAGTTTATTCAGCAATGACTAATAGTAACAAATGTATAAACAAAAAGGCACAAGTTTTATTTGTTTTGTTGTGTTGATTCTCGAACCACAATTTCAAAAGTAACGTTTGTGACTATGTATAGGTTAGGTAAAAATTATTTTTCTGCTTGTTAGGACGTTAATAACAAAACCACATTATCTACATAATACAGTATAACTTGGTTATATTATAATGTTGTATATATGAATGATTTGAAAACAAAATATTATTTGATACGCAATGGGGATCAATACATAAATGCCGAGTGACTGACTTAAATATCGTGTTATAAAAGAATAATTACATTTAAAAAAAATGAATTAAATAATATGTATAAATTGTTATAGTTTTTCAAAATAAAATAAATGTTTTTAAAATAAAAATTAATGTTCTTAAAATACATTATAACCTATTTTATATTTCATCTTGGTCTTGGTAATGTATCTTTAAAAACACAACTTATATTTCTAAAACGGATGGACAAATTTTTTTCCAAAACGGAATTTAGGAATTCTTATGTGGTTAGGAAAATATAAATTAAATATTTTGTCGTGTTTAATTCATGTAGTGTCGATTTAAGGGTTAAATACAATTTATAAGGTTGTAGATACACTCACGCTTACAGTAAATCAGATCAGTTACTCACTCGCTACCTTTCACAATGTCACACATTGTAAAATCAATTCACTCACTTAAGCACATAGAATTACTTAAAACTTCATTTTAATAAATTTATATCAGACTATATGTTAAATACAAATTCGTTAATTTATCATTTTATTGAATTATTACAGACTACAGTGAATCTGTGCATAAATGGTGTATTAACCTCGTTATAGTTTTATAATTTTTTAAAGTTATTATACTATGATAATTATGACTTAATTATAGTATATATTTTTATAATTTTCTAATAGTATAGGTACATAATATAGTATGAGTTTGCTAATCGAATATTAAATATTCAACCGTATAGTAACTAAACATAAAATTGTTTATCTAAACTTTAAACATAAATTCTAAATAATTTCGACTTAAGTTTTGCTTCACAAGTTATCGCAGACGCAATATTTATGGTCTATTTTTAAATATTACGAACTACATAAATATTTTTTTAACCTAATATTGTAATTTAAAACGATTTGATTTTATAATGTCGTGAGTTTAATTCATATTTTTTTTGTAACTTATCTTATAAAGATTTATAAATCTTGAAAACTCAAAAGTTTAATGCAAGGTTCTTCATGAGTAGTTGTTACTCAAACCCTAAATTCTAATATTTACAGTAGAATGATTATCTTTTTAATAACCATTCAACCATTCGAGTTTAAAATATGGACTAAAGACCAACGGTTTTCGAAAACCGTAATAACCAATCTATTTTTGATTGACATTAATTTTCATTTTAAAGTCAACTTTTAATATTCCTAAATTATTAAAGTAAAGCTACCTATATTAGGAAAGTTATGTTAAAAAGTTTATGTGTACTACTAGATTACCCTTCCTTCTTTAAAATATTTTCGAATGAGATAATGGAAATAGTATAAGGAATAAACATTCCTTGCTAAACTCTATTCTTTGTAATAAGCATAATAATTACTTGCTATATTTTCAACACGCTCCTGATTAGCATTATCTACATTTTTGAGGAACTGATGATTTGATACGTGCATTACTATTATTTGGATAATAGTATTTTCGGTTTTTTTTTGAATATGTTTTTTATTTTCTAGAAATTTAAAAATATTAGAATGAGAGTATAAAGCACTTTTACCAATTTCAAAGGGAAACTTTCTATAACATTGTTGGTTTTCTTTCTTCGGCTTAATTCGCAAGTTCATATACATTTCACATTTCTAGAGGGAATTTAGGAGGGATAGCTTGTCTCCAACCACGCGCTAGTCAACTACAAATGTAGATATGTTGATTCAATGTAAGTAGCAAAGTCAACAACGCTTTCATCCAAGTTATCCATTAAGTTATCGAACAATTCTTGTAAGTCCCTAATGGTATGAATATTAAAGTCGTTAACAATAATAAATTATTTTTTATATTTTGCTGATGTTTAGTTCGAATACTCCTCTCTTAAGCCACTGTTCACCAGGCACCAGCTGACACCATAAAGATTGTCTAAAATCAAAAAAACGACCTGTTATAAAGGGACTCATTAAATTTAGTTTTTAACGCATTTATATGTTTGTTGTGTCAAAATCGAAAAATTGATGATGTAATGTCAAATTATACCGTTTTGAAGAATTTTTAAGTTTTTGATAAATTATTTTTGTAAATTCCGTGTATAATATACCTATATATATTATATACACTGGATGCACTGTCTTATTGGTGTCGTTTTAAATGTTCCGTCGGAGAAAATGGTGTCACTAGTAACAAATAACCGAGTGTTTTCTCCTGTTCAAAAAGTTATTAATCTACGGGGGTCATTATCTTCACAATTATATATAAAAAAATGGTTCATCATGTGTCGTAACATTACAGTAAGGATTAATTAATCAATCTGCAATAATAGTTTAAAATCAAAAAAAATCTCTGTTGGTAAAATTTTATTATTAAAACCATGATAATTAAAATTTGATCAAATATTAAATTCTTAAAATTAAGTATTTGGAACTGCATGGAGTTGGCGAAAAGTATATTGAATTTTACCGTATTTCAGCCTTAACTCTATAAAGTAGAAAATATATTTGAATAAAATGGCATAGGATTAAACATTATTTGGATCTTATGAATTAGATCAAAATTCTGCTAATCCATAGTATTATATAGGCCAATCTCTGCATGGACACGAGATTAGAAATGTGCAATTCTCCGACTGCGACTGGTTTCGTAAGATAACATTATAAATGTTTGAAATATTAATCTAAGATAGTTTTTTTTCGGTCAACATTTATTTTTTATGTAAATAATGTTATTTATTATCAGGAATAAAAAAAAAAAATGGGCAGTTTTGTTTGAGGCGGAATTGTAATTTTTTTTTAGATTTAGATTACCGGTTGTAGACAATAGAGAGACACACACATTTACAAAAAAAATTAAAACCGATTGGTTATGAAATGATGTGTAAGTATACACGATATTGGCTTGGTGGCGATAAATTATGTTGTGTGTAGTAATTCTTTACCGTTGACTTTAAAAATAACTATTGTTTTTCACTATTCCGGTTTTATTGAAAAGCATGTAAATCCACATATATATATATATATATTAGATATAGGTACTCGATTTTGTTGGACACTATATAATATGTATATATATATTATATACTATATAGAATAATATTATACATATGTTTAATTTATATTAGCCAAAACATTGCTCGCGTAGGTAAATGTATGTTCAGTAAATAATACATTGAATTGGTCGCGCTTAAATTGAATTGTCACGTTCTTTTCCGCAGTTCAGTTCACACGACAACATAATTCGGTTGTCGAAAAAAAAACTTTTAGTTTAAAAATTCGTGTAAATCCCAAAAACACGGTCATCGTTTTTTTTTCAGTAGTGCGGCGCCGCCCGTAGGGGATTCGAAAAACGCCAGAGGCATAACATTATGGTCCGCAGTCGGGTCGGAAAATTCGGACCAACGAATACCATCCCCCGGGACAACATCACTATATATTATTATACAGGTACGGTCGGAATGAAATGATTAGACATTTAGTATATTATTATGTCTGAGAGTGAAAAAAAAATAAAAAATGCAATCAGTACAAATAATGCAAATCGGTGAGCAGTTAGGTTTTTGTACCTACTTATAGAATAGAGATATAGACAAACGTGAAAATATTATAACGATTAACATTATAATATTATAGGACGTCGAGGGATATATTATTAGGCACATTCGATATTATGTAGTTGGATACTCAATAATAATCTCTGAATAATATGACACCGTTTTTATTTGGCCCTTTATAGTTTTTTTATACATCAATTTAAATTACCGAACAAAAAAAAAAAATAATAATAATAATAATATATTTACTAACATTATAATATTTAAAATTAATAAAATGAACAATAATTTATTTAATAAAAAATAAAGCTATACACATTAAGATAGTCGTGTACTTTTATTATTATTTTTTTTTTTATTTTTATTATTATTTATATATAACATTTTTTTCTTTAAATATAGGCAATAATAACGAACATTCAAAAATAATTATCATACGGAGCGAGTCGAATGTTCCCAAATACAAAAAATAATAATTAAATGTAAACAAACGATAATATAATTTAATCACTGTATCGGTCCAATATCGTTCCAAACGATCAAAGCTCGCAGCGTGCGACTCGCTCGGTAGAATAAAAATAAAAACTTATCAGCTGCGGGTGACGAAGAAAAGTGAATAAGGACAATTATGATATGTCCCTACCACATTTTATCACATGGAACATGTACAATATATATATAAATATATATATATATATAAAGCATCTTCTTCTCGTATTATATGTATACGTATACAATAATATTTCGTTAAAAAGGTAAGAATTAAGTCTAAGAAAAAAAATGAACATATAGGACCTGCACGAATACATAGAATTGATTTTGTACACATTCAGCGCTAAAATTAAAATCCTTAATATAGTATAATAAAAAAGATAATTTGGTAAGCAGGCGTGTGTGGTATATGTGAGTCGAATTACACGGACACTGGATTTGTTCTCGTATTACAATTCGATAGTAATAATAATAATAATAATAATAATAAAAAATTTTACAATTTTCGATATTTACAATTGTTGAAAATAAAAAATAATTATTAATATAACCATCATGGTGTATATAATAATATTATAATTATTCCTAGCAAACGTACGCGGACCCGCTTACGATATTAATATATAAACATCGAAACTAACGCAAACAACTCTGCACCATCGATTAAAAAACAAATTTACAAGTATAATAATAATAATAATAATAATAATAATAACATAACATAATAGAGATAGAGATTGATAATGAAATAAATAAAAAAAAATACACAAAGAAAGAGGGAGAATTAGAAGATTGGGTTTGGGGGTAACATCAAAATAATAATATCAATAATAATAGTTTAAAAATACGATCACAATAAAGTCGGTTTAATAAAAAAAAATATGTAAACAATTAAATAAATAAAAGCGATCCCTAACACCTATATAATAATAATAATAATAATAATATGTATACACGGGGGACCGCCCGATTATTAATATATTTTTTTTATTTTTTTTTAGCGACGTGGTCTTGGTTTTCTTTTTAATATTGGCGCGAGCCTCCTCTAAATGTCTAGCGGCCGGCCGGCCGACGCGACTGCTGACGACGACGATGATCACCGGCGATTGACTATGGCGGCCAGCAGGGCTGAAAATAGGACTAGGACTGGTATGCCGGTTACGATGGCGCTGCTAGACTCGGAACTGCAGAGACCTAAAAATTAAAAAAAAATAATTCATTATTGTTGCGTAAGTACCTATTGTGTATAATCGTAGAATGTCACAAAGAATATTAATTAAAACCAATTCTGTTCGGCCGGAAATATATACCATTTAAACAGGCTCGAACGCACACATACAAAAAACGTGTCCACTTAAATCACGAGCATCCGGCAAACGTCACCACCACCCGACGTTTCTGGTCGTCAATTGTTTTGTTTCCGAATCTCCGGACCAAATTTTTTGTTTTCTCTCGTATAAAAATCTCCTCCCCTTCAAACACACACACGGGCATCCTTGAATAACCGTTACTGTACGTTTCCGACGTATAAAGGTATAAATAATTCATTCACACAACGTCCAATTCAACACTTCAACAATATTATTGTTATTACCGTTCCAGAACGTTTTTAGTTTTGCCATTAACACCCACCGGTTCTCAGAATATTATAATAATATTATGTAATCGAATTTTTTTTTTTATAGTGTTCCGAAGTTTAAACGGTGGTTGTCGCTGGAACGCGATGTTGATGGATAAATCGTACATAATGATATTATATATTTTTATATTATAAATCGGCACACATTTTCATTTCGACAGTATTACTGTAAACCAATCGCCAAAAAAAAAAAAAAAAACAATAATAATCACATGTTTTACAACTATGTAATATGAATTGATTTGAAGTCTGTGGTTAAAATTTAAATAATTTCAGATTATAATATGTAGGTATACTTTAGTTATAGGCATCATTGATTTTTAATTACGATGTACAAATCACTCACGCCATCAAATCAGTGATCCCTCCCCTAATCCCATAAAATGACACTGAATTCGTGTCGCGTTAAAATAAAATCAGAATTTTTTCGACACAAAAACCTCGGAAGTTCATGATATCATCATACCTTGGTGCGTTATATTAAACGCCCAGTGAAGCCGACCCAGTGGGTGCGGATGACACGATTCCATCACAGAGGCGATGTGCAACGTTTGCTGAGCCATTCCGTTCACTTGCGACATGATGAAACAATATCGTCTGGAATTCGTAGCCGATCGTCCCTGTGGCGTGGATATCACGTAGTTGACACCGGTAATTTCGTTCTTCCAGTGTCCGTAGCACGTGTACGCTGCGAAACAAAAAAACCAAGACGTGAAGCAGTTTAGTGTGTTAAAAAATATATAAACGCAAATATATTATCTATTTGTATATTTTAAGCACGCAACACGAAATACAGTAACAATCGGTTTCGTGTGTGTTTTGCGTAGGTATAATAAATAATATAATATATTATGTTTAATACGAGTATAAGAGATACGTACGTATTCATCATACGAGTGGTTATGTATTTTAAGGTGGATTTAGGGGTAAGGGTGCATACAGGTTACAATAAAATTATCCCATCCCTATCTCGTTTTCAAAATCCTAAATAATCCATGGCATGCGAGTCCAACGTGAATATCAATAAATAATAAATAATATAAATACGGAATTATTTTGAAATCGATAGATATCGCGATATATAATATTTTTAAAATAATATTGTATACGAGAAAGCCACCGCCATAATATTATACGTATTATTGTAACGTGTACGCACTGCAGGCGAATTCGTTGATTTTGTGTGAAGTGGTGGGAGTGAGGAAAGTGTGAGAGTGAGACCACCCTGGGTCCAAAGATTGAACACGATAACCACTGTAGTCTGCGGGGGGGCAATATACGGTTCGACTTCCGGTCGTTAGTTCACTTACCGGCTACAGTCTTGGTACCGCACTCAGACTGGAATTCCATGGTGTCCGGCGAATTGCATCCGATGGTCAGGTACTGTTTGCCGGGTGGGTTGCATGGGATCGATGGTTTGTCTTGGTTGTTTTCGCTTCCGGGCCGGCTGGCGGCCAACGCTTTGCCCACGTCTTCGGCGTTGAGTCCGCCGCTAATCTCGTAACGGCCGAGGAACGGGCACTCTCGACCTTTGGGCGTAGGAGCTACAAAGAAAAAACTGTCTATTATCAGTAGTCTATTGTATTAAATTCGTGATGAATAATTTTAATATCGTGTACGACGTAATAATTATTACCGACTCGCACAGGACTCGCGACAACGATATTATGCATTCGTACATCATGTATATTACCATTCTCTCGCCACTCTGTTACGCGCGTATGTGTATTGTGTGTGTGTGTGTGCGTGTGTGTGCGAGTGCGTATATATAGGCAATAACCACGGTATAAGTGTATTATATATAATATGAGGACGGAGAGGAGAGACTTTTGTGGCCGAGTGTAATGTACCGGAATGGCGGAAACTTTGGAACAGACTGCGTGCGTTATTGCACATGCCGACCATATTATAATCCATTGGGCTGTTTGTGGCCGACACACTAAGTGGAGATAGATAATAATAATATTATTATTGAAAAGTTTTAATGAGACCACTGTTTTTATTGTTTGTGCCGTTTTGACGATATACTATGTACACACGTATAAATGTATATATATCAGGCATGCACTATACAGCTTCAACATGCCCCCCTTCCCCCTTAAAGACGCATTCCTAACTCTTATAAATAATTTATATTATGTTGATGTATAATAATATGTATATATAATGTATAAGTCACCGCCGATTGGGGAGGAACCGTCATCTTGGCCGTCTCGCAGCAATACAACGCCGGTTTTATATTCGCTGCTGTCTTGACTGTATAAGGAATATTATAAAAACAACAAATGGACTAGAAGATCGCGGCGACGACGAGCATGAGTAATGCGAGGAGGAGGAGGAGGAAGAGACATAAACCGTCATTTCTCCGTACATGTACATCGTATAATATAATATTCTTTATACGGCGCGTATTACCATATCAGACACTTATTATATACGTCCGGGGCGGCACACGACAGTCATCGTTTTCTCGGTGAAAAATTCTAAGTTCGTTTTACACAGTGCCATTGCTACTTCCGATGCCAATAAAGAAGTTCCGAACGTCCGTTTCAACGAGTGGAGTATTTTTTTTTCTTTTTTGTTTAGCTATAGTTTATAAATTGTAAATTCGTAGATCGTTGTTTTATAACGGTTTGCATTTTATAAAACCAATTAAAAACTAAATTTAAAAAATAACAAAAGGATATTCATATAGAAGAGTTTTTTTTACATGATAATCAATTTACACGAATACAAATAAAACGTTAAATTTAAATAATTAAATATACGGCCGAAGGAAAATATGGGAATAAATTAATTCTATACATTTTATAAATAAGTATCATCATCTGTTTTTTTTTCGAAAAAAATATGGGAGATTATTGATATAGGTACCTAGTTATTATTATTATTTTTTTTTTTTTATATAAAGCACCAACAAATGTTGGTAT
This sequence comes from Rhopalosiphum maidis, assembly GCF_003676215.2. Lineage (NCBI taxonomy): Eukaryota > Metazoa > Arthropoda > Insecta > Hemiptera > Aphididae > Rhopalosiphum > Rhopalosiphum maidis. The sequence goes on along the minus strand of NC_040880.1, from coordinate 6,167,846 downwards.
TAACCTCGTGCAGGTTTATATTTGATTCATTGGCCGCAGCTTTCATGAATTGCTATATTTTAAAACTATCGTCAGTTACTTGTCAGACGTAAAAACTAACAACAATACGCAGCAGTTTTATTAAAAAAATAAATTGAAGTCAATTTGTTTGAATCTTTTGTTTAATACAACGTTTTAATAATAAACAGAGTAACAAAAAAAAAAAAATGATTAATTATGTCATTTAACACGCCCATAATAAGACGAAACATCAAAATTGTTTTTGATGCAATATTTTTCACCGAGATATTTAATATTACGAATCCCTGCTGTGGTTTTGAGCGGAATTATGTAACACGTGCACTCTATTGTTCCGAGAACATTGTTAAAATAATCACGCAGTATCGAAAATTGGAGCGGGATTACTACATATATTGTGTAGTATTACAAAATTAAAACCGGTCGTAAATGAAACAAAAATCTATGGTACGACCTACTATGGAATAGTAAGAAAATTGCATTTCGCGAGGATATAGTAATATATATACCTATTCATAAACATGTTTCGTGTAAATTAACTCCGATTTTAATTAAAATACAATTGTATATCATATTGTAGTGTGTATAGTCTTTCTATTTCGGACAGACCCGGCTGCAGCGTGTTTCGGAATAATGGTCAACGTTAAATTAGAAAACGATAGAAACACATTGCGCTGCACACTTTATATAATTATATAATACGCATAATAATATAAATATATATTATATATATATATATATATGTGTACAAATTATGGTAGCCCCCGAAAGTGGTACTTAATGTGTTTTCCATTATACCTTCTGCTAATTGTTTTATAGGCCACGCGGGATGAATTTGTTACTGCTAAAACTTCGGGTATACGTCATTTACAGCATCGGCGAACAACTTTTATCCGTAAAATTTTCGCCGAAAGGGACTTGGGGTAAAACTGAAATTATTAACCTTACGATATTATATTTTAAGCTGTTCCAGTGTTTAAGATTACCTCGCTATCATGTCATACGTTTTCCTATAACCACGGTGGCGTTCAGTTTCATGACTTCCGTGTTATACATTATTATACACCGTCAGTTCCAACGGTCATGTTTCAACCACAATGCTATTTGGTAATTTAACGCCGTTCTTTACGCCACGAAGCAAGGAAATATAAAATAAAAAACTGGTATCCATGTTACATATTTGTGAAAACTGAGTACCGATTTGCGTAAAATAAATATTATACATATCTGTGATGTTATTTATTATCATTAAAAAAAAAAATATACATATATATATTTATTAATAATAATAATTATATGTTTCTGTTCATAAACTTAAACTATAAACTATTGTTAGTATGTACGTATGACACGTATATCTATTGTGGCTTTGAAAATATTTATTTTTCAATTATCTCGGAATAAATACGGTAGTACACAGAAATACGTATCTGGTAAACCATGTAAAACCATAAAAAAATGTATCCTCGGATTTATACAGTAAAATTTATCGATGATTCAATTACTTTGGAATCATAATATATTTTCATGATGCATAAACAAAACGCGAGAGTTGATAATAAATATACAAAGGGAAAAGGTGATTAAATATGTTAATAAATTTAAGGACAACATGAAAAACGCCCCACTGCTGTGTGCAATAATATAGTTGTATAATAATAAATGTTTTAGGGAAAATTTTAAATTTATTGAAAAAAACGCTGGATAGAAATGGGGGGAGGGCGCACGAGGTTGATAAAGAGGGCGGAGTGGGCGTTATTTTAGGGGGGCAATTTCGTCTCCGAAAGTAATAATAGTTATAATAAAAAAAAAAAAGAGAAAAAAGTGAAAAATTAGCCGTTGAAAAATAAAAACATGAAACTTTTTCAATCATAAAGTGATTGAACGCAATGGAATCTCGTGGTATAAACTTTTACGTAAATATGAAGATTAATGGTTTGGGGATTTCTCGTCTTCTCCTGGTCGAATATTTTTTCCATTCTCCTTATTTCTACACACACACACACACACACTTATATATTATATAATATCATATTATATATGTGCGCGGTATAAATGCCTAGTATAAATAAAATAAATGATCCTGCCGGTGGAAACCGCGAATGGCCGGAAAAGGTGCGGTACACGTGTGGTGGGGGAGGGGGTGGGTATATGCGTCTATATACGCTTAATATATATAGTTCCAATTTACAGACGGCGACGGGACGCCGCCGGTTCATCGTAAGACGACAATTTTCCGCCGCGTCACTGTGTCTCGCGGGCCATTAGTGTCCCGACTTCTTAGAGCGTTGACGGTAACGAGATGTGACGACGTGACGTTCGGGCGGCCCGGCGAGATGATGGAGACGACGGCCACGGTGCCGCGGACGACCCAGACGCGACATGACGGATTGGGGTGGGGCGGGAGAGTGGCAAAAGAATAAAATGGAAAAGAAAAAGACACTGGTACTTACGCACTAACGTGCTGTACGTCAACTGCTGCGAGTGGAAGTTGTCTGGCCGACAAGCGTCGTCTGCGTTCTCCATCGGGTTTTCTGTACATAAAAAAATAAAATAAAATAAAACAAATTAAACAAAATGAAAAAACAAACAAACGAATAAATAAAACAAATTTACATCGTATTTCAGCGGACGCTGCGAAAAAAAAAGTAAAGCGAAATGAAATGGACGTCAAAATTATAAACACTTCGAAATACGAATTAGCATTGCAGAGTGGAATAATGATTTTTTCATTTTATTCTTGTCCTCAAACTTTTACTGACCGATTAAATTCTGAATGGTCTTAAATAACAGGAATTCGTTTGGATTGTACTTTTGTGATTAAGATTTTATATAAACGTCGATCATTGTAGATTTTTAAAGAGCCAAAAAGATTCGCCGAATCTTTGATTTCGTACGAAATCGAATGGTCACGTTTTTAGCTTTGAAGTATATATCCGGACCGTTATTTCGTTTTAATCGAAAACGATCTCGAGCAGAATTATAATAATTATTTTCTGTTATGTTTTTCATTAAATTTGAAAGCGTTTTATGACTTTTGTATCAAAAAACCTTTGTATTTATTTTTTAACCTACGAGCTACGTTAAAATTATAAATGCTTAACATAAATAAAATGTATGTTTTATGTTATTGTGTTTTTAAACGATGTAAGTTTAATATTAGTATTATGCGAGAATATGTAATATAATTTTATGCATTGAAATAAATATTTTTAACGATTTGTCCCTAAACGATAAAGCATAAACACCGAATAACCACTCCCACTATTAGTTATTACATTTCACCCACGGATATAACTTTTTTGTTTAACATTTAAACATTACCGCGATAGTGCCTATCACAGGTGTAAGTTAAAACTATAATAAAGGACCAATTACGAAGACGTTTGTATATTATGTTCATTGATATGCAAATAATATTATGGCCATTTATTCATCACTTTTCTCTGTTATCTTAAAGATGATTTAGAATAAGAATAACGCGTACAAAATGTAAATAAGAAGAAACATTTGTTTATTTATTATTTTCAACTGCAGTAACCTCGCGCTATTAAAAAACATCGTTTTATCAGTGAGTTTAAATGTAAAGAACACGAAATGTACAAGAGATTTTGTTTATGTAATTCTGTCTAAAAGATAATTGATATTAAGAGAGCATCATACACAATGATAAAACTTTAAATTACGTTTTTAAAATGAAATAAATAAAAACATCGAAAACGTGGGCAATTGCTAAATTTTTTTTAAGTACCTACACATTCAAACGTTATACATTCTTTATGAGAAAACAACATTTAAAATGCTGTAGGCTTACAGGTACATAATTTAAAAAAGGTTTAATTAATGAAAGTTTAATTTTTTTTCTGTAGTAATAAATAATAAATAGCAAGTTATACGCATTTACATACAAATGCGCAATCAAATTTCCTATTCAATGTATTTTTCTTTAATTTTAAATTACTCAAACTAAATAAATAAATAAAAGCAGCATAACTGTTATTATTATATTATTATTATTTAGTTATTAATTTATAATGAAACATTTAAATGAAAATATTATGACTAATTCAAACGCATTATGTTTGTATAATATTTTGTCATAATGATGGAGGTCTATTGTAATTAAGTGGGTTATGTTATAATATGAAATATGAATATAATTGATGTGATTGCAGTTCGGCTTTCCGTTTCGTGAATATTATTAATAAATATTAAATACCTCGTTGTTATCGTTGAAATCATGTCATTGTTTGCATAGGGCAAAAATGAATTAGATGATCATACATTTCATCATATAATGTCATATGTAGGTATACAAATTACAAAAATACAAACGCAATACATGTCATAAGATCAATCGATAGTTTTTATTCGATAGCGAAACAGAATGATGTTCAATAAAATTGTTTTTGACGTAATATGTATAATCCGGTATTTATATTTTATAGACTCGGAGGTGGTTTGGTTTGCCTCGGAGGAGCAGGCCGTGTAATTTCAGAATTATAACATTTGGTCGCATTAATGATACAGTACGGTAAATTTCAGTAGCAACTGCGATTAATGTTATCGTATCTAATCTCTGGGCGTTTTATTTATGAGTTCGCGCCACCCAAGTAGCCATGCGATGAATTATTATTATTTATTGGATTGAGTTATTTTTTCGAATATTAAATAATAATACAAAGTAAACGAAAGAAGTACAAATTAAACATCTAATACTTTTCCATTAATAACAACCGCTTACAATATTATTTCGATGCTATATACTTAATAATATTATACAATAAACCCTTTATACGTCTTTAATTTAGACGCGTGTACGGCAAGAAGTCCGCGTAAAGGAAATTACGATAGACTATACTCATTCCGGATGGCGTAAGACGAATGACCTCCCCAGATAATAGGATCATTACTGTAAACTCCGGTCTAGCGGAAATATTCCTCTTAACAGAGGAAGTTTGTTATGGAAAGGTGTTCGAAAGGCACGATAATATCATAAAGCTGCGATTGAGTAAATGCAGTTCAAACACGTTACGACTACACTATTTTTATGTTTTCTGGTGTTGTGGGGGTGGTCGGTGGGGTGCTAATGTATGAGATGAGATATTATATTCCACTGACGAATTTCCGGTATATTATCAGTATTGGTTGAGACTGAGTGGAAAACGGTCTAGTCGAACGGTCAGTCGGCAAAAATAAAATATAATGGCAACAATATAATAATATAATATATAGCAGAAAATATAATATAACTATACAGGGGAACAATCGCCCCGTCGTCATGGTTCGACTAACGGCCAAGTGTGTGTAGTCGTTAACGCCCAAATGTGAGGGATACAAATTTGAAAACATGCACGTTTCAGCCCTTTGCGTATAACACCATATCGAAATATATTTATGTCCTCCCAGTGAAATCGCTTAGAAAACGTTATGTCAGACACTTCGCACGTATGAATATATATGAGCCGTCTCAGTATTTCCGCCTCGGAGGCGGTTACTTGGCAGTGGTACAATATTTTTCATTTTGGTCCTATCTCAGCAAATCCGACACGTTACCATAGAAATTTGAGGATTTTATATTAAATATGTTCACCCTTCCTCACTTATGAAAAGAGATATTTTCATTTTACTGTGACATATTAAAAATAACAAAACCTTAATATTATTTTACCGATAAAAATGTTAACATTAAAAATAACGTTAAGCTTATTTTTAGTTTCAGAGTAGTCACAAATTCACAGAACTTGTAAATTTGTTTTTTTTTCGTCAACGTAAATACCGAATTATAATATTAGTTTTAGTCATGTCAAATGTAAAAGAAAAATAAAGAATACGAATACCCGTAGGCTGTAGCTCCACAGAATTTAATTTGTTTTATGTAAAGACATTCGATTAATAAACTTGTAAATTTATACATTTATAAACCTTCACGAATGGAAAGGTTTGATATTTAAATACTTATTTATGTCATGTATTGTTTTATTAGGACTAGGCGTATTGGTTATTTAGACATCTTACGGGAAAACTGGTAATTAAATACATTTATTATAATTTTTAGTATTTTTCAATACTTTAAACTCGTAAATTTGTGGGTTTTTAGCTTCAAATAACTCCTATTTTTCATCGTAGTCATCTCTCTTAGGAGAATGGGAAAAATAAGTTTGTATGTCTTACAATATCAACGCCTAAGTGAAAAGTTTGCAAAATGCACACTATTTATTTCGATGGATGGCAAACTTTCGTAAGCGTAAGTTAGCATTACGATTTTATTGTGACAAGTTCACAGCCCAAATTTGACGTAAAACATTTTAATTTCGTTCGTGAGTTTGTCAGCCTATTTTGTCATAATATTGGTTTGACACCTGTCGGTTCCCATTAAAACTACTTATACGCTTGTTTTGGAAACTTTTGGCAAAGTTTTTAGCATACATTTATGTTTGATTGTTAGTTATGTGTGACACTTAAGTTGCATATACGTACCACTCTCTTGGACCTCAACAACTTGGCTGTCACGGCGATAAAACCCCATACACGCATATCCGCTTTGGCTGCAAAATAAAATGTACTATTAAAATATAATCTATACTAAAATAAACAACTCTCAAAAAATTATTTAATAAATTGTTAACATTTTAATGACCCGATTGAGTAAGTAATTATTATGTTTATAGTAATTAAAAAAATATATTAAAACAATGAACAATTTTATTGATGGAAATTGTTTGAACATTATTAAATTAGTTATTGAAATGTACTAGGAAATAAATAATTAAATATTTTTTGATTTGTATATTGTGTAAAAGAGCACTAGATAGAACATTATGTACGGTCTTATTATTTGATGTTTTGAAATTGATGTACATGGTAATGCCTTCGCTGTATGTACGTGTATAAGCTACATACTGCCTGGCGGCACATAGTCGGAGCAGGATGTGTATATAGATAACGTATCTGCGTATATATTCGATCGTTAATTATATTGACGGTAACCATTAGAAAATAACGAACATTCCTGCATTTGTGAAATTTAAACTTCACAGAACCACAATATTGCACTTGTTTTTTTTTATCGTGTAGTCACTATTTATTAATAATCCTTCCTCGAGTGAAATTCTACTCATGATATAGACTTTGTCCGGAAAAATAATAATAAAAAAAAGGAAATAAAAACGTAGGTTTTAATTTGCCAAGCTTTGAATACCCTTTTACCCTTCTTTTTACTTTATGACCGTACACGAGAATAAGAATTGGAAAAAAATAAAGACGGGGTTGATTACTTATACGAACCACGCCGACACGGATGAATGTACTCAAGAGTGTTTTTCGTAAGAATGTATATACAAACATACTTACTCACATATAAATACACACACGCATACTTAAATATGTATATATATATATATATATCACATGTTCGTTTGGAGGTTGAACCGTTAAAAGTAAAAAATATATATATATTATAAAACCAACTCCAAACACTCATAACAGTCATAACACAACATTACATTTAACTCGAGAGGGAAATCCATAGTCGAGATTTTCCCGACCCCTTTTTAACATCGTATGGTTTCGGCCGTGATTAAAAAAAATAAAAATGCATGCGTATAATACGTATGTACTATAAAAAAAAAAACCGCTCTTTAAGGGCTGCGATGTACTTACCACCCAATAGTGTAGTGTGTGATGATCAGCGCCTTGTTATCGGTAACATTGATTACCTTGTAACACGCGGCGCGGATGTCGTGGTCAGGTCCTGCTCCTGGGATGCTTTTCCGTAATGTGCCGTTTCTCGGCGAGAAATGGTAAATGTGACCGTGGTTCAACGAGTGCCAGGTGTGGTGTTCGGTTAACCATGACGGGTATCGGCAACCTGAACCAACGCCATGGTGGTGGTGGTTCTCCGCTGGGAAAAGAAAAACAGGCATCATTAGTAAATTACAGTATAATATATTTATTATTTGTTATATTTATGTACATTATAATGTACGTCTAGGATATATTAATATTCTAGATTTTATGTATCAATATCGACTAAGAAAAGGATATACGACGAGGGGCACACTATATGACAACAATAAAGGAGTGACAGTTTAAACAAAATCAATTCTGTTCAGAGTATACGTAATCTTTTACATTCACGTACCTCGACAAAAGTATTCCACGAATTCTGACACCAAAAAGCGCTGTTGATTAATAATATTACAAAGTAAAATAGTGAATGGTATAATAAAATACTACATAGATAATAAGGTTTCGTTTACGATGGTTTCTACGAATTTATATGGGTTATTATGACTTATGAATGTTTTATGGTAAATGGTTTAAAATCACGGATATACGATATGCAATTAGTTGGTTTTTGCGAACATCGGTGAATATACCAGTAACTATTCAGTCGACGACGGATTAAATATGTAAATTACAAATCAATATACGTATACACGGTATGCGTTAAAAAATATACATAATATATATATATATATATAATCGTCAAAAGCGTAATAATATTGATTTAAACAAATAATATATGCATAAATAGTAAATCAAATAAATAGTTGAGATCTTAAGTATAATTGTACATAAAATAGCATAGGTATATAAGTAATAGATTTTTGTTTAAAACATAACTTTATTGCTGGACGTTTAAAACACGAACTTTAACTTTTTAAACCATCAACTATTAATATACTCGTATTTATAGATTAGACAGTTCGTTGAACATGTTCGTGTGAGATATTCATGTACACATTTTATTGTACGTATATAGTTAAAGTGTCTTTAACATAAACATATTATATAACCATTAAAAAAAATGTCTACACAAGATAAGGGTAAAAATGGACGTTTAAAGAAAAAAAAGACTTAATCAGCAAATGTGTTTAGTGTTATGACGTTGGCAGCCATAACAACGAAAATAGTGTTCTAGTAAAGGGTATTACAAAAAACATTATAGTATAAAATATAAACCCTCTCGTCCCTGATTTGAAAATAGATATATTATATAGATGAATAATATTGATGGGTATAAAAAAAAATGAATCAAGATTGCAATGTAGAAAGGTTTTAGGTATTGTATAGTTCTATAAAAAAACCACACACATACTTTTTTTTTCATATAAAAAATTACAATTTTTCGCAAGTTCAAATTTAAAGAGAACTATTATTTAAAAATAAACTTTATTATTCGCAAACGTTTTGTTTACAGGATATAGGTATGTTGAGTTAAGGGTGTTACTGTGAAAATCGTTATTATAGATGAATCTAGAGCCCTGTTTTTTAACGGTTATACGCAACAAACATAATGTTTAATAAACAAAAGCTTGAAAAAGAATCGATAGATTTTTATTAAAAGATAACACATTTTGTACACATATAAATAAAAACAACAGTAAGTATATATTATACACGCTAAAGCCTATTCGTCACTTCGACATCACGTTTGACGGAATAAATAATATACACCTACTCTAACTACGTTTGATTCCTTTTTTTACGTATAGTAACCATTATTATTGGTAAGAGAATTGCTTAATCCAAAACCATTACTATCGACAAAAATCGACGGTAGAGTGAGAATAAAATACATGGGGGTGGAGTTTTTCTTCCTATTTCGTTATATCAGGCCGAAGAAAGAAAAAAAACTATAAGGATCCTCTTACGTCAACCGGAAGTCGGTGCTCGATTACACACAGCTCACTGACCGAGCAGCTCTGTGAAGAATCTTTGAAGGAAAAACAAATTTTTTTTCCGTCTCCATGCATTAATAATATGTATCACGAGTGCGCACGCGCACTCGGGTAAAAAGGAAAACGTTATATGACAACGGGGTCGGTTAACAACAATAACATTCCTCGGATGAGTAGCATCCATCGATGATGGTTTGGGGTCGGAAGGGTTGGTGCACGCGAACGGTATGTGTTTTCTTTATATCCTGTCTAAACGCGCGCGCGCGCACGCGCACACGCACACACAATCATCATCATCATCATCATCATCATTATCATCATAATCATCGTTCTTGTCATCACCACCATCGTAGTGGTGGTAGTTCGGACGAGCAGGAATGAAAAGATCATTAGTCCGGAAACGTTTCCGTCCACGACGCACGTCGTCCGCAATAATTGCGACCCATTTGTAGTTTGTCCCGCCAGATCCTATATAGGGGTGTGCGCACGTTGTGGGTTTTTACGAAAACAAAGCGAAAATAAAAATAAAAAGGGTTATTAAAAAGTTTTAAACGCCTGGCAATTTGTCGCAACCTACGCTGAACGTCGAATCGGGTTGGCGGGTATCGCCCGTTATTACGGCGTGTTATACGCCGCCACAACCACCACCCATAGCTCTTTATACGGTTAACAGAAAACCGCGGCAATGCGTTTTTCTCGCGAGTAACCACTCCGTGCACGGTTAACCTTCGACGTTTCCAATCACCTACGCGGCTGCATGGCTATTTGGGCACGCGCGTACATGTGATAGAGAAGGCAAACCGTCAATATAGCATTATGTAAAGAGGAAACAAATGATTCCCCATCAATGTCGTTTTTTTTTTTTATTATCCTGTGTTCTTTAACATTTTATGAGTGCTAATATAACACGGTTACTTAAGTGTCGATTTTGCGAAAACGATTTTTTACTCGTCTCCTAAACGAAGCCAATCACTATATTCGGTGTACTAAGTCCATCTGATCGCGCATACAACTGTGCAGATGCGCACTACTGTATTACGAAACGCGTATTTTCCCACAAAATTCAATTAATTTCCAAAGTGTAGTAATAATATATATATATATATATATTTAGACTTACAGTGTGATCTACACTCGCGCACAACGGACGCGTACGTTTTCGTCGCAAGTAGTACCATATAATAACCCGTAGTCGGCAACCTATCTAGGTATCGGATCTGACGGTGGCAATCGATTTATATAGACTTACCGTTCATAAGACACAAAACGTATTATAAACCGATTACAAATAAAGACGGGAGAGATATACTAATGCAGATAACTCCGCAAGAGTAGTAAATCCAACGATTGAAATCTATCTCTGTCGCATTATTTTTATTACTTATATATATATATATAAACACGAATGAACGGCAACTATTTTAAAATCATTCTTGTAATTTTTTTACCATTTTTAAAAACAGATGGTTATTGTAAAACGTACGTGTTATTTTTCTTATACCTGTAGTTGGAAATTAAATATAACATTCCTCAGTATTATTATATTTTCTCGAATTTCGATACGATAATTTGCTCTTGCAAAATATGTGTGGTTATAGAATGAAAACCAGTAGCGTGAATAGTGAATAAAAAAATGTGAACACGAACAGTCGACCTGGAAATAGACAATATGTACAGAGATTAAACAGAAGTGTGTAACACGCTCGTGTGCAGGTAGGTAGTAGAATAAATTATCTATTGATAACTTATTTGATAACTGTGAAAGATATTAACTAGACAACCGATTTTTTACATTGACAACGACTAATTTTATTTTGAAAATTCAGGATCACAATTGAACACATAGAAGTATATTAATATGCTCATCAGTTATATGAACTAAACGTGTCATATTATCACTTCAGGTATTTTCGTATCGTTTACTTAGTCCGTTTCGAACTTCAAAACTTCAATAACTCTAATACAAACCCACGAGTGACCTATTTGCTAAGTAAAACTAACAAACAATGTTTGAGCTCATCAACGTTGATGGACGCTTGTGATCTTTAATGAGTCTCTCTCTGTTGCCAGCCACCAAACACATTGCGCACACAAACCAACTATAATCATTAACCAGCAGCTACGGTAATTATTATTATGGTCAGAACTAGCATTAGGTTCGATTACCGGATAGTTTCTACTAATGGTGCGTATACGAAATAATAGTTCTGCTGTAACTGCTGGTGCGTGTTTGTTAATACCAAACATATTTATATAGAATTCGAAATTTTTGAAATTTCGAAAAAAAATACATTTTTACAGAAACACGTTTAGTTCAGGATTGTATATAGGTACTATATATACAATATATATATATGCAATAGCAGACTGTTATTATTGCATTTATTTGAAAAAATAATGAACATTTATTGAAGTACAAATTTTTCACTAATCCATTACATTAGCAATAATTATATATTTAAGATTTTAAATTAGGTATTTAACCTAAATGATAAGCAGTAATATTAATTGAATTAACGGTATCTAAGTTACCATGTAAGGCAATCAATGTTTAATTAAGAAGAGGGATAAGTTAAATATTAAAACCTTATATTTATAGTGCAATACATTAATTGCAAACATGAATTAATTATACATGCAATCTGTATAGGTCAAAGAGAATTATTATCGATCGTCCATTAAAATCGGATGGATGCGGTACGCTCGAATTGAGTTAAGGAAAATTGTATAACGACGTAGTTTATTTATTTTCCCACGTCATCACATCACTATATTACTTGTATATAAGAATATTTAAAACATAGATAACTGAAACTCGTTTTCTCAGTCAAACGATGGACATAAAATGAGGTTATAGGTGTTAGATGTTCACTGTTCGCAGTAATTGTTGTGGCGGCGGCGTATGATAGTAAATCTTTGAGTATACACGGCACAAAATCATTTCACTCAGATTTCAAAGTATTATAGCCCTACATGTGCATAACAACGATACATAAATAATGAGTAATGACCAACGACCGATTATTGACTGTCTTTTATTATTATGAGTAACTATATTGTGTAATAACCAATACCGTGAACTATTACCACGCGGTAAACATTACTCTAATCTTATACAGGCATTATTTTAAATGTCTAATAATTATACTCTCTACACCATCATAAATAAACAACAAATTATTTAATTACGGTTTCCAAACTAGCCGAATCGAACGTTTAAAAGATTGCACGTTGACAGTGTAACCTTTAAAGAGGCATAAATTAAAATATTTTACTCACTGTGAAATCACCGTCTTGAGATACAAAAAGCACATCTCACGTTATTAATAACAACAACTATAAACGCGCACGGTAGTTTACTCATCGTCGGGGTGTATACATATCACATGCTGTACACACGACGTAGCTATAGATATTTATATATTATAAACACACGGTGTAGCGCCGGTAAACAGTTTTTCCTTTTCACCTCAGAAAAGCCGTACGCACAGCGTCGTTGTATACATTCGTAGTTTGTACGATATACACACTCGAGTGGTTACGCGTACAGCCTCGTGGCGAGAGAGTCGACTTTCGAGTTCTGCGCTCTCGACAGAAGAAAAGAGAAAAAAAATCGGCGAAAAAACCACCGACAATATTGTGTTCACAAAACTTTTGCTCTGATTCGGGGAAACTCTCCGTGTATCCCAGCTACCCAAACTTACCACTGCCACCACCACTGTTACACACACACACACGCGCGGACCACATTCACCGCCGCCGCCACTGTCGGTTTGCCGGTGGTAAAGTTTTTCCTCGCAGAGCCCCGGGACCTAATAAAAGATTTACGACGCTCGTTAAGTTTCGGCGGCCGCCGAGGGGGCGGGGCCACGTCGCTCGGAAACAATTAACTTTCCGGCCGATCGAGCAGCCAAATTACTACTTGCGGCAGGTTTAACTGTCGGTCCGCTTCCCACTCTCGCCCGCGCCTATCCGCACACGTCAACACCACCGACGGGTCTGTCGTCACAGCGCGGCGCACAGACAATGAGCTTAACCCACGGGTAAACGCGCAAGCGCTGCAGAGTACCTGCATGACAGTGATTCGCCGCACGGATACAAAATGTCCGATTTTAAAGTCGTTAAAACTTCAATAGTATATAATATATATTGATAAACCACACAGGTATATTATTCAGATTGATTTATAGAATGCATTTAAAATGTGTCACGTCTTCCAGATACGCTTTCCCTCTCTCTCTATACATAAATAAATGTATTGTTTATATACGTGTATAATAAATAAAAAATAAAATTCAATTAAGTATTTAAGCGTTTGTATATATTATTACCTATATGCGATTGTACAGTATCGTCCTGATTTGGCGTTACACAAAAGGGATCACGTCGTACGATTGGAATGTACAATTTCAGCCAGAGATATTTACTCGGCAGATGTAGTGTTTTAATATAATAACCATTATTGTATACGATTGCTATTTGTTGGAAAACAGTCAAGTTTTTCGTCAACGGTATTAGATAGTTTAATTTCTATATTATCATCATTGATTGATAGCCAAAGAATTAATATTGTTTATTTTTTTTTTTTTTTATTTATCTATGTAGAAGTCTGTCTTCCATCATAGGTTTATACAAGTTCTGTTAAAAAAAAACAATTATTACAATGTTTATTAAAAATTCTTTTCATGTCATTCTGTTATTGCTTTATTAATACATAATATTTTAAACACCATCACTCTAAATGTTTCAAAACCTCCATGATGAATTTCACGATAACCGGGAAATTTGTAAAATTCCAACTATATAAAGTGCTTTTTACGCACATAAATATTCAGATAATGATAGTGACAAACATTATAATTTAGTGAATAAAACGAAAAAATTCCAAATATTTAATAACTATGCATATAATACAGTGAAAGCAAATATTGTACATAGAAAATACAAAAAATTATAATTCGTTTGTAATCCAAAACTAGACGAAATATAGTCAAGAGATTAAAAATCAAAGACAACACGAAGAGTGTACGTAATAATATTATAATATTTAAAAACCGTTTCTTGTTACACATGAAGTATTTATAATTTTTATTATAATATAAGACATGTCACCAGCGCCGGACTTACGACTTTACGAAATTGCGCCACGTCGACTTAACACGCGTAATATAGTATATAATTTTATATATTTTTTTTATATATATGTAGTATTTTTGATTTATTTGTATATCTATTTTTTATTTTCTAATTCAATCTCCAAGAGAGGGCTGAATCGGTGTCAGCAGTGGCTGTCGAGAAAACGCGTTATCGCCGGTCGACAGGTCGCTCCACCACCGCTATCGCTGCACCAAAAATAACCACTTACACAACATCGCCCGCCGAGGCGTTTATATTATTTCGCGCTTCATTTATTACGATACAATCCACTGGCATGTACTTATCTCGTCCATTCCGATTGCGTAGGTTGACGTATTCTTCCCCTGCTACACCGCGGACCATCCGTCCGCTCGTGCGTAAGCGCACCCCGCGCAACTATTCCTACGTTCGCTGGTGCTTTCTATATACATCGCGATAAAGACCCCTTTGGCCGCGGAGAATGTTTAATTTCGTATAATGGGTTCCTCTCTACCCTCCCCACCTTCACCGCCGTACGCCAAGTGCGGTTCTATCCCCCGTCGTCGACCGGTCCCTCCACCACCGTCGACTCACCCTTTCTGCTCGTTTCCGCCTTAGGGACGACACCACACTACTCTCTCTCTCTCTCTATATATATATATATATACGAAGTTTGGCCCACGTCCAAACGTATATTATATCGCACACACACACACACATTCTGTATCGTACTTATATACATAGGTGTATATACCGTCCGCCACACATTACACCGCGCTACTGTTTTCGTTCGTCCGTCACTATGTCAAAAGCTAACAATCATTCTTTCCCGGGAAATCGATATCGGAGCGGGCCATATGCTGACAAACTCGGTCGTTTACAAGTCGGCGGTGGTAAATTGTTTCGGATTGCCACATTATACAGTATGCACCGCGGTTGCGCAAATACGTACATTATCATATATGTATGTGTAGATTGTAGATATACAATATATAAATACCTACTCAACACACGCACCGCAAAGTTCATAGACATTATATTACATAATAGTGCCTTATTGTAGACGTTTGAAAGATATGGGTTTAATTAACCATTAATTAATATACCTGAGATATCTGTGTAAATGTACACACACACACACACACACACACACACACACATATATTATTGTTTTAATCCTCAAGGACTTGGTATTGACGGGTGCAAGACACAGGGGGACGACGAACCACTACTATACCCATTTACATTATTCATATCATTTAACACACAGCGTATCGATGATATACAGATGACAGTGTGTGAAGGGTTAAATCGATCGTCAATGTAATTGTCTGGCGGCTTTAAAACGAAAAATGAAAAACCATTTCATTAAAATAAATGTTTTCTAAATTTGCTCATTTTGTTTACACGATTTTATTGAACTGTTGGTGGTATCAAAGAAGACGATGTTTAAATGAACGCAATCGAATAAGTTAAAGTCAAATACTTTAAATCACGCAAAAAAAAAAACCATATAAAATAGAATTTTGATTTTTTAAGAGACATTTTATACAGTACGGCAAACAAAAATGCCTTTTGCCGAGTATAGGCACTTGAAACGTCCATTTCCTGGACGGACCAATAAATAATGTCATGATGACGCACATTTCGAAATATTTTACATAAACGGTCCTCGAGAATATGTTAAGTTTTGGAGATTAAAAATAAAAAAAGTATCGTCGTCTTTTTTTATTGTGACTATATAACTCGCGTTAAAGATGTTGAAGTGGAAAACGAGGAGAACACGCATTCCTATTACGATATACCCTAGTCGAAAAAAGTGCTAAAACTGCTTTTTCTCCCCAAAGAACCCTTAGTGAAAAACGAACAAACGAATTGAGAACCATGTTTATTGAAATTTAAACAGCTACCCTTCTTCTCTTGCCCTCCAAAGTGACTGTTGAAATAGGGGTCTGCCGAAAAAATCTAACAACGGCCAACATCCTTTCGCCATTCGCTGTCAAGAAAATTAAAAGAAACCAATATATATGTTATATTAATTGATTTTTTTGGCAAAAGGTGATATATCTTTTACAGCGAGATTTTTTCAAACTCGCATCGTAAAACCTATGCAATGTCACAACCATAAAAACCAAATAAAATGTTTTCACGGCTTAAGCAATATACTTTTACTCCCCTTGTATACCAGTATAATGGGAACATGGCGGATCAGGAAAGGCCGAAGGGGTTTAATGTTGGTTTTACGGTTTGGTTTCGGTTATTATAGCTTTTTTTTTGACACAATATTAATCGGCAGTTGTAATTAACCAAGTTGTGTAGTAAAAAAGAAATACGCATAAATTGTGACTCATAAATGTCCGTGAATATTAATCATTTTAGTACTGTTATTTTATTAATTTATATGTTGTTTATACTGAAAATACCTGAGTAAAACGTGTAAATATTAATGAACATACTAAAATATCATCCGATATACATGCATAGTATATAATAAAAAATATTACTTGACTATTATTTTAATTTAATAAAATATATTTGTAGGTATTATGATTATTTTTCTAATCCATTTGTATTTTTTTGAACATCACAATTAAATTGTGAATCACTGTTGATAAAGGGAACTTCAATCAACAATATTAAAAAAGTCTGTGTATTATCTAAGTAGTTGATGGTTTTTTTCAAGCTTTATTGACAAATTAATACACACAATTTGAGTTTAAGTTAATATTCAATGAATTCTACTATTTAAATTAAAAAAAAAAAAAAAAAAAAAAAAAAAAAAAAAAAACAATTAAATTTCTTTGAAAAACTTCTTTGGTATTATTACATTTTAATATCAATTTTTCATTACAAAATAATGAATGTAAATTGCATTAAAACATTTTGAAAACTTTTAATAATAAAGAGTATGAGAATTAATAATAAATTTTAAGGTTAAGTAAGTGAATTTTTTATTCATTTATGTCATTGAAAAAAACATACGATTATAAACTTAAGAAAAAATAAAAAAATAAATTGTTTTTAAAACTAAGAATTTTACTTAATTTATATTTATTCTTAAAAAGTAAATGTAGTTTTATTTAATTGCATTTGACATTACTTATTTTGTATTTATATTTAGGTTAAATGATTTTGTGATATAAAATAAAATGCATACTTCGATTGATATGGTTTACGTATTTACAACTATATAGTACACAAAACAATATATATTGTTTATATTATTTTATAGTATAATATAAGGTAGATACTATAATAAATTTACTTTTTTCAGTGAAATAAAACATGATTTATAAAATTGCAAATGTTTGTCACAACACTCAAAATAAAATTAGATGTATTATACAACTGCTAGCAACATCTCATTGTGTATAGTTGTTTCGATAAAACAAATTAAGATTGAATCCGATACCAGAAATACACCTAGAAGTATCGAAAAACGATTAATCGAATTCGACCCTTTTCTAAATGTTCATTCGGAACGTAGTTGTAGGTAGTACGTTTTTCATGGATTACGTGCAAACTATACGAAAATTATACTGAGGAAATTTCACGTAGCTCTTTTCTTTTCCAACCGACCGGTCTCGACGTATAAAATTATATTTATTTTAGCAATAAACTAATGGAGTTATAAACGGTAAAATACGTACGTGCGTGTTTAGCTTAATAATTGAGGAGAAAAAAAGTGTTACCTTAAACGAACGTAAAACGATATGAAGATGAAAAAATACACACACACACACACACACACATATATGTATATATTCATGGATTAGGGACATTAAATAAATATAAAGGTAATTTCAATGGGTATAGAAGACAAAAGAGGGTAGCACACGAGTTTTATATGAACGCGAAAAGGGAGAACACGTCGTGTGGATACCTTGAGGAAAATACAAGTATATAGAGTACATTATACATATAGTATTGTAAAGATTGTCATGTATGCGCGATACAGATGAAGGAAGCAGATAAAAAAAAAAACATTGTACATAGGAACGAATAACATTAAAATCATGTCAACGTAACATTTGTTATTTGTGCTTAAAAAAGGCATCATATTTAAACTATACAGCATAAAGTTAAATCACATTTTGCATTTCTCATTTCGTAACTATAATTAGCTGTACAAACTCATAAATTTAAGTAACCTTTTACAAAATGTTCTAAGCATGCATTAATTTAGTAGCTATTTGTAATATTAATATGTTTTAAATTGTAATAGCTGCCATTTCAACCAGACAATAAATTCATACTAATAGTTTCTTTATTTTAAACATTAAGTAAAGCGTTTTTGTATAGTACAAGTACACGCCTTAGTAGATTTTGTAAAATGTTGATTTTACATAATGTAATCAGTAAGAGTGAAGGTTCTTATGTTTTGCATATTCAAATGCGGAAACATTTTGAAATAAAAAATTTAATCAAATTTTGGTATACATTGACATTTTAAAAACTGAAATTACATTTTTGATACCATTAGCCGAACTGTATCTTTTCCAGTCTGTATTTTCTACATATTGATCAAGATAAAAACTAAATCATATTAATATTAAATAACAATCAAAATACAATTATTAATTTTTGGTGGAGAGAGTGGTCCGTGGTCATAATTTATATTTTAGAACAGTCCAAGAACCCCTGAGGTAAAATTTTATGGTTTTGTTATACATAGTAATAGTAATAATAATAATTAATATATAGTGATGGATAGAGTCGACAAACGTTGACATTCGTATTCAATTTGATATCGATATATATATACACAAATTATGCATATTTTGCATATTAACCATTATAGTATAGACGTAGTTGGTTTTTGTCCGTTGACATCCCGTTGTTAAAGTGGCGAAGGGTGCAGTGTATAATTACACGACTATCGTAAAATATATTTTTGACGGATTGAATCAATAACAGTGATAATAATTTAACGCAAAATATGCATAAAAATATTTATTATTGACGGATTCAATAAATAACAATGCTAATAAATAACGAAAAATGCAACAAAAAAAAAATATATTTATTTATGATATTAATATAATATAAGCATTTTATATTAATATCGTACATTTTTATGAGTAATAATTGTTTATATAGTTATTGTGCTATAAATTATGAATATTGAAATCATCCGTATATGTTACCTACTGTGAATTACCAGAACTAATAAGTTATGCATATATAGTTGGGACATGGAACTGTGCCATTAAACAATTACCGAGTTATTTGTTATGGGGGAGGGTGGTTGGGGGCCACGCTTGTATAGAGTAGAGTGGTGGTGTGGTCGAAAAAAATAATATTTTTCTTTGTCTGTTTATTAGATTGAATTAGACAAGTGGGTGAGTGATCAAACGAAATAGTGATGGTTTAAGTTTATAGATAACTCCTGATTTATTAATCGACTGATTTTAGTACATAAAAATTAGTATACTTAGTAATATTTATTTAGACGACCAACGGGTAGACTGTCGAGGCATTATCCGGTTAATTAGATTTGGATGGATGGTTTACTGGTCACATTGCACTTTTCCGTTTAGTAATACGTAATCATAATAAATACGATTTACGCAAATCAAGGTTTTCGTTGTAGAATAGGAAGTTCGTCCTAACAGCACATCTGGGATGACCGATAGCTTTTAGCAAGGAAAACGTGATATAAACAGAGCGAAAACTACACGTGAATGCGGCCTGAATGATAACCTCGGCGCGAATACCATATATGAATGTCGTCATAGTATACTTATACTATTTGGGCGTACCCAGATGGATCTATTTATAATACTTATATTACAAAAGATGGCGCCGGCAAAGCGTACGCAGATTTCCGGCCACTTTATTAGATACCTGTGAATATAATACAGATATTTAATACTTAAATAATATTTTATACCAGGCCTCGTGACGTACATCTATACATTATACAATACGACAACGAGCACTGATGGGGTAGTGTGTAAACACACCGGATATGACGAACTGTGAGCTTTGAGCGTTAGGGATGCGTGCGCGCGCGTGTGTGTGTATTATGTACGTGTGTGTGTGTATATTATGTACGTGTGTTTGTATGTATTTCGGCGGCAGCGATTTTAATAACTGGCTACGTATTGACATTCCCCGGCGGCGGTCATATTATGTAATATATACCATATCGAAGCGCGGCACCCGTGATATATTATGGTATAACACATTATAATATAAAATATATGTATTATATTATATTATAATTCATATTAAATTATTATATAATGTTCCGACGGCGGTGGCTTGGCTGTCAATTATTATTATTATTATTATTATTATTATTACATCAATCCAGTCGACTGCGATGAGTACCATTCATCTTTTATTTTAAAACTATATAAGTAGGTAAGTCTATGAAGTAGGAGTACATACCTAACTATATTAAATAGAAAATTAATTAAGTCAATTCGTATGAAAATTGCTTTATAATAATATTGGTAAAAAGGTAATGTTGTTCAGTTGAAAGTTAAAAAACCAAATAACTCAAATAAAGTTATCTGATAAATTTATCAGATAAAAGTTGAAAATTTTTTTAGATTTTATACTAGAATTTGAAATAAATAGATAAATAGATGAACGTATATCATATTAGTTTTTTAAAATTGCCTAATCTATATTATTTACACACTAAAGTTAACATATACTCCACTAAAAAGTTCAACATAAGGCAATTATAAAAAAAATAGAAAAAAATCACTTTGAAAATCAGAATTATTACAATATTTATTAAATTAATAATGAATAAATAATTAAATTAATGACATCGTGAATGATATAAATTATTACTGATCAAAGATTTATTTTAAGAGATTTTGGTATCATGTCGTTCTTGTAAAATGTAACACACTCATCAGCATATCATAATGTGGTTGTCATTATTATTATTATTATGATTGTTATATCACATTACATTGCAGTTGTTAAAAATATCATTGTTATGAATGAGTTATGGGATAGCAGCAAAAATAGAACTGCAAAAGTGATGTAGCTAAATTGCCTATCGTTTGCGCCGCGTTAACGAAATAATATTATTCACGCATAAAAAAACGTTATTCGCAAAAGCCGTGAGGAAAGCGTGCGCTGAGTAAACGCCAACCAAAACGGTTGGCCTTAAATTTTATCGTTTTATTTTATGAAATACTTTTTTCTTTTCACTTACCACAACTATGTTGAAAATTAGCTCATTAGGTTTATGTACCTAAACCTATACCTACCTACGTTATTCAATTCGTAATAACCCTTACGTGGTAGAAACTGACACGTTCAGTCAACGAAAATCATCAAAAACAAATTAATCATACACATTGACTAACACTGAAACTTAATCAAGCATACTATTATTATACACCATCAAATACTTTTGTAATTATCACGTCTAGTTAAGAAAAGACCAAGCTCCACGATTGACCCAGTAATTTCCCGTGTGATACTCCGAGACAATATGTATATTATATTATCTAATTACGAAGAGTGCAACTATAAACTCTTTCTCTACCTCATACACATGCTTCCGGTCGAATACGCGAATAAAGGAGAGAAGGATAAGGTCGATACGCGAAATTTCAGAGTTAGAATCGGCAGTACACACGCGCATCAAATAAAAATAGTACAAAAGCGCCGCCGGTTGCACAGAATAGTAACCGACTGACAGAGTTTCTAATCCGAAATCTACGCGGCGGCGGACAGATTTTCGCAAACGAAACGTGTCTGAAATAAAAATCAAAAAATCTCCGGGCGATTCGTATTCACTTCCGTAACGTAAAAGTTTGTGCGTGAAAAATGCGATAACCAGTGAATATACAGCCACAGTGCACTCTTCATCGTATATATAATATAATTCTATTTTTGACAAATGCCTACATATACACGTAAAAGTATAGCAAACGTAATACGATACACATACATACATACATACATACATACATACATACATACATACTTACATACATACATATATATATATTTATATCATCGTGTACGCTCGGACTCGTCATCGCAAAACCCAATTTTTCCAACTATTTACGTTCAACTACAATACTACATAAACTTCGATAGCGTTTGTAAATTAAATATAAGTTTTTATCGAGAAACATGAAAATATATTGAAAAGAGACGACCACCACTACCGTTACCTTGTAAACTTTACGACATATCTAAAAATGCTTATCGGGACACGTAGTTATATATATATATATTTACGATATTGATTTTTTCCATTTCAAGCACTTTTGTTTTATTACAAATGAATATGCGTCTTGTTTCAGCGAATTCGATTGTGTACGATAATAAAAACAAACGTATCGCCTAAATCACGGTTTTATCGTACATAGAATAAGAAATTCGATCAACGGTATCATTATGAATATTTCGTTTTATAAATAGATGAGTTTAAAAGTAAAAAAAATAAAATAACTGTTATATAATTGGAAAAAAATCAATGTAAATTAAACATGACTATGCAATTATAGTTCGAAGAAATTCGATTCGAATGGAAATTGGTTTGCTATCGGGCAACAAGTGGCGGTGGTGGTGGTGGTGGTGGTTTGAAGTTAATTCTTTTCAATGACTTTTAATTGCTTTGAAATCAATTAAAACAAAAACTTTTTCACTTTTAAAATATGCTTACCATAAGACAAAAGGGTTATAAAATACATTATTTTAAGTATCATATTTTTCTGCCACAATATAACCCCTATTTGGAAGTTTAATATTATTGTTCTTTGAAAGAATTAATTTGCCAGACATTAGTTATGGTTTAAAAGTTACTTCTGAGAAAACTTTTTAACAGTCGTGCGACACTCGGTTTTGAGGGCGTCATAAATCACAAAGTTTTTTTTTTCCCAAGACATTAGTAAGTATGACGCACCCCTGAGGTATACACCTTAAAATAACATTACACTTGGGTTAGGCGAAGTTTTAAGACTATTATAAACTACCATTCGATGAGACTTTCGTGTCACGATTACATGCGCTATGACGTATACATCAAATCGTAAGACTTGTGAAATATTGTATGTACACGAGTCGAATAAATAAATCAAAATAAAATCGAAAAAAATATTTTATTACTTATATAGGTATAACATACCTATCTAAAATTATAAAATGTATTTTATTCTAAAGCACCTACAGGTACATGCTAAACTTAGAAATGTAAGTCACTCATTCCATCTCACACTTTTTAAATAGAAAATATTTTACCTTTTCATTTATTTCTATGGTGTAAATAACATACGAGATAATTAAAGTAAGGAATTGATATGAATAGATTAAATATTTAAATATAATATTATATACGTATTCATTATTTAATAGTTTTTGGAGATTATTTTTTAAAACAGACCATTTGTAAAAAATGAGAAGGAGAAACCACTATTGGTACTTAACAAAGACTCTGATCTCATATTTTTCACTTAAGTACATGGTATATAGTGTTGTATTTTAATTATATATACATATGAACTCACAGATAATTTATCGAATACGAAAAACGCATCGATGTGGAACTCAATTTGCTAAAGTGTTTTTGACATTATTCAAATTGTAAACGTTATTATTATAAACATGAGTAAAAGTTTAAAATAAATTAAATAGGGTTTTCTATTGAATGAATAACTTAACATTCAAATTTAAAGTCTTAATTTTAAAATAAGAAATCTTCAATTTAATAAAAAACAAAACGAATACTATAATATTATAATTTAAAATTTAAATGGTTTTTTGTAAGTTAATTATAACTTTAAGAGTTTTATATACTAAGTTAAATTATATAAGTGATGACAAATTTTGATCGAAATACAAAAACACGCACGATGAATAATTAATAGAACTTTTGTATAAAAGTGTTTCTAACTTAAATTTGTAACGAATTTACAAGAAATCACACTGGTCTTTATTTTTAATTAATGCACATTAAAAAAAAAAAAATACTATTTGAAATACACTATGCTTCTATTTCATAAGATAAGAGTTTTTGAAAAAATTTACCGTAATCAAATGTATTTTCTTAGAAAAATACATTTCCCACTTGAATTAGAATCTAAAATATAATTGCTTTTTTGATGTATTCAGAATCAAGAAATATAATAGAATTTTAAGATATTCAAAACTCCACATGGTTGGGTTGTGTTGAACAATTTTGTTAAACCACTGGTAAAATAAAATGTAATACCGATTTGAAAATAACCAGCTATTAGATACGTTGAATAAAAAATGCACAACACTAAATAAAACCTTAATATAGAATTAAACCTGATATTATAAATTATATACGAGTACTTTAACTCAAGCAATTTCATCGGATGCATAAAGATAGAGATTATGAAATAGCGTGGATTTGATAACGAGAGGGAGTGCGTTCGTATGGCATGATTGTTCTCAACTTACCTCTGACAAACTTCATCGTTCTTGACCCGTCAGTGGGCGATGACATACCATTACACGTTGCATCGCCTGACTGGGCCATATCGAACGTGCCACCCATAGATTTTCCCACAACAAAGCACCGATACTTTTCTTCATCCGATGATGTAGGCGTGTGTTCCAGCTTACCGATCATGTACTTCGTCGATCCGTCTTTCCACGTGGCCAAACATAACAGTTCCTCGACTATAAAATGATAATATTAATAAATTAATGAAACATCGAGAGTAAAAAATAATAATATGTAATGTACACGTGTTTAAGAGTATATACTATTGTTCATATGCTAACATTTAATGTTGGTCAATCAGAAGGTTACGTATAATGGCAATGATATTGGCATAATGAAGTCTACGTATGAAAATAATATAACTATAGTGATTTCAAAAAAAAAAAATAAATAATTGACTGTCGAGGCCCGATAATAAATTATATAATTTATTAAATAAATCCAGTATTATTAATACATACTGGATACTAAATTGTAAATGGTTGATGAATTATATAGTTTATATAATATATGTATATGCAACGACTGATGAATACATTAAATACGCAATAATTACTCTAATAGGTGCAGTATAAAGTGTTTAATATATTTAAAAGATCAAACGCATCAGCATTATTACTGTTATTTCATTCTACCCTCGGGACCTAAAAATAAATTAAAAATTAGTTAGAAAATAGAAAAAACATGTATTTGATATACATAATTTGTTTTTATCGTTATACATATAATATGCTAATGGGATTTGTAGATAAATACATTTATTATTTTATTGAGGTGTGATTTCAATATTTTCATTTAAGGGTTATGTAAAATAAAAATGAACATATGATATTTGTGAAATATTTAAAAACACATTTCATTTTTATGCAAATCGTTGGAAATTTAGGCCAAACAGTAAACTTTCAAGTACATTGTGTTGCGTTAGTAAGGGAAAACATACAAATTAATAAATTAAAGATAATTTGGAAAAGATCCAAAGTAGCTTTTTGAGTTTCTAATAATAAATGAACATTTCACTTGCGTTTCTTTCTTATTATATGCACAGAGATAAAGCATATACTCAAAAACATTTTTTCTCTAGAGCTTTTGGTTTTAACATTCAGTAAACTACAATAATTAGATACAATAATATGTCATCGATGTGCATACGACTGAAGTGTGAATATAACAAAAATAAAACAAAATAAAACTACACACCAAATAGTGAAGAAGACGACTTTTTAGATTTGTATGTATGTAAAATACTCATAACACAATTGCTACTTTTTAAACAGCAGCCGTTATAGGATACCCGAGCAATTTGTAATTTTAAGTACGGTTTTATTTAGGTAGCTTCAAACAATTATCGTTAATGACATTCCACTTGGAACGAGAAAAAAAAACAACCATGTACACATTTGATGTGCTTAATTCATTTTTTTCTACAAGGAGTGCGCTTCAGAATTCACAGAATGTGAATAAATGATAAGTATTTGTAAGGGGTAGATCAAAACACGAGCACCAAATAAATTGCTTTGGTACAAGGGGCGCGATTAATGAGAATGTTTGTATTTAATGGGTGAGACCATGCGAGAGATGAAAAATGCTCGTATTTAACAACTGGTCGGTGTAGGTAACACAATTAATAGGAAAAATTATAATGTAATTGCATAGTATCGCCTCGATAACAGACTTCGACATTAGACAGATTATAAAGTACATTATTTGCAGAGTTTATTCATCCAGCGGCTGTACTGTCATATAAAACGGATTTTATTTTTTTTTGGAAGCATTGTGTAGCAGAAATTCAAATCTGATAAAAAACGTTAAAAAAATGTATGATTTTACTAAATTTGTAGGGTTTAGTTATATAGAATAGATAGCAAAAAATTAAAACAAAATATAATATAGATGCCAATGCAATTTAAACAAAAATGTTTGGTTTATTTATTTATTGTTGTGTGTATACAACATGGTTAGACAATTGACAAAGGCGTATATAGTTTTATCATATAACTGTAGTGACAGAGTGTAACTGTAACTGAAAGGTATAATAAGACACCGTAAAATATAAAGTGACAAAAATCCAAAATTGTTTTAGATAACTTAAAATATGTAAGACTGTATAAATTAAAAATTATAAAAAAATAAAAACAAAACACGGCCGTGTACGTGTCACTCTACGCGCCGGTTTAATTGACGTGCCGAGTTGTGGATCTGGACAGAAAGCGACATAAATTTCTAGCTTAATAATTCAAGTAGAGTGAGTTTGAAACTAGCGAGCACTTCTGTACGTTAACACTAAAAACACATATACACGTACACACATACATGGCCGCTCACGGTGACGACGAAAAGTGAATGGTGTATATGGTTAAACGTTTCAATTTATTAGAAGACTATAAATTTCGTAGGGATCCCCGGTATTCCGAATTATTATTCTTTGGTTTTTAGACTGCGGTTATACGCGTATCGCGTAAATCACGCGATAACAACGGGAAATGCGTGGCGTATCTGTTTCAAGTGTAAAATATACTCGGTGTAAACGTCGTTGTCGTTATACATTAACAATATATAATATATATATACACATTATGTATATTGTATATGTATTATGTATATATATATTATCATATGATTTTGAACTATTCCTAATGCTCGCCGCCCTTACATCGGCTAATAGTGTTTTGCCCGTGTAATTTATGTGTCTTGAGAACAACAACTCAACACAATAGCCAAGCCAATACTACTGCCACCGCTCCAGACCCGGTAACTTTATCGTAAAACGCGATTCATAACCTAACATTTTCTTCTTCCGGTTTGCATGAAACTCAGACAAATCCAAGGCGATAAATTTTCATTAACTTCACTACCGTATAACTAAACTTATTAAATTCCAAAAGAGATACAAAAATGGAAAATAATAATACAAGTATTTTTATGGCAGTGACCTATATTTGAAAACAATAATGGCACAAACAAGTAACATATAATTTCTGTATTCAATCTTAAACTTATGCACTAAGGGTAAGATTATAATCACGATTGTGGAAAAAATTACTTGGTTTGAAATAAAATAATCTGTAAATATTATTTGTAAATTGCGATCACGAAAAATAGCTATTTGCTGTATAATATATTGATGTTTTTTAATATTTATTAAAATACCTAATAAATAATATATATTAAATGATTTTTACCAGTTGCAATCAACGAGAAATAGAAATAATAAAATATGTTGAATTCTGTTTACTTATGATAGACGATTGTACTATACAAGATCACCAAACCAAGATCAATCATGATATTTACCCCTTTTTTTACTAACACAGTTTTTAAGTTTATAAATATAGGGTGATTGGGATAAATTGTCGAAGTCCATTTTTGAAATCGACTATTTAAGTTAGACATACTATAATACAATCATTAAATTATATATACCGGTATGGTTGTTTATCACTATAAGAGTCAATGTGTTTATACAATTTTCCTTTCGTATTTTAATCATTAACATGTTTTTCTCAACAGTGTATGAAAAATTTTATTTTTACACTAACTATACACATTTTTTTTAATGTTTACTGATGATATATATTAGTAAAGACATTAAAAACATTATTTAGTTA
Source organism: Rhopalosiphum maidis (assembly GCF_003676215.2). Classification (NCBI taxonomy): domain Eukaryota; kingdom Metazoa; phylum Arthropoda; class Insecta; order Hemiptera; family Aphididae; genus Rhopalosiphum; species Rhopalosiphum maidis. The sequence goes on along the minus strand of NC_040880.1, from coordinate 6,138,966 downwards.
TTGTTTCATCATAAAGAGATTAGTTGACCTTTTATGAGTAATATTGGGGAATATTTATTATGGTATACAATATGAGTACGAGATATTTATTTTCATTTTTATATAGATACTTGTTTTATTCAAATTAAATAACTTTAGTAAATTAATTTTAATTATTTTTTTTCTATTCATGTTTCAGCATCTTCGACTTAGGTCGAGCTTAATACTAAAGAAAAAAAATTACATACAATTTTTATATTAAATTGAAAATATACAATTTTGGTTTGTTTGTAGAAAGTGATTGTTTTGTTAATGTTGACTTATATATATTAATAAATAAATAATAATAATTAATAACTAATATTATATATTACATTATATTATATCTTTATATATTTACAGCGTTAAAATCACACAACTCGAAAAATTTAAAATACAAGTATACAAAGTAAGTCAACTAGTCTCGGTCATCCTAATTAAAGATCAAATTTTCAAATTCTTATGATATTTTATACTCATTTAAGGAGTTTTCTCTAAGGAAATACTAACTTTTTTTACAGTTGAAAAACCCCTTTTCTATACTAAATTATGATAATTTTTCTGGAAATTCTGACACATCTAAATACATATTTAAACACATAGATTTTGAGTTATTAACTTCGTGTACTAAGTATAAGTGATCTACAGTGTGCATGATAATGGATTTTAAATATGTAGGCTATGGTGATAAATTATTAGTAATCCATCAACATTTATAATTTGTAAAAATGGTTCAAGTATTATAGATACCTAATAGATCAAATATATTATATCTATATTATATTTTCCAATTTACATTGATATTAATTTCCATAAATTTCATATTTGATCGACAGGTATAGATGAATATGATTATTATTGCACTGAATACACGAATACACCAAATTCTTCGACGACAATACTTGGATAACTTAACGAGATGTTTGGATGAAATACTGATCGAATTTACCAAAAACTGATGTTTGTTAAAGTTGAATTATTTATTTGGATGTTTGGTCTGTCAAATTTGTTCAAAACAAAAAAAAAAAACTACGCGGTAACGTTATGCAATTTGTTATCGATAATTTATTATGCGAAAAGTTCTTGAAAACTTTGAATTCCAATGAGGCGCATACAAAATCTATATGATCACGATAAATCTAAATCAAATAGATGGCGAATTCATGTATCACGGAATGCATTACTGAAAGGAGCGTAATGATAAAAGTCAGTACAGTGTCGTGTAGTACTAGTTAACATGAATTGCCTATCCGAGAAGCCACGCAAAGACAAGTTTACGGAATTATTATGTATTATATTTTTCAATAATTCACCATAGAATTCCATGATGGTTTTTATACATTTATACTTTACCGTTGTCTCGGCAAAATGCCGGAGAAATGCGATTAAAAACATGCAAGGCTTATTGAACCTTTTATTTCTATTTTTTATGTGTATACATTTTTTTATTGTTTATTTGACAAAAGCGGAGCCACACGGAACTGTAGCGTGGCTCTCACGCTAAAAAAAAACCAAACAAACAAAACAAAAACAAAAAAGCTGAAACGGAATTCTATTAAGCTCTGAAAGCTCGAACAATGGGAGGAGGAAAATAATATTTTACTTTTTTTCCAACCCACCAACCCACTTTTTTAGACAAAAAAAATCATCAAAAAAAAAAAAAAAATAAAATAAAAAACGCTGTAGTCGCGTGAGGAATCGCCTTTTGGGTTTTTGTTGCAGAAAAAAAAACAGACCATAAATAAATATACACTGAGACGCATATTATAACCCGGCGCCGTATGATAAATACGTTATGTGCGCGCGCAAGTCACGATAGCTGGCGATGGAGGAGGCGCATAATATTCAAAACTTTTGGTTTGTCGATAATTATTGATATTGCCGAAATGCCGACTTTAAACTTTTTAGAAACTGAAAGAGATACAACAGCGGTAAGGTTTTTTACAAAATTATAGCCCAGTACATAATCATACATAAATAGTAAACGTATAATGTATATACTTCTTATAAACATATAGATATAAAAAAAATAAATAATATTATTTTATTATTCAACAGCTGTGTACCTACTGTGTGTATATTTGTATTAGATGACTGCGGTTATGGCAGATAACTTGAGTTTCGTTTTATATATTTAAAAGATATGTATGACGTCAACTTCAGTTTAAGTTTTGAAATGTCGAGAAACACAATTATTAAATGGCGATAACTTAATATGAATTAAGTTTTTTGTTAAACAATCTTGATTGAAGTAAAATATAGTATAAATAAATTCAAAACAATAATTAAACGTATCTATATATATATTTGTGTGTGTGTATGTTTAGACAAAATATTTTGAATTATTTACCAAAAGCGGAATCATGAATGTTTAAATTTATTGCATGCAAATGTTTTTCAAGCCATTAACAAACGCCCCAAACAAAAGGTAACGTATTGTTATTTTTATAATCTTTATTTGATCGATAACCGTACGTACACACGCGTAGCGCGTATAGCGTGAAATATTTCAAACGATTGGAGCAATGTCAATGGTGTTCAGTTACATTTTATATATTTGATTGTTTAGCTTTATATTGGATTCGATAAATTAGCCTGATACTACGTCCAAAATCAGAGATTTCAGAGAATATAATTTTAAATCACTTAAAAAAATCAACGATGTAATAAATGTCACTATTCAAAAAACTTTAATTGGAGTTTTTTTTTTTAATTTCTGCTATAACAAAACTAATGGCTTATGTCTATTTCACGTACTAAAAAAATACAATTATACGAATCTGATGTATTATATTACAGTAAGTATTCAGTTCAAAAACCAAACTAACAACAACCGGGAAACAGCTAGAGAAGTGGCCAGTAGGCATAATGTGTAGAACGAAATTCATAGAAAATATGCTAGTAACATATTGGCGCGTCATTACGTCAATTATCATGCTAGTTTTTGACTTTTTATTATTTTGGGATCGAACGAGAGCGTAGTACGCACGGTTACTTCGCCGGAAAATGCAAATGCACTGCTCCGAGGTAAGCCCCTCCTTTCTACCGTGAGGGACAATTTCGTGTTTATTTCGCGTGCGACACTATATACATACAATAATCCGTTTTATTCAGCAAATCGATATCATAATACTTGACCCAATTATTGAATATAGTATAAATATACGCAACCTACTCCCGAGGATGTCTGTTTTCGTAGCGATGGAGAGATGTAGACCATATCACAGCAGGCTCCGTATATCCACGGACCATGGATTATATGGTTTATGTGTGTGTGTGTGTGTGTGTGTGTGTGTGTGTGTGTGTGTGTGTGTGTATTCACAAATTATACAAATCATTGAAACAGTTTAGATGTTCACCAGTTATTATAAATCATTGTGTCGATGAATAAAGATATATAATATTCGTATATTACGTCACACTTCTATACCTATTATGTATGTATGTATATTATATATAAATATACAATATATTTAGATATTGAAGACTTTATCTAAATATTTCGACTGTTTGCCAACTGAGAAATTGGGGACACGAAATATTACATCTGTCAACACAAAGACAAGTATTATATGATTTCTAGTGTTGTACATTATACAAGTATGTGATAGACGTAAGTTTTTAGGTAACAGTATATACTTCATAAAGTATAACAGTTTAGAAATGACGATAGTCAAGTTATAAAAATATTTTACAAGGTGCGTTCAGTTGTTTTTTGTGTGATGTTTATTATAATTTATGTAGTAAATAATATTAAATATTCTAGAATAACATATTACCTATATATAATATAAACTTTAATTTAACTATTTAATGTTTAAACTTTATATCACTGGGTAAATAGTGTTTACTGACGTATTTTACGCCACGGAGATGGATATATCAAACACTAGATAGAGTTAAGGGATAAAAATGTACAGATTTTTATAATACACTCAAACTATATAATAGACACACTTGTAAGCTTAATACGCATATTTTTGATAAAAATAATAAATAAGCTATGGAGTAAACTAAATGAAAATAAGGTTATGTGATTAAAACGGTAGCCGACTGAAGCTAACCATATATCTAATTATTATGTTGACTATAGTGTGTTTAGATTATACTATACTTATTATGTTATCCTATGCCGGGATTAGTAACCTTACCTTAAATAATTATTCAATCACAAAACATGTAATTTATGTTCCACTCCATCCACTGCTATATTTAACATATTATGTGCAGTGTATAGGTGTATTGTATTTTTATTTGTCTCAAACATTTTATGATACAGGAATATGTAATATCAAATATGAGGGTCCGTTTACTAACTGAAAAACTTGTAGTTACTATACACGGGTAGCTATCCATATGAATAATATTTATAATATACCACATATTTAAAACGATTGGGGAGAAGACTAAAATAACACAGACCGACAGCCGTCAGGACATTTGTCGTTTCGGTGTCCGGTAAAACGCGGAGGCAAGTATAGCGCGAACAATCGTGGCGTGTGTAGTTCGTCGATGAGTGCCACAATGTGCAGCGCTGGCGGCGGTTAGCGAAGTTAGTAAGTCTCGTTAAGTGGCAGCTTGATGGCATCGTCTGAAACATCGCTACGAGGCGAACATCTGCGATAAAATGTTTATCATATTATCCAGTTTTCACCCATCTCACCCCACCTATATGTCGTCCGATCTTGTACCCCCATATTCCCAACCAGCCAACCCATTCGTCCATTTCGTCCGACTTGTCTGGTAAAATTTTCACGACTGTACCGCACTTCTCGTCCTGAGTCCTAATGATGAAAGTTTCGGACGCGGCAATCGTGCAAACGCCGTAACGGTAACTTTTCTTTGAGAACAAACTGCAATATTTCATTTCCCGAGATAAACTTTATCTAATTCTTTTTTCCGCTTTTCTGTTTTTTTTTTATTATTATTTTTTTTTTGTTTTTTTTTTTTTACCATTTGATTGTTGAACTTACTTAGATTTAGCTTATTATCAATATTATATTCTCTTAGAAGTTGTTTCAATAAATACAATGTTTTCGACCAGTCTCGACTATCCTACATAAGATTATCTTCAATCGCTTACTTAGCGCCTAATCTTCTTATTTGTTATTTTATTGGCAATCAGATGAATACAGAACTTTGTTCTCCTTTTACTATTCAATAACAATCAAGACAAAATTCATTGTTAAAGCGATATTTTCTCGTGATAAATTAGATAAGTTGATTATAAAAACAGAGGATATCAACAATTACAAATATATTAATGATAAAATTGGAGTTTTAAAACGGCTGTAACCTCGAACAAATAAATAGACTCAGCAGCATATAAATAATACACGAACAGGGGAACCCAATTGAGTACAGCTTATATTTTTGAACAATTCAATTAAGCACAGTTAGACGAATGCAACGTTTTCTTACATTTTCGTAAATATTGGTAAAATATTTTTTTAGAACAACAAACGTGGTTGATTTTATAGAATATACAGTCCACAATTCTACAAGACTTAGGTACCAATAATAACAATTGATAATTTTGGTTTTACAAGAAATTCAGGCTGAAACAATGAAGATAATTAATCAATTGAAACTAACAGTTATAAAACTATGAGTTTTATTGAAAAAAAAAATAAATTAATGTAACCATAAAAACTTGTGACAAATATTTAAGAAATAAACATTCTAATAATTTACTTAAATATTTGTTAAAAGTGAGAAATATTTAATTAGGGATAATATTTTAAAATGTGTGACTCACTAATAATATATATATTTATTTTGAATGACATTTACAAATAATTTTATAGAACTTTAAAGGAAAAAAAAACAAAATATTATATAAGAAATACTAGTAAAAATATATCATACAAATTGAGAAATACGTATTTATTTAATATATAAATAATAAAACAATACATTGTCATATATTTATTTTATAAATAATAAAAATGGCAACGTTGTACGTATTTCTGTAATCAATCGTATTGTATTTTTATATTTTTTGGATTCCTATTGTTTGATTGCGTCTGTATTCAGTCGGATCATGAAAAAGGTAAACTGTAGTACTGTACTCAATGGAGTTGTAGCCCACACAAAATGTTATTGAAGCATTTGAATCGAATATCGGTGCAGATAAATTCTCAGATGAGTCATATATCTATAAATAGTGATGGTACGCGAAGTGTTTTAATAATTGTTTCTAATATTTATATTTTAAATTTATATATTTTTCTTTTCTTTCTTTCTTTTTTTTTTTTTTGAGGGGAAATAAAATTAATATACAATTACTTATTATGTCTAAACATATATTATAGCAGAAGAGAGGACGTGACACCATTGAAATGATTTAATAATAATTAATCTATATACAGGAATTCACTTTACAGTGTGCAAAAAAGTATTATAGTTTGAAGTTTTCTATAATTGTAAATTAATGAAAATATGTAAAGTAAGTGTTAATATAATTTATAGTACCTATTTATTTTATACAAATCAATAATTATTATGTTTAAGATTATCTCCTGTGAACACAATATATCGTTTGTAAAATGATAAATTATTTAACACATTAAAACTGATACTACTTAATGAATGTATAGCAATATAATACATCAAATTTGATACTAATTGTCGTTACACAACACAATAAACCACATCATGTACACATATATTTAACACAAATCTGTCTACAGGTTAATGCCACTCCTCTACAACATCTGGTATTAAATCGTCTTGAGAATACATATCATATTATTCGAAGGTTATAAACTTAAATTCAGTACCTACACATGATAAAGTATTTTATATTTGTACTATTGCTCAACGTAAATAAATTATTTTTCATACCAACTACAACATAAAAAGTAAATCATTCAAATATAAATAAATACTATTAAGATATTAAAAAAAAATATTTTAAAATAAATATATGCTGATAAATAAGACTAAATTGTACACTATTTACTAAGACAGTGTAACTGTTTGTCAACAACTCGTGTGAAGTTGTGATTCTATACCGTTAAAATGTTAGTCTTAATATAGGAATAATAATAATAATAACAATAATAATAAAATGAGACATTAGTAAATATAATACATAGTTCATTATTATATCGAAGGAAGTTAAAAAATGACAGAAATTGAACGCTTCCGCGTAGAACCCTAAATTCTTCTGCCAAGCTTACTCGAGTGTAACTTCCTTTCAGTATAAAACATATCTACCATGAAACCTTTACATTCAAGACAAAACGATTATCTTATTAGCCATGATAAAACAAACACTAATGGTTCTATTCAACGTAAATGGATAGATTGTACTATACAGAAATTATGATAGTCAAACGAAATATAAATTCAGGAAATATATGACTGGAGTAAAATAGGTACTCTTCAATAACAAACATAGAAAATTATAATTTCTTTGAAATATTGTTTTGTTGAACTTAAAATGTTTACTTTGTTTATATTATTTAACCGCATCAATCGATATGAAAAAGTATATTTATTTCATAATATTAGAGCAATATGAACCTACAAAAACAAAATGTTATATTATCGAGGAAATAAAAAAAATAATAAAATCGAGTACAAAAATAATAATATAAGTAATCTCTAGAATATAGAGGTATTTTAAAAATTGAAGTTCAGCATACGATTTATAGTGTTCTGTAATATTTCTTAACAATAAATACAACTGTGTTGTGGAACCACAATGAAAAGGTTAGAATAATATTGTAAGTTTGTGTATTCATTATTTTATTTTTTTGTGGCACTCGACATACTAAAATAGTTCATTAAATAAAAGGTTTTATAATAAGAGTAAAGGGAAAAAAATAGTAGTTAACACGGAATGTGAGGAATTCTCACGTCACGCATTTTTTAGAAGAATTACCACTTGTTGCCCGGAGCAATAAGGGCGGCTACGGCGGTCGTACTTCTGCATACACTTCAAACGAACCCCCTCACCACAGCCACTGTGCACTATGGGCCGTCACAGATCTTTCATAGGACGGAGGGTTAAAAAGCTTTTGTCTTAGATCTCGTGCAGACGACGAGTTCCGTTACAGCGGTACTTGATAGGCATGTGCATGTGTGTGTGTGTGTATTATGTTCTTCACTCTCACCGCCCGGAAAGGGATACGGTTGTTGTGTGCGTATTTGCACTTTGGAAATTCATTAAACGTCGCTGTCTTCTTCGTCTCGAAGAAAAAGTTCATCTCGCCCGGTGCGAGGCAACACGAAAACAGTTATTAAGTTTATTAATATTAACAATACGTAAGAGGATTAAAAACTACTGTCGCGTGCATTTGACTCTCGCGACGGCTTGGCGGACGGCCGAGGAGAGAGATACGCACAACACAAACAAAGTAAAAACGAATTGCGCTCACGGGCACACGCGCACAGTCGACGGCGTTATGGGTTCGGTGCGCGAGAGAGGGATCGTCTCCCCGGGGCCGGATGTCGGCTGGGCGGACGGGAGTAAATCGTCTGTGCGTCGCGCGAAAGGATTCCTTTGTTCGTGGTCGAATAATGGCAGTTATCTGCCGTCGGGTCCGTTAGCGGTTACGATATTCCCCAGCCTCTGGCCATATCTCTGCGTCATATTGGTGTAATGCCGTGCCCCATACATACAGAGGTACTTACCCGCGGGCCCCGTCTGGGCGTAATATGGTTCAGACAGATCAGCCACCGTCCCGGCCCCGGGTATATTTGTGCGCAATTGCACTCGTTACACAGTTTAATTATTATTATTATAATTATTATTACGATATAGAATATTATTATATAGGTGTACAACTATAATACTTATTATTCCCTACGATAATAGACGAGTGGTTCCTCAACTCAACTGTTCATACTACGGACCACTTTTGCAGGTTTTTATATTAATTACCAAATATTTAAATAATTGTTATCGGTTATGAAATTACACTATATTATTATTATCGTAAATCACTAATGAATAAAAAAGATATTTTATTCACCACCGCCAATTAAGAACTACTGATATAGCTAGACCTTTATATATGCGCATTATTATTGAACTGAATTATTGTAACCGTGACCAGAGTGAGGTTTCACTAGTACTTAAAAAAAAAAATAATAATAATAATAATAATAATAAAATCATTACTGGAATCAGTGGGACGCTGAACGTTGGGAGAGGTTTATTTTAAGACCGATTGATTTACGCGTCGGTATAAGTACGAGACCCGCGTCATTCGTTTCATTAGAAATTGAACTCATCGCTTTTCCCCGTCCATTTGATTAGGTACTATAATTATACTTCCATCGCATAAACGTTTTTCCAATTTTCAATTTAACACCAAACACCGTTTATACAGTTACCAATTGCATTCAAGAATAATACTTCAACGTACAAATAAAAACAAAGTGCCTATACATGAAATACTAATAGTCAAACACACATTGATATTTAAGTTTAAACGTTGTTATATTAATTAGAAAATACCTAACGATAATATTATTACTATTATTATAATTTTTATTAATATTAATTATGTATTTTTTATTATTATTATTATTGTATTAAGTGGTTGCAAATATGAAAATACTTGTAATCAAGTGGTACTAGGGTATTTTGAAGTGGCTGTTCTGTGCAACTCATATTTACGTAAATTGTGTATACTTAGGTAGCTCTAAGTAAATTTGTTTCTATCAATAAACACTTTTTTAATGGAAAATAATTTATTTTTATTTGAATAGGTTTATGTATGTATTTTTATTTTAAATATAATTATATATAATTTATATGTATGCATAATTGATATAATATAATATATCAAAATACTTTGACTGTTCACGGATATGGATTATTTTAGTATTTATTTATTATATACACATAATACAACGATAGATAAAATTCAAATAATAAATTTTTTAACACATATTATAGTAGGTAGCTAAAATGATACATATTTTGAAAGACATACAATGTTTGTTTACATTATCATTTGATTTTTATAATGTTTAATATATTATGCTTAATAATAACTATTTTAAATTTCCGTACACTTAAGACTATGATAAACGGTATTGTCAAAATGTTCCATATTCAAACAAAAGAATTTTTTCCTTGGACAAAACGGAAAAAGGGCAGTTTATCTGATATGGGTTATCTGTTTTCACATGGTTTGGGAGAAAACGTGGTCCGTTTACACAAACACATGGCGTCGATTAGTTGTGCAGGTTGTTTATTCTTATTTATACGATAATAAAGAAACTCATGTAACACATATTATGAGAATTTAATATATTATAACTATTTTAAAAATATTTAAATAAAATCTGTATCGTAATTAAGTATTAGTTGATGTCTGTATGATAAGTAAATCGGATAAAATTAAAAGCAGCTTAAAGGTCGAATGAATATAAAATTTAAAAACTTTTTAAAAGAGATTTTACTCACGAGAATATAAAATAATTTATATAGTTCTAGAATGATAAAAAAGTATAATCTAATTTTTGGGTATACTTAAAGAGAATCCATACGATAGTCTCTTTGACGATGTATTAAAGATAAAAAGAAAACGCCAAACTCATTAAAAATTAAGTTTTTAAATAATTAAATCTTTGGGTAACTGGCAAAAAAATAATTGAAATAAAACTTATCAAACAAATTTGATTCAAAGATATTATACATCAGTAATTATTGTTAATAGTATATATTATAAGTTATGGTCAATAGTCAAAATTAAACAAAACTGTTTTATGTTTATATAATAATCGTTGTATAAATATGATAAATTAAAAAATATGCAATTTGTCTTTAAAGTAAAGAATTCAAATTAAGATTACTTTTATCTATGATAAACTTAAAAACAATTGTTTTTTAATTTAAAATTTATAAAAATTTCATTTATTAGTTTTGTAAAGTGAAAAGAGATGATGTAGACATTTTCAAAAATCTAGTGAATAAATCGATCAAAAAATAAAATATACTTATAGAAAATATTGTTGATATGTTTAAGGTTTTGAATTTAGGTTAAGTCAATATTTTTGTATTTTCCTATATATTTTGGTGTAATATTCAAGGCACGAATTTACGGCATTTTGACAAGACCACAAGACCCTTACCTTTACCAATAGAGTAAAACAAAAACACAAACACAAGACAATAGAGGTACATTTTAAACTTTTGTTAAAGTTCGTTTTTGCGGTTCACTTGAATAATATATGAAGTTTGCCGACGTGGTGGAGGGCTTGACGTGTATTATTGTCGACAATGACTGATGCCCAAGGTGCCTTATTACCTACTTGTGACACAAGCTTGTATAACAATAATAATGAGTTAGTAGGCTATTCTCTTCGACACACACCTCACTCAATATATATCATATTCGTTTGGCACCACCTATATATAATGGTTTACATTGAATGAGACAGATTGATGTAATATGCTTGTTATGTATTTTATGATAACAACAATGAAAGTAATAATATTAAAAACAACTGCAGTTTTGTCAAATCAATAAACAACAATAAACATTTATGATGGGAATAACCGGTATTAAATTTCATTTTTTTTTTAAGTGTTTGTTTTTCTTTTATATGAGTTTGTAAATACAATTAAAATAACTTGCGAACTGAAATGATTGCTTTATATTTTAAATACAAGTGAATAAACTTTTATTACCATCGTTTAAGCAGTTTACATTTAAAAAACTAATTTACATATGATGTTGTTAACTAGCATTTAGGATTATCATACCTACAATTTTCAAAAGTCTATAGATTCGCATTTTAGAATACAAACAATCATATTTTAATTGAACTTAGAGTACACAAAATATATAACGTAGTCTAGTTAGTGGGCAAAGGATCTTTTGATGACTGATTAAAAAGCAACAAGTAGAACTATTTGTTATCTTTGTTAATTTACAACCAGCATTAGGCTGCGAGTACTGCACAACGAAATGGTTCGGTTGTGTAAACAGCAACAAAAACAACAAACATAATACGATCGATCAACGTGAGCGGCCGCCTGCACACATAGCACATGTGGGATTTAGCGTGCGCCACCACCAAGACGAAACGATATATAATCACGGAGTGAACATAAAAATAACAAATCCCTCGTTTTATGTGGAATTTCACGACGGAAATCATTACACAGGACGGTAAAAATAATAACAAATAACACACGTACACTCAGATATGAAATAACAAGGGGCACATGGGTGAGGGAGAAGGGCTTAAAAATGTGTGGCCAGGGACGAGGGGAGCTAAGTAATAAAAGTTTTTCCCTTAAACGGATTACCGACGATGATGGATTACGCGTGGGAGGGGGGAGCTGGTGGTGGTATATATGACTGGATTTCAAAAAACAAATACAACTTGATAAATTTTACACGTTCTATACCGACACATTGGTCGAAAATCTGTCTAGTTCGATTGAACACGTCCGGAATATTTCATTGAAACTTTTTAGTGTAACGGCGATTACTGGTCGAAAAAACGTATCTAAATCGGTTAAATATATTTGGTAACATAAAACAAGATATGATTTAAAATAACAATAAATAAATCTAGTCATACATTTTCTAACCTATACTGGATTTTTGTAAGCCATCTATCACCAACAACTAATGTAAAAATATATCAATAAAGCAAAGTAGGTATAAAATTCATAATTTAGCTACAAAAAATAATTGCTAAAATTATAAATCACGAACATTGTTATGTTTAGATATTATATTATCATCAAGCTTTTATTATCATAATTTCAAACAAAAAATAAGCATGCTATTATTATTTAAATAACTTCATTATTTTTCAACTAAAAGAACTTTCCTGTTTAACTTTGATATTAATTTTAGTACAGCTCGGTAAACAAAATATTATTTTGGGGGAAATCTCGTTTGATCTATAAAATGCAGGTTTTGTGATCGTAAGAAGTAGCTATAGTTCAGGAAAGTGCAAATATTTAATATCAATTTAATATTCTAAGACACTTAGATGGTTTATTATAAATAAATAAATTATGATCGAACCCCTTTTATAACAAACATAAGTAGGTAGGTATTAAATTTTAATAATGCGAATATTAAGCTGTAATTATACGTAGTATTATAGTGATCATAAATAATAATAACGAACATTCCTTTTTGTTGCTGCAGTACCGCATTTTTAGCAATTATAATATAGATTAATTTGTGAATTTTTTAGACGTTTATTAAATGCAAATGGTTAAAAAACGTTTTATTTTTCACATGGTTTGGAGGCAATGAAAAAATCATACTTCATATTTCGTTTAAATAGGTTTTATATATTGTACACGGAACACTAGTAATAAATCTTTAACATTATCGTAAATCCTATACAAATATAATTATAGTAAATTGATTTATTTAGTCATTAGTTCAGCGGCACACAATATACAAAAACAAACAAACAAGTAACGAATAAATCATAGCTTTTATACTATGCATAACTTGTTTTTTTTTTCAAGACATAAGAATTACAGACATTTTCATAAATGTATTTTACTTCCAATACGTGTAAAACATTAAACGGTTAAACACAGGCGTACCTTATTCCATATTAAAATATCAAAGCGTTTATGAAATGTGTGAGACAATATTCAAGACGAATTTCAGACCTAATGCATTCAAGTTACCAGGAGATTTCTATTCAATGTTTTTTTTTTTTTTTTTTACTCATATATAGTATGTATTGTAGATAGTTGACAGTTGTAAACGCAATCACAATGTTCTACTGTCAAATCCTTGCATTAGACACCCTGTACATATACAATTGTATTATAGTCTTCACTACTCCATGTGCAATTCAGACAATATTATCAACGTCGATTCGATAATATATATATATATATAGTATATACATGCATACGTAACCATTTCTATCTATTCATTTTTCATAAGAGCTGGTTTTAAAAATTTTAATTTATTATTACCCGGCTGAACAATAAACGCTCGGGTGGAAAAAAACTGACCTTATCGAATCGTTACGAAAGCCATAATGCTTTTCTCTGGCATTGTTAACTGTCACGGACGTCAATCAAAAAACACCGCCCCGGTCTGCGGGGCCTTTATGTTTGACACATGTTATAAACTCGACCGACAAGGCGGCGAAACGCGGTTTAGCTGACGGTTTGTTTCAATAAATCTGTCACGCGGCCTGTCAGCATCGATTTGAACTGCTATTGGATGAGTGACGGTGTATGTATGTATATATATATATATATATATATATATATATATATATATATATATATGTGCGTGTGTGCGAGTAAGGAGGGAGCATTAACGCATACGCGGATTTCGTCGGTGATATGGGTACATCAGGATAGGTAAGAAGACGGGGGAGAACAGCGCTAACGAAGGCTTGGAATGTCTCAAGTTATTTACCTGTGCTCTCAGTGTTATGGACGTCCGGGCAAGCTTGAAACTTGAGCATCAACCTCGAGTCTGACGTACACGAATCGGCTTTTGAAACCGGTGACCTGCAACAAACAATGAGTTTTAGAGTAACATAATAACTGTTAACATTATCTAGCAATTCAAGTACACCATAAAACGTAATTCGTGTGACTGCATATTATTCGATTAATTTAATAGTTTTAGGCAAGTCTATGATGAAATGTATCTAAATACAATAGTTATAAGATACATATTATGTTTTATGCGTATACAATATAATATGAGTAACTATATGATTATTTAAAAACAATATAACATACATTTTTTTTTTATGTATTGGTTCGTCATTGTTTTTTTTTTACTAATACGTATCAAATTGTCGCTACTATTATAATATAACTGTAAAGATTAATTTTCTTAAAAAAATCAAGTGTCAGAAAATTTGATCATGTAAGTAAGTATGATATTATGTATACCCATTATGCATTGTATTGTGTATAGAGTAAAAAATATAATCGTTTCACACTGACGCCGAGTTACAAAACATAGATACATTTTTTTATTGAAATTTCAGCAAGTATACTATTTCTTCGACATTTCATAACGGCTTGACTATTATAATATAACATCTTCTGTCAGATATTTTGTTTAAAACATTTTATTTAATCATGCGTCTCATAATAACATAACGAAAAGAAATTATTCATACATAATACGTACATAACTGTTTACTTTTATAATAATATTATAAGTGAAACAAGTTCAACATATATTAAGATATAATAAGTTATATTTAATAGATTAAATTTATTTTGTATTTACTAATTATTTAAAAAAAATATGTTAAAACAATAACATGAGTATATTGAAGAAAGTATGACAACGATGAACGAAGTATATTATTTATTGGCGAACTCAGTTTAAACGATGTAGGTATATCATGTACGTAATAATTAACTCTTCGTTAATTTAATAATTCAATCAATAGAAACCTTCAAATTATTTAACGATAACTTACCAAACAGATAACAGAATAATAAACAACATATTTCTAAAGTTTACTTACTTGCATTCGGTGTAACCACCACGACTATATGAGAAATGAAAGGGCGCTTGTAGGCCATCAAACGGGCACGGGATTGGAGTGGCATCTACCCTAAACATCGAGTAGAGTGGAGCGTCACTGGTAATCTCTCCGCACAGCTCGTCGAGGCTACGTTTTTCGCATATTGCGTCTGAAACATAAAAGGAAATATTTATGAGCACAATTCTTTCGGAAACACTATGTATTGGAAACAGACAAATTGATTAAAAAATTCTTTATACGCTTGTATAGTTATTGCGTTTCTAAATCGAACGAAATGCAATACATATTTTCATGTATAAAATACATAATATGCTTAGCTCCAAACCCACGCGTTCTCAAATTGAAAAATACGGGTCTGCGCGTCTAGATTAGAGATATGACTTTATGTAACGCTGTAATAGAGATAAATGTTAGAAAAACACTATTGAGGTTTTACACAACACAGAAAATATTGTACAGTACAGGTATATTTTGTGTAAATCAATTTACTAAAATCTTGATATACGATCGGTGATTTGTTTTAAAGAAATAGACATGATAAATCATCGAAATGCATAAAAATAATGATACGCAAAATTGGTATACGGTAAGCATAGGTACATGTTTTAAAAATAAAATATAATTTCATAAGTCTCACAATAGTTGTTGTCGTTAATTGTATTTATGGTTTAATAATTATGCTCGTTATAAAGTACCTACGTTTAATAACGTTGTACAAGTATATATTATATTTAGAGCATTGAAATATTTACACTGCCGTTATATAAGTATATAAACGACGATGTCAATAATATATTTGTCTAGCACTACATCCTACATGGTACATCTCCTTCATAATTATTAATATACAAACTACGTACTATTACAGTAGGTATACGTATATATACACATATATGTGTGTGTGTGTGTATTGGTACTTATGCCTTGTTCCGATTTTTATTATATAGATATGCTTTATATATACTCACTCATCGTCATCACTTAAGTCATTAGTCAGTTTATAATTTACATAATCATTTTATAATATATATATCATTGATTAATACTTATGTACCGCCGGCACATTCTAGTAATGCTTTTCATTCACGATTTATCGAAATAGAAAAAAAAAGGTCGTTTTATCCGAACAAGGGGCGGATAAAATACGGGGACAGTTATACACATATACGCGGGGGACCTCATATATCGATCGTAATGCAATATTGCGAGTCGGGCGACCCGAAGCACTTCCGTTAAACGTCTCGGGACACGGAACCAATATCATTATACGGTGCGTGTGTGTTGGGTAGAAACGCGATTCCGGGATCAGCCCGTTTCGTATTCATTTCCTCGTTGTGTGCAGTACGCGCACATACGAGCTAAATTATTAACACACGACGATAGGGTTTCAGTCTCTACAAGGCTGTGCGCGCGTGCGTCTTATAAAATATATATGTATAGGAGGAGCGAGCTGTGCATTGCGTAGATATGTGGATACCGCAACAAGCGATGTTCGCCGATCGTGTCACAGAAGCAATTTACGCGTATTTTTGTAAATTTATAGATTATAATATCTGCATATACGAATCATATAAGTTAACTGAGTGGTAATAATAGGGTGTAAAGTTAAACCACTTTTGGGTCGATCCAAAACTGTAAAAAAAAGTTATGTTTTTCAGTTTTTGTAAGTGTTCTATTTATACACATGTATTTTCCTATTTACAGGCATTGTAACAATAATAATATTTTGAATTGTGAAATATCTTCAACTATAGGTTATTCTATATTAGGGTTTTTGTTGTTAATGTTAAAGCAGTTCAAAACTTGTAAAATATATTATGAAGTAGGAATTATAACAATAACAATATTAATAATAAAAACAATGTAACTTATAAAATTAATCGATCTGCAATGTCAATGTGCAATTTGCTATCTCCTACAATAATCTACGTCGGTCGGATGCATTGACGGTGGTCACAATGTGTTATACACACACACACACACACACACACACACACACATTTATAATATTTTACTAGGTATATAATTTAACAGTTAAGTTTCCATGCTGGTCACGATGGCCGGAAATAATAATACCTAATAATAACCACGAAAAGTCTCTGATTATTGTTATTGTGGAAACGTATAATACAGCAGAATATGAACATACGTGTATATATATATATGCATTATATTAGGTACATATATACATTATAAAATGATGTGTATATAAGGTCTGTATTGTGAGCATGCGAAAACTCCGAGGCGCTTTCTGAATTTCAGTGATTACCGGAACACAATTAGGGTAGAGGGTTGGACGAGTGTTGGGGTGGTTCATGGTAAAATAGGGTGAAGAGTTTTTTCTTTCTTACTGAAAATGAAATTTGCCACACACATGACACGAATTGACAACGTGGACCCTAGGGTGTGTGATGTTCCGAGAGGCTACGGGAGAGGCCGAGAGAAAAAAGTTTTTGGCCGCTCCATATAACCAACCAAACAGACGTAAAAATTTGATGGGAGAGTGGGAGAGGTAGTAAACACACTTCAGACAACTTTGCCTGGGTAGAACGCTATATGTATGGAGGAAAACCATGCGTGTTACATTAAACATCACTCAAGTAAAGCGTAAAAGTTGGGTGACCGTCGTCGTAATTGTAAGTCGCTTTAAGTTAGAATTCCACAAATTTTTAAACTTATATTTTATAAGGTTTTTTTTTTGCCAAAGGCTGTTTAAGAAAATTAGAAAAATGTATTCAAAAGGATAAAAATTGTTTTAAAGTACAATAAATATATCATATATAAACGTCTACAGCGTTCTTTATGAATATAAAATAAAAAAAATATGACAGAACATGTAAAATTTCGTTATCTCGTAACTAACTTTGACACGTTCTCTAGCGTTTATTGACTGATTATGTGATAAAGAACATATAAAGTTTAATACAAATTAACTTGTGGAATCAATTCTCAATTTAAAAAAATTAGTAGAAAAAAAATGGCAAGTCACTTAACAAAACAAAAAAACACTGGACAGATTTTGGAAAAGTATGAAATGATGTGCAATAAAAAGTAGGTAAAATATACACATGATATGTAAGTATACAATACATTTAATATTTTATTTTATTTTTTTTAATATTTGTTTTACCTGCATTAAATGAAAAAAAAATATCCGGTCTCAACCATTTCCATATTATACAGGTTTCACTGCTGTATACTCGTATAATCCATAACGATTATAATTACAGTAAAAATGTAAAATATAAATAATATGATTTACTTATATTAATAATAATAATAAAAAAATTCGATGTTATTAATTATTTCAAATAATGATTTCAAAATTGTTTAAATATTATTATGATTTGTAATCATTAAGTTTTTATAAAACGATTTATATGGATAAATAAATAAATTATTACTTTGCATATTCTACACATAAATTATAATAAAAATATATCTGTAAAAAACGGTCATATATATAGTCAAGTACAAAACGCGAAATTTTCTTTGTTGGTTTGACTTTAAAATGCATCTCAAAATGTATATGCCATAATAAGAGTATCATAATTTATAATTCATAAATATACATTTTTTTTATGAATTTAAGATAAAGACTATATTTTGTTAAATTACTTATATTTAAATTACCTATGTAAAATAAATAAAATTTTGGTTTATAAGTTGATATTATAAATAAGTTTAATATGAATGATATTATTTTGGCAAGTACAAACGGAATATTTCCAGCGATAAAAATATATTAAGAATATATATTTATATTTTGTATAACCTTATAAATAATTAGATGAAAAAAGTAGTAAATTACATTACATAGAAATGTCGTAAATGTGTAAAATTTCCAAAATTAAAAATAATGTCAAAATGATAAATTGAATTAATAATTAAATAATTATATTCCAAAAAAAAAATGTACACACATGCTTGTTATTTTAAATTTATATATTATTAATAAAGCCCAGCCTAACTTACTAATTGGTGATTTTTAAAATTCGCATACTACCTATATATATATACTATAACATCTATAACCATTATATTGTGAGTACTATCGTTTAGTTGTATAATAGTAAATAACACGGACGACTACATAGAAATAAATACAGTTTCATTAGTTGAAATACCTAATAAAAACCGAAGAGATTAACGTTGCAGGCAATGGTTTTAGTTTAAGTATATTGGATTGTCGTTGTACAATTGAATTTCACGCGCAATGTTTTCCGAATGAGTGAAATAAATGGATAGACAGAAGAAAACCAGTGTCGCATTATAATCATCCATTAGCAAAGGACATGATCACTTTCTGGTTTTTTTAACAATGCTTTCTTTTATTATGTATTCAAAATTATTTATTTAACGTGTGCTTTTATCATCTCGTTTTTAGGGTATACACCAAAATTTGACTTGAAAGTACATTCTGATTGGTACGAAATGATCAATGTATTTTCCATTTTTGTCATGCGTCAAGCATTACATGCTATGCAGTGTGCACGCCTTTCAATTCCATTTATAATTATTAGTTACATTATTATTATACGCAGTTATCATCAAAACGACACGATCGCATTGGTACATGCCATGGTTATGTTTAATATATGTATTCCTAACGACGGGCTTTATTAGTCGCCTGAACGTTCTGTAGTAATTTTGTTTAATATTACATTGTAGGTGCATATCATCGTAGGCCAGCCATTACAAATAACACCGATATGCCATTATATCATTAATAATTATAAACTATTATTGGGCCCCTTTAAATGTTCACAAAGGTCATTGCATAATTTATTTTATTTTTTTTTTTGTTTTTAAGAATTTTTTGAAAAATTCTTTTTTTATTATAGCGTTATTAATTCTCTTACTCGCAGTACTTGATAAAATAGAAACACGATATTATTTATATATTATACTCAAAAGCGATGGAGAATAATCAGGTGTATTTTTCATATTAAATTACACTTGAATATAATGACATTCGGTACAATTTTCATTCTGAAGTATGGTATTATTAAAATAATATCAAAACACGAAATAAAAAAATATATATTAAATACTATGTCTGAATAATACAGATGGACATACGCATTATCGAGTAATAATAAATAATAAATAATAATAATAATAATAATAATAATAATAATAATAAAAAAGCACAGAAGTTAACGAAAAAAAAAATTTCTCTCTCTATATATATATATATATATATATATAAATAATTCACAAGTGGACGCTACTTTTCCCCCCTTTATGGCTATTATACGGTAATTACTATTCCTTATGCTTGGGCGGATTTTCCATTAACAACCGGAAGGTAGAGAGGAAGTTTTTAGATGAAAACGTCTCCCGAGACGTAAAAATACGGGGAAAGAACTTACAGAATTCTTTACTGAAATAATAAAATTAAAAATTCATAGGTTAGATGGAAGTCATATATGTTGTTAATTTACTTTTAAGCTATACGTATATAGTTGGTAGCATTATTTTATTTATATGTATGCAAAAAAACTGTAATACCTGCAGCAGAAATAAAAAATATTTTTTGAAAAATAAAAATATATTAATAATAATATCAGTATAATCCCTATATAATATACTATTTACCTACATAAAACCTTATGGTCTTAATATATTTGGATGCTAAACTTTTTTTTTTTATTTAAAACAATAAGCTCGATTTTTATTCAAATTGAAAATATACTTCAATAGTTCAAAGATGAGTAACTAAGTTTGATAAAGATGGGTAGACCAATTTCATTATGCAGGACGAGAGACCAATGCGTCAGGACGAATACTATGACATACATATATTATGTATTATAATCATCGTACGTTGGACATAGCTGAGTAAATAGTTTTCAAAATCACTTAGGCGCCGTTGATCATAAAATATAAAGGGCAGTAAGAGTTCATGAATATTCACACGTGTGAAGTGCGGACAATGCTAAATTAATTCAAAAAATGCCTAAATACAAACGCAGTCACGAACTGGCGGTGTAGTGGGACGAATTGTCATTATTGTTTATCATAGTCTGTCTGACAGGAGAATGCCTTCTGATAATAATGTATAATACGTATATATCGTAGCCATCAATGCCGTATTAAACTAAACGTATTATGCTATCATTGTGCACGTCAATTTAATAATAATCACGTCATAATTTATAATAATAAACAAATTAATAGAGAGATACGCAGACAAGTTTTAATCAAAAATAATTTTTGTTTTTACTGTATTTATAATAATATGTTTAATTTGAAAATATTTAACGCTATGTAAAGCATGCACATATAATGCGTGTTTCAAATATTACAATAAAACAAGAACTATGATATTGGTTAATATCAGTAAAACATTATTTTTTTTTACAGTTTATACCGTGTAATTGAAATAACTATATATATTATATATTATATTGTTTTAACCATCATATATTATCAGATATATCAAATTCACAAATTTAATACTTTATTTTAGCTATAGTTAAATTAATAATGATGATTGATTAAATATAAATAATGGATGTGATAGTATAATAATATGTATAATATTTTAGTATAACACATATTGATGTTGTATAGAAAAAAATAATAAGTCAGATTCTGCATTATCCGGGGTACCGGCCATCAGTGTGTAATAACAACTATAATTATTGTCGCATTACGTAATTTTAAATAATGGCTATCTATTTTTGTTATTTATTTAAGTTAATAAATTTATGTATAATAATTCTTTAGAAAAAATTAATCTTAAAAATAAAAAAAAGGAAGGTAACCGGTCTGGTGTACAGTAGCATAATATTAAGCATACATCTCCATTAAGTAATGTTACTTGTATTGAGTATGTAGTGCAATATGTGTTAAATTTTAATTCAATAATTTACAAAAAAAATATTCTGAGAGAAGAAGGTTTGTCAGCCTATGTTACTAAGTAATTACTATATGAAATATTTAAATTTCTATTATAGTAATTGATTTTACTATAAATAATTTAGTTGGTTGAATTAATTGTTTCGAAAACATTTCATTAATAAACTTTATTGTATTATAAATATCCACATATTTTAATGATTTTTTTATTTCTGTATAAATGCTAAGAACTGTTTACGAGACACCTTAAATTATGTTTTTAACCGTAATTTAATTTGCGAATATTCGTGGTTTTCTCGAATTTTGTCAGAGTTTGAACTTATAAATATGTTTATAAAGCAATTTTTTGTATGTAGCTTTAATATTTTAAAAATTTTATAAGAAAAACCTATTAGAAACAACTTTCTATTTAATTTTCAAGCTTTTTACAATAATTTGTGTACACAGGCAATATAATGTTTGATGAAATTAATTAAGCAGTGGTTAATGCACAAAATTCGTGAAGTGTCTTATCAACTATAATTACAAAATTACTTCTCCAGAAGCAGTTATAATTGGCATTCGGACTTTCATGAACCAGTATAATAAGTAAATTATTATATTATCCACGATTAGTACTTCGATGATTTTATTTTAAGAATATAAAAATTACAGATAAAGTGATGTAAAATTACATGCAATTTATAATATTTGAAATAAAACGCAATATTGCAGATCATGAATTTGAAGGTAGTCTTGTTTTGTTAGTTAAATACTTATATTTTACGAAGAAGAATTAAAAACATTGTATTTTATTACGACGAATTTGTTTGTTGAAGTCAGTCCTCAGTAAAACATTTTAGTTTCATTAAATCTAAAAGTTTAATTTCTAAACGTAGAAATATGTATGAGTAGGTACACTTATAAAGTAGTAGTTTTTACCTAAAGTTCAACCAGCTTGTATAGTGATTAACTTCAGAGAAACCTATGTAGTACATTGCAAATTTCCAAACTTTAAGGTTGCTAACTTTTAGATTTGCAGATGTTAAAAGTTTTATCAGAAAGGAACTTTGTTTATGGTAGTATGTATACAAGAAGACAAGATATGTAATAGTTATTTATTATGAGAAAACGATGTTTAGTGTATTGACAAATGTAAACAAATGGATAGTAAAGATAATTTATTTATAAATATATTTATTAAATAATATTTTTTTTTCTTTAAATTATTATTATATTAACAACTAATTGATATAAGACCATATTCAATAAATACGGATACAGTAAGAAAAAAAAAGATGTGAACAGCTATATCATGATTTTGGGACCGTTGGATTGTTGGGAATCTCAGGGAATTGAACGACAACAAAAAAAAAGAAAAGAAAAATACTTGTACACATGCACAATTTTTGCATTATACTCGCCTATTCACTGTTACGTGTTCAAGTGGAAAACTCTATTTAACAGTGTCATTTCTTATCATGACAGGATTCCCGGTATTGAACGAATGTGTAGATGAATTTTTTTTTTCTGTTCTTTTACGTTTATGAATATATTTTTATGAAGTATAGGTGACTGGAACAGAAATTTGAAATAACTTTTTCGTCAATAAGTTTTATTTTTTAGATTGGAACACATATATAGAATTAGCGTTGTCATTGTCATGTTGCCACGGGCAACTGTGATGGTGGTCCAGTGGGATAGGCTATTAGTTAATGGAGTCCCGAGGATTGTTGTGCAGAAGCTATTAAAGACGGGGAAAGACTTGGCAGCGAGATGAGGCGGAGTAAAGACGTGTAAGTAAGGCCCAGGGGGGCCCTAAGCCGATTTAACAGCCAAACTCTGCAATTTCTATGCTGCTGAAAGGTGCACCAAACTATGTATGCTTATATGCGCGCGTTTGTGCGTGTATTAAGTCACCAAAATATTTTTCTATCAAATTTTAAACACATGAATTTAATTCAAAAATGTGACACGGATGATAGGTGTTGGGTTTGAGGTGACTTTATTTAACAACCCTTCCAACTTCACCGTTAAATAAAACTATTTCACTATAAACGTATTACTGGTGCCAGGCTATTAAGCTCCCGACCATAAAACAATAATTTAGAATAATGGTTCAAGAAGAAAAATAAAGTGGTAAAAAACAAGAGAGGACGAGATATGCAATATGCATGAACCAGAAACAAAATAATGTGTTTATATATACGAATTTTAGTCAATATTTTTCGTTTCAAACGAGTAATATCATACGTTGTCCAAGGTTTACAAAATACGTCGATTTTTTTACGAGGTACTTCAGGGAATTTAGGGTTTTAAGAGATTTTCAAGTTTCACGCGAATTTTCAGATGTCCGTAAGAATGTTAAGAAAAACCGATCACGTTTTCAGATAAAAATATATATATTTTTCCTCCTGAACCTACATTAAACTTTATGTACTTTTGGCTACTTCTTTTGTGAACAATGCTTATATATACATACTTATAGGAAAAAATCTTTTTTTTATTAAATAAATTAGTAAAATATCAGTTATAAAAATAAATAAACTATAGTGAAGATAGTTTATATAACTGAACTAAAATACTATAGAAAAAAAAAAAACACTTTTCATCAATTAATATATAAATATTATATAATAAATGTATTAAAGTCTAATATTATTATGTCATTAAATTTTCATTAAATAGGAAATCATATATCAATATTTATACGTACCTACCTACGTTTCAAAATATTACTAAAAAAAAAACTGAATACCTAATGTTATGTATATTTTCTATGGATATTAGTTGTATCATATTAAACGAACACATATTTATATACGTAGTGACGAGAAATTTAATTGCAATACTCTATTTATAATAAACTTAAAATACTTGTAAATATTATTGATCATATTATTCTTTTCAAGTTAACATACGCATTAAGCTGAGGTAATTAAATAGATTTTTATGTTAAATAAATAGGGTTATTAAAAATGATTCATCTGATTTCAAATACTTATATCTTTTTAGTTTTTTAAGTTTAGAGTAGAAAATGATACATTAAATAAATTAATAATATTTAAAATATATGTAGTAATTCACTACACTAATTTTTAGCTCCTCTTTGGTTGGTGATAATATAAATGAATGTATACATATAGTATCCTTAACATTTCCCCAAAATATGTAATCATTACATGTGCATAAGATCAAGTGACCCAGAAAGCAAGATGAAAAGCATCGGCTGATTCGTTTTGAATAACCATGTACAAGTATAAAATTAAAAAGTGTAGCGAAGATTTCTTAAAAGAAAAAAAAATGACAAATATGAATTAAATGCTCACAAAACTAGTTTTGTCCAGTTTAATTAATTTTTATTCAGATTTGGAGAATTAGTTTAACCCAGTCATAAGTAATTTAACAAATAAATAAAAAATAATTTATTATTCATAGTTGTGAAGAATGTATGAAGTTATGTAACTATTAAAAAAAAAATGAATGTGTAAAGATTTTGAGGAAGAAATACATAAAGAAATAAATAAAACTTATCATCTGTGAAACTAATTTTTAATTACATAAATCATAATAATATGATAGATACTATATATTAAATAGACAATAGCTCATTAGCTGTGCCTTTATTTTTTCCAATATACTTGTACATGAGTATTAAAATGAAAATATTTTGAAAAAATGTTCTGAAACTAAATCAATTAAAATTAAAACAAAAAAATAAAACGATTAATCTAAACATTATAGATTTGGAATATATAATAAGGCATACTTAAAAAAAATGAATGAGCTGTGATATGAGGGGGGCATCGCATACTGCGGAAAGGACGAAAATGTTAATTAAAAAGTTAAACTGAAAACTAATTGTTTGTTGGTTAAATGAGTTTTTTGCACTGTACTCTGCCCTACTATTGTTGAACAACTTAAATTCAGTTAGAAAAGAAATCGATTTTGGGACAAATTAATTTTAAAGACAAAAATATTTTATGCTAAAACTCACTTTCTTTGTACTGTATCACGTTCTGGTGTTTTTCCGTGATCACCAGGCACCTTCTGCAGTCTTCGTCCCTGCAACGAAAAAAAAACATAAAAATCAATATACATTTATACATTCATTTAACTTATTCCGCTCTTGTCTCACACAAAAGTGATTAAAAATTCCACTGACAAAAAAAAAGTAATAATTCTTGATAAGTAAAACAAAACAATATTAGGCTAAATTGAATTCCCGACGCCATTATTGCCAGACCGTCAGCGGCTGTAGATGGTAACTGTGCAGAGAACAAATTTGGTTCTCCCCGTTCTCCCTTTTATGGCTAAAACTACTTTTTTCCCCGTCCGTATTGCGGTACTTAATTAAGAATTAATGAACGGTCGGCAGATCCCTCGTAAGACGTAGCCTGTCGGTTTCTGGGGGATAGACGTTTTTCTAAGGACGTCGCCATGGAATGACTCGCCTGGGGCCCATAAAACATCTACTCCCCGACTATCCATTGCTTCGTATACACCTGTCGATGTCGCCAAAATTTACTCTATATACGAGGACCGTCCGTCGTTTACACGCGACCAAGACCTTTTAATGAAAACACATAATATGCTTTTAACACATGGGACACAACACGCGCAGTTGTAAAGGGGATCGCAACAATTTAGAAAACTATTTGAATTTAATTTCGAATACGATCCACAACATACAAGGATTTTCATATAAAACAGCCAGGGATACGAGTGTATTATGTGGGCCATTACGTTTGTTTATAATGACAACCGAAAGTTTATAAAATTAAAATTGTTCGGTGAAAAAAAAACTGTTGCTCGTAAAATTATAAATAACTGTAGAGTATTCTGAAATGAAATTGACACATTTATAATCCGCAGAAATGTCACGTACTTTTATTAATAAATCATTGGATCGATTTATGAGTTATAGAATTGTAAAAATATTTAGATACTAAGAATAGCTTTCATGTGCTATAACATATAACACTATTGTGATATGTAATAATATATGTGTATTGCTTTTTAGCTTATATATAGCAAGATTGTTTGATGTTACAAATGGCAAAATAAATAACAGAAATATTTTATGATTTTTATGATTAAATAATATAAACTGTGACAACACATACGCAACTAATAATACATTTCAAGCAAAACAAGTTAGATTGTACAGATTGTTTCTCACTTCAATACAATACATAGTATTTCGCATCATCTACACTGCAGTCGAAAAAACAATTAGATAGTAAATTATCACTTTTATTAGATCTTAAGACCATTAACTGAGTATAGTAATAACTAATAAATAATAACTAAAATTAATTTTGAATTTATAAAATGTAAAGCTCTAAAAATGCATTTGAAATAAATCTAAACAAATGGCATCATAGATACGATTTGAAAAGTAATTTAACGTAAAGAACAATTCTGATTTGCGAAATTTAAAATGGTAAATGAAATAAATTATTTACTTAGAACAGGTTTTAAAGTACTTACAGACAAACAATAGTACATATTATAGTTAATATCATGTGCCAAATTTTTAGATTATGGAGTTATAAACGATTTATTACGTTTTAAAAACTAATTAAAAATTCAAAAGATTATTTTCTTAATTACAAACTAAATAAATTTCAAAACTAAAGAAACTCTCTTTAAATTTTTAGATTGTATCAGGGGAAATGAAAACAGGCAAGACTTGAAAAATAAAACATTATTGTATATTCAATAAAACACTATTTTTCTTAGTATCTAAAATATAATATAGACAAATGTAATTTGTATTTGCGTAGGTAGATTTACTATTAAAAAAAACCTTTATAAAAACAGAACTACGATTTAATAACATTATATAGTATTTCAAGTATTTGTTTAAAGATTTAGATACGAATCATTGAAACATCTTAAATAATTTATGCAAATTAAGTTGTATAGTTGACACCTGTTGGTTGTTTGAATGTAGTATTCATCAACTCTAATCTTTATAAAGCAAATTTCAATGGTAATTTTATAAAATATATAATATAATTATATTACATTTAAAACTATATAATAACAAGAGATATTACAAGTACAATAATGTATTTACATATATATATATATATATATATATATATATATATAGAGAGAGAGAGAGAGAAAAAATATTTTTTGCTCATATTATGGGTAAGAGAAAATTTTGAATTTAAATGTACAATTACATATTGAAAATTTCAAGAACATATTCCCAAAATTTAAGCCGTTAATATCATGTAGTGTTTGAGCTTAGTGTTATAGGTAGAATTGTATAACTCTTAATGTCTTCTATAAATTAATAGATTCGCATTAAACATGCAAACAAGCACATATATTTAAAACATTTCATTAGAGATTTAAATATCACACAAGTAAACAATATTATTTATAGATTTATTTACAGTACATTTATGGTTCTACAACAGTATAGTATATGCAATAATTCTATTAAATATAATATATAAATAAAGTCTATAAAAGTATGTTACCTATTATTTTATTAATATTAATATAAGTTATATTATTGAAACTCTATTTTTTTTCTTATTTTATTTGTTGTATGAATCGACATGATATAATATTAAATGAATCGGCGAACATATAATAATATATGTGTGGACGTTTATATAATACAGATTTTCTTTAATATTACGATGTTTGTCTTTATTTCATATTGTATTGTTTATCATTCCGTCGTGGGAAAAATGAAGTACCCACACAAGACCGAAAAATATAACTTGTAAATAAATACATATATGTGCAGGTAATATCAATAATTTCTTCGGTGCAATAAGCGATATTTTATTCAATATGTATTTTTCAACGGGTACAGATATGATTTTTTTTCTAGATTCTGAATAAATATAATAAAATAACCATTTAAAATGAATCTCCTAAGAATATTTTATGCACATTGCACAGCAATACTTGATCCGATTATATAGTATGTTTTTGCGGATTAAACTTCTCGTGTCACAACATCATACGTGAACCGAATCGCATTAAACGTATTAATAGAACCGTTCTATGTGGTGTTTGCAGTGAATACGTATACGCTAAAAAAAAAAAAATACCTCAGAGTCGGCACACTGCGATTGATCAGCGAGGTATAGAACTACTAGATAAATCGTATGATTATAAAGGTACGAGTTCTCTATAATTATTTTGTAATATGAAAATATTCCGTATTGTGATGGATTGTGTAATATCACGCGGATAAAGGACGAATTAAATTTGTTCAACAGTAATATTAAGCATAGAATAGGTGTTCAATAATATACAAAAATATATTTTTTTGTTGTTTAAAATGTGTTTTATAAATTAGAAACAATCGAAATCAGTAGAATACTAAATTACCCGACTAAACCCCATCGTGTGCTATTGGAGTCATACACAGTTTGGTCGATCATTATTTATAAAATTGTATATCATACACATATACGCTGTATAATAATCCCGATGAAACGTCAGTAAATCCTTTAAACATTCGGTGCATTTTTGATTTTATATTTCAACGAAAGCTGACGGCAAGCGGTACTACAAGCTACATATCTGTATCCACGCTCTGAAAAACTGCGATTATTTTAGCAGAGGTTTAAATCCGTCCCGTGTGGACACTGACAACACTTTATTACGAAACTGACTATACCAATAATTTTTATTATTCCCGGGGGCTTTAACGGAAGCCGCTACAAACATTTGGCCCTCTGCAGTAGGAACACATATATAATAATATACAACAATATTATATTCACGTTCAAATCGATAAGCATATAAAAACATTTATATATTTAACTTTTACGGTTTTTTTCTTGTTGATATCAACCGTTTGTAAAAAATAAAAGTCCATTTAATTCTGCATTTTTTTTTTCAATCGACAATATCGTAAATCAGTAAGGTGGTCGACCGGTTTAAAATAAAAACAGTGTACACACGTGTACGCGTCTCCACTACCACTCCTATATAAATACGTAACTCGTATTAGTACACCGGTATAATACAGCGACAAACCTGGTATCGTTTTTATCCAAGAGTCGCATTCAATGCATATATATTTATAAAACCCACCACGGTCCGACGTAAAACGCTGGACAGTTTCCAACGGCGACCGATGGCCTGCAATGGCGGCAAGGTTAATTTATCACCATTTACACACACGCGCTCACACAAAGTGTATCCATTCCACCGATCGATCGGAAAAAGCTTTAGAGCTGACGAAAGCTTTCTCCGTACATATGTGTATATATATATATATATATATATATATACACATATATAGTGAAATATATCTACACCGATTACGACGACTATGTACCCCGCCCAGCGCACAATGGGTACTAGCAACGTGATAGCGGCCACGGAGAAATGCGATGAGGGCGGATGAACGATTCTCGACTATTTCTGTTTGACGTTATGTGTTGCGTATATATACGACTACGGTACCACGGCAAGAGTGGGGGAGGGGTGGGAGAACGATGAGTCGGGAAACACAGTATGGCAAAATAGGATGATATAAGACTGCGGGACGGAGAGAATATAGGCGTAGGAATACCCGACAGTGGTTTTTACCAGAGGTCTCAATCCCGAAACGTAAAGACAAATGATAGACAGTTACGGACGACAACGTCGTCTTTCCAAAGTTCGAAACAAACTGAGAAGAAAAAAATACACGAATAAAAATGGCTGTTGGGTCATTCTTATTCCGTGACATAGCATCCACCCATCTGGAAAGGGTAAGCAAAAAATACTCCTCTAAAATCCATTATTTGCGGTACTCTGCAGGATATTTTTTATCGGTGTTCGATGTATTCGAGTCGAAAGCCCACCGGGGTGGATGACTTTGTATCCACCTGTTGTGGGATGATTCGTGTATACCTCTTCAAACTTTTCCGACAAACTTAAACACTTGACAACCAAATACATTATAAGTCACAAGAAAATGAAATCAAATAAATGACTGCGGGCTACAGAAAATAAAAAATATATATTATGTGCTCACAAATGTATATAAGTGCAAGCAAAGCAACATATAAATGTTCAACAACTATTAATAGGAATTAAAAAAATAAAATAGATTGGCATTTAAATTATAATATATTTTGTAGGTCAATATGACAACAAAGAAATGTTCAGTAGAATGAGTAGGACCAATACTTCAAAGTTTATATTATAATAAACTTATATAATACGAGCGACTTAATATTTATATTTTGTACAATAATGTATTTTATTTAAATGTAATGTAGTATGTACACACAAGAGTTGTATTTTATTTGTTATTACAATTTAGAACAATACTATATGCATATATAGATTACAATGATATTTTTTTTTTTTATTATTTTGGCTATTTATTTTTCAGGTTTTTAAGATAAATTTAAAATTAGTGTCATATGTAGTAGCTAAACAATAATATAGTATCCTCCAAGAATCAGTAGTTTTTCTCTATATTTTTGTATTTAAAACAAAATGAATATATATATATATAATTGTACTGAAAACAAGCTCATTGAAAAATTTAAGTAATTACTGTTTTTATTTATTCATATTTAAAGAAGTATATTTCACACGTTTTGTTTTACACACAACAAAATGAAAATTTCAGTTAGCTAAACATTTTCTTATTAATTTAACTTCTCAGTTATAACATTCAATGTCTAAAAGTCAAGACTCTTGGGAAATTAAGTTACATTTTCAGAAAATAAAAGCTTACAAAATTGAAATTTTATAATAATAATTTTCAGAAATTCAAGATTAAAAATGAATAGTACAGTATAGAATATTCTATGTTTGTAACAGGGCTTTGATTGACAGAAACACCACACATTTTTAATATAATAAATATTGCAAATTAATATATTTTAAGTATCAAACAGCTTTTTTTGGGGTAGATCTTTGTTACTATTTTAGTTTCACGTGATAATACATTATACTAAATTATTAAGTTAATATTGGGAAGGCAAAAAAAAAAACACATTGCCAGTATAACTGTATCCACTGTTCTCAAAGAATAATAGGTACCTTTATGAATTCTTCAAACATATATTTATAAATAATCATATTGGTAAAGGCAAACATGAGTTTTCTGTATGATATGTAAACCATATTTTTACATTTTTGGCTTTAACCTTCTTTATAATAACATATTTTTAACCGCTATCCCCAAACGTATCTAATTAATTTAATGGACATTTCCCCTCTTAAACTCCTCCCATTCCATTCTTGTATATTATCCTTGAAACGTATAATATACATATTATACTATATATACACTTATGTACGCATAAAACACTAGGGACAAACACAATAATGATATTGCGCGGCTGTACAAACACATAATATTAGGGTTAGGGGACAAATGCGATATTTTTGATATTAATATTGTCGACCCGGACAGGAACAGTGTACGCGTGGCTCCTATATTTTTATTTTTTCCCCCAACTATTATTTTTTTTTACCGTTATATATAACGTTTCGTGCCAGGCAGCATTTCCCAGTGTATTAAACGGGGAAAACCTACACGGGTTATCATTACTGAATTCAGAAGAACATCACGCGAGAAGAGACAAATGGAGTGGTACTCCCGGGACCATTCCCACGTTTAATCACTAGGAATAATAATGAAGTAAACACGAATACTAGCTAGTAAGGCGCACGGAATGCCCAAGATTTATGACGGCTATGTTCGCTAAAACGTACTGTAGAAAATGGTAAGCGTGGTTCAACAAAACCACAAGATCGAGTTTTGGATATTGGGTAACAAATATCAAACATTATCAAAACTATGTCTAATAATTAAATCACAGTGACTTACTTGAAAAACAAAATATACAAATAAATAAAATTAATTATATAAATAATGTTGCACAGGCAGTTAAATTATAATTTAAATATATATGGTATACAGTATACATAAATGTATGTTGTATAGGATATTGTATTGTAGGATAAAATTAATTAATGATACATTTGTTAGAAATTATTAATAAAATTGTTCAGTGGCAGACAATGTTGAATAATATATAATTTATTAACATTTATTAATAAGAATTATAATTTAAACAGTAAGCTAGATTATACGTTATTATATTGGTTTTTATGATTATTTTACACTAAAAGCTCAATTTTTCAACAAAATTGATTTATTTTTTTTTAATTATATATAAACTTTACATAATATGTTAATAGTGTAATAAAATTAAAGAAAATCAGTGAGTAATTGTGGCATACTAACAACCACAAATTGTCTATATAAGATATATACATTACTTATAAATCATATAAAGCAAAAACCAAAGTTATAAGGGACAATTGTGGTATATTTTTTTGTATTATAAATTCCTAAACATATAGTTTATACTACCTGGAAATCTGATGCAAGCTATTCATTTTACAGACTTTTTATCCGACACATTTTGTAACCAAACATTTATATAAAGTCCATATATATATATTATACAGTTATGCTTATGACTGGTGTATAATATAGTAAAGTAGAATTAACGGTGAACCGGGCTTTGGCCAGTCGTAAATCTTAGCGACACCTCTGCCCCAGACCCTTCGGACAAATTATTAGACTTACTTTTCTCGAGATAGGGATAAACCTTTACCTTTAATTTGCATTCGGACACCATCGTGCCTATGGCATCGTATTTCTCCCTAATTCGGATTATCACGTTCCCCAGGAGCGAGATTTATGGCCACGGTTTCAAAATGTAATGAAAAAATTGTACTTACATATGCTTTAGTTTTAGAATAAAATTATATTTATGTTTAAAAAAAATACGATTTCATTCTACGAGTACATGTATACCACTTAATATATTTGTGGAATAGGGAATGAATACTTTTTAACAAATAACCTTTATTAATATTGGTTTAAAAAATACAAAAATATAATTTAAATAATACGCAAATAATAGTATTTTAATAGTTTTATTTAACTTGTAAATAGTATATGAGTATATATTATAATATAAATAATTAATAAATTATTATTATTTTAAGTATATAAACATAATTTTATGTTTATTCCATGGCTCTAGGTAAATTTAAATTTTTAAATACAATTAAAAATAAAAAGTTCAAAATCCATTAAATCTAAAGTAGTTAACATCATTAATTATCTATTGATGTCATTTTCTTATCATGCTTTCTTCTACTTTGTTTGTATCAAAATATACCAGCTCAACTCAAAGGGTTATCTCACAAGCAAAATGTTGAGGGTATGGCCAGCTGAAGAATCGATTGCTAATGCATGGGGTCACGTATTTCTAAGTGTCGCGTGTTTATTGACCCGGCAGTTTGGGAAAGCCCCAAAAAGCCGAAGTCCCAGCATCTTTACTTATTCACAATATCCCAGGGACACAAGATAAATATTTCAAAGTTCCGTTTTGTCAATCCCTATTCACCACTCTACTACCACCCTATTTGCCGCCACCATCCTTCCTCAATGTTAAGTCGCAATGCATATTCCTAAACCTTAATATAACTTTTACAAGATTAAACGTTAGGGTTGTGGTGACAAATCGGGCATGTCTTTAACATTTGGTGCCACAAACTTTCAAACCAGTAATGATCCTGCATCAATTCAAAATGTTTATATGTATATATATATATATATGAGTTTAAAAGACGGGTTATTGGTACGCGTGTGATTAGAAGGGGGATCTTGAGATTAATCGGGCCCGATTATTCCTCAATCCATCAGGGCATCGTATGGGGTAACATCTGATGATGATGATTTAGTTTTCAAATACAACACATGTTGTTTGCTCCCTATATACTTTTTGCGTATCACCATGCATTTCCGTTGAAAATTATTAATAATACTAAATAATTGAAATGTTAACGTGCAGTACTTCAAATAATATTATATTCTCACAATAATAATATCTGTTATTAATTAATTTAAGTTATAACAATATTTATCTTTATACCTTAAAACAGCACAATTAATTTAAAATTTATATACGTTGTAGTTGCTTTATTAATAATGGAATCTTTTGCTACGAAAGTAAATATTCTTTATTTGATTCAAATTCTAGTATAATGTGTATAATGTAAAACGATATAATAAAATAAATTGATACAATAAAACATCAAAAAGAATTAACGATTATAAAATAATTTAAGAAACATTCGAAAATCAAATTCACTAAATATTAATAGAATTAAGTGGAATGTGGAAAACTGACTCATGAAAGCATGCAAAATAGAGAGTCGCAGACAGAGAAAGAATACTGGAATACAGAACTGAACCACAAGCGTTTTAGTTTAACCCCGGGGCACTGTGTCTGTCGGCTCACGCGTTATCGTTTGACTTTACCGCGTAATTCCGTTTGTGAACTCCAAACGCGCGCACACCGAGAAACTCGATAAGCTCCTTTTGTAGCTTATCGAGTTCTAACGATTTACCGCCACCCCGTTGTATAGCGAGCGGAGGTTACGTCGCTTTGCGTATCTGGAGAGCACCAGATTACTATTCAAGCAGATGCGAATTGTGGAAATCGCAGACAGGAGGTGAACAAATATTCGTCATTTAAATAATCCTCGGATTTTCCATACGGAAGTAACACATTTAAAGATTAAGCTACTAATATCGGCTTATTAACACTAATTTGGATTACAACAAAATTTAGTAAAATAAGTATGATAAATAAATAAATTATTTGTTTCAAAAAATACGCATGACTTCCTAATATATATATATATATATATATATATATATATATATATATATATATATATATAATATGTTATTATTTATGAATCTCGGTTATCAATAATTTACATAGATTTATGTTAATACTATAATTTTATAAAACATCAATAAGTATAGTAGAATAATTTATTGATACTTACCAGTATATAATACAAGCTATTTGGTATTTTATTAAATTAAATCAAGTACCAATCATTTTAATAAATGTTTAAAAAAGTTCCCAAATAACAACTTATTAATTTACATGTGTGAGTGTAAGCGTTTTCAATCCGTTGAAAGGAACAACGGATCCTTTGTTTGGAAAATGGGATAACAAAACCGTTTCGGTAGCCTCAAGTGGAAGTAATTGTGGTTGAACAGATTTCCCGGGGGGATGAAGAAGAGGAGGGAAAAGATGAAGCTTAAACAAAAGACAAGAGAGAGGCATGATGAGTTTACCCAGGGGATCCTGCGCCTTTTTAACGGTATGACGTACTAGAGTAACTCTGGTTCCTCTTCAATGACTATACGACTGTACGATGGCCACTCAAGGGAGCATATGGTATTAGTAGTATAAAAAATAAATCAAACATCGATTTTTCAAAAAAAAAAAAAAAAAAAACTATACATTTAAAATCTAGGTATCTATATATACGTATAAAAGAATGAATCAACTAAAACAAATCAAAACCATTGAAGTTTGCGTGTGAAAATTTAGCACAAAAAATAAATGGTAAAATTGTTGAGGCATTAACAATAGAAATTTATTGCAGTCTTTTCTAACACATTTCGTTCTGGTTGGTATAGACGAAGAGTTTCAGAAAGTTTTCCACTCTCTCGTAGACAGCTCACAACTTCTGCCATAAAAGAAAATGATTTCAGAATTTCGATACTCACAGAAAAAAAAAACCCCCATCAGCCTTTGGAATGTTTATAATTCTTTTGTATAAGACCAATAATAATTTATGCTCATAAACATACACAGTAGAAACCACAAAAGAAAACTCAAAAATTCTTTCACTCCCCTTTATATTAGATTAAAAAAAAAAAACTTTCAGCATCCCTTTCAACTTGACAAGATAAAGCCCTTAAAAATAACCAAATACAGCTTTTGAACCTTTACCTGAGCAGTATAAATATATTAAAAAAATAACAAATCATTAACTAAACAAAAAAAATCACGCCGGGAACACAGCAATTGAATACAGTTTTCAACGTCCATTCGAAAACGGGAAGGTTGACGTATAATAAGAGTCAAACAATAATGAGAGCTATGCGGAAAGTACAGGTCATACAGTAGCTACACACACAATAGGAAAAGTTAAAGGCAAAATGGTACAAAACGTACGGTGACATTAAAAGACCATTCACGTGTGCACCGGACAGCGGGGAATAACGCGTCTGCAGAGCCTCGCCTCGGGTTTCTCGTTTCCCTCGAGGGCACAGATATATATAACAATTTTATTTCTATACGGGAAATCGTTAAAACCCTCCCCACGACCATTATCGGTTCCGCATATTATACACTACAGTAACAACATAGAGCACACAGTACATATGCTCGATGACGCGGTTTATAAGATAAAACTAATGTACTCGCATCATATATAATTTCGTATGCCGATTGTAAATGAACCCAAAACACATTGTAACTATGACTATACCTAGCTATGTACAATATACTTGCATGCGTTTTAGGAAATAACAAACGATATCATATTTCCTTCTGTAATAATATTATACATTGGCTTAACATAAATAATACGCATAATATATAGACATTTATGTTATATATTATATTATATTATTTTAATGGTTATTGATATTACTGAATTTTGTACGATTTTAGTATAAATTATTATACAGACAGGTCCCTATATTTTTGAAGCTCATTAACAATATTCGTGTACGATGGATTTAGCTCTAATAACTATTATAATGTTTAGTTTACCAGATTATATTACTGATCATTGCAGCTTTAGTATAGACACCGACATTTGTTTTATAGAAAATATAAAATTAAATTTTAATTGTTTTAAATATCGTTAGGTATTTAATTACGATTGTATAGTATACTAAATAGTGGCAAATAATACGTTTATATACTATATACATATAGCTTTGTAACATGTACACTGTACACGTTATAAAAATAAGTATAATAATTAACATTGTTTTCGTAATAATAAAGGAACGTTAAAAAAAATATATGGTAATATTTAAATACTGCAAGTGATATTAACTAGTTATATCGAGAGTGATGTTTAGGAGAAAAGCGATGAATTATATGTAGTACATTCATTATTATTGAATGTTCGTTCCCGTCAACGTGCACGCGAATACTTAAGTAGTATTCCCTTCCTACTGTCAAGTATACAAGACTACATCAAATAATCCTATATATATATATGATATAATGGCTCATGTTTGGTTAATAGTTTAGCTATAAATCGCAGGTCTAAGCACATTGACAGATTTATGGCATTCTAGTTTCATACAAGGTTCTTACCCCTGAGTTATTGTTAGATACTGGTTCAGATGCTCTCCTCTCTCGATATAATAGCTTGAGACCTATCTATTTCCAAATACCACTAATACTTATCATTATTACTATGGAAACATATTTTAGGTAAACAGGAAACTACATACGCTGTCCATCAAAATCCCTGGCATTTTTTGCTTAAACGAGTTTAGTATAAAATAATGTATATTTATGCAATATTATTACCTACCCTAAAATAGATTTAATGTCTAGAGCCACCAAGAAACATCTAAGCTATAAGTGCTGAGCAATAAGAACACGCGCGTGTTGCTCGAATAGACTTAGCTAGGCCAGTGATATAAATTGCCGGAAGCTGCCATCCAGTAATAAATAGGAACGTATTAATTAAAAATAACCGAGAAACTAAAATCGGAAGGGCGAAACTACCACAAAAGAAGAGCGTTTAATCAGCTTAATGCAACGGACACTTTTCAACCAGACACAGACTCATCGTTTTCCAAAAATATACAGTTATATATTACCATTTTATTCAATAGTAAAGGTTGTTCTTTACATAACCTATGGTGCATTGGTTTTGAACAAAACTGATTAGGTATACAGGGAAAATCATTTCACATACATACATGATTGCAATAGAATTACAATAAATCATAGACATTTACATAAGTATTTGTATATCTTTATATATACATTTTTAATAAATCAGTTATAAAATATTATTTTATGAAATGCATATTCATTATATTATCTAAAAGTTTTAATAGAAACTATTTTAATATAACCAAAACAAGTGAATTGTGTATTTTAGAATACAAAATATTTAACACACGAGTGAAAATCTGTGGAATTGTTTGGACAATCACTAATAGTTTTCAATCGAGGTTTTTTGAATGAAAAAAAAATATTCTTGCTAATAGTTTGTATTTCAAAGTACCTATATTCGTATATTCGTGAGTGAACACAAATAATTACGTACATATAGAAGCTATAAAACCATATATTTTTCTATTTAATTGATTTAATTTATCTATATAAATGTTTAAATTTTTTTTTTTTTAATAAAAACTCATCGATGTGCTTTGTTCATCTCCGTATCTATTCATATACACACACTGCAGTTATCTGCCGGTCGACCACTTCACTAATCACGCAAAGCGTACGGGACCCGAAACGGTTTCACGCCATCGGAATGCTAGCCATGTTTACTTGCTGAATTAGTCGTAGACCTACGCTCATGTTTCACCCGTTGTTATGACGGCGCGACATCCACAATGTCTGTTCATTTGATATTCCATACGGCATACCGAATATCGGCACCTTTCGGACGTCGGCGGATTAATTAGCCGCATGCCACGTGTCGAGAATACATAGAATTTCACACAGAATGCACCACGCGCAGCACAGACTCTGGGGGAATTATTGTTATTATATATACACGCACACATCCGCACACAATAATATATATATATATATATATATATATATATGTATGCATACATAGAAACACGAGGCAACGATATGATACAGTAGGAGTGGCGGTGGTTTTGTGCCAGACGCGTGATCGTCTTTCTCGTCACCACCACCGTCGCCACAGTTTCCGTAACGATTCGACACCGGATACTGCGATGAATATTAAATCGCGACATTAATATTTCAGTCGGTAGGTGGGTGGTGTACCTAATTCGAACAGTGGCCTATACCCGGTCTATAAAGTCTCACCGAAGACCAAGGTAACAACGGGGGTTATTATCTTGTGAAACTACGCTATTTGTATGGGCGTTTCGCGAAAGCCCGGTAGCACATTTGTAGAGTATACGGACGAACAAAACTAGTACAACTTACGAGTACACTACAACTTCGAATCCGTCCAAAATTTCTCGCATCATCAAGTGTTCCGACTGCATTTCAAAACTTTTTATTGTTCTCGAAAAGGGACTCTGAGATGATAATCACTGCAGTTGCTCTCGAACTTTATACAGTTTGAGAATAATTGACATTTCGCCCAACGACATATATTTCGTTGTGTTTAAATGTACTGTACATAAATAAACAATGTAATCGGTAAACGACGAATAATCGTTTTAAGCGATAAATTTCAGGCTGTTAAATTGTGTCACATAATGGATGATTAGTAGCGCGTTCCAGTTGTAATAAATGCGAAGATAATTAACCGTTATAAATATAACGATCTTAAGTATTTAAATTAAAGCGGTTTTTTTTTTTTTTTGTAAAGTAAATGTAATATTATTTTATTGAGTTTTAGCAGAATATCTATTGTTTAATCGAGGTTTTTTAAACAATTGATCAACAGTGAAACCATTAAATTAATTGCGAGACTTATTTGAACTGCAGTTGAATATCACATTCATTCCGTTCCTTGCGTGGCATTATACATTTTTTTTAATTACTCTTAAAATGTTCATAAGATAGAAATAGTCACGTATTATTTGACTGCGTATTCACCAGCTTCGAAATTGCTAGTGTGTTTTTAGCATATTTCAACTAAGACTGTTTCACTAACTATGGTTAGGAATTTTAAAACCTATTTTGTTTTATGCAGTAGATCGATTTTTTAAACCATGCAAAATAATGATGAAAAATACTACCTGGCATCCCGGAATAATTGATAAAAAAAAATAAAAATTTGTTAAGCACTATTACACATTTTGGTTATACCGAGTTTTCCTCCACTAATTGCTAATTTAATAAAAATAGATTTCATGATTTTATGCACGGTGAATCGTGAAAATTGCCATTAAATTGACGGAAATAATATGTGATCGACGTTTATTAACTAAGTGGGTACATAAAAAAAAACCTTTAAAAGATCTTATGCAAATTTCATTTTGTTAACTCATTATAGTATCTATTTCAAAAGTAGTCATTTAACTATAGTTATGTTATGTGATACAGCTATTTATTCACATATTTTCAATATATAGGTGCTTATAGATGGAATTATTTTATTTAAACATAAAAATAGGTTAAGTTATAATGTGGCATAATTTAAAATATTTTTGAAACTATTTTTACAAAAATAAAACTATAAGAAATAAATTATAAAATATTTAATTTCAACTCAAATATTTTTATATTACCTATTATATTAACTGTACTTAAAATGTATATAAATTATATATCTTGTCGACATATTTATGTTAAGATATATATTACCAAAATAACATGTTAATATTAACATTAGAACAATATAATGCCTTGGCAATGGGAAGTTTATCATAAAAGGTTGTCTTGACAACGGGGTTCCAGTAAATTTATAATGAGCATCGTTACTGATTACAAATTTACACAACTCAGGATTAAAGGAATAACACTTTCCTTCCCTATACATTAAAGTACAAGGTAAAAGATAGGTAAAGAAAAAATTCCAAATGTTGAGGTTGGGAAGGAGTTGAACCATTAGAGCGGGGGATGTTTTTAGTGGTATATACAACTCAGATCAGCTCGAATATTAAATTCCTATGTAGGGAGTAAGGAATTCTTGGATTAACTAAGGGAAGTATAAGGAGATGGTAAGTTTGGCAAGCTCTTTTGACGAAAGATGGCTTAAACATCAGTTTATTCATCGTACACTCACTCTATCGACCGGCACACAACGTATAATTCATTTCCACCTGCCATGAAACTGTAGAGGATTTACCTGTACGTGTATTATAAATTAAAACTTTTTAATTTTATTTCGATGTACTATATTAATTTGGTAGTTAAAATATAATAAATAATATTAGCTGGCAACTAAATTATTAAAAATGTATAAATGTAGCTTTTAATCCTCAAATATTAAAAACAAATCAATGAATTTAACTAATACTTAAATTAACAGTATTCTACTACTCCGTAATTTATAAATATCATGTTTTTTATGTATATATAATTAAAATATTAGAATATTTCTATATTATTCGTCAGTGAAACTTTAAACCTAAGTGTAATAAAAAAAAAGTTGTTTGGAACTAGTTCAGAAAAGTTTATAATTTAAATCTATATCAAAGCCACCTGTTTCTTGAAAGATGGTAATAAAAGAAAAATAAACACTATATATTATAAATGGATTCAAATGGTTATTTTATTAATGTAACATTAATCACCTAAATGCTCGGAGCTCTTGATATATTTATATTCTAATAAGATAAGCAATATATCATTTTTAAGA
Source organism: Rhopalosiphum maidis (assembly GCF_003676215.2). NCBI lineage: Eukaryota > Metazoa > Arthropoda > Insecta > Hemiptera > Aphididae > Rhopalosiphum > Rhopalosiphum maidis. The sequence goes on along the minus strand of NC_040880.1, from coordinate 6,096,225 downwards.
TCTTAGAATTTTGTTACTTTTAAGAAAATAATATTTTTTATAATTTATATTAATAAATGTAAAAACAATTTAAGTACATACATATATTTAATTTTATATTAATTTTTTAAACCATATTTATAGTAAAATTGATCTGATTAAAAAGATTATTATAGTATAATAATAGAATTAAGATGTTATAACAATAAATTTCAGAGTCAAGAAAATGAATTCTGAAAACAGAAAAATTTAATGTTCAAATTTCATACATATGTATTAAAAATTTAAAAGTTTCACTTCAGTGATTCTATATAAGTCAATAAAGTATATCTCTAAAAGGAGAAACATATAAAATAGACATAGTCATATTTGAAACATCGAATATGTATTTCAATTTGCAGCCAGAAAAAGGATCTCATTTTACCGACTACCTCTCTTTTTTCTCACATAGCAATAACATTGGCTACCGTGTGCAAATGAACTTACGAAGGAACCTTTGAAGTTTTTTTCACCTCAGAAATGACCTTCCATTAATGGCATTTCTGTGCACGCGTAAGCTTTAACATGTTTTTTTTTTTTTTGGTCAAAGGGTGTATTACTTCACGAATAGTGGTAAAGAGGGTTTAATAACCTTCAGAATACATTCGGCCGCTGACAGTCAGATCCACGTGCATGCAGAACCAAAAGAAATAGCGTTGTTTTTTTTTTAAAAAAGGTTTCTGAAGCGATATACTATCACCCCTCGTAGACATGGTTTACTCTAGCAATGGTTAACTATTTTTCTTTATATGATCTACTAGTCAAAATATTTTGACTTCAGTTCTTAAAAAAATTATGGGTAGTATAAATTTTATTTTGTTTTTAAATTAAATTAAAAGTACACAAATATATTTAAATAAAATGTTTATTTAACATAACCCATTAGTAAAATGTTATTTTGATTATATGTTAAAACAAAGCAAAATTAATAAATAAATTAAATATTAATCCGCAATACACAAAATCGTTTTTTTAATTACCTGTTTAAAAATTTCACTTATTATATATTTTATTTAATTAAACTAGTATACCTAAATTCAACTAAATTTTTTTTTTAAATATTACTATACATATACGTGTCTAAAAATTAAACAATGAAATGCCGTTGGTTTAAATTATAGGTAGGCTCATACTTAATTGTCGTATAAATTAATTTAAAATAAAAGTGATTTTTGTTGTTATTTATTTAACTCTTGATTTTAAATCCAATCGTTTGTATCAGATAACGAAGGAAATGAATAACCTATAGACAGTGGATACACAATAACAATCCAAATTCAATAAAGACAACGATTGTTGAATTCACAATACGTTTTTGAATAGACGGGACCAGCTGGTTTAAAGTACTTATATGAAACATATTGTCAATTTGACACATGTCTTAGCATATATACATGCATTGTATTAGTATACTTTATAAATGAAACAAATAATATCAATGGAAACTATAATCAAAGACAGTTTTCTAAGAACTAAAAATGTCGCTACGGACTTTTATATGGTGATTTTTTTTTTTTTTTAAATAAAATGATGCAATGACAAAACGAAGGATAATGCTAAAGGGTAAACAACTCAAGAATCGATGATTTTTTCAAATAAGTGTACTAAATTTTACTAAAATGCAAGTATCGCGTATGAAAATGGCTAAACGTATATACGCACGTCTAAGTGACCTTTCGATAAGAAAATGTACTATAATAATATAAAAATAGGACAGAAGTTCTTATGTTTGTAAATATATTTAAAATTCTCAACACATATGATTGTAAAATAAATTACATTTTTACTTTAAATCATTTAAAAGTCTTCAATTATTACTGATATTACCACGAACGACTGATATAAGCAATTATATTTGATTAAATTATTTATAGTGGAGAATTTTAAAACCATTAATTTGTTTATTCATCAGAAATTATATTTTACAGACATTAATATTTTGTTAAAACAATTTAATTGTTAAATACTCAATCATTTATAGTTACTTTTAAGTTAATTTATTTAGTTTATCAACGATTGTTTTGTTTTTTGTATGCATAATAAACATTAATATTTAAAAGTCAATCAAATAGATAATTATTTTGTAATTAACTAACCAATACGTTTATTTTATAATTTTTATATCTATTAAAAATTTTGGTTAACGATTTGGTTATTGTTTTGTATTATGTATTCGGGTTGTGATTAATATTAAACTCACAATTCACTTAAGTAGATAACTAAATAAAAACGCCACTAGTAGATACACATTTATATTAAATTATTTATATCATAACGTAATCTAGTTAAATTAAAATAGCATAGGTACACTAAAAAAAATTAAATAAGATTAGTATTTGATTATATGATAGTAATTTTTATCCTAATGAATGAAAATACATAAATTACATTTCATAAACACTAAAATCATCAATTTCATTTCATAATTATTTTAAAATCATTACATGTACATACATGTAGGTAAATACGAGTTTAATTAAAATGGTTTAAATGCAATGTTGTTTCTTATAGTTATTTAAAATTAACACTATAGTTAAATATTAGATAAATTATCATAAAAAACAGCTTATCAAGTGGAATAAAGAGCAATATTTTAAAATTATTGCCAAATCGAGATTCATAGAGTAGAGTAAACTAACTCGTAGATTAGTTTAGTCGATTTGAGATATAGTCTTTATCATAAAAATAAAATCACAAAAATTTCACCTATAGCCTATGTAAACGAGAACAATTTATAAAAATTTATATAAGTACCTAATCTAATAATAAATTATTTAAACATTTATACTTAGATCAGTAAAAATAGTTTTTGCAAATACAAACTCAAAATTTTATTTGTATACGTATCCTTATAAACTGTACTGATGATAATATGAAACAAAACAAATCGTCATTTAATAAAATACAATAAAGTACCCGGAACAGACTATTGTATATGCTAATATGATGTGATGGTTCAGAAAACAATGTATAAACAGTAATGGTATTTGCGTGCATTTCATTTTACTCTTACAGGATTTCTATAACTGTCTTTATTTTTACTCGTTAAAAGAGCATTTTAAATATATCTAAGTGCCTCCAGTATGATTTGTATACATATTTTATCCAGTCAAATAGTACATAAGTTTAAATTGTATAGAAAATTAATAAAATAAAAAAAATACCGTCACCTTTGTCATTATTCTGTTTTAAACATTACCAAGACTTCCGCCTATTGAGGGTTTCCCGTCGACAAGGTATAGTAGAAACAAATGTGTGGAAAAAAAATTACACCACGCTTTTGTCACAGGTTCTATTCCCAAATGTAATATTATTCGAGTAGTGTTAGAGGAACCCCGACCAACACAAAGAGGTTTTCACCGTATGACGATGGCGTCAACTATATATATATATATATATATGTATGTGTGTGTGTGTGTGTGTGTGTGTGTATGATTATATGACTACCGAATACTGCTGCAGTATAATATACATTATAAAAGAGGGGAAAACGTCAGAGGAGTGCGCTAATAATAAAATTATAATAATTAACCAGTCGCGAGACGGTGAGACGACAATATTGTCCCAAAAAGCGATGATGGGGGGGGGAGTAACATGTAATAAATATGACGTGTTTGGTTCACCAACAGCATATCATAATATAGTTAGGCATAGCCACCCAAAACAAAAAGATGTGGATCGAGCGCAATTCTGAACGCTTGGCGTTTATATTATAATATGTATTATATTTTATATAAATATTAAAACTCAACATTACGACCTCGAAACAATAGTTTTACCGTCCACTTTTATTCGACCTGTCATGTGCACTGCCCCATTTCCCACTCGCCGCCACGGGTCACTTTTGTTCTCGTCACTCGTTTTCCCTCGGCCACCCATTAATTTATTCCAATTGTGCGAGTCGTTGGTTTTTATTTTTTCCTACGTAGGTTTATAGGTATACACTATACACGTTACACATACGCGTACACTGCACTGAATAATGTAAAACAACATGCGGACGATATGATGATTAATAGCCAGGTTAGCCACCACTGAGCAGTGCACCAACGGCAATATACATGAGTATAATGTACATAATATATGTATATAAATAAACAGATATATATAAATATGAATATCTGTGTATTTATACCTATATGTGTACGTGGGTCGGTAGTGAAATACCGGTCAGCTGCGCTATCGATGGCGGTAGTCATGATAAGGAGGTGAGGAGGCAGAGGAAGATGATGAATTTTGGAGACCTGATGATGTATAAAGGAAATAGGATCCGCTCGGCCTGGAGTCCCTCGAGCCATATTTTTCTCTACAAAACTTAGATAAATATTATGAGTTCCGTACATTTCATTTGTATTGGCTCAAAAATAATAAACGTTGGGTTCTCAAAATATGAAAATCTAATTCAACAATCTCTCTCTTGTATTCGAATATGATAAAATATAAATACATTTCAAACGTTTAATAAATTCTCACAATATTTATAAAATTTAAACGTTTTACATAAATGTTACATAACGTACACATGTAGATCATTTAAGTTTTAATTAACTATAATAAAACCTGTAAATCGTGTGTTTATTTTTATTTTTGTATATAAATAAATTTAGTGAATTATTCTTTTAGTCGTACCTACTTCTGCATAAAAATTCGAGAAACTCAACATTCATGATCGTTTTACAATAATAACATATGAAGAATAAAATTCGTTTGGGTCAAGGATTCCAATAAGTTGATATGCAAATTTGTTTAACAATTCAGTTTAAAATGATCGAAAAACTTCGTGATTTGCGAAACTAATAAAAACTAAATCAAATCAAATCTCCAAAAACATTTTTTTATTTAAAAATATGTAGGAGGTAGGTAACTTAATACATGTAATGCCATTTTATTCAAATTATTTAAAAAAATTTATAATTTAACTACCTATAATAATTTATGTGTTCTATTATGAAAAATTGATACTTGATAGTTTTATTACGAGTAAAATATACCTACAATTTACATTTCTTGAGTTAATGGACATTTTAAACTAATTTATGGACGTATATATTTTACCCTATTCACTGAATCCGTTTCCAAAATGGGTTTTCTCTTCTGTTATATGCATTTTGTACATTAACACGGGCAAATAAAACGTTGTTAAATGACGATGGTTGGCGATAACATCTGTGTAATGGACAGAATGACAAACCACACGATCGATAAATCCCTATCTCTCAAATCGCCTACAATTGTGCCAACGGTTCACAATGTTGCCCCATCGCACAAGCTATAGGTGTGCACTTTGTTACCGTGTTTAAATGTCAACTTATATAATAGTATAAAACAACCTTACAGTTACAGGTGTCAATCTCACTCAATGTTAATAGCAAATACAACGTTATACCTGTCTTCGATTAGAAACTTGTCGCTGACGTTTTGCACGCACTCTCCTTTGGTCATGATGGTGGTCGTATTTATATTGATGTAGTGGTTCACACCAGACTGAAACCATCGACCAGACCATTGGGCAGGAAACTCACATTGGCCTGCAAACGGAAACGTACAGTTGATAAATATGTTTAGAATATTTAGTTATTGAATATACATATTATAATATCAAATGGACAAGATCGGTTCTTTCGGATTGACTACATACGAAATAAATCGCTTTATAAATTTTTGTTAACATTTAAAACTCGAGCAACTGTTATTATGTTTTAATATTCAATCAGTACTCAACTTTTAACTGCTTTACACGAAGTATCGATGATTTCATGTTTCCAAAACATGAATCGTTTGATATTTTTAAATACCTATAATTGTAATTATTTTAACTCGTGTAGACCACTATTTATTCAATAGTAGTCTACACTAAGTTTAAAATTATTACATCTACTTACATTTTTACACTTTTAGTGGATAATACAAGATGATGTTATTCATTTTTTTTTCAAAATGTTACAAAATTATTACGTGTTTAAGATACATGTAGAAACAATTTTAATAATAAAAAGCTAATTTTGATCTATTAACTGTCGGTAAATGACAGTCCCACTTCTATATTATAAAACAAATTCAATACAATTATAATAATTTGAATTACGTCTACTATTATATACATATTATTTAAAATCATAAAAATTTATCCTAATTACAATATATCCAATTAACTATAGTTAGAATTATAAATTAGATTGGGCTTAATAAGAATATTTTATAGCAATAATTTTAATAATCTCTTTAAGTCTAGACAGATAAAAATTAAACTAATGGAAAAAACAATTATAGCTGTTTATTTTACTTTTGTGTTTATTTATTTTGAATAAGTGATTCAATATTTGTTTCCGTTTCATGTCGCTCCTTTATTATAGCATGAACTAACTGACAGTATGTTTTTCTATAAACATATTGAGAAGCATATGAAATATAATTGTACCACTTTTCAACGGCTTTATTTGTTTATGGAAGGTCATACAATATAATTATATACGTGTACACTGTACACTGTATAGGTATTATAGGTAAATAAGCTTTTATTTACTTAAAATATTTTGTATTCATATTTTACAAATCTTTTTTAAATTTATAAAACTCGAGTTTGTATAGCTGAACCCATCCAAGTCAAAAAATCAAAATAGTCCGCTGGAGCGCACTCATGATAATAATCATATATAATTCTATATACTCACTGATTGAAAATTATAAGCTATTGTATTTGTATTTTGGTAAGTTATAATTATACAGACACGATATGCGTATGAATTCACGCGCAAAATATTCCTCAACTGTATTGGTTAATTATGTTTTGAATTACGAGTCCGTACACGCGGCGCACAGGACGACGAAACTATAGAGTTTCTACCTATATATTATGTTATATATAGAAAGAAAGAGACGCGCAAGTATGTGTTTCGGCATAGGTTTTTCCACTACCCCTCGTTTACTGTTATTACTGCAGGGGTATACGCGTATTTTCTTGATACACGTACCGACCTATATATGTATAAAATATAATCCTAAGGATTAAAAACTCATACGCACGATGGTAAAACGCACACACGTTTGCACGTGCCATAGCCGAGCAGTGGAAAAAAAATTCCCCCACACTTGTGTACATTATATATAACCTCATGTATATACTCTCACACTATACCACATATATTATATAGGTATACGATAGGTACCTATCGTCGTACTATACGCATACGTTGTATGTGTTTGTGTGCGCGTGTGTGATGAATAATATTATTTAGTTTTATATAATATACATGTGTGTATACGATGGTGGGAGTATATATACTGTTAATAAACACGGGAGCCAGAGGCAGTTGCAGCAGGGTTGTGCGAGGGGGTGGTCGGCGGTATAGAGGGCGGCTTGCGCACACACGTATGATGGTGTATATATACCCGGTTTTAATACTCGACCGAAAGCGCATTCCTATTAAACTTTAAGCTTTTCGGGTCCAACTTTGTGTATGCATTCGTGTGTATAATACACAAAACACTACGCGTTTATAAACATACATATAAGCCACTAGAAGAAGCAGAAGCTCGCAACGGGCGCCATCGTCGCCGTCGTCGTCGTAGTAGTAGTAGTAGTAGTAGTAGTAGTAGTAGTAGTAGTAGTAGTCGTTATAGGGTGAGACGAGATTTGGACCCGGGATAGAGACCACGGTGTTAACGGCGACGGGAAAGAGGGCGAACGTCGCCGACCAAAGACAGAACGCCTGAGCGCCGAAGGTGGCGGTATGTATGTGTGTGTGTGCAATTGGTGTGTGGGTGGGTTTGGGTGTGGGTGAACGGTTGGGTTTGGGGAGGGGGCGACACCACCGATATTAATTTCTATACGCCCGCCAACCGGGCTGTCAAGAGGAGTGATGGAGATCAATATTGCAGAGTTATAAATAATACCAGACGAAACTTAACCTCCCAAACCCCTCCTCCTATATCGTCACCGAAAACCTCGATCGTCTTGTCGTTTTCACACTTTAATATATATATATATAATATACACGCAAAAGTTAACCTGCAGGCAAATCTCCTACAAATATATATATATACACACACACACACATACACACATGTTATATTATTATAAATAAATATATACGTAACGTGCAATAAACGTGAACATTATCACCCCGCATATTATACCATCAACACCGCCGCCAAGACGAGCACTCAACGGGTAATGAATGCATAATACGTCAACCGTGCAACGCGTCAGGTATTTTATTTTAATGTGATTGTTTTCATATTTTTTTTTCCCCAAATGAAATATATATTCACGACTAATAATAACAATAATTATAATATCGTCTGCCTAATTATAATAAAATTAATTAAGGAGAATAGATAAAAACAGTGTAATATATTCGTCCAAGCATAAAGGAGGCAAGAGATACCGAACCATTTCTTTTTGATTTCGAGGATGCGTATTTCTAAAAATATTAACAGAATTTGGGTAGTTCCTTTGATGAAAAAAAAATATAATAAATATAATAATATATCGAGGTTGTTGGTCCATAATTCGATGTGGTGAACATACCTACAACGTCCCATGTGTAGTTTTTTTTTTTAAATTATAGCTTTGGTTTTATCACAAAATAATAATAGTCAAATTAAAAAATATACATTTTTATTTGGTAAAGATATAAATCATAATTTAATACAATTTCAGAGGAAACCTTTACTATGATACTATATATTACAATGAAAATATAAATCAAAATGTATTGTTATATTTTAGTTGTTTTAGTTATTTCGGATAAATTTTATTTGAACCGGAAGTTGATAAAGAAATAAGTGGACAAAATTATTAAGTTTTTAGAAACGAGATATTCAAAGTGAAAGGTTGGAGGGGGAAGGTTGATAATTGGATTTTTAAAATTGATACAGAATATAATATTATTGTCGACTAAAACTCGACTAAAACTCGACTAGAACCGAAGTCATCCACGCATGACGAAGACATTTCCTATTGGGCGATGAGCGACGTATCTAGGAAAGACGAGTCTGCAGTTAAATAACCAACGTCAATTATTAAAATTATAATACATTGGTATATATACCTCTGTACAATGTATATAGTATTCCGGCGTACCACGTACGAGCATATTATCATAATACATAATATGGTCGTCGCGGCGGTTAGAAACGTTATGACATTTCAATAGAATTTAAAAACACTAACATTTTACCCTTTCATAAGTGTAATGATTAATCGAATGCAATGACTCACGCATTGAACACTACAAACGAATCTTCTCAGTCTCCGCTATCAATATACACCGAACACCCACACACATATACGTAATGTATACACATATGTACATATTATATATATTTATAATAAAGTATATATTTATGAGATTAATCAACAATTTATTAGATATAATATTATGAAATTATTATTTATTTATTTATTTATTTTTATTACTACATCAGAACACAGAAATTACAGAAACCCGATAACAGTATAACTGATATATGCAGAATATAATGTATAATATAATATCGTATGCAAAATTGTAGTATAATTTAATTCTAGGAAAATAATACAGTTCTATATTGTTTGTGTTTAAATATTAAAACACAAAACATCGTACAATACTATAATGTTTATCAGACTCGACATTGCAAGTAGTATATATTCTTGTGACAGCTGATGAGTTGATTTATACGTATTAACCCTGCAGTATACTCTACACGCACGAATGGGGAAGTCTATAATAGCACTACACGTTTTACACTTCGAAAACACTGTCCGAAAGTATGAAGCACAGTAATTGATTTTTTAATCGAAACAGACATGTTTCTGCATAACGCCATAACGCGGTAGTACGATAGACAGGATTTCGCGATTATGATGACGTTTCAGCCGTCCGACATGGACCACAGCGGTTATGTTTATTGTTTATATATATTATATTAAATTATATATACCTGTTTATGTGTGTGTGTGTGTGTGTGTGTGTACGCAACAGTCACACCTACTCTCGACCTGTCGAACATCAGCTGTCGAACTTCATAACGATATATATATATATGCATTTTATACGGACCCGAACATATCATCGCCGTCATCTGTCCGGTTTCCCACGGGGGCAAATATTTGCTCGCCGATTTCCAAAAGGGATCACGACCCTAGACCGAATCCCCCCTCGGAGTCTTTACCCCACACTGCTCGTCGTTACTGTTGTCGTCGCAGGTCGACGATTTAAAACAAACAATGGGCAAACCACGCCGTTGTTCCCGCTATATTATATATACATATATTTGCGCGATTATAATGCCAGTCGTATGACGGTAAGCAATAAGCATACATACATTATATAAAATATATAGGTATATAAACGGTGGTATCGTGGGATATACCGTGGTTCGTGTTCTCTGCAACACAAAGCTCTTCAAAAACAATGCTAATTGAAAATTGGCTGTATATGTGTATATATATATAATATACATACAGTGTATAGCCACCCTTTTCTTTCGTACCGTGACCTAACACACGCCAGTATATATACCGGACGACGGCATAATAATAATACTAAAATACTGTGTGCAATGTGCATGGATGTCTGGCGGCTGCTACGAGAACCCGATGACGACTAGTATAATAACGCCCATATAGAAGTACCTCAAGTTATTAGTTATTGCAACTATAATCGCGTTCAGAAGCCGTCGATTAATATATTTTACGACTTGCCACGGGAGACGGGGGAAAAATTCGCTCTACGCTCCATAGCTGAAGCTGTATTATATATACTATAATATTATGGTATAATATATTTAACATTAGCTATGAAAACGAAAGAGAAAAAAAGAAAATGAAAAATGCAGTAACGGGGTAAAATGCGGTTAATTCAAATTAATAGCTCACAACGATTGTTGTTTTGTAATCAACATTAGAACAACAAACATTTAAAATAAAAGACTGTTGATTTGTATTTGCGCATATTATCTGTAAATCTTTTCGTTTTCTTTTAGACATACTTAACCTGCTATTATACCGCAATCAATCTATCATTCGCAGATGTCGTTATAATTATTATATTTCTTCATAATAACGTACGTATATGTATACAGTAATAATAAACCTAGGTTAGATACAGCTACATACATTTATTTTGTAACACCATTCAATGTTAAACACATAGATGCATTTAATTAAACGCATATTAATTTTCCAACAACTGACAGAGGACACGACTAAGAGCACTGTGTAGAAACGATGAAACTTTATCGACTATCAAATTGAAATGTCCGGGACCGGACTTATAGTCGCGTTTATTTTGCGCACCACAGAGCGCATCATATATGCGTATTGCGTATAAATATATGCACATGAAAACATTTAGTCTCAGAGTTAAATTGAAACAGTATTTTATGGAACAAAAAACTTTATTAATTTGAAAACTACTCCATACCAATATATATTGCACTGACTCAAAGGGAAATACATTTTTATATACTCAGGTAATTTTAAATAATAGGTTATAATGTTATATATAGGTTCGGTATAATATGCACGTCAAATTTGTATTGTATTTATGTATAATTATATAGTTATCCGACCAAATTTTAATCATTCATCGTTCAATTTAAAAAAAAAATGAAGTCGTATATCTTTCAATTAAAAAAAAAAAAAACGTTGTCACGTGCATTTAAGTTATGTTGTTTAAGAGTTTTATTTCAGTATTCTTATACCAAAATATAAAATTTAATATTAAATAAAAACAAAAATTTTCAACATTCACAAAACTTATAGAACACTATTTCATCAGACTAAAAACCATAGATACTTTGCCACGAAAGTATTAAAAATAAATAACAACATAATTAAAGAGCCTGCACAGCTAATAATATTTTAAAAATAGCACTAAATTACTATATTTTATTTTTAATTTAATTAAAAAACGTATACACTACTATGGTAGGAAATATACAACCACGATATAATATCCACCTTTTATTTGTTTACATAAAAATAATTAAAATATATACCCATGTTCTAAAACTGAAAACAAATAATACTACGGTAAATACATTGTTACAATTTATCCAATGCTCTTTAAAATGTATTCAAACAAATGAATATTAATGGCCATGTTTTTTTGCAAAATTATATCTACTACGTATTTTGACGTCAAAAAAGTAATCAGGTACTTTATACATCTTTGTATAATATGTTTTACATTTCTTAAGATACGTTTATATTTGGCCACAAACAGAAACGAATTTTGGTACAAAATTCCGCCAAAAAAAATAGCATGCTAACTCGGAAGAAATTCAGCAATGCAGCATTGTCTATTGTTCAATATAACCTTATCATAAGATACACATCATTCTGATGAGCCAAATATCTTTCACGGATTACACTAAATAACATTTTATTTAATCTACAACTGGCTCATAAAAACGCACCAAACGGAAACAAATGGCAATCGTCAATTGCACACGTTTTTAAAGCTTCGGCGACAACAAATTCTGGTTATATATTTCAAATATAACTCAATAAGCATTATAAATAAGCAATCGATCACGGCACTTTCGTGTTAACAAAAACAAAAGTAACACAGTTATAAAATAACTAGATAGGTATCTACCTAGTTTCTATATTATAAATTATATATCAAAACTGTTTTAATTCATATACCTAATACAATAATAATGATATGTACTGGAATTTAATAACGCCTAATGGTTTATCAATACTGAAAAGGTTTGAAAAATAAACATAGACGATTGTGTTTTTCTTTCCTTCTTTCTTTGACCTAGCTGAAATTAAAGTGGTATCGCACCAACTAATAGTATTTTATCTCTGGCTACCATTCAATACCAATGTGTCTCGTTTCAAATAATTTCAGGATATGTCATTTTGTAACCGAACGAAATTCCCTAAAGGACATTTTCTAATTTCGGTATATTTTTTTTCTTCCTTTCCCGCTTAAAACTTCTATTACAGCATTCGGCACAAATTATATCAGAAGACGACGACGACGACGACGACGACGACTACTACTACTACGGTCGATACCTCTACCCACCCGTAGACCACGCACTGGAGCGTATATTTCCCCCGGGGGCGTCACTGCCCCGGCAACGGCGGCTCTAATTACGTTAGATATCCGAACTCCTGTCGCGCGCCTACCCCTTCCGCGAGCCATGAGTATAATTCATTAATCACAAACCGGCCAAGTGGGTAACACGTGTTCCTTGCCCAACCACCACCCACTTCCATACACTAAATACATATATACCTATATATTTATATACACATAGTTATATAGTAACTGCACGCGGGTCTCGCTTTTCATTATGCACGTTATGTAAAGTGACGGGTTTGAGACTTCCTCCCCCGCACAATCTACAACCCGAAGTTCCGTTGACCGATCTTGAATGATTTATCGAAAGTTTGTTGTTCTATACACGTATAACTTCCGCTGACCTCAATATTTATATATATATATATGTATAATATAACGCGTATTGTATTTCTGTCGATAATAATTTGGATACCGCAACATAATATATTTCTGTGCATAAATAAGCTCGAGAAAGATCAATACTTAAGAAAAACCATCATAGAATTAATAAAATTATTAATTATTTCATTTTAAAAAACATTTTACAAAAAATTAAATTGCAATAATCATTAAAATTACCCAACAGAACGATTATTTTTTAATGGTTATCAACTACAAGGATTCAAACTTTAAAATACATATTTAAATACAGTTTTTATTCCGTTCAATTTCCTATCCCAGTAATACATATATTTTATGTAAACATTTAAACTAACTATTATAAATCAATAAACATATTTGTTTAAGTATATAGTATACATTACACTAAATCAATACTCATGATATCATTATTACATGAATTGATCTAGGCCATCATATAGATTATACTGTTTTATAAACCAAAACGATATTTTCAAAATAATTTAATTGCCATTGGACACAATGAGTTTGATTTTTGTACAATAGCCATAAATCTTAGCTAATGGAATGCAAATTACAATGTTATAACACCAATGATTTCAACAATGTAACTTTCATAATATAAATAATAAAAATTACGATACCAACAGAATATTAGTTATATACAATGTACAACACAAAGGGAGTGGAAAGAACTTAAACTAAAAATACCAAAAGTATTTTAAACACATTCCAAGCTAAGACTGATTTAATGTTTATAATTGACAGAGATGGTTTGTTAAAATATCGTATGTCAGTTATGATTTATGCGAAACTTTTGATACTGTGCATCGAAATTATGAAAATGTCTTAACCGTATGAAAAACTCCTATTTTAAGATCTATAGAAATTAGTTGACTATCTAGAAACTCCAGAAAACATTTACAACTGAAGTTTTTAAAAAAAAAAACAATAAATAATACATAATACACTTTTTTGTAGATTTACGTCATGTAATAATATTATAATTTAAATTATATTTGAGTTATATTAATTAAATAGGTAACCGAGGAAAGTTTAATAGTAAAAATTAACAAATAAAGCAATTAAAATTTAAAATAGAAAATACAATTATTATTTGAAATAAACAGTTTTATTGGTTAATAGTTTGTTTCACTAAATATTTTAGTGAACTAAAAATTACTTAAGAATTTAATATGATACAATAAAACGAGTAAATACATAAAATAATTTAGTTTCATTTGTTATAAAAATAAACTACTGAACAAATACGAGTAGCATATTAATATGTATAAAAATAAATTTAATTTAAAAAAATGTAACTTCTATATATTATTCAACAATATTTCATTCCAATTCAATAATTTAAAAATAAGAGATACCTATTGTAAAATTATCCTAAAAAATATAAATAGTAATTACTAATTGTATAATAAATTATATCATAATCCACATACGGGTATAGCGTTCTCTTAATAGAAAAAAAAACTTCTAGAGTAAAGATGCTTGTTTATATTCAATAATATATTATTTATTTATTTGTATACTATGACTTCAAAATAAAATATGTATCAAATTATAATGTTTACATATTATAATAATTATAAATAAAAGTTTTGATACAAGATTTCAAAATATTCAATGGATATAATATATAATAAATAGATGAATGAGTTTCAATTACTCTAAGTATCTATGTATGAAAAAATTCAACATATACAAACTTATAGAAGAAAATAATATAAAATAGTTTATTTATCTTAATTTATAATTAATCGAGAAAAAATAAACTAAGTACTTTTGAAAATAAAAATAAAATCAACCACTACAAAAAAAAAAAAAATATGAATTTCTATAGATACTTATTTAACATTAGATACGTGTTTTTAGAAATGTTAAATTATTTTTTTAATTAACATGTCTATAGCTATATATCAAATTGTTAACCACCTATAATCAAATGATTCAGTATTCCATGATAAGTTTATCGCAACTCAAATCGCAACGCATGTAAGACTATAAATATCGCTGTACAATTGTTACGCATTTTTACAAAAATCAACACCGCGTGGGCTATGGATTAATAAATCGCTTCAAGACTAGAATAACCGGCACATTACATAAGATGCTAAAAAAAATTATAAATATGTATAAGTAGTGACAATCGTAAACGGCGCGTAGAAACAAGGTTGCCCGGGAGACGTCTCCATTATTGGCTTTCGTGTAATTTTGAAAACAGTAGAAAAAACACCAACGACGACACTGACGAGTTTCGCTGTCGTCGACACAAACGTCCTTCTCGCCCTCTAGTTAATTAAATAATGAAATATAGCATACCGCGTACGCTACGCCGCCACGGCGACACGGTGCGTGTATATATTATATTCAACGGCAGACGTTTGTTGTGACGTAAATTTTTCACTTAATTAACAAACGCTTGGGGTTTATTTTCGTTCCAGTATCACCCACTCTGACTCTCTCTCACTATCATTCTCTCACTCTGTATCTATCTTGCGACACACGAAGCTGTTGCAGCTCGCTCATTCGTTCCCGAAAGGATGTATGTATTTAGGGCGGTGGCGTGGTAGAAAAACAACAATATCTCGACGTGACTCTTCCGTGGTAAATACTACGTGCGAAAATCGGCTTTAATATACGGCAAAGAGCATACGCACACACATAAGTCATATATATATATATATATATATAATAAACAGACCACTGGATAGCCCATCGTGTTTTCTGAATTCTCGTAAAACCGACACAGAAAATTGGGAAATTCCTTTGGCCATGCCTATAAAATAATATCTATCTTACAGTTAGGTATAATTGTGATTTTATACATAGGTTGTTTTTTTTTATCACTAAACAGCCATTATTTCGGAAAATTAATGTATTTTTTAAACATTTTATTTTTACATATTATTTAAAGACATTAGACGTTATAGTACAACATATAAACTAAAAATATTCCATTTAGGAACATGCAGATAATTAAAACTATATTATGTCACATAAAAAATAGTAATAGTTATATAGTAAAATAGTATAAACAATAAACATAAATAATTTATCTTTCCAAACGTCGTTGTATTATAGATATACGTAATGACTAAAAAAAAACTATCTATACAAAAAATAGTAACAATACTTTTTTAAATGACTATGATAATATGAAAAAAAAAGTTTTTAAAAACATGAATTTCCCCAAACAAATGCTGTTCAGTGATAAAAATAATCACACTGTATACACAATGCCAAGTCACGTACTACGTTTCGGTACAGTGATGTGCCTCGTCAGCGGATGGGTCAGACAAGCAGCGGTAGGTCACATGCGTATATATATATTATATATACTTATTATAAAACGACGACGAATTCTAAGAAAGAAGGACGATAGATTTTTGAATTTGAGCTTATGTGGTGTAGGTTGTTTTTTCCACTCCCGCTCGTTTCGTCCGCGTTCGTTCCCCCGGGGATGTAGCAGCACGCGCATTCCAGACGCAATTTAATTGGGATTATAGTATAGAGGACCGCCGAGCCGAGCTGCTGTGGTTGTTATTGTCGTTGTTGCCGTTGCGGTGGCAGAATTTAATTCATGGTACGATCCTGCGTAGGCTTCTGAGTGTTTGCGACATGGCGGAGGATAGTGTATATTGGTAAAGAGATGTTTAACAGTAAAAACAAAATCACGAAAACGTCAAAAAATAATTATATATAAATATTGTGAAAACGTTCGAATATTGTACAGACCCATTGGATATTATGTATACGTACGCAGGGACAACGATAAAAAAAAAATGATAACGATAAATATAGATTTATATACACTGTAGAAAAAAAAAATAATTTCTACATCATGTTTCAAAATAACATATCCTCGAAAGTTGTGTGTGCACACATTTAAAAAAAATATACCATTTAATTAGGTATACATTAATAGAATAACGTAATTATAAATTGTAGATGAACACCACTGCAATAATGTGAACGCAAAGACACGCGTAAGACATTCTATTTAATAAATTATGCTTAAAAATATATCTTATGGGTAGTTAAACACGTCAAGGGTTCTTCTTCATTAGAAAAAAATAAAAGAATTATATTTCAATGTAGTCAGCAAAACCGAATATTTTTTACGATTTTAAATCTTAAGCTATCATTGCCTAATGCAAGCACATGTACTGTAGAACAGAAATGACAAGTGCAATTAAAAAAAATACACATTTAAAGGTACTATTGTAAAAAAAAATATATATAATAGATGAATTAGTAGATAATTAACATGTCATTTTAAAATGTTAAATATACTAAAACGTATACATTTTGTAATATGCATAGATATTATTGATTATAATTCGCTTATCTAAAGGCCAAAACATTATAACTATATAACACTAATCCCAAATAACTGTTCAAAATAGTATTAGTGTCATCAATAGCTTCTTCAACCAAAAGTTGCATGTATCATATCATTAAATGTATAATATATTTATCATTTTCACATTTATTACGTATTTTTCTTTACATATTACATTATTAATAGCATAAAAAAATTAAAACCAAAAATAATTCGTTCATCTAAAACTAAATTAGACAAATTTTTACAACTTCTACGCACGACTAACATAATAATAAAATTCATTAAATACAATTTGCATTGCAAAATATATATTGTTTAAAATTTTAAATTATTGTTAAATATTTTAATATACATATTAATATAACCATCAAAACTTATTTGGAATGTTGTTTTTATTTAGAATTCAAATGTGTTAAATCATCAACACATTTAAAAAATAAATCATCAGCTATTCAAAATCAGCTCAGTAACACAAAGCAACCAAAAAGTCTGGTTTTGTTTGAAACCCCAATTCTAACTTCCAGTTCCACTTTACCAGTAAAACTTTATTCTTTATCAGGCGTCGCGCGATCTTTTCAAAAAACGGCTTTTCTAAAACTCACCACAACCGCCATAACGATAAATCACTATCC
Organism: Rhopalosiphum maidis; assembly: GCF_003676215.2. NCBI lineage: Eukaryota > Metazoa > Arthropoda > Insecta > Hemiptera > Aphididae > Rhopalosiphum > Rhopalosiphum maidis. The sequence goes on along the minus strand of NC_040880.1, from coordinate 6,077,782 downwards.
AATTCCATTTATTAGTTATTTAAATTCTAAGTTTGGAGATAAAATAAAAAGCAAGAATGCCATCACTATAGAACTCTATTAAGACCAATGTCCAATATATAATATATATATAATAAGGTCCCTTAAGATCTAATGGGAATACATAAACAATTAATTAACTGTTGGATGAACGTACAAATATTTAAGATAATAAATATAATCTAATAATAACAATCTAACTCATATTTATCCTTAAATATTCAAGAAATATTTAAACCGAAAATAAAATTAATAATTTACGAGTTTCCAATTATGTGTTTTTCTTTTTAGTTTGGTATGCAATTACTATAAGTTATAACTATTCAACATTAAAAGTATAGAACAAATGATCGGAAAATTTTCATAGTAATCCTTCTATAAATTGAAAATTTAATTTAAGTAAATTTAAGATAAATAAGTGATAGTTACATGCAATTCTAAAATATTGTCTAAGAATTTAATTTTGTTTAACTGTTGTTTCTAAATAATATGTATAACTATAAAAATATTAAACTACAAGATTTATTACAAAATAATAGATCGATTCATAATTTATGTAGTTACAGGTATACTTTTAATAATCTTAATTTAACTAAACCCTCAATAACGTAACTAATATTATACCTATACCTACGGAACTATGGTTAAACGAGCATCGATAAAATATTAAATAAGACACATTTGTGTGTGCGTTCATGTGTGTATTATGTATGTTACTGTGGTAGTGTGAACGATTGTCAGGTGTCACTGCTACGTAGCAGATTTATTTTAAGGGGATTATTGGTCGACAATAAACTTGTCCGTACGTAAAAAGCGATTAAATACGTTCGCAAAAATACAATATATCGTATCAATGTGTTTATATAAACTTTTGTGTGATTGCATTATGTGTATTACGTACATAAAATATAACTAAAGTAAGTATAAAGGAGGTTTATAAATATTTCAACAAAAGTATTTTATAATACACATATAAAAAAATAAATACTAATAATAAAAATGTTCTTTAGTAAAATTTAAAAAGTATTAAATATTGTTATCCTCAAAGTTTATCCGATTACTTATTTGAAAGAATAAGAGACGACAGATATTTCTGAATGACTGTTTATGAAAATAATTTAAATTTATTGAAAAATACGGTAAAGACCCAGATGAACGGAATGATCAACGATTTTGTATTAACAATAAAGTTATCAAAATGTGAAAAAACAAAATGAGGTTACCAATCACTTAAAAATAAATAATATCAAATAATTATTCATGATATCGATAATAATAAGCATTCAAAAAAATAAATTGTATCTAATGTATCAAATAATAGGATTAATAGCGAATAATTAAATATAACCGAGAATATAACTAAATAAGCAAATCGGTAAACTCAAATTATTTTAACCATAACTTTATAAGTACATAATTCACAATGATCTGATAATATCCCATGTCCGATTCATAGACATTTATTTTTAATAAAGAAACCGCCTAGTAAAGGACACCATGACTTACAATTTCGGTAATCATTATTTTAAGTACATATACATTCATATATTTTTACAGAGGGAGTATACGTCATTGTAACAGGACACGCTGTCAAAACAAAAGAGGCTCTCATTATTTTCGCATAATAGAAATGCTAATTCTAAACATAAACTCGGGAAATAAATAAATTAAACTTTCAGTTTGATGGCGGTAACAGCGGTGTCAATATAAATAAAGTATAAAGGGACAGAAGAGGACGCGGGGACAAGAGAGAAAGGGTTGAAACAAGAGTACATTTTTTTTTACAAAACCATTTGCTTGGTTTTTGTAAAAATATGGAGCATGGATTTTTTTTTTGTTTGTTTGGGAAAATAATGTAATAAACAGACAAACAGACATACCCGACCGACGGTATATGCATTCATTAATACATATATAATTTACAAACTTAAACAACACAACATATATTTTATAGATGCGTTTATACTAAAAGTAAAACATATAACAAATTAGGAAAGCCGACTCGACATTCGGTTTCTAAATATATATATATACTGAATAAACTGTAATTACTTAAAAATTTTAAAACAATTTGGTAACCTAGAATATTATACTTATATATATATATATAAATCTATCAAAATCGAACGTCTTAATTTGCACACAATTCAAAAGAAATTCTTAAAATAGTTATGTCTTGGTACCTATTTTTTAATATTAACTTGTGTGAATTTTTATAAATAATCAAATATTGATATTTTCTAAAATCTACTGGCTAGTATAAAATAAATTTACTTTTAACAGAAGCATTATACAGTGATGTATTTCCTCAACTTAAGCATTAAAATAATAATTATTATTATAATGTTAGAAATAATATTTATTTTATCATTGCTAACCAAATCAACTCTTTTAACTGCGTATCAGTATAACAAACGATGGATGGACATAACGGAGGCATACAGTTCTAATAAGACTAATATATATTTATATAATTAAAAAACTATAGAGGCTTAATGATTTAATAACGATTGAGAGTATCACAAAAATATTCGTCACTGATATAATACATATATCATATAAACAATGTATTACTGAAGTAAAATACAAATACAATAGTTTAGAGTTTGACAACCAGTTCAAAATTATTCATCATTAAATTCTCGGAACTATACAAATTATAGTTATATATAAACATAAATGCCATGATACTGCTTTACTACTTTGTAACTGTACAAACATGAAATTAAGTAAAACAATCTTTAATCAATCGATAAATGAAACAACAAATATTTGTATGCAATGTTTTATATTAAAAGGGAATAGAAATTATTTGATGGATAAAGAAAAATATTGGCTTATAGCCAATATATTATAAAAATAAATCAAAAAACATATACTATAGAAAAATATAATTTACAAAATGTTTTAATTAATTTTGGCTTACACAAAAAAGGTATAAGAATGACGCATATAAACGTGTTTGAGAACAAGGATGAAAAACTCAACTAAAAAAAAATTAAGAAAATGTCAGTATGCTAACATATATTTTGTGAGTTGATTCAATAGTAATTGCACGTATGAGATCGAGTGACTATAATATTAAATATAATTATATTATTTATTAGTCACAGAGAAACCGATGGAAATGTAACTAATTATTTTAATTGTACTCTGCGATTAGTTTTTAAATAATACAAAATTGAAGTGAGCATACAGAACTAGCATTTAGGAAAGTATAAATGCAACATAGATTCCGAAATAATTTCATAAAGTTTTCATTAATAAATTAAAAATATTAATTTTGTTCTGTCTTATTGGTATTTTCAACTTACTATTTTTAATGAAGATTTTTGGTAATATAAATTGTAATAATTGTATGTGCATAGGTATAGTATATTATATATATATATACGTTTAAACTATAAATATCATCTTATTTTATTTATAATATAATTTATTCCATAGACCAATAAACAATTTTTAACAATAATTCAATATATATATATATATAGTTTAGTTTAATATCCAGTATATACCAGCTGGTATTGATCTACTATAAATGAATTCATTGATGGACCCATTTATCAATTTAATTACTTAAATGCGGTTATTGTAACATATGCGTGTAATAGTTTAATACAGCTAAATATCTTTATTTGTAACAAATATAAATTCCATTTTAAAAATATTAAAAATTATTTTGAATCTAAACTTTTTTTTTGATAATATTTAAAAATTATAAAATATTATTTAAAATAATACCATTGTTTCACTTTTTTAACGCAAATTAATTAATGAAAGCGCGTTTTGATCTAGTTTCAGTATTTGATAATAAATAAAAAATATAGCAGAAAATAATTAACAGTAATAAAATTGATTTTATAAATCAAAGTAAAATTAATATACAATTTGAGAAACTATATCTTTAAAAGAATCGAGATATTTATACTTTGGAATTGAGATAAAAATTAAATTACCAAACTAGATTTTTAATAAAAATCAACATTTTATTAAGTTTGCCTATACCTATACAATAGAGAAATCAGTAGATAATATAATAGATCGTAATACGATAACATATGCACTGGCATGTTGATTTTTCAATAGTAAAATTATGATCCATAATCTTTTTTATAATAACAATCACTGATTAAAAAATGTAAGAAAAAATTGATAATACAATATACACTAGTATAACTTTATTACTCGCTTTATTAGATACTGGTTGAAATAACATACCAAAGAGGTAGACAATTAAAATAAAAATGTCTTCACGATGTCTGTTTTACATTTGAATGTCGGTCGATTAAACGTGACATGCAAATTAAACAGAGCTGACTGTACCAGAACCAAAAATGCAAATCGAGTTATTTCCTGCATAGTTATCACGGTGTTTTGGTGCTTCAGAATTGAAGGTAGGGCGATTTTGGGGTGAAGAAGAAGTGCGAGGGGTGAATTTGTAATTGTGTTGGGACTAGGGTTTTATCCCCGTAAGGAAGGAGAGGTGAAAAAAGTCCCGGGCATCATTGAACGATGGCGACGATGATGACCCGGCAATGAAAAATGATTCGCAGGGGCTGTACAGACAACATAGAAAGGGAAAGATACAAAGGTCGGTAGATGTCTGACAGGTGGACCTTTTTCAGGACTTTTGGGGTAATAATTGCTTAATTTAAAAACGTCAGTCACCATGATGAAAAATAACCCAATGACAAACAAGACACCACTACTGTTGTATTAGTAGATATTCTTTAGAACAATTCTTAATTCGTCCTACATTTTTTTTTGTTTTTTTTTTTTTTTTTTACTTTCCTTTCGACAATATTTAAGTACAATGTATCAAATTTGCAATAAAATATTTTATAAATTAAAAATGGATAAAAGTACAATTGCATAAATTAAAAATTAGATTGACAAGTATTGGCATTTATTTTTTTATCAAACTGTATAGTAACAAATACAACTATCTTTAAAAATGTAGCCTAACTTCTAATAGTTATTCAGTAAATACATAAATCATACAAAAGAAATAGGTAGTTTATTAAAACATAAAACTTAAATGATTAAATTAATTTATTAATTTTGGTTATTTTTATTAAACTATTACTGAACTAAAATAGGTCGTAAACATAGTATGTTTATCTACTTATATTTAAATAATAGTAATCTTAACAAAGTAGCACAAAAAAGTTTAATTTAAATAGTTCTTAATTGACTGATAAACAAAAATAATAATAAAAAGTTCCAAAATATAATGGAAAATGGAAAATTATTATAAATTAATTACTTATTACGTATAATGTATTTTTTAATCGAATATAATAATTCAAAACATGGGATTTGCGCGTACTATCACATCATAATTCATAATATAAAATATAAATAGTTTATCCAATGGTTATATACATCCATTATCTATATCAAAATACATTAAGTAGTTTGTGCCAAGTTTTTCTAATGCACGTTTACAGATGGAATCTATAGCAAAAAGTAAGGAAACACGTTTTTCAAACACCTGCAGTACAAGTCAAAGATAATTAATCAGAATTTTGAATACCGTAGTCTATATAATATTATGATATCATCTCTATCAGTGAAGGTTCGCGGACCTCATTTGTGTAAGTCTCAATTCCCATCACGCTGATCCGGGAACCACTGTTATTGGCGTCGTTATGGAAATCTGACGGATAAAATATCAAACGGGTTTGCGGAGAGAGAAATATAAGAACGAGGGGAACACGTTTGGTCCGAGTCAATTATTGACCAACGCTGATATAATATTATACCATGCGAGACCGCATCAGCAACAACAACAGCATTTCGTAACCGACAAAATTGTATATACATACATAGTGATCCGATAGTTAGGTAATAAAATAATACAACCTCTAATAGCACAGGAATGGCCGGTCGGTCGTGCACACATAGTTTACGCTTCATTATTGGCGAGCTTGAACCACTCTTCATTATTATTATTATAATACACCTGATGATGGCCTGGTTTTTAATTAAAAATAATAATAAAAATAGCGAAATAAATTGAAACTACTGGGTATAATAACGAGATACAAGAGAAGCAGAGCCCCCTCAGGAACGATAGGAATTCCAACCTGTGTATGATATTGTTGCAGAAGAATGCCAGTAAAATGTCAACGCATACAAGGGTTACCATGCAATATATTGGACGCGAGGAACTTGAATGAAAAAATTCCTACCTGTATTTACTGTTTACCGATGCAAACAGTGATGGAAAGGGAAAAATGAAAAAAAAATGTTTTTTGTAGTTTTTACTTTTTTATTTCAATCATAGAATAGTATTTGTATAAACCTAGATATTTTACTTACTGAGTCTGTATTTGTTGTAATGTTATATTTGTGCATATTTTCAATTTAAAATCAAAAATATAAAATTATAGTTTGACAATAACCACCGAAACGCATGATCTTAGATTAAGAACTGATTCAATACCACACTAATATTTCCCTACACATTCAATTGATGTTTGAACCCAACATTTCCACCCATAATCGAATATGTAGATAATTGTTGTGGGGGAGAAACAACATATTATTTGATTCCTTATCAAATTAATTAATTAACATTTTAATTCATAGATTAAATAAGGATATATTAATAAATCTCTATAGGCTACACACCTATAGACTTAATATACCTACATATTAGCAAATTATTACGAAAACATTAAATATGCCAAACGTATTATTTACGATTATTATATTATATAACCGTTGATTACATTTATATAACCAATACCTCATTCATTAAATATAGTTAAGAGAACAAATACGAATATACTAACATCGTATAATGAATTTTCCTGTTTAAAAAAAATCAATGGTTAAACTATAATATAGCTACAAAGTAACGAAAAACAATATTAAAAAGAAATTGTAAACCAGATACAAAAAATCTGCCAGTTACGGATTATATGCAGGTTCATGCAACAATAAAATGCAAAATATATACAAAATATGAATATAATACCTATGAATATGCATCATACAATGTCTATTAAGTTCACAGTCATATTCGATCTTATTACTCATTAGTAGTCGAGAATAAATGTATTATAGGTATATGTCCACGTTATTCGAAGACTCGAAGTTTATATATACATAAATACTCTAAACAGGTATGTTCTACTTTTTTATGAAAAGTTATATAACGGCACCTACGCTAGTTCATCACTGCAGTTGATACAAGTTACAATTCCAATTATTATTATTATTTCAATTAAATTTATGAAAAAAAAATTAGATTATCGTACACGACAAATTAACTCTGTTAAATCAATAACACCTCGACAATTCGATAAATGAGTACCAAATATAGTCCCGCAACGCATGACACTCAAATCACCACTACCAATTTACTACCTTTAAGGTTTAAGGTTGTTTTGGTTTCAGACTTTGAGTTCTTTAAAAGGTTATTTTTTATTTAAAAAAAAATACATTCTTTTTTTTTCGTTACCACAAAGTATACGCGACTCGCCGTTTGCACATGTTAATATGTTTGTATTTAATACGGACGTACGCGAGATAGTACATAATCACGCATTTAGCGATACCTGATGATATGCGATAACCTTATTATTATTATTAATATAAGTAGAAACACACTATCGTGTTATTGAAACGGTCGCAACTCCTCGGAATCGTATCGCCGTGATCGGGAGGGAAAAAATAATAATAATAAATAAATAGATACGAGGGCTGCGGCGGCGGCGGCGGCGTGAGAGCGTGCGAGTTTCGCGCGACCGCCGTGCTCCGAGTTCGTGACGATGCGACTGCTAAACGAATTAACAAGTATAACACTATATTGGACAAGTTTGCCGCACCGCCGGTGCTATAGTTTCCCACCACCGCCGCCGCTGACACCAACAACAGTGGCGGCGGCGGCGGCGGTGGCGGCGGTTGACCCGTCCACCACCGTCGTCGCCACCGCCCGCCTGCACCGCCCGTCGAACACGCTACCCGTCCACCGCCCGTCCACCACATCACGCACCCACCCGATCCATGTACACAGCACCACCGCGTCCATCTCGGCCGTCCACCCGTACCGCCGGCGTTGCCATAGTCACCGATACTGTTGTACACATCAATATTCTTTCGTGCCGCCGCCGCCGCCGAACGGAGCTTCGCCGCCGACGACGACGACGACGCCACGCCGCGGGCCAACCCCCTCTACACCGCCGTCGACGGCCGTCCACCGTCAGACCGTCACGCCAACAACACGCCGCGCCGACACCGGCGTCCCTTCTTTTACTGACTCCGGAATAATGCATAAATTAGTGTAGCGACCAAGACCGGGGCGAGAGCGCGCGCGCGCGGCCTATTCTTATACTGTGTATTGCACTTATACAATTTTCACGAAAATCAACGTTTAAAAAAAAAATCGCACTAATTCGTATTATATTCACACCACTTTTTTTCCCGCAATTTTTTTCTCCCGGCGAACGACGCGCGCGTGATGACACTGCACATAGCGCTCGAGACGTCGAGTGTAATTATTATAAAACGCGAGTTTACGGTGCGATTATTTAAGTACGCCAATTTGACTGCACTTGGCTAAATTAATTTTTTTATTTCTATTTTCTTTTTTAATCGTAGGTACTTCATACGCGCTTACCCGCACATTATTATGTCACACACACACACACAATTCGTCGATAGCACACCGAAGTGCCTATTTACTCGAACGAACACTGCACATATGCACCGCGGTACACGCGAGTATATACGGACGCAACTTAATTTATACAACTTATACATATATAATATATATGCGTATACGTATTATACACCATTAGTTCGCGTGTATACCTACGAAAGTTTCAGAGTAATTATTTAACTTCTGATTTAATTTTGAGTTAACGGAGAGGAAATATCGCGACATTAATATAATGCTTATCGGGTAATTCTATTATACACACACTATACACATGTACTAGCCTATAGCTATTACACACACGACACACGCATATATATATATATAACACAGCTACACTACGAATCCTGGTCGATGTTTATTGATTCAATCGTACTCAACTATAATATAATTATACAGACACCACAAATATTGGATATCATAATCATGTTAATAAAATCGAACGTTTGAATAGAAAAGTTCTTATGTATTATTAGCCGTGGCTAGTATAATATAATAACTAATAACATAGTATTCAAACATAAAACCACATATCAATAATAATTGTGTTATTGATATTTTTTATTCCACTAATTGCATTATTATTTACATCACAGACGATTGAACAACGGTTAATATGTTACATAATATGCGTGTGTATAATATTATTATATTCAAAATGTATTTTGTTTATATTGACGCAGAGACCGTAGAGTTAACTGCGTAATACAAAAATTTGAATAATAAAAGAAAAACAAATAGTGGGTAATTTACATAAATAAAACAACAGATCTTTTGAAAAGTAACACAAGTATTATTCATAATTATTATGTTATGCTCATATTGTGTAACACAAAAATTGTGTGTTTACTAGGAAATGTTTCGATGAAAAATTAGAGTACCTAATAATTTATTTCCACATTTTATCTAAAATGGTTATATGCTGACAGTTTTTTTGATTACTGCAGGTTATATACAACAATGAGTAGACATTTATATGTAGTATGTACCTAATAAAAAAAATTGATAACAACTTATTGCTATAGAAATTTTATTAAAAAAATAAAAAATAAAAAATGATTATAAGTTAATTTTAACCTATTAATAGTATTATTAAATGGATATGATACTACAGGCCAAAGGGTATAGAATAGAAGGATCATATAGGATTATGATATATATGCTGTTACAGTCAAACTTTTAGTTAATCTCTATAATTTTGTTTCAAAGTTGATTCAGAAAAAATAATCTATGGTTTGTGATGCATACTAAAATAGAACGACACAGAACACACGTTACACACTATCAATATAATTAAATTTTAAAATTAAATCCGAGGTAAAGACATTTCATTTTAAACGGTTGTAGAATATAATCGATTTGAATTTGTATTTTTTATTTTATTGCACATCTTAAAGGTAGGTATACCTAAAATTTTATTTTAATTTTCAGATTCAAACAAAACAATATTCGTAATTATTCCAATGACTATTATTACGTACCTACATCTTACTAATTAATATAAAATAATTTACAATAGGTAATGTTTATTATTCCAAATGTTACCCATAACACATATATTTTGGTTATACTTAATAACAATATAATTTTAAATTGTTTTCGGGATTGGGATTTTGCACTGTATCTAAGGATTATGTACATTATTTGAGCTCTTATCTATACTTGCGGCATTCCATCAGTAGATATTTGACTGGTAGGTATTAGTGTTACTCCGCTCATTCGCTGATTTTACATTAAAATAGATCATGCTTTAATGACATAAGGAAACTATGTATATACTATTCTACAGATGTTTCGATTCTTATAGTCTATTAAGTATTATTTTTTATAACAATAACTAATTATAAAGGCACAAAAGACTAACATTATTAATAAAGTTAATAAATATTACTTAAATTTTTACTTTTAAATTTTTAACTTTATATAAATTTATATAACAATAATAATAACCCTTAAAAATAATTTATAACAACTTTAAAAACTCATCAATGCTTCAAAATATGTTGGAATTATATCAAAAATTCTATAGCATAAAAGTTAATTATTTAGTAACATTTAAAAGAATTTATTAGTTTTCGATTTGTAAGAAAAAAAATCAAATTATGATTAAAAAATTTAAAACGAAAATAAAATAATTATAATTAAAATATTTAATGACTATGTAAGGAAATATATTTTAAAAATCTATATGATATTAAGAATGTAAAATTACGAAAAAAATGTTCTAGTTGATTTTTATAAAAAAAAAATAAAAATAATAAAATTACAATGTTATGTTAATTTCCGCAATATTTATTTTGTTGTTGTTGTTATTGAACAATACTTTATATTATGAAATATGTACCTATACACAAAAAAATGAAATGAAAATATAATACTTAATATTGTATAATTTTAAGACATATAAACAATAATATTATACATTGTATGAATTAATACAGACTAAATAAAATAATAATATAAAAAATAAAAATAAATTATTCAACTATTAATGTTTTTTAACTATTTATTTATTAAATTTACCAGTCATATTATTTAATTAAAAAAAAACTCGCTAATAATACTAAATAATATAGAACAGCGTTAAAATTAGATTACTACCTACGGTAAGTCTCCTTGTAGTCGTGGCAACAGATTAACAATCTTTGAAAACTTTTACTGGTGCGAAGAACAAAATTAATGAAAGTGCAAACTCGTGTTTTCACATAAAATGTCTTTACCAGTTTTTGTATATTTTAAATTTGTTTAATATTTTAATGCTTACGAACGTTATATTATATGAAAAAAAAACGTTATTAGTATTTATATACGTATTTATAATGTCAAAAACAAAATTATAGACTTTTTTATGATTGAAATTAGGTAGGTATATTTGAAATATTAATAATACGTATATACATTTAGGTAATAGTTATAAATTTATAACAAACAAAAAAGTCTTAAAATATTTCGATTTTCTACATGTTAATTTTTAAAGTTTATAAGTCTATTGTACTTAATGAAAAACAATTAGTTAGTATCTATTAGCTAAAAAAAAAAAACTAAGAGATTCTGCTATAGATAGTATTGTATTGGTGTTTTTGTAAAATTTTGAACTCAAAAGTTTCTTATAAAAAAATAGTTTGTTTTTATAAAAACAACTTCTAAGGAACCTTTCTTTAATTTTACAAGCTTTTCTACTCACAAAAAAAAATTGTATCGATAAATACGTCAATAATACTAATATAAATGTTTAGTGAAAATGTTAAGTTCCCAGTCATCATTTTTAAATTACAACAGAAAAATTCAAATTGTTCTCATTTAAAATAAGTTTTACGTAATAATGTTCATTTTGCAATTATTTTTTGTTTTTTAGATTATTTTGAAAAGTACATTTTACTTTTGTCCGTTCTAGAGTATAAACTAAAACTAATTTGCATCTAGAATCTATCCTTGAAGTTGGAGAATTTATTTTATTTCTAATATAAAGTGTCTTAAGAAAAATAATGTACAGTATTGTAAAACCAACTCATTCATTGTTCTACTCAAAATATAAATATAATATTATAATTTTTAATAAAATTTAAATACTTATGTAGGCATATATTTTAAATAAACCATTGTTTAAAATTGTGTTAAATGGATAATAAAAATAAAGCAATATGTTTTTAATTATGTTGATGTTTACCTGGAAGAAACAGGTAAATGTTTCCAAAACACACGACATCAAGAGGAGTATAAACAGGACTTTGTACATTTAGCAGGAAGTCTTAGGTGTTTAGCCTTACTTACTCTAATCCGGTTTAGAATTAAGTTTTAAGAGTGATGAAACATAATATATAATATAAATACACTTTAAACATATCTTTCAATATAGGTAATGAATCGGTAGACTCAGTGACTCTTAATTAACTGTACGGTTTATAGTTAAATAGGTAATTTTTTTATTAACTTAAAAATAATAACCATATTAAAATCATATTTTCGCGAATATGAAACTTTTTGACTTTTTTTTACGGTTATAATCATATTTCAAAATCATATAATAAGAGACTATTAATAATACTATATATGATAATTGGTATAAAACAAACTGGAAAAAATACAACAGATGTAAAAAGCATGGATGACATTACTTCTTCAAAGTTCGAAAATACTGTCATACCTTTTTAAATAAAGTTTTTCTTCTTAAAAAGATTCCAGAAAAAAAAACACTAATTATTAACTAACGTATTAATGTAGCTAATGCACAGTTAAGTGTTAATATACCCTTTGAAATTCAAAGAAAAGCGAAAAATGGACCGTTCAATGTAAATAAATACGTTATTTTTCACTAGTCATGTACAAAATTAAGTTGAAATAAAAAACATTAGTCGTTAAAAATTGCCGAATAATTAAGTGCTCAGTTTTTTTCTCATTTAGCCTTAGCTAATGATTCCTCTTTTTGTGGTCGATTCAAAAGATAGATTAATGATATGCGCCGGCAGCGTCAGGGGAAAAAAATTGGACAAATTACTCGAAAAGGTTTGGAATGGTAAAAAGAGGGAAAAGAATAACTCACAAGGGCAGAGAGAAAAAAGATACACCTCACTCTATCACTAAGTTCGATTGTATTATATATTTGAGAAGAAGGCGAATAAATCAACGTCCCGCGAATGGTGCTGAATAAGTTCTATTTTAAGGAGACCAACGCGAAGAAAGTAAAGGAAACTCATCTTTTTCTTTCCGAAACGTTGCAAGAAATAAATTTCACTTTAAAAAGAAAAACAGAGACCGTACGAATCCGAAAGGGTTGGTACCGAGGGAATTAACGAGAAGTATATATATAAGCCCGAGAAACGTTTACAATACCAATCTAAGACTAATATTTTTGCATACTACAGAACTTAAACGAAATAGATATTAAATTAACTACTTGAAGCTCCGTAAACGACTTTTTCCAAAAATATAATTTGTAAATGTCCATGTTTTCCAAGAAAAAAAAGACATCCTATACGATTTTATCCATAAATATTTGTTTGTAATAATCGACCATCAAACAATAGTGTAATGGTTCATACATATTTATCACCTCTGTACGCATATATATAGATATCCCCTGGTGCGGTTTATGGATGTACCTTTTGCTATAATACTATACTCATTCTTACATAACTTTAAACACAATTGCATTATTGTGGTTCCCACCCCTGCATCACTACATCATGATTGTGTCGTTTGTATAACGAGTTTCTAGATACCCTCGTAAGTAAAATATTTTCGCTGTTTTGCCCTATGTTTGTTATTATTGTGTACATTCTTATACATAATAATATTTTCGATGATATAAATAATAAATAAATATATAGTTAAAAAGAAAAAAAATGTATTACCGTTAATTATTAAGTGCTGTTTATACTTTATAAACATATTAATGTAAATACAAAAAATGCATTAATTTCTGTTTAAAAATAAAATAGAGTCTACTTTTAAATATAGATAACATTATTTAGTTAAATTAGTTTAATATTATAAATATTTAAAAAAATAAATATTATAAGAATAGATTAACCTAAACAGAATAAAAGAAAGTTAAAATACCATAATGAAGTTTATTACCAATAGCATCTAAAAAAATAGGTTATTATAAGATATTAAAATAATGCAATTTATTACATGGGTTATTTATTTGATTTATTACAAGTATTATAGATATAAAATAAGTTTCGATAAACAATTATCTAATTTTATAAAATAGATTAAATTTAAATTTAATGATATTTTAATATAAAAAATAAAATTATTGCAAGATTAAAATAATATTATAATATTTAATATTATTATCTGCATTATTCACCATGAATTCATGCGAGCTGTACTGAAATAATTCGAACTTTCAACAGGTCATTGAAAGATTATCTGCATTTATTAAAACACTTAGTGTGGTTAGATTAATAGGATTGTTGATTATGTCACGGATTTTTTTTATCCAAGTACAATGCCTCAAAGGTTTTGTTAATTTAATTGAAATGGAACACGCGTAAATGAATTAATACCATTTACGTTACATACGCACACAAAACACCATTAATTTAAAGTTTACTTATTTTTAAAGTTTTACTTATTTAAAAATAAGTAAATATAAATAAATCATTTCTAGTCACTTTTATAGTTCCGTGAACTTCTATAAACTTTTGCTATATCATAGGGTCTATAAAAATAATAAAAATTAAATTAAATAACACGTAGGTACCTATGTTAAAATATATATTTTAATATTAATGTATTATATTATGTATTATTAATATTTGTTTTTATTTTTTTTTTGAAAAATTATTTTAATAATTTATTATACACCCTACTCCATAAGCCAAAAAGGCTATACACTCATTTTAAAGAAACTATAATTTGTTACGACCAAGACTTTTTCTCTCTCTAATTCCACATTAACATAATTGTAATACGTTTTTAAAGCAAGTACCCTCTCTTACTTTTTCATTCCCTTCTTTCTCGTTCTTTAGACGAATTTGCGTTTAAACTTTATTAGCCGGAATTTCAGAATTGTTTACTTGGAAGTCCTTCGAAAGGAACAATTTAAATAAAAGCACTCGTAAAATGTAAATAGTTAACAATGGTATAGAGTAAAACATTTATTTGTAATTTTAAATATTTTTCAACCGTCAAAAAAATAAGGTATAAAAGGATATTTTACAGACATAATTTCACTAAATTAGATACATGTATACTGCTGTCCTAGATCGTACTTTTAATTTAGAAAACAATTAATGCATATTATATAGCGAATGCTAGATGTAATACAAAACGTGGCTTCAAATTTTTATCAATATCACTTTTTAATTAAATTTGTAATCAAGCAATTGAACAAGTAATATCATAAGTACAATAAAAATAAAAGTTGTACTTTGTACATAACATTAAATGCTTATACAAACGATTAACTTTGTAAATTTAAGAATATGTTTTGGATTTTAAAATACAAATTCATTAAAAACATTTTAAATAACTTAATTCTGTATTTAATAGGATTTTTAATTAAAAACAATATAAAAGTACACCACTTATTTATTTGGGTTTAATAAAATTTAGTTGAATAAAAAAAATAAGTCATTTTATTTAATGGAACGTAAGTTATAACTACATTACAGTGAATATAAAAGATACATAATATATGTAATTCAATTGTGTAAGAAACAAACAACACATTTTGTAAAAATATTTGTCGGTATTTCGAAGCTTTTGTTTTCATGTGGTCAATTATTAAACTATTTTAAGAATTTAGATCATTCTGTAATACCTAGTGATATATTATTATAATAACAATTGTAATAATTATTTTTGTTATACGCTTTTATATATAAACATAAATAGATGATCTTTACCGCAATGTTATAATTGAAGAAATAAATTATATAGAGTATAAAAGCATATTATTTATCATAACTTAATTTAACTATTATTGTTCAGTATATACCGAGTATTGCGAGCCAACTAATAAAAACAAAATTAGATAACTATTAATGATTTAATATGTTTCAGTAATATGTTTTTTAGTAAACTAAGTTTGACTAATTTTAAAGTTACAAAAAATAATATTACTCAAGTACCTACTTAAAATAATTTATGGAAGAATGGTTTTGAACAAAATGTATTAAATAGCTGTGCAAATATTTTAGTTTTTAAAAAATACTATTAAAAATACTACTAAAAATTAAGCTCTTATTAAAGCATAATAATCATATGGTTAACATAATTTGTAATATAAAAATTATGGAAAGAAAGAAATATTGTATCAATCAAAAATAAAACTGTTTATTGATTAATAAATCAACAGCAGTACTTCGTTTAAGCAGAAATAATGACCGTAGTATATATTTACTAGCAACATAAAATGTTTTGATGCATACATGACTATACATGAATCCAAACATATATAATATATAAATAAACATAATAATAATAATTACTATTAATTATATTAGTTTGTAAATGTTTTCTGTAAAATATTATGAATCTTTTCCAACGCGAAATAGTAAAAAAAACGTAGTGCCGCAACATTTATACACGCACGCATATACACGTTTTACGTCCGCCACGACGGCAGTCTGACCCTTTGTACGAAAATTAATTTTTAGCCGACTCCAAGCACCATACGCACAACCGTTACCACAAAAGAGAAAGATCGGTGCCGGTGCATCGCCGCAGCTTTATGTAATAACACAGTAGGGTGATTTTGAGGGAATTAATAAACACTACAATACATACAGTGGACAGTAGCTCGGTGAACGACTTTTTGTTCTAAAATACGTTTCATAATTCAAACAATACAATATATTATATAAATATATATATATACAATACACATACACCCACGCAAACCAGTCAAATCCAAACATTATTAAAATATGATGTAGTGTGTGTTGTGTGTTGGAGTCTGCGGTGTAAAAGTGCCCGGAGGCCGTTGTACGTTTAATTTGGCGAGTGAACGCTCACTGGTTCTTCGCCAAGGTCCCTGAAGGCAAACGCAGTTTAATTAGGTTCCGGGGACGATAGTCCGATTGAAAGAGAAAGAGAGAAAGTAAGAGTGGGAGAGAGTGTGTGTGCGAAAGAGAGAGAGAATGAGAGTGAGTGAGATAGAAGAGACACAGTGAGAGGAGTAAGTGAGAGAGAAGAATGAAAGAGAGAAACGCCACCACCGAATCGTCGTCCCCGTAGACGGTTATGTTTGCATTTAATTTCAAACGACAAGATACGTAACGGCTTTACAATATAATATGTATATATATATATATACATAAACATATGTAAAGTTAACATGTACTTTATTTATAGTTTTATAAAATACCATAAAATACTTAATAAGTAAACAAAAAAATGTCTCATAATATAAGAATATACACACAGTATATTACTATACAAGTGTTTTTTTACAAATGTTTTAAATCACTAGTAATACAGGCTAAGTCAATGATCAATTTAAACCTATTCCAAATAAATTTTTTCAGAAAAAATTTAATGTAAAAATATATATTATGTACATGTACATAATATAGATATAGGTGTAAGGTGTACATACAAATTGTCACACGCATTCCACACGACCAAAGTAAAAAAAAAAATAGGTTAAACATATTATATTAACGCTCATCGTCCAATTTCCGATTATCAGATCAAATTTATACAGAAAAGAAGGGGTGAATAGTGGATAGTAAATGATCTAGGTAAATAACGTGATTTATGAAACTTTCAATAACAAAAACGTTTGCATGTGTAAACGTAAGTCGAACAACATTTTTAAAAAAAAATGTAAGACTTTATGGGTTAGTCGGGCAATTAGTAACGACACTTAACAACAATAAAAAAAACTGGACTTTCGTGACTTTTGGCACTTTGGTAACACATAACTGACCCAACACTAGCGCTTACAATATTACACGACGTGCGAGGAAATAGCGTGGCTGATGAACGTGTTTTTCACAAGCTTTAGAGACTACCATATCTGTAGATCAATAATATTTTTTTCATTAAAAATAAAAAAATAAATATGTTATACGTATACATTATAATATCCGAGTTCTGTCTGTGAATTTAAACGTCTAATAAAGATCGCAAGAGAAAAACGGAATTTTTTTTACTTAAAAAGACTCATTCAGACATTTTGATAAATGAGGTTTGTTTCACTTCTCGTCAGCCGTCGTCATAACTCTAAAAATCGTCTTCACCGAAGACTCACTTTTTTCACCCTTATACTCATAGGGACAACCCATCAGTAATGAAATTTCCACTACCTTCTCCACGGTCACAACAAGAGGAAAATGAAATCGAAAGGAATTTGCATAATCCTCAACACATTTCACCAGACACAAAAAAATTAAATATATAATATAAACAAAAAATAAAAAAGGTTTTAATTTCTGGCAGTGAAACATTGAAATTAGATCTAAAAGCGTATATAAAGGTGATTTATTAATACAACTATCTGATATTATTTTAATACTGAAGAATAAATCATGTATACACAACAATATATAAAATAATATAAAAAATCCATAAATATTATATTTATATAAGTATACAAAGAGACTATACTTATGTTAATTATTATCACTGGTATATTTTTAGATTTTTAAACATTAAAATGTGTATACTTTGTATAAATAATAAGTACCAATCATGTATAAAAAATAAGTTTCAAATCAAAAAATATTACCTAGGTGGCTATATATCAAAGTAAGAGTAGATATATTACTCAATACATTATTACGATTAAAATTATTTGTATATAAGTTTTATTAACGCTTAAAGAATAAAACTATGTACCTGCCATTAAATATTTTATTATAAAAATAATTAATATTTATTGTAACATACATAAGTATCATGTAAATTGAGATTCA
Organism: Rhopalosiphum maidis; assembly: GCF_003676215.2. NCBI lineage: Eukaryota > Metazoa > Arthropoda > Insecta > Hemiptera > Aphididae > Rhopalosiphum > Rhopalosiphum maidis. The sequence goes on along the minus strand of NC_040880.1, from coordinate 6,058,720 downwards.
TATATTATTATCATTGATAAACATTGGCCATTGAGGATAATCAAAAATATATTAGATATATATATCTGATTAATTAATCTTTAAAATTGTACATATTTGAATAATTTGGTATCTAGTAATGTATATACCGAGGCATATACAATTATAAATAAATACTAGGTACATTTAAATATAAATATAAATTACATTAAATTATATAAACATATTAAGTTAAGAGAGAGGGAGAGAAAGATCGATATATCTGTAAGAGGAGATTGGAAAGACAGTAGAAAGACAGAGAATAACACAAACAATAAGTACAAAAGTTTATGAAAAAAATTATTGTTACCAATACCATACGTAGTATAAATATCCTTTCTCCATATTTTATCAAAATTATTGGTTCATTTTTCACTGCAGTCATGTATTTCAATATCTACTTTAATAAGGACTAAGAAGGCAGCTAGTGACCAATAAAACAAATAAAATGCCAGAGTAGAGATGGAAATTTTTTTTAATACCTTAATTTATGATAAGATTTCTTTAGAGGATCGTAAATCACTAGTTTATTGCACAATCGGAGAACACATCAAGATATACGAGTATACAAATCTCGTAGTATATTTGTTATGGGTTATTTCATCATCGTCAATGCGTTAATAAAAACTGACAACTAATAGTTTTTTCTCCCTAAATAACGATAAAGAATTGACCAATTTAACAATAAAACTGTTGCATCAAAACAGTCTACCACATATAACAATATAGTATATACAAATTGCTTGGGAATTAATGAATATTATAGTATGACTCACCGTATATCCTCTGGACTGCAACAGTTAAGAGTAGTCCAAACACCGGTAACACGACCATTGTGATTCAATTATCTGCACACTATAAACAAAAATAGTTTTACAACATTATTACAAGTCAAAAATAAGTTTGAAGGAACTAACTAAATAATACTTATTTTAATTAATAATAATTAAGTGCCTGCTCAATAATTTAAAATAGGTACCTATCTAATTCTTTAATGCTATAAAAAAAAAATTCAAACATTTTTTTTATTATTAAATGATGTTATTGCTCATTCAGACGAAAATTAGTATTATATAATCAAACTAAGTTATAAGCACCTATATACACGTATATAATATATTGTATAACTTTAATGCTTCTATGCTGTATGAAAATTATAAATTATTAAATATAACAACCAAAATAAGTAGCAATAGTAGAAAATTATTAAAACTTCGAAGAATGTAATCATTAGTATCAAAACATTTGTAGCCCATGGCTACACGACCGCAGTAAAGTATATTTTCAGTATTTTTCATTTCACCTGTTACAAACCTCCCCTGTGCGTCCTCGGGCATTATGTTTTCCATCAGATTTAGCCAACAGCGTTTCATTTAACCCGAAAATACATTACATCCCTCTGCATTGTATTACTCTTTATAAATCTATTTTTATGTGGACTCATTTTACGGATGGTTTTTTACCTTCATATTTCATGCAGACCTAATGTACATATAAATATTATACAAACATAAAAAAGTAAAGTAGGTACCTAACGTATTAAAATAAAAATAATACCACGAGCTCTTCAGAGTAAACTAACGTTCATTTAAAGTTTACTCAGAGCGAGGAGGGAAATAAAAACCTATTCAAAATGATTCGTTATTTTATGTAATGTTATTGTTTTATATAATATATTATATTTAATATAGTTAATATATTATAAATAATAAATATATTAGATTATTCACTCTTTTTATTTATTGGTATATTTAATTTTTGTTTAATACCTAGTATTTTATGGTTCAAACTGAATACATTTAAATGCAATCTTAAAGTATTTTAAAGCTGTTGTCATAACCAAAACATTACATTATCTCGTTTGTTCCGGAATAGAAATCTGTCGGTTATAATAACAGTGACCCTTTTACAGTCTATATGTACATCTGATCTGATGAGAATCGCAAGGCTGAGGCCATCACTTACTCAAGTGCCATTACCATTTCCACCTAATCTAACGAATCCCATCGCCCTCGTCAGCAAACCTCTTACCACAACCGTCTTCAAAGAGCCCAATCATAATAATCAATTAAGTTATATTAGTGATGTCGTTCTAGTTTGGGTATATAAACTATATACAGCATATAGTACATTCGCCTTACGAGTAAGTACAGACTATATAGTACGTTAATTTTGAATACGTATTATACAAGCAAAATAAAAACATAATATTAATAAGGTACGAAATATAATGGAATTGTGAAAGTTTGAAAATATAATTATATCGTTTATATTCTAGTTTTTTAGAATACTTTTCAAAAGCAATTAAACATCACACGCAAATGCTTATTTCAAATTGCATTTCCATCTCAGCACAAACACATAAAATATAGAAACCACGTCAAAATAAAGATTCTATCAGGGATTCTACTACATAATATAATGGGTACACATTCATAGTAAAAACTATAATTTAAATACAAAACAAAATTTTAAAATACTAATTTAAAAATTTTTCATTTTTTATTATTTTTTTAACAAATGTACAAACATATTTTTTGAATTGTTTAAAAGTAGCCTACAAATTATGTTATATTTATTTGTATTTTTTTTATTATACTTAATTATATTTACGTGTGTTAAGCAAAAAATTAGATTAATTTAGTTTATTTAAAAAATGTATATATATATGATATTAATAATTTAAACTCGATGTACTCTAAATACCTATAGCAAAATAACTTGTCCTAATCACGCGCAAAAAACAATTAAAATGACATATTAGTAGACAAAAATAGTAATATTAAATAAAATACTAAATGCAATACACTCTTTAGAAAAAAATTGCACAATATTTTAATAAGCACTACATTATATATATATAAATTAAAGTAAATGTCATAAGAGAAAATATTAAGCCCCTATTATTATACTCGATAATCCAGTATCTAGCACACTAAATTATAAATTATTATTGTCAAAAGATAATTAATATTATGTAATAAATAAAAAAAATTATAATAAAAATGTTTTCATATATACATTACAAAATATATAATATATAAATACAGTAAAAAAATCATGCACCTATTGTTTACAAATAAAAATAAGCTGGATATTTAAATGGTAAATTAGACAAAGAAAAAAAAACTTTTAAAGAATTGTTTTAGTTAAGTTATAACTATATGTATAAACGTTTAATTCGAAATACATTTTTCATTAGTTGAACAACTTTTTTTAAATCAGATTTGTTAACTTTTTGTTAATTTAATTTAAAGATTTTTATATTAAAATGCCTATCTACTCAATTAATTTTACTAATAACTACACGAGTGAATAATAATATATAATATAATTAACGTAGGTAGAAATATTTTATTAAAAACCTGAAATTAATAAAATGAAAGTTTATATAAGTAAAATTTATTAAGGCGATAAAATCGATTTTATGAGTCATTTTTTGTTTCCTTATTAAACATTGTAAATATACTAGGTATACTAGGTATATTATACTATATTGTAAAACTCAAAAAGACCCATGCGTTTTCTGAAGAATTTGACATAGACAATTTAAATAAAACTAAAAAATTTTAATTTTAAATATATTTAAATACTATAAAGTATTTAAAAGTAATTTATTTAGGTACGTGGCCCTGCGTCAATATTGTAACAATGATAGTTGCCTTTCGTAATTATGAAATTATATAGGTAGCAAAAATATTGTACGTAAAAGAAAAACAAAGGAAAATTTATGAAGATATTAAGATTAAGATATTATGTAGTAATAGATACAAGAAACCAAATAAAGAAAATATACAAATAATGAAAAACATTTAAACATGCAATATCAATTTTATTTATTTTTTTTTTTTTTTAATAGCACTAAATAAATTCAGATTTAATTAACATAAAAATAATGGATTTTCAACAATACATTTTTTTTTTAGATAATTCTTTAACAGTGGAAAGTGGCCATTGGGATGAATTTACGTATTAAGTTTTTTTTTTAAATATATACATTATAAAAAAGGATGAAAGATTAACAAACACTATACAAATAAGATATTAACGGTTAGATATAAATGGTTAAAAATTATTACATTTTGCAGTGATTTTACCAACGATATCGGAAGGTTAGAATTTTCTCTTTACTGTGTAAATTTGCAACATTCCGTGGAAATATGTTTCATGTTGGGTCAACCCATATAAGAAGCTATGTGATATTTTATGTGGTAAATAAAAATTATGTTCCCAAGTGTCCTTAATTTTTACCCGCGTGAAACAGTTTTTAACTAACAATTTATGGATATGTATAACGCGCCGCTCAAGGAGTCAACTTTAATTCGTACATATTAATAATCTATACCTTATTAAGAGTTCAACACAATATCTTATAGTCTCATTATCTATCTCATCCGTGGTACTTAACTAAAACCCGTATAATAACAAATTAAAATACTATTCTAAAATTATTACCGCTGAACATAAAATTACTATCTACAGCTTTTCTTTTATTATATAACTACAATAATTCTACAGCTATTGGATAAATAATAATAACATTTGAAACATTGAAATATATTATTTTAACTTCGTGTCTAGCTTTACTATTTAAGTAGAGTTATATTTTTGGTGTAAGACAAATATGACTGATAACTAATTGTTTTTTTCATTAAGTTTATATATTTTTTAATCTAATCAACATTAGTTAGGTTAGCTGACGTTAGATTGGCTTAAAGTTTAAAATATAAAGATAGGTAGGTATACTCAAAACTCAAAAAATAGTACAAAATTGGAGGTTTTAAAATTATTTACTAATTATATTATACATTAAAAAAAAAGTTTTTAAACACCAAGTTTTTTTTGTTATTTTTTAAATGTAAGCTTTATGTTGAAAAAGTAAAGAAAGCACGTGGCCAAGAAATACAACAGAACATCGAGTCTAATTGGCCTTTGTTGTTGGCACGCGCTATAGTTAGTTAGCGGTTCTTCACCTAATAGATCACGAAGGATAAAAAAAGAAAGGGAGAAAAATGAGTCTAATTGAAAACACTCGGTTTGTTTGTATTAAGTATATATACCATGAACGAGGCTAACTCGCCCTCTCTCATCAGTGTTACGCTGGAACACTCAGTGTTAATATTGAAGAGTACTTACAATTTTGTCGTATTGTATAGTCTTTTTTTTTTACGTACATTTTCTTGTAAGAAATAGAAATCACGACAATAAACTAAGTCATTAAAAAAAGGGTGAAAGACTTGAAATGGTCTAATGTTAAGTTGATGTACTTTTCGTGTGCAGAAGTGACGGCCCATCAAGAGGAAACCCCCATTTACAATCCCATGTATATAAACGTCATAAACGAACCACCCATCTAAAATCACTGTATTGTAGGTAAAGGTAAAATGTGTAAGAAAAGAGTACCAACACACTACATAGTTCAATTTTTTTTTTTAATTGCAAAATATTTTTTTATTAACAAAGACAATAGGTTTACGTTTACCTTACATAATTTATTATTTTAAAATATTGATTAATACATATAATTAATAAATAAAAAATAAACATTTTAAAATTTTAATATACCTAAGATATAATTTATAAGTTATATACGTAATAATAAAAGATTCTTCACGCACAGATTAATTTTCCAGAACGAACACAAAATTATTTTAATAAACATAAGTTTTCAATGAAACACGAACTTTTTTGATTTTATTAATACCTGCATAACTTATAGGTAAGTACAAGAGTACATCGTGCCATTTACTTATCGTAATTAGAGCTAAAATAAATACAATTATTTCAAAGAAAACTTAAAAATTTTAGTGTTTAATTGAATATTCTTATAATATCAGAAGTAATAGAAAATTTAAAAAAATTAAATAACAATAGTTGTTATTTTTTCCATAAAAAAGTTGTATAATGTATATTTATTATTTGTTAAAATTGTTAACAACTACCCTAAATAATATGTACCAATATTATACAACACTGTTTTCAACTTTATAATTTTTAAGCTTGCAATTGTGTTTAATTATAGTACCTACCTATTTATTACTCAAGAATACAATTTCAGAGTTTATCAAATTTTAATCTTAATTTAATAAGAAAAAGAAATGACATCATAAAAAATGATTTATGAAGTACCCAATGATATTTTCATTTACTAATAAAAATATTATTATATCAAGTTATATTATGATGTTCACATGAAATTGTCCAAGGATAATTTATTTACCTAATATTTTGATTGTTAGAATCTGAATTTTCGTGATACATATAATTTCATGATATAAATGCCAAATGGCTAATTATTATTTATATGAAACCTACTCAATTCCTTGTTAAAATATAAAAAAAATTATTTTACTTTAGTAAGATTATATTATACAGTGACTTAAATAAAATAGGTAGGTATTATATGAAGTTTGATTTTTACAAATTTTCATTTATAAAATTGCACGACAAATAGTTTGTCATAAAAAATAACCGTAAAATCACAGATTTGGTAAATAGCTTGAATTTTTAAAACAATTCACGGATATATGTGTAGTTTACCTATATGGGTAAACTTTATATGTTACTTCGATAGCCACATTATATATTTTTCATAACATTTATCTTTTTGATCTTATCAATTGGCATTTCTTTGGTACCTACAGTAGGTAGTTATTGCACACGTATTATAGGAGTATAGATGATACTACTACTTGACAATGCAGACGTAGTGAATCCCATTGTTAAAAAAAAATAAGTAAAAATAATTGTATCTTGTTAGTTTACTTATTATTATGGCCGCCATCGAATCCCATTTATGTAGTGTATTAAATTCAGATTGGTTTTTAATATCCATACCGCATACCGCTATTGACTTGGTAATATCTATTCTCACGGAGGAACTACAGCACTGCAACAGGTTGCCCGGTGATCAAGCGAAACCAGTTTAATTGTCCTTGGCCTCAGTATCCCATGCGCGTATAATATACAGTACATAATATTATTTATAATATATACAATATACGTATACCTTTTGATGATATATATTAGTATATATTATGTACCTAAGAATGAAGTTATTTTGTATTCAATACAAGCAGCTTCGGTTGCAGATGTAACACGCGTACACAACTAGTACGATATAATATACCTACACATTAATGAGGACATAATTTTTGGGTAGAAAAAAAAATATTACCGGTGGTAAACCGAAGGGGGTTTCCATAACCGCATGGGTGGTCCTATCAGATAAATTGTCATCAAATCCTCGGAATGTAGTTTACAACAGGCTTCCTGCACTAATGATCTCGAGGATCCACTAATTCCCTGGGCTATCTTCGTAGCAAATAGAGTGGTTCCTACGATCATATCCATAAACTGTCAGCAAGTTTGATTTTATCTTTGTATAATATAGTTACGTGATGATACGTGTTTAAGGTAGAAAGACAGAAATCTTATCTGATGAGGCAAAACATATATCAATTGTTAAAACTAAAATAATGACCAATAAAAAGAAACATAATGTCATAATGGGTATTATTTTCTAAAGAATGGACGTATTAATTTAAACAGTAGGTATTAACTACTAAGTAATTATCTTCATTATAAGCATATTTTTGGACTAGGAAAAGTTAACTTTTTATATAATTAGGTAACATTAAAGACATCTACACAAAATTACACAAATATTTTGAAATCAAAGAATATTTAAATGGTATAAAAAAAGTAAGCAATGAGAAAATCAATTACCTTAATCTCGACGTTAATAATGAAAAACAATTTTTTAATACCTAGTAGTTTATTTTTCCACAAATTAGCAAAACTCATTTTATTATAAAATATAAAAACATCTTATTTTACATTAATTTATTATTCAGTATTTTGTGTATAAAATAGCACTATCCCTTCATCTAAATTTATTTTCCTATGAAATAGTAAACAAAGAGTCCACGCAGCTACTGTAGTACTGTGATTAATAATAAAGCTTCAAACACTACAATTATGGTTGAACACTAAAGCTAAAGGTACTATGATGACCCTAAGGCTTAATGCTATTATAAAGATATATCTTTGCATGAAAGGTGTATAATTTAATATTGTAATGACCGAGTATACATACATACAGATCTTAGATTAGAAAATATGTTGGTAGGTACTAGGTATATATTTATTTTAAAAGAAGATAGAACTAAAATTTCAATTGCAAAGCCTCTAGTCTACTTTTATAATTGTATTTGTAAATGTGTAAAGAAAACAACAAAATTGGCTAATAAGTAATAACATTATATTAAGTATAGCCTCAGGTATAACAATTAAAATAAACTGTACAAGAATTATGTTTAGTACTGATTAGTATAGTAGCCAGTAGGTATATAGTATAGTGCAGTGTTTCTCAACTTCTTTTACTCACGGAACCTTTGCAGGAGCTTGAACGTTTTGTGGAACCCCATATAATTTTTGTAGCTTTTCTATACTCAAATCATAATTAAAATCGAAAATATTATTAATTAATATATATTTTCCCAAATTTCTTACGGAACCCTTGACACCGGCTGACGGAACCCTTAAGTTCCGCGAAACACCAGTTGGGAAACACTGGTATAGTGTACATCTATATTTACAATTTAAAGAAGTTAAAACTTATTTTTTTTTAGCAAGAAGGATTTTATGAAGTTGTGTACAAAATTATTTTAAACCTATTAATTTAATTTTAAATTAAATCTATTGAATAAAATGATAAATTACTTAAATTAGTTAGGTAAGTATTAACATTGTTATTTCCAAACAAACAAATAGATAAAATGTATCTAGGTATGCATACTTTTAAAAATATTAAATAACTAAAAATGGTTAATTTTACTCCAAATTTGATTATTGTTGTGTATCCAAAAAATGTATGAGTAAATACCTTTATAATATAATAAATAGATAACCAACATAACTAAGAAAATATCAACTGGAAACTACTGTTTAAATAGAGGTATGTATGTATCCTATGTATATTTATTAAGACTGGTGTATCAAGGTAAAACTAACTAAACAAATTGATAAATTTTGGTAAATTAAATTATTAAACATAAGAAATTAATGTAATTACATAGGTAGTTAGATTGTAAAATGTACTTTATAGACAGTTGATATTATCTTGAAAAATATATGATTATATGTAATAAACTAAAAAGAGTGAATTTGGACAATTAAGTGCACTTATTGGTAGACTTTGCTACTATAAAATACTAAGCCTAACCTTTCTTTGGTATTATATTATACCAGATGTATTTAATTAAATAAAAAATATTAGTAGTTTTAAAAAATATAGGTTATTTACTTTATTTTATAGATACTCAATTTTATATAATGAGTAAGTTAAATGCTAGGTTTAGTGTAAATAAGTTAAATAAATTTAAATATGAACTTAAGTAAGTACCTAAATATATTGCATTATTAAAAATTCAAAAAGTTCCTTGGAAGTACTAACTTATATGATACTTACATTACTTATAAACATATTATTCCGAATATTATAATCTTAATATATATTTTTAATAAATAATAGGTAATGTCCTCGGTAATCTCTTATAACTCTGGTTACAAAATAAGAATAAATTAAGAGTAAGGATATATACTTCAATATTATTCAAAATAAGGACACATAGACATATAAGTATAGATAAGTAGCTACACTTGAATATTTCATAAATCTGTGTTCATCTACTCAAAATAGTAGATAATCACAGGGGTTATTAGTTAAACATAATTCTTCCATAATCAATTAGTGAAGAAACTCTTTACACATATGCTATGAATGGATTTATTTCTATAGTTAAAAATTGCTACAATAGAGATGTTATTATAGAAATAGGTAGTATCAACTAAGTTCCACAATACTATCAAATGAATCAATATTTAGGTATGGTATATTACATATAGCTATATAAATATAGGTATGTGAAAACAATTTAATTACAATGGCTAATCTTTCTGTATTATGAATTGTAATGGTAGCGAGGATGGTAGGCACAATTTTTTCTGTCTAAGTATAGTAAGTAGGTTAATCTATTTCAACATTTATGACAATCGAAAATATATCTAGACACCACACAATAGTATAACACGATATAATATCATGAGTTTATTTACAAACAAGTTTACAAATGAAATAATACCTATTTATTGATATTTTTTCCGATTAGTAACAAAATAATTGTTCAATTTATACCTAAGTACCCAGTTGCCTGTGCTGTGTATAAAATGTACTCTAAAATTCATTATTATTGATATTGTCTATAAACAAAAATTAAAATTGAATAAAGGTAAATTTATGTATCTCATAGATACCCACCAAATCTAAACCTTTTTAACTGACTCTACTCAGATATGAAATACTTCAGGCATAACATCATGAAAATAACTACCTTTAATACAAAAGTGGCCCTATAAGTATATAGGAAGTCGAAGGCAGTGATGGTAAATGGGGTAATCGAGAGTGTGCTAGATGAAATGTGTCCCATCTTCTTAGAACTAGGTGATTTGGCATACAAGCTATGTTTTACCTACTGAGTGAATATACATCACTATATCACCAAATCTAATTCTATTAAGTGTTTTGAACGAACATCAATGCGACATGAGATGCATGCCACATCACTAGGTAATTGCTATTGTTTCTACATACATCACATTATTCTACATTGTAACCATGATTTATTATTCTATTGAAATAGGTAATAGCTTAGTAATAATATGTACAATCAATGGTGGTAGTTATTATTAAAGGAATTATTATAGATATGGCAAGTTGTAACTACAAATATCAACATATTGTTGATAGCCATATTGACTACCTTATCACTGACTGATAATAGACTTAGACATAACTTCATGAGCTTTTGAATTGTACACAACACAAATTAGTAATTTGTAATTTACTAACAAATATATAGATACATAACAAACGATAATAAGCAACAGTCGCATTATAAATTATGGAGTTTAATAACTAGTGATAGTATCATTGGGCAATAATTCCTAGACTTTTAAATAAACAAATCTGAATGTAGATTTAACCAACACTTTTATCACTAGAATGGGTACCTACAATAGAAACATTAAGTTAGGAACAGTTTCAATTTCAAACACCATGTTTAACATTTGCAACCATGATAACAAAAAATAAGTACAGACAGAACAGTATCAAATAGATGAATATATTGTTTTTACATCAGGCCAGATATTGGACAGACTCGAGTAAAGGTAGCCAGCAGGTACATCGCGTCATTTTCTATGGGTATAATGACATTTGAAACATAAAATCAGAAAAAATCACTGTTATTGTAATGATAACAGTCGAAGACGTGTCTTCTTGCTGCGATTAGACAGACGGGTTAGGCTTGTTGGTTCGAGACTGGAGTTCTCTCGACGAATTTCTGACAAACAACAGCTGGAGCCGGGTACACACCTCACGGGGGGAGACACGTTTGCACATTACTGCCCCCCCCCCCACGAGCATCGTTTATTGGTATATTGAATAAAATCAATTTAGCACGATTGAAAATATTATGTACGATCGATACTACACGATTTATCGGAGGCTCTATTTCGGTAGTTGGCCCACTATATTCGTTTCCCGACCAATTTGTACCTGCTAGGTACGCCTATATTATAGTATCGTGCCCAAGCACAGGTAGGTACTTCAGGCAACAATTTACGGACAAGTGTGGGGGGTACACATATTATATCGTCTATACTCATTAAGGTACTCGGGCTAGAAATTCATAACAATCACACTCACTTCGACGGACATCCGGGTACGATCAATCTTCAGGTCCGCAGACGAAATCATATACAAAAAAACCACAGACGGAACACTTTCGGTACACACCGCCGGAGAACGACTAGCACTCGTGGTGTGAGATAAGCGAAGAGATCCCGACAAACCGACGGCACGACCTACTGTTTTTTTAAATTTTTTAACGGGTAGATAAATTCGGGTTACCTACGACGTACGTGCCAGTGTTGTCGACGGAGTAATGCGAAACGCGATAGGACGACGAGCGATCGGTTCGCCACAAACGGGACAAATATCAACAGCAGCGGGACACGGTCACCGCGAAGTTTGGCGGCAGTCACGACGGAGTGTCGATTGTCAGGCCACACCGGTGCGACGACAATGAGCGACGGGACGACAGCAACGGAACGACGACGGCATGACGTGCGCACGGGAACAGAGAACACGACTGAACGGCCGCGGTAAACAAACTGGCGGTAGGGCCGCCGTCACCACCACTCGGCACCTCACCACCGCAGAGGCGCGCGCACGCCGCCGTCGCCGCGATCGTCGTCCGCCGTCACCGCCGTAACCGGCACCTGCAGCTGTGCTGCCGTCGGTAGCGACCCATGCGTACACGGGTGGCGCGGTGTGCGGATGTCATGGAGGAGAAAAATTATTTCTAACCCTCCCCGCGCGCGCGCGCGCGCGGACAACTGTCCGTCCGTCGAAACAACGATATCCCGTCGTCCCTCCGCCCGACAACGCTCGTTACTTCCCCCCCCACAACCCCCCCCCCCCGAAACCGCACCACCGAACGCTCGACAAACCCTTTGTGTGTGCGGTTTATTTTTATTTCATTTTCTTTACGCACATCTTACGCGAGTCGAAGCCGTGCTGCCGTCGAGTTCTTTAGTGCACCCGTTTACGAAATAATAATACTATAATATAATATGATATAATGTTCAAACGTTATAGGTATATACCATATAAAAAGGTACACAACTTACGATAAACGTATATATATATAGGGTTGTACCACATATTAGGTTATAGCGGTATGTGCGCTGCTATATTATGTATAGTACACCTATATATATAGGTATGTACCTACCTACAATATATTATATACACGCGGACCAATGGTGAATTATGCCATGTTAGTGTAGTGATTGGGGGTAAACGCACTTATATAAATGTATATATATATATATATATTACACCTATATAACTTCTGTAGTTATTATGTGTTTAACAGAAATTCCTATGTATATATATATATATATATATTATATACCTGCGTACCTATACGTATAATACGCGCGTGGACGTATAATATGCGATATATACTTACCCCTCTCGCGGATCCGTCTAACCAAACGAAACTCAATAATAATAATAATGATTTTATTGCTTTATTGTATCGTTATATATATATATATATATATTATATAAATGTGAAATATGTGTAGGTACCTACACGATTTCGATATCATACAATTATTATATATATATTATGTATAGGCATTATATTGTATTACGTCGTTATTGTTGTATATAATATGTTGTACCGTTAGTCGACCGACCGAAAATCTTATAATATGATACATAAAATTGTAGATTTTTTAACGTTGGAAAAGCACTGGGTGCCTAATATTACAATGTAAGACATATACCCTTATAGTAAATAATATGTATTATAGGCAGTATAGGTACTCACACCTAATGCCTAAGAGGTGTTAGCATATTGTTATATGTAAATATAACATACTATAAGTATAAATTAACCATACACTATGACTATATTATATGTTTTTAAAAACAATCGTTTTTTTTTCAAAAATGCGCAGCTGAATTGGCCGGTTTATAATATGTACCTTTATAGTTTATAAAACCCAAATGCGTATAAGTCAAGTACGTATTTAGCAGTGGACAAGTGGGGAAGTGACTTTATTATAGGCAGGACTTTTTTTTATGTGAACATACTGACGTTAATAGTAATAGTTTATTTGATTATTGCAATAATTATTAATTGCTAATAACCTTAGCAGTCAAAGACTGTAATATTTATTATTTTTAAATAAAAAAAAAAATGATTTGATTATTTTTATCCTGATTTTTTAATTATTAAGTTTAGTAGTATGTAATCAGAATGCGTAACAAACGACAGTCTATACATACAAGAAACTTGTGAACAACATTTTAAGTGATACGCGATGTGTGTCCTACTTTGGACGCGTTACCCTCGTGATGCACGGAAAACGAGTGGTGCGGTTCGTCGACTCCATATAATTATTACGAGGATTGTATTAATGTTTAATAAAATGTTTACATTTTTGTAGACCTCTGCATGTACCGTACACCACTATGATTAATCCACACGATGACACGACGACGCTAAAACTTTTTGATTAAGATATTCGAACAACCTTACTGATGCGGAGAAAAACCACTGTGAAAAGTGATTGCGTTTTCTCAATACTGACCTACTTGGCTTTATTGCCGATGTTATTGGCGAGTGAGTAACCGAGATAGGAACTATGCGGTCATTGGTCATACTGTTATAGTCTTAAAAGAAAACTGTGTCCGACTATCAAACCATTTTCATTTAGTCGTTTGCGAGCGCATAAAATGTTGTGCAGTGCGATGAAACTTCGTCTAAACGAGTCATGCAACTTGTTCCTGTATAATAATAGTATACATCGGCGAGAGTTGTCACTTCAAGTCTGATAAAACGCGGTGTCTGTTTTCCTGACTATTACAGTATTACACTCCAAGAGAGGTAGCCGGTGTCAGGATATAATAAGATATAAATCAGTCAAAAATGGTCATTTTTCCATCAAATGTATTAACAAGAAAAATCACTAAATATATATTTAATCATATATATGTTATTTTTCTATTAATTAATAATGTTTCTAATTTTTATTTAAAATAACTCTGAGTAGCGGTGGTCATTGGAAGATAAGTACATATTATGTTTAATTATATACACATATGTGAATCAAATAAAAATGGTTACATGGACAAAATATACTACAATAATATATATAGTAATACAGAGATATTAAAGTCACTTGAGTAAATTGGATCTGGGAGGATATAAAGTCAGAGTCCTAATTGAGCGATTTGGACAGTGATTTCGGAAGTTGAGAATTTTCTCTTACCTGAGAATATACAGCGGTGAAAACATTAACTATTTATCATTTTTATTTGTCATAATAACATAAAAATGTTTTACATATATTTTTTTTCAATACTTTTAAAAGTTATTCATAAAAGTATCAATATTATGATAATGATTGATAGTACATAATTAACATAACATTTTAATTTATTCTCATGAATGATTTTTCAGAATAAATAAAAGATGAATTATTTTATATTTGTATTGACATACCGTTTTTTAAAAATTCATTATAAATATTATTATACTTTACATTTATATCAATATAGACAATAATTTATTATAATAATATTCCTTATTACATTTGAAATAACAAAATATTACCTAACCTACGCCAAAAATATTGTCTAAATATTTATACTCTGAACTAAACAATCTTAATATTTCAATTCCCATGTAAATATTATTATGAAGTTTTGATACGTATTTTTAATTTGAATACTAGTCACAATTATCCACAGTCCTAAGATATACCTACATAACTTCAATTTGCATTTAAAAACAAACTATTAAATTTAAATACATTTTATTTATTTTCCATAAAAGGTAAAAACTATGTCATAAACTTTGCATAAAATACAATGTTTTAACAGTTCCTTTACATAATAAGCAAATATATAAAAGAATGTAACAATATGCAAAATTAATTAAACTAGCTAGGGCGTTTATTTCTATAAACTTTTATAGAATCTAATAACGATTTATCATGAAACTATCTTTAATGAAAATTATAATCAATGTTACTTAAAGAGATAAGTTATTTTACAATTTCTAACAATAAATGCCTTAGTGAATAATCAACTAATTCAAATAAAACACTATGAAAAACAAATGGTTGCGCATAGGTTATAAAATATTTAAAGAACTATATATAAAAAAAAGTATTGTTTTAATGAATGTATGATATATATATTATATATACATATATCAAATTATAAATAAAATCTTAAATCATTGAGCATGTAGTTGAAGTTTTATCATCCTTAAAAATGTACATAATCAGATAAGTTGACGTTTACTCCACAGGTATAAGGTACGAAAATATCACTTATATTTTAGGTAGTCTTATAAACTATTAAAGGACCGCGTCTTATTGATTTGTATATTATTATTTCAATAGAGTAAATTGTCTTTCTTTCGACTAACAAATTAATATATATATATATGTATATTTACGCCCTACGCATCTATAGTATTATAATAAATTATGATTCGAAGAACAACTGTTTTTATAAAGTTTTATTATAATAATAGAGTTTTTCGAAAAACATACTTGTAATATGTACTAAAACTAAATTATTGTACTCGTATTATGAGTTAAATTTAAAAAACAATACATTTGTATTTAGTGTTCATCAATATTGTGATAACTATTATTAACGCCAGAATGCTATGAAACACAAATTAAATAGTAAGATATTAATAAAATGATAACTTAAAAAATTTAAATAAGAATTATATAATAGATTTTACAATAGTACCTGATAACTTCATTTTCCAAACAACCAACTATCAACGGATCTAGCCAAGTGAATTAATCGAAAAGATTTATCTTTACATATATTATTTAATAAATAAGAAATTTATAGCAAGTTTTGATATTTTACTTATATTGATTAAACATTTAACCTAACTTAAAACTGAAATTAAACAAAAAGTGATTGTTATTTCTTAAGTTTGACCTTACTATATTTTTTTATTATATATTATAATTTATAAATCATGTTATATTAATTTTGATTATTAATAGATAAATTGTACCTAAATAATTTAAATATTGATGGTTTTTATAATATATCTACCGATTACCATAAATTAAATGTTTAATAAATATTTATCTACTCATATTCTTGGTTTTTCTTCTGTAACTATTATTATTATTTAAATTTATCCAAAACTTCCCTTATTTTTAAATTAATTTTTACAAGTCCCAAAATATTATTTTCTATGTATATATTTATATATTTTGTTTTAAATAATAAACCACGAATTTAGTCATTTAACTATTAACTAATATCTATTATAATATAATTATTTTTCAAATAAATTATGTTCACGCTTAAAAACAATAATACTAATAAATTATTATATTATATATTTTGTATGTACGATGCATAATATTTAAATTAAGCAGTTTGCATTTTTATCAATTTTAAACTTAATAAATGCATAATTTTGACCAAGCTACCTTAAATGAGTTAGCCGGGTAAACAGGATTTCATATTTTATTCTCACTATTATCAACTATTTTTAACGGATATATTATTGTTTTATACTGAAATATCTTTAAAAAAATCATAATCTGCATTATAATAGTTGTAATAGAATAATAAATCAAAATCGTAATATAAAGAGCTATAATTTGAGCAAGTCAAATCTCTATAGAACAAAATTCCTGTGTCAATAAAATAAACGATTGTAAATATACTATAGGTATTATTGATAAATGTGGTACGCCGTTATTAAAATAATATTAAATGGAAAAAATTGCACAAAGTTGTGGCATTTAATTATACTTAACTATTTTAGTATTTTACAATGGAATATTATAGTGGATAAAAACAATATATAAGCAATATATACATATATCCACTAATATATAGTGGATAGTATACTGTTTTCAGATTACCTATATATACAAATTGAATTTTCCATTTTTACCTAATAATTATAAATATCTAAAGCTGTGCTTGTGTAGGTACTGATTTTCCATTGAGCATTTTTGTTATGTATTTTTTTGAACGGATTTTTTTGAGAACAACGTATTATTATATTGACCATATGGTATGTAACTAAATACCATATACACAATATTGAAAAATTATTTTTGGTATAATATTATCAAACGAAATTGTAATATTAATAAGCAGCATAAATCTATTAATTAATAAAAAAAATTGTTTACTATGAATTTTTAATATTTTATAACTGACGAAACAACAAACTATTGTTTGAAGATTTTTGAATTAAATTGTCAAGCTATAATATATATATTATTATCAAACAAAAATAATAACATCATACAATAAATCACAAAACAACAATTTCATAGATCTATCATTAATATAAAAAGATTAAAATTTAATTTATGTCTATAAAAATTTAATGTTAACATAAATATTTAGTAAACAATTCAAGTCCCAACAATTATTCGTTTTTTCATTACAAAAAAAAAAAAAAAATCGATTTTGCTGAAATCTGGTTTTGCGTAATACTCGTACTTCCAGTTTTTCTTTAAGTTTTTTATTATTTTAAATATACTGAGAATTTTTTTATTTTTGGCCGTTTTCTTCTCTTATATCTGATATAATACCAAAAACCATTCTCAAAGTTGAAGTTTGAAGTATTTTTATTGCTTCAAAGGGTTATGACGAACAAAAAAAATATACATTGTAAAATCAATACATTCATCGGTCCGCTCAGAATCTAAAATAACTTTAACTATAATGGCTTATAAGGAGTATTTAAAATATGAAAACGCTGATAACTTAAATGTAAAAGTGGAAAATGAGCATTATGATACTTCATTCAAATTAGTGAATAATTTATATTATTTTTTTATTTTAGTTTATGATATTTTTTTTATATTTATGCATTAGGTATACAGATAAAAACAACAAAATATTGAAATTTATGAATTTCTTTTTAAAAATTATTCATCGATTTAACGTATATGAATTCATTTTGGCGCATTTTAATATTATAAAACATTATTAAACACGGTACCATTTTACATTGCACGTATTTTCTGTGCTCTGTTTTCTATTCTAATTCCAATCGTTCCATATTGAATCTGTGGCTGAATTTATTGTGTCGTGACTCGCGTAAAGATAAACGGAGTTCAATTAGGTTGTAGCTGTTGGGTTGAATGTGGTTCTATTTTTCTAGTGTGCATACAAGTCAGTGTAATATTTACATGTCTGAATGATACACGCTCTAATCAATGTTTTTATGATTTAGCACGTTCTGCTATATTATGTTATTAATAAAACAAGTGCGTGCCGTACCCACTTCTCAAAAAATAATCCCTAGATTTTTTGTGAATTTACTTCTTAGTATACCTATGGAATTTGTATTTCTTTTCCGCTCTATCGACTAAAAAAGACTTTGATTCTATGTAATCTCACAGTCTCCACATACTTATTCTATTCACTCGATTGGAACGCGTCCTACTCACGGATGATAAGACGTGTATAGAATACGTTGGGGAGTCAAACAATGTCAAGAACTGTGTTTATATATTATATGTAGATAACTGTGTTAGATATATATTTTGTTCTGTTTTCAGCCAGACAATAATGCAACGTTCACAGTTAATGTATGAACATTATATTATTATTATTATTATTATTATTATTATTATAATACAACTTTAAATAAGTACTTACCTAACTAAGGATGTCCTATTACTGTAAATAGCGAGTTGCCATTCTCAATTTATCCTATAGTGAATATTACTCAGGCATCACATACAAAGAGAAAAAAAATCAGTTGATACTTATACAAAACTATAAATATGTTTTTGTAACATAAGTTGACGTTTGAGATATTGCTCGAGAAACAGCTACAGCACTGTCTAGTATCGTTGTTAAAGTGTAACCTATTTGTACTTTACCATACGAATATATGGTTATAATTTTATGAACTTATTATTATAAATTGCATATAGTTCATATTTCGCAATCAATATTACTTTTAACACTTTGAAGACTTTAATTATGAATTCACTAACAAGAAGTTCACAAAATATAGTTCGTATAATACATAATTTAAATGTACTTATAACATATTAATTGATACCTACTAGATAAAGTACCCAGCAAAACAATGTTTAAAAAACTGTTGTCATTCCATATTTATATTTTACAATATAAGTTAGAAACTTGGGTGAATAGAGCGTACTGGCAATTTTCTCCAATTTATACGTAAACTTATATGTATATAATATGAATGTAACTAGTCAAAGTTTTATACTGAAAGAAAAGCTATTTCCTAATGACTCTAATGTATCCTTAAAATTTAAAACTTGCGATTCAAAAGAATCTCTCAAATCGAATCAAATAAATAGTACCCATGCAGGATTTTATGCAAAATTAATATAATTTTGAGAGAACTTAATAATGAATACTGTTTATCATACTTACTTAGTAATGTATTATTTTAATAAAAGGATAATAATGATAATTAGTTAATGAACTCATACTGTAATACTTAAAAAAAAAACTGCTGATTATAATATCATTATAATATAATGATAATACATTATCTAATAACTTGCATTGACTACATTCAAACAATATATAATGAGATTATCAAATAAATAAAAATAGTTAAGCCGATAGGTGTTAAACTGTTATCTGTTAGAAGAAAAAATTTAATTATTTAGCAAAATATATATTTATTTAATAATCGTAATATGTATATAATTTCGTGAAACTAATTATTTTAAAATGTCAAATGTTATCTGATTAGTCTGGGATAATAATATATTATAATATGTCACATTGTCACTTATATTTTGATATCTACTTTTTTATTTTTTATAAAAATGTTACAAATAAAGGTTTTTAATTTAAACCTAACCATGTTTATAGAACTGTTGATCTTAATATTTTTATTCAATTATAATAATTATACAATTATACATATTATAAAATATATAATACCTATATGTTCAATGTGTTGAAAATATCATGCGTTGAAATATAAATATTATATTATAACCTTTATGACAAATAATAATAGATGACGAATTTGCTTAATTATTGAACTTAATAAACATTAATAAAATACTATTATAATAATTAAATACTATTATTTCAAATAATTAATTACATAGTAAGTTTAAGAATTATGTTAAGTCGTGTTATTTTTAGAAACGTTGTATATGAATCCACAAACAAAAGAGTTTAATTAAATAATAAAATAAAACATCATCACAAATGTGATATACTGGTATATATATATATATATAAGTATATAATATATTGTATGGTATACTATATAAATTTATAGTTAACATAGTATATCATAATTTTTATTAATTGTGTTACTACATGATAATATATTTATATGTGCTGTGTATAATTAAAAATAAAATAATAATAATTTAAATTAAATGATATTTATTTGTTTAAACTTGGGATACAATACATTATTGCCATTATTATAGGTACTCACAGTTAATGGAAATTGTTTTTCGAAATTCTATGGATTCGTGTTAAAGATTTAATTAAAATTACATTTGATCGGAATATTATACAAAGACATAATGTGATGTGTTTAATCATGAGCACGTCTAATAAATACTCATCAATGTTATCAATTTCAAGTATCAACTCTATTATTATGATGACGTACACCGAAAAATTCAATGTGTTTTTATCTTGACGTTTTCCGCAATGCTAATACCTTTCTCTGTTATTTTAATGCTAACTATGCGTGATATAAACAACAATCGGTAGCTTAGTGAAAGGTACTTACTGCGAACTTCCTATCCAATGCCAATGTTACGGTAAGTAAACATTCATTATGCGGGCCAAACCCTTTTAGGGCTGCTGTGATACTGATATACCCAATTCTAAAACCCTGGTGTAGAAATAAGGGACCAGAACTTTATACATCTTACAACTCCCAAAATTAAATAACCACAAATTAACGACCGATTATTATTACACTACCACTGACATGTTGTTGTAAAATGTATCAATATTTTAGTAACTAAGTAGTTCATCTAAATTATTTTTATACGAATAAAGGATGGAATAAAGACATTTAGGTGTTCTAGAATAGGTACATTATCAGCAATCAGAAGCAAATTGCATAGGTTTTCGAGTGTCGACTTATACACTGTTTAAACTTTATATAATATGTATACCTACATTATATTTTACATTAATTATACCCATTATGTTTAACTATTTAAGTGTATTAACCTTTTGTCTAAATAAGAGTTGACTCATTGGTTAGGAATATTTAACATATTATAATCAGTAAAAATAATTTCGTGTGTTCATATACTCAAATAGCACTATATAATATTCAAATGGTACATAATAATACCCTCAATATATTTCACGAAACGTTGCGCAATTATCACTTCTGTTATTTGTATTTTCGCCCCTTCAGTTTGTCTGACAATTCATAGTGTCGAGTAAAAATGGTCGTCGGTCGAATTCAATGTTTGGAAGTGGACATTTTTGTAGGTCCTTCAAAAGAATCATTTCGATTCGCTTGGACAAATCTATTCGAAAAACCTAAAAGCCATACGCTTTAAGCATTTCTAAAGAGACGTCTTGTAACATTTCAGTTTTTTTTTAAGCATATATAAAGGTTTTGTCACTAACTTTACGCACATATATGTACATTGTACATAGTACATACTATAAAGTAACACTCAATTTTTATTTTTATAGAATTATATGCAATGCAAAATTTAGTAGAAAACAAAAGTAAAAATATTTAATACAAGAATTGGATTGACACCTAGGACAGCAGTGTTTAAAATTAATACATAATTATTAATTTCTATAAAAAAAAAAAAACATTTCAAGTTTAATTGATAAATCGTTATAAACATAAAATGATTCTGAGAAAACTTTAAGTCATCTAAATCTGGTCAAGATTTTATTAAAAATTGATGTTTGTTTATCAATATTTTAAAATTTTCTTGAAGACGATTGAGAAAAACGAAAAATTATACTTTAAAAACCATTTGGCACCCGTGTTCAACTTCTAACCAAAAGAGTTAATTTTCCAAAAAAATTATTTAAAAATAAATTTTTTGTCTGTGGGCCTGATAAAGTTTGTCCATAGGCCACATATGGCCTGAAAAACCACCATTTTAATTCTATCTAACTTAACCTATTGGATACATATTTTGTGTATTAGATTTTGAAAAAGCAAAGGATTTATTGAAAAACGGCAAAAATTCTTATTTTTCAATATTATATTTTTTTCAATTTTTACTATTACATTATTTTTGTAAACAATATTATTTTCTTACTTAATATAATTACTTGTTGAAAAATTATTAGCAAAACTTGCTTTTTAAATCAAACTTTGTTCATGAATGTTTTTACTTTTTAAATGTGAAGATTTTGCTTATGCGAAATAATTGGGAATTATTCAATTAACTGACTGACCAACACCCATTGTGTTTATATCTTATCAAAGTTATTTTTAATTTAATTTATTTGTTTACTGTATGAATCAGCTATAATTTAATATCCATAAAATAATTAATACGATTAGATAAAAACTAAAAAATGGGTTGGTAAGTTTTATCTAAATGTGCGCACATGAAATTATTTTTCTCACAAGCCTAATGTCGCAACTCGCAATCGTTGGAAAATAATAATAATCGTTGGCCGCTACACCAGCATTTGTTTTCTCTGTCTATCTCCTACATAATATAGGAATAAAGATACTCTGTATTTCCACGATTACGACTCTCTGGTTCAGTTAAGGGCAAAAGCACCTGGTATATGTTATATAAAGAAGAGTATTTCCTATTCATTGACCGGATAGATTTTAAATATTTACATTTTTTATAAATATAAGTATGTTTTAATTTAAAATAATTTCAATTATTTTTAACCATTAATGATTTATTCAAAATTGTAAATATTAAAAATCTATCCAGTTAATGCATAGGAAATTTTGTCTTAAACTGGACCAGAGAGTCGTAATCGTGGAGATACGGAGTATCTTTGTTCCTATATTATGTGGGAGTGGAAGATAGACAGAGAAAACAAATGCTGGTGTAGCAACCCCTTAGACATTTTTTATATTATAATATTACAATTATATTGTATTATAAATTTTTAATAATTTTAACAATTATCATTTTGATTATTTAGACGAAGTGTTATTTTGTAATTTTATGAGTATACATATGTATTTTTTACATCTAATTAACTTAAATCTTAGTACATATATACGTATATATATTATATATTTAATATTTTAATATTAATAATAAAGTATATCATAGTTTAAATAATTATTTTTTATAAAACTACATATTTATAGGTACCTTCCTAATATATTTTATACTAAATAATATCAATTATATTTATACCAGCTGTAACTAGTGTAGCACACAGATAACTAAAAATATAGCACTTTTTATCTAGATAATAAACACTTATCTTTTTGTAAATGACAATACTTTATTTTTTTCCAACAACTTATATTTTATTTAAAAATGTTTATTATAACACATATTCATTGTATTTAATAACTGTATAAATGTATTTAAAATTTAAATAATACTCAATACTAGCCATTCGTCGTAATAAACAATTAAGCCTATAGTATTTTATTATTTATTTCAAGTTTTAACAAAACGCAATGTGTTTGGCTTATATCACGCGATTTTATCTTATGTACCTATTCAATTTTACAACAATAAAAAAAAACTAAAATTTGTTTTTTCACTAAAATGTTCTATCGTTATACTTGGCCTATGAGACTACCTGACCGCTATTAATTTTCGTTTTCTCATATTATACAGACTAATGCAGGAATGGGTCTAAAGACAAACATGATGTCATTAGACATGCTTATACATGAAGGGTTATTTTCCCCTATAACGAACACCCAATTTGTTATACATTTTTCTGTAAAAGGTAACAATAATGCTCATTGCTCGTGCACTATTGTTCTTGACGTAGACAATAATAAAATACCATTGTAATAAATATCATGTATACGTATGCGTGTATACATTATGTGAGCGTAGGTATCTAAATGAAAATAAACGCTTACCCTACATTATAATTGCTGTAATTATCATAACTGTAATATTACTGCATGTCTGCATATATATTATAATACAAATAAATATATTTTTTTAAACTAATTGCTATTTCAGATTTAACCTTTAAAAAAGTACATATTTTAACTTTACCACGAATTAACAATGTATCGAAGCAGACATTTACCTATAAAATTAAATACAGCAGTTCAGTGTTATTGGTTATTTTTATTCATTCATAGATAGTTTTTATTTTAATTAATAAGTGATACAATCACAGTCCAAAATGCATAATATGTTGACTTTAATCATAAATTAAATTAAATGTTATCACTTCACGCAATCTCTCAAATATATTATCTTGTATTTATTTGATTATTTATGTATATTATAAATAACCTTTAACAGCCAGTATTTTATTTATTGTAATACTGTCTCTCAAAACCAACATAAATCAATGTTTCAAATATTTTTTTTTTATTTAATCAAAACCATATTGCATGTTCCGTACATAGATTCTAATCGTAAATAAAATATAATAAAGTGTTTGAAAACCATATTCAAAGTTAAAAATAAGTAGGTATCTAATTCGTTTTTACTTTTAGAATAGTTTTATTTTTCACATCGACGAATCAAAACAAATAACGATATAATATGCATTTATATAGACTTAAATACGCCTTATAAATGTATTATGAATGCATTTCGATACTTCGAGTATCCATATAATGACTTCACACACAAGCATATTATTATAATATACACTTATTTTAAATATTTAAATATTTATTTTTACCTTCACTCGTTTAATCGGCAACAAAATAGCTATATAATATATGTATTCGCGTCGATACAATATCGTTTCTATTTCTGTTTAAAACGTAATGTTCTCCGCCGACGGTAATGTCATCAAAATAAATAAATTAATATTCACGAAACGTATAAGACA
The DNA here is from genome assembly GCF_003676215.2 of Rhopalosiphum maidis. Classification (NCBI taxonomy): domain Eukaryota; kingdom Metazoa; phylum Arthropoda; class Insecta; order Hemiptera; family Aphididae; genus Rhopalosiphum; species Rhopalosiphum maidis. Next base: position 6,033,060 of record NC_040880.1, on the reverse strand, counting down.
CGCCCCCCACATATAGTCGGTCGGATCGGACGAACACACGCTTAAACTTTTCTGGCATACGGTAAAAACGAAATTTTAACCGGAATCCACGGCGACGCGAAAATCAGGAACATCCGGCAATGCGTCGATCCGGAGTCGTGCGTCTATTATTCGATCGCACCAAACAGGATTCGAACACGGCGGCGCGTCTCGGGTGGATCGCCGAACCTGCTGGCGTACGAAGTAATATTTATTTTTTTATTCGCCCGACGGTGAACCCCACGGCGCGCGAACGGTACGAAGTCGACGGGCGCGCGGATCGAGCCGGACTGCCGACGGCCGACCGGCGAGTGTAACTACGCAATCGGATCACGCGGTACCGCACAGCGCCGGCGCCGGAACTTGGACATCGCATGGCGTATGATAATAATAATAATAATAATATTATACAGTATGGTATGGGTGTCGTTGTTCGGCGGACAAAACATCTGAGAACGCGAACGCTGTGCGCCGAAAAATGATTGCGGAGCGTCACACGATAATCCGAATCCGATGGACGTTTAAAATCATATCCTATCCGTTTGTTAAACCGTTAATATACACCGCCGATATATTGTCGTAAGTGCATTCCCGTCATGCATAATTCATGTATAATATAATATATCTATCGCTCTATTCGGTATTCATTGCGCATTCGAACATGGCACTAAATTATAAAATTAAATTACAAATCGACTTGTAAATCATAACAATATTATTATAATAATAATATGAACATGGGAAGTATTCGAGTATTACGCGGAATAACGATAATAATATGCGCTGTAACAGGGGCGGACGCAAGGGTGGTCGTGGGTGGATAAAAATTTGTTCGAGTTAAACGTATATATACCGCCGTATTACCTATAATACTGGTAGACCAGACAAAAATAAATCATTGTACCGATAAGGAATACGATTCTGAGTAGAGACGGCGTGTCTACTCTGTTTCCGAGGTTATTTTATAATACCTATAATATTATATTATATATTTTATACGAGCGGGCTTTGACCGCTCCTCGTTTCGTTCTCGTACACCGCTTCGAAACCAGTTCAACCCCTTATGAGCTGACTAAGATCTGTTATTTAAAAATATAATATCTGAATGACAAAATATACAAATTTCATTTTAATTACACGGGGTCTTTTTATTAATAACCATAATTGCTTATTTTATTTTTGGTTACCGTGGAATTTATATTATGTTAAAAATAAAATGTATACTACTGTATACATGTACTAAAGAGACGTTACTTACAGTAATCTATTTTCTATAAGCTTAATACGCTAAGTCGAATGGTGTAATGGATTCAAGGGGTATAAGTTATAGCTTAAAATTAATCAAAATATTTAGAAAATATAATTGCGCATAAAAAATAAAATTGTGCTTATTTATTTTCGATAATTTTAGAAAAATTGCTATACGAGGTACTTCGTATTGTATTTACAAATGTTCAACAATACATCTAGAAGAAATAATATATTTTCTAAATTATATTGTGTTAGCATGTAAAAGATAAAAATTAGCGCCACGCCATTATATTAGAATTTTATGAATGAAACATTATTTGTAATGAACCAATCATTAAAATATTTAGTACTTTCAAAGCGTATGTTAATACAAATTATAGATAATATAAAATATTATATTTTAATTGTTTTTTACATGGATTTAAGTATTCTGATATACTCATAAGGTCCATTAGTTCATAAAAATAATTAAAATATCTATCTCATTGTATAAATTATATAATAATAATTTAAAACTAAATGATAACGTAATCTACATACTACGATTTAAGTACCATTTTCATTATTCATATAAACATATTATACATAATATTAAATTTAAAATAATTAAAATACATCAAAACCTAATATTTTAACTCTTCGGTAATAAGTATTGAATCCCATGAGTCATAATTATTGTATTGCCTCTTACATACCTTATACAACTGTCCAAACTGATATACAAAACGAAATACAATTTTTATTTTGTGTATTTTATCTATAATCACAACAATAAAATAATTGAACGTGTTAGTATAATATATAATAACATATACAATTGCAATCAAGTAATAGTACCTATATTATGGTGTCGAATCTATTAAAGCGTTTTTATAATAATAGGTTATGAATCATTACTATATGGTATTATGTAGAATTTGAAATTATTTGTTTTAATTTTTATTGAAATTAAATCAATAATCAGACGATAATTCTATATTGACACTTCCTTCCAATAATATCCTACCAAATGGCTATTGTCAATTTTCAAGAGCGATTGACACTTTAAAACACCCATTTATATTTACAATACGTGATAATTTTTATACATTTTTAAATAATCTTGATACTTGTTAAATGTGTATGATGCATACATATTTTAATATTATTGTTAAAATGAATTATTATCTCTCTGTTTATTTGTAAAACAATTAGTTTAGATTTAAAGCCAAAGATTGATAAACACACTTTATCTTAAAGTAAAGTAACTTATTGATATGGAAAATTTTCAAAGATAATAATAAATATTCAATGAATGGAAACAATGTAAATTACCTAAAATTTGAAAAATATAAATTTTTGGCGCAAAGCATTTGTAAAAGAAGAAATAACCATTAGTTTTATTAATACTAAAATAGATAATTGGTAATAACTAAAAAGTGGTGGTTCTTATTTGTTGATTAGTTTTAAAGGTTTATTATTATGATTTATCTAATGAGTTTTTTTTTAAATAAAAATAATGAAAATATTTTAGATTTTACGTATAAAAAATTGTAATAGGTAAATAAATATTACCATATCGTTTTAAATATTTCAGTAAAATAGACATCTATTAATGTAAAATGAGGTGAGTACTGAGTAGGTACACAAAATAAATAAATACAAATTAATTATACTATATTATACAATATTAAAGTACCTACACGAAACATATTGTAATATATAAATTTCCTATTTACATACGTGTGCCTATTGACTCATCAGTATCGAGTAAGTCTTGTTTACATAATTACTATATACTTATTTCCTAAGCATAATGAGGAACAACAGACAATTAACAAATTTAGTTTTAACCCAGCTTTGTTCTGAATCATTTCTTGAATTCAATGATCTTTCATTGCTCCTTAATTTATAATAATTTATGGTATATACCATGTGCAGGAGTAAGCGAAGTGAAACGAGTTCCTAATAACAATATATAATTAGTAATACCTGTAAAGAAGTCAGGGAATAAAAACTGTTGTAAGTAAGTACTAATATTTATCTAGTGTCCTAAAATATTACATTATAAAATGAAACAATCAAGTGGATATGTTCAAGTATTTATTTGATTAATTCCTTTCTTCTGTAAAAAAAAAAAAAACAAAAAGTATGATGTATAAATAATTATAAATTTGTATGTTTTTATTAATTACATAATTAGATTACATATATGAATAAATCTAATTGGCCATTACAAATTGAGTTTTATATTTTAATGTTTTAGAGGTTTTTTTTATTTAAGCTATGAGTTATTACATCTCATAAATTATATCTCAGATAACAGACAGAGCATGCAGAGTCATGTTAAGACATCGAGTATAAATACATTTGTTGAAAGTACAAATTATTGACCTATTTTTTTTTTTTTGCTATGACAATATTATTAAAATTTATTTCATTGTTATTTATTATCAAAAAGGTTGGCAAGTAGCTACCATTCTGCTGTACGATAGGTGCCGGATAGGTTACTAAAAAGTATGTATTTACATAATTTTATGAAAATTTAAGGATTTACTGTTATTATTATTTTTAAATACAACGAAACATCAAAAATATTTTGAAGAGGAATAATTATTTTATGGTTGAATATCCGGTATCGTAAAAATTTGAACTTCAAATGCTGATAAAAATTGATTTAGCTTTCCAATCGACTTTATTTTATTTACCTATAGATTGAAAAATTTGTAAAAAAATAACCTTGTATTCAATTTTTAAATTTTAGATAGAAAATCAAACATTTTTATGAGTTACCAACTATATACCAATAAATTTTTAATTTTCACGATTTGTATGAGATTTTAAGGGAGGTAGTTTTTGGTAGAAAATTGGATCTAGTTAGTACTTTGAAGAGATAAAAAGTAAAAAATTATTAAAAGTTCATTTTATAATCAAGAAAACAAAAAAATAAATAAATAAATAAAAAAAACAGGGATTTCTTTTTATGCAAATAAAATTTTTCAAAAAAATTGATAAATTCAGCGCAACTCATGAAAAAAGGATTAAAGTTTTTCAACCTATATATATATAACAAAAATTTAACCCGAAAAAACAAGTTTTTCTTGAATAATGAATTTGGTAAAAGAGGTTCATGGAATTTTTTACTAATATTTAATAAAAAAATAAGTATACAATTTAATAGATATGTTATACACTCAATTTAATTATAATTATTTTAATAAATTATACATGTTTACTAAAAAACATTAGTCAAGCAATCAGTCATAATAATCGCACAAAAACTGCTTCTATTTAACGTGTAGGTATTTTGTTGTTTTAGATTTAAATATGATTAACTCATTTGGAAAGGAGTAAGTAATTATCAGTTTATTTAATCAGAGTAATTTTTTATGTTTGTGTTACTCAAGTTTAAGTATTTAATACGATTTTAATTTTATACAACTCGGATATTTCTTATAATCATTCAAAATAACTACAAATTGACTTATTTTATCAATAAAAATATTTAAGTATAGCACTGTTGATTTAAACGTGAATAATAAACACTCATTATTTTGAAAAGTATAAATCTTCTTAAACGTTTATATTTAAATTACTCATTGGGTATATATATTTATACATTAAGTGTACCTGATATGTATATATAAATATATTATATACATTAAATTATTCAACGTTAGTTGTGAGTATATTAGATACTATTACTTTTGAATAAAATACTGAATGTCTTTTTTTAACATTTAATAATACAATGTATTTTAATAACTTAGTTTAAGGTTCTCCAAAAGTGTTTTACATTTAAATAATAAAAAAATACATAGTTGAGAAAAATCATTAGTTGCAAATATTACATAGAATTTTATAATCGAGGTTTTGTACTCATGCCTCGGAAGTTCATGAAATAATTCTTAGTAAGTTTTCTGACTAAAATTTAAAAAAAAAAATAGTGCTAAATTATATTAATTTGTATGAGTGTTTGAAATTAAAATTCTTGTAAAATTGTATAATAACGATTTCTTTGTAAGTAATTTTCGTTGTTTTTTTTTATTTGTTGTAATAAATGTTGAATATATAGAAACACAAAAAATGTCGATGAAAAATAAATATTTAAATTTTTTAATGATGTGAAGTTTTTAATTTTAAATCAGTATTTTATGAATTGTGCGATTAAAGACGTGAGGAAACAAATCAATTAATTTTCTTTGTTTCTGGGAAGTTTGAATTTGTTTTGATGTTTTATTTTGCTTATTACCTCACAGTTGAAAGCCATAATATGTTTGTTTAAAAATAAAAAGTTATATAGATGTATCAGTATTTATTGTGATTGAAAATTAATAAATGTTCTTATTAAATTCACAAACGAAGTGGGAAATTAAGAAAATTATCAATAGCGTTTTAGATACTAGAAGAGGTTATGTCATTATGTAGGCGGAATATATCAGATAGATAATTGCTAATTAGTTATACCTTACGGAAGTTAAATGGAAATGTATAAGTGTATAACAACATTTCTATCGGATTATTTAATTGTTAGATTGGGTTTATATATTTACTTGTTTTATTTTGTTGCATTCCATTGACTACCTATCATTTTTTGGAAAGATATTTGTACTTATCAGTGGTATAATTAATTATATTAGGTGATTTATGCGAAAGGATGAAGGTATTGAGTATATATTTAGTATAAATAAATATTTGTAGGCGATGCCATAAAACTATAAAAGTAATTAATTTAACAATTAGCTTACAACATAATCAAATAACTCAAAGTTATATAGGTAATCACATTTTTATTAAAATTAATAAATAATAGACTACAAAAATTAAAAAGGATAATATAATAAACATTATTTTTATGTTACAAAATTTGAATCTCTCAGAATTAAAAAGACTTTTTACGATATAATAATTTTTTTATATATAAATAACTGTAACAACATTGGTATTTTAATTTAATAATAGCAAATAACTAAAATATTTTAAAATTGACTTTTTCCCTAGGTACCTATTCAAAGTGAAATTTAAAAAGTAATAATTTAAGTGTTATTTTCATTAAATTTATTATATTAAAGATTGAAATATTGAAGAAAATGTAGTTACGTAATATTTTTTCATTAAATATAAACAATTTAGTATACAACATACGCGTACGTATGTATGAAATAAATTTTTTTTTTAAATTTATCTATTTAATTTAACTATCTCTAAGTATTATCAACCATTTTATAATAATATACTAAACTGAATATTACTATAAAATGTTTGTCCCATGGTATATATAGGAAAAATTGCAATGGAAGTATTAAACTGTGAAATGATTTTTGAACTTTACATATAATAGCCAATAGACTGTATGCCTGTATGTATGTAGTACCTATAAATATTTTATAAATTTTAATAAATAATTAATCAAAAAGGTGACTTTATATAAACTTATATTTTTGCTGTTTTGTAAGTTTAGTTACTATTAAATTTAAAACATCTATTGTAAGTATTTTACAAGCAAAATATAGTCTCAAAAATCTATTTTTTCATTTGTTTCTATGAATAGTATTAATTAAATGGTGTACCTACATAATATAAAATGCAACGTCATAGAAATTATTTATGAATGCTACCAGTTAAAATCGTTGTAGTGTTATTTTATCACTTGTTTATGATAAATAATTAATGGTTTGAAAAATATTTAAAGTATCTTTATGCGTACCACTTGCATTTTTATCAATGTATAAATAAAACAATACAACCATTATAGATTATGTGCTTTGTCAATCGTATTTTAATAAAAAAAAATGTATTCAAGTCAATTTGCTTATTTTAATTATTATTACGCTGAAGGTATAGTTAATTTGGTTTTGTTTTTCAAACTTGTTTCAAATTATGTTTATAATTCTACGTATTCGGTTTATAAATAAATAGAAAACTTTGAATATTTTGTAGAAAAGTTATAATGTTATTCTACGTATCATATATTTACGAGTATTTTATGTTTATTTTTAAATAGGTAATATCAAAATTTGATAAACAACTACGACCAAAATGCAATCATACACAACTTATTTTGGTTAAATATTTATATCTATTTATACATTTTATACTTCTTGTGTAATATATCATATTCGATTCTAATGTATATGTTTTGAAAATCATACAGAAAAAATATATGAGTCAAATTATATAGCGATATGATATTTTTATAAAAATTCCTAAAAAAATATTCGTATATAAATGAACAAAATACATTTCAATACCCTACCTAGATGTTGATCTTATATGTAATTTGCATAGACTTATCTTGCTGCTCGTGTCGGTAACGCATTTACAAATCACCTCGACACTATATGGTACATAGGTACATAACACCAATAAGGGTACGTAACAGTCAAAGAATGAAAATAAGGGAAAGCAACGTATTTCTCGTATATTATTCAAGGTGTGAAGAACATAGAAAGTGTGAGTAGGTACGTGTGAAGGAGGCGAAGTAAAAATAAGAAAAATAAATAAATAAAAAAAGGCGCACGTATTCAATTTTCGCGGAAGCTTTTGATGTTTGTCGCCATAAAATGAGGACCGGATGTATGTGGGTAAGACGTATAGGGAAAAACACATAAGCAAATTCGTTCATGGCAATTTGCAAACCGGGTGTATGTGCTTTCCGTTCCTTTTTTTCCTGATCATTTCTAGCGTTATCCCGTGTCGAGTAAATAATAGCAAATGTAGGTCTGATGTGGAAATTGTTTTTCTTCAAACAACATCTTCTCTTCCTGTATTAACATTTCTCTTTAATTTTTTTTTTTTATTATTATTATTATCTTACATCAAATATTGCTTAGTTTATATTGTTTTTATCACTGGTTTAATATTTAACAATATACTATTCTAGAACTTCATTGTTAACATTATAATTCATGTAATCAATATAATATTTAGGTATATTTAATGGAAAAAAATTATCTACTCAATTTTGATTTTAAATTAGCCATCATTATGGCTAAAATTATTATACAATTTCATAATATATTAATTGCATTACATATTATTGTGTTTTTTTGTATACAATTAGTAGGTTTAATATAGTTTCATATTTTATTTAGTTCAGATTAAATGTTAAATTTATTTTTATTTATTTGGAGATACAGGTATTAAGTTTATTTTATAGCTCATATATATGTTAACGAGGGTCAAAAATAAAATACCGATGAAAAAATAAACTGGACTTTAATCCAAAACTTTATTTTATTAGTTATAAAATCAGTAAATAAAACATTAAATTTTACGAATATCATCAGTACTTATTTTTGAAGTTTTAAGACTACACAAATATAATTTATATATATTCAGTTACACATTAAATATTATTAAATCGAAAATTAATTACAAGTTTATTATAATTTAAAAATATGTTCCTGATGAAAGTCTAAAAACCTTGAAAATTCTTAAATAAACACTTTACAATAATTACATTTTTCATATCTATAATAAAAATATAAAATTATAATTTTATAAATAATCTAAATACAAATATTATAATTAGAAAATATTATATAATATTATTATGTTTACTGCATACGGCATATCATAACAAATTACAATACAATCAATATGGATTTTTCATTATTTTTATATGTCATTTATATTTTAATTTATTTTTTCGCGTACACATTCATCTGAATTATAAAACGTCTATACGCTTAAAAAAAAATTATAATGTATATCTATTTGCATACTGTTTTTATGAGATATACATTAATCTTCAGGTTTTATTCTATTTGAAACACAAATAAGTACTTATAAATTCATATTAAAAACATCCAACAATTTAAACAATCAAATAACAACTTATTTTAAAACTTTATTTAATGTATTATTTTTTTGAGACAAATGTTTTAATAAATGCTTATATATATCTTATATTTGGTAAACTTAAATTATCAGTTTTAATAAGGAAACAAATGTTTATTTAACTCAAATTTATATTTGAATGGTTTTATGAAATTTAGGAGGTGTATTAAAACGTTTTTGATTATTTTAAATTTAATAAATGTATAATAATCAATCATTTGTATTTAATTTCAATCATTTTTACATAGATAAACTGCAGCAGTAGGTTGTTATTGTATATCTATACTTTTTTAATTAATTGTGTATCGTATAAAATAGTCTAAATTATTAGAAAAAAATTAAAACAAAAACTGTCAGGATTCACTGACAGAGTGTATTGTATTATTATTTTAATTTAAAAACAATGATAAATCATCGTATTCAAAAATGTTGAGCGGAGATAGATAGGAGACAGTAATAGATCTATATATCTATTGTAATTTTTAAATTAAGTCTTAATTATTTTTATTCTTTAAAATACGATTATTTATTTTATTCATGTTAAAAATGTCTTTATTTAGATTGAAAATATTATGATTTCTAAGTTAAAACTAATTTTACCTTCCGAAACTCTATTTTTTTTTTTTTTTTTTTGTTATCTAATTCACAGAATGCATATTCATCATAAAATAAATTTTAATCTCAAATATTTGTAACACTACCAATGCGATTTTCCATTTATGTATGATATACATTTGGAGTATTTTAACTTACCAGGAATTGTTAAAAAAGTTATTGTTGTTTGGTGCACGTAAATTGTACTTCCATATCTGAATAAAAATTACTTATTAATTTTAAATTCATTAGTCATTCCAACATTTCATCTAAATTATATTACTTTTGTTTTTAAGTCAGTACAATTTTGTCATATCGACAAATTAGGCATTGAGTGTGTCAAAAATATAATGGTGTCATGCAATAGCAACTATACAAAGGTTGTCCTTAAAAGGGTGCACCAAGGCGTGATAAATTTATAATATTGGCATCAAAGTGACATCTGAGTGGAGATTTTATATCTTTTCACGTCACGTTATTTTAAATTTAATTATATTTTCTAAACGACGATCCTGATCAGCGAAGAAAAAACCAAAAACAAATTACTCTCTATAAATTATAATGTGTCCATCTTTTTTCATCGTGTCAAAAAAAAAAAATCATTCGATGTTTGTTAATACATGTAAGTTATTTCTTATGTTTCTAAGAAATCAAACTGTTTTTACACAATAACACTGTATACTTATAAACTTATGTTAATATTATACTATAATTTAGATACTCATATTTAAATCACGACATTTTTCTTCTTCTCTGGCGTCACTATGATAAACTCAATTATGCAGTTAATAAAAATCAAAGCATATATATAGCCAAACTTAAAATCACATTTCTATTCTAGTTAATTATAGTAATTAATGACGTGTGCAATATGTACGATGAACAATGAAAAAGACATCAACAACAATCGCAACGCTAACTGTTGTTATGATATTGAGTAGACACGTTTTCAATTACAGATTACACTGACGATTATTGTCCCATTTATTATTGAATTTTATTAAAATTATTATTATTATTCAACTGAAAAACCCATTTGAGTTGTGTTCAACCCTTCGTTATGCAACGAATGCAATGACCGAATGATTCACCCGGATAACACAGCATCAGCAGCAGCTCGGGGAATCCCTATATGGTTTTTATTTATCCACAACCCTCCGATGCAACAAGAGCAATAAGACCGATTATTGTTTGAACAATGACGGCTGCCCTTGGGTTTTGGGGAGCGACATATTCAGGGTCCTGGATTGTCGACGGGAACGCAGGGGTTAGAATGACGTAAATGCTGTTGTCAAATAAACCATTAATCAATTAACCCCGCAAGGGATGATGCCGGAGGTCAGGATATGGATAATAGTAATACTTGTGCTTTTGGGAAACACGTGACTTCAGTTTTTAGTGATTTATTTTTTTTCCGCCTTGGGCGAAGTGCAGGACACGTTTGGTTAGAGAGACACATTAAACAGTTGAGTGTATTGTTACCATTTGGAGTAATAACAGTCACACGAGAATTATTATTTGTATAACAAACGAACGGCAAGTTTGATATCATCGTAAACCCATTTGTGTATGGTTCTGTACGACTATAGGAATGAGTATAATATATTTATATATCTATATGCCGACGGTAATGTACAATTTTCACATTAGCATCTACTCCGAATTATTAGGTACGTTCTGAATATTAATAATTCATAATAGCTACTTGCATTATTAAATAACAAAGGACACAGTGCATGAATTGTGAAAACGAAATTATTTATAATGTGACCGTAGATTACTGCCATACTTATACCATAACCATTAAAAGAATTATTAAAAAAAGTAGCAATTTTTATTATTATTAATATAATATTACTATTTTACAATTTCGAAATTTTATCGTTGTAGTTTATCGTATTTACAGATTGCGCGTGAAAATCATTGAAATAAAATGAAATAGAACGAGAAAAATGATTTTATGTATTATATAATGTATTAAATATATATATATATACCGTAGAATTATATTTTGTACATCCATCAGATACGCAAATATTACATCTTAAAAATTTTACAATGAAAAATGATTAAAGGTGAAAAATTAATAAGAGTTTAAACTTTTCAAGTGAAAACATATCTTGTATGCATGTAGTAGTTAATGTATATTAAATTATTACATTATTTGATAGTGTGATAGACCATTAAATAAAATTAACAACCTGTAGATTTACTTTATTGGAATTACTTGTATTTCAATACATTAAAATATTTTGGAAAGTATTAATCAATTTGTACTACGCGGGTCTTAACAAACTTAATTCAATTTTAAACTGCAATAAGTTAATATATGAAATTGTGTATGTTATACGAACATTTAAATACTTTTATAGAAATATTATGTAATAGGCTCTTTTATAAATTAACATCTTAAAAACATAATTTAAAATAAATTGAATTAATTATAAATAAAGACATATACCTAAGATTATAATTTATAACCATTTATATTATATTGTTTGCTTAGATATACATTTTTATATTTTTATGCGTAAAATTCATTATTAATATTCTGTGAATTATTGTAGTACTATTAAACGCATAAACGATAAAGAATTAATTTTTAATTATGTATTAAAATGTAATAGTTAGTATTTTAATCAATTACCTAATTATAATTATTATATCCAAAATTATTACTTTTTTTTTATAAAAATGAGTACAAGATTTATATAATGCTACCCACCGATAGGTACAATAGGTACTTTTGGTTTCATTGCTACTTCAATTAGAACGATACCATAATACAAATCTAACCAAAATATAACTGAATTGAGTTTTATGGTAGAACGTTGTTTCTAAGAAACTGGGGAAAGTGATTAAAAGGTTTCATTTTCTGAATGGATTATATTATTCTATGTTAACAATAACCTTGCATTTCTGTTCATTAAAATACCTCATAGAATACAAAAAAAAAATGTATTTATAAATAAACTTGTTTAGTATATTATGTCATCAAAAATTAAATACAAATACAATTATGGTTTTACAGTAGACAGGAAAAATGTTTTTTTTTTATTTTTAAGTAAATTTAATTTTTATACCGTACAGTTGAAAATTACAGCAAATAAAGTCAATGTTAACTTAAGCTAAGAAGTTTCTCTAAAACATAAATGTATTGGATAGTAATGTAAAGTAAAGTAAATCTTATGAGTAGTCTTCAAGAAAAGAAAAAAATTAAAAACGTAAAAGTTCTTATATCAATTCATTAAAAAACATTTTACTTATGTATGCTATTACTTCTATTTAAATAAAATTTATGTTATTAATTGAAATAAATAAAATGTATAACCAAATAAACTTTTCTTAGGTAGACTTTGAAAGAAAACGATTAGAAAATATAAGAATGTCTCCGTAAAAAAGAGATAATAATTGAGTTAAATAAATATTTTATAGTATTAAAATCTACGTTTGGAATACCACAAAGTAGAAGTAAACTTTGATAATTAAATCGTTATAATAAGTTTTCAATCGTACAATTTGTATCAACTATTTTTATTTCTAATCAAATACGTAAAATCAAGGTGATCTGTGAGCCATCAGAATACTGAATTGTCAACAATAAATGCCGAACTGTGTCAAATATAAAACTACAATTTTTCATAATTAAAACCAAATGTTGGTATTATAATATTACATATGTATTATTATTATCTATAGTATATATAATGAGTAAAAGCAAAAATATATTTTGGAATAATAAATCTGCTTTATTTTAAATTGTTTTTCTTCATTCAATTTTTATATCACTTTTTATTTTTTTAATGTTATAGTTTTGAATTATAGGATACGAATATGTAAATATTTTATTTTAATATTATTTTATTAATTGCTTATTTTTAATTTATTTGTTCTGAACAATTGTTGAAAAAAGGGGAAGCTCTTTTTTTTTGAACGTGGTCTTGATTCGTCATTAAAGTCTACTGCATAAATTCCAAATTTCTTCCTATAACGTGAAATTATATATATATATATAAGATAATAATACCTATCGTAAATAGCACAACTGTACCAATAGGTACATATTATTTATGTGTCAAAGTTACTAAATTATACAAGCAAATTATGTATTCAAATTAAATGATTACCAATAACCAAATGTGAATTCGAGTGTAAGCGACCATACACAGTATCCAAACACATTTATGTTTTCATCCAATGCTTCAAGTAATTTGTTCAAAATGCCCTGAAATAAAAATTTCTTTTACCATATCAGTTTATAAATGATAATTTGAACATTGGATAATGTATCTAAATTATGTTCCTACACGATAATCCGAAAAAAATGTTTATATTATTAGTTTAGTTTTACCTATAAGACATCGTAACTCGTCGACTCATATTTTTTCTTGTTTGTTAGTCCTAGCAACAGACTCTAAAAATGCCTCTGGGTACTGTCCAGTGGATAAAACATGTGCTATTAAACCAAGCTAAAAAATAATTTAGTGTGAGAATAGTAAAATGTGTAACGATCAATATTTTATTGAATAATATTACTGTTGACATTCTTGCGGTTTCAGCAGATTTTTGATGTTCTGGATTATTTGGGTCTTGAGGGTAGAACCAAACTCCATCCATAGCTAAGCTTATTTGTCCTAACATAGATTCAGTATGAATTATCACAATTTGATATAAAAGTACATACCTAACAATATTTAGTAGTTTGTCGTAGAATGATCATAAATAAACACATATTTTGGTATAATATATTTTACCTTTTTGTTTTTCTTTGAACTCTTCTTTGTATATCTTATTAACCATTGCATGTATAATAAAACAGTTATGTAATGTTAGATAATCTGAATATCCACTAAATATTGGTTATTGGTAACCCAAAGCAAAATGCTCAGAACCATATCCTTCAGCCACTAAATGTATGTCTGCAGTTGTTGTCCATTATTTTACCTAACAAATCATAATTAGTTTTTTAAACTTAAATAATATAATACAGTCGAATAAAATAACATTTATATATATATTTAAATTATATAATTGAAGGTTGGGTGAGAATAACGTGCTATGTAGCAATTTGTAAATTTGTGTATGTACTTACTCTGTCTCCGAAATTCTTGAAACAGATTCTCGTATAATTTTCATAAAATATATAACTAGTCGAATTCGCTAGTCCTCCGAGTTTATTGAAAGCTTCCCCCATATCATAATGGTACAACGATACCTACGTAAAAAATTCAATGCACTTTAATAATGTTTAATTAACGTTACAATATTTCGATATCTTAGGAGTATTTTTTTTTTTTTGACTAATAATTATGGTATAGAAAAATTGTAAAAATACCATTGGTGTGATTCCATTTTCGATTAATTTGTCAATTAGATTATTATAATAAGCTAGTCCGGCTTTTCCTGGTAAATGATCATGAATCATTGGTATAATTCTAGTTGGACTTATAGAAAATCGATAAACTTGAACCTGAAAATACATTTTAGTAATCACATAATTATTTTTATAATTGTTATTGAAAATTATAACTATTTAATATTTTATTGAAAACTGACACCCAATTCCTTGAGAAGTTTGACATCTACATCTGTTTTGTGGTACGTATCCGCCGCTACATCTCCGTTGAAATTAAAATCGTTAATCGCAGATGATGGAAATTTGTATACTCCCATTCCTTTATATAAATCAGCTAATTTAGGTTTGATTTCCTTCTGTATGTGTTTTTCGATTACTGATTCCGGTAAGTCTAAGAAGTATCTGAACGACTTGTTTGCTTCGTTGGAATGGAAATAATGGTCCCAGATTGATTCCGCCTTATCTATAATTAAAAATGTTTTAGTAAACTTTTATAAATGATATTTACGACATAAAATAAATAATCAATATATAAGTTCTACTATACGAAATATAAGTGACAATCTGGATAGTAGAATAAGTATAAAGCTAAAGCATTATTCGATAAGGACCATATACCTAGATACTATACTTGATTTTTTTTTTTTTAATAATTTTATATTTTAATTTATAAATTTTTATTATTTTAACAATATCTAAAAAAATATGTACCCAGTGAAGAAACAAAAATTATCATTTATTTATAACTATTTAAAATTATAAATAAGTTCAAAGTGCCATAGATTTAAAAAGAATATTTATTTCGCCATGGTTCAAAAGCAAAAATATTTAAAATCTCAGGTATACTCGTAAATATTTTATCATAGCTTACATAATTAATGCATTATTGACTTAAACAACATTTATTAAATTAAATACATTTTAGTTTACCGTCTACCGTGGTATATAGTAATATTATGCTGTAAATAGTTTCTCCCTGTGTTTGTTCTTGTACGTACTTACCCACTACCTATTATATATAGGCACTCTCTACTACCACCTTCCTTTGCGTAAGTTCCGTTATAGAAGTTTACAACGTTTTAATATTTAATAGGAATTAATTATTTTTTTTTAAAAAAATATTTGCAATAATTAGCTCTGTAAATTGACTCTAATAGATTTTTGTGAAACACAAAAACAAATATTTTCATATTTTATTTTATTTTCAATTAACATAGGTTCATTAAAAAAAAAATCCTTAAAATTAAAATCATGATAATTATTTTGAAGTATTCAAGTGAAGTTATCTTAAACTATTATTTTTATAACACTATAAAATCAATGTTTATCCCTATGTATTTTTCTAAATCAAATATTTTGAAAACCAGTTATTAATGTAACTTAAAATGGTAATGAGATTCGTAGCAAGCAAGAATTTTATCAATATATTTAATTTATCAATTCACTTTAATATATTTATAATCAATACTGCAGGTATATTATTATATCAATATTCAGTATAAATTTTAAATTTATAATATAACAACAAATTATTAATTTGCTGTATTATTTAATGATTATTTACGTAATCATCACTGTACAATTAATATTTATTTTATTATAATTAAATGTTTTCTGAAATTAATATCATCATCCTTACATCAATACGAATAGTTATGATTTTAATATGATATAGAATCGATCTTTTAATAATATACGTAGCTACCTATGACGCTATGAATAATAGATTTTTAAAAAGATATATATTAATATATTATAGGTTGTTCACTTATTGTTGTTGTAAATTGAATAAATCGATTAAATATTCTATATATATCTAAATAATAATAAAAATATATAAAATTAATTGAATTTATTAACGATGTGTCAAAAACAATATTTATCTGGAAAATGTTCAATGCATTACTTCAAAGAATCAGGTTTACCATTATTAACTTTTTTTAAAAACGTATAATAATATTACACTGTACACAACTATCTATGTAATAATCTAATTCATCATCAATGAAATAATGAATCGAAGGACAATTTGACATATTCAATTTGACTAATCAATAACTATTCTTTTAATATTTGATTGAAAATAAAACTGATAATATTAATAATCAGGTATAAATTATTAAAATTATCTAAATCAAGCTCTAAATTCGTATTTTGGATATTAAAATATATATTTTTATAATTTTTTCCAACTAAAATATTGTTGTTACTAAAATTATGAACTATTCTTAAACCTATTTAATAATCTCTATATAAATTGATAAAAAATTATAAATTTCTAAACACTTTTAGTATTTTCCATTTTTGAAATGAATGGAAGAAAATATCATCTATATTCAAATCATATTTATTTATTTGATATATTTTTAAAAGCTAAATCAATGTTCCGTCGTTACAGAGGAAATCTCCATACTATTAGGGAAGAGGTAAATTATATCCTATAACCCCTAGGATTTCTATACTGGGGACTAAACATATTTAAGGATAATATTATCTCCCAGTATGGGGTATGATTTGACTGAAACTGGAAGTTGATGTAACAAAACATTAGCACCCTCCCCCTCCTTTATAAAAAAATAAAAATAATTTTGCTGCTAGCAGTGACTTATAAATTTTAAAATTGCTTCAAAAAACATTTACAAATTCTGTATTAGTTATTTTGATAATTATTGGTACAATTTTCAAGTAGATTAAGTTTTTCAGTCAAATTAAGTTAATTTAAAAATATGCTGGTGTATACAACAAAATATTACTCTCCTTGGAAAATAATTAAACTAATTTGAATTTGATATAAGTGTTCTAAATTCACTAGAAAAAACGTTTTGCAACAAATTAACTTGTTGATAATTAATCGTTGATACAATTTTGAAACCAACAGAGAAATTATTTAAAAATCTGTTTGATGTTGAATCAGAACTATAACTTTTAAAAATATACTGTCAATAAATGGAAACACAATATTATAAGTATTTATTATAATTTAATTTAAGAATTATAAACTGGAACAAAGATAATAATTGAAATAAAATTGAATAGTTATACATTATCAAAACGACTAATATTGAAATAAATGTACTTAAAGACAAAAATGTACAACATGAAAATTGTGAGATAGTCGTTTTTTTAAATATTATACCTATAAATTACCACTGCCAAAATAAAGTATTATTATTAAGGGTGTAAAATATCTAACATTGTACTTGTTAATTGAATAGCTTTACAAATAAAATTAATTATTTTATTTTATTATAATATTCATAATATACATTTTTATAGGTATCTAAAAAATTTGATAAAAATTTTAAAAAATAAACCTTAATATTTCAAATTAGGTTTATTATTGTAATAAAACATTTGAAAAAAAAATAAATTTTAAAGAAAGCTTAATTACCTTCATTCCAAGCTCCTTCTACTTGGTAAGATCCAGTCGCTGTCCCGAGAAGAAAATTGTCAGGAAATTGCTTTATTGAAACAAAACTGTCAGCTATAATTTTTTTTTAAACAAATAAATTATTTTTTAATTTTTTTTTTAAAAAAAATATCTTACTCTTTGCTTCTTCGTTCGCCATTTTTAACAAATCTTGAAAATAATGTTAAATGAGTCTTTGAATTTAATTTAAATTACTAAAGATTTATTTTATAGAATTCAAAACGATTGAATAGACGAGCGTGGAAAAATATTCTTATAATTATACACAGACATATTTATATACAATATAAATAAATAATACAAACATGCTCTATTCGTAACTTTATTTAAAGATAAAATTGATAAATGTCTGAAACACTAATAAAAAAACAGTTATTATGATTTATGTACTCTTTAATTAGTATTCAGATAAAATCCATACAACAGTGAACCCAATTTTTTTTTAGTACTGCAAATCTATATTAATCTTATAAATAATTAGAAATATTATACATACATCTAAGTTAAAATATTATAATTAGTTATTTAATAAGAGCTTATCAAAACTAGGTAGAGTCAAAAATACAAAAGTAGTGAAGTGAGTAATTCAGAATTATAATACTAATATTTAATAACTATTAATCATAAATAAGTCAATTAAATGAAACAGTATTTGATTAATATCTAAGTAATACTACTTAGGTATGATATTATTATATACACTTTTTAGATTTATGTATGTTGTATTATTTTATTCACTTGATTATAGTATACAATGCATACAGGTATAATAATACCTGTATGGCTATAAAATAATTATGATACAATAATTATAATTAACTTGATATTCTTATGGTTTTGGCCATAACGTCTTAATAATAAAAAATATACCTAAATATCGATCAGAATGAAAAACAAAAAATATCATCTTTTAATTTTTGTGGTGAGTGTGACTGTGTATATGATATTTTATAGTAATTGATATGCTTAAATCATAGTAAATTATTTGTATACCAATTATATTTTATGTATTTACCTATATGCATTTAACTAAACCATAATATATAGTTTAAACAATAACTAAATCATAAATTTTATTATATTATTTATAAATATACATTCAATTTTTATAACAATTAATTGTAATATTTTTTTAAGAAATATAAATTTTTAAAATATTGTCTTTAATTTTTTGTGATTATTTTTGTTTAAGTGATAAACTGATAAATATTAATAATTATAATCTCTGCTACTATTAAATGTATACAAGATCTTATTATTATTTACTTTTATTTGAAAGTTTTTTAACGGTCTATTAATAATATCCAAGAACAATAAGATATAATATACAAGTATGTTATTCAAATTTAATAAAAATTAATTAGGTTCATGGGTGTTATGGTACAACTTAACTCATCGAGAGTACTCAGCCTTAAATATTTTTAATGGAATTCTACAAAAAATTTTGAAGAGGATTCATAAAAAACAAAATTATAGAATTAATATATGATTCAGTATTCAAGAAGTTTTCAATATATTTTTAAAGTGATACAATAGGCCATCATCAATTTTTGATTGCTATACATTTTCAAATCACACAAATTGCCAAACAATTGATAATATACAACGATTGTATTTAATTGATTGTTAGTGTTGTTAGTGATAGAAATGTTGTGGATATTATAAGTCGTATACTATCGGATAGAAATTATCTTATTATTTTTTTCAGCTGTTTTTTGTTTAGTAACTGTTGTTTATTTGTGGATATTTTTATTGTGCTTTCATATTTATAAATATTGAAACAGACTATTATAGAATACACTAATACTCCACATAATACATTAATATAAATTATCATATTGTATGAATACATCATAAAATAGTATATTATTATTATTACTGCTTCTCACTTGTTTTTAATACTGTAAATAAAATTAATCAGGTATATTAAACATAAATCAAGCTAATTTGTTACAATTAATTGTTTATTAAATTTATCAAAACTAAATTCAGCAAAATCTACTGCAGTACTAAAATAAGAATAATTTTACTATTAAGCATAAATAAACAAATTAAATGAAACAAAGAATTATGCATAATGAATATTATTTAAGATAAAATATTTAGGTATTGTATTATGTACATTTTTTGTAAAAATTTATATATCCTATATACAGTTGCTCACTGGATTATAATATACGATATATATACAAATATATTTTATACTTACATAACAATTAGAATACAAAAACTTTTGTTATTAAGTTGATATTCTTATAGTTTTTGTCATAACGGCTTATAAAATAAAAAAATCGTAAATAATTATGCCTAAATATTGAGCAGACTGAAAAACAAATAATGATCTTCTTTTAATTTTTGTGTTAGGTGTGACTTAGTGTATATCTTTTAATAATTTATACGATTAAATTACAGTAAATTATTTTTATACAAATTATATTTTATATATTTACCTTTGCAGGCTAAGGGTGTATTTTAAGGGGGCGACGTGGGCACCCACATTGCTCGTATTTTTTTCTACATAATACATTAATTAATAATTTATTAAAATATTTTAATTTTAAGCCATTGAGTTCAATCAAATGCATATTATACATTATTGTTTTCATAGTAATTTTCAAGTTACACAGTGTAATAGGTGTCCACCAATTTTTATTCGTTACAGATATTAAATACACAAGACGCAAAATTTCCCAAAAAATGAATAATGCACTATACAATTTGTACGTTGGTGATTGAAAATTTAAACAACAATAAATCGTATTTTTGTTGGAACAAATTACTCAATAACATCCTATGATTTATCTGTGAATTTTAAAATTTGTTTTTGTAACTGTCTGTAGAAATTTTTATCGTGTTTTTAGATTTATAAATGTTGTAAAAGACAATTACAGAATACACTAATACTTCAATAATAAATTTATATAAATCATCATTTAATAGGAATACATGATAAAATAGTATATATCAAGTTTTGAAAATAATATCCTTTTTAGTTTATTTACAGTCTTATTTAAACTAATTATACTTTATCATCGTTTATGTTTAAATAATACGTAATAATTATTAAGTATTAATCTCCTAATGATTGGAATAAAAATATACGCATTTAATTTATTTGCCAAATTCACAAATACAAAAAACATTTACACTGCTGTTTTTAATTGGAATATTAATTTTAATTAGATTAAGTTTATTTAGCTGATCTAAAATCATTATTATTTTAATACTTTGTATGAAGATAAATTTTTAAAGCTAAACACATGTATAATTAACACAAAAATAATCATACTCTTCATAGCATAATCATTATTAATTAAAATTTATTAATACTTAATAGTAATAATATAATCAATCATATAATATTTTAAATTTTATAACTTCATAACATAATATAAAAAATTTTTGATTCTGAGCGGAGAAATAAATGTATTGATTTTACAATGATGTATATATTTATTTTTATACAAGTGTATACAAATTTAGTTAATAATCAAAACTCAGAGTACTTTTCAAAAAAATTGAAATATCAATTAAACAAATGGAGGAAAAACATAATTTTTTACACAAAACCAGTTTTTTGCAAAATCAATTTTCTTGTAATTCAAAAACGAAAAATCGATAGATAGGTACTTGAGATATATTGGAACGCTTAATACGTGTTATGTTTAAAAACATGTTTTTACATTTTATAGGTATATTTGAATATTTCACATTTTTGTTTTTTTATATATAAAATTATTGATATTAATTATTTTTGTTCGATAAAAAATATTGAAAATGTAATACAAGAATTCTCATAAGTAGTTTATTTTGGAATCAAAAAACAAATAAAAAAATATTTTCTAAACAAATATTTTAAGTATGAATCTCAAATTAATTAAATATTTAAACGAAAAATAATGATTTTAACTATTTTGTTGTATTATTAAAAACCAGAGGGAATTTGAAACTTTAACGTATATTATATATACGCACTGTCCAGGAAATTTAAAAAAAGGTTTTGACTAGTTGTATGTTATTGTTTATTTTTCCACGAATCTATTTATATAGTTTTAAGGTAAGTTTATTTTGATTTAAAAGTTAATAACAATAATATTGGATGTATAAATAACTAATAATAATATTATAATATAATGCGAAGTTTTTGGAAAAAAATAATTCAATGTACCGTATTATTAAAAATAAAATAAGTTAGTCCTTTTTTGGTCAGAATTGTTTTTTATATACATTTCATTGAATTCAAATTTAATACATTCGTCATTGTGGCTATGATAAGTGAAGTCGGCATAATATACCTACCTTCGTTTAAATAATAATAT
This sequence comes from Rhopalosiphum maidis, assembly GCF_003676215.2. Taxonomy (NCBI): domain Eukaryota; kingdom Metazoa; phylum Arthropoda; class Insecta; order Hemiptera; family Aphididae; genus Rhopalosiphum; species Rhopalosiphum maidis. The sequence continues at coordinate 6,010,271 of NC_040880.1, read as the reverse complement.
TTTTGTTGATTTACTATGTATTATAACGTTTAAATCGGTATCGTATTGATCATAAATATCTAACAATGTTTGGGTAACTTAATAATCTTATGCCTCTAAATATAAACGCTAAAATATGTATAAGACACCCACATTAATACTTTATAATCTATTAAATTGCAGATATAAATATTTATAAATTCACTGGCAAAAGTGTGAAATAATTAAATATTATAAAAATTAAAAAATGTCATTTATCAATTAAATATAATAGTTATATTGTGTGTAAAGAGTTTATAGATCCGACATTCCAAAGTCAAAGAATATCGCGATATCTCGAGTTCGGTAGTTGGAATATTTTGAAAAATCGTGACTGTAAATAAACCAGTCATTTTTCTCTCGGCTTTAAGTTTTGATTTGTAATATCATGTACGTGTCTGTATCAGAGCCATTTTTTTATTTATAATTTACAAATTACGATGACAATATTGTATGGAAGTATTGAATTTATGCACTCAATTTTTCTCCTCGAATAGTTATAAGCAGATGTATCAACATAGGCTATATCTGTGTCGTGTGAATCTCGAATCAGTGGGACTGTGCGTCGAAAATTATTTTTCACACGAATTGTACGTTATCATTGGACTTGCGATCAGTGTTTTTTAGATCACGTTATTATGGACGAACACGAAGTCGAAAGTCGGAACTGTCTAATTATAAAATAATAGTATTTTGTTTCCGTATAATTACTTCTACACCTCGGAGTAGTCGGTGAAATATAATCGAAAAAAGTGTAGCGCTATATTTTTTTCTTAACGCGGTGTGACTGTCTTGAAGTGCCGCGCACGTATGGTCGGCCCGACTATTGATGTATATAAATTAATGACTATAAAAATCATGTTGTTCGTCGCACGTACACTATATTATATTATAATATATGATATGATATAGAACATAATAGAAATGAGTGGTCTATATTTTAAAGTCAGTTTCAAGTACAATAATATTTCGTAATCGATATAGTTCTGACCGAGCTGTTATCCGTGTAGAGACACGAGTATAACAGACATTTTTCGTATATTTTAACGTATATAACGTAAGATCGATGTACCTTTGTAGAATGTCACTCGTCGAGTGTCCGTCAACTAATATCGTGTGTACCACAGTCGTGTATAAATATAATGTTTAAAAAAAGAAAATTAATTTAATATTCAAAATCAGTAAGAAATCCATTAAAAAAAATTGTATGCGAGTCGATCACGAGCCAACAGAGTCTTACCCAAAACGTGCTTATGCGTAAAAAGTACACGCGACGCAGTTCGAGTTCTTAATATTATATATGATGCTTTCTACATTCTGTTCTCTACCACCTATATATATTGGTGTGATCCTGTGTGTCGGTTGACATTACGTTTTTGATTATCTGTATTGTTTGGTGCTAATAAAACATCTATTATTATATTTAGCTATAGAATATTATGCGTTCAATGGGTATAAATGTACAATATTATCCTGTAACGGCGATATTATATGGTGTAACGTTATTTAAGCTTATCTAAAATGTGTATTTTTATTTTTTATCAGATCATGTTTCGAATTATTTTACCGTCGATAAATATCCAGACACAAACCAACCAAATTAAAATATATTACGTTGCTACCTTCGAGATAAACATTAATTATTGTAAAACTGTGCATTTTCCGTGGTTAGTGACCCAAAGAATTAAAATATAAAAACGACTTTTATCAACTCCAATATCAGAAAAAAACTTATGCCGTCCAAGACGTGATATTATAAGTGCACGGAGAATAATTTAACGTGTGTTTGCATTCGTCGTTGGGCTTCGTAAATCCTAAAATCCCCAAACTTATAACGGAAAACTGCACCAGGTACCTTTATGTTATATTAGATTTATTTTTACTTAAATTATCGGTAGTTATAAATAATATGTAAAACTATGATAATAATCATTGGAATATCGAAATATTTCCTAGAAAATTTTAAGTATCTGCAGTCTAAAAATAATAGTAGATTTTATGATTACTTGTATTATGATTAATAGTATCTAATATGATTTTTAATATTTAATAACTGTTATCTACTAATATAATTTATGAATTTGTAGAAAACATAAATTATATCGATTCAATAAATAATACAATTTTATTCAGCATGATTAGATAATTCAATCGATTATCATATTTATTATTTTAAAGCATTTTAAGAAATAATAAATTACTTTGAAATTTAAACTATTATTTAGTCTGTTTCATTGATAAAAAGCATATCATATTTTAGAATCTGATATTGTATTGATTTTATAATATTTTAATATTTTTTTGTATTTTTATGTACACACATTTCGGGTAAAAAGAATGCTCAATATGTGTCATGTACTCATGTAGCACTTTTATAGATAGGAAATCGATTCTACATGGCACTTTGAAGAGGTAATTTTTTTATTTTCTCAGCATTTTGAAGAAATGCCAGCACGCGTGGTTGTAACCGAACTCCACTTTTTTTATGGTATCATTTATTATTGCTTTCAAATTTTACTTCAACACACCACACCATTATCCTGAATCAAAATGATTAAAGAAGACAAATGAGTATTTGCCTACATCAGGTTCCTGAAAACTTGTATGAATTCTTTTTAAAATTGAAGTATTGTATAAACTAACTTAACTTTTAAATTTTATTTCATTCATTTGATATATAAATTATGTTCAAATATTATACAAATATAATGTAAAATTCTAAAAAAAAAAAAAAAAAAATAAAAAAATGTAAGTATGTAAATCTCGTGATATTTAATCGAAATTAAAAAAAAAAATAACTAAGAAAGTCGTAATCCGATTGAAATTTTTCATCTGAGAGTGTAACCATTTTAAACTATTTATCCACTGTTATATCACCGTTTATGTAAATATTTGTATTAACGACGATCACAACAATAATAAACTCGAATACTAAAAACAATAAATTACTGGAATAAATCTATCAACTTGTACTTGTTGGATATAATCATCCTTTCCCTCTTATTTTTTGTTTCTGGACATTGCAACTGGACTACGTTTTGAAATATAACAGACTGACGTAATTGTACCACTTGAATGAATATAATCCTAATAGAATGTTAGGGATCTGTCTATATAACTATATACTGTATGATATACTTTTCTATTTGCTTTTGCTACAGATGTACTTAAAGTTGAATTGAATTTTCTCTACAAATAAGAAATTATGTATTGTGTGTAATTAAAATATCTAAATAAAGAATATAGCTGTAATTAAAAGTCTATGGTTCCGATCGGTCTAGTGAATGGAAATAGTTATTAGTGTATAACCACAACAATGTTTCAATAATTGTTTATTAAAAAACTTTATGAGCATTAAAAACTTGAAGTAATTACATGCAGATGGCAGATCAGTTAAGAATTAAAATTTAAGTGTCAATGATTTTTAAAAGATCTTGTTTGTTATAACGATAAAAAAATCGATTGATCAAATAAATTATTATTTGTAAGTAAACTAGCTTACTAAATTAATTAGATCATGTTGTAATTAGACTTGAGAAATTAATTGGGTTTATTAGGTTCAATAAAAAGGCAATATATATTTTTTTAGGAGTAACTTTTTCTCAAGTATATTGTATACAATATATTTCTCCTTTATTAAATAACATTTATTATAAAATAAATATTACATAATATAAATGTGTTTTATTATATTTACTCTTCATACGTAAAATGACTCAAATGTTGAAGTGTAAAATACTAGTATTTATAGAAATAAATATAGATAAAATATAATATGTCAGTACTTATAAATACAGGTAATAATGCAAAGATTGAATTTTAACTATTGTACGTGAATTTAATTTTATCCATTCAATTAACTGGTATATTCACTAAGCTTACATTATAAATTATAAATTAATTAATGAACTCTTACATTTTTTTTTATTTTATTTAAAATATAAAACAATCTAAAAAATATGCTTTACGAATAACAAAACTCTCAAATCTTAATTGATTACAAGATGGTTTTAACAAAAGACTAATAATTATCAATTCATATTTTTAAAATAAAACGTGTTAATGAATGGCATTATTTGATATTTAATGAAATATAATATGTATGTTCCATAGTAATACATACTTGTTTTATACTAAAAGCTGACTATGTTTATTTCGTATGAAATTATGTGAGTAATTAAATAAAATGTAATAATTTATTGAGAATAGGAATTCAACAATTTTGTTAGAAATAAATTGCAGTATAATAAAAATCATCGACATTTTAATTGAAACTAATTAACACCTAGTAAAAATATTAATAATTTTATTTTATTGAAACAACTATGTTTATAATATTTTAATTTTTAATTTAAGTATACATCAATTATATTTGTTAGAATGGCTCAGCAAAGTTACCAATGCAAATGTTATCATTTTAATTTAGTTGATTATCATAGACACATATTTTATAATTATCATTATTTTTTCAATACAAGTATTAGCTTAGATAATTTATATATTTTTAAAATATTAAAACATTAAATATTAGGAATAAAAATAGCATTACATTTTGTGTGCAATTTCTTCCAGCCAATCAGTTATAAAAATTGAAAATTTAAATCTGAGTTTTTTTTTACTCATAAACAAATATATTTTTAAATAATAAATGTTATAATAATATGTAATTTATAGCACGATTCTAACGATAACATATATATATATATATATATATATATATATTCGTTTTAAATAATATTGATCATTAAAATATACAACCATTTATGTAGTTTGAAATTTCAAATTAGTATACATATATTAATTGTTCATCTTTTGAATTCTACTTTCATGTTAAAATAAAGATAACTAAAATATAAATGGTTTAAATAAAATGTTATTTTTAATTAATTCATATCTTAGATTCGAAGTATACATTGTTTTCGTAAATTACAATAATTTTTAATATTCAAAAATTTTAAAAATTGTATACAATATTCTTTATAAATAGTTCTTGCATTAAAACTAATCAAATGTATTATACATTCATATTTTTCATAAACGTTTATAGTTCAAATTTAGACGATGTATGTCAAAATCAGGAACAAATATGAAATATATTATATTTATTAATTACAATCTTCAAATCACTCTACGCCATATTCACAAGTTCACAACACACAATTATCTGAGTTTCTGAAGTATAAATAACTTATATACACCACAAAATTAATGATACTATAATAATAATTATAATTTAATAAGTCGAAAAGATATCTGCCTTTTTTGATTTATTAGGCATTTTATATAGAGTTATTTGAAAACCATTCGACTACGTCACTTCAGCAAGATAATATAGATGCATAATTTAAAAGGAATTGAATCAATTATAAAGGTATATAATAATATTATAACAATTTATATAATATTTGATTATATATATTTATTTGCGTTAAGAACATTTACAACATTCTGCGTATTATTGTAGTACTATTGAAGGCATAAATAATTACATTAAATAGTTAATTATATTCTATTAATAATGTCTAATTCAAGTGTATATTTTAACAATTATTTCAATTGCCTAAAAGTAATTACACATAAAAATTTTTTACTAATTTTCATAAATATTATATAAAATCTATACTTTATTACCCATCCATAACAATATGACATGAAAATATTTCATTTCAATATTTAATTTTAATTTTTTATTTGCAATTTCTTCGTTTTGAACAATTGTTGGAAAAATGGAAAACTGTTTTTCTTTGTACGTGGTCTTGATTCATCGTTAAAGTCTACCGCATAAATACCAAATCTCTTCCTATAGAATGAAATTATTTATGTATATAAGTAATATCGTACATAGTACAACTGCACCAATAGGTACGTATTATTTATGTGTCAAAGTTACTAAATTACACATGCAAATTATGTATCCAAATTAAATGATTACCAATAGCCAAATGTGAATTCCAGTGTATCTATGAACGACCAAACACAGTATCCAAACACATTTATGTTTTCATCCAATGCTTCAAGTAATTTGTTCAAAATGCCCTGAAATAAAAATTTCTTTCTCACTATATCAGTTCATAAGTTATAAGGTGGACATTGTATGATGTATAAACATGATGAATTTAGGGGTATAGGATTTCTATGCAATAAAACATTGTAAAATATGTATTTTATTTATCAAAATTTGCAAAAATATACTATTATTATATTATTATATTATGTATTTTTTAATTTTTTAATGTAAACGATCGCGATTAGATCGGAAAATAGATTTATATTGGTTGAAATTCCATTACACGTCGAATGATGGAGTTGTTGGTGCATATTTAAACAATACGATTTGTCCAATATTTAAAACAACATTACATATTTTTCTTCCGATTCGTATACACCGTTTATAATACTACACATTTTTAAAAGGGGTTTGAATCCCTTATTATTATTTAGTAACAAGTGAATTTTAGTTTAGATAGTTATATAGTTGACAATTAGACAAATAACTCAATAATTAAACACAACATTAAATAAATGCCATTTAAATAAACAAGATTTTCAAAACTGCAATTTGAGTATTACGTTAAAAATATAAAAAAATATGCAAAAAAAAAAAATTGTTCTATTTAATCAGAAATAAGCCAAATCGTAGATATATCTCACAACCAATCAATTTGGACTTAAACGAAAAAAAATGAAAATGCAAAGAAATCCTAGCCCTAATGATGATCATACAAAATAATTCAAAAAATGCTTTATATTCTTAGTTTAGTTTCATCTATAGGACATCGTAAAAATGTAAATTACCGTACATTACATTATGCATTACGTATAACTTACAGTATGATAAGCTATTTTTTTTTCACTTTCATCGATGCCATCTTCCTCAGGAAATCCGTTCTCACCAATAAATATTTTTGGATTATTCATTTTCTCATTAATCCATTTCAAGCAATTTAAAAATCCTTCGAAAACCTTTAATCATACGAATTAACGTTTCAACGATCAATAAAATTGATTCATTTTTAAAATAGAAGAAAATATATTAATATATTACTTCAGTTTGTGTAGTACTATGAAGGTCCATGAAATATCCTCGATCTCTTCTTTTAAGATTAGGTTCAGCAGCATATTCTTCATCGGTCATTGGTCGCACTTTTACACTACTATAATAGTTGAATACAATAAAATCGAATGAATCTATAAAAATAATTTGATATTTTAGCGTGATATTCAAAACTGCTTAAAATTATTTGAATCTTCATTAGGATATTTTTTTTTTATTTATGTCGATACATATGCGTTCATAGAAAAAAAAATTGATGATAGAATTGAAATGTGTAACACGGAAAGAAAAATTGTGTTTGATTGTATTAAATGCAATTCTAAAAAATCAGTGATAATGACATATATTTGAACACATGCTAAAATGCTATTAGTGATGTATATTTTAAAACATTGATAACGTGATGTTGGTTTATTTAACAATATAAAGATTATTATGTAAATATTTTGTTGTAATAAACAAAGAATTTGGACACGTCTTTTACCTTTAATTAATTTCTGTTCATATTCTGTAAACTGTGTAACTCGGTCGAGTCGTATTTTTTCTTTTTTGTTAGTCCTAGCAATAGCCTCTAAAAATTCTTCTGGATATTTTCCAGTAGATAATATATGGGCTATTAAACCAAACTAAACAGTAATTAATTACATTAATATATGAATATAAAAATGTGTTACAAACAATATTTTATTGAATAATTACTGTATAAATTCTTGCGGATTCAGCAGATTTTATATGTTCTGGATTATTTGGGTCTTTGGGGTAAAACCAAGTTCCATCAATGGCAATACTTATTTGTCCTGATACAGATGAAGTATGAATTATCGTAGTTTAATAGAAAAGTACACAAAAATAATTATAAGTTGTAATTATTAACTAAATTGGTCATAAAAAACACATATTTTGGTAAATAATGTTTTACCTTTTTGTTTTTCTTTAAATTCATCATTGTATAGATTATAAACCAATGCATGTCCATTAATAAAGTTATGTAATGCTAGATAATCAGAAATTCCACTAAATATTTGTTCTTGGTAACCAGGAGCAAAATGTTCAGAACCACATCCTTCAATCGATAGATGTATGTCTGCAGTTGTTGTCCAATATTTTACCTAATAGGTTAAAACTATTTGTTAAAACTTAAATAACACGTTATACTAAAATAGGACATCAATATATTTATCATATTTATTTCATATGTATAAATAATAAATAAACATACATAATTTTATATTATATGATTCAAATTTGCATATGTACTTACTCTGTCTCCAAAATTCTCAAAACAGATTCTGGCATAAGTTGGAAAAAAAAGATAAACAGTCCAATTAGCTAGTCCTCCAATTGTAGAGCAAGTTTCTATCATATCATAGCTGTACAAGGTTACCTATATTATTTTTTTAACGTAGATACATAAGATAAGTCGATATAATAGGGTTTTATTTTTTTGACCATATTTAAAACTTTTTGATAAGAAAAAATTGTATAAATACCATTGGCGTGATTCCATTTTCAATTAATTTGTCAATTAGATTATTATAATAAGCTATTCCAGCCTTTCCCAGTGTGTGATCATGTAATTTTGGAATAATTCTAGCTGGACTTATTGAAAATCGATAAACTTGAACCTGTTAATAACATTTGGTAATAAAATTATTTTTATTATTGCTATTGAAAATCAGAACTATTTAGTGTTTTATCGATAACTGACACCCAATTCCTTGAGAAGTTTGACATCTACATCTGTTTTGTGGTACGTATCCGCTGCTACATCTCCGTTGAAATTAAAATGTGTACCGTCTTCAATCGCAGATGATGGAAATTCGTATACTCCCATTCCCTTATATAAATCAGCTAATCTAGGTTTGATACCCTTCTGTATGTGTTTTTCAATTACTGATTCCGGTAAGTCTAAGAAGTATCTGAACGACTTGTTTGCTTCATTGGCATGAAAATAATGGTCCCAGGTTGATTCTGACTTATCTATGATTAAAAATGTTTTAGAAAACTTCTATAAATAATATTTATGATAAAAAAAAATAAAGGATCAATAAACCTTACTATACAAAACAACTATACAACAATCTTTATAGTAAAAGTACAAAACATTTTTCGAAATGCACCGTTTATATATATATATAATACTATAATTTTTTTTTTTAATAATGTTATATTTCAATTTAAAAGTTTTAATTTTTTTAAAATAGTATGTACCCAGTACCCAGTGAAAAAATTAAAAATCATCATATATTAATAATTATTTAAAGTTATAGATTAATAAAGAGTATTCTTATTTACCGTGATTCAAAGGTAAAGATATTTAAAATCGCAAGTAGTTATATGTAAATATTATATCAGAGGCTACATAATCGAAACATAATTGGTTTAATAACATTTATTAAATTAAATACAATTTAGTATCCTTCTACCGTAGTATTTAGTAATATTATGCTGTTGATAGTTTCTCGCTATACTTATTCTTGTACGTACCTACTCACTAGCTTATTATATTTAATTAATTTAATTACTCTTTACTACTAGCTTTCTTTGTGTTAGTTCCGCTACATGACTTTACAACGTTTTTATACAAATTATATATAATATTATTTAATTTTAAAAATATTTGCAATAATTAGCTTCTTAAATTGTTTTTATAACTAGATTTTTGAGAAACATAGAAACAAACATTTTTAATTTTAATTTTTTTTTTTTATTAAAATAGATAAATTGTAAATAGTTGGAACTGTAAATCATAGTAAGTATTATTGAGTATTGAAGTGAAACTCCGTTTCACCAAAATTAATAGTTTTAAATATTTAAAAATTAATATTTTTATCGAAATAGTTTTTTTGATTTTTAATTAGGTACATTAAATAAGTTTTTTATAAACCCAAAATAATGATAAATTTCATAGAAAACAATTTTTTTTATCAATATACATATTTTGCTTAAAAAATCTATCATTGAATAGGCTTTCAATTAAAATTGAATATTTAATTTTATAATAAATTTAATTTTTTATAGTTAAGATATTTGATAACAAATTTTAAAAAGTAAACTATAATATTTAAACCAGGGCTTGAAATCGAAATAAAAATTTTTGATTTTAATTTCAATTTTGCTTATCGATATCATTTATTTCCGATTTCGATTTAAAAATAATATATTGATTTTGTGGTTTTATGATTTTTTTATTGATGCAGAAAATCGATTTAATTATATTATGATTTCGATTTAAGCTTAATTTTAAAATTTACAATATTGGAAAAAGTATTTTTCCAAACATTTTATTTAACAAGCCAAACGTGTGTAGGTACCTATCAAAATAAAACTTGCAATAACAACAAGTCAACAACAATCGCTCGTCGAACCCCGATTCCTATTATAGTATTATCCTATAATATGTATTATGTATACTATATTGTAAATATTCTATTCTCAGAAAACAAAATATTAGACATTAGCTATTAATTATCAGTAGTTATTACTATACACACTATTGTGCATGATATACAATAATATGTGTAGTCAATGTTATTACCCAATTTAACAATGAGTGTGCCTATGAACAATATAAAATATAAATATACCTGATGTCTATATGCTTGTATACTTTTGAATTTAAAATTAAAATTATTTTTTACATTTATTTAAAATTGTTTTGATAATGTAATGATTTTGATTTTAATATAAATTATCGATTTTAACTTTTATCAATTTTAATAGAAATTTTGAAAATCATTAACAAGCATTCACGATTTTGATATTACTTTTGATTTTTTAAAAGATTTTTAACGATTTTTATCGATATTTAAAATCGATTTAAAGCCTTGATTTAAACTTAATATTTTATAATATAATTGAAGCAAAACCTTTAAAAAAATGAGAAAATCAATTAAAAGAAAACTTACCTTCATTCCAAGCACCTTCTACTTGGTAAGCAACAGTCGCCGTTCCAAGCAGAAAATTTTCAGGAAATTGCTTCGTTGATACGAAACTGTCAGCTATAATTTTATTTTTAAACAAATTGTTAAACTTGTTATTTTTCATAATTATTTAAAAATATATACTTACGGTTTGCTATAACATTTGCCATTTTTTTGAAGAGATGTAAATAATGCTTTACGAGTCTTTGAAATTGATTTAAATTCTAAGGATTTATTTCATAGAATTTAGTACAATCGAACAGACGAAAATTGAAGAATATTATTCGAATTATATATAGGCATATTTTCAATACCTATATATATATAATATATATTATTGTCCATTCATCATTTATTTTATTGATAAATTTGATAAATGACTTTTACATAAAAATTATCGATAGATTAGATACTCTTTAATTGGTATTCAAATGAGACTATTAAAATTTATTATATTTATATTTATTTTGCTGTTAATGAAGATTAATGTTTATAATGCTTAGATAAACAAATAAATAACTATACATTTTTAATTTTGTAGTAATTTCAGACGTATTTTATATTTGAAAATAATTAATATGCTTAAATTATAGCTAATTATTTTTTTACAAATTGTATTTTATATATTTATCAATTTAGGTTAATAAACAATATAGATCAAACAAATTAATCATTTACGTTATCATATTATTTCTAAAAATTGTTAAAAATCAATTTTAACGACCTAATTTCTGTGAGAGATAACACTAGATTTGTTGGTTTAACAAAAACATATTTTATAACATTTAAAATCGGTAATATTTAAGCAATGAAAATCTTGAGGAAATAGTCCTAATTTTTGTGTTTTTTTTAAATATTAAGAAATATTAACTAATTATTATCTTTGCTACTGTTAAATGTGTACAAAATATTGTTATTATTAACGTTTATTTAAAGTTTTTTAACGTCTATTGAACATAACCAGGAACGGCGAGAACCGTAGGATATTATACATTTTATTATTTATTTTTAATTTAATATAATTTATTTTATATATTTAATATTAAGTTTAACATATCTATTAGAGAACTACTTAATGGTGATATACACTTAAAATATACTGTATAGAACTGTAACTTCCTTAGTTTTATTCCTATTAATGTTATTATCTCCTTTTAAAATATTAAAGTGTGTGTCATATATTGCTATTGTTTATTTTATTAATATTAAAAATATGAGTCATCTAATAGAAATTGTAAGTTTGTAGACTAATCAACATATTTTGTTTATGTAATTAATGTTTTTATGCTCTAAGATAAATTAATAATTATGAATCTTAAATAAATAAATTAAGCCTTTTAGTTCAGTTATTTAAAATTAAGTTAATGGGATCAAATAGTATAACTCAACTATACACTATAATCGAAAATAATAGAATATTTACGGCTGTTATTGATAGTACTATTTATATTCTACAACAGTAGGTATATTTTATTTATAATATAATTTTTTGAGCAGAGCGATAATAATTTTTGGTAGATATTGACTGTGTCGAGCGAAGAAAGAAAAATTTTTTTGTGGTTATCTAAATTTTAAAAATCAAGACATTATTTACCAATACATCCCTCACTATACCTATACAATTATATAGGTATTTTGATAAAAAGGATAGTTAGGTACTTGTCTTATAAATATATAAAAACACTTTAAGATATGCCTGCATCATATTTTTAATTTTTATTAAAAAAATTCAATGATATGTACATTTTTATTTTAGGAAGTCGTACAAATATCTGCATATTTTGTTTTGATAGACTTATAGACTTATGAAATAATACTCTTTCAGCTACGACTACAACAAAATAATATACAGGCTGAATTCCACTATATTGGTTTTTTTGGACGTGATGATTTATCATTTAATTCAAATAAAGTGCATCAATTAAACAGATCAGTGGTTCCCAAACATTAACAATCACGGAACCCTTGAGAAATAGTTTATGTTTCGTAGTGCCCAACTTTTTTAAATAATATAAAATAATAAATTTTAATAATATATAAATAATCCAAATATAATGTTAAATAATTTTATAAATTATCACATACATATGGCGGAAACACCTAGGTTCCACGGAACACGCTCTGGGAAACGATGCAATAGATTTCATGCATCAGATTTGGCATTTCACACCAATTTTAAAATCAGAATTTTATTTTTTAAAAGATGCTGATGAAGTAGGAAAAATATTTTGTACAATTTGTGGATCAGTATTATCTATAGAACAAAATGGACGTTTAGATATAATACAACATACTAAAAGAGAAAAAAAACACTTATTGTTATTATCAGCTGCATCAAAACTTGATTGACAATTTTTCAATTATTATATTTATATGGTTAATTAAAGTGTTTTAACTTTATTTTTATGGTCACTCTACTGTATTATAGCATATTGGTATTATGATCGAAATCATATTAATTTATATACATAAATATATAAACATTTTAAAATACAGCTGAAAAATAATTTGTATTTATACCTATTAGAGAAATTCAACAATATTATGTACATTTTTATTTCAACAATGTTAAAAGATATCTGCATATTTAATTTGATAGACATGTAGATTTTTGCGATAATACCTTTCAACTACGACACTTTAGCAAGATAATATAGACTCCATATCATAGAGGCTGAAATGTCGTTTTAGCTCAGAGTCGTTTTTTGGATGCGATGATTTATCATTAAATTCAAATAAAATGCACCAATACAGTAGATACTTACTTAATGACAAGACACACACAAAAACCAACCATACAGTAGAGTGCCTTACGCAGACTTTTTACTGTACATTTTTAAGCTTAAGTAGTTTTTGAACTATTTAATTTAATATTTACAAAGGATAATTTATAGTCTACGCCTCTGTGATAATAGGTTTAAACTCTTGAAATGTCATGGCAGTTATTGTTAAAAATGTATGCTATTCAAAATCTATTAGGATCAAAATTATAATTTGAAAGAAATAAAATCAATTATAAAAGTTAATAATATTACAACAATTTATAAAATGTTTTTTAGACTTTGAGAAACGATGGAATAGATACATACTAAATAATGAAACACATACAAAACCTACCATATAGCAATATGACTTCAACAGAATTTTAACTGTACATTTTTAAGCTGAAGTAAATTTTAACTTATTTAATTTTATGATTACGAAAAAAAAATTATACACTATTCCTCTATGATAATAGGATTAAACGATTAAACTCTTAACACGCCATGGAGTTATTGAAATGTTTATATTTCAAAATGTATGTAAATTAAAATCTATGTGGATTAAAATTATAATTATAAAGGAATTATATCAATTATAAAGGTAAATAATAATATAACAATTTATATAATGTTTGCTAAGATATATATATATATATATTTATTTGCGTAAAAACATTGACAATATTCTATGTATTATTGAAGTAATATTAAAAGCATACTAGATACAATTTAACGTGTATAATAAATTAACAATCTATAACCATTACTACGTATTTTATTTTTATATTTCATTCTAAATTTTGTACTTGCAATTTCTTCGTTTTGAACAATTGTTGGAAAAATGGAAAACTATTTTTCTTTGTACGTGGTCTTGCTTCGTCATTAATGTCTACCGCATAAATTCCAAATCTCTTCCTATAGAATAAAATTATTTATTAAATATTATCGTAAATAGTTAAACTATAGGTACGTATTATGTGGGAGGCAAAGTTACTAAATTGCACATGCAAATAATGTATTCAAACTAAATGATTACTTATAGCCAAATGTGAACTCGAGTGTATCTATAAACGACCAAACACAGTATCCAAACACATTTATGTTTTCATCCAATGCTTCAAGTAATTTGTTCAAAATGCCCTGAAATAAAAATTTCTTTTTCCATATCAGTTTATAAATGATAAGTTAGACATTGTATAACCTATCTGCATGATGTTATATAATACTTAATCAAAAAATTTGTTTACATTATTAGTTTAGTTTTACCTAAAAGACATTGTGAGAATTATATTAAATGTATTACATATAACTTACAGTATGATAAGCTATTTTTTTTTCACTTTCATCAATGCCATCTTCCTCAGGAAATCCGTTTTCACCGATAAATATTTTTGGATTATTCATTTTCTCATTAATCCATTTCAAGCAATTTAAAAATCCTTCGAAAACCTTTAATCATACGAATTAACGTTTCAACGATCAATAAAATTGATTCATTTTTAAAATAGAAGAAAATATATTAATATATTACTTCAGTTTGTGTGGTACTATGTAGGTCCATGAAATATCCTCGATCTCTTCTTTTAAGATTAGGTTCAGCAGAAAATTCATCATCGGTCATTGGTCGTACTTTTACACTATTGTAATAGTTAAATACAATATAATCGAATGATCCTGTAACAATATATATTTGATATTATAGTACGATATTTCAAACTATTTAATAGGATTTTGAATCTCTGGCAAAATAATTAAAAGATAAAACGGTTTAATGATTCTTACCTTTAATTAATTTTTGTTCTTTATTTGTAAATTGTTCAACTCGGTGGACTCGTATTTTTTCTTGTTTGTTAGTCCTAGCAATATTCTCTATATATTCTTCTGGATACTGTCCAGTAGATAATATATGTGCTATTAAACCGAACTAAACAGTAATTTAATATATGAATATTAAGGTGTGTTATGAACAATATTTTAAAGAATAAATTACTGTTGACATTCTTGCGGTTTCAGCAGCTTTTTGATGTTCTGGATTATTTGGGTCTTTGGGGTAAAACCAAGTTCCATCTATGGCTATACTTATTTGTCCTGATACAGATGAAGTATGAATTATCGTAGTTTGATAGAAAAGTATACAAAAAAAAAATAGAAATTTTTATTAAGTAAATCAATCATAACTAAACACATATTTTGGTATATAATATTTTACCTTTTTGTTTTTCTTTGAATTCTTCATTGTATAATTTATAAGCCAATGCATGCGCTTTAATAAAGTAGTGTATTACTTTATAATCTGAAAATCCACTAAATATTGGTTCTTGGTAACCCGGAGCAAAATGCTCAGAACCAAATCCTTCAGCCGCTAAATGTATGTCCGGAAACGTTGTCCAATGTTTTACCTAATATTTTATAAATATATATTAATACTTAAATAATACGTTAAAATTTAGTATAACAATATATATGTGTTTATATTATCAATTAATATTACAATTTGTGCATGTACTTACTCTATCCCCGAAATTCTCGAAACAGATCCTCGCATAGGGTGAATAAAATGTATAAGTAATCCAATTTGTTAGTCCTCCAATTTTATTGAAAGATGTGCCTACATCATAGTTGTATAACGATACCTAAATCAATAATTGACTGTAATTTAATATTGCTTAGTTAAAGTCGGTACTTAATATATCGATAGCTTAGCAATACCTTTCTTTCACTTTTCTTAAATATTTACAATAATATAATGACATGATAAAATTGAATAAATACCATTGGTGTGATTCCATTTTCGATTAATTTATCAATTAGATTATTATAATAAGCTATTCCAGCTTTTCCTGGTAAATGATCATGGACATCAGGAACAATCCTTGGCGGACTTATTGAAAACCGGTAAACTTGAACCTGTTAATAAATTTTTAAAATTGAATTATAATTCATTAAAATTATTATTGAAAATTGGAACTGTTTAATGATCTATCGGAAACTTACACCCAATTCTTTAAGAAGTTTGACATCTACATCTGTTTTGTGGTACGTATCCGCTGCTACATCTCCGTTGAAATTAAAATGTGTACCATCTTCAATCGCAGATGATGGAAATTCGTATACTCCCATTCCCTTATATAAATCAGCTAATCTAGGTTTGATACCCTTCTGTTTGTATTTTTCGATTACTGATTCCGGTAAGTCTAAGAAGTATCTGAACGACTTGTTTGCTTCATTGGAATGAAGATAATGATCCCAGATTGATTCTGGCTTATCTGATATTAAAAATATTATAATAAAACAAACAATAAATTTCTAAAGTTATAGTATTTTCCATTTTTTGAAATAAATAGAAAATTATTTTATTTAAATTCAGGTCATAATTATTTATTTAATTTATTTTTGAATGTTTAGCAATGTTCCGTCGTTACAGAAAGTATCTTCGTACTTTTAAGAAAGATTATATATCTTATAACCTCTAGAAATTATATTTTGGGGACTAAACACATTTAAGAATAATATTATCCTTAGTATGAAGTATGATTTGAGTGGAAATTGAAGCTGATATAGATAGTAGAGACTTATAGATTTCAAAATTGCTTTAAAAAAGTGTATAAATTCTGCATTAATTATTTTAACATTTATTGCTATAATTTCAAAATTTATAAAAATGAATTAATAATATGGTGCTTATTTATATATAACACTAGATACTACATTCATCGAAAGACAATGGTTTGAGTTTGAAATGAGTTTATTTAAATTTACATAAAAATTGTTTATATTCAAATTAATTAAACCTTCGTTATTGAAACATTTTGAAATCAATAGAAAAATTATTTAAAAACCGATTTGTTGTTGAATAGAATTATAATTTTTAATCATATACTGTCTACTAATGAAAACACAATATTTTAAGTACTCGTAATTTACTTTAAGAATTGTAAAATGGGAGAAAGATAATTAATAAAATAAAATTGAAAGATTACATAAAAAAATATAACGACTATAAATATTCTCAATATTAAAATGAATATACACAATATGAAAATATATAATACAAAACATGAAAATATGAAAAATGTTGTTTTTTTTAATATTATTATTGCTAAAATATAGTAGTATTATTCAGATGCAAGTTATGTAACTTTTTATTTCCTAAGTTAATAGATTTGCAATTAAAATATTTATTATATTTTATAATAAATATATATTTTTTCATAGTCAGACATTTGATATACATTTTAGAAAGTTAACCGTAATATTTATACTTGAGTAAATTATAACTATAGACGTAGAACCTTTGAGAAAATAAGAATATCAATCCTACCTTCATTCCAAGCTCCTTCTACTTGAAAAGCTGCAGTCGTTGTACCAAGGAGAAAATTGTCAGGAAATTGCTTTGTTGATACGAAACTTTCAGCTATAATTTTTTTCAAAACAATTAAATTATTTTTTTAATTTTCGTAATTTTTTAAAAAGAAATATCTTACGCTTTGTATTTTCATTTGCCATATTGAACAGAAGAGATGAGAATAATTTTAAATGCGTCTTTAAATTTAATTTAAATTTTAAAGATTTATTTTGTCGAATTCAACGCGCTTGAATAGACGATTGTAGAAGAATATACTAATTTATAGACATTATAAAGGAATATATATATAACATAAATATATAAACGAATATGTCTATCAATCATTTTGTCTATAAATAAAATTGATAAAAAATGTCTGAAGCGCTTATAAAAATAGTTGCTAATCTACATAATTTTTAATAAAGGTATTCAGATAAAGTTAGTAAAATTTATTTTAACTGCTCCTCACTTGTTTTTAATACTGTAAATAAAATATTAGTCTTAAAAAAATCAGGGACATTAAACATAAATCAAACTAACTTGTTATAATTTATTGTTTAATAAATTCTTCAAAACCGAATTCAGAAAAATCTACTGCAGTACTAAAATAGGAATAATTTTACTAATAACCATAAATAATTAAATTAAATGAAACAAAGAATTATGTATAGTGAATATTATTGAAGATAAAATATTTAGGTATTCTATTATGTACGTTTTTTGAAAAGATTTATATATCTTATACACAGTTGCTCAGTTGATTATAATATACGATATATATACATTAATTAATAATTTATCAAAATATTTCAATTTTAAGCCATTGAGTTCAATCAAATGCATATTATATATTATTGTTTTCATAGTAATTTTCAAGTTACACAGTGTAATAGGTGTCCACCAATTTTTATTCGTTACAGATATTAAATACACAAGACGCAAAATTTCCCAAAAAATGAATAATGCACTATACAATTTGTACGTTGGTGATTGAAAATTTAAACAACAATAAATCGTATTTTTGTTGGAACAAATTACTCAATAACATCCTATGATTTATCTGTGAATTTTAAAATTTGTTTTTGTAACTGTCTGTAGAAATTTTTATCGTGTTTTTAGATTTATAAATGTTGTAAAAGACAATTACAGAATACACTAATACTTCAATAATAAATTTATATAAATCATCATTTAATAGGAATACATGATAAAATAGTATATATCAAGTTTTGAAAATAATATCCTTTTTAGTTTATTTACAGTCTTATTTAAACTAATTATACTTTATCATCGTTTATGTTTAAATAATACGTAATAATTATTAAGTATTAATCTCCTAATGATTGGAATAAAAATATACGCATTTAATTTATTTGCCAAATTCACAAATACAAAAAACATTTACACTGCTGTTTTTAATTGGAATATTAATTTTAATTAGATTAAGTTTATTTAGCTGATCTAAAATCATTATTATTTTAATACTTTGTATGAAGATAAATTTTTAAAGCTAAACACATGTATAATTAACACAAAAATAATCATACTCTTCATAGCATAATCTTTATTAATTAAAATTTATTGATACTTAATAGTAATAATATAATCAATCATATAATATTTTAAATTTTTAAACCACATAACATAATATAAAACATTTTGGATTCTGAGCGGAGAAATAAATGTATTGATTTTACAATGTTGTATATATTTATTTTTATACAAGTGTATACAAATTTAGTTAATAATCAAAACTCAGAGTACTTTTCAAAAGAATTGAAATATCAATTAAACAAATGGAGGAAAAACATAATTTTTTACACAAAACCAGTTTTTTGCAAAATCAATTTTCTTGTAATTCAAAAACGAAAAATCGATAGATAGGTACTTGAGATATATTGGAACGTTTAATACGTGTTATGTTTTAAAACATTTTTTTACATTTTATAGGTATATTTGAATATTTCACATTTTTGTTTTTTTATATATAAAATTATTGATATTAATAATTTTTGTTCGATAAAAAATATTGAAAATATAATACAAGAATTCTCATAAGTAGTTTATTTTGGAATCAAAAACAAATAAAAAATATTTTGTAAACAAATATTTTAAGTATGAATCTCAAAGTAATTAAATATTTAAACAAAAAATAATGATTTTAACTACTTTGTTGTATTATTAAAAACCAGAGGGAATTTGAAACTTTAACTTATATTATATATATGCATTTATCTGTGAATTTTAAAATTTGTTTTTGTAATTGTCTGTAGACATTTTTATCGTGTTTTTAGATTTATAAATGTTGTAAAAGACTATTACAGAATACACTAATACTTCAATAATAAATTTATATAAATCATCATATAATAGGAATACATGATAAAATAGTATATATCAAGTTTTGAAAATAATATAATTTTAGTTTATTTACAGTCTTATTGAAACTAATTATACTTTATTATCGTTTATGTTTAAATAATTTGTAATAATTATTAAGTATTAATTTCCCAATGATTAGAAAAAAGTATACACATTTAATTTATTTGCCAAATTCACAATTACAAAAAACAGTTACACTGCTGTTTTTAATTGGAATATTAATTTTAATTAGGTATAGTTTATTTAGCTGATCTAAAATCATTATTATTATAATACTTTGTATGAAGATAAATTGTTAAAGCTAAACGCATGTATAATTAACACAAAAATAATCATACTCTTCGCAGCATAATCATTATTAATTAAAATGTATTAATACTTAATAGTAATACAGTAAATTCCTATTACAACGAATACCAATACAACGAAAGTCATAGAAGTTCCCTGCCAAAAATCAGGGCTTATAAAGAGCTTATTCGAATTTTCGTTACAACGAAATTTCCGTTATTATGAAAACAAAAATTCTCATACGTAAGTTAAATATAATTATTTTCATAGATATTTTAAGTGCAAATCTAAAAGCAATTAAATAATTCAACAAAAAATAGTGATTTCATTTATCTTGTTGTAATAGTAAAGAGTATTGAAGTATAGAGAGAATTTAACACTTTGACATATATTACGCAATATCACAGTAACATTTTTAAAACGTTTAAATTAGCTTTATAATATTGTTTATTTTTACCACGAATTTAATCATATAGTTATAAGGTGAGTTAATATTATTTTAAAAGTTAATAACAACAATATGTAATATAAATTTATTATAATATTTTAATAATTAAATATTTATAATAAGATAATAATATAATGCGAAGTTTTGAGATAAAAATAATTCATGGTACCGTATTATTAAAATTAAAATAAATTATTATAAAGCCAACATAAATCCTTCATAAAATACTCTTGGAAATATATATAGAGAAAGACCATTTCTGCTCAGAATCGTTTTTTATATACATTTCATTGAATTCAAATTTAATACATTTGTCATTGTGGCTATGATAAATGAAGTCGGCATAATATACCTACCTTCGTTTAAATAATATGTTTGCTGATTTACTATGTATCATTACGTTTAAGTCGGTATCGCATTTATCATAATTATTATCTTACAATGTCTGGGTAACTAGTAATCTTATGCCCAAAAATATAAACACTAGAATATATATAATACACCTTTAATACTTTATAATTTATTTTTTTTGGGTGTAAATATTTTTTAATTTACTGCCAAAAGTACCGAATCAATAAATAGTACCTATTAAAATGGAAAATAGTCATTTTTAAATTGAATACAATAATAGTTATACGTTAATAGTTTGTAAATCCAACACTCCAAAGTCAGATAATATTACGTTATCCCAATTTCGGTAATTTGAATTAGATTGTATTGAAACATTTTTGTTTATACTATTTGAATTTTATAAATAAACTTTAATATAACAATAATTTATGTACATTTATTTTGGTCAGTATGGTGTAGAAAGTCCACAATGGCAAATGTTATCGTTTTAATTTTGTTGTTTATTATGTATATATTATCGTTAGTTTTTTCAATGCGAGCAAAATATAAAAAACAATTATTAACCATTTAAAATACTAAAGCAATAAGCATAAAAAATAAAAATAACGTTATATTTCGTGCAAGATTTTTCTTCCAGCCAATCACTTATAAAAATTAAAAATTTAAATATGAATTTTTTACTCATATATCAGTATATTTTTAAATTATTAATCTTACAACAATATGTAAATTATGAACACGATTCTGATGATAACCTATATAACTATATATTAATATATATGATATTGGTTACAAATAATATGGGTTATTAAATTATAAAATTTATGTAATTTGAAAATAAATTTATTTTAATTTTTCATCTTTTGAATTCTATTTTCACGTTAAAATAAAGTCAATCAAAATATACAAATAGTTGTAATAAAATGTTATTTGTATTGAAATAATGTTTAAGATAACTATTATTAAATATCCGGTGAATTTAAAATGTATTTAAATGTTTTCGTATAGGGTCATTAAGTATGCTTATTCCAATTTATTCGTTTAATATTGAATTTATTCATGTCTTAACTTCTAAATATATATATCTATATTTTTTATAAGTGTTTATAGTTCAAATTTTGACGATATTTGTCAAAATCACGAACATTTTTTTACTATACTACTATTGTATGTAATAAATAATAATTACTATTTTCAAATCACTCCACACCATATTCATTACTCACAACTATTTGAGTTTCTAATGTAGAAATGATTTATAAAGTATAATAATATTACTATAATAGTTGTAATTTAATGAAACATAAATATGATATTGTTGGTGGAAAATTTTTCAATATACTGTACTTTTCCTATTGGTATTATGATAAAAAAAGATAATTACTTATATATATATATATTTACATAATTAGATTTTAAATTTTATTAGAAAAATTCAACTATCTGAAAATTTTTATTACTTCAATACAGCGAAAAGATATATGCATTATTTGATTTGATAGACATGTAGACTTATGCGATAATACCATTCAAGTACGACACTTTAGCAAGATAATGTTATAGAGGCTGAAATGTCGTTTTCGCTCATAATCGTTTTTCGGGTGCGGTGATTTATCATCGAATTCAAGTATAATGCACCAATACAGTTGATCCTCATACTTAATGATGAAACACACATTAAACCTGCCATACAACAGAAGGACTCCTGCTGGTTTTTTACTGTAAACAGTTAATCTAAAGTAGTTTGTGCACTATAACTTTATGTATTCAAATGATAATGTAGTATAGTCTATGGTATAAAATTAAGACTCGTCTCGGAAGTTATTGAAATGTTTATATTTCTGTATTTACACTATTCAACATCTATTATGATTATTAGCCTAGTTTTGCCTAAAGATAAATTCAAAATTTAACATCCTAAATGGAATGATAGTTTTTAAAATGTAAATATTAAGTTTATTGCCGAAGAAAATGGATAAATCGATTATTGTAGTGTAGATGAACTAAATTGGCAATTATACGTACATCATAAGGTTTTCTTTGCTGCCGGCATTACGTCATCACGACGTGTTGATATCATTTGTTTGCTGATATTGTACAATAAATCATCGATATTATACCGATAATATAAATTATTTTCATACCAAATGTCAAATGTTTTTTTTTTAAGTTAGGGTATTTTATACTATGGCGGTTACCGGCAAGTTAGGTCAGCCGTCGACAGTATCTACATAATATATTATCATTTAAGAGATATAGTATGTTCTATTACAATAAATCACTCTTAAGCAACCATCAAAATTGTCAAATTTTAAAATTTTAAACAATAAGACTATTTGTATGTTCAAGAAATTAAGTGTGAAAGTTAGTAACCGTTCTTATGTATAAAGTGAATGTCAAGTGTTTTCATTGATTAACTCAGTGTAATGTATGACATAAGTTTTGATCTAATGATAAAAACCATTGCATACAAAAAACGTTTCTGAGCAAAGACGGTCTGACAAACCTATATTACTATTATTTATGTAATAAGTATATAGCCTATTCTATGCTATATATTATATTTTATGTTGCTATTGTAGTAATTTATTTTATTATTAATTGTAATATGGATAATGAATTAATTTTTGTCAAAAACTGGTTTTGCGTAAAAATTCTTGCTTTTCGACCATTTTATTTTTTTCTTATTTATTTTAAAAATTGCTTGGCATTTTAAATGTTTATCTCCAGAAAGTGTCAACTAGATTACATTTTTTATAAAAAACTATCACCAATTGTTATTGTAAAATCAATACAATTATTGCTTTGTTAAGATTCTAAAATGCATTTATAGTGAATATAATTATTTGTATTTATTGTGATTCAGTAAACATATTTATTTAATAATATTATTATATACGTACAGTACCACATCTCTATTTAGTATTGTAAAGTGTATTTACAATTTATTTAAAAAATGATGGTAACAATTTTTATACTTTAACATTCTTATTGGAAATTTTGTAATATTAACTCTTTCATAGAATAATGTTTTAATTTAAATTAGTAATAATAATGATAACCAATATGGTAATAATATAATATGAAGTAATTAGATAAATGAAAAATACTAAATACTAAACAGGATTAATTATGAAATTTGTTTCATAATAGTTTCAGTTCTGTAATAGGTAATTATAATAATCCGATTAAACTTTAACTTCGTGTACATCGGCATGGTAGATTACTGATATATAATAATATCATACAAGTGTCAAAATCAAACTTTAAATCTACTTCTATGCAATGATGAAAGCTTAATACAGTTACTTAAGAGTTTATTACGTAGGTACAGTACATTTTGAGTTCACACAATAGATCTACGAATTGTAATTCGTTTAATAATAATTTATGTAGTTACAGAGAGATACCTGCCGAATAATCTTTCATTATATTCTATTTCTATAATAACATATAATATTAATTCCTAATAAACAGTGGCGAAAATTTCTTACAGCGTTTTGCTGTAGCACCATTATCTATATGCCAGTAAATATAATATTATATTCATTTTAAAATCGATTAATTTTAACATGATGACGTTTAATATATTATATTTTTTAAAAATCATTGTGTAATGATTGTCTTCTAAGTATAATTTATTATAATCATTTTTTTAATCGATTAAATACGTCATAACGCATAATTTGATTTGTTAAATGTTATTCTAATTAAATTACATTTTCAACTATTATTATTTATGAACTGTTAATAATATCAAGTTTTGAGAAAATGTGTTGTGTGTAAGCATTTTGTTTGTTGCAAGTTTATTACATAATTAATTAGACATATTTTATGATAACAAAGTAATTATTGTAGATTAATAATTTGGTTTTTGTTAAAATAAAGTTTTAAAAACTTACCTACATCTGTCCTCCTATTTATACTTTGTATGAATCATATTTATCTTATTGACATAAGAATATGACAACACGTACTATTATGCATTTTAGGTATATTTTAGTATTACAGTCGATTCAGCTTGATTGGGACACATCGGTTGCGTGTTATTTTGTCCCAATAAAGCGGTTGTCCCATTAATCCGAAATACAAAAACGAACATAAAATTTTTTGAAACACTGATTTTTTTTTAATATATATTTTTAATATTTCAAATTACAAACTATTATAGAAAGTAATTGATAGTACAAAAA
The DNA here is from genome assembly GCF_003676215.2 of Rhopalosiphum maidis. NCBI lineage: Eukaryota > Metazoa > Arthropoda > Insecta > Hemiptera > Aphididae > Rhopalosiphum > Rhopalosiphum maidis. Next base: position 5,984,507 of record NC_040880.1, on the reverse strand, counting down.
GAAAAACATGATATTGCGTTATCATATTGTATATCAAATTTGAACATACGATAAGATAAAATTTAATCTAATAATCGAGACGGTCGCGATTGTCATACTATTGATCTATTAATATACTCGATAAAAATGTCCCAATATTATACGGATTCGTGGCCCAGATAAGCGGTGAACGTTCACCCTACAACTACAATGCATTTGTTTTCGTAATTGAAGAATTGTCCCTATTAAGCGGTCGTCTTCATTAACCGGTGTCTCTATTAAGCGGAATCGACTGTACATCTTGTTTGATGCAATATTGTATGAGTGTCTAGTAAGAAACATCTTATTTTTATTTTATTATTTTCTGTTAAGAATTTTTCGGAGTAAAATATTTTACTTGAATCATAAAATTTTAAAATTTAATATAACTTTTAGTACTTATAACTATCTCTTAAAAAGACATATGGTAACAACTATAAACGGCTTATTGTAACTAGTGATTCTGGAAATGGTCAAGTTGTTTTCCAGAAATAATTTAATGAATATTTTAAATGATGCATCATTTAAATCTACGTAATAAACAAAAATAAAATAATTAAGATAATTTGTTTTCTGCGAGATTTAAAAACGTTACAAAAGGTTGACCTTATCTTAATTATTTTTAAATAAATCGGTATAATTCAATGCATAGACATTACAAATATTTAGGCTATTTTTATTATTATTTAATATTATAATGTGTAATCTTGATTTATAACTTTATAACTTAAAAATTATAAATTTGTAGTAAATTATAACATTTGAAAATTTAATACACCAAAAACAATTTGGAACTTTAAACTTTACAAAAAAAATATTTTACGTATGATTAATGGTTATAATGCAGTACTTATTTGTTTGTTAATTAATAACAGTTATTTATTTCATTTGTAAGTATAACTAAAGAAATTAATAAATTATTCTATTTAGATATATTTCATATTTTCAAATATAATTAATTAATATTTGAATAAAAAATTAGTCATATTAAATCTATTACTCTATTACTATCTATTAATAATTTAAAACGTCTCTACTTCCTAATCACTAAATTAGTTTTTATAATGTTTGCAAAACTAAACACAACATACTGGAGAAGAGAAGAAATTATAAGTGAAATAATATTTTTTTTTAACATAAATTATACAATATGAATTTTAGTTAGTTAAAAACTCATATTATAAACTGCATACCTACGAAAAGGTTAAAGGATCCAACTCAAACCATGAGACATTATGACTTTGTGAAGTCTACATATAACAGTCCACCCGAATGCCCGCATTTAAGTTAAAAGTTATATTTATAAGACTTAACACTTAACTAAAGTCAAAATGTAATCTTTATATTTTTGTTATTTTTATATTTGTACATGGAATACATAGCACATGTATTAATTTAAGATAATATGACGTGATAATCGAAAAATATGTTATATTAATAATTATTGATCTAAAATGTTTAAACACAAAATTAAAACACTGTAATGAAGTCATTTTAGACCAACAACTTTTTGTTTGGACGGTGAAAAATGACAGTTAAGTCAATATTAGGGCAAAACCGACACCACGCGTTGGTATTAAAAATAAAGTCATAAATAATATCTTTATTTCAAGAGTTACATATTATTTAAAAATAAAAATTATTGAGAACGTGTTGCTTCAAAAAAACCTGTAAATAATTTACACATGAACCATACGCTGCAATTAACTAGTTATTATTATTTTTTTTATAATTTGATGTTCTGACGTTGAATGCGAATACGTTTATCAATAATGTATTATTATACCTCGCGTTACACGTCTGTTAAGTTTCGAAGAGTTTTTTTTATAATCGAATAATATTCGTAGTATGAAATATTCCGTTCGCATGGGTCATTTACATAATTCAATTTTTATATAGTGCTCTAACAGTCTAACCTAATGCTATCAAAATAGTTTTTTCAAAGTACATAATATTATACACATTTAAATAACATACTCACACATATGCACATTCACATAATGTACATAATATGTTATATATACATTTTATTTTATTATATGCTGCTGTTGAATAAAAACGGTAAAATTAAAATTTACAAGACACCTTATCAATTATAGCCCAATGGTGTAGAAAATTGCATGCGCGTACCTTGCCCATACTAATCAAACGCCAATATTATACACTTATATGATTATTCGTTGAAGTTCCTACTGTACAATTTAAATATATTTGAATCCGTGTACCGATGTAATGAAACCTAAAATATATTTTTTTTGTAATTCACAACATTTTAACGGTATACCTATAAAGATCATTTGGGCGTTATTGTCCGTGTCGCATTTACTTCACAACGGCAAGTAGTATACTTACTTGTCGTCCAAAATAGATTTTTTCTTTCTTTTTTAATGGTTACAAATGTTGAAACGTATGTGTGTATTGTGTAAAAATCACTCGCGAATAAATAAGCATCAGTCGAATTCACCAAACGTGTTTAGAAGTAGGTAACGTTTTTTAGTTACAATACAAATTTGTCAGTAATAGTAATACGTAGGTACTGTACGCCTCGCGCAGTTGTATTTATTGTATCCAATATAATATTGTCATATTATATTTTTATACGTCTACGTTTTTTTCACGAATACACAAATAATTTCTATTTGTTATTATCACACGAACCCAAAATTCAGCGTGGGAATACAATTTAAAAAGATTTACAATTCGTCTGATTGCTACTCAGAAGGTAGTTTTTATTCTGCAATACTCAGTCCGATTTTTTTTTATAAAATCATAAATTACATTTATTTTTTGTTTAAATATTATTAACATAATTTTTAAACGTGAGCGAATTTATTTTTGGAAGGATAGTTTCGGGTTTTTTTATGTCATTGTAAATGACGAGAGAGATACGTTTATCGCAATATAAGTTATAGTGGTCTGTCTTAGCAGCGAGTCATCATAAGTAATTTACCACAATTATTATTGAACTTATTAATCAGTAAAGATATTAAAACAACGATGGAAAGGTTATTATAGTAGTATTTCACTGATAATATTATTATTTATTGGAAAAGGTACGTTTTTTAAACATCAAAAACGCAGTAGAATTTAATACGATACTCGGTAAAAGAAAAACATATTTTAACGGTACACTATAACTTATGGCCAATGACGCACAGTGAACTGAGCGGCGATTTTGATAATTAAATTTCAATATAACGACCAAAGCTGAAATATAGTCAAAATAATATAATTTAGAGGTCGAAGGTTCATTATAAATCCACCGTGTTTGTGGAAATAATAATATAATATTATGTAATGTTGTCGGAGAATGACTCGAATTTCTTGATGTTATTAAGTTTTTACTATTCATGTAACTTCAAATGAGACCATTGTATGTTTGCGGTTGAATTTTAATCTACTGAGTGCACGAATCTTATTGGTCGGACCCCAAACATCTACAGTGAATTATTTTTCACTCATTTATGATTTTTTTAAGTTATGATTATTGTAAAATTATTATAATTTTATTTTTCTCGGCGGCTGATGTTTATGAATCGTGTGCATTGAAATTCGTGACTTTAAAATGTATATATAAAAAAAAAAAACCAAATAATTTTGTTGATTAAAAACATAATGGTATATTAATTATTAATTGTTACGAATCACGTTTATATCGATCGCATTCGCAGGCAACGGGTGATCAACACTTGTATTAATATTTATTCGTTTCAGATTCGTAGTGAGTACCAACACTTCCGCTATTAATCATAAACGCATTCGGATTCGTGTGAAAATATACGCAACTCGTTGGCAAAGTAATTATAACCTTTCGATATTTTACCGACACTTGTATAAGTACACAACCAAAATAATTTATTGTCTTTAAACGTCGCTCGTGGTTCGCGCGTAAAAAGCATTACTAAATAGGTAGTATTTTAGTTATATATAATATAAATCGTACACATAAATTACCATTACTACGGCTCGTGTAGTTATCCGTGCATTATACAGGAAAAAAAATCTGCTGTTAATTTATTACGTTATACGTACATTTTCTTTCGCGTCAATTATATTTTTGAAAATACAACGCCTAATCAATATACACATAATATCATACTTCTGATTTGCACGGACAGCTGTACGGTAATAATAATATAATATCTCGACTGTCGACAGCCTTCCTGTGGGTTCTCATCCGTAGCTTTCATTTATTTTGATGTAAACATTTGTATTCCGAACACCTACATTTACAACGCGTTCAACGACATCAGCGGGATTGGACGAGTAGTGAGTGAGTTGGAGGTTAGCGAGTGGCGGAGTTAGAAACCTTCGTGTATTTCACAACTATGCGCCTATACATAGATGCATTATAGTTTACACAGGGCTCTTAGTGTCTGCTGCGTATTTATACCATGTAACGTGAAATATATCTCTGAAATTTGCAATACCAATAAACCCAGCCGTGAATAAATATCCGCGAAGTTCATTAACTACCTAGTAATAATTTTATTTTTTTTTTTTTGGGGGGGGAGGTGTAATTTTAGGCGCTGATTAAAACGGATTTTTTTTTTTTTTTGTTAGTTTGTTTACGCATAAACAAATTGATGATACGCGCGCGCGTTGCAGATGAGGAAACGCACACGACTACGCCCTCGGACGCGGCGTCGGACGTTATAATAATATATTATATGGAATGAAATCGCGCGCACACACCGACAGTGGTAAAAATCATTTTATGTAAATAGTATTTCAATGTAAATTAAAACACGATACATCAGGATCGAAGTGTATAAAGTCTACACGGATATATGTATATTATGTTTCCGTGTCGTGTATAGTGCATATTATACTGTATTATATTTTATATAATATTATACACTATACGCATATATATATACATAAATGTATGTATACGCCGATGACACATTATATTATTATTATTATTATTATTATTATTATATCATCACGGACGAGCGATGCGCCCGATCGATACCATTATTATTAATGGACCGTGTCGTGTACGCGTATTAAACATATTATTAGTCTCGACATCGTGCATTAACGCGTTCGAAACTTACTCGCGGATACGCACTATTTAAATATTTCATGATATAAGTGCGTATGTATTTGTATATTACAATAATATACGCGATATCGCGATAATAATAATTATTATTTTGGTATATATATATATTATGTATATAACAAATGCAAAATATGCGTGTGTATTATTATACAGATTATATGGTACGATTTCTGTATGGAAATAATAATATAATACTATTTAATAATGTAACGCGTTGTAGACAATGTGAGTACGGTACAATATAATATGTTTCACGTTAATATAATATATAGCTACATAGAATCAAAACCCCTGTAAATGTTTTAAACGTTTTTATTTTGCGTATTTCAAAACAAAAAAAAAAAATAATTTTTCTGGTAAATTTTTTTTTGAAACGCACAAAATTTGACGTCTTATCTATCGCCTCGCCGGTGATCACTTTCATCAGCTATACGAGAATCGTATAGCTGTGTTTTAACGCACCTGCCTGTGCACTCTGTACACAGTGAATAATAACAAGTCGACAACGTATATAATGTTATTATATGGGTATACTGCATAATAGCGCCCGACGTCAAATTACTGCGAGTCTTGTTTGATAACGCGTCATAACGCGAGTGTTCAAGAACGCTCACTAGCGGCGCGAACGAAAATAAAAGTCAAATTTAAAATTCTTTTGAAAAAAAAAAAAATAACATTTACCCGCTATTACGCGGCGCGCATTGTTTAATTAATGTTTTTTAAGGGCTATATTGTAATTTATTACGCGGCGCTAACGAGTACAATGAGTGTATATACGCGTTTAATGCCACAATATTCGACCCTCGACTATAATAGGGTATCGCTGTCATTATTTCAACTGTCGCGATCGTGTATGACGGCGTACAACGCTGCGCGCAGACAATACGGTATTATAATAATAATATTATTACGGTGTTTATACACGTCGGTGGGCCAATAACGAGACTCGTGTGTATTTACCAGACGCGCGCGGTGTGTTTGTTTCTCATTCTTTCTGACGCGAAGGTATATCATATCAAATATTTGCTTACAAAACGATGTGTCGTGCTTAGGGATAAGCGCGTATTATTATGCAGAGTGTTTAAGCGGTTTCGATTTTTTTCGTTTTCTCGACGTAACCTGACCGTTCCACGGCACGCTGACAGCCAGGCGCGTACACGTGCAGGGGAAGGGGGGTTGGGGTCCACCCCCTCCCGCCGAAACTTCAGGAAAACATTATTAGTGTTCTATGCTTTTGTAGAGTGAAAACGGTTCCTGTCGATGAACTCCTCGTTAGAATATGTATATAATAATATGAAAATGTACAACCTTAACACACCCCCTCCCCACCACCATCACCGTCCACCGCCGTTTAATATTTGTTTATACGCGCGCCCACCGAAAACTAAACACTGCTGCGGCAATCTGTCTCCGCGAATAATAATGTACGCGTTGAACATTTTAATAATTTAGCGCTGAAGCGATCGATTTCAAAACGAATATGGTCAAACCGGCGGCATTGTAAATTTCAAAATTTGTAATTATTGGAAATATCGACGTAGACCGCGAGAACTACGCGTTGTTTACACTTTTACAATCAGCGAGACATTCAACCGACGAGTAACGAATAACCTGCAGTGTTCTGCATGTCGTACAACGAAAAATACGATAGATTTGTTGGCAGAATTGGTCAAACAGGTATAAATACTACTCAATACTTATATAATACATTTCTAAAACAGCGAGCGATTGCTTGGCGAACTATTAAGTTGCTTACCCTTTAAGTCAAATTTGTTGTGTAAATAGTATAGTATCCCTAAGGTTTCCATAGTGAATACGACTGGATTACAATAATGAGTCTTAATGGAATCATGTGTCTATTTTTAATTCTACACACAAAACCAAGAAACCTAAACAAAAAAAACACGCTTTTACTCCCCTCAAAGTAATTTAATGCGTTTGAAGACTATACCTATATGTGGCTATGTCTAAAAAATATAAACATGTTAATGAGTGTGTAATACAACTAATATTATAGGTTAATCTACTGTTACAGTGTTGGTTTGAATGAAATTATTATCGTGACAATCAAAATAAAAGACTTTTAAAATTTTTTTTTAATTTTTAAAAATATTAAAAATTTAAATGTCTTGAATATTTAAAAAAATACGTATTTATCTCACGATCGACTACATTCTAAATATAATTCAAAAACAATAAGAACATATTAAACAATCTCTGTGTTCATCGATATTCGAATAGATGCTATTTCGAAATCGTAATGTTAAGACATGAGCGATTTAGCAAAGAAAACGGGTATAGGTATCACATGAAATTTCATAAAACTTTGTTATTGTTGATTTAGAGAAGTCAACAAAAAATATGACCATCGATTGTTTCGTAAAAAAAAGTTAAACGTAATATAGTATTGAGAAACCACAACTACAACTAAATCGGTCTGTCAAAAAAATGTTTTTCGGTGCTTTATCTATTGCGACTCGTGATTAAACTATCGTTTTGGTAAAACAATATTTTCTTTTTTATTTCAAAATAATGCGCTTTTCTTGTATTTTGCCAAAAACTATTTCATTTATGTCGTATTACGTCTTAATTGCACATACATTTTTATTTATTTATATTGAAAACGTGTTATTTTTTTTTTTTTTTTGGTTCTTAACGGTGTAAAAACTGCATACAAACAAAGTAGGTCAGATTGGAAACTAGATTAAATCACCAAGAGACATTTTTCATTAAAATCAGTGGTTATAGTAAGGTGGTTCTTAGCTATTAGTTTGTGGACCCGTATTATATAACTCAAAAATAACTTTTTTGAAATAATTTAAACTATTTGACGACGACGACGACACAGGTTTAAAGTAACCGTAGGTACTATAAACACAAACTTTAAAAAAAAAAAAAAAAATATTTCAGGTATTTAATTAAATCTGTACTTCTATTGTAATAATAAAATATAAAAACTACTGTGAGTATATTTTCATTACTGGATGGATATTTCAATAATGCGTATTAATATTATATGAAATATGTATTAATAACATTTGCGTTGACTATGTGTTCACCTAAAACTATTGAATAATAATAATATAATAATATATTATTGTCTTCTTCCAAATAACGATTAAAGAAATTTAATTTAAAGGAGTTTTTAATACCACCAAAATTACTTTTGTGCAATACGTCATTCACAGATTTTCTCATAATCAACGTAACAATAATAATTAATAAATCATTAATTAATTTAATGACTTGCGTTTTTTATGTTTAATCGTTGTATATAATAATATGTACACTCATGTAATACATTTATTTTAAGAATTCTTGTAAATATATTATACATATATAATATGTCTACGAAAAAGTAAGAACTTTAAGTTGAATGTTCTCAGCGTTCATGTATTTTATTCAAATTATTATGATTGATGAATTAATTTTTTAGTTTTTGAATAGTATCGAGCATTTACTCTGTATTACTTTAATAAGACATTCATGTGAATGATTAAAAGTTTCAATTGTTCTCAAATATTTCATTGTTTATAAATTACATTGAACTATGTTTAACTATATTACCACAACTGACTTTTGGCAGTGGAAACCCGTAATAGAGGACCGGTCTTTAAAGTTTAAAATGTATACTAGCTATTGTATTATAGTTATCTTATTAGTTTATTTTACAAGTGTTCAATAATTAATTTTGTTTTTATCCAATATGAGTATATGGTTAGGTGACGTTAGTAATATATAAGATTATCTTCAAACCTTAGTAAATATTTGTATAACATACGCTACCATAAGAAAGTCACTGTATTTATTTATTTATTTTATTAAAAAAAATAAAAATATATATTAAATGTATTAGTGGTAACTATATGAGTTTTGGCATATTTTATCATGTAAGCTAAATTTGTCATCACATTTTAATATTCGGATTTTTATTTTTCATTAAATCAATTTTATTTTCTCAGGCAATTAAGATAACATCTGGTAATTACAGATTTATGCACTAACCAATCGTTTGACTATAATATAAATATAATGAAAAACAGGTTTAATTCTAATATTATGAATCAATGGATTAATTCACATAAATATTTATAATTATCCTTAAACCCTGGTGTATGGTATTATAGGTATGAACGTATAAAATTTTCGGAATGAATATTAAAACAGAAACTTTTAAATATTTTTAATTATTTTTATTATTTATTCATACTTCTCAATTTAATTTTTTACTTTTTAGTTGCACTTATTTCTATAATAGTAGGTATGTATGCACTGTTGCAGATAACATTTATATTTGACTCTGTTTAGTTTTAAAATGTTAATTATTTTACAAGGGTTTCCTCTGTAATATTGCTTTATTTTACACGGTTAAGAATTAGAATTATTGAATATTTTAAAACGTTTAAATATATATATATATATATATATACAATCTTCTTATTCTAAGTTACAAAAGTAAAACTCAGTGGTCTACTGTATTTATAAAATGGTTGACTAGAGCAGTGGTCTTCAACTGATGAGTCGCGACCCATTTCTGAGTCACGTAAGTTTTAAATTAGATCGCGATAAGTCTTCTTTTTAAAATAAAAATTAAGTTTAGATAAAATAAATGTTAAATAAATAAAAATACAGTTTATACAATTTATTTTCTATGATATAAGAATATCAAATCATAGTATAAGTTAGTACTACTACAAAGCATTCATCAAGTTATAGTTTTTTTTCTACAAATCTTACGTGGGCCGCGAGTCCAAAAAGGAATTACCTGCTTTTAGAGTCTATGCACGCCTATATTTATATATTGTATGTATAATATTTATTATGGTTAATAATTAGGGAATAGATTTAAATGCTCTAAAAAACAAGAAAAATACAATTTAAAGCACACATAACAGACCTTTTTTTTTAAAATATGCACTAAAAATACCTTTAAAATTATTTTTAACAATGAAAAAGTTCTTATTCTTATTAATTATTCAATTGATTGTGTGTATATAAATACTTAAGTATCTATACGTGTCAAAAATAATTTCTTTTGACAAACCGTATTGTAGATGGTGACGGTATCATATTTATCTGATCGGTAAAAATATAACAAATGATAAAAAAGAAGAAGCTACAACAAGACAAAATAAATAATATTTTATTTTATTGTGATATGAATTTTAATTAAATTATTATAAAATTGTATCCATTCTTATATAAAATGCAAAAAATGTTTAAAAAAAATGTAAAATAAAAATTACATTATCTAATTCCTTGGTGTATTAAATAAATTTTGTGCTTGAAAAGCAATGTTTTCGGATATTCATAAAAAAATACAATTTGCATTCAAATCAGTTCTCTATTAATAAGTAATAAATTAAACAGGTTTATGTATTTAATATATTTTTATTTGCATATTATAAAATTATTTGTTCAACAACACTGATCAATTTAATCAAAATTTAAGCATAGGTAATAAATGTCGACAACTATTAAAGTCCTCTAAAAATCTAAAATAAACCAATTTCATAGAAACATTATTTATTAGATTTAATAGGTGGTGGTAATGCTTTGAATTTGAAAAGATGTTGGAAGAAGTCAAATGATTGTTTCTTGGTACGGGGTCTATCTGGGTCGTTGAAGTCCACTTTATATATACCAAACCATTTACTATATAAAAAATAATATATAATGAAATAAGTATAAACATAGAAATAAAATACAGTATAGTATTATGATAAATAAAGTTACTCAAAATATCCTTTTGACCATTCCAACGAATCCATAAACGACCAGACACAATACCCTTTAATAGCAGCACCTTTCTCTACTGCTTTTTCAATTTCAGTCCAAATTCCCTGTTCAATAATCAAAACATAATTCATTATTAAAAATATTACCAAATAAATATTATTTAGCAACACTTATTAGTTTAAAATAAATAAATTGGTCCTAGAAATGTGCTGCTGTATAACTTACACGATGATATTCAATTTTTAATTCATTATTTTCTTTATTCGGTGCATCATAAATACCATTTTCAGCAATAAACAGTTCCGGTTTGTTTAAATTTTTCTTAAGCCAATCTACCACATTAGTAAATCCTTGAAAGGTCTAAAAATTAAAATTTAATTTTAATATCGTGAATAGCACCGATTCAAATATTATATTCTAATTCTAATATTACATCTGCCAAGTTTGTTCCATTCGGTATAACTTTTACTCTTAAATCTTTATTTAACAAAAAATCTTGTTCTTTGTAATCATCATCGGTTATTCCTTGTACCTTGAATGAATCATAATAATTGAAAGCAATAAAATCATATGAATCTGAAAGAAATAATATGCATTAATAATTTTGATTTAAAAAAATTCCAATTTCTGACATTCTGTTATGATATGTATTTAATTAAAAAATTAAAAATCCAAGAACAGCATACAGATATTGATAGAAATATAATAGTACTTATGAGTATATATTTGTTATATATTCATAATGTTCGATGTCTCTTGTTATTAATTGTGATTTAATAAATAGAATAATATACAACACATAAAATGAATAGTTATAAAAACCGTTTTGTTTGAAACATTTTATTACCTATGATATCTTTTTTTTCTGTCTCGCTAAATTCAATGATACGCTTTATAGTTATTTTTTCACGTTTGTTTGTATCAGCGATAGATTTTAACACTGAATCTGGAAAATTGCCGTTTTTCAATGGTTCAGTGAATATTCCAAGCTGTAAATAAAACATTTTAATAATTTACACAATTATTGAATTCCAGAAATTTGTGTATTATGTTCAATATTTTATTGTACCATAAAATCGAATGCTTTTGGAACAGCATCGATGTCCGCCTGCAGTTTAGGATTTTCTGGGAAATACGCCGCAGTGTCAAAACACAAACTGATCTTACCTATTAAAATCACAACATATTAATATATTGAAATTTCGTCGTTTTCTTGAAATACAATTAATATCACTTATTAATACGTTAAAATGTGTTTGATACAATAAATTATATATTATAGGTCAGATGTCGGCAGTTAAATTTAATTGCTGTCCATATAATTGTCGAGTGTCAGAAAAAAACTAAAATATTGGTAAATAATTATTTTGTTGTCGTGACTAGCATTTTAAACCGCGATAAACGATCAAAGCCATTTTAATTTCTAAAGACATCGTAAAAATAAATCAAATATCTATTATGCGCGTAAAACCAGTAGGTAATAAAAAATATTCTTGGCGGTCCAATTATTTCCACTCCACGGGCTGGATTTGGATCGCAGGCCAATTATTGCCAACCCGTGTTGTATAGACTATACAAGACACTGGTAACAGCCAGCAGGTACCATTAAATGTTAAAATTATCCGAAATAATGTGTCACGGCAACAATATTACTAACGCCCCAGGGCGACAAAGGTATTTTTTACTGACCCTTCTGTGTTTCGTAGTACTTTTTCTTGTACATCCTGTAAACTGCTGCGTGGGCAAGCAACAAATTACGAATGACCATGTATTCGGCAAAACCGTTGAACACTACACCAACACTGGGCGCCATTGTTTCATCACCATAAGCATTAGCTACGAATCTGGGTTCATTGATTGTTGTCCAATATTTTACCTATATATATTATATTTTATTATGAAAAAAACACTCTTGCATACACAACGATGGCGGTTATACATACATCTTTGCCAAATGTTCTGAAAAGAAAATCTGCGTAATTTACAAAATATTCAACAATGTGTGGATTCGACCATCCACCTAGGCCTTGAAGAATGTTCGGCAGATCCCAGTGGTACATCGTTACCTGGTGTTTTAGTTTAAACAAAAATTATTTAATTCAATTAAAAAAATAAAAAATAATTCCAAAATATAAATATGATCTCAAGTTTAACTAAGCTTAGTTATAAAATAACTATACCAATAGTATACGATAGAATTTAATTTAACGTATTTTGTTAATCTACATTTTGAATATAAGAATATTATAATAAGGTTGTATTTTTTAAAAAAAATTACAGTAATGTACACAGTTATTAACAAATATAATTAAAAATACTTTATAAAAATATAATATTATAGTTATAAATTTTAAGTAACATTTGTTATGTATTATTATTTTGTACATTATAGACGTGTTATTTAAATATTCAGTAAACAAGTACCTCATGTGTACCTATTCCTCAAAATAGTGTTTTAATTATAATAGAGAATAGTTTTAAGTTATTATACTTTACCACAGGTGTAATTTTGTTTTTAATAAGATTTTTAATTAACAATTTGTAATAATTAATTCCAGGTTCGTTTTCGTTTCGGTCATCGGCAGTTGGCAAAACTCTGGGCCAACTTATAGAAAATCGGTAAGTATTAACCTAAAACATATAATTCGTATTATTTATTTTAAATCTATGTATTAAATATCAAAGATTATTTATTTTACACAGTACTCTTCACTGACTGTAAAATTTGAGATTGAAATTTTTAGGAATAAAATAAAGATAATTATTACTATTAATATCACTATTTAAAATACACCCATATTAAAATAATCATATTAACTATTATTTAAAAAAAAAAATATGGTTTAATATTTCAATAATTTAAATACTTAAATGAACTATTTCAATATAATTTTAAAATTGCATTCGTTAAAGTCTATCAATTAACATGATATAAAAACATAAAAATAATTATTATTGTTTATATCTATAATAAAGGATTTTTTTATGCATATATTATTATAGTTTAAAGATATTCAGGCACTTTTGGGTATAGGTAATATTTTAAAATTTAAAATGCTCATTATTATAGTTCATGTTTTCATAGTAAGAGAAATTTATAAAATTATCAAATAACTCAATAATTACTATGCATGTACTTACTCCAAGTTCAACCAAGTTTTTAATATCTTCGTCGAGTTTATTATAAGAATCACAAGCAATATCTCCATTGATTATCTCCATATTATTAGTTTCATCTAAAGGTTCGAAATCTGTTCCTCTGTGAAAATTAGTGTATTTCTTCCGGGGTGCTGACTTAGCAATTGTTGGATTGGTGACTTTGAGATTTTTAGTGTGGAAATAATCATCCCAGATACTAGGACTCTTTTCTGTAAAATAAAATAGCATACATTTATATATTATAGTATTTTTATAAACTCGTTCCATCCATTTGGTTGCCGAGGGTGAAATAAACTGGACGAGCTGTAAATCAGTAAAACAATATTTATTATTTAATAAAACTAGTGAACATTTTAATCATTTTGAGAGCCATGTTATTGTTTACAAATTCGATTACGGTTGCTTATTAAGAAGTGCCTATACCTTTTTATAACAGTTAAACTAATTAAAAACTGTATGATTTTAATTAATCTAATTTGTCATTAAAATCGATTTAATTGTTAAGTTTACTTATGTAGCATAATACTTTACTAATACTCAATCACAGTTTTTAATATTCCAACTATAGATAATTTTAATGAATACTTTATAATAAGAATTAATAATTATTTAACTTGTATGATTTAATTTTTTTTCTTTGTTCTTATTATTTTATTTTTATTTGACTACTTTTAATTGTATTCTTAAAAAATTGTAATTTAAATATTTCTTTGTAAATCGAAGTATTAAATCTGCTTACAATTTTATTATATAGATACAATTTATATCAATGTAGAGAAGAGTAATCAGTTTTTGTTGTATATTCTCTCACATGGTTTTTCAAAGTATTTCATAATTAAATTCAAAATTTTTAGAAAGATATAATAATTTAATTGGCTCAATAAGTATTTACATTATAACTAAAGGTATCTAATATTTTTAAAATGTATTTAGAAAATATATGTGAACGTTGTAGAAAGTAATAAACACATCATTAATTCAACTTTTTTATAAATTTTATTATAAAATCAAAAATATTATTAAATGGAAATATTTTTAACGATTACTAAGTGGCTATATTAAAAATGTACCACAACAAAGACTTACTATCTTGATTCCATCCACCTTCAATTTGAAACGCACTAGATCCGGTTCCAATCAAAAAGTCATCAGCAATCTTAACTGTTTAAACATTAAAGAAACAAATAAAAAGTTATTACTTTAATAAAATAAACTATGTGTCTTGTATTAGTTATAGAGATTAAATATTTGTCCTATTACTTTTTCAAATCAAGAAATGATAAAAACTTTAACTAAACTATACTTACATTTTTTATCAGAAGCCATTTTTTTAGGTTGCAGAGTCTTAACTTTGGTAAACTAAAACATTTTAAAAATTTAAAAATATTTAAAATAATATAATGTTACTTAATCAGCATATTATCAATATTTCTTTTTAGGTAATATTAATAAACTATGTATTGGTCACATGTTTTAATTTTAATTTTGTTTTATACTATATAATACCTATAATCTATATATTATCTATTTGACTCTGTCAACTCTTACAGCTTGAAACTATGATTTAGTTTAAAGGTTTATAATCACCTTAATATATACTGAACAAAATTATTTTTATTAATAGCTATATTAGAACAGATAAGCTTTTTATTTGTTCAATTTGACGATTTTTTTTTTTTTGATAAGCAAAAATTACTAATTTTTTTTATTAATTTAAGACCCTATTCTTAAGATAAAATCCAAAACAAATAAAAGAAATGAGAATATTCAATTTATTGATTATCAGGAAACAATATATTTATTATTTTAATTTCTTATATCGCTGCTGTAAAGTCAAGTGTTGAATTCATGATTTAATGCACGTACACAATAATTGCTCATAAATAAAAATTGTTTACGAAATATATAGGTATTGTATAACTTATAAAGATTAGGTAAATATATTTTTAAGTCCCGTTTCGCTTGAAATCTTTAGAGTTAACAAATGGTTTTACATATAAAAAAAAATGCTATATAGATTTCCAACAACAATTTTATTGGTACATTTTTAAAAGTAAATTTTGTTGTAAGTGTTTAAAAATATATTTTTAAATACCTACACCGGATGATAAACATAGTTTTAATGCTTACACCTTTACAGTAAATTAGATAATCTTTCTAATTTACTTCGAGTTAATATAAGTTTTCAGGTGTATTTTTTGAAATGCATTTATTTTTCAATTATCTAAGTATTATTATTTATTAGGTTTAAAATTTTTATTTTTGATTAATCAAAAACAATAAAATAAAATTGACGTTTTAACTCAAATTTGAAACAAACTAGGACAATAATTGGAATTCATTTGTTTTGTTTTCGTTTAGCGAAACTTCATCTGAACTCCGTTATTTACTCAGACTAAAACTTTTTTTTTTAAACCACTCGAAGACTTTTTACTATGACGATCTGTGATGTCTAACAATATATTTAAAATGTGGACATAAATATTAACAATAATTAATTCATATTTAAATATTTCGATAGATATATACACGAATAAAATATGTTTGGATCATCATTCCCAGTGTGGAAACCCTGGTCTAAGTCTATTATAATATTTTGAACTAAGTATTATGGTCTTCTATGTTTGAGGCGACTTATTATAGTTATTATACGTCTTGGAGTCGTCGAGTAGTCGAATCGTTGCTGAATAATTGGTGTGTCAGTTCAGCCTCATCTCGTGTTTGAGGGAAAACTTAGTAATCTCATCCTGAACAAAAGTCTTCATCAAATCTCAGTGGATATTATTTCGATTGTTCTTTCGGGTGATCTGTTGTCCCGTTGATTCAACAATACTCGACTATTAACACTGTTACACAACATATGTAATTTACTCGCGCCGATTTGCCACTGTTAACTTGACGTCTTTTCCTCTGCTTTTTTTTTACAGTTAAAAACGTTGTTCATCAGTTACCATATTATCGATGTATCGTCGCCGAACATGGCTATCATTGAATAGTTGTTAGTGGGAATGTCAGCTGTACAAAGTAAGCACAAAATATGTCCGAAGACACTGCCTTGTGGTACTCGGGATGATATGTTTTCCAATCAGTTATTGCTTCTTCGTGTGTATGTTCTCTGAACCGACGTTCAGTCGTGTAGGATTCAATAAGACGTGCGAACCAAGCATGCGGTAGCCGTTCACGTAGCTTAATAAATTATTTTTTGTGCCAAACTTTATCGTAATCTTTCGCAGCAGTATTTTTTTTTTCTTACAGCGCCTTATTATTTATAACATTTGCGACACGATAGACTTGATAAATTGTTGGGCGTTTATTACACGGAATCCAAAATGGTATTCAGGAACGAGCTCTCTTTCTTCTATTAGCGGTTTTAATCGCTGTAAAAGTAGTTTTCGAATAATTTTGATAAGCTCAGAAGAAGCGATATCGATCTGTACGAAGTTACTTGTTTCGGTGGTTTTCGTGAAGCATATTGATTGCATTAGCTCGTTTATATTGTTTAGTGGCGTATTCTGTTTGTATGGCATCGGCATTAAAGATATGACGTGTTAAATGAATCATAGCCCTTATGGGTAATTCTTTAGGTATTTTTGGGTTTAATTGGTCATAACCAGGCGATTTTTTTGGATTGATATTTGTACCTATCGAGTTCTGTTGCGATTTCAATCGAAGTGAAAGATTTAATCTTTTCGTGTATTTCGTTCAATGGTTAGGTTTTTTTTTTTATTAATAATTAGAAACGATATTGTTCGGCTGGAATACACGTTCAAGATTACGTACGGTACCTACACTTCAACTTTATCTTGGTAACAGCACGCGACCGTGGTCTACTTAATTATATTATATAATATATAAACACTTAATAATATTCTGTAAACATGTTAAGCATTTTAAAATTTAATATTTACTTAAAATAACTCAACGCTTATGTACGGTACCCACAGGCGAAAAACAAACGTGTTGTCCGTACAGCGAGCAAAATCAACTGAAACTTAAATTTAGTCAAATATAGCATATTTTTAATATTTTTAAACTTAAGTCTAAATAATAATTAACCGAAAACGTGATTTTTAGAATTGAGTTTTTGGAATGTTTTGCATGAACGGAGATGATATTATACTATAATATGTAGACTGTAGAGATATGCGTAAGGGACATTTTCCTTTATCGTTTTAAGTAGGCACTGATTTAATTTCAAGACTGTTAAAGTAAAAATATGTATCTTTATATTAAGTCTTTATTTAAATGATAGCGGTTGTAATATATAATTTTGAATATTTAGTGATAAATAAATATGAATCTGGATAAATATTATAATTATTAAAATAAAATTAATTCACATAAATTATTCATTGTAATAATTTATATTATAGTCTATCGACACACAATATTATTATTATTATTAAGTAAGTATATTTTAGTTTTTGACTTTTAGTCAATTGTTATTATTTGCTCCAATCATCAATATAATATTGACATTTTAGTATAATTTAATTAACTCTCACAAAAGTTTTCAGACTATAGAATTTATAATTTTGTTGTGACATCGAAGTTATAATAATAAATATTTTAATTTTCAATTTTGATCGATATAAACTATCTTTTGTGTTTAAAGCTTTCGTGGATACGTAGTATATGATTACATATAATTCTCCTCTATCTGATTATTTTCTACTGGCGAAATGGAAAATGGTATTTGGGTTTTGTGATCCACGTGAATGACTTTGTGGGATTTACAGATGGCTTGTCAAGCTTGATGTCAACCAGCACGGCCAACCATATTTAAGTACAACAAAAGCGAATAACTGTCCTCTTGCAAAAGTCTCAATTCAAACTGTCCGTACACTAGGGACTAACCCATGACAACCACTGACCAACCACCAGTTCATTTCACGACTGTACAGCGTCCACGACGGTACACTTAAATGAAATATCGTAAGATAATTATATTACTTTTAGTGAAATCTGTATCATTTGCTACATACGAAGAAGCATATAAATCGCCTATTTTAAATGACAAAAAAATAAATATATATACAGTTTACATTGGTAAACATCAAACAATAGTGTATGTATGCTATTCGAGTCAAACGTAAGGCTCACCGAAAATGTTTATAATAAAGCGGCTCTGCGTGGTATAATTTCTTACTGTAAGAGATCCTCAATACAAATTTACTCTATTATACATAAATAATATAATTTATAAACTGGAAAAGTATTTAGTTTTTTTTTTGATTTGTTTATTATTTATGTATAAAAAAAAAGCATAAACAATAATATAATAATCAAACGAATAAATTGTTGAACATGTAATATAGTTAAAATAAATTCCAATAAATAATTATACATTTTCTGTGGAACGAGGGAACATTTCTGTGAATATCTCTTTGACCAAAGACTTGATCAAAATATCCAATCGATACATGTGTATACCTCCAATTTTCATATGGAATTTCGATCGAGTTAGTACTTTTCTTCGATATCCAGTAAATGGTAAACTAGTACGATGTAATTATGTAAATCTTATTCGAAGTGTTTAATCGTTAAAACGGCACACTTAATTTTCTTAAAATTACATCATCAGTATAGTAGTTAAAATTACTTTTACTCTTTATAATTTTTTTTTTAGTTTTTTATTTATTTATCACTACATTTAAGTATTTTGAGGGCTGTGTTCTCGTGTTTTTTTCATCGTAATTATTGCGACGAATTTCATCAACTAGTGTACTCGTACAATTATTTCAATCGGTTTCGTTTATCGCGATGTTGTTTGCAGGCTTACATTTGATTCCCTTACTCATTTATCAAATTCTAACTTTGCCCCAAAGAACTTCACTTTAAGTAATCATTACCACTCTAATATTGGCTGGATGTTTTTACAACGAAATAAAATAGACGAATTTCCGAAAATCAAATAGTTAAATAAGACTATGAAATGCTATTATGAATATTAGTGAAAATTCAAGTATTTATGGATTTATTTTTATATAACGACAAAATTATTCTCAATTATTTTGAAAATTACTTAATTTTTGACCACATTGATATAAAAAACAGATCAAATCTGGTACAAGGTCACATCAAATTTGAACATTAAATTAATTATTAAATTATTTTTACTACTTGAAAATGTGACGACAGTCACGTAAATAATAATTTAAATCTAAAAAAAAAATATTATTTTATATTTATTGCTTTGCTCAGAAACTAAAACGAATCTGATATCTCGACTTTGTTTTATTAGGTTTTAGATTATCTATACAATAGATTTATGATATAAACAATTATATACATATTTTTTTTATTGTTATTATTTTTAATATATTTATATTTACATATACATTGATTAGTATAGTTGTTTGCTTAGCTCTTAGCTCAAATATGGTGATTATATTATTATTATTATTTTTTAATGTTCTATTTATGTTATATAATATTGTCCTAAATTATCGTATTTTAAATATTAGTATTAAAATAAAAATATACATTATTTAGGGCTTTGTGGAGTTTTCTTAAAATGTAAAACTATAATGATTAAATAACGCAATTCAAATTACCAAAATAAAGTTATATAAAGGTGCATTAATCTACTGCTTTTAATTTGGATATATAATTATTTAAATAATATTCTATAAGTAACGTAAGTCAATATTGACAATGCATTTTTATGTTCAAATTTATTTTTCGATAAATTAATTATTCTTTTTTAAGCAACCAAGAGAATATCTGGTAATACAGTTCTATCCACAGACCAGTCATTTGGTTATAATATACTTATGTAAATACAATAATAAACAGTTTAAATTTTAATATTATGAAATAAACACAAGAACAAATTATTTGAATGTTTGACAAAGATCATATTTCTCGTGTATTTGGGAAAGTTCACTAAGAATTAATTTGTTAACTATACTTTCGCTAACTAATAATTAGTCTAGATTATAGTAGTTTCCACGAGAGGCTGAATTAATTCGTCTGCACGTATAGCCAAAATATTTCTTCTTTGTTGGCAATCGGTATATTATAAGAATGATAAGTTTCATAAGTGGTCGCCTCTCCAACTTACTAAGTACCAGTCTCACTTGATATGATTAAAAACTACTTTCATAATCAACCACTAAGTTCATCATGTATCTATCTATTTTATTTGGCTTTTAAACCTATCCAAGAGATTGTATTAGTTAGCTATACTTGAAATGTTTTTAATAATTTCACGTAAATATATTTTTATCGCGTTTTACAGAGTACACTTTAAAAATTAAACGAAGCCAAAAGAAATTCAAATTATCTTGATAACATTAAAATAATATTAACTACCAAGTGTCGAGTTTCTACTTAGGTGCTCAGAAACTTTTGACCTTTTCATAGCACTAAATTGGTTGATCAATATAATTCTACGATTTACCTTATAAAGTGTTGTTATAACTGAATATTTTATTCTATAATCCGATGTTGCCATAAAGCTAAACCATTCGATTTTTTTATATAAATCAAATCGTCCCTAATTTAATAGTATAATACGTATGAACACATACATATTTTTCGGAAATAATATTAAAACAAAAATTTTTTAAATATTTTTATAATTTTTTTTATTATATATTAATACTTATTAAAGATTTATGCTAATGCAATTCTAGTATAGTCTATCTGTATATTCTAATATTAATCGTTAAACTACGGCAACAATTTAAATCTAAACTTGAGCATACTATGTAAGTTTTGACAAATATTTAAGGCTTTTAAAATAATAAATCATTTTTTCATATTGGTATTGTTAATTAGATTTGATAGGTAGCAACGATTTGGTTTCGAATAGATGTTTGAAAAACGCAAATGACGACTTCTTGGAACGGGGTCTTTTTGGGTCGTTAAAGTCCACTCTATATATACCGTACGATTTTCTATAAAAACAAAATATAATGAAAAAGTATAAAAATACAAATGAAATATTGTATAGTATTGTGATTAATAAATTTACTTAAAATATCCACTTGTCCATTCCAACGAATCCATAAACGACCAAACACAATACCCTTTAATAGCAACACCATCGTTTAAGGCTTTTTCAAGTTCAGTCCAAATGCCCTGTTCAATAAAACATGATTGATTATTAAATAGTAGAAAATAATTGTTATTTGGTTATGTTCATTTGCTTAAAATAAAATACAATACAATAGATATTAGTAACAGGAAAGTGCTGTTGTATAACTTACAGTATGATATTTGATTTTTTTATCAGTTTCATCTGTACCATATTTTTCAGCAAAGCCATTTTCAGCAATAAACAGTTCCGTAGTTTCGCCAAATTTTTTTTTAAACCAAGTTACTACCTCAGTAAATCCTTTAAAGGTCTGAAAATTAAAATTTAGTTTTAATACAGTGAACAGCACATATTTAAATATTCTTATAGTTATTTTACATCTTCCATGGTTATATTCGCTATGTCAAATGCTACGCCAAAATCTCTTTTTTGTAAATATTTCTGTTTTACGTATTGTTCATCGACCATTGGTGTTACCTTGGCCGAATCGTAATAATTGAAAGCAATAAAATCATAAGAACCTGAAAAAAATGATATTTATAATTTTGGTTTTAAAATATTTCAATCTCTGGCATTCCGTTGTGCTGTGTATCAAATTAAATAATTAAAAATCTAAAAACAACGTATTGATATGAATAGAAATATAATAGTACTTATGAGTTTATTTTTATTACATATTTATAATTTTTGGTATATATTGTTCATTGTGATTCAATAAATAAAATAATACAATGCACAGAATCTAATTACTTGAATTCTTCTAAAAAAAACCACAGGTACTTATAGAATGAATAGTAATAAAGAATAACGATTTAAACGAATTTTAAGCATTGTAATACGTGTGTAATGATAACTATTTTTGTTTAAATATATTTTACATCACCTTTGATATCATTTTTTTCTTCCTCGCTAAATTCGACGATACGCTTTAAAGCTATATTTTCAATTTTGTTTGTTTTGGCGACACCATCTATCACTGATTTTGGAAAGTTGCCGTCAATCAATGGCTGAGCGAATAATCCAAGCTGCAAAAAAAAAAATGTTTTAATATTTTAAACTTTTATTAAATACCGAAAATACGATATATTGTCTAACAGTAAAATACTGTACCATAAAGTCGTATGCTTTTGAAACAGTATGTTTGTCCTCTTCTGATTTCGGATCTTTTGGAAAAAACGCCATTGTGTCAAAACACAAACTACTGATATAACCTATAAAAATCAAACAGAAAATATTGATATTGATATTTTATCATTTTACTGGAAATACATTTATAATTACTGACATCGTCACATTAAAATGTTTTTTATACAATATATATATTTATGTTAGACTATAAGTCGTAGGTAGTAGGTACGACTAAGTACGCCAATTAAATTGACATAATATGTCACAACTGCAATTATTAATGTCCTACGTCAAAAAATATGTTTTTACTTACCCTGTTGCTCGGCGAAATGATCTTTCTTGTACAACCTGTAAACTGCTGCGTGAGCAAGCAACACATTGCGAGCGGCCATGTAGTCGGCGATACCGTTGAACATTTCACCAATACTGGGCGCCAAGAGCTCATTACCATAAGCATTAACTACCAATCTGGGTTCATTAATTGTAGTCCAATATTTGACCTATATATATAATATATATTTACATTATATTTTATTATGAAAAAATCATTCTTGCGTACACAACGATGGCGGTCATACTTACATATTTGCCAAATGTTCTGAAAAGGAAATTTGCGTAATTTACAAAATATTCAACAATATTTGGATTCGACCATCCACCAAGGTCTTGAAGAATGCTAGGCATATCCCAGTGATATATTGTTACCTAGCGTTTTGGATTGAATACACATTATTTAATTAAATTTAATAAATTAAAAATAATTCTAAAACGGAAATAACTTTAGCTAAACTCAATTCATTTAAAACAAAATAAAAATAAATATGCCAATAGTATAAGATAGATTTGAATTTAACTGTTCTTTTTTCAAAACTTTTATTAATGTACACAGATATTTCATAATACGTTTTAAAATACGTTATAGTTTTAAATTCTATGTAAAATATTTTGTTATTTATTAATATTTTATACAATATAGGCATTTGATTTAAATATGCAGTAAATAAGTACTTCATGTGTAGGTACTAATTTTTAAAAATAGTGTTTAAAATATAATAGAAAATAGTTTTTAGTTATAATACTTTACCAGTGGTGTAATTTTTTTTGCAATAAGTTTTTTAATTAACGTTTCGTAATATTTAATTCCAATATAGTTTGGGTTTCGGTCATCAGCATCTGGCAAAACTCTGGGCCAACTTATAGAAAACCGGTACGTATTAACCTATAAAATATAATTCACATTATTTATTTTAAATTCAATTATAAAATATCGAAGACTTTTTTGTATTAAACTGTACTCCACTGTCTGCTTAAAATTGAAATTGGAATTCTATTCCGTAAGTAATTTCAGTTAAAGATTTTATTATTTAAATTATTAAAAAAATAACTAAATCTTAACTAAAAATAAAATGTTTGTACTGTAAAAATACACGTGTGTATTATCTTATTTATTATTATTTAACAAATAGATGGATGAATATTTTTGATAATTGAAACTTTTTTCTATACTATTCTAATATAGTTATAAAATTGTATTCGTTAAAGTTGATAAATTAATAGAATATAAAGACATAAAAATAATCGCTATCGTAAATATGATAAAGTATTTTTCACGTATATATTATTATAGTTTTAAAAAATGTAAGATAGTTAAGAAAAAAACACAAACCAGCTAACAAAGTTTTAACGAATGTATGATATTAAAATTAAAATAACTAAGATATTTTGAACTTATAATTATTGGTTATTAAAATTTATTAAAAATTAAAATTCTCATTAGTATAGTTAATGTTATTATAGCGAGTGAAATTTATACGATTATCAATTAACTCAATAATTTGCTAATACATACTCCAAGTTCAACCAAGTTGTCAATATCTTCATCGAGTTTATTATAAGAATCACAAGCAATATCCCCATTGATATATGTCGTAGTAGTTTCCGAATAAAGAGTTGGGAGTTCAGTTCCTTTGTGAAAATCATTAATATTTTTCTTTGGAGCTGAAAACGAAACCGTTGGTGGTTCGGTGTATTTTTTAATATGGAAATAATCATCCCAGATACTAGGAGCCTTGTCTGTAAAATAAAAACGTATACATTTATAAATCGTAGTATTTTTTTAAACCCGTTCATTCCATTCGGTTGCCGAGAACCAACATAAACTGGACGGGTTATACTTCTGTATAAAACAATATAATATAGTTATGGTATCATTCATTTTGAGAAACGTGTTATGTTTTTTATTTGGCTAAGGTTGTATATATACCTACTTATAATAGTTAAATATCTTAAAAGTTATGATTTTAAAAAATATTATTCATCAATAAAATAGATTTAATGTTTATATTCATTTATGTAGTGTACGAATTTACTGATACTTAATCACGGTTTTTATTATTTTATCTTTACTTAACTAATTTTATTTTTACACTTAAAACATTATACTTAAAATATTGCTTTATAAATATATTTTAAAATTGCTTACTAGTTTATTTTATTTGTACACAATGTACAGCGACTTGGAAAAGTGTAGTCAATTTTCGTAGTATATTCTCTCACTTGTATTTAAAAAAATATCATATTTAAATTTAAAATTGTTATAAAGATATATAATTGGCCCAATCCCCGGTATTTATTTATATCATAACTATAGATTTCTAATAGTTTTTAAATTTATTTAGAAAATATATGTAACGTTGTAGAAAGTAATAAATACATTATTAATTCAACCTTTTTATAAATTGTATTATAAAGTATTGTTAAATGGAATATATTTGTAATGCTATTTATAGTTAAAACTAAGTGGCTTCAAGTCTTATAGTAAATATACTGCAACAAAAACTTACTATCTGCGTCCCATGCACCTTCAATTTGATACGCACTGGATCCGGTTCCAATCATAAATTTTTCAGGAAATTTAACTTCTAAAATATTAAAGAAATAAATAAGAAATTATTACTTTGATTAATTTAACTATTATTACTTTTAAAGGTTAAAGATTTGTCTTATTACTTAAATTTTTCAAATCAATAATTATTAAAATCGATAACTAAGTACTTACTTTTGTCAGAAGCCATTTTTGTAGATTGCAGATATTCTTAACTTTGGTAAACTAAAATAATTAAAAGTATTTAATGTTAAATTTTTAGCATATTAACAATATTACTTTTTAGGTAATATTAACATACTATTTGGTCACATATTTTAATGTACCATATACCTAATATAATTACCTGTTTGAAAATAGTCAACTTCTACAGCTTGAAACTATGAAGTAGTTAAAACTTCTAATCACCTTTATATATACTGAACAAAATTGTTATTTTTAATTATATAAGAACAGATAAGCTTTTTATTTAACTTAATTTTATGATTTTTTTTTTGTTTTTGATAAGCCAAAAAAAAATAGTACATTTTATTAATTTAAGACCTCATACTCAAGATAATATTCAAAACAAATAAGAAAAATGAGAATATTTAATTTATAAATTATCAGGAAAATAATATATTTAATATGTATTTTTTTTTTTTTTAAATATCCGAAGTCAATAATTCAAGTGTATAATTTATATAGATATAAATGTTACACAAGTAATTTGTGTTTCACAGTTATTGCTCAAAAAAAAAAAAAATGTTTACGAAATATATAGGTATTATAAAAACTATAAAGATTAGAACATTTTTCGTTCTATTCACTGGAAAATATTAAGAGTTAACAAATGATTTTCAAGTTTAAAAAAGTGGTATAGATTTTTAACAATTTATTTTGGTACATTATAAAAACTATGTTTTGTTTTAAGTTTTTACAAACATATTTTTAATTACGTACGAGTACACACATATTGAAGTTAAAATACATTTTCAGTCGTACATATTGAAATTTAGTATTTTATTTCAATCACTAACATATTTGACCTATAATCTTAAGTTACCTACTCGGTCTATTTTACATTTAATGTTATAATATCTATAGTCACGATTTGTGTTGTTTTAATTCACTGCACAACAATAATATCGATCGAGGATAATTAACTTTACGGTTTTCAAAGTGCATATTAAATAACGTGTGTTTGAATATTATGAATTGATCTTCCACGAGCCATTAACGCTTAAGTAATGTGTACATCAATGAACCCGATAGTTTCTGTTCAGCTAAGCTTCAATGTTTCTGATCAGTTAGTAGGTCCTGCAGTGTCTTTTGGTGGTTTATTGTCCCATTCATTTTTTTATTGAAAACAAATAGAACATATTGTATAATAGGGCGACAACGATCGACTTACATAATCGAGCGAAAACGAACATACAAAGTTACATAACGACCTAACTTTTGAGCGGAGACTCGGGCTTGTGGCTTGAATGTGAGAGGGTGATATGGAAGGCTAAAGGCTGGTGGATATCGACTGGATCACTATTGGGGAGGAGATTGGTCCGAAACAGGTGAAACGGCACGGAGCCGGACGTACCGCACGTACGATGAGCGCCCGCCGTTGTAATTTGCAGATATATTTTCGGAAAGTGTGACCACGGGGCTACTCTTGGTGCTCTCTGCGACCTAGAGTGGTTGGCCATTAACACGAGAATGAATACGCGTATAATATGCCAACTTTACTACGGGGGGGGGGAGGAATGTGGTGGAATACATTCGATCGGAACGATATTGTATAAAATACAATATTACAATATTAAAATGACGATATTGTCACGTAAAAAAAAATAATCGATACTGTTCACAAAACCAGACCATATAGTGCGGGAGACGGTCCACACGACATTCGAAAGCCAGTCGAGTCCACAGTATGGCGCGATGAAAATAGACTGTTTGGCACAGGTATTCGTAATTATTACGTAACTGTGTCCAGCAACGACGGCTTATTGGAAACCAGCTGCAGTTTCTACTGCCATTGTGGAAGACCGTAAGAATGTTTTTGAATGAGCGATTCTTGGCTCACGGTTAAATACAACAGTTACAAAGAAACCGATAATAATATATTGACATTTTAAGGAAGAAGATAAAAGAATGTTTGGACTTTGAATAAATTTCAGAAACGTCTGGTTGTTGGTAGGTAGCTTAACCCACTTAGACCGCCGATCGCTTAACCTGCCCATTTTAACAGTGATTGTAACAACGCGTACGGTTACGAGCAGTGATGATGAGACATGCGATTCTTTTGCCAGTCAATACAGACGATCCGCATCTTCAGTCAGCATCTACCGGCGACCGTCGCAGTCGTCTGTCAACTCGAATTAAACCTGAACAATCCAAAGAGGGGGCTAACTGAGCCATGTTTGGGAAGTCAGTAAGTCACTATATGTTTTTGAGTTTCGCCAGTTGTTTTGGGAGTTTTGTAAAATGTTTGTGTTGAGTGACACGAACGGCGAATCGTGTGACACGCTGCTGTCCATCTGAAGTGAAAAAGGCTGCGTTTGTGTATCACTTGAGTATTACTCGATCTACGAAACACAAGTAAAAAATCGTCGGATATCGGAGCCTTACGCACAGCTAACACAAGTGCAGACATAATGTCCGCTTCAGGTAGGTGGCGAGGTTAGGAAATAGTTATACTTATTTCAACTCGTAGTAACACATAATTCAACATTTAGATTGAATATCAAATTTTAAGATAGGATTAATATAACGCACTTTTAATAAGATATACTTACACAATATTTTAACGCCCAAAAGTTAAAAAAAAAAAAATACGTAACATCATAAGAAAAACATTACAAAAAAAAACGTCACAAAGGAACAATTTAAATAAAAATATTACACTGAGCCTGTTTTTAAATAATACAGCGCAAAATGTATGAAATAGTTATTATTATACATAATAATATATAATATATCCACCAGCTACTTTTTATGTAGTTATATTTTGTATTGATTTTGATTGCTACATTATTGTTTTTCATTTATTTGGTTTAAACATATTTAAATTCAATTAGTTAACAAATGACGATGTGCTTAAAATTATATTTACATTGTAAATACTGTAGGATTCTTGAAAATCAAATTTTGAAGAGTACTAGTGTTCCGCGTTTTTAATTTGTTTTATTATAAATTCCACGAACCGTTCCAGTATTCTGAAAATCATTTACCCAAAATATATTTGGTCGATATTTACACATTACTCGCAAATCGTAATAAATATTTCTTAACTCTCAACCCTATTTCGTAATAAAAAATCAGCACCTTAAACTACGTGTACGAAAACTATGAATGGTTTAACTAGCTGTTCTACTGGGTAATAATGATGTATTTCAGATCAAAGACAATCTATATTCGCCTATTATTATTGAATAAGTAATTTCTATAATATATAACTCTAAGGGTTAAGACTGACTTGTGATTATAATCAATTTTAATGCTATCTAATTTATGACCATTACAATATTTTTTTATAACTGAATCTCAATATCTAATTTTATATAGTATGCATATCATGACTTGAATTTGAAAAAGAAATCTTGCAGAACGTATTTTTATCCACTGTAAATCTTTGAATCACGCATCATTGTTTTTATAATCTGGCGCAATCATTTAAAAACCATTATCATGATTTCCAATACTAGGTTATCATACAAGTATTATACATTATAGTAAACATTTTATACAATATTTAGCTTTTTATAATTTAATCGCTGAGTTATATTGGTTAAATTTTTTTTTTTAGATTACTATGATCTACTTGAATTTTATTATTTACAATTCTAAATAATAAACCGAAAACACTGAAAAAGTCATAATATGTAATATGAATAAGCCTTATTTATTAGACTCTAATAACCACAGAATCGTAAAATAATAAAATAATAATAATAAAACTAATAAAATAATATACATCACGGAATAAGGTGAATTTCGTCCACGATTTGACGGTTACATATAGGTTTTAGTAACTGAGTTGAGTTCACTAGTTTCTTGTTGATATAGATAATTGGAAACCGTGTACGTGTTGTATATTTTCATTTGCAACATGTATTTTAGATATTTTATCGACCTTCATAGGGGTAAGTATTTACATATGTTCAAACGAACGTTGATATCGAAATACGTTGTTCAAATTTGAAATAAATAAGGAAAGGATATGAAAAAGGAAAATTTAAAAAATGAAAGCTACGACTCAATTTGAAAATAAAAAAATACGTCGTGAGGTTTTAAATTTTGGCGTACAAATCTTACCAGAACACTAAAAATTAAAACTGTAAGTAATTTAATAAAAAATAACAATATATATATGTATATAGTTATTATTTATTGAATAATCATAATACTAATGATATATTATTTTATAGATTTTTAATCAAATCATTTATATTCTGATATCCGGAAAAATGCAAAATAAAATGAATGCCACTCGGAACTGCCATTGAAAACTTAAAGACACGACTCATCAGTTTTTTATTGAAAAAAAAACACGATTCGGTCGAAATATAATTTTCATACTCGACATGATGGTTACACTACGTTATAATTTTAATACAATTTTTTAAAGAAAATTAGTTTTAAACATAATATTCGTATAGGGTAGCATAAGAGTATTAATTTAAACATTTATAAAAATATATATATTTCAGCGTGTATTAAAGGCTATAGCTATTAGTCATCAGTATCTATTCAGTCTTATATAGCTGTGATTATGTAAATCTTGTTCGAAGTGTTTGATCGTTAAAAATGCGTACTTAGTTTTCACGAAATTACACCATCAGTATAGTAGTTAAATTAAATTTCTTTTACTGTTTATAACTTTTCTTTTAGTTTTTTATTATTTATTTATCACTACTTTTGAGTATTTTAAGGGCTGTGTTCTCGTGTTTTTTTTTCATCTCAACTTTGCGACACGGCGAGTTTCATCAAATCGTATAGTCGTACAATTATTTCAATCGGTTTTATTTTATTTATCGCGATGTTGTTTACTGCAGGCTTACATTCGATTCCTTTACTCGTTTATCAACTTACAACTTCGCGTCGATTGGCGTAATTATTACCACTCTAATATCGGTCGGATGTTTTCAATTATTACCTATTGGCCGTGTCTCAAGTTTAATCACAATTTAATGGTTGAGTGTTGCGACGAAAACACTTGAATAGAAAATTCAAAAATTTAACGCCACTTCAGTATAAACATTTTTGCAAGGTAACGTCTAACTTGTCTAATGTCCAACCGAAAACTTATTTATTTAATTTTCTAATAATTAAAAAACAAAAAAAAAAAATAGAACACTAAACATTTGATATTCCCAACATCTCAGAGATAATTTTTCAAATATTCGCTGTTGTTATACTATTATACTAACCTATTAACTAGGTTATACCTACCTAATGTAATAATTTAATTCGACAATCTCTTTGCTAAAAATATTTAGGTATAGTCTTCCGCTAATCCACATTAATTTTTCGTCCGTAACGCCTCACCTTGCTGTGTTATATTATAATATTGACAGGGCTTATTAAAGACGTTTTATAGATATACTGATTTGTAACAGTTTTATGAACTCGTGATAGTTTTTGTACATTTTATTGATTACGCGTACATAAAATAAAATCGAATTTTTTTTTTTTAATTCAACGAGTTTATCTAATATGATCTTCAATGATTTAAAATTATATGGCATACATTATTTCGTATTGTAATTTACAATTTCTGATTAAATAGCTCCACTGACGAGCACGCAGCTAAACATAATAGATGTATCTGAAAAAGTGAAATAGTTAGATATTTACACTATAAAATGCTATTATAAAATATATTTGGTGATAATTCTAGCTATGTATTCTCAAATCTAAAATTAATCTGATATCTTGTTTTACTTTTATAAGTCCTATAGATTATCTAGCTTTACGATATAAACAGTTATATAATATTTATTTTTTATTATTATTTGTATAGATATAATAGTTTCAACATCTAGGTTATTAGCTTTAAATTATATATTTATAGTTACATTTACATTGATTAGTGTGGTTGTTTGCTTAGCTCTTAACTCAAATACGGTTATTAAATTATTTTTTTCTTGAATGTTCCATACATGTTTAAACATATTTATACATGTCTATTGTCTTGAATTATCGTATTTTAAATTTTGGTATCAATACAAACAGAACAGGTATTATATTATTATTCAGTGCTTTTTAGAGTTTTCTTAAAATGTAAAACTACGATGAGAAAATGACATTATTTTACTTACTAAAATATGGTTGTATAAAGGTATATTAATCGACTTATATTGATTTGAATATATTATCATTTTATAACATAAGTAAAATTTGACACTTGTAATAACCGTCTCCGGTAATTTTCTAGTCTTTTCAGTCATTACACACTGCATTTTAATATTCTGATTTTTTTTTCGCTAAATCAATTATATTTTTATAATCAATTAAGCGAACATCTGGTAATTACAGTTCTTTACACAAACCAATCGTTTGATTATTATATAAATACGACGGTAAACAGTATAAATTCTAATATTATGTAATGTAAACAAGAATAAATTATTTGAATGTTTACCCAGATCAGATTTCTCGTGTATTTGAGAAGGCTAACTAATAATTAATTCTCTCAGCACTTTATAATTTCTCGTCTTTACAACGATCAAAGTCGTAATATATAATTTAGTATTATACTTAAATACTATTCATGAATCGTGTAAATTTTATATTATAATTTACCTAACGCAATAATAAATAATAACAATTTCAGAAACTAACTAGCTATGACGGGTTTTAGTTTTTACTTTCCAACCGATTTTTATTCATCAAATCGTAAAATTAAGAGAGAAGTTTAGAATATAGAGTTTTCACAAGTGACTAAATAGATTCGTACTGTCATAATATTTCTTCTTGGTTGGCAATCGGTATATTATAAGAATGATAAGTTTCATAAGTGGTCGCCTCTCCAACTTACTAAGTACCAGTCTCACTTGATATGATTAAAAACTACTTTCATAATCAACCACTAAGTTCATCATGTATCTATCTATTTTATTTGGCTTTTAAACCTATCCAAGAGATTGTATTAGTTAGCTATACTTGAAATGTTTTTAATAATTTCACGTAAATATATTTTTATCGCGTTTTACAGAGTACACTTTAAAAATTAAACGAAGTCAAAAGAAATTCAAATTATCTTGATAACATTAAAATAATATTAACTACCAAGTGTCGAGTTTCTACTTAGGTGCTCAGAAACTTTTGACTTTTTCATAACACTAAATAGGTTGATCAATATAATTCGGCGATTTACTTTATAAACTGTTGGTATAACGGAATATTTTATTTCCAATGATGCCATATAGCTAAACCAGTGGATTAATTCGCATATATATTTATATCTAATTGTCCCTAGTTTTTTGGTATTATATTTATGAAATATTTACAATTTTCGGAATGAATATTAAAACAGAAACTTTCAAACATTTTTATATTTTTTTTTTATTATTTAGAAATACTCCTCGACGAAAATTCTACTTTTTAGTTTTTTTTTTATTTCTATAATAATATGTATACATTGATGCAGATTGTATCTATACACGACTCTGGTCTCTGTTTAGTTTAGTGAATTAATTATTTACAAGGTTTACTTTGTAGTATTACTTCATTTTACATGGTTAAAAGTTATAATTGTAAGAACATAGTAAAACGCTAGATATACAGTTACTAATAAACAGTCTTTTTGTTCTAAGCTGTAATGGTAAAACTCAAATAAGATTTTTCTTTTCAAAAACACAAATAATGTTTGGGAAGGGGGGGGTTTGCAACGAATGCTAAGTGTTATATTTTTATTTATTCAATTAATGTAATTTCATTTTAAAAAGATACATTTACTAGATAAAGACAAAAACGATAATCGAATTAAATTAACCATATAACAAAACTTGATTATAAAATAAACATAAAATGTATTTCTAGGTTAAACTTTAAAAATAATATTAGTTAGAGTTAATATTTTGAAAGCCGAAAAAGTAAAATATTTCACTTTCCCAGTTATTATTAAAACAAAAAAAAAATTATGAAACATATTTGATTGAATTTTGTAAAATTGTAGAATTGTAGTAAGCCTAACCAATAAAAAATGTGTATTTGTTAGTTTTAGTGGGAAATATTTAATATAATATTCTATTGAGCCAACTTAATTTTGCCAACAATGTTGTATCACAATCTCAGGAAACACTTATAATAGGTAATAAATTAAACATATTCGTATATATTATGTTTTTTTATCTGTATATTATATTATTATTTGTCATACTACATAGATAATCTAAAACTAAAATCAAGTAAATATATGAAAGATTGTTGACAATTATTTAAGCCCCTTAAAATAAACCATTTTTCCATAGTGATATTATTCATCAGATTCGATAGGTGTCAATGATTTTGTTGTGAAAAGTGTTTGGAAGAATTCAAATGATGGTTTCTTGGAACGGGGTCTTTCCGGGTCGTTAAAGTCCACTGAATATATACCAAATAATTTGCTAAATATAAAAAAAAATATAATGAAATAAGTATAAAAATACAAAGAAAATATTGTATAGTATTATGATAAATATATTTACGAAAAATATCCACTTGTCCATTCCAACGAATCCATAAACGACCAGATACAATACCCTTTAATAACAACACCTTTCTTTAAGGCTTTGTCAAGTTCCGTCAAAATTCCCTGTTCAATAACAAATTAAACAAAATTCATTATCAAATGCATAGTACCAAATAATTATTAAATTATTATTCGGGTACGCTTATTAGTTTATAATATAATAAGAGTATAATATATTAATATATATTAGTTTCAGAAAAGTGCTGCTGTATAACTTACACGATGGTATTCGATTTTTTTTTCACTTTCATCTACATTTTGTTTCTCGAAAATACCATTTTCAGCAACAAATAGTTTCGGATTGTCTAACTTTTCCACGAACCAATCTATTACCTGAGTAAATCCTTTAAAGGTCTATAAAATTGAAATGTAATTTTAAAATAGTGAATTGCACATATCAAAGTATTCTTAAAATAATATTACATCTTCCATGTTGCTTGAATTCGAGGTAGATACTACCCCCAAATCTTTATTCAGTAAATATGTCTCTTCTTCGTACTCAGTTTGGGTCATTGGTCTTACCTTGAATGAATCATAATAGTTGAAAGCAATAAAATCATATGATCCTGAAATAAGTAATATGCATTTATAATTTTGGTTTTAAAATATTTCAATTTTGACCTTCCATTATGCTATATATTTATAGAATGAAAAGTAATAAATAATAATAATAATATATATATATAACGAAATTGTGCACATTGTGATACGAGTATTGATAGCCATTGTCGTTTGAAACGTTTGATTACCTATGAGATCTTTTTTTTCTTCCTCGCTAAATTCAACGATACGTTTTATAGATATTTTTATATGTTCGTCTGATTTAGCGACAGCGTCTAACAACGATTGGGGAAATGTGCCGTTTTTTAACGGTTGAGTGAATACTCCAAGCTGTAAATAAAATATTTTAATATTTCACGCTACCAATTTTAAATACCAAAATTTTATTATATCTGAATGATATGTTTAAAATGTTATTGTACCGAAAAATCGTATGATTTCGAAACAGCTTCGCGGTCTTCTTCTAGATCCGGATTTAGTGGAAAATATGCCGTTGTGTCTAAACACAAACTGATCTCACCTAATAAAATCAAATACAACTTATTATTATTGACGTTTTGTCGTTTTCTTGAAATTAAATTATAATAAATTGCATTGTTACATTAAAATGTATTTGCCACATTATATTGTAGTATACTTACACTATACGTACGGCGTAGGCAGTAGGTACCAATAAATATGTCAACGAAATCATGACGTGTCGTAGCAACAATTATTAACGCACCACAGATAAAAATGTATATTCTTACTTACCCTGTTGTTCAGTGAAGTACTTATTCTTGTACAACTTGTAAACTGCTGCGTGGGCGAGCAACACATTGCGAATGGCCATGTAGTCGGCGATACCGTTGAACGATTCACCGACACTGGGCGCTATGCCCTCATTACCATAAGCCAAAGCTACGAATCTGGGTTCATTAATTGTACTCCATAGTTTGACCTATATTATAAATATTTATAGATTATTTTTTACTATGAAAAAAAATCACTCTTGTATACACAACAATGGTGGTTTACTCACCTGTGAGCCAAATGTTCTGAAAAGAAAATCTGAGTAGTTCACAAAATATTCAATAATGTTTGGATTCGACCATCCACCAAGGTTTTGAAGAATGTTCGGTAGATCCCAGTGATAAATTGTTACCTATTTTTAACACAAATAATTTTATTCAATATTTTAATAAATTAATGATAATTCCTAAGTGGAAATATGATCGCAAATTGCACTAAACTCAATTAATAGAAAACAGTTAAATAAGTATACGAATAGTATACAATAGATTAGGATTTCACTGTTCACTTTATTCAATACTTTTAGTAATATTTTATCCGTAATTTGCGCGTAACATGTTGTTACTTGTTAATTTGAATTTTGAATATTAGAACAATTAAGAAATATTTTATTTTTTACTTTGTTTGGTAGAATGTAGTTATTTTTTTTAAATATATACAATAAATAAGTACATCATTTCTCCCTTTATTAAAAAACTGTGTTAAAATATAATTGAAAATAATTTAAAATTATAATATTTTACCAGTGGTGTAATATTGTTATCAATAAGCTTTTCAATTAACGTTTGGTAATATTTCACTCCAGCTTGATTAACATTTCGGTCATCGACATTCGGCAAAACTCTTGGCCAGCTTATAGAAAACCGGTATATATTAACCTGAAAAATAAAATTTTCATTATTAATAATATTAACTATTATTTAAGAAATCAATGGTTTGAAATATTTACAATTTAATAAACTTTAGTAAACTATTTATATACAATTTTAAAACTTCATTCTATAAAGATAAATTTATAAAATTATCAATTAGTTCAATAATGCTTGTACGTACTCCAAGTTCAACCAAGTTATTAATATCTTCATCGAGTTTATTATAAGAATCACAAGCGATATCTCCATTGACAATTGAGAAACCGCGAGATGGATCCTCCGCAAGGACATCTGATCCCTTGTGGAAATTAGAGCATTTCTTCCGAGGCATCAACTTAACAACTTCTGGATTGGAGACTACGATTTTTTTAACATGAAAATATTCATCCCAGATACTAGGAGCCTTATCTGTAAAATAAAATAATATTTACTTATATATTATAGTGTCATTATAAAATAAATCCGTCCAGTTCGTTCAAACGGTTAACGAGAGCCAATATGAACTGGGTGGGTTATTATAGCTCTATAAAACAATACAAAACAATATAACTGTATTAGTTAGAGTATAATACATATTGAGAATCGTGTTATTGATTTATTCGGTTAAGGTTTTTTTTTTTATTAAAAAGTATACCTACTTTTAACAGTTAAATATCTTAAAAACTGTGATTTTAGTTAGTTTAATTCATTAATAAAATCAATTTAATGGTTAAGTTTACGTATTATAATTTACTAATACTCAATCACAGTTTTTAATATGCCTATTATAGATAATTATA
The DNA here is from genome assembly GCF_003676215.2 of Rhopalosiphum maidis. NCBI lineage: Eukaryota > Metazoa > Arthropoda > Insecta > Hemiptera > Aphididae > Rhopalosiphum > Rhopalosiphum maidis. The sequence goes on along the minus strand of NC_040880.1, from coordinate 5,946,750 downwards.
ATGCATATTTAAATTTTTAGATAATATTATTATACTCGTGTGCTTTAATTTTTCTTGAGTTTGTATTGCTTTATTTTTATTTGACTACTTTTAATTTTATACTTAAAACATTACAATTTAAATATTGCCTTAAAAATATGTCTTAAAACTGCTTACAAGTAGTAAACTTGTAAGATAAAGATAGTAAATCTTTACTCGATGTTTGTAGGAAATGCTCTCACTTTTAATCAAAGTATTTCATATTTAAATTTTTAATTTTTACAAAGGTATAATAATATAATTGGTTCAATATATATTTATAATATATAACTATAATGCGGTCCTAAGAAAAATCGCCGTAAATCGAAAAAAATAAAAAATGAGATAATACTGTATTATTAAGTTTATTAATATTATAGTTTTACAAGTTTTTCCCTATCAAAAATACCGTAACTTTGATTATTTATCCAGAAATGTATGTTTGTATGTTTATAAGAAAACAATATTGCCACAATTGTAATAAAATATTGCTTAGCAAGAACGCCGTAACCACAGTTTGCTTAGAAAGATTTCCCTAAGTTTTATTTCAAATGCGGCGTTTTTACTTAGCACTTCCACATATCTATATTTACGGCGTTGTTGCCATTAAGCCGTATCTTATATATTTAATTTAAATTACTGATAATATTTGGAATTTCGCTGTGTACGTCGCACACATATTATATTTCGTACAGTTATCGATGATACCTAGTCGTGAAAATCTTTACGTACAGTTTTTATTTTTGCAATGGATACAGAAAATATTGTTAGAAATCAGAATTGCGGTATTTTTTCCTAGTAAACAATTCTGAATAATTAATAGCGTGCTTAGTATAAAAATATCAAAACAATGATAGCTTGGTGAAATAAAAATTGAAAATAAAATTGAATAGTTCCATTGCATTTATCACGTATATTTCCATAAGAAACTATGGATTTTACTTTGAAAAATATTATATTAATTTATTTAGAACTACCAAAAACTACTAAAACTAAAATGTCATTTTTCTCAAAATAGCATGGAGGGAAATTACGGTATTCTTCCTAACAAGATATAACGTCGTGAAAGGTAATAAATACATTATAAATCCAACCATTTTATAAATGTATTGTATTATAAAGTATTATTAAATAGGAAGCATTTTTAATTATATTTTTAGTTAATACCAAATGGCTGTTTTTAATATTCTACAACGACTTACTATCTGTGTCCCATGCACCTTCAGTTTGATATGCGGCAGTTCCGGTTCCAATCAAAAAATCATCGGGAAACTGAATAACTAAAATATTAAAAAAAAATATGAGTTAATTATGAGTTGTATACTACATATAAAGGTTAAAAATTTATTCTAGCATTTAAAATTTTCAAAATCAAGAAAAGATAAAATAGCTAAGTACTTACTTTTCTCAGAAGCCATTTTTTTAGATTGTTTAAAGAGTTTTGACTTTGATAAACTAAAACAATTAATAGTACCTATTTAATGTTAATTTATAATCAAATAACAATATTTAATTTTGAATAATATTAATACACAATGTATTTGATCGCATATTTTAATTTAATTGTTTTTTTTTTTTTTATTAATGTACCATTTACCTAATATATAAAATTACCTGTTTGAAAATAGTCAACTTCCACGGCTTGAAACTATGAAGTAGTTAAACGGTTCATAATCACCTTTATATACACTAAAAAATTATTATTATTAATTATATTAGAACAGATAAGCTTTTAAAATGCTGAATTTTACGATTTTATTTTATTTTTATTTTTTGATAAACGAAAACAGTTAATTAAATTTCATAAATTTATGACTTAATATTTAAGACAATACACAAAATAAATTTAAAAAATGAGTTTATTTAATTTATAGATTAATAATATATTTATTAGTTTCTTTATTTTATTTTTGCTACAAAGGCAATAATTCTGGTGTATAATTAATGTACACATTGATAATTATAATTGCGTAAAAAAAATATTTACAAAATATATAGGTATCTTAAAGATTTTAAAAATAAGAACATTTTTAGTTCTGTTTAAATATTAGGATTTAATAAATGTTTTTTACGTATGAAAAAGCTGTATAGATTTTTAATTACAACTTTATTGATAATTTATGATATTAATGATTAATGATTTTAATGATACTTTATGAAAAGTACATTTTGTTGTAAGTTTTTACAAATTTAATTTTAAATACACACATATTAAATATATTTTTAATGTTTACATTTAAAAGATAATCTCTATAATTTACTTCGAGTTTAATTAAGTTTTCAGGTTTATTTACTAAAATTAAGTATTTTTTTCCAATTAAGTATTAATATATTTTCCCAACAATTACCTATTTTTCAGTCTATTTATTATATCTATCTTGTTATAGTTATAACTCGATGATGTCAGAATCAAGATATGTTTTGTTTTAATTTACTACACGAAAATAGTAAACCGAGTATAATTAACTTTAAAGTTTTCAGAGCTTATAAATAACTTGTGTTGAAATTATGAATCGATTTTCATGAATATTATAAAGATAAAGAATTAAATTAATTTCCAAATATACTTTAAAAAACGTATAGAAATATAGATTATAGAATCATATAATTTTAATAAAATACCTAAATATAGAAACAAAATTAAAGCAAAACAAAGGTTTTTTTTTTATTAATATTATAATAACATGACAACTGCGGCTTCAATCACTATAATTAGCTAGGTATTGTGATTGTATTAGCAATAGACTAAACACAAAAAAAAATGTATCGCAAATTTATAACAAATTAGAACATTTGAAATTTATCTGCGTTAATTTTGTTTAAGGGTAGATTAAACCTACTCTGAACTCCGTTATTTACTCGAAATCAAACTTGAATCTATTTTGTACTTGCAGTTTTTACAAAATTTTAAACTTTTGAACTCTAATTATGTAACGATACGATTATAAAATCTTGAAAATTGATAGGGGCTATGCGGGAAATACAGCATATAAAAATATTACTATTTATATTTTATAACAGTATCGATATCAAATATGATTTTTCTCAAGCTTTCCAAAATAACTGCTAAGTTTAAAATATACGATTTTGAATATTGATTTCCAACAAACTTTGAACTGTTCGAATCTCTCAAAGTAAAGGGTGATCGGTGTCCGGTAAGTTCGATGGCCCATCCTAATTTTGTTAAGCATTATTTTGATAGTTATATAAATGAATACAATGTAATTACATTGTAGCACTGCTAATAGATAAATACTTATAATAATGGATAAACTACAAACATTTTATTATAGTAAAAACTATAGGTGATATGTCTATAAATCAAATTCGTATTTTACATTTTATGATACAATTTATTAATTCCGTGAATTATGCATGGCGTTTACTATTGTTCCACGAAATGTATTATTTGCAATATTGATAATTTATGTATTTATAAACATTTAAAAATGTATTAGTTAAATAAAGGTCCGTGATATATTGTCAATAAAATATAGTATAATATGCCTATATTTATTTTATTTTTTTTTATTGGTATGGCTAAAAAATGTATGTATACTGCATTTCGTTAAAATATATTTGATGAAACATCAATGATATTTTATATTGTCGGTACGTAAATACGACTTTGGAACAAATCATTAGAATATTAAAATTTATTATCATGCAAAAATAAATAGAATATGTTATAATTCAAAGTATTCACGTGTGCTCCAGTTTTAACGTATAATTAATCAAATTTTAGCAATTCAATACAATTAAAATATATTAATGTGTCAATTAAGATTAAGGAACGCATATAAGTGCTTAATTAAAGTTGTTATATTTTTTTTTTACATCTTTTAATGCTTATTACCAGCAATATAGATATAACAGATATTTATTATTAATTTAATCTATCTAAATTATAATGTTAAATAATTGTCTTATTTTTAATAGTAGACTATAGCATATAATTTATAAAGGTGATTATATTGATTGTCGACATTTAAAATGCAATCGACCATCGGTAGTGATTTTAAACATAATTAGGTATATTGTTCAAATAATGAATAGATTAATTATGAAAATATAATCATTTTAACAAAATTTTAGTTTTTCAAACACAATATTTTGTTATAATAGCTACCATCATAAATAAATTGGTTAACTGTAGAAAAATAAGGTGTGAAATAATAACAGACCACTATTATTAATATCATAATATAAACACTAAAAATTGGGAAAAAAAAAATTATAAAAATAAATGTTATGAAGTACCACTTTTAACATCTCTTCGCTCATCATACTAATGTTATAATTATCGGAAAACTATTCGTTTAGTGCGTTTAATGTGTGTAAAAATGTATTGTATATTCGATTATGAACTCTATTTTTTTTTTTTATTATTATGATCGGTGCAATATTATAAAACTTTTATTCTGCTAATAAGAAAGACAAAATGAGAATTGAATTCGCAATTAAAATATAACCTATGATATTTATTATTAGGGAAAGATTTTTATTTTTTATAAATAATGTTGACAATTTTATGTTTCTAAGTGAACAGATCAATACCTAAAATAAAATAAATTAAGCTAATCAGTTATTCAATGCGACACTTTTGGTATTTAAATAATATATTTATGTGAAATATGAAATTCGTTTATCTCGTGGATTTATGCTAATTTTTAAATAGTAATTTTAAGTGATGAATATAACTTTTGGATTCAAATATGAAAATCGGTCAGATATAGAATGTAATGTCTCATGAATCGTAAATTGAAAATTCATTTCAAATTATTATTAAGTAAATAATATCACAGACCGGCACTATTGTAAGGTTCTCGGACTATGAATTTATTAAAATATATAATTGAATTTATTTAAATAAAAATACATTTAAAAAACGTTGCTTCTTCGGATGTAATAATATTATATTACGTCACATGAATGTTGTTGGCGCAAAACTAACATTTTATGACTAAAAAATTAAATGGAAAATATTTTAAATTGTAATTATTATTTATTGCGAATAATAACCGCCGTTGTAGCCGAAGCTAAAAAATATCAAAATAATAATAATAATTTTTTGACGTTTATGGTGGATTCCGTGTAAATAGGTATCGTTCAAATATTGTTTATTCAACGGATACGATATATTCAATACACTACGCAGTAAACCGTATATATACAGTATACATATAATATTAGGTACCTATATTATTCGTTGTTTGTCGTCCGCTGCATTTTGTCTCGCTGACCTTTTTGTTATTTTTTTTACGAGATTTATTTATAACATAAGGTGCACAGCGCGCACGACTCGGTCATTTACATAGGGTTTATTGCCATTTTCAACCATTCCACGTACGAACGTTTCGAAACAGCGCGTTACCAGGTGGTGGCGGATGTGTGGCGGGGGGGCGTAGATTTAAAAATGTATGAAAGTGCGCGTTCGCGACTTTTGTAGCAGGAACGCTTCGCTCCCGCGTACACATATACAGTGCATAATACACGCACATATTATCATAATATTATTTAGGCGCTTTTATTAATTTACCCGGTCAATACGGACGGGCGAACGGCTGTAATATTATTTTGATCTCCGTTTTCTACTGCGGATGGTGATGGTGACAGCAGTATTGGTAATAATACGGTGGACAGTGAATTTTACTCTTTTTTTTTTTTTTTTTGGAAGAAGGATGAATATAGAAAATAATTTTATAAATCCCTTTCAAAAAAAAAAAAAATAAATAAAAATAAAAAAGTGAATGATTAACACGGTTATATATATTACGTAGACGACGCTTAATGACCCTTCGATGTAAGTACTAACAAAGAGATTTAAAATATTGTTAAAAATAACAGATCAGAAACTGAACGATATTTGATATTACAATTTTTAATTTTTAAAACATATTTTATCTAAATTGTGATACCGGGTTAGTATTTGAAAAAAAGAATAATTTAATATTATTTTTCCCTTATATGTTCGAGAAAATATAAAGGAACAAAAAAAATTCCCTTGGGAGGGGAGTGGAAACTTCCTACGTCTCCTTCCCAACACAACCCATAAATACACCATTGGAAGTAGTAGTAGTAGTAGTGTGTAGTAGTACTTAGGTATATTTAGGTATACGTGCACTGCCGAGGAAGGAAAAAGTGAGCAAACGAATGGCATTTTTGAAACTTTAATATATTATAACAATATATATTAATAATATATCATTTTATGCATTATACATTTTTAGTAAACATCGGAACGACTGAAACAATTTGTATCGCTACAATCGCGTGACTCGTGAACGGTTATCGTAAAAACAATTGAAACGAAAGTAGATTATATATACGATGTAGATCTTTACATAAGGTGACTGTAAAAAGGTTAATAAATTAATTAATTAATCAGGTCGACTGACCAATTTTGTGCACGTACTATGGGAAATAATATTATTCGTGTACGTTTAGCCAAAATAGTTTATTCCATTAATTATTGAACGATGTGAATACAATCAATTATTTCAATAGAGATGTGTTGTATTCGTGTAACAGTGAGTTTAGTTGTATCCTGTAAGAAAATACTAATAACCTACGACCTTTGTCGGTACCTATTATAATTCTGGTGCTTTGAAAATTAAAAAAATTAAAACTAAAGTTTACATAACATAATTGTGTGTTTTTGAAACACTCTTTTTGATTATAGCGTGTTTCAGATGTTTTCCGATTATGATAGTAGTCGCTTACGAGTTTAATATCTTGACACGCCCTAAGTACCAACATCATTTATTACGTTCAAATCTTCAAATTGCATTTCTATAACAAAAGAAATAGCTAAGTCGGTGGCCTAATATGGACCATACTATACATTCGTTAAGTAAGTAAAAATTCCTTTTGTTTTTATATTACTTTTCGATTTTAAAAATTATTTAAATAAAAAATCTTACTTGTGTTACAACTTACAGCTCTCTAACTCTACTGTAGTTTAAATGTATTCCTATAATAATTCTATAACCCTGGCACAACTGTTTTCAATTATCCAGAATAATTTCTCCGCTTAAGCCCTAACCTTACCTAACCAGATTATATAACTCACTATCAACCCTAATGTTAGGTAAACTTTATTGACTTGACGACTTACCGTACCAAAATCATCACTGTTATCGTAACATTCAAAAGGTAATCAACAATAATTTACTACACAGCGTTTGAATTGTCAATTCATAGAGGTACGATGTTGATAAAATTATAAATAACTATTATTTAAAAAAATCTATTTGTAGAATTGCAAGTGATTTCTAAATTAATACATCAACATCTAGTTGTCCAGTTTAAAAATAGAAATAATAGTCAAATCTAAACTAAACTACAGTATATCACTTTCGGGTCAAACAAATTTCATAAAATATTAAGTGGTTATTGCTAAGAGAAAATATATATTATTATAAAAAAAAATTATCGTCTACAAGGTCACAAACGAATCAATATCAACATTTTATTATGCAGCTAAATCTAAAACATTATTATTTTCTCGCTTTTAAATTTAAAAACATATTATCTAGTTACCTACTATACTTTACAGTATGTTTTTCGATTTTAATATTAGGCATGTTTTAAATAGCAAATAACATGCAACGAGTTCTTAAAATGTACCTTTATCGTGTGAAAATATGTTTCTAACGACCTAAGTTTATAAGTTATATTTACATAAATTCAAAACTGTTGTAAATATAAAATTATGTCATTAAAATAATTTTATTCTTATTCTTATTAAATCTTTATTTGCTTAGTAGCTATAGCGAAAAGATAATGAGCTCAACTGAAAATGATTAAGTAGGTGCCCGAGAAATAGTATACATATATTACACTTAATGCACAGTATAATATTAAAAAAGTAATAAATAATAATTAAAACTATAAAATCAGTTGTTTTCTGCATGAATGTTTTCTACTGGTGTACAAAAACATTAATTGTACACGTTTAAGTCAAATATATCATTAAGAGGCGAAAAAGACTCGTATATAATAAAGTGTTATTATATTTATAGAAATATTTCAATTTTCGAACTACTTATCGCCTTATCGGTTAAAAACTATTTATATTATTTATTTTGTGATAAATTAACTCATCACACTTTATGTATAATGTTCATGGTTAGACGATAATTTAGCGAACAATTATTGTATTTTTTATACCACTTGAAATGTCGGAAACAGCATATTCAACTATTTATATAAAGTTTGTAAATTTCGATCCAATTAAATATTCATACGAAATTAATAATAAATTGCTCTGTACATAAATATTATACAGTTAAATAATACAACACACGGAGTGGACCATAGCAGCGTCAATTAGACGTATACGACATTTGGATATTCGTGCGCTGGACGGAAACGTATAAAAATAACTATATGTACGTAGGGGTAGGTACATAAAAACGTTAAAATATACACAAAGGTAATACCGGCGAGTATCTATTAAAATCGTCGATTATTTATAAAAAAACATTAAGCGTACAACGATACTTTTTAATTCATAAGAATAACGCAATACATAAAAACACGTATGGCTATTATTTCTTATTAATGTAGTTTTTGGTTTTTAATTCACTCACGCCGGCGTGCGTTTTATATACTCGTAAGTATAATACGCAAGGGGATTGTGTATTAGCAGCATGCACGAGGCCCCCACTGCCACTCACTCTGTCTTCTGCGGGATGGGTAAGTGGTAAGCGGTAAGTCGACTAATATAGCTAGCAATCCGACCGTCGCCCATCACTATGCGTATAGGTGATTACACGACGGCCATGAATGCGATTCCAAACCCTTTTGAAAACAGCCATTCTGGGCTGCTCAGACGACGGCCCAAATCACTTTGACCAAACCGGCTATGAATTAAACATACTCTCCAAATCGATATCGTGCGAATAACAAAGGGAAAATGTGAATATCCATCATGGGAGCTGAAATACTGTCATTACAAGAAACTCGTGTTTCACATTATTATAATATCCGAGTTCAATATCGGCTGGTTTGAACTCACGTGTCAGCTCCAGCACAGTAAATATACACTACCACTCGGTAGGTACAGCACTATATAGTAGCAAACTGTCTGGATAATAAAAACTTCGGAATACACTTTAAATACCATATTATACCCGCAACGGCGGGTATTATAGCTACAAGCCATAAGGGTCAGTCCTAGATTTGATAATTGTTTTAAACGTATACCAATGACCTCTCGAATACCGTATTTAAAAAAATTGTGTATATGATAGCATGTATATGTGCATAGAAACGCAAAGTAAAAACGACAAACAATAGTGCCCGCCGATAAAACTTGATATACTTGAATACTACTTCAAAGTGTGGTGATTAAAACCAAAGCCTTCATAAACCACAATTTTATTATTCCATCTAAATAATAGGCGCGGTAAACCAACAGCTTATACAGTTGATTCCTGTGCTCGTCCGATATAACATTACAAATAACCGATTTACTTAAGTGTATATCGCTATAATATAGTCCCATAACATATAAACACAAATACGCGAAAGGTACGTCTAAATCGAAAGCTAGAACTATCTGATATCCAAACTAGATAGAATCATTTGGGATACCGATATCTCGGTCTTTCGCACCATCAGCCCATATCTTTACACTTGGCGGCTAAAATATACTGGTATGCTGTTATGGAAAGGAAGCGCACACGCTGTAGGTTATAATATTTGAAACTAAAAACCGGTCTTCACATAGTACACAGTCATGTCCACGATAATTATTACCAACGAGTTTCAATTTTCGTCGACATCGAACCACCGCATTCGCAGATACGAAACTTTCTGCGTATTGTAGATGAAATACGGAATGCTCTACAAGGTATTGCTCTAATCGACGAAAATAGAACGACGATACCAAAGCTTAGGTCCCGACATCTGTTACTGGCAACAGTAAAATCGATAAAGGATCATAGACGTCTTATCTGTCCTGTAGATGCGCGGAAGGATGATCGAAAAAGCGAAATTCCAACTAACGCATTTCTTGCGGACAACGCACCTATATAATAAACCGCCGTGGGTAAGATTCCACGGAATCCTGACGAAATTACACGCAGAAATGGACAAAGCAATTAAATGGCCGGGCTCATTAGACATCGAAATCTAACGATGCCTTAATACTACAAAAACGAAATTCAACCGTCTATTTATCGTAAATATATAGTCTATATTTGCTCTATTTACTCTGTACACTGTTTTATTTATTTTTACTTCTGTACCACAATAATTGTGTTGCGTTCAATAAACATCATACAAACAATAATGACGCACGGGGGAACGATTAACAACGAAATAATACCTTTTCATTTCCCAATGATGGTTTTTAATAATAATATACATATTTATATGTATTTGAACGTCAGTACACCTATGATTTAAACGCTGCTGAATGGGATTTTTGTTTTTCGGACAGTTGTAATCGATTAAACTTTAGACGGATGGATTTGCGCCATGCATACGTGTCTTATCTCGGCTTACGCGATTACTCCATTCCGGTAGTCCAACTTTTCAACACACATCAAATTTAATAAACTGTATATTATGTTTTATTTATCTTGGTTATTAATATTATTATTATTATTTTCCTCGGGTTTTTAACTGACACAGATCCAAATGTCGCGTATGCTCAATTCATACGGCGGGTCCGTTATTTATGTGACGTTAACTCCACACGACAATAGTTTTACGATAATGCATGGTTTTTTATTCCTTTTGACAGTCTTTTTGTATGGTCGTTAATGTTTTCGACCAATTGAAGTTTCGATAAATTCTATATTTTGTGCGCGTTATTGCTTCGGGGGTTAACCTAGCTCCATACATAGTTAGACGAAATATCACAAATTTTCAATCGTTAATCGTGTAAAAACTCAGTCTCACACACGTGCGATATTTTGACGTTCGGCACCGCTGAGTTATCTCTTAATATTGTATAGTAAGTAGATGTTTTACAGAAATTTGTAGTGCAGCGATGACGACGGATCGGCGATGTTATAACAAATATACCTAGGTATATGTCGATATATTACGCGTGGTACCACAATGACGTACATTCTGATGTAATATTATACGGGCTAAAAATAAATTCATTAACTATAGCTTTTTAATTTATGTAGGTACAGACAATAAACGGTTATGGAAAAAATCGTGTACAACCGAAAACGGGTTAGGTCGTTTTTGCATATTTATTATTGAAAATTTGGATAATTTCACGATTTTTTTCGCGTTGTTCAATACTATACTATAATAGTAATGACTAATAATGTGTTTTTACAATGGTGCTTATTTTAAGCATATCGAGATGGGTAACTCACAACCGCTCTATATTGTCTGTCCAGTATTCTTTAATATTAGATAATATGGAATTTTATTTATAGTCGAACCTACCTATTTTTATGTTTCAAATAGGTGATGATTAGTGTTAATTTATTTTTAATTTATTGATAATAGATTCGTTTTAAAATAATTTATCTATCAGTAGGTAACAATAATTAATTGCACCTCTATGGCTATATTATATATTATACATATATAACAAATAAAGTAATAAAATATGCCGAATCAAAATTATCAGTTGCTAAGTTAGAAGAAAAAAAATTAACTCGAGATAAATATAATAGATAAAGGTAATATTTTTAACAAATGATAGAAAAATACGTTGAAAAGAATTAAACCAACACAGTAAATGCTGCAGAGATAGGGACACTTCTTTAAAAATTGTAAAAATATCCAATCAATCGATTACAAATTAAGATATTTAATTAATTAAAATTTTTACAAAAAATTAAAACTACCATATTCTATTAAAATTGTAAATGAAATTATACCTAATTATTTAAAATACATTTAAAAACCCGATATCTTCAATTTTTTTTTTTTTTGATTAATTTCTGGTCGTTCATTTTAAAGTTTTTCTATTATTACAAAAATTATTTTTTTTTTTTTTTATGTTAATGGAGATTTATAGCGGGATAATATTTTTTATCTTGATAACTATGGTTAAGTAGGATATAGCGTGTGGGTTGCTAAAATTCCCAGGTGGTCATTCATCCGAGAACTAGCAAAGTAGCAACTAGTAGTTAGAAACAAACATTATTATATTCATGATGTTATACAAGTTTTTTCAATAAATTTGTATTTATTAATATTACATAATATTACCTACCTCTAGTTTCATTATTTTAAAGAAAATTAATGTGTCCATTATTAAATGACTACAAATATTTCCATCGATTTACATGAAATATAATTATAATTAATAAATTGTCAATAAAATATTTGTTCGAAGATATATACATTTTTACAGACAAAGTTCAAAAACATTGTATGTAAAATAAAAATATGTTCAGAATATTCAAATAACATTGCTTAAAATATTTCTTCGACTGATTTATTTTTATATTTTATTTATTTTAAAAAACCGATATAATTCCTTTGGGTTTAAAAAATAATATTATTATGGCATTTTCCTTCAGATCTATCCTTGTTTATCTTTCTAAGAATAACATTTTAGTTCAATTTATTTTTTGCTTTTTAAATGTAGCTAAAAGTACATAAGATGCTATAAATTCATCACCAATTGTCCTTACCTATCAATGATCTCACAGAGATAACTTACGAATTGGTTGTACGTTCAAACGTACCGTTAACAAAAATCTGTATTAGGTACAGACCTAAAGACACTAATACGATATGATAAAATGTTGTATGGTTATAAGATATATATATATCTTGTTGAATAGAACAGGCGGGTGTTGGATTTATGGCTTTATAGCATTCTTCTTTTACAATAAATGGGCTAAGGTGAAACTGTTAAATTATTGTTACAATTCTAGTTTAGCGTTAAAATGCCACTATCGAAGTCATCTTGTCTGCCATGCGAATGGAGAAAACTAATTCGAAGATGTGAACGTTTTAGGTTTTCTTCTATCTACCTACCTAAGATATGTCAAATAATCGAATAGGTATACATTTTAGTGCAATTAGACCTGTTGATTTCTAATGACGGCGGTTCAACGATTACTTTAATTTAAATTTTAATAAACACCATTGACCATCATATTGTAACTCGTAATTAAATTGTAAATCTTAAGACTAATGCACATGGTAAAAAAACATTGCATTTATTTAATAAACGATAGTATAATTGTATTTGTTAAGAATATAAATAAATAAATATAATTGTATACAATAGAGTGTTGGTTATAACGTGCGTGATACATTATATTGTGAAGTTATTTGGTTTATTAGTTACAGCTTACAGAACAAACTAAACAAAACTAACATATTATAACATATAATTTATTTAGAGAAAAAAATTCTCTAATAAACTATAAGAACTCGTTGCCCTAGATATATGAATGTGTAAATTATAAAATGCTGAAATACATAATATTTGGTACGGTAAATATTATTTGTCAGATTTAATTTCAGAAATTATTATTAGCTGAAAATGGTCACAGAACTCTATAATTTGTTTGGTTATACTATACTATGCTCAACGATTTATTATATGTTTTGATATAAAATGTGTGAGTTAAAAATTCCACCAACCCTAACGTTAACCTTTTTAGTATGGATGTCAGTTTTACTGATAATAATCAAGTTTGCTGTTCATGTGCTTATATCCCAAATAACAACGACCGAAAACACCAAGGGTTGAATAAATATTAAAATAATTAAATTATGTAAGCTAATATCATTAAAACATTAATTATAGCCATAGTCTAATTTAATTAATTTGTTGAATACCAACCATATTTTTACGTTTTGTCATAAGCGAATTCACTCTAGCACTTAGCAGTAAACATCGTATTATAAGTAAGAATTAAAAAAAAAAAAAGCTATGTACAAAAAAAAATTTCTTACCAAGTCAATAAATTAAAACGTACAATAAATATTTCAAAATGTTTACCAATGTTAATGTAGCAACGTTATGCTGATTATATATAATCATATAAACCGATTAATTTAACCCACCTTTATTAGTTGTGTTAACGGAAGCAGCAAATATGATTTAATAAAATTAATTTACTGAAAATTTAAAATTAAATCCCTTCATACCATCACAACACACTGTAGATTCTGAATGTTAAAGAAGAACATATTAGATTTTCAACAATAAGATTTTTTTATGTGTGTGACACTATTGTAAACAAAGTAAGTCAGTTATAAAAATAGTATACTCTACTAGTCTACTCAAAATGCTATACACCCATCAATAGTATCTTAAAAATTAATAACTATTGATTTGCTAACCTATAATATGAGAGTAACACAAAAAAAAAAAAAAATAAGTTGACTTTAAATTAACATTTTCATATATTAACGGTATATTATTCTATCGTCAGCATCACTTACAAATGTATTTAGCATTTCTTCACTGTCAATATTATTTGATATGTCTCTCTCTCTCTCTCAATATGCTTGGTGGATAAATTTAAAAACCGTTTTTGTAACATTATTGACAATGATGCTGTTAGTAGATTTAAACTATTTTAAAATTATAAAATTGTATAACCTAATCTAATTGTTTTAACCTTATTTTTTGTTTATCAAACCATTACTACCCTAAAATTAATACTTAAAAAAAAATTATGTTTCATTCGTAACATAATAATTACCTGATATTTTCATATTTTATTAAAGTCCAAATCAGGCTATAATAATTTTCTAATTTAAGCAACATCAAAGCAATAAATATATATACTTTTTAAAAACACTATAAATATAAATGTTACTTAAGATAAAGACGTTATGTTATGTTTTTCAATAGTAGCATTACTCTTATAACTTGCTTAAAATCTGAATTGAATTATTATGTTTAAATTTGCATTTAAGTATCAATCATATAAGTTATTTTTAAAATTACCACAGTTTACATAAATAAGCAATAAACAACTAAAGAATTTAAAATGTATGTATATATATAGATTTAATTATGATATAATGGAGGAGAGAAATGTTTGGAAATAAAATCTGACATAAGATTTAAATTATTCGATGTCAAAAACACGAAAACAAACATTAGTATTTTATTTTGATTTATGAATAACAAAATATGCTGCTTTATTAATAATAAAGATTAAACGATGACGCGGAAACTAAAAGCTCAATTTAATTTAACTGTACAGTGTGTTCTACCATATTATTCTCGTTAGTATAACTTTTTAAAATTAATTTGATTTTTTTTTTGTTATTAAATGTGTAGCTTAACTAAAAATATATACAAAAAAATGTTTATTATATTTATTATAAAAACAGAATTATACTTATAGCAACTCATAACTTAACGCGGGTCTTACTAGAATTAGTAGAAATTAATATATTCAACCTTTAAATTAATGATCAAATTTTCATATCTAAAATCTTTAATAAGCTTTTTATTAAGCACCATTTTTGAGGTTAAATAATACTATCAATAAACAAAAATGAGTTTAAACATAATTACAGGACAAGGACAAATATTATAGAAAATACAGTATCTGCATCACATAAATGATGTATGTACATAGTGCACATAAATGTATATCAAATAGTAATGATTGATTTAACATTATGAAATTAATAATTTATGCTATTATAACTATTACACTTATTTCATATACAGTTTAATAAAACAATATAATTTAATTTAATTTCTGTTAGTTTTAAAACGATTAAATACAATTTATAAAGAGTTATATATTATAAACGTATACTTTATCACCGTAATCGATGCAATGCCATAAATATTAGATTTTAATTAACAATTTTTATACAATAATAATAATTATTCATAAAAAAAACTAATGACATCGACATTTATACGTTGCGATAGGCGTGTAAACGAATCGTTACCGTAGTGATTATTATAATGTATGACGTACAGTATACCTAATAGTACTAATACCATAACTAGATTACTCGGCCTTGCGCCATGACACATAACGTATATATTACGATGAGGTCCACTCAATATTCGGGGTTTTCAATTTTATTATTTTTGGTTGAGATAAAATGTAAGTACAATATTATACGTCTATGGTTTATATGTTTGATACGGAGCGTCGTTTAGAAGAAGAAAAGTTTGAGAACTGCCGGTCCGCACCACGTCATGTTCATTAGGTACATATTATTATTATTATTATTATTATTATTATCATACACGTCGTATCTGATTATTAAATGTATAAAACGGCTTCGAATGAAATATTAACAAATAACCGGGTAACGGTGTTCATTGATATTGTATAATATTAATTTGGCGTAACGCGTGAAGTCGCCTACGTCAAGACGCGACGGAACAACGCACGATTATAATATTGTTTACAGCCGGCAAAGGAATTAAACGCTGTGCACATATTTGATTATCAGTCTGCTGCACTCGTGTATTCGCGAGTTTTAATAAACGTGCGCGAAATAATAACGGTAGTAAAATTGCCATTTTTATTATTGTCACACAATATCACTGTGATATCATACCGAGATAGTTTATATAAATGTATAGACTATAGACGGCGGCTGAAGTTGAACTCAAGAACGTTATTTGGTGTGTTCCTCGCAGGCGCAGGGAAAAGAAATAAGATGCTAATGTTCCGGTTAATTTTTGCGAGTTTTATACAGAAGACCGTACCGGCGCGAGTGGTTCTTAAGTTACAGAGTATTTTAAGAATAAGATTTTAATTACCCTTTTTAGGGAAAACGTTTTTAATATGTAATGAACACCGGTGATGAACTCTTTTCAAATCCATTAACCTATTTTCGCGCAGTAAAAGTTCGCGTACGAATTCGAGATTAACGGCGAGTTTATACACCAAGGGCGTTGTAAGAACACAGATAAAATGTCGACAATACGTTTCTTACCTAACCCGTACAGTTTACAACGAACTGCATAGATAATTTATAGTTAAATTACGTGCCGTATCAGATAATAAAATAAAAATATGCGCGTACATAGTTTTTTCATAAAATTATAGAAATAAAAATAGATTTTGTATTACGTTTAGTGTTTTCGCCATAAATATCTTGATAAACTTAAACTGCCCCATTATATGCTCATTTCTCATGACTTCATGAGCGTTGTTCTGACAAAATGTTCACCTAATTCATTTAAAGACATTGGTTTTTTGTTTTTATCAGTATTATATCTGTATAAATGAATACGGGTATCAATAATAGAAATATAATATTAGTTCGAAATCTATTTAATATCTCCTATTGTTGTGAACGTGAAAGCGATTAACTAAATTTATGTATAAAATAAATAATGTAAAATAAAATTTTAGTTTGTAATTTTAATTCCTAATAATTAATACGTTATAGTAGTATAAAATGGACCCTAAGAAGACATTAACAAACTTGAAAAAACAATAATTTTAGAGAAATTTAAGAAATTAATTTGTAAAAAGTAATTTTTTTTAAAAGAAATAGTGATAATAACAATTAACTGATTTAAATAAATATTTACATATATTTGTATTTTTATATTATTATGAATGCAGCCCACGTAGATTAAAAAAAAAAAAAAACATAAGTTGACCAATGTCTAAAAAAGGTTGTAAACCACTGATTTAAATCATAATAGCTATATTATTCCCTCAGTAGGTATTCATGCGCCCAAGTTTAATTGCAATGGGTGGTTTTTTAAATTTTGAAAATAATCAACGGTTTCTTAACCCTTTCATAATATTAACTGCACAGGAGATAATGCAATTTAAAATAAACAAATTAATATGCTTTCTTCGTGTGCTATATCACCGACCACTGTACGTGTAGGTACAATATTATACTTGTTCCTCTTATAATCGTACTGAATCGTGTACCTAACTACTCCGTTTTGAAACCATAGAACTAATTATGGTGTTTAATTATTTTCCACAATAATGTGTTGTATTTGTACATTTGTTTTCAAATTCAATTCAAATAATTAAATTGAATTGAATACAACATATTTTAACTGTGTACTAAATAGTGTGATTTTATTTTAATCTAAAGCTGCGTTCGTCAAAAGTAAAACGCAATCGATTTAGCAGTAAACTAACATTTAGAAATTATAGCTTAATTTTATTTTTCTGAAAATAAATTATTGGTAACATTATACCTGCATTGCTGCTGTATTTTAATTACCTGTATAATAATAAATTATTTTGTATAATTAGCACTTTGTTATAATTATCTAAATTATTATTACCTACTGATAAAGTGGAAACTGTATTTTTTTTTTTTAATTTGGAGTAGCAGACTACCTGATGGTTGCTTTTATTCATATTCATACTTCAACGTGATGTATTATTGTGTACCATAACCACGGTCTTATGACACAAAACCCTCGTAAAAATGTACCTAACAAAAATAAATTTCTAAAATACTGTAAGTTGTTATTTTATATTACCTCGACTTAATGTATATTATATTGTACAAAGTAAGTTTATGAATTTCACATAGGAATAAATTACAACTATAAAAATATCGTTTGTAGGAAATTGAATGTTACTATTATTCGTTCGTTATTTAATATTACTACTATTATTTACAGCGGAAATAAAACATATTTATTTAATAATCTCTAATTTTTATATTTTGAGAAAAGTTACCAACTGAATAATACCTAAATATTGATAAATTAGTATTTTTTTTTTTTTTTATTTATCTTTTGATATTTTTAATTTTTGTGTGACTGACGTGCATTTTGTTTAGTTTTTTAAAATTTAAAAATTCCGCTTGGATAGTTATCATAATTTTAACATATAAATATACATATAAATGTGCCTTTAAAGTGTTAAATATAAATAAAATGTGACTATAAAATACCGAGAACATTCGAAAAATAAAAGTAATATAATTACTTTGATTTATCTATGAGAAGAATATACCTATAAACAATAACTACAAAAATGTTGAAAGCTATTTACTTCAAAAGCGTGATATTGTTGTTACATCTGAAATAAATATCGAGGGAAATAATTTGTACGTTGAATAGAAACGATTCAAAGAAGATATTTGAAAATAAATATTATATATACATGTAAATAGTCTTTCAGTGAAAATATTATGTCTGAATAATACAACTGACAGCAATAAGAAGTGACAGTTAGATAAAAAAAAAATTTAAATTCTATGTAGTATTTTAATATGGATATTTTTAGCATTTTATAAACGCGTCGTATCTACATAATATAATGTATTCTATCAGATGATATATTTAAATGTAATGTATACAAATTACACCAATAGAAGTTGCGGTTTCTTTTAATTTACGTTTTATTAAATTAAATCGTACATCATATTAATATGATAATAATTCAACACAAATACACAATAATATTTAGACCCGAATAATGTGTATCATTAATTTATGAAGTACGATGTTATGTCATTATGGCACTGTCGCGCTAAAGAAAAACGCCGTAGGTTTTTCATACCATTTTGTACTCTTGAAGAGAAAACACTATAAATAATAATAATAATCTATTACTACAAATGCATGATTTCTCAAGTGTTGCACAAAAATAAAATAGCATATTTCAATTAAAAAGTTATTTAATTGTTTCATGAAATGATTTACTTCTAATGTTGTGTATATTTTTAATGCGTTATTAAATATAGTTATATAATATTATGTCGTATAGCTTCCACTCAAGTTCGTCAAATATTGTTAAAACAATTCGATGTTTTTTTTAATAATCTTCGATCAGCTGCTAAAATCATTTCATTGCGTCATTTTGTCAACTCCAATTGAGTTTATAAGTAATATGGTGCTTTTAATTTCTAGTATCTTATAGATAGTAGTTACAGCTTATATTATTATTTAATAAACCTTTTGGATATAATTATGATAATTATTATATTTGTTATGTGTGATGTATAAAGCTTATTAAAATTGAATGAATTGAAAATATCAAGTTTATAGTAAAAAAACCGTATTACTCATAAGTAATTAGTAATTTAGTAATATTTTGAAAGTTACCATTTATATTTTATAGGCAAATAAAAAAAAAAAATGAAATTCATTTTAAAATTGCAACCGGCGGTTAGGTTTTAAAATATAAGCCATAAGGTAAACAAAAATTATAATAATTTTATTATCATGGAAGTTATTTTTATCCTGCAAATATGCGTTATATCAGTTAAATCATTTATTTAATTCTATATTTATAAGAAGTATCTTACGCGTCTATACGATCATAAGAAACTATGTAATTTGTATAATTATATTGATTGCTAGTTGTATATACTATTTATTAATTTTATTATAGGTACACGGAAATATCAAAAGTGTACAGGGGTGATAGGTCATAGTATAAAATAAAAGTTTAACTCTTATTAAAAACTCAGTTTAAGTATTCATGTTTGATTTGTTTTTTATCCATACTTAGGCGCAGTTAACAATCAGCGATTTGTTTCACAATTAAAACAATAACCCGTGAGCCGCTGAACATTGTTCACGTCTGAAATATAATCTTGAAAACAAATAACTAAAACTATCAACCTATATAATATTGCTGTATGATATCAATATACATCTCATGGAAGTACCATTCGTCAATTCATTGAACGGATATTAGTGTATAACAGCAATAATCGCATATTTAAATTTACTATAGGTATATAATATAATATTTACTATGATAAATTTATTACAACTATTATGGGGTCCACGATCACGTTTTTTGTAGTTACTCAGTAGCCAATAATTATAAATTATAATAAATAGTGTTGGCACCAGTGCATATCATGTATTGCCCTAAGTACGTCAATTTAGTGATATGTAAAATGTATACAAGTTAGCTATTATTATAAATCAAAAATACCACTTTTTTTAAAATATTTGCCGGGATAGTTGAATTGTAGGTTTTATCTAAAATAAATAATCGGATTGCACGTGGGTTAAAAAAAAGTAATGATCGAACTGTAAAAAAAAGGGTTTCAACTTTCAATAAAAGTATTTAAAAAATAAACTTATAAACGTTAAAAATAATATGAATCTTTTTTACAAAAATTACGGCGTATTTAATAGTATTATATTGGTTCACAAATGCCATTTAAATAACATGAATAATTTTTCAAAGTGAGTTAATGCATAACCATGAAAAATTACTTAATTTATCCCAAAAATGGTTTTGAATTCAGAAAATAGAAAAGCAACTGATCAAAGTGATTTTTATACACCACATAAAATCATTAAGAAAGAAATTACCAACGCACCTGTAAATTTAACAAAATTAATAAATGATAATCACAAAAATCCAATATAAAAACATTAATATCACGAAAAACTTTTAATGAAACACGCTTGACACTATTATCTAAATATTATATTTGTATTTAATGATGTTGTAACACAGTTACAAATAAATACTTATATAATGCAGATTACTGACACAAACCTTTCAACTACAAAATGCCAGAAAAAAATAAACGAAATTGAAAAATACATAAACTTACATGCTCAATAATTAATTAACAGGTTACAGTTCTTGAATTTAGTTTTTATGTTTATTGCAAAACATAATTGACAAGTTTAAAAAATGTCTTTATGACACATAAATATACATATATAAAAATATTTATTTTAACCACGCCAATGATGAAAACTATTGCCAGTCCTAAGCTTGCAAGTTGGAAGAGGGAAATGTGTGTTTTTTAAACTTTGAAACGCATAATATTTTTGTCGAATACCTTTTTTGAGTTTGAGTGCAGTTCGACCATTACCTGCTTTTTTTTTTTATTCGAATGCAATTCGACTATTACGGTTTTTTTACCAGAATGTAGTTCGACCAAAATAAGTGCAATTCGACCATATTCATATCTACATTATATTATGATTCCTCAAACTTCAGAGTTTATGTAATAGAGTGTATATAAAAGGCCGACAGTACTCGCATGACAAACATATACAATCAATAATCATGGATTATTTTCTTAAAATCACTTGTTGAATACAAAATATTAGCTATATACTTTAATAGTTCAATATTAACGCTATTATGAAATCTCATTTATAGATTGAATATTTTTTTATCCGAGATAACGGTTTAAATAGGTAACTTTTACAATTAAACAAAAAATTACGGAATACTTAATAACATAATCGTTTTAAATTATTATATTCAAGAAAATAATCATTTTCGAGACGTATTAAACTTGAGACTTTGAATTTTTGAAAAACTGTTGTTTTTCATTTTATAAAATAAATTTTATTCTAGCCCCTCCATATGTGCACTATACGATCACGCTACGTCTATATTAAGGTCACGATTTATATTATGCTATATAATCCTACCTGCAACGTCCTTTGAGATTTAATTACTATTTAATTCATTTTTAATACTCCCGTGTTAGTAATTTTTCGAATAAAATGTATGTAAAAACAAATAGATTTTATCAAAGTACTACTTCGATTGTGTTTTTATTATCATTATAAGGGGAAACCATTCTTCTGTGACACACCGCCTGACACCCAGCAGTCCGGTCGTCACGCCACAACCATAGTTATCACGCCCATTAATATTCAATGCCCTATAATTATATTAATGTTTTTTACAAAATAACAATAGAAAGGGGCAAGTTCAACTGTATGGTGCACAGAGTACCTTCATACCTTATACCTATATATTATACTGTTGTATTATATTTTTGAATTTTTAATGGAATATTATAAATATATTTTGATTTCATAATCGCATTCGAAAATCAATTCTAACGAGGGACAGCACTGAAATCAGTTTAAAAAATGATTTGTGGTTTTTCAAATTTAAACAATAGAAATAAAAAAAAAAAATTGACTTAAAATAAAATACTGTACTTAGTTGGTCAAATGTATACTTATCAATGATTATAACTCTTTTAAAATATTGTTTCAGATTCTTTAAAATGAAGATAATATTGTTTAATATTATTATAGTCTAAAATATTAATAGTTCGTACCAAAATATTTACAATGGTCTATAGTAAATTATTATATATTAATAAAAACATTATATATAAATATAAATAAGTTTCGTCTGTTGTATATGAAAAATGAACATATTATTCAATAACTCGAATTCTATAAGTATAATAATTCAACATCCATAATATTATGTATGGGTGCGTTTTAATATCAATTTAGGTAAATAAAATGGATGCGACGTGATGTAATACCTACCTATATTAATATTACATAATAAATTATCATATTACATTTACTCATTCGTATTTATTATTTTATTTAAAGCATTAAATATTAATATTACTTCATAAATTGTTGTACCAAAGTCGATGGATTTAATGTTTTCAAATATAAACCCATTTTACTGAGTTTGGTGTATTGAGTTCTTCAATTTTAATAGTCATACAAGCGCAATAATACGAAAATATAACGATCGGTTTATTGTGGTTATAATAATTGTTTCTTATGGTGACGATCTATAATTCCAAAACT
This sequence comes from Rhopalosiphum maidis, assembly GCF_003676215.2. Lineage (NCBI taxonomy): Eukaryota > Metazoa > Arthropoda > Insecta > Hemiptera > Aphididae > Rhopalosiphum > Rhopalosiphum maidis. The sequence goes on along the minus strand of NC_040880.1, from coordinate 5,923,295 downwards.
TTAATAGTTCAATATGGTCGTATTTATTTAGTAGACAATACAGTTTATATATCCTAACGACGCAATATACCAAAAAAAAGTCCCTCCCCTATATCTATACGTACAGCACACGACCAGGACGTTATCATTATTATAAAATATCTATCATCAATAAAATACAAAATAAATTTAAATTTTATTGTATGAATAAATCGTACCGGTTCATTGCACATAATATGTTAAAAATGATAATAACTGAAAATCAAATAATTATTATTTTTTTAGTGTTATCAAGAAATATTATATAATATCTAATGTATACAATTTCTATATTTATAGCTTTGATTATTGTATTATAGAACATTGGAATTACCTATTGGCGACCACGTAAAATTAATATCGACTGCTTGAAAATCGAAATAGATATTAATGCTATGCAAGTCGACCAAAACCATTTTCTAAATTCCATAACTGACGATGAAGTTTTATTTAAGAGATACTAACTTGAATTATTATAATAAAATTACTATTATGTTATAATGTTGTATCATTTTTCATTTAAAAAAATAAAATAGGTGCTTAATATTCATACAACTGAAATCCAAAAGACATTATGTTGTTTTATTAATTCGAAGATAAAAATGAATAAAAGAAAATGACGTCAATAATATTGAATGGTCTTTATATTAAAATATTCAGTAGTATATTATAGTATCGTAATGGCACGAAATAGTTTTAAAAAAAATTGTTCTGAATTAATAAATATTTCGCAGTAATACAAAAGTATCTATTTTGAATACATGACATATAAAATACAATTCTTTGTTGATGTATAATTTAGTATAAAACATTGGTAAATAACAATATAACTTACATAGCATGTACATACTATTATGATGTATTCCGGAAAACATAATGTGTTGTATTTATAGGAGCCCGAGTTCTGCTTTAAACAAAGCATGTTCTTATTATAAAACCCTCATTATAACTTCTGTAAGAAAACAAAAAAAAAAAAATATATATCCACTAATCCGAGTCACAATAACGCATTTAATTCCCTAAAAGCATAGGAAAACATCGCGAGCAATCATTTAGATCCAATTATTACGTTTTTCGTCGGAATATATAAAACCCTAGTATTAAAATATATTTTAATATTGCATTATTGTAAGATATAAGGCCAGGATGCACATTATAAACTAAATATCCATGTAATGAACACTCTGAAGTTTTAAAAAAGAAAAATACTGAAAACTACATGATAAATATTATTTACAAGGCTTTGTATTAAAATTTCAAGTTTCCTATATATATTTCGGACAAACTTCTCATCTCACTCCTTAGCTCCTCACATTACGACATTATATAAATATATAACGATCAACTTTGTTGAACATTTTGAAAATATGTTAAAACAATGAACGAGTTAGTGATATATTTATATACATATATCACAATGTACTATGTATATTATATTAATTAACACGTAGTAAAATAATGTAAAATCATTCAATTTTCTGTTTTCCGGAAAATATATAGAATTATTGGACGTTATTTTTTATACAGTCCACGTGCTTAAAATATTAATTCATTAAAAAAAAAAAATACTTTGGCATCCGGAAACAGACCCCCGTGTTCTCATATGGTAACCAATGACAAACACCCGAGTTCGTAGTATAATACTCATACCATGTCAACTAACTTGATGATAATGTAATGTATCATGTATTTTTCTTTCGACGGTACGATTTATAAACTTAAAATACTCGTGTTTAATACAAAATTATTGAGAAATCATACATGTAAAATTGGGTAAGTATAATATCAAATAAAATGTAAATTATTTAAAATATATTTATACACATTAACTATGCATAGTTATCTTAACTTTATAATACATGTATATATATATATAATATTATAATTTGTTATCTCTCACTCAAATATCATAATTTAAAAATATTTATAATATGTTTTAAAATTTAAATATTGAAAAAAAACACAATAACATATACAATGTTCTTAACCTTAATTTTGATAATAGATTAATTCATTTTTAACTAAAGGTGACAACATAAAATCGGTTCTACTGAACGGTAAGTTGCGCGTGGGTCATAGAGATAAATACAATAGTGCACTGATATATCCTGTTCACAATGTTTTCATTTTTATGAAAAATGATAATTAGAGCAATTATAGAGTATTAAAAATCCTAAGTAGTTTCTCACAGTATTTTTTAAAGACGAAAAACACACGTCACAAATGAAAAAAATCGGAAATCATACACACAGTTGAGAGGTAGCTAGAATATTATCCGTCCTACATACACGTGGATTGACGGTACCAGATTCTTATCAACGATTATTAATTTTAATTTTAGATCTAATTTACGTATTATTCAATTTGTAGAGGAAAATATAAACTGTATCCAAGTGAAGAGTATATTTTTATATATTTTATTTTAAAGTTTGTTATAAGAATTCGATAAATAATTTAAGTTCTTATAAGTTATAAACTTATAACTCATTTAAAAAAAAAATTATTCGCTAAAGCACAGTGTATATTTTCCTCTAAAAGTTTTATACTATGTAAATCTGCTCCAATATCGACTATAAACATACTGTAGTAAGAATCTGGTACCTATATAGATTTGCTACGTCTTGCTACGTGTACAGAGACTACACTAGCGGATGTAGCATCCTATGAGAGAATGTCAGCGCATTTTGTTTTCTTTTTCTGGCACACATTTAATTTACAGACAAAACACATTCACGCAAAATCATTTAATTTTTATTTTTGAGTAGACTTAGTGTAAAATCACCAATCACAAAAATAATTAAGAATAATATTGTTAAGAGTATGACGTATTGATTTTTCTATAAATATTATCTCGAAAAAATTTAATATCTAAAAATTTTCATATATTTTTTTTTTTTTTAAGTTAAATATAAAATAAAATGCAATAATAAACTTATGAGTCAAACCCATAAAAATATTATAGTCTGTAGTTTTTGAGTTATGTGTGATTTTACTCTAAGATTATGTTGTACCTATGTTGTGCGTAGGTCTGAGTATCTGAGAGATAAGACAAGTATTGCGTTAACATCCTCTTAAGCACTCGTGTACATGTGATTATTCAACAGCATAGTATTGTGTAGTGTCATATTTGTACTAAAAACTGACTCTATGCCATTTGTAAATACATGTATTCATTATGCGTTGAGACATTTATTAGTTCTGTGATAAAATATGTTTGTATTAATTTAATTTCATGCTTATAAGTTTATAATTTATTAAGAAAGGATGTTTTTGCGTTCTTTCAGAAGAGTTTACAAGTTTCAAAATTTAATAAAAAAGACTTAAGTAAATATATATACTTTGTCAATTAAATACTAGGATACTGGAATAGGAATAAGTATCAATTAAAAGGGGAATTAAAGCAAATTAAAACACTCCGTAACGAATTAACTTTTGAAGGTGACTTCTTATGGCAAAATGTATTATTTTAAATAAAAGGTACTAGCTATAACCACGGAATGACAATGGTTTCTTCGGAATATAAGCGAACAGCACGATAATAACGAATTGTAGTTCTTAACACCGCGATTTGTTTTTGAAGCGGTACAAATGCAGATAAATAGATCATGGAAATTTCACTCGAACGCAACATCTATTGTACAGCTTATATTTAACTTTATATTAAGCAAAACTTTTTTTTTTCGAATTTAAATGGCGTTTTTTTTATAAAGTGTATTTAATTCGATCTGAGAAAAGTGGATTCAACTTGTAAACAATTTATAAATAAGCCGAATGTCTAAATAATGAATAATCGTATTAAAATATATTGCTTAAATTGTTTCATTAGTAAAATATACACTGTAATTAATTTTTTTTTTATCTGTAGTTTATCTATTATAATATCAAAACAATATATTTTTCTGTATTTAAGTGATGAAAATATTATTAAGCTAATATGGATATTATTCTCATGAATATCGTGCATTTCATCTGTAATACTCTATAACTTGGTAAATGTTTACTTTATCTCATTATTTATTTTTAAAATTGTTTTGAAAACATATAGAGCCATTTCATTATAATTTAAACAGAAACAAAATATGTATTCCATTAAATCAGAATCTTCTCGTAGGTAACTTACTGTTGAGATATTTTTGGACGCACTGCAGTGTAAGAATATTATACTAGTATTATACTACAAAACAAAACACGGTTTTCGTAGAAAATTCAATTTAAACATTTTAATCGATCCGGATAATTCTATAATATATTTTATAAGCTCTCGCGATTCTGGTAGTAATCAAATATGCCAAAGCGCCACGAGCTGGTCTTATTGTACATATATTTTTTTTTATTGTGCTGATTATTTCTCATGACCTATATAAAATAGATAAACATACCGAAAAGCGTATAGTAGGACGTATGCGGCAATATTTAGTCGTTCGCCGCATCGTCACTACGTGCGTATTATAATTATATAATACCAGGGGCGCCGGAACAATGGGGGCAATGGGGACAATTGCCCCCACAAAATAAATACTATAGGGGCAGAGCCCCCACGACTTCGTGGCCTATTTATATTTACATTTAGCTTACAATACCTAAACAGTATTCTATAGTTTTGTTCATCAAGCATTGTATTATATCTGTCAGTAATTTAAAACACTGAATATGACATTAATTGGCAGAACTTAGTATGAACTTTAATAATTATTTATTGTTTCTCATTCCAGAAAAATAAATTTTCTTTTGCCTACAATTTTTATACCTACATGATTTGATTCTGTTTGATAAATATTTGTAAGAAAAAAATGTAATTATACCTATGTACACATTTCCTCGGCATAGGTGCTGTAAAAATTGGGGAGAGGGTGGAAATGAAGCACCAAAAAAATAAACACCCCTATTTTTGTTCCTATGTTCTCTAGAAAAAAGCTTGAAATATTTTGCCCCCTCAGCAAAAAAATCGTTCCGACGCCCCTGTATAATACCTATAAGCGCATAACACTTGTTTTGTTTTATTCACATTAGGTATTACGGTGTTTGGTATAGGTACACACATAATCCTTTTCTGCACGATACGCCACGCCGCGCACCGACATGTTATTATAATATTATGATATTGTTATTTCGATAAAAACGCGATAATTGTACAAATAGCCGTACACGAAATTATGTATGTCAGTTATTATTTTGTTAGTGTTATTATTATTATTCAGAAGGCGGTGGTGCGATATTATTATTGTTAAACACGATGGCTAGTGATCGCCTAGAAAACTTTTGCGGACACAAAGTTTCTCCGGAAAAATTTCGCGCCATTGACACGTCAAGAGTCGCCGAAATAAATTATTTTACGTCTACCTATATTAATAACCGCTTGGTGGAAATATCGACCAACCTACGTTGGTTATTATTTTGACAGTATTACACAACCTACAACAAATTATGACGGAAATCGATTTCGTAAAAAAACCGTTTGTCGCGTGCATTCAATTTGAGTATACCCGAGTACGGCGTATACCAATATAATTACTATACCCAATACGTATAAGCGTATTGGTATAATACGTATACTGGTGCGGGCAAATGTGAATATCAGACGTATCTTAGAGTGTTATAATTTATAGCTACGACCACTGTGGCTCTGTACTAGTTACCAGAAATGTGAAACAAGAAGATGCAAATGTAAAGCTACAGGAATTTTATGCAACTCTAAGTGCCACAATGGTAAATGGTAATACTTGTAAAAATAAATATTTTCAATATTCAATAAAAATTAATATAAATAAAATATTCTTCAATTTGTTTACTAATAAAATCAAATAAAATTATATTCATCAATACGTCAGTAATATATATGTATAATTTTTATTACTTGGAACTTTCAGTACTGGCCATTGTGTACAATGCCTAGTCTATGTGGGAATTATATATGTGTTATTTACTTTGCCCAAACATCAATACATGCCTAAACATTGTATACAATGTCCGGGCATTTTATTACAATGACCAATGATTTATCCACTTGGACCGTAACATATATAATAATATATTATCGTATGTAGGTATCTGTGACGAATGGATTTGATTTACATTTTTCACGTTGTACATCATCACGATAACTGTTTGCGCGTTAGTAGATTTCCGTATATCCAGTTATTTAAAAATATAAACAATGATTTACTCAAATTCAAAAATGTATGATATTAGAGCCTAAATGAAATGAATTTACCAGTGGACGTATATTTTAAGCGACATAGTCAATAATTATATAATTTTAAGCAGTGTATATGTGTTAGTTACCGTAAACACACCTTGACCGGGTATAAAATATTTATTAGTAATATAATAATATGGATTCAATCGTAATAATATATTTTATCCAAAATCAAACCGATCTGACCGGTATTATTTATAACGGCCCTAATTGGGGTACTATATTATAGGCAACCATCACAGCACCCCCGGTTGTGGTGACATATAATACATGATATAATTATAATGACGTAATATTTGTCATCGCAGGTAAAATTATTATCATAAAATTATTACTATTAATATTATCAATATCGAATATCAAAAACTTCAAACGGAAGTCGACGTCATAACGTACACGTTCATTTATTCAATATATTATACATACAAATAAGTTTGTAATGTTTATATACTAAAACAACGTTTGATAATTAAAATTATGCATTTGTTTTACGCCAAATTATCCATTGGTATGAATAACAGTTGTTGTTTTAAACTCCCTACAGTTATTTATTTCAATAATAAGTACACCGTACATACATTATAGTTTGTGTGTTTTTTAAAAATGTGCTCAATATAAAAAAATAAGCAGATGAATGTTATTAAAAAATAGTTTTCATGCACTTTTAATTCATAACTTTTTAATAAATCGCTTCAAAGGCATTCGTTTGAGCATATTTTCATAGTTAATAATTGTAATGATTAAAAATGGTTTATGCATATTCGCGATGAAATAAAATCATAATAACATAAAATACGATTTTAGCTGTGGTATAAAAAATAAATAAATAAAGGATATGCTGCGTATAATTGGAACTGAGCAGTTGGGCAATATAAAATCTATTAACTGATTACATTTTAATAAACTCGTAAATTAGTTGATTTTACAAGAACGGGGTTGGCAGTGAACACAATGTTTAATTTTAAGTCATATAATCGTGTTTTATATATACGTAGCTGTAATATTTAAAAAAAATAAAATTTATACACACATTTGATATTTACATTTTTATCGTTAAATAAAATATATGAAAATAATTCGGATGTAAAAATGCACGTTTAATACGGTCGTAAATGGAAGAGTTTTTATAAGATGCACGAAAAACAACGTATAGGTGCCCGCGCGTATACGTTACCTATGTAATATACATGATTATGTATTGGAAATAAAACGAAATAGTAATCTCGATTTTATGTTTATCCGTAAATGTTATGAAAATTCATATGTTTGATGGGAAATCGATAATAATTACATACCCGAAATTACCCGGCTGTAGAGGGGCGTACACGCCCCTGATATAGTAATATAATATCATACATATTTGTATATTGTATGTATAACAGGACGACGAAGGGGCGGCGGAACCTGCAGGACTTCGCGTTATGATGATGATGATGATGATAATAATAATAATAATAATAATAATGACGATATTACAATATTATAATGTAGACGTTTTAATATAAAATTAAAATATGCGACTTCACTCGCACGTCTAATCGAATTCTTTTTTTAGATATTCAACGTCACCCGTTCAATAATTCAAAACGCTTTTAACCCCTAGTGGACTCGTAAAAACCCAAGTCGATAAAAACCCCCACGCTCGCGACACACCTCTGCTGCAACGGTATTCGCGCATGAGATATAGATACACCTCGACGTATGCGCGAATACGCGTATGCATTATTATTATTATTATTATTATTATTGTTGTTGTTTTTACGTAGTTTTCCCCCGTCTACTATTTTCACATTTTATTATTCGCTACGCGACGTATGTAGGTGTAGGTGTACTGGCTCGACTGTACGGTGTGGCAGGCGCGGGACGACGACCGAAGTAAAAGACCGTAAAAATATTATTTCTCGTGCGTCTCCCGCCCGCCGCCGTCGCGCGCATTTTGCCGGTGTGATGCCGCTATAATAATATATACATGTATGATGTGTACGGCACACTCGTACCGTTTCCTGCGGCGGCCAGGAGGAGGACGACGGTGACGACGACGACGACGGTGACGGTGACGGTGATCGCGACGGAAAATGAAAATAAAGAAAAGAGATACGGTCGGTTTCATAAAAATAAATAAACTCGGTGAGCATTAACATGAACGATAAACACGAGTGTCGAGCAGGAGCAGTTTTCGTGCATATATATATATATATATTTGTATATATCATAGTAGTAATAATATACGTTCACTATACTTGGCACACGAATGTGTACATATCATAATATTCGGAGGAAAGATACGAGAGAGACGAATATTTCGCTAAACGAAAGAACGGTTTTCGGGGGACTGCGTACTTCGGCGCGGCGGGGTTTTCTTTAAATTACGTCAAATTGAACGACGCGCGGTGCGTGGTGGCAGGAAATTGGTCCCCTAGAGAACGAAACGAGACAAATCAGACCGAGGTCGGAGGCTGTATTATAATAATATGTACAGTCGTATAGCAGCGCGTATATAGACGATAAACAGGACAACGAGAAAAAAGAACGGACGGCGGTGCGCCTTTAGGGGGCACCGGAAATAAATAAACGAAAACAGAGATGAAGCAATTTATTACTCGCCACGGTATATATTGTAATATATGCAAGGAGTAAGCGTTTGGCTCAAACGCAAAAACGGTGTTTGAAACAGAAAAAAAGTAATCCTTTCGGTACAACGGCGACGCAGTAAAATTACAATTAAACCTTTACGATGAAAAAAAATCCGTTTATATATATATATAAACCGTTGAAACGTGCTGTATGTATTTTATATATCGCAGCGTTTGTTCGTTTGTTCTTCTTTTTAATCGACGACACGAACTCCGCGGACAAAAAAAAATAAAACAAAACAAAACATAATGATAAAATGTATGTAATTAAAACTATTGAATGATTTCATTGTGCAATATCATAACGTAATATTTGGTTTCTGAAGCGGCTCTTTGGATGCTGCTTCGATGAACATTTCCTCAAATGGCACCGAGGACAGTATCTGATTGGCTAATCCCAAGACGAGTGATTCGCAAAACTCTTCGATAAACGGCGTTAATATGTCGAGCACTCCACGTCTGTTACTGTCGTAAAACATGTTGGCCGTTTCAGCTGAAATATAAACCGCAATATTATATTATTGCGTTGAGGGGAAAATAATAAAACTCTGTTAGATCTTCCAAACGTCGTTCTCAAGTATGATTCGATGAATTACGATAAATGTTTAGCGTTTTTCTTATATGTTAACTAATAACAGTGTATCGATTTCACAGTTTTAAAAGTTTTAATTTCAATTTTTAACAGATACCTAATTTCACAGAATCTCAATTCTTTTAGTGTCACAAAACCATATCACCATGGTACACACGATGGTATAGATAGTTTGAATCGATTAAGGACTGAATTTAGTTATTTTGAAACCTTATTTAGGACACGACTCGTGCACGAATCGAACATAATATTATTCAACGTTTGCACGAAGACTATAATAGTTTAAATTTTTAATACTAGAGTTAATATGCGATTGAAAACAAAAAAAAAAAAAAAAAACGTTTTGGATATAATTTGTTGAACGTTATTGAAGGTGATGGGGACTCACCAAAAATCTTATTTTCCGAGTTGTTAGTAGTGTCCACTAGTCGTCCTATAGCGTCGCCGATAAACCCTTTAAATTTAATCTCGACGAGTTTCAGGTAACTGTGGCCACGCTCGTTTTTCGGACTCAGTTCCGCTCTTCCGGTCACGTTCACTTTAACGTCATCTGAAACACAGTATGTATTCAAATAAAATCCAGACACACTTTTAGTGTACGCAATTTCTAATGTTATCCGCCGTATCGCGCGCGCGATTGGCTCGGACGAAGAAATTGTAGACGAAATATCGTATTGTTTTGATACTTTTTAATACGTACTCAAGGTGCCGTTAAATTTCCCTTGCCCTTTCATGGGCACGATTTTCATGAGCATTGCGTCCATAACGTATAATGTGGTCACGTTCAAATCGGCAAACGCCAGGCTCACCGATCCCGACAAATCCGTTAGGTCCACACTGAAAAACGGATTTCGATGTCTCAACGGTAAGCTCGAGGTAATTTATATTTTTGTTTCCCGATATTGGCACCTGTACGTCTTTTGAATTGTTACCAGAAAATTTCTATTTCTCTCTATCTGTTCCTTTTCGACTATGAATATTCAACGTTATTGGCACACGTTTAAATAAGTGTTAACGTTGCGTACATTGATACCGTACACCGCAGCAACACAATTTCGCTCATTGTAATAATATGACGTATGTAACGAGAAACCTTTTACGCAGAAACCTCAACAGTGCACAACTACAAACTACAGTACTAATATATGTACAGGCACTATACTAATCATATTGGTATAGCATTTTATCTGCTGTTGAGATTTTGAAAGATAATTCTATAGGTATTACACAATTTAAGTATTATTTTGTCATTATTATTATTTCTATCGTAAAACTCGTTTTACACTGCCTTATATTCGTTTCTTGAGAATATTCGAACGTTTCAAACTCAATATTTCACCCCATCATTGTATATTATCATACTGCGTATTGTATTATTGTTATTATATTTATTTATAATTATTATGGTGTACACCTCAACACTATTGTCTATGCTATCATTAAGCCCGATTTTTATTTGATAATTATTTTTTCAACTATATTCGATGCAATTCTAATTTGTAAATAACCATATTCATATCAGACTTACATCAAAAAGAAATGTATTAATAATACTTATTCGATTGCGTAGTACGATCATATAAATTAATCGTTGATTTGTAAATCGTGCTTACAGTAGATATTTAAATTTAAAAAAATAACTTTAAATTGCGTTTACTTATATGACTTACTTTAGTTTGGAAAATATTACGCTGTTCACTCCCATAATTGCTAACTGTGTCATGGTAGCTTTCACATCTAGAGAATCCGTCCTCCTGTCTATACTCGTTTCCGGTATCAAGAAGGGCTCTAAAGGAGGTATTTTGAGTTTGGGAATGCCTAAAAAAAAAAAAACAAAGCAATAAAACCATATTTCAGGATCATGAAATATTGATGCAATTTTTATTGGTACTTTAAAGAATTCGTGAGTATTTTTTTTGTCGTTTTTATTTTTTTAAATAAACCCTTAGTCACGACGGTGCATTTGCGTGTAGTAGTGAGCTTCATCTCGGCGTAATGCCGAGCTCTGAATAATATCGTACGGGCACAAATATATACGCCGTTATATGCACATAAGTCGGTACTCAAGTAAAAATTAAACGAATTATTTAAGTACGAAAAACGAAAAAAATATCATCAACAACAACGACATTAGTATGAATTCGGTAACATGTTTTATTTTAAAGTGTATAGCGAAAATGCATTAGCAATGTATTACCTATACTTACCTATATATTATATAATGTTGTTTACAAAAAAAAAAAAACGAAAAACGAAAAGCTTACCTTCGCCCATCTTGGGCCTGAGTGCTTCCCATGCGTTGACAATGCATTGATTTAAATCGTCGGAATCTCTCTTGCACGGCGACACATAACTAGCTGAAACAATAATAATATGATATTATACTGCGCCATAAACTGACAAGAAAAACGTGTGTGTGTGTAAAGGCGTTTGCAAGAGTTTTCAAATATTTCCTCAAGGGTTATTTTTCATGGCCGGCAACGCTTCCTTTCGCAAACGAATACCGCAAAGTCCATATTTATTTGTAATATTATTGTTATGGCATCACCGTTGGACTTACGAATTTTTCCCGAAGACGCGGCGTGGTCGGCCGCCAAGAGCGACAGGGCCAGTGATAAAATCGGTAACCACCTCATCATCTTCCATGTAATCGATCAACGCGATATCCATCGAATACCGTATAGACACAAAGCTATACTACCTCTCGCGGACACGCCGGTCGCTTTATATACGTTTTTCTGGCGTTGTTTTCCGCGGTTGTCACCCGTGATAATTCGTCTGTATTCTTAACCACCAATTAATAGGTACCTAACTGTAATCACTCGTACGTGTGTCGATTAGTTCATCGACAGCGCAGTGTTTTTTAATAACATAATAAATATGATATTATTCTTTACGATTATGTCGTACAGTACTATTTAACGTACCTAATTTATACCTATATGTGTATAACAATTTAATAAGTCTTATAATTATCGTAATGATTGTTGTGCCATCATACATCAACATAATCGTCCGCCGTTGTGCCTTATTGTTCTATTAAAATAATGTTATACAATAACATAATATTTACGAAAATTTGTTACGATAAAATATACGTACGTACCTACACTGCGGCCATATACATGTTGTTAGACATTATACCTATACGAGTGATTAAATGAATAACGTTTGGTCGGAATTACACGACAAGCTTATTACTTAAATGTGTGTACAATTATTATTTACCTGTGCATTGTGTGCTTGCTAATCGATAATTGCCATGTTATTACTATTAACAATATCATTATCATCGATATCATTACGGCACGGCCATGTCTTATCGCAGTGACTGCACAATGCAGATAAGCTAGTGAGATTAACCGTAAGTCTGTAACTCGATATTAAACTCAAGAATTAAGGTCGCCCCCGAGTATAATATAATATGTTAGTTTGTTTACATAAATTCAATAGCATTAAACAACCGTATAATGATAATGTGGTTTAAATATTATTATTTTTCTTTACGATAATAATTATTCAATTATATTTTTATAGTAATTAAAGTTCCGGTTAGGTACTTTGTTATTTCATTTCATTTTTTTTTTTTTATTACAATTTGCTAATATGTATAGTACATAATATTTATGATATTATTATAGTGTTATTACTGTTATTGAAAATTTCTATTTAACTGTCAATCATTATCACTAATTTGTATTTTTCCCGTTGTTGTTGAACGTTAAATATGATTATTATTTTATGAAACACGCCAATCAAACAACATTTTGTTCTAAAAGTACAGTTAATTAGAGAATTTATTATTTGTAGTAAAAATTCAAAATTTAAAATGTTGTTCAAATGCTCGTTAAAACTTAGGTTTTCAATTTAAATCTTCAACAATAAATTCATCTCAAAAAAAAGTTATTAAGAAAAATCCTAAAAAGATATTATTTTCATTTCTTAGGAGTTTTGTTTTGACAACATAATAGAGTTCTTACAGTAAATCCATTTAATGTTTTTTTTTTTTTTTTTTGTAGTGTTTCGTTTTTTTTTCCTATTTTTAGTTTGTTTTTTTTTAGGGAGTCGTACGAAATTAAATTGTGAATCCCCATTTATACTATTCAGTTTTTTGAGCACCTACTTTTGCACTATTTGATTACAATGACTTACAGAAACTATAATATACTTCAAAAAAGTCCTTTTATATAGGTATTACTTTTTCTTTCATAACTAATATTATTCTCTAATAAAATCCAATATTCTATAAAATAATATTTTTAGATACAAAATTCGATTATAATACGTCTACCGGTGTCATTAATCATACAATTTGTATTTTAAATACAAGTATTGGCATATAACCAATGGAGTTGTTATTTTTTAATTTATAATACATCGAGACAAAAAATATTTATAACCCATTTATTAATAATACGTTGTACTATATAAAACTAATATATTATAAAAATGTATCAATTATAGGTTGTGTTCAGAACATAGATTTACATAATTGAAGTGTAGTAAGTCAATCATTGACATCATTTCATAGACCGAACTTATACCATTGCTTATTTATTATAACTAGTTAAATATGTTACATATAATATTTATAAAATTTGAGAAATAGATAACATAATATCTGCTGTAGATGCATCTTATATTTTATTTTATTTTATTTTTCAATTATTTATTTTAAATTTGCGTCATTCTTTCCGAGGTCATGAAATTAAAATTAGAAAATGTTTAACCCTTCTCCTTTCAAACAGATATTACAACTGACTATATATGTTTACCAATGATAATTGATAATAAGATAAGTTTATTATGTTTTTTTAAATTATAATTTGTAAATAAATTATCTTAAATTGATTGTAATACATTGTACTCTATACATTTTTAAAACCAAAATACCTAATCATTGAAAATCATCAAATAATCGTCAACAACACGCATAATAATAACATAATAACACAATATGATAATTTTCTTTTCTCATTTCAGAAAACTCTTACGCTCGGCGCTCGGGCTTAAATAGTTATAATACCTATATCAAGTTGTATATCCGTATAATTTATTGACGGAATTAAGCCAAATCATAGATTAGGTGTAGTGTATATTTTTAGCTGATGCATATATTACAGAATTAAGGTATATAAATGAAATTCGCATACCTACATGAAGTTTTATTGATGTTTTGAGGTAAGACATACATTGGATAGCAAAATAGCTATCCGTTGTTGTAGTGTTGGTCTGTTGGTGTGTGTATTGATATCGATTGACGATTGGATAAATGTTACTGTACTCAACAACACCTGCAACATAAAACTATCCTGTAACTGATGGGAACATTTACCGCAGCGATATTATTTTTATACTCCGGTAAACTAAAACAAGACAAAAAAAAATAAATATATTTTCCTTATTATAAATCGATTATAATTTATGTTTTAGAAATGTTCATAACAAACAAATACAATATACAATAATTCCGAAAGTCAAAGATAGAAATAAATAACTAAAGCGCAGTGAATATGGAAATTAAAGGCTACTTAAGTACTAAAGGACTTATCTCATCAAAATTAATTTATAGTTGCATTTAATAATAATTATATATTTATCTGTTTATATGGATATTTATTATTTATATTCTTTAATTACAAAAATATTTAATTTTTCTATATTTGTTTTTTCTTTCTTTCTTTTTTGTTTTTAAAATATAACGGGGATATCTTGTGTTTTCAACTATAAAAGTAAGAAGAATTTTTTCAGCTGAATGACTTGTATTTTATTCGGAATTTATCGTCCATTGGATAGAAAACGTTAAAATACTCATAATCACAAATTTATTTTTTAATTTTAAACCCTTTTTTATACATACGCAGTCAAATAAAATTTTATTGATTAGATATTCCATTTTTCAAAACTAGATTGGGATTGCTTCATTTTTTCTCACTAATATTTCATATTTTGTGTTTTATACCTAATCTATTTGGTTGAGTTTTAAATTTAATCCTTATACATTAATAAATTGATTCTATATTTAGTATATTCACAAGTATACAAGTTTGAATACACATCTAGTCAATTATCTAAAATAGTTAATTGTATGTTTGATTTTAGAATTAAAAGCTAGTAACATTATTTTTTAAGTCTGTGTACCTAATTTAGTTTTCATTTCGTTTCCATATTACATGTACGTAATTAAATATTTAATACATCATAAAGTGGAAAATACATATATTATGTTTACCAATATAGGTATTATGGCTGTTATAATTTATGATAAACGATATTGTAGAAAGTGCCTATCGATATGTAAATATCGAAATATCGATGAAGTATTATACATAATTTTTACATAACCTAAACTGTTGGGATTTTAAACGTTTATGGATCATAATTACTTTCAGTTGTTACCATTACCTAGTCGAGGTTTTTTTTTATGAATAAAACAAATCGTTAAAAATAAAATAAAATGTATGATATTAAACAATTTATTGATTAATTAGTTATTAACGAAGAACAAGAATATTATAGTGTTGATGTTGAAACTTTAAAGTAATACAATTTAGTTTATTAAAATCAATAGTTATAAAATTAGCTACATGCAATTATCTTCAAAGGTTTACATTATTGAAAATGAAAATGATTATAATAGATAGTAATGAAACAACATTTGCTTTACTATCTCCGCCAACATCAAATATACGTAGTTACTCCTACCTAATTTACACAATAAAGATAAGAGGTACCAACTACACAATCTTATAACTGATCAATATTAAGTCGTTTATAATATGAACATACTTACTAATGACATGTGTATTTGTCGACGATGATTTATATAATCTGTATGACTTGTAAAACGATAAATGTAAATCATTCTCAGAAGTTCGGACATATTTAAATTTAAAAAAAAAAAAAAACGATTGTGTCATATATAACCACACCGCCGATATCGGGTCCAGTTATACACAATATTAAACGATATCAAAAGTTAGAATTTTCTCATCGCATAATATCTACTAATGGATAAAATTAATGAATAATAAAATAGTTTTGTACATTACATCAAGTTATTATTTCACCCGTTGTTTATAATCAAATTTCCCAGCAAATTTGTTTTTTTTTTTTTTACTGTCAAAATGTGTAGCAATTAGTTTTTGTCACATTAAGTGAATTTCGTCCCTCAACTATGTCAACCTCAAAGTTTAAACTAAAAGACGAGTCTTGTTATATTTTATTTTCTATCATAGTTTAGAGACGTTGTTTATCGATTAAAAGCGTACACGTTTTATAAGGTTTTGTAATTATAAACATTGTGCCCAATGAACAGGAACGGGTGCGACGCGCAGTAAATTCCAAAATTTCACAAAAATCTACTATAATAATATGATTTATCGTCTGACTGGGTCCATTACGTTATTTATGACGGTCCTATTATTAAGCCATGTTCTCGAGGCTTGTTCCTGAAAACTATGTAAATAAACCGTACGAGAGTAAGTTATCAAAATGTGTAAGTACTAAGTCAGTAGGTATCTACCTACACAGTTATGCGTGTATTAGTAATAATAAACACAGTTTTCAGTTGTGTTCCATTGATTAGTTTTAATCTCGTTTGATTTTGCACAGGTTTTGCGTTTTTTACGCCCGAATCTCGTTTACGTATAGTATAAAGGCGCTAACCTGTTGCCTATATAATATAGTTTAATATATACATATTAATATTATTATGTTTTAATTCTAAAATTCATTTGTTGTTACAGAATGTTATTTGACTAGATTAAACGAACGCATCCATGATTTAGGGTGACAATAAGTAGTTTAGGCGTTAACACCCGGAAAATAAGATGCTGACTTTACTGTGTTGGCTTTACCGAGATATTTAGAAACGCTTGTCGAAACACGACCGAAATTACTTAAGTATACGACAAACTGATGACATATTTTTAATGTACAGTTTGTATATATATATAGTGTGTCGGGTGATGCATCATCGCGTCCATCACCCTTTTGTCGTTTATAATATTTATTTTTAAATACTGATTTTTGAAAAAAATAAGTTTTGTTATTTTTAAGTAAGCTTAGATATCATATTTTCAGAGACATAGAATTTTTAATATATATACAATAAAGAATTTTCTGTGGTGATAATATAAGCTTTGTTTTTAAAATGAGAACTACACTTTTATACTGTAAATAATTCTTAAAGAAATGTTTTTAAAAATGTCTACATATGTAAATACAATTTTGTTGTTATTGTAATTAATATAATAAAAATACCTAATATACAACAGTCTTGAATAATAGTTTTACGACTTTTACGTACAATATAAAATAAACATAATTAATTTATATGTCTCTATAGAACTAATTATGTATAGTTATACCTTGAAAATGTTATCATACTGATATTTATACCCATTATAATTTTATATCTATCCAAACTTATTATTATCCTGGACATATTATATAATATTATCCTCATTACTAAATGTTAGATTATTCAAAAATGATCAGTTTGAATTTAAATTTTGCTACATTAACATTTCCAATATAATATTATTTATCTACATTGAACTAATTCAATTAAACATTTTATACAATCGTTTGTATCTATAAGACATTAAATTTCTTCAATTGTAAAAAAAAATCAAAGTATTTTAAAATATGATAGGTACTTGAATAATCCAAAAATCAGAATTTGAATAAATGCATCATTGGAGGAAAAATGATAGTGAGCATGCTTGGAGAATCACTTTGTATATTATGTAATATAAAATGCGGGTTGACAAACACTAACGGTACATGCATCACAGTCAGTTTCATATTTATAGTAGAGAGGGCAGAGGGGTATACGGTTCAATCTCTCTCCTTTGAACCAAGTTCATATTTTATACATAAATAATACATTTTAATAAAGTAATAATATTTTTTTATCATTCTAACTGTTATAAATAAAATCACGTCCCTCCCTTTGAAAACTTTTGAATACTCCACTGCATAAATATAATTGCTACTTATTATTGATTTAAACGACAGTTCGTATTTGTGACACGACTTAGCTGTGAACTACTATTTTCAATGAGTACTGTATTATTATTCATTAAACCTAATACGTGCAAATAATGATAAAATAATTATTTCAAAAAATTAATAAAAGAAATAATTATAATACCTATTACGTATACTTGATAATAAAAATGGAATACATTTACTAGTGGAATAAAGGTATTACCTACTTTATGGAGTGTAGTATAAAAGGTCTTGAAAACTTTAAAAAGTATTCAACAGCAGTTGTTAGCGTAACCAGAAACGGGTTCCCACTGGGTAAGAATGTAAGTTTTTATTCTGCTACCATCACGTTTTTTTCACTGTGAGTAATAAAGAATATTACAAAGAAAGTTGTTTCTACTTACAAACCAAAGATGTGAAGGAAATAATTAACAAAATATTTTACAAACGTAAAATTGTTATTAACGCGTTGCAAAAAGAATGCAATGTATTTTTATTTTGCATTATAATTATTTTTTTTATTGCTTAAAAACCATGATATATACAACATTATATAATAATTTAGAATATTTTAAAAGATTGAAATTTTCCTTCCTTAAGAATAATATGTTTTTGACTTTTTAAAATAGAACATTAACATTGCACCGATTGTCAGTAACTTCAGAAAAAAAAATTCCCCTATTATATTCTTACAATTTAAATGTCTTATAATGCAAATTGTAATAGTATTATAAATTTGTAAATTATAACAGTTTTGGCTTTCATATTTTCAGTGAAATTATATCTTTCATGAAAAATATAAACACTAAAAGAAATATACGTGCTTAATGTGTCATTGAAATACATAATATTCTCGTATTAATTTAGCTTCATATCATGTTGAAAATTCAGTGAAAATTATCCAAGAGATTTTTTTGATTTTAAATAAAATTCAATAGTAACTGTCAAACTGAAAAGATATATTATTTTCATCTGTGGTTTTTAAAAAATAACTTTATTATTTTTTTTAAATCATAACTAAATGTAAAAACATACAATTATTAATATATATAATTAAAAATTGTATTTAATGTTATTTTTGATAAATTAAAGATGAAATTTTAATTTTTAAAATGTATATTCAATCTTCAGTTTATCATTATTTAAGACAAAATTAAAAATTGATATTTCAATATTTTTATTGATAGTTATACTTGGGTTCAAAGTATTAATACAATATTTACTGGATAAAGTGAAGTTAGGATATTTTCATAATAAAATCACTGATTTTCAGAATATTTAGCGTTTCAATTGTATATTTTATCATTTATAGTTTTTTCTAAACATAAAATATAAGTTGTAGTCATCAAACATCTGACATCTGTATCTAGGCTACGGTCGTAAATTGTGCGTTGAGCAAGGATTGAAATATCTTTAAAAAAAAAAAAATTTAGTTTTTATGAAAGTTTTAGATTGCTATTATTTTTAGATCTTCTTATTCATTCTAATGTCCTAAATAGTAATTGTCGAAACACATGCAAGTGGCCAACCTGTTTAATTTAATTAATATGGTACTTATATAATTAAGTATCAAAATAATAAGATAATCTGATAACCTTAACTTTTCGAAATATTTTTGCAATTTTGCGCAAAAAATATATTAGTTTATTGCAAAAATCATGAGACACTATAAATTATATACTCTAAGAAATCATAAACTCAATATTGACTAGTTAAATATTTAGTAATTGTTTATAGTTTTTTATAAGTAGTAATTTTCTGCGTATGCCTTAATATAATATATCATTAGCTGTTAGGCGCATGACAAAATACGTGTTTCGATATAAATTCATAGTTAGTAGTACCTATCATTATAAAAAAAACATTTTATTTTAAACTTACAATAAGTTATATTGCACATATTTTATTAACATATAGATAAACTCAAAATGTTTAATAGTTTCGTTGCGTACATTGTATATAATATATTCCAATATGTCGTGGATCACAGCTATCATAGCTATAATAACTGCAAAATACAATAGGCTTTTTTCACTAGCATCGCACACGTATATACCATACATAGTTTTAATAACTATTTGAGCCGTAAATATTTTAACGATATATTATTATTATCTGATAAAGCATCGTAATAATGTGTGTGTGTGTGTGGTAATTTATAGAAGTTAATATTATTATAGTATATAGATAAAAACGAAAATTCTCACGTAAACCAATGTTGACTTGGTGGTAATTTATCATATTTTTTTTTCACAGCAATCGTAACGGTTATCAATCAAGGAGCGCTAGTTCAATATTATAATATTACATATAATACGATCAGTGACCGCACGCGCACCGTGCATAGCGTATTATACGGTGTATAATGCGTTTCGGAAACATTTTAATTTAAAGAACCATTTTATTCGACTGTTGCGAATTTCACGTCATTTGTCTGCTGCTAACCGAGAGATTCTTTTTTCGTTCGTGATATATATAGCATCTCAATTCAATGCGTTCATTTCGTATGCAAATGCACGGGATATCACTCTTATCCTGCAATTCGTCTCGACGTTTTCTCGCGGAATGTCGTCAGAACGGCCGGATTTACATATACAGGGGTTGTGTATACGCCGCGACAAGGTTATTCCCATAGATAAAGTGAAAAAATTCGGTAAAAAAAGAACATTTCTCTTTTCCTCGCCAAAACTCCGTCTCGATTTCGCGCGGACACTCGTCCGGATGACAGGCAGACGGACGCGTCGACGACGCTCGGGGGTTCAGGTAAAAACGTTTTTACGTTGACGTCGGGTTGACAGTGCGTCGCAGGAAGTGCATTCGAAACTTTAAACGGAGTACGGTAGACCAGACAAAACTACGGTCTGTTGTGTATACGGTTTTCTCCATATATTTGCGCGTTTTAAACGGAAACAGAGGAGTCACCGGAGACGAAAGTTATGTTACTTCCGCGAAGCATTGAGATATACGTCGTATTTAGTTGGGTATTATACGCTTGTGGGCAACCGGATCCTTACCGTACGGTCGCGGCCTCTGTCTTTTGATTTTAAGGACAGCCGTTTTGACGTGTGATGGTAGACCCGCTTCTGGGCACGGTTGAATTTTATCCTTATCGCGGACCGAACGATAAACGGGCGAAAGTTTGACAGCGTAGAGACGAGAGATCAAAAGTTTATGATTGAATTATAATATGATATGCAAATGTCGACGGCATCCATCGGAGAAGCTAAAACAATCAACTCCGGTTCAGTTATACTGGAATTCAGAAGATGAATGAATAATAGATAGATAATGTCCGACGGTACACGACAGCTGCTGTCGACTGTTATTATTTTGCGACAGAATTCGAGAATACTATACATCGTACGCGCGCCATAAAAGGCCATTATACGATCGAGCGATTAAAATGAACGTTGAATGATATTATATCAAACTATTATAATAATATGGTATGACAAATATTATTTATTGTCGAACGTTATATTATAAATTCATATATTTTTGCTTTCGCCAGATAACGCGAGCTGACGGCGAATGAAGACGTGTAGTTTTTTTTTTTTTTGTAATTCGGTACCCACCTATACCTTTATACTGAATATATTGTGTAAGTATTATTACAAATAATTTATTACACTGCATAGGTACCTAATATATTATAATTAAAATATTACTTTATTTTACTTCCGTACATGATTTAATTATTTTATGTTTTTTTTTTTTTTTTTTACAACATTTAAATATTAGGTATATGCGTAGTATTAACAATATATAGAAACGACTGAAATGATTACTCACCGCACAGTAATTGATTGGAAAAAAAAAATAAACGACAACACATCCTTCAAATAAGAACAACGTTTAATAGATAGCATAAAAATGACTAATTTCTCGGCGATGACCGTCATTATGCTATAGAGGATATCAGTTTTAATAAAAAATAGCGTATAATATGGTAGTTTACGATCACATCTACCGTAAAATATCGGTTTAGAATGAAACGGGTCGTAACCGCGATATTAAAAACTTATTTAGCGAGTGCCGACGTAATAACGACGGTAATGCTTATAGTGCCTTCATAATATTATATACATATATAGACTCGTATACAGTTTATACAGCGCGTATAATTATTATGACCGAAAATATTATAATGTTGAACGTTTCGACGTTCGTAAATGTCTGTGTTATTACATTATACGCGCTATGCACCTACAATACGGCATTCGCGGTATTTTTACGACACACAGCAAAGCTGAAATTTAATTCGTGTGAGACGCCGCGTGGATTAAAACGCGCTGAAAAAAATATAACAATTTTGACATAGCGACTTGTAAATATTATCGTTATTACTGTTGTTATTGTTATATTATTATTATAGTATATTAAATTTCACCGTTTGAGTAAAAACCGTATCGTAACATTTTTAAAGCCCCCGAAAGCGACTCGTTTACACTATAAACAACGGACGGCGCGTCCTTTATGTCTATGTAAATACGTTAATATCACAATATAATATTAATATAATTTAATACGAAAACTATAATAATGCACACGTGGCGGTTAGTCGAGCATTGTCGTCACTCGTATATAGACGTCGCGGTCGCCGTGAAACTTTCAAAACTGTATTATATTAATGGACCCATTATCGTAACACAGGCGTTGGACGTGAAGTGTTGACTACGGCGGGGAATATTAAAGAAATACGTGTCTCCCGCACTATGTGCGCGGTGTTTTACAGCGATTTGTTTTTACACCCGAAGCGACGAAAGGCAGGTAAACATACGCGTAGTGGTTTTACGCACAACAATAAAGTTGTTGTTGACTTTCGGTCAAAGGCTGCTCTACGTATTGTCAATAATATCAACGAGCTTGTATGGCCAGTCAAATCCAGTCTTAAATGTCTGTAACACGTGGAAATAGCGACTAAAGGTATATTGTGCTAGTAGTTTTGATTAGATTTTTTTTTTTTTTAATTTTCAGTGGACCGGGGTGGCACACGACGTTATACGAAATCAACGAATCAGTCGCATAAATTACGAGAGCGGAAAGACGGTGCGATACAAACGCGCGGACGTCCGCTATTGATTTACAGAACCACTACTAAGTAGGAAGAATGTGTACATTATGTATATACGCGTGTAATGCGCCTACACACGTAATATATATATATATATATATATATATTATAATGATTGACAAGAGATCGTACATAAAACAACCCGACGTTAATAAATGATTACAGAGATGCTCACAAATCAGCCGATTATCTGTTTAAGCTTATTCAACGTACATGCTCTTTATTTGAACTACGGTCTAATGAAGTTCGGGAGGGGATGGTACAACTGCAAACGTATTAAATCAGCTACCGGAAAAAATGATTGATAGGTAGATACACGGAAAAGGCTGTCACCAGGTCTCTTCAACATATTCTGAAAGTATAAATTAATTTATTCTATAGTAAAAGAAATTAATTTTTTTTTGTTCTTTTGGCAAATATATAAAGCACTGTTTTAGCGATTTTACCTCGTGATAACGGTTTATTCTATGGTTATACATTTACACAGTAACGCAGTGTTATAGTTACGTCTTATCGTACAAATATTGTTATTAATTATACGTATACACGAAACAGACTCAGTTCAATAGTAATAATTAAATTGTATTACATTGGAATGATTATTCGCATTTTCTTTATAGTTTATTTACATAATAGTGTTTTAAACATCATTTAATTGAAACTCATAAAGCAGTAAAGTAGTATTATATTAAAAAAAAAAAAAATATTAAAAATAATATACGTTTTAATTGTTTTGTATTCCCGTATTTCCGGGAGCAATCCCAGGGGCTTTTTGGAAGTTACCAGGAATATTATTGTTCCCGGAAAATTCTGGGAGTACAAACCCTAGTTACTCGACCTTATTTCGTAGGAAAATTACTATAGTTTATAAAATAATAGTTTAGTAGAGAATTTCAAACATAATATCTGTGACAAAAACTCTCGCCATCGATCGTATTGTTGTAAAATATAATATTGTGTATTAGTTAGATTTTAGCATAGCGGGACACATTTTTTCCTCACCCCCACAACCGCTCTTTTCGAAATATTCGATGAATTTTCCGACTCAATAACACTTTTGCCCACGCTTAATTTCCAAACACATCCTCTTGGATGCCGGTTTTTAATCATATCATATCATTGGAAAACCTCGGCATTTATTGCTTTACCTATATTTTAACATTAACATAATACGGCCCACTCGCGCGCCAAGCCATCGGGTTTTATTTGAAAATACCTATCTACAATAGGTTATAATAATTATCAAAATCTCCAAGTCGCGGGCGAGTAGAAACCCGTATGAATATTATACAGTGAAACCTCCACTAACGGACACCTCCCAATGCGGACGTTTTTGGGGAACGGAGACATTTTCACTACTTTTCAATAGGAAAACCTCCGAATAGCGGACTCTCCGAATAACGGACATTATTTTAATAAAATGGTAAGTCCCTAATCTTTATTTTAAAATAATACGTATAATATTCACATTCGTATGTATTTTCAATCAAAATAATTTAAAAGTACATGTACATAATTTTGATTTTGACTGTAAAAATATACTTTGAATAATAATAAATTAATAACTAATAATAATTTGTAAAAATATAAAAATGTATTAATTTGCAATAAATAATAAATAATAGCATTATGCATACATAGTACACTATTATACAAATAAATTTCAAAAATGTATCTCCTCTGATTAACGGACAACATTTTGGTTACCTAGAGTGTCCGCTATTCAGAGGTTTCACTGTATTATATATTATATATATATATAATATATTATATTTTATAATCAAACACATAGGATATTATTATATTACCTTTTCGCCCTAAGTACACATAGAAATTATTAGAAAGTCAAATGGTCGGCTTCGAGTTCCCTATATGACGTGCAACGCGACTTATACACGATAATAGACCTAGAAAAATAACTGAAAATCTAAACGGTCCATCGACCGAGGCGTTCAATCTTCCAGTTTGTACCGCGGGGACGCAAAAGTTGTACAGAGTGCGATATTAAAACAAAACCACGCCGATGACTTTTTCACCGTTAGATCTATAAGAGTGAAACGTCTGTACCTACGCAACAAACACGACCGTCGATCGTTTTAATGTGCCACACGGATCGCCCTTAAGTCGTATTGGATCCAAAAAAGTTTCTCGATTATACGCGCGTGATGGCTTAGTGATACAGCAGGACAGTCGGTATAAAACATTTTTAAGATTTAACCGATTGCGAAGGTCGTTTGTGATTCGTATGCGCGTAGTACTGCCGTATCGGTTCGAAACATATCCGTCAGATTGTGTATTTTATATTAAGTGTACCTGTGCGTCGGATGTATTTAAACCGTTCAAAACCTAATTAAATTCATTGGGTCGCGGGGGTTTACTGTAGCGGGCGGCGCGCGACCCATTAGAATTCACCCGTCCGGCGCGTCCCAATAGGGAGCAAATTCCGTTGACAAAAATAATTATCATATTTTATTGCAATGTATACCTATATTAAATTCCAATGAGATAAGTGGTCGACGGAGCACTCCGAACCGCACATTTTTATTTTTACTTTATTTTTTATCAAACTTCGTGTAATCATTTGAATTTGGTTCGTCTATATTTTTATATTTATTTCCGTATTATACCCGTAAACGCATAACAACAATACTAACGAGTGTAACGACGCCGAGACACGTTTATACGAACGTATATAAAACCATTCTTTCATTCCATTAAAGCTTTGCACTATAAATAATAAAATAGCATTTTAAATTAGTTTTTCCAAACTCGACCATATAATAATAATAGTATTATATTGCTAAAGTGTTGACGTACCGAAACAGTCGATCCAGCGTTTGTGAAAAGTGTATTTCTCGGGATAAAAAAAAAATCGTCTAAGTTATTTTATTGCACGTAGTTTGACGGACAATTTGTTCCAAAACCAAATGTTGTGCTGTAATATCATAATATATAATATTGTCGATCATACGTAAACAGTCATTTATTATTTACTTTATTATTGCATTTTATTTTCCAGGATATACATGAAACATTATTGTTGGCACAAAACTTTTTGACCAATTAAATTAAGCTACGAAATAATGCTTTTTCAATTACCTAAGGGCGTAACAATGTAACGTTGTCGTTTTCTTTCTACTTCCGGCGAGTTAAAAACACTAGTGGCTCGTTTAATTAGTAATTAACATTATAAATGCACTATATTACTATACTTATCTTAATAATAAAAAACTTTTAAATTAAATTTTTTTTACACGATTTTCCTACATACCTATAGGGGTATACCTACAATGATTATCCAATAATTTGCATTACAGAACTATTATTATTATTATTTAATTTCTTATATTGTTAAAATCTTGATTGTAAAATTAAAATATAATATTTAATACAATAATATGTTTTTTGACTCTTTTCGGTCGAATAATAATTTGAAAATATATTTTAACAAGTTGTTAAATAATATATAGTTGTTTTTACTGCAAATTCGTGACAAATGATATCTTCCCAAAAAGGAAGTTACTTCTATATCTTAAATTATAAAATATTTTATCTGCGTTATATTATGTTAAGGTCCACCGTGATTTTCATCATTACGGTCACATACCTAATATACCTAATAATATATAATATCGCTGTAGATTTTTTAAACAATATCATTTGACGATATTTCTGGTATAACACAATATAGAACGATGCAGTATGATCACAGTATGCGCATCTCGTCCGCATCTGGCTTATATCATGGTTTTCCACTTTTAATTTTTCCACCTTTATAATAATGATGATGGCAACCACTAAGAAGTGGATAATTACGATTTGGACGGAGTAAAGAAATATTTGCCGTAAGTGTGCGTATAAAAAACTACGATGATATTATAATATATATATATATTGTCTGCTTTGACACGATTTCTGATTTAAAAACATTACACGATTGCATAGTTATTTTAGTATAATAACTAGAAACTATGGCCTATATTGTTTTTCTTAGTAAAATATATTATATTACTTAATTGATTATTTGATCGGCAATTACATATTCTACAAGCAGACTTATAATTAATTAATGACCTATAAATGTTTAGTGTTTAATTATTTGTAATGGCTGTTAAACGTATTATTGGATTTGGTTATTCAATTACAGTGGTTATTATTACACCTATCGATTATAGTTATGGCTTAGCTAGTGTAACTACTTATCTACTGTATCTACTATTATTAAGTATCTATAGTTGTACACGAGCCAGTCGCTAGCGGTCGGTATCATTCAGTGTGCGGTATGCGTATACCAAAAAGAAAAATACGATTTTGGCATGCCAGATAAATTAATATTATTATTAAAATATTATGTAAAAGGTTTAATGGTAACTATAAATAATGTTTTTGACGTACAATTAAATAACCAATATCGTTATTGTGTGCTTATATAATGTTTAAATATATGAGTACCGGCAATGTGTTGAATCCGGTATTATATAGAAATCCTTGGTGTTCTTTGGAATGCCAAAAACGAGCAGAAAAAGTATAAAACATGATACAATAACTAGGTTTATTCTATATATATATTACCTAACCTCAAGCAGAAAAAGTACATAAGCGTTATCTATACACGATTATATTTTCAAAATATTCTGGCTTTTTTTGAACTATTTATAGAATAAATAATATTTATAAGGTTGTATAAAATGCACATGCAAGACAAAATGTCAATCTATAAAAAATAATATTTTATGTAGTACGAAATTGCATGATGCATCGATTATATGCTGCAATAATTAATAAAAATAAATAATAAAAAACATGTATTTTGATTTTGCACATTACCAAACATAGTATTGGTGTTCTATAGAAATCCTAGGAAATGTATAGATTTCCTAGTCATAATATAAAAAAAACTATTCAAATTTAATACATTGCCAAATAGTTCAAGAAATTCTATAGAATGCCTGTATTCAACACTTTGCCGGTAACATTTTATAAATAGGTTGGCACAATGTTGTGAATAACATGAAAATATATATTTAAGATTTTAAGATTTTTCTGTAAGAACAACTCATTAGGACCCTTGTATTAAACTGTCAAATGCTAATCATTAGCTCTTCATGTTAGTGATTTTAACGAATTTGGTCTTCGGTATTTAGAAATTATTATTATAAAAAAAGAACGAATTTGAGATATTGTATTTAGTGTCCAAGAGTTTTGATTACCTAAACATTGATTTTTTTTTTAATAGAACACAAAGAATTTAAAATGTCCATAAAAAAAAATAATAAAAATACCTCGTGAATTTTTAAACTATGTGTAGTTAATATATTGTAAATTGTAATAACTTTTAATTGTTTTCAGTTTATACAACTTATAAAATATATTATTATTATTTCAACAATTTTTTTTTTTATTTAGGTGTTTATAAAGTTATAAAATATACATTATGTATGAAAAAAAACTTTTCAATTTACTCTATTTACCGAGTAGGTATTGATTTTTAAAAGTGATTAACAAATAAAACCCGTATCAATATTATTATATCCTTAAGGGAAGTAATTCGGAAAACTCGCAAAAAAGTAAGTATAGCTATTTACAAAATTATTGAGGTCAAGTTATTTGATCAGAGAATGCAATCGAATAATCGTAAAAAAAAAAAAAGAAAAAGAGAAAGAATAAAATCATTCTAAATTATCCGATTCTAGTTTATAAGTTTCATTGTACATGCGCGATGTGGTGGCGATAGGAGGCATCTTAGTGACAATGATATTATTAGTATTCAGTGCGTATCGGCTCAAAGAAAATAAACTTCGTACATAAGTACTAAATACTAGTTAACTATTGATTTCTTTCGGTGAAACCATTTTGTATTATTATCAAAAATAATGAGTAAGTGCGGATAATTATTTGATGCAAATCTAGAGTAGCCAGAGTAAGGTATTCCTACAACAATTTACGTACACTTCATTTTTAGACTTAATAAATTAGGAAATCAGATGATCACAAGACGACATTTTGATGTAATAACCAAAAACTATTAAATTATTCTTAATAGTAATTAGTCTGTACAATTAATATGTATTATTAGAAAACGGCACGTGCATCTTCATTTCATGAACGTATTTTACATTTCAGACGTTATGTGGAATAGACGGCGCTATCTGGCGGTGAAAAGAACATACTACTACACAATAAAGATCCGATTGAAATGTCCGCTACACAGCGCTCTAGTGTATTCTGGTGTGTAATTTTAGTTTTAATTTCTCTATACGTGATCATAATTCATAAATCCATTAGATTGGACATTCATAAAATAACGACACGTTATTCAATATTTATACATCTGTTGACCGTGAAACCGAAAGCTGTTGTAAACTAAAGCGCAAAGCTGTAGTAAATATCAGGTTTTTGATATTTTTCGGTTATAATAGCATTGATTAGGTCATACCCATGTCCGATGTATTACGATGGGAAAAATCTTCCCTAATAGTTATAAACACACTCACATGCTACAGAACAAAACTGGGCTACCCAATTATTTTGTGCTGGATACGCCATCGGTGTTGGCGTGTAATTTGCATTGCCACCGTAAATACACCTACCGGTTGTCCGTGCGCCGACCTCGTGCGTTATCGTCGAACAGGACGACTGCGACACACGGAGAAAATTCTGCAATGAGTCAACTACGCACGTTGTTTGGCCACTCTGACGGCGTGTTGGTAGCGTGAAGAGACTCGCGAGCCACCAACAATATACTAATAAATATATCATATAAGTTCATATCAAACAATTTTTTTTGTAAAAATGTTACGATAAGATGCGAGCCGTAAAAGTCTATGACGCGGGCCGGGTCGCGGATTGGCCACCCCTGATGTATTGTATTCCGAGCACATGCCGATGCCGATGCAAATTAACGTGTCCCGTTTGGTCCGTGTCACGATGTCATCATGTGTCACTACGATATTATGATATGTTATAATAATAAATAAGTATGTATGGCCGCCACAGCCACGGTCAGGATGTATGTATGATATGTAATATACAGGGCTCGGGACTCGAAGCATTTACTTATTTTTACGGATTGACTTAAAACGTAGCAGAGTGCTACGGAAGTGTATGATGTCACGTTACAACGCGTTCAATTATAAAATTTGAAAATGCTTTTTTTTTTGCTTTTTCAACGATTTTTTTTAAAAAGGATGCTCGTTTCCAGTTTTTGTGATTGTTTTCGCTCTTTTGACCAGATTTTCTACTTTTTATATTTTTTCCGGAAAATCCCTCGGAAAATCTATAAACAATAAGGCAAAATGTCTCGAAAGTGAAGTTTGATTTTTTTATAATATAAAGGTTTATTTACTTCTTCTGATTTTTTAATTAGAAACCATATAATTATTATAACATATGTGGATATCGCTCAGTACCGTCGTGCCACCGCAACTAGTCGTCATTGCACCACTCAAATACATATTGACCGTTGTTTGTGCGAGTTTTCGTAATCCCGCACACGGGTGCACGTGGTTTGCGCACATTTACTAAAACTACAACTCGCGTTCGCACATTTTTACGACTCGTTCGCGCACACTATTTCCTTTCCGCTTATACAGACTTATGACTGCAGTCGGTGAATATTTTAACTAATATAATAGCATTCTATTATTGTTGTGTTAACGACACGTCGCTTCAACAATATAATAATACGTCGTGCGCAATCGAGTTACAGGTCTTGACGGGGAAATCATAAAATGTGCGCAAACTAGCTAGTTTTTGTGGCCATCCCGCATATCGCACGGCATTTGATTTATTTTTTTGCTTTTACAATACCCGAGGCGAGACGTCTCCGACACCGACGTCGTATGCTTTCGTACGGTCGCAAAACACCATTTGCGATATATTTGTATCGGCTTCGTTATCGGTCGCCGTATTATTTTTATGCGTCCGCGGATTGCGTTGGGCCGTCCGCCAGCCTCCGCCCGCGTTGTGACGCGTAAACGTCGCACGCCGGGCCGTTTTCATAATATTGACGTGCCATCACCGTCACTTCGTGGTGACCTGCTTAAACACCGATAACGGCGTAGAGCGCTCCAGTACGCTTTTAATAATCTTATACCGCTGTTGTCCGCGGCTTTTTCGCCGGATGTTCCGTCGCCGCATCACTCCGACTTCTCTACCGCTTGTCGTACGCGTAACGCAGTACGTGCAGTCTCGCTCTATAACTATACCGTTGTGCGTGATATTCGACGTCTCGTAAATTAGTAACAAAATCGCCATAAGTGTGCGGCTACTGCGGTGTCATTAAGGCAGCGTCGTTGTCCACTCCGGTACCGCTGGCCACCGCCGCCGCCGCCGCCGCCGCCGCCGAGTCGCGCGCGTTCGCAAAAGGTGATCTAACGCGACACCATCGGTGAACTCGCGCCACACGACGGGGTGCCGGACAACGTGAGTTGGTGATTTATCGCCAAACTCCGTAGTGGCTGCTCTTTTACGCAGGAATACACCTGATTTTATATTATTTAAAAATATGAGGAACAATAGTTTTTTATTAATTTATACAAATACATTTCTACATTAAATGTGTGCACAATCAATCGCGAGACGTGCCAGAAACAATATATATACATGATATGTCAACCGGTAAAAGTGTTTGTACCAATGTGTTCTGTATGCATATGAATATGCAAACGTGTGTCAGTGTGTGTCGATAATGTGTGTGTGGAGACATCGTTCGCGACGTTGTATTTAGATTTTAGACTGCGATGGTTTGTAGATATATTATTATTACAACCTGTGCCGGCACTGTCAACCGACTACAGACTATAGCATTACATGTATCGCTTGGACGTGGTGACGTGAAATCTGCAGTGCTCAATGTGTAGTAACATATTCGGAGTTTGAGATCGTCCGGCAAATGCCGATACAATGCCTGGAGCATGTGTAAGCTTATTCAAATTTTGCGCAAGCGCATGTCGATGCGAATTAACGTGCCCCGTTTAGTCAGTGACACTATGTCAGTGATGTAATTATATGTCACTACAATATTTTCATACATAATAAATAAATATATATCGCCACCACAGCCACAGTCAGGATATATATATGGATCTAAAGTATACCTAGCCACCTAGGGTCACTAAAACCCACTTTTTTGAAAAAAAAAAAAAAAACTCGTATGTAAGTTTTCACGGTGGAGGATTTATTTTTCAACAAGCTGAGCTTATAAATTGAAGAATTAGTCACAGTTGAAATTCACTAGCTTTTAACTTGTACATTTAACTATTAAGCAGTAACTAATATAATTACAAATCACAAATGTTGGATGACCCATATTAATAGTTCAGTGTACAAATAATAATTCACGTCAAGGAAGGTTTATCAATTCACCGTATTATAATCAGTGAATGATTTGGAAAAAAACTAGAAGGGGGACTCAGTGGATGTTGGATGAACGAGTGTTCCGCATAAAATTCAGTATCACATTACTGTGCGGAGCAAAGCCTCCCACATCACCTTCAGCCACCCACAATCAACAAAAATCATTAAATTTATTATATAAAAATAAAAGTGTATTAATAAAATAATACACTTCGCGAATACGAAAATAACGGGTTGGAAAAAACTCTGGAAAAGTCTTAAAATACCGTGAAAAGTTTGTACATAATAAAAAATTGTTTAATATTTTAACGTTAAATTTTTTGTCCGAGAGGGGGGATTTTGCAGTTCGGTGTGGGGGGGGGGGTGGATGCACGGCTAAGGTTCTAGATTCTTCTTTTCCTTTTTATTATTCTTATTCCTTATCTTGTTATTATTACTATGTTAATATTACTATTTTTATTATTATTATAATTATTTTATTCTTTTAATAACTTTCATTTAAATTGTGCGTTTATAGGCGATTGCACAATTGGGGTTTCTACAGTTTCTTGTTATCTGTCACAGAACACCGGGTATAAAAGGCTCGGCGAAAATACCAGCATTGACATTCACTGTCTGTCCTCCGTCATAGCAAGACCCACCCCGGGCAGACTTGCGCGATGAGGAAAGGCATCCGGTATCTATATTTTTTAGTCTCTAACATATTATTATGTTAATAATATGTTATAGAAAATGAGCAATTAACTCAACTGTGGCCAATCGATGTTAAAAGCGAATTAGTGTAAAATTTTTCGAAAAAACACTCATAGATTTGACATCTTCTTCTTCTATAATAAAACGTAAATTATTAACTAATAATTGTTATTATCATTAATCAATTTTTTTCTTATTATTATTATAATTATCTAATTCTTAAAATAACTTTTTTTTAAATTTTGCAATTATCGACTATTGCACTATTGGGGTTTCACGGTTTCTTGTTATCTGCCACTGAACACCGGACCGGTCCTGTGTTATCGCTAATGAACCAGGTATAAAAGGCCCGGCGAAACGACCAACAATGACATTCACTGTCTTTCCTCCGTCGTAGCAAGACCCACCCCGGGCAGACTTGCGCGATAATGGAAGGCATCTGGTTTCTATATTTTTTAATCTTTAACATATTATTATGTTGCCTGCATATTACATTGTTTGTAGTCGTATTATTAAATACTGATTTTATTCATATCTATATTCCTACCTACTCGCTGCTCTAACATTTCCTTAGCTCAAGCTCTAGTATGCACAAACAAAATTCGACCTTGGGTTTGTTTCGTGGCCTATAATATAAGTCTGACACCGTTCGGGCGCACTGTGCCAGTGTTTGGTATGTTACGTTTGCGCGAACACTGGTTTCTTGTTATCTGTCACAGAACACCGGGTATAAAAGGCCCGGCGAAAAGACCAGCATTGACATTCACTGTTTGTCCTCCGTCGTAGCAAGACCCACCCCGGGCAGACTTGCGCGATGAGGGATGGCATCTGGTATCTATATTTTTTAATCTTTAACATATTATTATGTTGTCTGCATATTACATTGTTTGTAGTCGTATTATTAAATACTGATTTTATTCATATCTATATTCCTACCTATTCGCTGCTCTAACATTTCCTTAGCTCAAGCTCTAGTATGCACAAACAAAATTCGACCTTGGGTTTGTTCCATGGCCTATAATATAAGTCTGAATTTTTAGATTTTCAAAATTATTAATGTTTTAAAAGAGGCGACGTTTTTTTTTATCTATTCTAGTCTATTCGTAAAAGTCTTCAAACACCAAACACTCTAAAAAAAGGCTCAAAATTAGTTTTATTTTAAAAAGACTGTTAACAGACGACCGTGGGTCATACGAGAGAAAAAATTGTGACTTTTTACGTATTTATATGCGTAAATCGTTTCTGTAGTACACCTAATCGTAAATGTGAAGTTTCGACATTCGAAAGCTATTCCTTGCCCAGATAATGCATATAATGTAGGTAAGTACTTACAGTTAATTGTACCTAATATTGTTGTACTCCTTTTTTAGTTAATTGCTTACATTACGGTAATGTCCTCATTGAACTTTATACATCATTCATAAATATTCCTATTCGAATAATATAATAATATAAAAGTTATACTAAATACTAATTATATAATGTGTAAGTTTTTACACGGTAAAAAAAAGGTACGATGTAAAAAAATATACTATACTACGGCCCACGAGAGAGCACTACTCCATCGCGCATACAATTGATTAATCTCGCAGTTTCGTATCCATATTTCTCCCACTCTACCACCTAGTGCCGCCGTAATACGTGGGAATGCGCGAGAACGAACGAATTTTGGTCGCCGCCCCCAGAAGTGGTCTCTCGTGGGCCAGAGTAAATATTTTATATCTAACATTATACGTTATCAAACTGATGATACTATCCTTAAAAGAATTAAAATATCATTATACATATCATTTTCATACAGATTTTAGTATATAATTTCAATAGTAGTTATTAAAATTCTCAAATTTAATTTAATTCTCAATTAAAAACGTATATCAAAATATGAGCTAATAACGCATATGTAGAAATCAGTGAAAAATATGCCGAAAAAGAAAATTGGATAAATGAAAAAAATGTAGAGTACTCAACAAACAAAAATAAATAGGATTGTGTTAAACATTTTTAAGTTTACGAAAAAAACTACATAGAATATAATTTTTTTTAAATTTTTTTTATTTTAATTAAGTAAATGTATGACAATATCATTTGATTGTACTTTGTCCTAAAAAATTTCCGGCCGAGCCCCGCAGTGTGCATGTCTATGATTATACAGGTATATCTGGCATCGTTTATTTATATTCTACGTAAAATATATGATGATGATTGAGTGGACCGAATATAGAATGTTCGTGGTGACTGCGTATGGGCAGACCTCGTGATGCACTTCAACAATTCGCGTACGGAACAACAGATCTGTCATCCGCCGATAAAGAAATCTGCAAATATACAAAAAACCGAAATCATTATAATAAACTAACGATTACTATACGGTATGATGACACGTGGTTAATAATCGTTATCGACGTTTGGTATGTAACGACACACATGCGTGATATGCAGTCGTAATAATCGTTATGATTATTATTTTATTGGTCACACATAAGTACATTAATATAACGATGGCGATGCGCACTTGGAGCAATTTGGATTTCCGCGTCTTTTGGATTGGACAATGTTACCGCGACGCTATCACGCGGTGGCTGTCGCTATTCGCTAACGCAGCGTGACGGGTCATACAGCGGCTATAGGAACGCACGTGGACTACGAAGCGGACCCAATAGCGATGACTTCCTTAGCGACGACATATTGATGGCAAACACGGTACGGGGTGAGTTGTTTGGAATTCACATGTCAGCAGTGTCGACTCGGCTGCTGTTTCCGGGCACGGTGCAGCCGGTGCAGGTGCGCGAGATCGGCAGCGGCCGGACACGGACAATGACATTACCGACATGACGATGGTTACACAGTACCACAGGACCTGTGCAGTAGCTGTCCGCAGACCAACTGTACCTCTTTTACGTCTTCGAATCCCGACAGCAGAGTCCTGTCCACAGTAATTCACAGTTTCACACACGCATTCGCCGTCTTCGCAAACTATATCCGTTCGCCGTACCTGCACGTTAAGGTCAAAACGCAAGTATAAACGCGCTCGTGGCGATTTTTAGCCAAGGAAAAAAATGTATGTATATAATATTATATACCATCACTGTGCAATTAAACGTCGCTTCGATGTAGTGATGTTATATTGGAACATGTAACATTGCAATACGAGTCTCATTCGAGTCGCAACAATAATCCTACAACTACTAATCGGCCATCTTAGCTGACATGCACGTAACATTGCTTCCATTTTTTCTGGCGATATTTTAGTAATACTATAAAGTAACATCTATGCGATGTTTCGATAAAACGACGAAATAACAAATCAACCGCATAAGAATCGTTGAACAACATTACCTTGTTGTCGCACACTAGTTATTATTCAACATGAAAACCATTTTCTTGTAAAAAATTTAAAAAAGAAAGATACACTTGATATGCAGTCGTAATAATCGTTATGATTATTATTTTATTGGTCACACACATAAGTACATTAATATAACGGTGACGATGTACACTTGAGGTTGTTTGGATTTCCAAGTTTTTTAGATTGAACAATATCGCTATTCGCTAACGCATAGTGACGGGTCATACAGCGGCTATAGGAACGCACGTGGACTACGACGCGGAACCAATAGCGATGACTTGCTTAGCGACGACGTATTGATGGCAAACACGGTACGGGGTGAGTTGTTTGGAATTCACATGTCAGCAGTGTCGACTCTGCTGCTGTTTCCGGGCACGGTGCAGCTGGTGCAGGTGCGCGAGATCGGCAGCGGCCGGATACGGACTATGACATTACCGACAGGACCTGTGCAGTGGCTGTCCGCAGACCAACTGTACATCTTTTACGTCTTCGAATCCCGACGGCAGAGTCCTGTCCACAGTAATTCACAGTTTCACACATGCATTCGCCGTCGTCGCAAACTATATACATCCGTTCGCCGTACCCGTACGTTAAGGTCGTTAAGGTACGTATAATTAAACGTGCTCGTGGCAACTATCGGCAGAGGATAAAATTTTTATATAAATATATTATATCAATGTGACCAGTGGCCATACGATTTGAGCAAAATCTCATCGGTGTTCCACAATGTGTCAAAGTGCGGTAATTATTTTTTTGAAGTTAAACTTCTTTACGCAGGGTAGTGAGGAAAAAAAAAGCGAACGGGCGACCGTACGAACGCAAACACGGACATGTCGTTGTGCGCAACCGCGGATTGTCGTAGTTGTATTTTGTAAACATGGGTTGTGTCATTAAGCGACAGTATTTTTAGTTGGGTAATTAAACAAAGAATACTCAACAATAATATTAATGAGATAAATATTTAGATAAAAACGGAATGATCGTCCGAGATGATTTCATACGGTCGTCGGGGCGGCGGTGCGAAGCGTATCAGTACGTCATATACATAATTTCACATCATATTACGTATTATAATTTCTTTTCATTCTTTATTATCCTCATTACCCCATTCTATCCATGCCTTACTTTCTTTTTCACTCACTCAGTGAGTACCGTTCAAAAGAAGTTTAACTTCCTGCGCGCGTACTGGTAACACACACACGAGTTTTTTAATATTATATTTTTATTATTCATTATTATTGTTATTTTTTAAAAAGACAGAAGAATAATAACACGCATTATTAGATAAGTTGACGAAACAGTTAACGCACAAGAAAACACGAAGTTAATGGTATTTTTATTTTATTATTACGGCCTCTTTCACTTTTTGCCATTTTTTACCCAAAAAACTAAATATACGTATTTTTAAGAGGGAATGTGCTCGCGATCTTTTTATACCAAAAAAATCACGAAAATACAAATATATGATATTATGACGGCCCCTGTCATTTTTTTCCGTTTTTCATATTTTATGTATTATTTGTGTGAAGGAGTATGTTTTGCACTTTGAAACTTCATATACACGATGAAGTATACAAATTGCTGCCGAAACAATATATGCACTTAAAAACGTTAAATAAGTAAATTTTATTTTTCTTATAGTGCACACGGCCATCTGTTAAAAAAAAATAGTAATGGTATGTATAGGTTGATTGTTAGGGTTCGACAAATATGCTAGAATGTTCAATTGATCATTGCTTAATCTTAAACAATAACACATTCATGAATCTAAAAATTTCACTTTATTCTATGCATTATCTGTGCGTGGAGAGTGGAGACATCGTTCGCGAAGTCGTATTAAGACTGTCATGGTTTGTTGATGTATTATTATTACAACTTGTGCCGGCACTGTCAACCAACTACAAATAATAATATAGCATTGTTTGGACGTGGTGACGTGAAATCTGCGGTGCACAATGTGTAGTATAACATATTCAGTGTTTGATATTGTCCGGCAAATACTGATACAATGCCTGGAGCATGTAAGCTTATTCAAACTTTGCCCGAGCGCATGCTGATACCGACGCAAATTAATTTTGCCCCGTTTAGTCAGTGACACGATGTCAGTGATGTAATTATATTATGTCATTACAATATTCTGATGTATAATAAAGAAATATATATTACTACCATAGCCACTGTTAGGATATATATATATATAATATACAGGGATCGGGACTTAAATCATTTACTTATTTTTTATGGGTTGACTTAAAATGTAGCAGAGTGCTAAGGAAGTGTATGTCATGTTACAACGCGTTCAATTATAAAATTTGAAAATGCTTTTTTTTGGCATTTTTCAACGACTTTTTTAAAAAGATGCTTGTTTCCAGTTTTTGGTGATTATTTTTGCTTTTTTGACCAGTTTTTCTACTTTTTATATTTTTTTTCAGAAAATCCCTCGGAAAATCTATAAACAATAAGGCAAAATGTTTCGAAAGTGAAATTTGTTTTTTTTATAATATTAAGATTTATTTACTTCTTTTGATTTTTTAGTTAGAAACTATTTATAAACTATATATAATTATAATATAATAAATATGGATATCGTTCAGTACCGTCGTACCACTGCAACTATAATTTATAGACGTCGTCGAAACCACACCGCTCAAAGGCATGCTGACCATATTGTTTGTGCGAGTTTTCGTAATTTCCATGTTTCATCACACGATATTTGCTTTTACATTATCTCGGTGAGACGTCTCCGACACCGACATTGTATTTCCGTTCGGTCGCCGTATTGTTTTCACGCGTCTCCGCGATTGCGTTCGGCCGTTCGTCAGCCTCCGCCCGCGTTGCGACGCGTGAACATCGTCGACCGGGCCGTTTTCATAATTTTTACGTGCGTCCGAGTGCGCCACTACTTCACGGTGGCAACATACTCCGTGTAAAGCGCTTTAGTATACGCTTACGATATTTTTATCACTGTCGTCCGCGGCTTTTTCGCCGGATGTTCCGTCGCCGCATCACTCCAACTTCTCTGCCGCTTGTCGTTACCTTTGTACGTGTAACGCTGCAGTACATGCAGTCTCGCTCCAACCGTACCGTTGCACATAATAATATGACGTTTCGTGTCCATCGAGCGGTCGCGTCGCATTGTTCCGTAACGACTAATATTGTCGACGTCTCGGAAATCAGTAACAAAGTCGCCATAAGTGTGCTGCTATTGCGGTGTCATTAAGGCAGCATCGTTGTCCACTCCGGTACCGCCGCCGAGTCGCGCGCGTGCGTAAAAGGTGATGGTTGTCGTTCGGTTGGCCGCCGTGCGGAGAGGGTCTATAACCGAGCTCGCGACACCCGCGAACTCGTCACTCGACGGGGTGCCCCGGAGAACGTGCGTTGGTGATTTATCGCCAAACTCCGTAGTGCCTCCTCTTTTTCGTACCCCCGATCCCGCTCCGCCGCGGTCGTCCTATGCGACGGCTTCGCACAGGAACCATAATTTTACGCACGTCGTCGTCGGTTCGTCAACTACTGTATCGTCGACAGTGACATATTATCATTTCATGTTTGTATAATTATTCCACGCCGTTTACGTTATCGCGAAATACCGTCATTTACACTTCGGATGCCGCCGGCCGGTGCTATGTCAGTCACCGTGTATATGTTATTATTTATTTATTTTATTTTATACGGACACTGTCCAGTTTACAATATTATATAACAACGATAATAACAATAGTATGATAATAATTGACAATTAATACATTTTTGAATAATTCGATGTGTGTAGTACAATTAATACAATGATAATAAAAATTAATTATTACAAATATAATATAACGATTTGTCTATATTTATACGGATAGTGTTCCGTTTACAATTTGATATAATACGGATATTAATAATAGTACAATAATATTTGACAATTAATACAATTTCGAATAATTCGATACATATATATGTTGATTTAACACATTACATAACATAGTATTGGTGTTCTATAAAAATCCTAGGAAATGTATAGATTGCCTAGTCATAATGTAAAAAAAAACATACAAATTTAATACATTGCCAAATAGTTCAAGGAATTCTATATAGAATGCCTTTATGTTCAACACTTTTCTGGTAACATATACACTGATACTAACTAATTACTGTGTGCCTAATACGTCTCCGATCGCCGGTGTAGCGTTATCTATATATTCTACAATTCCACATAGGTATATGGGCCATGTCCGTCACAATCAACGCCGAGATTACCTATATACTGTCGGACATTTCAAATCGTTTTTGTACGTCCGTGCGTTTCCTTGTAAATGTATGATGGGCGTACGGCAATAAAATATCTGGTGGCGACGAATACCGCCACGAACGGCTAACACGGCCGAAAATTTGATAACTTTTGCGATAACAGAACGGGGAAATAAAAGCGCGTTCCTGCACCTTCCCGTATAACAGCGATGACACGATGACGGGTTCAGTTAGTTTAGTTTTTTAATTTTCAAAAATGTGTTATTATATTATGTGGTCATTTTATTGTGAATAAGATATCTACTAAACTTTTATATATTATGTAGGTACAATTTTGTATAGTAGGTATTCGAACACAAACATTTTCAATATTGTTTTTTTCAAGTGTTAAATAAGTACTACACTGCAGTGGCACGTTTACAGTTAGGGTAGGTCCGGGCCTACCCAATTTTTTTTTGACTGTTTGGTTCCATGTGATAAGAAAAATTCAAAAATCTTCCCTAACAGTTATAAGCACACGTGCACACTACAGAAGAAAACTGGCCTACCCAATTATTTTGTGCTGAATTATACACACACTCGCGTATATGCGTCAAAGTTTATAGATTATAATAATCTATAAACTTTGACGCGTATTTACACAGATTCTAAATATCAAGTATAGAATTACGCATGCGCAACAATTATCGCTGGGTTCGTTTTTCGTAGCCGGTATACCAAAAATGATGGTCAGCCCACCGCCTGCACCCACAGATATGCTGTGGCACGTTCGACTGTTCGACAACAAAACACTTTATCAGTTGTTATTGTCATTTATATGTATAATATTATAAACATTTTATAATAAATTTAAATCGTTGGTAGATACTTATTGTTTGTTATCGCCCCGCCATAAATTTCACCTATCTAGTTGTATTTTTTCGTCCAGTTTTAACCAGCGACATGATGTAATGACACAACGGCCATAGCTAATTTTAATATTTTATCTGTTTAGTATCTTATTAACTATAGTGCTATGATGAGTGTGTGCAGTGATATTACGCCGTATTACAAATACGCCGTCGTCCACATCCCGGCAATGAGGTTCACCTTAAAATGTTTAGGCAAATTAAATAATATACATACGTAATTCTCATATATAGACTTGTTACCGCATGTATACAATGTTGTAATAAACAATGCTTATATTGGATTATCAGTGTAATAGATCAATATACATATAAGTCAATAGCAGCTGATTAATAGGTCTATGAATATTATCGATTATAATTATTATTAGTATTTATTTATACTGTTGTCATGCGTTAAGTAATATTACTGTCATATACAATTACAATAGAATAAGGATTCATAATATTTTGTCAGTTTTCATACAGTCCACTATTTTAATATATTATAATTATCATTATCTTTTATATGAAATTAAGTTACCTTTTTACTATGTATTCGGAGTTAATCGTTGTGAGCCTACGAGTATTCTCGATAAATTGGAAATTTTTAGGCCAGGTCTTCGCGCACCGAGTATTGTTATTTTGGGTCACTGTAAATTGCGTTCCTTTTTTAATTTTGTATGTAAATACCATTTATAGACAAATTCATGAAATGTTATTTTCGTGTGTATTTTTATAAGTATGAATGTATAAAGTTATTCGAAATGTATATTTTATATCTATGTAGACGAAAGTGCTTTACGAGCGGAGTTAATACCTAGACAGAGTGACTGCGAGTCTGAGACTGATGGCGATGCCTTTTATTTTTATATCCGGTACAGTCGTTCTTTATTGCTTATATATTTTTTTTTCTTTCCCGGTCTTAACAGTGTACCCTAAAGTCAAAGAAACTTTACTAAAAAAAAAAAACCCCTATTTTTATGATACACTTCCATCAAATCAATTTACGCTACGTGGCTTGGTGTACGATCGTACACTCAACTGCGGAAACGCTCCGAGTGTACGTATCGGCCGGTGTTGCTAGCTCACGGGTGGGTGACCACCTGGGATTTTAGTGACAAATCCTTGCCACACATACAAAAAACGTGTATC
The DNA here is from genome assembly GCF_003676215.2 of Rhopalosiphum maidis. Lineage (NCBI taxonomy): Eukaryota > Metazoa > Arthropoda > Insecta > Hemiptera > Aphididae > Rhopalosiphum > Rhopalosiphum maidis. The sequence goes on along the minus strand of NC_040880.1, from coordinate 5,880,114 downwards.
AACCTACCGTGCCTCCCTTCCACAAATGAATAAACCATCCAATGGCCTTTGTTGTCGCGGATTAATAAAAAAAAAAAATTTACGTTGCAACGTTTAAAAACATAGTTTTAAGTTCAAACCGTATGGCCACTGATCACATTGATATAATATATTTATTTAAAAATTTTATCCTCTGCCGATAGTTGCCACGAGCACGTTTAATTATACGTGAGTTTTGACCTTAACGTACGGGTACGGCGAACGGATGTATATAGTTTGCGACGACGGCGAATGCACGTGTGAAACTGTGAATTACTGTGGACAGGACTCTGCCGTCGGGATTCGAAGACGTAAAAGATGTACACTTGGTCTGCGGACAGCTACTGCACAGGTCCTGTGGTACTGTGTAACCATCGTCATGTCGGTAATGTCATTGTCCGTATCCGGCCGCTGCCGATCTCGCGCACCTGCACCGGCTACACCGTGCCCGGAAACAGCAGCCGAGTCGACACTGCTGACATGTGAATTCCAAACTACTCACCCCGTACCGTGTTTGCCATCAATACGTCGTCGCTAAGGAAGTCATCGCTATTGGGTCCGCGTCGTAGTCCACGTGCGTTCCTATAGCCGCTGTATGACCCGTCACTATACGTTAGCGAATAGCGATATTGTTCAATCTAAAAAACGCGGAAATCCAAACAACCTCAAGTGTACATCGTCACCGTTATATTAATGTACTTATGTGTGTGACCAATAAAATAATAATCATAACGATTATTACGACTGCATATCAAGTGTATCTTTCTTTTTTAATTTTTTTACAAGAAAATGGTTTTCATGTTGAATAATAACTGGTGTGCAACAACAAGGTAATGTTGTTCAACGATTCTTATGCGGTTGATTTGTTATTTCGTCGTTTTATCGAAAAATCGCATAGATGTTACTTTATAGTATTACTAAAATATCGCCAGAAAATATGGAAGCAATGTTACGTGTATGTCAGCTAAGATGGCCGATTAGTAGTTGTAGGATTATTGTTGCGACACGAATGAGACTCGTATTGCAATGTTACATGTTCCAATATAACATCACTACATCGAAGCGACGTTTAATTGCACAGTGATGGTATATAATATTATATACATACATTTTTTTCCTTGGCTGAAAATCGCCACGAGCGCGTTTATACTTGCGTTTTGACCTTAACGTGCAGGTACGGCGAACGGATATAGTTTGCGAAGACGGCGAATGCGTGTGTGAAACTGTGAATTACTGTGGACAGGACTCTGCCGTCGGGATTCGAAGACGTAAAAGAGGTACAGTTGGTCTGCGGACAGCTATTGCACAGGTCCTGTGATACTGTGTAACCATCGTCCTGTCGGTAATGTCATTGTCCGTGTCCGGCCGCTGTTGATCTCGCGCACCTGCACCGGCTGCACCGTGCCCGGAAACAGCAGCCGAGTCGACACTGCTGACATGTGAATTCCAAACAACTCACCCCGTACCGTGTTTGCCATCAATATGTCGTCGCTAACAGAGTCATCACTATTGGGTCCGAGTCGTGGTCCACGTCAGTACCAATATGCGCTGTATGGTCCGTCACGCTGCGTTAGCGAATAGCGACAGCCACCGCGTGATAGCGTCGCGGTAACATTGTCCAATCCAAAAGACGCGGAAATCCAAACTGCTCCAAGTGCGCATCGCCATCGTTATATTAATGTACTTATGTGTGACCAATAAAATAATAATCATAACGATTATTACGACTGCATATCACGCATGTGTGTCGTTACATACCAAACGTCGACAACGATTATTAACCACGAGTCATCATACCTTATAGTAATCGTTAGTTTATTATAATGATTTCATTTTCACCTTTCTTCTATGCGACCGCTGTGATTTTAGATATTGAGACATGACTATCTTTCACTTTTATTATAATAATATGTAAAAGAAATGTCAAATCTATGATTGTTTTTCTGACAAATTTTACAATTCACATTGTAACAGCGATTGGCTACAGTAGAGTTAATTGCTTAGTTTTTATAGGAAATCTATAAAAAAAATATATATTCATAATTGGGAGCCTGTAAATAACAAACCTAATTAAATTAACGTGAATAAATGTATTACTAAAAAAGATGTTGTAGAATAGATAATTGTCAATTATTACACGTTACACCACAAAAAAAAAAAAGTTAACGTTTTTGTAACGTGTACAATGTTTCGAACAGATTCGTATGTCATTCAACGGTGTCGCAGCCACCGAACAATCGAATCGCACGCGTTGTCAGATCATTACAGCGGCACACGAGACGGGCAGCTCAAACGAGAGCGATATACCTGTAACTCGAAACCCTGACGAGTCGCTGGAACTGTACCATATGCCGTACGCGCAAATCGTCATTTCTGCAGAACGGAACCTGCCGTAGTTCTGCGCTTGTCGGCAATGACGATAACGCACAGGGAAACGGAGTTCTTACGAATATACGTTCCATTTGGGAAACACAATTGAACACTTACGAATAGCGTATTCCTACGAATGGCCGTTTATCACATAACAAGGGAATAAAAAAAGAAATAAAATACACAAATACTTAATACAGATGTGACAATCAGTGTTCGCGCAAACGCAACACACCAAACACTGGCACAGTGCGCCCGAACGGTGTCAGACTTATATTATAGGCCACGGAACAAACCCAAGGTTGAATTTTGTTTGTGCATACTAGAGCTTGAGCTAAGGAAATGTTAGAGCAGCGAACAGGTAGGAATATAGATATGAATAAAATCAGTATTTAATAATACGACTACAAACAATGTAATATGCAGGCAACATAATAATATGTTAAAGATTAAAAAATATAGAAACCAGATGCCTTCCATTATCGCGCAAGTCTGCCCGGGGTGGGTCTTGCTACGACGGAGGACAGACAGTGAATGTCAATGCTGGTCTTTTCGCCGGGCCTTTTATACCCGGTGTTCTGTGACAGAAAACAAGAAACCAGTGTTCGCGCAAACGTAACATACCAAACACTGGCACAGTGCGCCCGAACGGTGTCAGACTTATATTATAGGCCACGGAACAAAGCCAAGGTCGAATTTTGTTTGTGCATACTAGAGCTTGAGCTAAGGAAATGTTAGAGCTCCGAATAGTAGGAAAATCACTGTTAATAATACTACGAGTACAAGAAATGCAATGTGCAGGCAACATAATATGCTAAAAATCCAAAAATCTTCGACAAAAAATTAAAATACTCATCTACCAGATGCCTTCCCTAATCGCGCAAGTCTGCCCGGGGTGGGTCTTGCTACGACGGAGGAAAGGCAGTGAATGTCATTGCTGGTCGTTTCGCCGGGCCTTTTATACCTGGTTCATTAGCGATAACACAGGACCGGTCCGGTGTTCAGTGGCAGATAACAAGAAACCGTGAAACCCCAATAGTGCAGTAGCCGATAATTGCAAAATTTAAAAAAAAGTTATTTTAAGAAGTAGATAATTATAATAATAATAAGAAAAAAAATTGATTAATGATAATAATAATTATTAGTTAATAATTCACGTTTTATTATATAAGAAGAAGATGTCAAATCTATCAAAGTTTTTTTGAAAAATTTTACACTAATTCGCTTTTAACATTAATTGGCCACAGTTGAGTTAATTGCTCATTTTTTTATAGAAAATCTATAAAAAAAAATATATTCACCTATATATTTTATAGGTGATTCTCAATAATAAACTTAACCAAATGAACGTGGATATATGCATTACTAAAAAAGATCTTGTATAATAGACAATTATTATACGTTACAATTTTAAAAACACCACAAAAAAAAAAAAAAATTAACGTTTTCGTAATGTGTGCAATGTTTCGAACAGATTCGTATGTCATTCGACGTCGTTTAAACTTTATACCGATTTATCCTAACTCGAAATAATAAACTCGTTTTATCGCAATATTCGGTTGTTGCAGTGTGAGCCATTTGCATTCATTTAACTCCGGCAGTTAACTAATTGGAATTGAGTAAAATCGGTGTTAGCTGAGCGTCTAACCGTAGTTTTTATATATTGTACGCAGTACCAACAGATTTAATGATATATTTAATGGTAGTGAAAATTTGCACAAAGTAATTTAACATTCCAAATATTTTCAAGTTCTAAAAAAAAATTTAAAACTAAAATTAAAAAATATAAAATAACATAAATAGTTGATTGATGCGTAAATACATCAAAGTAAAATATACCTAAATGTAGGTGCTTAAGTATTAATTTATGACACGAGCGAATAAGTAACTCGTTTAGTCGTCAGCCGCTCTCGCCACATGCGCCTAATACTAGACGTGGTTGGAAATTTGACTCCTGTACCAATCGTCAATCCCCGATCATCCGTCGTATTCGTGAAACGGAGTAAAGTTAGCTGTTACTAACCTGAAAATCATTATTGTGTGTGCATTTTTGGTTAAAAATAAAATTGCTATTTTCTATAGCTACAATTTCTCTAAAAATTGGTGGTCTTTATCCACACAAAGTTGTTACAAAAGTACGTAGATATAAGGTGAATTAAATTTCAAAAAACCAGATGGTTTTTAATATATTGCGAGTAATTTTCAAATTTTGGTTGTTTTTTTTCTTGTATAATATACCGAAGCATGGCATACTCCACGATACACACGTCCGGCACGTCTACATTAACTGAATCAAGCCATCCAATCGGATTATTACAACTTATAAAGTTAGTTTTATTGACTACGGTAATGGTTGTATGTTTATTATTAGGGTCCGGATTTTCATACAAATAATTTATATTATTCTTCTAAATTCGACTTACAATAGTTCTGATAAAATATCTTGACGTTTCGTAAAACGTAGATTCTGTTATTAATTTTTTTTTTGCATGTTTTTGCATATGTGCATTAAAATGCACAATAATTTCATATTTCTGGATAATTACATAAAATGTGCATATCTTATAAAAAATAAATAAAATATTTTAAATTTTACTCAAAGTTTGATATATTCATACATGCTAATATTTCTGACAAATATAATACGACAAAATAATTCAAAGTCAAACTATCAATTATCGAAAGTATTATCGAAAAATCCCGCATTATCATTAATAATAACTTATTATAATGAAAAAAATAAAAATAAGATTAAGCTGAATTACTGGGTGTACGTGTAGTGATCGCTTGATAACTCTTGGTAATACTATATTTGCGAATAGAAGCGTGCGGCGGCGACCCGTTATTGTCAGTGGTGTTTTAGTCGCAAAAAACTGCAGTTTACTCTACTTATCAATCAGGAGTATTCAATGCACAGAAACGTGTCACGTTCATATGCACAAATCGGTTGCCCAGGAAGGTGTAAAAACTACTGATGGGCTTTGTCCTCGAGTAGTCTGCAGCTTCCGAATTCGCGACGGATTTTCCCGCTGTATACTCGTCATTGTGTAGGTACATGTAATTTTGTTATTTTACACGAATTTTACTTTTGTTTCATTATTGAGCGTAAAAAATGCCACTGGTATATAGTGGACTACCTAGAGTTTTCTCCTATAGTATACACAGTGAGCGTAGTGATCTACACGGTGGTCTACAGAGTGTTGTAGTGATTAACTAATAATTGTCGTGTCCAATTCATCGCCTCGAACCCGTTCTACTTATTGTACGTGATTGTAGTGATGACTTGATAACTCTTGGCAACACTCGATTTGCGAATAGACGCGTGCGGCCACCCGTTATTGTCAACGGTGCGCTAGTCACACAAAACTGTTTCCTCTATATATTAATCAATCAGAAGTACCCGAATACACAGAAATGTGTCACAATTATATATTATGTAAAAAGCGGTCGCCCGGATCACGTATAAACGTGAACGGAATGTGTTTAACTGTATAAACAAGGATATAAATGATAGGCCACGTTGTATTTATAAATCATTCTGTGTACGAAAACAATTTTATTTACACGTGTGAATGTATAATAGTGTACGAGATGTATATTTTATAAGAGTAAATTTGATGTGTGTAACATATAATATTATAATAATACTCTCATGTTTTTCCTTCGTTTCTCGGATAATAGTTCGTTCCATTAACCAGTCCGTAAGTTTATATTCTATTCTTATTTCTTAGCGACACGCGCATATTGTTAACGACCATTTCTTTAGTGGTAAACTGGTAATCCATACCAAAATCGTTTACTTGCTGACTGTATGTCACTGAAGACCGAAATCCGTTACTATACTGGGCGTAACACGTATTCATAACGTGACCATACGTCCCGCTTTGAGCGGGACAGTCCCGCTTTCGAGCTAAGTGTCCCGCTGTCCCCAAATAACCCAAAAATGTCCCGCTTTAAGAAAAGTCGACTAGTGGTAAGTATTTATTGATCATAAATCACAATCATACATTATTTATACTATTATACTGTATAGTCGTATAGACGTATAGACGTATAGTATAACTATGTAATATATATATATGTATTACGTAAAACACTAAAACCCATAGTCCATAGATAAAAATGGTATCAAAATTAACTATCTTATTGTTATTGTCGCTGCCACCGCGTCAACTGCGGGAATCGGCGATAAATGGAATACGGCCGAATACCTACACATAACATTATTATCTTAGTAGTTCCGTTGCCTTGGCACGCGCTGTACTGTACCTCGAGTTAGTTGACGTGCTTTACGACGAAAAAAATTGTTATTTTTCGCAAAATGATATGATTTTCTTATTAAAATGTACAGGTGTCCCGCTTTGAAGAAAAAAAAATATGGTCACGTTACGTATCCACCAAAAGTAGACCATTAAAAGTGCATCTTTTTCTTTTCCACCAAATAAGTTATTGACCACGTTTTCACCAAAAAAATTGTATACCACGCTTATATAGTTAGATTATAAAAGCTATCACACATTTTAATTTAACACGCACAGTTGTAATGCATAATTTAAACTGTGCAACTTTTTCACGTGTTCATAATATATTGTCCCGTTATATATTATCTTGATTGATCAACATAAAAGGTAACAAGTACGGCAACGGTTTAATATACAATCACTCTTTCAGAATGAGATCAGCTAGACCTCGACGGCCAATTTGTGCGCAAGATTGTGACTTTACCACACAGCTGACATTACAGATAAATCACTCAGTGGGGTTGACAAACTAATTACAGGTCGTCGTCGAAATCTATTCTAATTCTGAATAGAATTATCTAGAGTTTTATCCTGCTACACACAGTGAGCATATACTGATCTACGGAATGATCTACAAAGTGTTGTAGTGGTTAATTAATTTTCATGTTCAATATTATGATTTCATAGTCTTAAACTCATTCTATTCGTTCTACTGCTTTCAAAAATAATACTTCAATGTTACCTTAGAATAAATGCTCGCTTCCCAATACGTCTTGCCCCCCCCCCGATTTTTTTATGTTATAGTACGCGGTAGTAAAATAACCTATTCAATATTATAATAAAATTAGAACACAATTTTTTAAAATCAAAAAATGCAAATAAATTTTCTCGTTCTCATTCAAAAGTTCACGTTACGAATTTGTGACCAGGCGAGCATCGTATAGCTCCCCCTGGAAAAAAAATGAAAAGCGTATCGAATTCCTACCCCTAATCGGTAAAATTGGTGTTTATCATGAATTAACATACTGAATAATAAAATTAATTATAGTATTTTTATTAGGTAATAGATGATAAATTATACCATCATTATGTTTGATATACAAGTGTGTCGAATGCATATATTTTTTTAAACCAACTACAAATGAAGTTTGCTAAAATCAAAACCATAGCCAGATTTGAAGTTAATATATTATTAAATTGAAATTATCTGTAAATATTGAAACGAATATAAATAAATAATTGGTAGAAAAATAATAAAAATAATGTCAAATATCATACGTATTAATGAAACATTTTGAAGAATAAAATATTAAAATTGTATTTTAAATTAATAACTAATAAATTATGGAGATGTTTTCATTTTCGTTTACAAAGTCTTTTAGTATACACTATATAGTTTTTATTTATTTTAATTTATATGAAAAAAGTTATTTGAGATTATGTATTAAATAAAAAATAAATTTACAAAACTCACATTTTTTTCAGTATAATTTTTGACCCAAGTATCGTCGAATATAGCATTCATATGGTTTTCAAGTGCATGGTCATTTTCAACATCTAATATTTTATTATAATAATTTGCAAATGTTAGTTACTACGTATTAGGAAAAAAAAATGTATACTTTATTTATTATGCACATCATATACACATACGATACACACGGTATAATAATATAAAGGTTCGATTATGTAACGATATATTAAGTGTTTTAATATATTTTTTATGTATCATTTTAACGTATAAAATTATATCACTCTAAATAACTTACAAAATTTTATTGCAAAATTGTAATTTAAAAATTAATTTTCATTTGTGTAAATGCATAATACTTCAGACGTTTAATATATTATACGAAAATTTATGTGTTGCAAAATTGTGTTATTAATAGGTATAAAATACAAATGTGTAATAATTATAAAATAGTTTCACTTATTTTATCTGATTAAATGTATAACAAAATACCAAAAACTGATTTAGCAATACATATTGACACCATAAATGTATACTTACATTTGAAACCAACATTATTTAAATGTTCTGATTGTTATTTTCAAAAATTAAACATATAATGTATATTAGTAAAAGTACAATAAATAAAAAATAAAATCAGATATAAAAAACAGAGTGAATGAAAGTAAGTAAGCACTCTGATGTGTAGTAATTTTTGAATGTCTAAAATCAAAAATGGATTGCGTTTTATATATTTTTTTCATAGAAAATACAGTCCGAGATAATACAGTTAGATATTTTACGGATTTTTACGGTCCAGTTTCGAAAGCGCATAGTTTCGAAGTTATACTTTTCGATAATCCATGACAATATGGTCTGAATATTTTAAAAATCCGGAATTATATGTGTGACATAAGAAAACAAAAAAAAACATTTTATTCCAGATTTCCACGATTCCAGACTTAATATAATGTTTTAGTATTTATACGGTCCGTGCGATTATTTTCTGGGACTTTACGACATTTCCATAAAGGACACAACTTTAAGTATAACCTTATTATGGTTATGCTATATAAACACATATTTTAAGATTTATTAACAATAATTTATTGACATAGAGTCTTTTACCAATGCATTCTAAAAAATAAAAATAAATTATTTGTTATTTAAAAATGAGTTAGTAATTAACGTAAGACGACTAGTGTGAACAGTGCTATAAATTATTCCATTCAACTCCGTTCTCGATACGGATATTGTGTTAAATTTAGTACCGCGACACCCCAGGAATGGCCTGCACACATGATCACTAAACTAAAACATCTCCTGATTAACCGTTTCTTGGTGGTTTTTAAGCGATAACCCGCTTCAGTGAAGCTCAGCAAACAAACATCATGACACAAGAGGTCTTCCCAGTTTATTCGAATTGAATCGTTCCGTTATCATTACAATCTCCTGTGTAGAGGACATGTTTAGTATCATCTGAAAGACGTCAGACAGGACAACAACATGTGTAGTACCAAGCCCCGACAACAGCCCTCTGTGCGGTACAACAAGAAGAGTCAGAGCCGCAGCTCCATCATCATCCACTGTTCTGCAGGTCGTTCATCACGGAGTGTCAACTGAATTTCCATCGTGAGTAACGACCACACGTATAATTGTAAACGCACAATATTATTGTATTATTATGCTGATGAATGTATTTTTTTTTTTAATTGTAAACTCTACCGAGTTATATTAGGCTATGTAAGAGAAAATATTGCACATTAAAATTAAATGTTTAACGTAATTGCATTCAAATGTAATAAAAAACTACTTATACTGTTATACTTCAATCTTGTGTTTCATTACAATTTTGATATCCTGATATGTGAGTTATATTAATCGATATAATTAATTAGACTATCACATTTAAAATACACAATATTATACATTTTATGTTTATTAGTTAATATAAATATCATAATATCTTAATATAACTAATAAATAAGTGTTATCTGTTACCATTTTTATATTCATAGATTACTTTCAAATAATCAACATCACAATAACAATTACAATAACACAAAAATTAACAATTACTACAGTTAATATTGTTAAAACTTTAAATGAAATCATAGTTTTTGTTTAGACAACTACCTACAAATAACGATAAGTATAATTTTTAGTTTCGAAGGGTAAATCTAAAATAATTGCACTCTACAAAAGCACAATGATATCATAAACACTAAAACAGTGGCTATTTACTTTGGAGTATAATATGCATTAAACCAAATAATTAAATATGTTATGTATTTATTTCAAAGACATCTGTTGTAAAACCCAAATTAACTAATATAATATTAAGTCTTAAGTGGTACACGTATGTCGAGGTAAAATTAAAAATATGAAGTATGAAATATATTTTGTCAATTTTTGAAATTTAAGTATTTATTCATTACATTTAAGTAATATTATTAATAGGTCATTAAAACCAAAGTTTGAATATATGTATTTTTTGGTGTTAGCCTATAATTAACGTTAAATTTACGTTAATTATAGGTTAAATTATAATTATAACGTTATTTAGTTAAGTCAGGTTAGCGTGATTCATATAATTACTGTAACTTATACAGTTTTTAAAGTTTTCCCGGTTATCCGTACACAAAATGTTATTAATATAAATCAAATTAATTAGATAATTCAGAGCACTTAGGAACTCAATGTTTAGGAGCTCATTTCGAATTAAAAAAAAAAAAAAAAAACGTAAATGAAAAACAGCAAAATGGATATTAGTTAATTATTTTAACAGTAACACATATTAAGAAAACAACATTCATTTACGCTTAAATACATTATTTTTTATACGTACTGTCCTATACTATAGAGTATAGACGACTATACTAAAAATTATAATATTATTCAAAGTTAGGCAGATGTGTGTATTATGTGTATTAAACCTAACTTGGGTGGGGTGGGGATAAGGCAGTTTTCATATTGAACGATTGTGTAAGGACTCAGGAGAGATAAAGTTGTCGGGCATTTCTTTGTGAAGTCTTGATGTATTTAAGTACACCATTAATTTTTGTAATAATGAAAATTCCTTCGATCAAGTTTTAGTTAAGGTGTTGAAGATTTTAAATTTGTTTTCAAAATTAAAATTCGTCAAGTCCAAGTCCCACAGTTTTGTCTAGCTTATGGCCTGTTTTACGTGATTTTTTGCATCGTCTACAGCCCCTTAATAGTTTTCTGAGATTCGTGCTAAAATCATATTTTATACATGGAGATTGGTTTTTATTTAAATAGTGAATTGTTGAATTCAATTTCTCTAAGTTTTTTTTTTTTTGAAATGCCTATAAAAAAAAATTGGCACTCCAAAAGCTCTTAAAAATTTAATAAAAGGTTTATTACAAGTTGTAATTATCGTAGTAAAAAAAAAAAAAACAAAAATTGTTAGTCACAATTTTTGTTTAAAAGCATTTAAAATTCAAATGTTTACAAAATATGTCAAAATCTCAAAAATTAGCAAGGAGATTTAAACTTGAAAATTCATAACATTTTTGTGATTTATACCTATTGTTAAAAAACCCAATACAAGGTTCTTCATAACATTTCCTTCTTATAACAATAAAAAAAAATTCTAGCGTTATTATAGAGAAAATGTTATAAACGTATGAAATTAATTTTTTTACGAAATTGTGTAATATTATAATATATATAATGCAATCCAAATACTGAATTATCATAAATGACGACCCATATTAAAAACTGTGGGTACGATTTTATTGTTTATAAAGTCATTCCAGTGATTAATGTTTATTCATACTATTTTTTTCTATATTATCGTTATTACTTACTGTTTTATTTTGTAAACAGATTGAATACCTGTTAAAAAATAAAAAATAAATGTCATTTGACGAAAAATAAATAAATAAAAACCATAAACCAATAACAAAATAAATACATAACATGTATTCAAGAAACCATACAAGTTTTGTTTCAGGTTGTTTTCTCACCTTTTCCTTTTGTGTATTAGCTCTTTGCAGATAGTATTTAAACACAAAAAACATATTTGTATAAAAACAACAAAATAATAAAACCATATTTTTAGTATGTACAAAATACTGATCCTAACTGAACTAAATACAGTGAATTGTCTAAATACCGCACACCCTGGATCGCTGAAATTTTGTCCGCTATTTAGAGGGAGAAATATAATATAAGAAAAATAAAAAATTGAAATTATAATTAAAAAATTGATTTTTTTATTTAGTTATTTGTACTTATACAGAGGTACATAATAAATTGAATTTATTTTTATTTTTATGTAATTTAAAAAAAATGCCAAGATAAGATAAAATAATTAAATAGAAATAATTAAAATCAAAAGTTAAAATGCCATAAAAGTGTACGTTATTTAGAGTTTCCGGTATTTAGAGGTTTTCCTAACGAAAAGTAATGAAAATGTACTCGTTCCCCAAAAAATATCTGCTATTTAGAGGCGTCCGTTGAGGGAGGTTTCACTGTATTAATCTATTTTATTCGACATTAATATAGTATTCTGTTCAGTATAAAACCCACCAAATCTCGCATTCTGAATTTCACGCCAACCACGTGTTATAAAATTATATTCAACTGATTCTAGCAGAATAATATTGATAGATAATTATTTCGAGCATGTGTAATACCATCCACGAGATATCCATTTTAAGAACTAACCACTGCATTATGTACTTATTGGATATATTTACTAAGCATGCTACCTAACTTATTTTTCTTCTAATTTAAAATCTGATTATTGAATGGTATTTACCTTATATTCAATTTCTCAAAATTGCTTATAAATTATAAGTTACATATATATACTATAGCGTTACGAACTCCTGTTTTTCTAATTTAAACCCACTACATTACACTGTAAATTATTTTTTATAATTTTATTGAAAATTTATATATTAATAGGTAATTCAAAATCCGCTTGAGTAGTTTCGCATTTTCTCAGTTATTAAAATGCTTTTACTAGTGTAATAAGTATTAATAATAAGAAACTGAGTTTATATCTTTTAAATAAGTACTATTACGGTATACTAGATAGAACATTTTGAAAATAAAATTATTTGTTTTTAAATAAATAGGAAATTTTTATTTATTATGAAATAATTTAATAATTGAAATTCTCAATACATTTTCAGTATAATATTATTATGTATGGGCTATAATAATACCAATAATATTAATATTATTATTAATAATAATATAGTCATTAGTAATACGTCAATATTTACAGTTATATTAAATAATAATATTATGGTGATATAAATGGAAATTTAATAAAATTATGAATGCAATAAGGCCATATTTCAAAATACAAACCCACAACAAATTATTGAATAAAATTTGTTACACTTATTTGTGACTGAAGATAACTTACTAATTACAATAAGCTATTGAATCGCTCTCTTGAACAATTTACTTTTTTTGATATACGGACCTCTTGTACTGACAGTAAATATATTATATTTATATAATTATTTTTATTTATTTATACAATTATTAAGACGTTCAAATAACTATAGCTCTGATATCTTCTAAATCCATTATAATATTTTTATTACAACAATAATTTCAATATAATATTATATTAAACTACGTGTTTGAATTTTGATTTTGTTACATCAAGATCTTCAAAAAAAAAAAATCATCTACTTAGGTAGAAAATTGGGTTTCTTATTTGAAAAACAAAAGTATATATAAAAACCAGTTTTCAAATTACTATATTATTGAAAAAAGAAAACAAGGTCACTATTTTTGATGAATCTATGTACCTATATAATATACATTATGTTACACCAGTGGCGACAACAAATATTTATTTTTATTTTTTAGTGGGTGGAAGGGGGCAATACCGGGCCAAATAATTTTGTGGTGAGGCATTTATGTATAGCTACTCCATCACCCATTAATTTGTTTATACCATATTTTCAGAAAAGTGTTACTAAAAATGTTTTGGGTATAATATGTTATGATTCTAAATAAATAATCAAAAAATATACCTACTATATTATTATCATAAACCTACAGTAAAACTTCAAATTACTTTTTATTTTTTGCAATTTTAGAAAGTATTAACTTTATTGAATATTTTTATTTCCAAATGTGCAAAAACCATATTTAATTTGAATATATCAAACAGTCAAATTTAAAATAATATAGCTTATCAAGTCTAAAAACTCTTTATAGTAATTAATACTATCTTCTATATTAATAATGATTTACAATTTCTTTATTAATTACTATATATGCTTAAAATTAAAATAATATAGAGGAGACAATGGAGTGGAAAAATAAAATGTTGAAGCAGGCACTTGCCCACCCTTGCCTCAGCGTAACATCACCTATGTGTTACATATAAATATTATGGGCTGAAAAAATAAAATTTCGTTCTCAAAATCAAATAATGTACATTATAATATTAAGGTATGTAGGAATGAAATAAAAAAATTCGACATCAAGCTTTAAAGTTTTCTTTACTAAACAATTCGTTGCTTATTCTAGTTTACACAAATATACGTTATTATATTCAACTTAATTTTTTCTTAATATACTAATTTCCTTTTCCATAATATTTATTTATATATCTATCTACTTTAAGTCATTAGGGTATAATATACGGTAACATCGTTAAAACTATAATTCATTGATTTTCTTTTCAAAATACAACAAAAAAAGTAAAATGCACACACAAGAAATAAGGAAACAGAAAAAAATTCAATAATAAAAATAACTTTGTTTTGCCATTCGTCTCGTTGGTAACAATTTAAGTTTAATATATTTTTTTAAGTATAAAATTATATATTTAATTTTTCACACAATTACAATATTATAATAAGTACTATAACTAATAAATTTTATTAAATTATAATAATAACACTAGGGATGAGTATGAAAATGTTCAATAATGTGAAAAATTTTTAATAATTGTTTCTAACATTGTATATGCGTCATGTCGAATGTCGATGTATGAACATTTATAATATAATACAATTCGCTTAATTTATACCTTATACAATATGTCGTTTAATGTAATCTAAAATATTATATTGTTTGATAGATCGCATAAAATGGTTTAAATCGCACACAATATTATTGGAACAAATCAAGATATTTTTGAAAAATTATTCAGAACATTCTCATACCCTCACCCCATAATTATAGTTCAATATTTTTGGTAACTATGAAATTTCCTATCACTTACATAAAATTGCATCCATTTTAGCGTACATTTGTAATGTATATAAATATTTGTTTTGGTACAAAAATCAATATAACACGACACTAGTAGTCAAAAATAACAATTTGGTACATTATTAATTTGCCATTCCGATAATCACATTTTTTTTTTTTACAAAGTTTTTAAGTCCCATGCCATGGTTCATTAGCATTGAAAACTACTGTCCATCAGGACATCCATAATAGAAAAATAAGTATTTATATTTTTCCAATCATCAAATATTTATCATAAAATATATCAATATTCATCAATCATATTCCAAACACCTCATAAACAATGTACATAGAAAATATCAATAAACGCCCTTAATATTTCATTATATAATATAATACTATTGTACGTTGTACAACCACAGTAATGATCGTATACGATTTCTAAGCTACAATAGAACAGAAACTTCCATAGTTGCACGTATTAATAATTATATCTAATTTATATTATATATTGTCATATGTCAAACATGTTTTTATTTTTACAATATTTACGTGTATTTTACTGTTTAATATGTTTGCTTATCATATTATAATATTGTGTATATTTTTAACTATTTGAAAACTAATCACATTTAAAGCTTGAGCTAAAGTAATAGTAGTTTTTCACAAATTGCAATACTTATCCAACTAATTTACAAGTGACATATTGCACAAGAATGGCTATAATAAGCCTAGCATATAGAATTAACTTTTACATTGATCGATATTAAACTTCAAAATATTGTGCTAATTGAGTTCAACTAATTGATTAGTTTCTGTTATTTGTCAGAAAATATATTCACCAAAAATTATCTAACTCTAATCGTTTAAACGGAAATCATGTTAGAGGGTGTCCTGCGTTGTTATCTTTGTTTTTTGAAAGTTCATTAGTAATAATATATGTAATTTAATATATTTAATATGATATACAATATATCAAATAAATGTAATTATTTTTTTTTTTTTAGTTGTACCTATTTGTTTTTATAAAAATAGCTGACTGGCCAATATTATATCTTTCTACGCACAACTATTTATTAGCCTATTTTTGTTTTTAATATTAATACAATTTTATAAGTGTTCCTTAAATTTAATAGATATACAAAAAAAATCTCACTTTTTGTCTTGGATTAATATAAAATATTATATTTATTGTTTCAAATACCGTCGCCATGAAGATTACAATGCGCTCCGTGTAGGACTTTCGCATAAGATTGTTTATCGCTTTACGTTTTTGCCACACGACAACTTGAAGTATATTACAATAACAATAATATTCTAAACAATGTATGTGTATGTGTGTGTGTGTGTGTGTGTGTGTGTGTGTGTGTGTGTGTGTGTGTCTGTGTCTGTGTCTGTGTGTGTCTGTGTCTGTGTCTGTGTGTGTCTGTGTCTGTGTCTGTGTGTCTGTGTTTTTTGTTTTTTGTCTGAATATGTTCATCAATGAGCAATTTTGATTTATTTTTTTAATTCAACGTTATATGGAAGTTGTGACTAATGACACAATAACAGTGATATCTGGTATGTGAATAGAAAATTAATAGTTTTGCCGAAAATTGCATACTAACGTTTTATAGGTAATAATATTATAGTTAAGATTTTCGGTAAAAAAATAAATTAAACTCTTTGCGATCATAATTACCTAACATAACCTAATACGTGACTATTTTCTACTCGTTTCATATTTCGAACGTATTGTATTATAATTATATCGTTTAATAAAATAAAACGAGTGGCACTTCTAATAGTAAATCTAAATAAAACAAAATTATTACCCATTTGGATAGATGTGAGTAGATTAGGTCATAATTATAAATATTTTGGTTTTCAAGAAATCGGATAGTATTTGAGTATAACTACACGATATTATATTTATCGTTAATTTTAATAAAAGTTCCAAGCGAAATAAAAGTATAAGATAAATCAGGAGTTATATTCTTGGACGGATAACTATGATTGTACGTGCCATATTGTTTAAACGTATACAGTGTAGTACACTTCCTATAAAAGTTTTAGTTTTAAGTAATTTGTCGGATATTTAAACTAATATGATGTACCGACAGTGATGATACGTGCGAAAATATCGTATCAACGAATTTTTTGTGTTACACGGGTATTAGTAGCGCAAATCACAAAGTTCAAATATTATAAGCTCCGTTAATGTCAATGAGAAAATGTACCATTTGAAAAATGTTGAAATTATGTTTTCGTGTAGCATATTCAGCTATCCACCGCCATAGTTTACAGTATGAAACTATCGTATCGCACTCAAAAAACAAGGCAAAAATTTCGAATATACCTTGACATTTTTGAATGTATAGGCACTTATAGTTTCAAGAAGAATTTATTTTAAATATTAGACTAAATACCTACAGCGTTTAAATTGTATAGAAACGGAATAAATATGATATAAATCGCGAGGTTTTTCGCAACGTCTTACAAAATATATAAATCATTTATCATATTACGGCAGACATCGTACATATCATTATGAAAAGTTAAAAGATAATGTTGTTATTACACATTTTTCAATCGAACCGATCGACTGATCAAAATCACAAAAGGTCGTTGTAAAACATAATATTGAAATCTGTATCAATGTACTGTACTGTTTTTCGTTAATATTTTATTTGCCATTAAGGGAAACCCAAAGACGACAACCACTGCAGATAACAATGCGGAAAATTGCAGCTCTTGAAGTGTACGTTTGGTGATAAGGGACATAGGAGATGGGACGACGAACGGATGAAAACCGATCGCGCTGTGCTCGCAAAAAATCACGTTCAATACTCGTCGTCTGCCGACGAAAACAGCTGGTCGGTACGTATATTATTCTTGATCCATTCCGTGTACATGGGCACGTTGACGTACACACCAGGCAGGCTGGGTGTCGCGCACTCCACGCCCCAGCTGACGATGCCACCCACGAACCACCGGTCTCTATATCCTTCCATCGGACACAGTAGTGGACCGCCCGAGTCGCCCTGTTGAGAAATCACATGTATACTTTAGGTACATCCGTTGCCATTCAACTTATTTTGTGCACAACTACGGTCGACATATCGATATTATACTAGTAATCAATCTATATCCTATGTATGGACACACAGTGAGGCACGAAAATCGAATCGAGCGCGAGGAACGGTATATTGGTTATTACTCATCAGTAATAACGGCGTTCTTTGAGTGTACGATCTATATTGTACTTGTTATTAGTCATCCGGCTCATTTTAATACTCGACAACCGTTACGATCTTACAATTTTTATGTTCTTTTCAGTGTAATTTAGTCGTAAAATCGTCACATGGTCACTGCGGCAGAGGTGGACTGGATGGGTATATTGTATACTATTATAGGAAAACAAGTACGAATTGATAGGTAAATTTCTAAAAAAAATATTTAAATCAGTCATAATTCAAATTGTTTTGGTAATTAATTCGTAAACTGTACACATCAGGATAAAAACCTAATGTATAGGCAGAGTGTTGAATAGATTAGATGTTAACTTATCAAATTTAATCTCTACCTTAATGCAGCAATAGTCAAAATTGTAGAAGCATGATAACAGGAAAAAAACCTATAGAAATCATATTTAAATATTATAATATACTGTTTTATACAGTGGCTATTTGCAGCATTTACACAAATATAATTTAAATCTGTGTAATAATTGTAGTTTCTTAATATTTGCATACTAACACTATAATAGTCTGTAAATACGGCTTAGACCTCAATCTCGAGGAATGTACTATATAAGGCAATTAATTTATTGAACAACACTTATTATTTCAAAATATATTATTTACATAATTTCCAGTTGAAATAAACAATATTCTTACTTTTTTTGAATGACAAGATACGTTTTTGAACTCATATTCTGAAATATAATATTTTTCGGGGTATTTCTATGCATATATATCTAGATTCGGACTTAAAATTAATGAGTTATAACTTTTAACAGTTATAACCTCTTGAAGTTTTGATGAGCGGAATAGAGTGGCACGGGAATACTCCACAAAATGATTGTCTACTAAAAATCCGCTTGTCGACACTTTAAATACTTATAAGTTATAAGTTATAATTCATATAATACTCTTTCAAATTTAGATTTCTATTTTCTATATATCAAAGTAATCAAACAAATATTCTGCTTTAGAATAATAATATAATATATTTATTAATTAAAATCAATAAATAAATATATAACATCTCAATAGGTAAAATAACTGTATATAAGTGAAAAATAATATTATAGTTAAATTAACATTTAAAGAGAGTAAGGAAGGTATCAAATAAAAATTATGAATTCGATTGCATATTATTTACAAATGACACACCAGGAGCAGGACCAGACCATTAGTAAAATAATTATTTTTTTGAAAAGGTATAGCTGCAAAAGATGAAATTAAAGAAGAGTACTCTAATGTCAATTTTTGCAATAATTCAGGATATTCAATACCTTCAAGATTGAAGAGAAATCAGTTACTAACCATCTAGTTTTTAGTAACTTTAAACCCAAAAAGTTAACAATCTTATCAGTATTGTCATAATTCTATGGTATTATGATAAAGTATTTTAGTTTTATACACATAAAAACGTAGACAATTTCTTTGGTTTTTTCCAATATAATATGTTGTAGTTTAAAAAAGTAAAAAAACTTAAAAAAATATAACAATAAAAATATATAATTTTTTAATAAAATGTTGTTTTATTTTATCCGGAAATTATATTAAAAAAATATTTTCAAAAACGTTTGGTAATATATTTTAAAATGATGAGTGTTGTTTACTAAAATAAGTATCCAGTATTATTTTCTATGTACCTAACGTACGTTGCATACATATTTTCGCAATAACTTCATGTACTCTAGTTATTCGAATAAATTGTGTAAAAAACTAAGTCTTGACAATCGCCTACAAACCAGAATAGTGTTTCGTAGTACGTGGTACAGACAATAAAAATAATACCTCGAAAAATTTTCCAATTATAAATAAATAAGTTTTCGCGTTTTCAGTGAATCTGATAGAACGAAACTATGTTTTCCACTGTTTAACGATAATCACCTGACATGCATCTTTGCCACCCTGCTCGTACCCGGCGCATATCATCCCCTCCGTAATGTTAACGTCCTTCTGTTTTAGCCACGTGTTACACAAATCTCTATCCAGTACGGGAACTTGAACTTCATTTACTGTCGGTTCATAATCGGCTCCTATGAAAAATAAAAATAATTATTTATTATTGAAATATATAACACAAATCTGGTCTTTGGCGTTAAGCAGAAAGAAAATGTTTCTATATTATACTTGAGTACTACAACAAATAATCATTAACTATACTATGCAAGTATGCGACACAATTAAAAACGAAACATAAATCAATTATTTGTTCCACAATTCGGAATTCTTCATAAAATTGTTGATGTGCACTAGTGAACTATGTATATATAAATGTTTTGATTGTAATGAATACATATTGGTACCAATGCACCATTTATACATTCTGAACATATAAACGAGGTTTGGTGGTGGAGCGAGGTGTCAATTATATATTTATATGTGCCCTATTTTTGTAAATTTGTAATACTAGCTCAAATATGCTATATAAATTTGACTTTTTAAAAAAAGTAAATTCCTCTCACCCCATGGTACCTCACTTTACAATTATTTTGAGATGAAACATAGACGATTATATATTTATTGTTTTTATTTTATTTTCGTGTTTATGAACTACACTAGAAATAGTAGATATCTATTGCTGGCGTAGAAGAAAATCGAAGAAAGGAAATTAAATTTGACAAGAAATAACGAGAGCAATTTTATTTTGAGATCGTAGTTTTCTTAGTAAAAAGTAAAGTTGGTGAAAGTGTTGGTCTGCTTCATACATTTTACACTTATTATATATTTAAACCGTAAGTCAGCATTCTTGATTCGTAATATATTTTACTGTATAAAAATGTATTAATAATACAATACGATGAAATACTAAAGAAAAAATAAATAATAATTTAGGTCAACACTCAACAATGTACAGTATAAACACTGA
Source organism: Rhopalosiphum maidis (assembly GCF_003676215.2). NCBI lineage: Eukaryota > Metazoa > Arthropoda > Insecta > Hemiptera > Aphididae > Rhopalosiphum > Rhopalosiphum maidis. The sequence continues at coordinate 5,858,751 of NC_040880.1, read as the reverse complement.
AACACTGAAACACTACAACGCTTTAAATTGCATTTATTATATTGTAAGAAACTATGGAGCGAGTATTACATTACAGAACAATAACTTGTCAAATTAACTTTTTGTAAGCTTATTCATTGTTTGATAAAATAAAAAAAAAAGATAATTATTGTTACGTGCATTATATCTATTAATACATCTCCATAATTAACATATTATGAAAATTAATTATTTCTCAATATATAGTATATTATATGAATGGTATATAGCTATACTATAAAAAGGAAAACCAGTTAATACAAATATAAATAGAAAGGTGACTGTATAATTATATTATATTCAGCATGTAAAACAACTTTAAAATATAGTTTACAGAAGGTTATTTTTAAATATTCTATTATAGTTAAATTGGATTTTTGAAACGAATTTTTGGTGAATAAATGTTGCCTATGTACCTATATAGGCTATAAATATTACAAAAAAAAAAGAAATAGTTTAAAAGCATTATTGTTGAAACAATAGTAGTTTTAACTATTCGTTCAGTAAAAACTTTTCTTTTAATAAAATAAAATAAATTGAATTATTAGTTAACAAGTATTTTGAACTAAAACAAATAACTGATATTTATAGAACAGAAAAACATACTTGAATTTACTGATACCAATCGATAATAGCAGTAATTTATTTATCTAAATTAAATTTATTTAAGAACAATAACAAGGAAAATAGGTACATACGCACAAAACTCGAATGCTAAAACAGAGTTACAAATTATTGAATGTTAATACAATTTTAAATAAGCAGTTAGGATTCTATGAATTGTATTTTTTTATTTTAAACTGTGCTGGTTTATTGACTTAATTTAAAATTAAATATCATCATTACACCGTTCACTAAATTAAAATACTCGCTTACTAAATTCGTTTGACCTAACAACTCACAGGTATGATAAGACAGGTATAAGTATAATATTTAGACTTCAATTACGCCCTGAATGGTAATAATATTGATGTTAATAATATTTAAGTACTGTCCAAAAGTAATTACATATCATCTCAAATAAATGTGAATAGTGTTTTGGTTGATCGAGAAATGAACAGTACCTGATCTAATAATAACTCAATTATTTTTCAAATAGATTGGATTAGCAAAATCAAAATAAATATTCCTTGTTTCTATGAAAATGTTAGGAAACGTAATTTCTAGAGTGCTATACATAAAAAGTTAAAGTAAAAAGTAATGTTTATTAGAGAAATATTTGATGTAATAAAGTTATTCTAATTAAAATAATTTGATATTGTTATAAACTACTAACAATTTAACAAGATGGGTGTTTTATTAAATGGAAAATTTTTATTTTAAAGCTTTAAATATAAATTTTGCGTTAACTAGATAATATTTATATCGTAGCCTAGTGCATAGAATATGATTTATACTCTCGATATACTGCATATAATTAATATGCTGTTGAACCCTTTTTTTAAAAATGAAAGAAAGTGTGGTTTTGGAGTAATATAAGACGTGCAGTTTTTAAGCACTTATAACTACAACCAGGATAAAAAAACTCATTTTTTTTTTTAATTGGATGATTTATATTTTATATCATTGCTTTCAAATGTATTATCACAATTTATTCAACCCTTTATTAGGTTATTAAACCGGATTTAGTCTAAGTATGGGTTTTCGATTACTATGAATTATATTTAAGTAGTTTTTGGATTGCAATAAATAATTTATTTACACGTTGAATAGTCTACAAATGTAATGGTTTATAATTGTGTTGCAAATTATTTTGTTCACTAAATTGTATATTAGATATTATGTTACATTAATATAACGGTAATAAACGTGACTTTATTCTTGTTTTTATTAAGAAACGAAAACTTTTATAGTCTGTTGTATTCTATTTTAGTAACCGTTTTATGGTTTCTTTTTTATTATATTTTACTAAATAAATATTATATTTAAACATTATTACTCCGTTGAACAATAATAACTTTTAGTATCGAAACACATTTATTTATAACAAAAAATAAATAATATATTCTTCGAAATCGTAGCCTTGTAAAGTCTATTCTCAAATTTTAAAACTAAAACATTATATTAATATACCCACATTTATGAAACGCACTGAAATAAGGTGGTTCATTTATACCAGAAAACTAAACGTTTAATCTTGGAAACAAAAATCTTGAAAATATACGTGTGCATAAATAATATTGTACGGCAATAATCTGAATTCTATCGGTAAAAGCTAAATTTACGATCTGTAATTTATGAAAACACGTGATTTTTAGTACTACGGTAATTTTGGAACGTGTACTCTGGTAGGTCAAGGGGCGATGGTGGCAGAGTGCGGTTTTACTATAACTATATTCGTGCGTGGCTGAAAAAAAAACCGAGTAAAAATTTATTGATCTGCCACCGAACAATAGCCGTTGGTCCCAAAACTTTCAAACATGCAGTTGAAAAGATAAAAGGCATAACCCGACGGGACATTTAAATTCGAGTGCAGGTGAAAGGGAATGAATAATCCGTCATTGACAACCTCATCGCGGAAGAGTTTTTTTGTACATCTAAATCGTCGAATCGCGTTAAACCATAAATTAGATTTGATTCTATTCTAATCCAATCTTTTATACACAATAAATCGGTATAAAAAATTCTATGGTAGGTATGTAATAAATCACCAGCAACAAACACTTATTATACCATGATAGTATATTGAATGAAAAGTCTGACCACGCGCTGTTATAATAATAAAATATTAATCATTTTAATTGTATGATAATAATATAATATGGACTATACCTATAATACGTATACCTACGAATAATCTAACATTATATTCACTTTAAATTCATGGTATAAATTTCAAATATAAATTTTGGTTTTTGGTTTTATATTCGTCTGAGTTCATAGCTTACCGTGTATTTTATTCATAATTTACGCTCATAGTTCAATTTTTAGATGCCAAAATATACATGATCGAAAACGTTGATCGATTTAAAATAAAAATACAAATATTCAAACAGTTCATTCTTAAGTTATTTATGCTGTTAAGTTGTCCTCAAAACTATATGAATTTAATCTAAATGATTAAGTTATAAAATTTTTTTAAAAAAAATGAAATGTATATATTTTTGTTTTAGTACTTATACTATTTATGTGACTACCTATTTAGTTTTAGTTTTTTTTTTTTTTTTAATACATGCAGTAAATTTTAAATTTAATTTTATATAAGTACACTATTCCGTCATTGGTTTTCGATAAATATATAAATTACTTGTTTATATTTTAAACGAAATTTAAAATACGTTCAGAGAAAATATTTAAAACAATATAAAATACTTATTAATTTTATACTCAAAAATATTCGATATTAGAAAACAACTTTTTGCGTCAACGCTCTAGCTAGAACCACCACATTTAACTCTTTAAACACTGATAGTAAAAAAGACTAACAATATTGATGTGTTGATATTGAAAATACTTACAAAGTTACAAAGTAGGTATTTTATTTTAATAAAAAATAAAAATTAATATTTTATTCTTAATTTTTGACTAACCAAAATGTGCTTATTTATAATTTATAATGCATACGAATTACATGTTTCGAGTAAATAATGTATAAATAATGTATTTTGTCCATAACAACTATTGTAGTAGTTAGTGTACGTGCATATTATTGTATACATGATAATAACATACACTATTATCGAAATAATGTGTGTTATGTTATGTTATTAATTAATATAAAAGTAAATAATTTATACTGTACAATAAAGCAAATTTATGACGATGAGTTTAAATTGTTAATATGATCATACTAATACTATTTCAAACAGGAAACCTATTGGTCTTACCTTCGAGACCATTGCGTCTTCCCCATCCGATGACTGTACAGCTGATATTTGCTTTCAAAACCATATTCGGCGGTGGTAAGCACACCGGAAGTAAAAACTCGTGAAACGTTAATTTTTCGCTGAGCTGAAAAGAAAAACGTTTGTCTGACCGTTAGATTATTGAATAACATACCTATTTTACTGACGAATCATGAACCTATACTAACATTTCGGCCATCTAACGACAATATTTCATTTATATGTCTCTACACAATTTTAAGATAATGTATGGCTGTCTCATAGAAGTCTCATTCACGCTGCAGTGTTTGCCCTCGTACATTCGCATTCACTCACCCACTCAGCAACCACTAGACACCGACTTGATATAATATTCTTCTAAACACCTAGATACTTATAGCATAATTAACTCTGTAAATTGACTAGTACATTTGGCAATTACGTTACTATAAATTACCTAAACTACTAAATAAACGACAATTTAATAAAATATATATTTTACTATCGCATTATTATAGTATACGATAACAATGTGATTTTAATACCTCTAAGGATATTCATTCCCAAATTGTATTTTAAAAATATTATATAAATCTGTTATCGATGGTGACAAATGCGATGAAACGGTGCATTTATATATAAAAAAGAATATTGTTGAAAAACGCGTTGCAAAATGGTCGTTTTTACGCCCTACTTAAAACTGCGTGATAATATTTTACCAACTAATATGTTATTGTTTATGGTCGATACTATTGTCGGCGCAGTTCACTCGATAAAAACGATAATATATAATATTACATTACCATAATATAATACAAACATAAGCAGATTAGGTACCTTGAAAAGTGCGATATCGTGATCGTGCTGAACGGGCCCGTTGTTGTACTTTTCGTGTCTGATAATTTTTTCCACTTTCACTTTTCGCCCGAAAAACGAATGAGAATGTCTCCTGGTCATGCCCAGCTGTATGGTCCACTCTGAAAGGTCACCTAAGATTTTCCTCCTGAAAACGCACACAAACCAATTACCACACCGTGATTTTGTTATTTCTGTATCGTCATCATTTTCATTACGGGCAAAATATCGTAATATTTAATTTCATAATTTTTTTACCCTCCAGTGCAGTGAGCTGCCGTTAGAACCCACTGTTCGGATATCAACACTCCGGCGCAGTAAAATATCTCATCCGGGCCGCCGAGGATAGCGGCCAAAAACGGCCAGTCGCCAGGCAATGATGGTCTGCCGCCCACAATCCTCGTCTTGCGAAATATGGTTTGCGGTCTCCGCCTGACACCGCACTCTGTGATATTATACAATTACAAATTGACGAGCCGTTGTTTCTTTTTATCGGGAATAAAAAAGCTAATTGGGATATTGTCAGTAGTGTATTTGAAAATGCATATGGATGTGGGAGTTTTTAAAAATCAATGTTCCTATAATACGGTTAATCTTCTGTGATATAATATTATTTAAACAAAAAATATGAAAAAATTCAGTTTTATAAAACACGAAAAAAATAAAATATCAACCAGCTTTTACAATTTTTCTAAGACTACCATATCTTTACCTCTGTCCTGGAATTAAATTACGGTTGATTGCTCTTAAAATTCAATTTAAATTAAATAAAAGTAACATGAAACAGAAATAGGTTTTAAGTATATATGGGTATAACAGTATACAAGGTGATTCACAACCCTCTTTTTCTTTTAATAATATTGGTGTTTTTCAAATTCTGATTTTGAAATTTTGAAATCTACTTAAGTATATAGATTATTTTAAAGTTCTTGGATTTTGTTATACCAGTTAAATCATGTTCTGCGAAGATATAAACTTCTTTGTTTTTTAACGAAAACTTCCCTATTATATTATTAATTGTTAATCAGATGAGTTTTTTGAATTTTTTGACCGATCTAAAAACTAGATATAATTTCAATCAAGTAATTTCTGAGTTTTCAAACTATATACTAAAGATAATAATTTTCATATCTTGATTATAGTCTTACATAGCATATAACACTTACATATAATACTTGGACTAGTGTACATTATACTTGCGGTTATTTTCTAGAGAATAAAATTATAAATAATTAATGGTCTTTAAGTAGGTATTTACAAATTCAGAAAATCAAAATGCAATTGAATTTAGATATTGACTAAGGAAACCGGGAATAAGCATACTTGATGAATCACACTAATACACTATATAGTACATACTATATACCTACCTAATAAGTAATATTCTCTTTGGCATTATTATTTACTATATTGTTATTTTTTTAACCACCTTCTATAATAAAATAGCAATACTGTATTTTATATAATTTATATTTTGTCGTGCAATCGTATAAATTCAAACCTAATAAAAAATTCAAAAACTTACCAAAATTAGAGCATAAGAGACTTATAGACGGATACAAGAACGTATCCGGACAGTATCGGATTTCCCTGTACACAGTCATTTTGTTTTCGTCGTAGTACTCTTTTGATTGATTGTACTTAACGGAGGCCAAAAGCTTATTGTTTTCGCCGAGCATGCTTCTAGATGATAGTCTGTAATTTATAATATAATTTACGATGCAAATAACGAGTTTTTCATTCGAACCAAGAACATTGCTATCGCGAGGACTATTTGTGCGATAAACCGGGCCAAATATATTATGTATGTTATGTAAATACATAATATGATAATAATTTATACTATAAACATATTATGCACACTGCATATAGGTGTTATAAATTATAATATTGATATGAAACTTTTACTTAGCATTTTAACTTTAATTATTTCTATACTTATAATAGTTCACTAAATAATATTGTAATTTTATTATATGTTATTATTATCATTTAAATCACAACCCACACTAAATTTATCAGTAATCATAACCAGACAAAAAAGAAACCAATCAACCTTTGCAAGACAAAATACCCAAAATCGTATATTTTTACTTTTTACCATAATTATATTATTATAGAGCAATATGAAATCAATTGATTATATATAATATATATACATTTAATATTATTAATTTATTATAGTAGATAGACATGTTGAGATTGTATGCGATTTATATACTCGATATACAATCCGAAATTGGAGGGAGGGGTGGTAAATTATATAGATATTACTTGTATCCAAGTATGTTGCAAATTATGGTGGCCGACAGTTCTGAATCCCAGCTCTGAATGCACGCGGGTCGCCAAGATGTCGTGTTCGGCGAATAAAGCTCCAACATCCCTTCGCCGATTACTCCCATCTCGCCACTAAGTCGCACTGTACACACACATTTAGCACATAAATATAAACACGAAAACTCGGTTTTCTCGTTTTTGTGACATTTCAAAATATTATGCACACGCGTGTGTACGTGCGTGCGTGTGCTAATGTGTTTTCTTTCCTCCCAGGACAGGGAATATTATTTAAAATAATAATTTACCGCAATTCCGTTCGTCTTGTCCCCATTCACAGTCGAATACGCCGTTGCAAATGTGCTCTACAGCTATACATTTTCCAGCGCCACAAAATAATTGATCTACAAAAAACATGAACGTTGAAAATTAGTTAGGTTTATAGTACTTTAGTACTATATGCGTTTTTTTTTTCTTTTAAATTTTCACACGTTGAATATGACAAATCATTCGCTCTAAGGCCAACATATATAATCGACAATGCCACAATATTTCAGCATTTAAAATGTAAAGCTATAGTTTAAATGATTTGTGTTTTCATAACACAAAAACGTAAAATCAAGTTTGCACAAAAAGCCAAGAATGGTGTTATGTAGACAATAATATATAAGTTATATTATAATAAAATATACTTTCCATTGATTGTCGATAATATATATGTATATATTAATTTTTTTATTGTGTTATCATCATACGTCATCATTATAGAATTTAAATTTCGGTGCGGTGTTGTTAAATAATAATTTCATAAAATCGACTGTTACGAGTACTGGAAGTATTAAATACATAATTACATATTATCAGGGCTAGGATTTATAAGCAACAGTATGTTTTTTTTGCAACTTCTGATTATTGATTTTGTTAGTAATGTCCATGAATCACCTTAAGATGAAATAAATTGTGGTGTTTTAATTTTGCACGTTTTTGCATATTTTAGATAAAATGCATATTATTGCATATATTGAATAAAATGAATATTATTGCATATTTCGATTATAAGAATACAAAAAATGCATGTTTCATAGTTCATTTCGTGATTAATATTTCTTATTTAATTATAACCTTGCGCTGATTAAAGTATAAAACTTTGTTTTTTTTGTTAAACATAAATTTTATTTTTATAAATACAATTTTTTGGTATAATAAGTATGCGATAAGATCTTCAGTCAATATAAATCAATATACCGAACCAATCGCCGATCATTTAAATTCGAAAATTTAAAAAAGTATGTGGTCGTAGCATGTAACACTGTTGAATGTGAATTATAAATTTTATTTTTAAATTATTTTATTTTATTTCTCGATTATACTATATTAAGACAAACAGCCAATCACTGATGTATTTCAATAAATAAATAGTTTTTTTGTAATTATATTTTTGTTTTTGTTTTATAAAAATTTAAATGCATATTTTTGCATATTTTAGTAAATAAAATGCATATTTTACAATTTTTTATTGCATACAAATCCTAGCTCTGCATATTATTCTTAGTATATTTATTTAAAATCGTATTTTCTTATTATTTGAATGACAGTTTTGTTTATTGGCAATGTTTTGTATTTGAGGTTAATAATTAGTGAATTCATTGCAAATTAAAAAGGTATTAATATATTCCACGTTTAACCATTGACATCTCCTGTAAGAAATTACACGTGCTGATAAACAGTGTTTTTAATTTTTATGACCATTAAACTCAACAACATGATTATAATAGCAAGTATTTTGTAAATGCTAATTTTATTCATATATAATAATAATAGACTTATACAATTAAATTTAGTAGCACACGTTCAATATGCACGTGTGAATGTATATTATAATATAATATATACCTAACTAATATGATACAATAATATAGTTAGCGCATAAAGTAATCAAAGATGCGATTCTTGGAACTTCCTAATACATGTATAGAAAGGAATAATTTGAACAATACTCACATTGATGATGTCAGCCCTTTACTCAATAGAGTTTTATAGAATAGTAGGTACTACGTGAATGACATTTTATATTAATATATCCTCTGAATAAAATGGTATTAGGAATTAATTGGTCATAAATAAGTATTAAGCATACTCTCGTAAAAATTGTAAAACATACAATATCATCTATATTAAGAACAAAATATTATGTTGTACTACAGTCTACAGTGCAATTATTTCGAATTTAGACGGCCATGGATGATAATTCTAACATGTATAGTATTAAAATATTACCATATCTTTATTAGTTTCTGATAGTTTATAATCATTATTCAATTTATTATTATTATCCATGACGTAAAACTTTGATTATGAACACGTTAAAAACTTTGTTAGCGACCTACATATATTATTATAATAATAATATATTCAATTGACCACAGTCATGACGCGTATACCAGTATGCGCACCGAGTCCGTACGATGATAGTATTTTTAATATATACATATATAAATATAATTTAATATGTATTTATATACACATCACATATATACGGTGGATAAGTGAATGAAATAGTCGAAAAATATAAAAGGTGTCGGAGCAGGCAGATGGTACCTACATTCTACAATTTACAAGTTTTTCTCCGTGAAGTGGGAACGTTCCATCCCTTTAATATTATAGTGTATAGTGTATATATACATTCTTCCAGGACGTTAAACGCGATACGGTTGTGATGCGCTTTTTTATCTCGTCTCTGTTGCCGTCAAAATAAATTTATTCCATTACAACTGACTATTTAAATATTTAATATATATATATATATATATGTGTGTGTGTGTGTGTGTGTGTGTGTGTAATACATATATATTTATATATAAATGTTTATGTGTATACACTATATAGTATAATAAGTATAATAACAAATCATAATAATACTATAATTCAATACTTTGACTGAAACAATGATACAAGTTTTATTCAATATATGTGTGTGTATATTTTGAATTTGAAAGTTTGGGATTATCTGGTTTATTTACATAGCATGCACTTACCTATATATATATATAGGCTATACATACCTACTTTATTATAGTTATCGATTCAACTGTTTAAAAAATTATCTTAAGACTGATATCGTTGAAAAGCACTAGTAAAATAATCCGATTGGTATTCATTGTAATTATAAATGTAATAAAATAACAATACAAACTAATATGGCTATTGGTTATATATATACATATAAATATATATATATATTTATATATAGGTACGCAATAAAACAATAGTATACCCGCAGTGGCCCTACTTATTAGTCTAACTTTATGATTCACTGAACTTTAAAATTGTTATAATTTATATTTTTAAGATTCATAAAAATATTGTTATTAGCTTACAAAAGTCATAACATAATATACATGCTAACATTGTTTAATAATATAATATGACTATTGCAGGCTACTGTAGGCTATAGCGATAACATCAAAGTACAGCTAAAGTTAAAAGTAATTGTGACACGTTATTTCGAAAACATTTAAGCGCCCCGATTTAAATGTTATATTATGCAAAGTTTATTATCCTAATCCTATCGCGTCTACGCGAGCCACACAAAAAAGGTGGACTGTATCAAGGTATTGCAAGCGATGCGAAACAAAATGTACAGCTACTCGCACGATAAAACTGAAAACTCGTCCGTGATGCTACCTATAACACTATATACCAGTATTAAACTATTAAATATATCAATCAAGTCCAAATGGAAATAAAATGACGTGTTTGTAGAACAGCTTGCTATAATGTGTGAACACCAAATCATTTATGTTAAGTCTGTAGTATTGTTTCGTCGGATTCGTCACAATTGAATGCAAACGACGTTCGTAACAAATACCTGTATTAATGGCCGTCAGCCAGACGGCCGAAGCAGATTGATTTGATACGGGTTTCGCGTTTCAGAGGCAATATACTATGGAGGTGTAGTTACATCGTGTCCAATATCCCTATCCTTTACTAGCACACTACGGGGAAATTAATATAACGTGAAACGATAATAATAATATCCTGAATTATAATTTTTTTTTTCAATTATTAGTTGCCATAGTTGGTATGCTTATTAATTGGATCGTCTGTGTTTACGATTATAATATTTTGATTTTATATAGTATTGCTGGAAAATTGGTCTGGTATGTATAATAATATATTAATCAAAGTATTTGAACATTTATCCGAAAATCCAAAGGTCGAAACTTTGTAGCCGCAGACGATTTATTAAAGTTTAGCATTTATTTTATAGTGAACTGACGGATAATAAACTTAACCAACCCGTGTTTATAAAATATTATTTATAATCGCGGGACTCTAAAAAAACTTCTGATGACGTTTAATAATTTTTCTTGCAGAGAAAATAAGTTTTAGTTTTCTGATGTCAATATTTTATTATTACATTATTAGTTCTATCAAAACTTAAAAATCGAAAGAGTAACTTTTCGAAGTCTGATAAACAATACCTAACTCTACATAATATAATTTAATTATATAATATTATGTTTAAAGTTTAAATCTTCATATTCATACACTATGAACATATTTTTTGATTATTTTATAGAATCAATACATTTTACATGGTTTAGACTTCTTTAGAACGGTGACTGAATTTTAAGCTTTTCGCTTGATTTTATTATCCAGTTACTTTTACTCTTATGCTTCATTAATTTACAATAAAATAGAGTATATACGTAATACGTATAATATGTATGATTGGGTATTTTTTCAGGTTCCGACCAAAAATTGAATTATTAAAATACCTATAACATAGTATGATGATTATTTGAACGGTCGTGTACTTGTATTATAATTATATGAATTACCGCAATATAGTAGACTGCGATTTTGATACAATTCGTGTATATCGTAATAATATATAACATAAAGTACATCGCATTTATACATTCCATTCCATCGCTTCATTGTGGCGCTCTAACAGTAAATACACCGAAATTATTATTATTATTTATATTGTTGTTATATAGCCCACTTCGTGCAACAATAATAAATAATGATACACTCCGGAAATAATGTTTATATGTATATAACTGGAAGTATATATTCCAAAGAATATTCAAATAATGTATATTAAATATTTCGTACAAGTGTGAATTTGTATGCTTATTGACGTAGTCTATTAACTATTTATTAGAAAAATACGTCATATAACTAACTACCGTCGACGAAAAAAAAGAAAGGTAAAATACACATTAAGGAATTTCTAATACCGATATATTATTTTGTATATTATCCACGATTTTAGTACTCCCGTCGTCTTATATTTGTTGCATCCTATGGCACAGCCCCTATAATGCACGCTTAATAATAATATTATAATATAATAATTATTATATTCTGAGCAAATATAACATTTACCATCTATATTATGTTATTTTATTATTCAATTAATAGTGTAAAAAAATTACATTAATAGTTGTATATATTGCATATTATGTGCATATATATATGTAAAGACTCTTTATATATATTGAAGACATTATAATTGGATAACATTTTTTAGTTATTGTTTAAATAACAATTGATATAAATAAAATTTTACCTACGTCGTAGTGTTTGCAACTATACTGCGTAGAATGACTCCGAATTCGAAAGCTATTTTTAGACGCATAATAGAAATAATAAATATATACATATATATATATATATGAATGTAAAATATAAATTATTTAATAATTAAATTATGTGCATTTTTTAATAATAATCGATTGTGACGCAGAAATAATATAAAAATAATCTGATATTGTTTAACTTTAATTTGTCGACTCCAGTAGGAAAGGCGTGACCTATCTCGGATCTTTTATATGTAGGTGTGCGTCAGGGATTTTTCACTCAGGATTGTTGACATTCTTTCATTATTTCGATTCACTGGAAGAACAGCGTTTTTTTTTTTTATCGAAATCGATAACCATTTTTACATATATATATATATAAACAGTTTACACGCATTAAAATATTTAGGAGTCATATATGACACTACGTTCACGTAAGCTGTGAGTACTGTAGATTTTTTTTAAATATATGTAACGATTGCCATCTATAGGACGCCATACCCGCATGTGCTGTTAGATCTAACCCTGTTTGAAACAATGATGAGTACCTGGTTAAAAATATACTTTATGGAAATATTTTTATTGAATTATTTTTCAAAATTTCACTCAGAAGAATATAATTAGATAATTGGATCATCAACTATATTATTGCAGTTATCTACACTAAAATAAAAAATAAAAATTATTAGATACTAAAATTGAACGTATATTATAAATTATGTTAATGTAAGTAATGTAAAAAGTACATACTTACTAATTATACAATATTTTTTTGTATCAAGTGTAAAAAATAAAAATATATAGGTAATATAAAACTTGAAAAACTTTTAATGAAAAAAAATTTGTTATGGTACGCAGTTATTACCTACCTAATCCACCACATTTAGCTATATCCCACCCACACTCATTGAAAATCCTGCAGGGTACTCCACTGTTACATAGTATAGTATATGTTATATCAAAATAAATATACTTATAACTAATGAATATTTATGATCAAACAATTATTAAAATTAAACTTATTAACCAGAGTTTGTTTATTATATTCAGTTTAAATTAGGCTAAAGTGGTTAAACAATAAATTAAGCTCTCAAAATTTAAAGCTATATGTTAGGTTATAATAAACTTAACAACATAGGTTTTCCTGAAAAATATTGACATAACTTAGTAGTACCTATGAAGTTACCTACCGTGTTATTAAGTTAGTTCCTAAACCAAAAACAATGTAATTGCCATTTTATATTTTAATAATAATAATATATCTAAACATTTTTGCAATATATGCAATATTATTATAATATTATAATATTTAAATATCTTATATTTATAAAAATTACTAAACTAGATCGTTAAATAATAAAATATGGTGTATAATACTTGTATTTTTGAGCCTCAATTAGCACTAGGCCGTGATCGTCTAGTGGTTAGGACCTTGCGTTGTGGCCGCAATAACCCAGGTTCGAATCCTGGTCACGGCACAAAATTTTTTATGATTTTTTCCTTGTATTTTTAATTTCGATATCCACATTTGAGGTAAAAAAACTGTATTACGTAATATTTTCAAATTTACAATGGAGTAATTCAAGTAGGTATCAATTAAAAAAATAAATAAACTAACAAGTTAATCACAGTTGTTTCCAGATCCATAGTGCAAAAGTGTATAAGGGGATGAAATAGTATTCCAATTTCAAAACCTCATCGTTTCAGTATTATAAAAATATAAAATATATATTACAAATTTATAATACTTAAAAAAAAAACCATCATATTTTAAATTATAATTTTCAAAGAATGTATTTAGCCATACAATTTTGTTTTTGACATAATATATTCAAATATTGTTAATGTATTATTATATTATTTTGAATTATATATTATTCTTAACAATTCTTGCGAGAAAGTTTAGAGAAGGACAAGGTCAAAATATTTCCATTCTTAAATACTAAATACGACTGGTCGTCACATATACATGGTATAGTCGATATAGATAACATATTTTAACGGTGTGGAAGTGATTCCCAAAAGACTTATCGCCTTATTGTGATCATGATCGATGGCGATGGATCATTATTATTAATACAGTGAATCGCAATTTGTAATATTTTCCATAATATTATTATCGTAACATAGTATTATTGTATACCATATACGTATACCCGCTGGCGAAACGACAATAAACTTGCGTAGTTGCTTCCATGCCGCGTGCAGACAAAACTGCTCCCGATAAGGAAGTTTATAAAATAAATTAATTTTCTAGAGATCCCATTAATCGTATATAACTAAGTCCTAAATACATACACAAATCGGTTTTTAACGAATACTAATGCTTGTACGATCTATAGCAGTGCAGGCGATGGTGTCACGGTAGTCGTAGTCTTAAAAATTGTCAGATTCCGGTGTTGAAAAAATATATATATTATCAATGGTCAGTACCCATTAATTATTATAGGTGCACATCACTTCAATCAATAATAAATTATATGTACAAATGTAAAATGTAAAATGTCATCTGCACAGCATCCTTGTTTTGTAAACAAAATTACTAAATTAGTGCTTATTAAATCACCCTCCCCGGCTCCCCCTACATACACCATATTGATAATATTCTTTCAGACGTAAATTATTTTTATCAAAATGCAAACAGGCACATAATATAATTATACTCGCTTCAAATTCCTTCAAGGGATCAGGAGAGTGAATGGTCCTCATAAAAATTCAGTGGTAATCGCTTCTTAAGTCTTAAGTCTCTGGCTAGTGACCACAATAGGCCACCTGGTTACAATGGTGAGTATAAGTAGCACATTACCCGATAATACATAATATTATGTAATATAGATACGCATCTATATAGAATCATATCTTTTTATGAGATTTTTTTTATTTTGCCGTACTGTTTTTGCTTTTTCGCGAGTCGTTTTTTACCCTTAGTGTTTCAACCCATCCCTGAAACCGTTTCCGGCGCATATTAAACGTTTATTTAAGCGAAAAGGGATTATGGAGATGATGGTTATTTTCATCTACATGGTACAAATAACCTTTATGTATTTCGTGTATGTAAAATGTTATAATATATTTCGTATCTATACTACGATATTCTAGGTAATTCTACTTTAGAGGTAAAGTCAATATTACCCGGGGGGAATATGATCACTGATCAATGTTACTATGCAATTGCTCGCATACGCAAAGTATACATTATGTTACCGGATGTCCAGTTAAAATATAATCATATAAAGTTGATCAATTTTTGAATAACGATGATAATAAAAATGATACATAAAATACAAAATATATTGAAATTACTAATGAAGACAAATAAAATTGATGTTTACCTATTATGTAAATGCATTTGCATGCGTATATATTCAAAAACAAAATATAGAAACGTGTTAAAGAATAAAGGGTAAATACAAATAAATAATAAATACAAAGTTTATTCATTTTATTACTTTATAATAATTTCCTACGTTGATACTAGATACGCATAAAGTAAAAAAAAAAAAAACCAATTATTTAGAATTTTGTCTAACCGTTTATCACTCAGCTTGAGTATGGGGAAAAAATTATCAAATAATTTAGTCCCTGACAATCTGACGTCGCTCAAGCTACCTCGGGTAAGCTCAAGTTTTATCCCGTGGGTAATATTATAATATTATGTTGAAATTATGCGTGAATCCGGTATAACCCTTTAATGTCATTGTACATACCGTACTTAAAATGACATCAGTTGATAAAAAATAAATAAAAATAATAAGTTTTGAGAATGGACTAGTATAATATAGCAATATATTGTGTAATGTTGCGTATTTTAATGGAGCGGCGGCTAGGATAATATTGTTTAATCGTTAAGTTGTGTAACGCTGTTTTTGTTCGGTATTAATCGTTATGGACGTTTATGAAAAACTCGCATAATAGGTATATTATTATAAGACGTATATTACCTACGTATGTAGAAACAATTAATTATTATTTATTAACACTTTGTATTCAAATGACTTCAAAATCAAGAAACGCCACAGCTCAAATCCGAAACTATAGTATGGGCAATAATATAAAAGTATTTATAAACAGTTAGGTTAGTCATTATAATAGTAGGTACAGACATTGGGCGCTATAACTATACACTATTATAATATGTTCTCAGTAATTATTATGTATATTGGCATATCGCCAAGCTATTCACTCATCACTGCATTAACAGCTGCTGTTATAATTTGTTACACATCAATATTGACAATATTGTATAATAAGTCAATTAAAATGGGAAAAAGGAAAATACTAATCATTCTGGTTTTCTGGGACCACCTTAACTAATTTTTTTTCTAGAAAACTATACTATTATAATTGTTATGGGTTCATTACAACAGCGAATTGTTAAACATACTTTTAAATTGATCATAATATTGTGATAGATATGGATACTTAATTTAAAAAATGTATAATTATCTTATTTTTATTCTTGAATTAACTATTTTTGGAGTTAGTATATATTTTTATAAGTATTGATTATTTTTAGGGTTAAATATAAAATGTTAAATGTTTTGAAAATATTTAAGGTTTATCTTTAACTTCTTTTTTTATTAAGTAATTTATTTATTTATCAGTATTTAAATATTTAACATAAACTAATTTACACGAGTACTTATAATATATTAAATTATTATTATTATTATAACAAAATTGAACGTTAATTACTTTAATATTAATAACTATTAACTATAAATATGAAACATCAGTATAATTTTTCTTTCGAATAATTCAAATTTTTAATATTTTTAGTTTTATTTTATTATTGAGTCAATGAATACTTCATATGTGATTCAATACTTTATTAACATAGTTTATAGATAATACTACATGTTTCAACTTTTAGTTATGTTTAGTATATAAAGAGCAGTATAAATTGTATCAATATTATAATAAATATACCCTAGATTAAGTTTCATCAATGATTTAAACATGAAAATGTTTAAATCATTGATTTATCATTGCATTCAAAATTAAAATAAAAAATAAAAATACAGTCGACAACACTACCAAATTTCATTCGTCACGTTTAGTAAAATGAAAGAAATCTGTTGCAGTTTTTTTTTTTAAATTACATTTTATTGGACAGTGAATTTGCAATCAAATGTAAAACTTCACATGAAAGTTTTATATCAATAATACTCAAATAAAAATCGTTTTCAATCTTGAAATGTTAACGAATTTTTAAGCAAATTCCCCGGAAGTTTTATATTGTTTTTACCCTGTTACCAGCAATTTTCTCGACAATTTAATAGAATTTGAAAATATGAACTCTTAAGACAAGGATTTATTATTTAAGTTTAAAAAAACTTTCAATGTACATACTCAAGATAGTGTTCTTCGAAACAAATAAAGTCCAAATCATCTTAAAACCAATAGCTAACATCGCTCTGATTGATCAAAAGTTTAAATGTCGATGACAATAACAAAGTTTTTTTTATTGGATAGATTACTAAAATTTCTAGTAGCGATGTATACTACAAAAATGAAAATATAAAATAATATTATCTATAACAAATTTTTTGTAAACCATTATATTATGAAATTAACTACAAGTCTACAAGTTACAACCAGTATAAAAGTAAAATGTAGTTAATTTTTTTCAGATAAGTACTATGACATTATAATATATATTTAATTGCTGACATGTCTTGCCACTTTTACTTATAATATTTTACATACTACGTTGGTATGAATTATTCCGAGTTAAGCATTTTAAAATATGTAATATTAAAAGCAAGTTATGATTCTTTTAAAATTAATTCAATACAAAACAATTTGAAAACTTATTGTAAAATATAAAAAAAAAATAAAGTTGATGTTCATTCTTTCGAACATAATAAGTAATAACGTAATGCAATGTTATTGGTTTTATATTACCACATTAATTATTATTATTATTATTATTGTACTCCAAAACGCGCATGACTAAATCGAAATACTCTCACACCACGGAGTGTTATTGCGGGCTTTAGTATTATACTATTATACTTGTTTTTGGAATGCAAATCGAAATTACATAATTATTTAGGTATTTAGGTAATAACTAACGAGTATCTACCTAAGTCAATTATTACCACGCACACGTCTAAAACACGTATTCTACGCGTATTATAAGTAAAGTATACCTACGGGCTACAGTGTTTAAACGACTGGTATGATAATACGACCACTGAAATCGTAATATTACGTATTAATATAAGTATATTATTCGTAACGTAATAATTAATATGAATGTATAACAATATTGGGCGCGCACAATGTATGGTAGACATACACGTGTAACGGAGAAACTTCGATGATATACTTTCCGGACAGTCGTCATTTTCAATAATACCTACGAGTGAGTTTTATTGACGCAAACATCATGTGATAAATAATATAATATAAATCATATATAATAAATATCATCAGATTCTGTCGTGCCTCATCTCTCATCAATCAACTGTAGCTTATAATATTAGCCTAATATTTGTTTCTCGCTGTTTTTCGCCTCTACATGACCGTGCATTATGTATAATACACAATCCATCGCACAATCAGATTCAGCCGTGTCGTGTAGAGAACGGGTGGATAAAGGGTTTAATTAAAATGTTTATTGCATATTGATACAAAGGATTCAACAGGACTCATCAAAAACTCACCCGACTATACACCATTATTATTAATAATAATAACACGCGTGAAATCGCATAGTATATAATAATGTATGATCATTTGTAAGTTATATTATTGAACAAACCTTATTGGGTTCGCTTAGGCGTGTGATACCTTTTCCGACTACGGAATAATTTGAACGCCTTTGAACGATAACGTAATAATAATAACACTTCGGACAACTATTTATTGTAAAAGCACCTATTCTGTTCAATACGTTCTTACGAAAATGTATAACATTTATTTAAAGTTAAGTTGTGTGTTTCGTAGACTATAAACCGTATAGTATAAATTATACAACAGAAATATTACGGGGCTATCGCATAAGGTATACGGTAACGCAAATAACTATGATATTATACTAAAATGTCTGATCGCAGTCGATAGATTCGACAATAACCTTAAATTACTGATACATCATAATCATCATCATTATTATTATTATTATTATGTATGCTATAATATGGTCTATCGCACAAAAGTCGGTGGTATAAAACGTCGGCTGACCGTTGCTAACTACCGTGTGCATACGACCGTCATCCATCGTGTTTGGTGTACATCGGGACATTTGCCGGAACATTTGGCACGGGACAAATCGTACGTCGAGCTAAACACACAACTCTGCCACTGTCCAAGACACGCGCCGGTCGTATAACCACGGTTACGACCATATTATATATATCTGTATATTTATGTGCGTATAAAACGACTTAGTTCAAATGGCTATTGCTATTGATATAGTATACCTATATATGGTGTATATATATATATATATATTTAGACTTTCGTAGGGTGTGGTATAATTTCATCGTCTCGGTCACCGGTGTTTGCGATTTGTGCGCGAAAAACTTTTTCATTGGATTATTATATTGATCCTTTTTTTCTCTCCCTAAAACAAAATCTCACCACTATTTCATTATAGCCAGAAAACTTTACATATTTAATAAGTTTTCTTTCCACTAAGATTGTTTTACGAGTATCTGCAACGCATATACCTGCAGCCAGTGGCGTAAACTGGGTGGTGCAAATGCAGCACTGCAAAGGTATGTTTTTGCACTACCAGAAAATCATTGAAATATATAATAATATATAAAAAGGTACAAAATTGTAATTTTCGTGCATGTATTAGGCAATAGGCATTAAATTATTATTCTATCTATATTCTAAAATAGTAAAATCAAAAATATGGCAATAATTCAGTACCTGACAAATTATAGAATCAAAAATAGAATACATAAAACAAAATGATATTCAAAAAGGTTTTCCATTAATTACAGAGACATTAAAAATATTCCGAACAATACCTACTAATACAGCAGGTTGCGAAAGATCTTTCTTGTTTAAAGAGGTTAAAAACTTACCTTAGAACGACTATGGGTCAAGAAAGGCTTAGTAGTTTAGCTACTTTGCAGCTTGGAAAAAAGAATAATCTTAATTTGGACCAAGTAATTGATGAATTCGATTCGGGATCTGTGGAAAGAGGACGTCGTCTCAACTTAAAATAAATAAAAAACATTTTTGGCTGTTTTTTTTTATAAATATTATAACAATGAAGGTTTTACTGTTAAAATAATTCAAAATGTATTTATTATTTAAAGAAATATATCACGGGAAAAAATATTGTAGTTTATAGGGAAGGATTTTACTTAGGAAATTGGATTATTGGTGTGTTGGAAATAATTATAAAATGACAATATGCCACTGCACCGCCAGAAATTGGACCCAATTTATGCCACTGCCTGCAGCTATTGAACTGTATAATGTATGCTATTTATACGTGTATCTACCTATATTTGCTGTCTAATTAAGTGTTTGAATAGATGTATATAAATTATTTTTTTTATTAATATTTTTGATAAAAAGTAATTGAATAAGTAATCTAAATAATTTTTCTTGTATTTTTTTATTCATAAAAAAAACACTTTTTTAAGACGAAAAATTGTTTTAAATTTCAAAATTGTGAAGAAAAACATTTATTTGGACAAATTAGTCTGAAATAGTTAGAATTGCACAACATTTAAATAAGAACGGCACATTTTATGCACAACTATACGTTATCGCAAGTTCTGCATTAGTGATACAATATTAATTATTGTACATATATTATCTATAGCGCTAATTTCCAACTATTCCAAGAATGATCGCTATTAATAAATTATTACCTCTAGTGATACACATTGTTTAATTCAAATTTAAATTTATTTTTACGATTAATACAATTTTCTTAAAATTTTAGTTCAGATTATAATCCAAGTATAGTAAACTGAGATCAAAACAAGGTCAATTAAAAATAAATAAACTTAAATTAAGTTAATGTCAAACTATTTTAATAACCCATTAATAAATGGTTAATTTATTATTATTTAGAACATACTCTTTAAACAGAATTGCTTTAAATATGACTATAAGTATTTATTTTACATAATTAGCTTTGGAAATTTGCATCTTTAATATTTTAAATAATTTATGAATTTTAAAAAAATAGGTTGAATTAAATATATAGTAAGTAGATATACATTTATTTTTAAAGCTTATGATTATTATTTTTTTTTATTTGGTTTACAAGGCTACAATCATACTTTTTATACCGTCATAAAAATCATAGATATATTATGTTATATTATGTATTATATTTATATTTATTACCTAATTAAATTGTCAATAATATATATATTCTATGCTTAGAAAATAACGAGGAACTAAATGTCCTATATTTATAGATTTCATGATAATTTATACAATGTGTAATATACGATTTTAAAAATCCGTTTAAAATTACATACCTGGGCATTGTGAACACTTCAATTCGTCGGTGTGATCTTCACAGTCAAAATGTCCATCACACTTCCAATCCATTGGAATGCATCTTTTTTTGTCACACCTAAAACCTTCATGACATACTGAAAACATAACATATTATATTTCTATAGATAACGTTCATTTAATAAGCAAAACATAATCGACAATAATTTTAAGTAAATAATCTAATAATCTTTGATTTTATACTTAAATATGTACAGATCCGGACATTTTGGCGTAAGGACGTTTCGGCGTAGTTATTTTTTCATAAAATGATTTTAATGGCGTTTTGGTAATATAATGTTAGCATTGATTATATTGTACCGAAATAATTTATCAGTTTTTATCTTACTTTCGTCGGTTAGATGCAGGTATGCCGTATAGTTCTATATATTATATACAGAGTGCCCCGGGAGGATTTACCCATTGCGATATCTCCTGAAATAATGGAGATATCATAATTTTGATTTTTTAATAAAATTCACAGGGACAAAAACTACAAATATTTCATGTTTTAATTTGTTTTTATGTTTTGGTAAAAGAGTAAAAAAATATATTTTTTTATTTAATCATTTTCAACAAAATTGAAAATAGCCATTTTGTAAAGTTCAGTTTTTTTGAAAATATCGATGTTTCAACATTTTTATTTCATTAATAAAGAAAATTAACTAGAAAAAATATTAAAAATCAGGAGATTAATGAAATTAAAATGTTGAAACCTCAATATTTACAGAAAAATGAACTCTACAAAATGGCTATCTTCAATTTTTTTGAAAATAATTAAATAAAAAAATATATTTTTTAACTTTTTTATCAAAACATTCAAATAAATTAAAACATGAAATATTTGTAGTTCTTGTCTCTGTGATTCTTATTAAAAAACCAGTATTATAATATTTCTATTATTTCAGGAGATATCGCAATGGGTAAATCATCGCGGGACATCCGGTATACTATGGGATTATACTGTCATACAACATAATCTATATTACGGTCTAACTTAATAAAGATATAAGTTTAGGTATAGTTAACCTATACGCTGTATCGATAGATGATCATTGAGTAGATCATCAAGTAGTCAGCAATTAGAAACTTTCCGTGGACGTGAAATATATGTACATGATGGATATATGTATATTTTTGAAACATTTAGTACAAATAAATTAAAAAAGTTTTGGCGATATAGTTACAAAGATTCGTGCAAGGCGAGAATTCAATTCATGTTGGTGGTAATTTATTTCATTATTATAACTATCAGTAGGTATTAAATTTATTTATAATGGTTTTATTTATTAGGTCTTAAAAAAAATAAATGAACATTCGACCCATGAAGACTCATGCGGCTAAGATTGAAGCTAATGCTGCAGTCACTAAGATGAAAAAACGAGCACGAGAGACAATGAACCTACATCAAATATCATTAATGAATGTACGAGTGGAGTATCACAAGCAGAAAAGGTAAATATCAAAATTTTAATAACTTAAATTGAGAATTAATTTTAAATTAATTAGGGAACGTTGATGGCCGATGGAGCTTTAAAAAAACAAATAAAACGCACATGACGTGAAATTCAAGTTATACCCGATACTCCAAAATATTTGATTTGATTAATAATGCCAAGGAATTACCAGTCATATTCGCCATCTGAAGGTGTAACTGAACAATTTTACACAATAGTGGACCTGAAGTCGATAGAATTTTAATTTTTTGTCGCCCTCGAAATTTAAATATTTTATCAGAGTCTTCCAATTGATATGTCGATGGCACTTTTAAAGTAGCACCTCATTTATTTTCGCAAGTATACGTAATATTAAGTAAATACCTCGATGGCGTTCATCCTCTTATTTATGCTCTTTTACAAGATAAAAAAAATCAAACGTATGAACGGCTATATAAAATACTAATTGAATTAAAACCTGGGTTAAAACCAAAATCAATTGCTTGCGATTTTGAGTAAGCTGCGATCAAAGCAATTAAAAACAATTTTTCTGAAGTTCAAATTCACGGATGTTTATTTCATTTGACAACAAATTTTAGACTTAAAATGAGTGACTTGGAATTATTTTCAAAGTATAAAAATGATGCAGAATTTTCAATTTATATTAAAATGATTTTTGCTTTAGCTTTTGTTAAAATTGATAACATTTACAATAGTTTAAACTTATTATATGATGAACTGCCTGAAGAAATATTTCCTCTCTTAGAATGATTTGAAGAAAACTGCATCGGTACAGTTGTAAGAAATCGTCGTCGAAACCCACTTTTCCCCCCTATAATTTGGAACGTTCATGATCGCGTACTTAGTAAAGAAGATCGAACAAATAATCACGCAGAAGCGACAAATCGTCGCCTTAATCTACAAATGGCAGTTGACCACCCGACACTATGGGCATTTATATAATTTTTAAGGAGAATACAAAGTGGCCGAGACACCTTCTTTTGCCAATTAGAAACAGACAAAAGTCCACCAAAAAAGAAAAAAAAATACATCGACGTCAATAAACGTATTTTAAAATTAGTCTGCGATTATGAAAATCGTAATATTATGAGCTTTTTAAAAGGAATAACACATAATTTAAGTATGATGACCTGAATATTTTTATTCATAATTTTAATAGCATTCTCCTTATTTTAATTAAATTTGTATTATTATTATACTTAAATGTACCTGATTATTATATACAGTTTTTTATACAAAAATTATTTATATATTTATATATAGTGACCTACCGGATGTCTGTAATGACCCTACGCCGAAACAGCCGTACGCCGAAACGGCCACGCCGAAATGTCCTAGACCGAAAAATTTATGTATGTAAAAGTTAAACTAACCTGAAATTAAGTGAGAAATATCCATAAAAATCAAAGTAAATTTTCTATTAATTATAATAATACATTCAACGATGCAAACGTTTTTGTTAACATCGTGCTATAAGAAGCATAATATATTATATAACTAGTTGTTCGTTTTGTTTACACAATATAAACTATGCATAATGAAAATTAATTTGGTAAACGTATTTAAATAGTTAAATGAAAATGTGTTTTGGGTGCGTCGAATGATATCCGTATAAAGCATTCACTTAAAACAAAATGTTTTAGTATACACTGCACAATAAAACATATACTTCACATTATTAAAAGTATAATAACATTTAAGTCTAAAGGATATGAGTCTAACATCAAGCACAATGCACATTACATAAACTACACACATTTTAATTTCAACGTATGTTTAATTGGTCCAACCATGTTATTTTTTATTTGAGTACGATAATGATTAATATTATGTACATGAATACATTTTGGAAAATATACGATACATTGTTTCACTATAATATTTTAAGTAATGTATCATCAACAAATACTCAAATCTGCATCGATTAACAATAGTTATACTTAGTTGAGTAAAATTTCAGATTTTACTAGTCAGGGGCAAAATGTCAACTAACCGGCAACAAATAATAAATGTTTGTCCGTCACAAAATTGATGACCCACATGGCCATAACATTAATATATAATCACAATAATTATATAATATTGATATTTATAAGTTAAAGTGTTGATCTCGTTTAAAATGAATATTTATAGTATCTTAACGGAGTATATATTAATTTAGATTACCTATAGAAAGTGTACTTGTAAAATTAACAATAGATTATCGTTAAATTTGTTTAATTAAAATTACCATAATTTCATCAGCATTTTATATTATATTTGAATATAAAATGTTAGGTCCATTATAATTTGTATTTTACACATAAATATGTAATAGGTACGAATATTATTAAAATAAGAAATAATATCAAAAGTAAAGTTAAATCAATTGATTATATATTTGTATTGTAATAATTTATATTTTGACGATTAAGGCATTATTATAATATAGTTTAGAACTTGATTTATTTATATAACAAAATATAGAGTTTTAAAGCTTTCATCAACTTTAAATACAATAGTAAAATAAATCAAAATCGGTAATTTTGTAAGTGAAAAATCTTTTGAAAAAAAAGCTAAATAACAAATAGATTTTTAAATAATATTTATTTTTGTGACATAATGAAAACATAAGTGCTTTTAATCTAGCATTATTAACAACTTTTTATTTAATAACTACCATAACTTCAACTGTCGTTTGTACTCCGGGGAATCCGGAGAATGATACAAAAAAAAAACATATTCCCGTACTGGGGACTTCCCGGAACCAAAAATTATTAAAAATGTAAATTATTTTTCAGTATGCAATTCTTTTTTTTTAATAATTATTATAAACAGTCATGTTCCTAAATTGACTTGATGTATATATTTGTTTGCATAAGAGCGTATATTATGACTATTTATACTACCTACTCAAATACTAATTAAATATTTTTAAATAGCTTTTAGATTTTGAGAGAAATGAGGAAAATTTAAAAATAATTATGTAAATATTTTGTTGATTATTGCACTTATTACTTTTTGTAAAATCAGGATAATACCAAGCAATTATTCATATGATTCATATGTATATATTTCACAGTCATATAGTTTCAAGTATTTTATCTATTTGCTAGTTGCTATGGATGATAATGTTTAGTATATTTTACTTGAGTTGCGTATATTTTAGGTGGGGATAAAATATGGACTAGGGTCTAATCTCTAGTGTCTAGACGCTCTGATGTCTGGAAAATCTAGATCAGAATTTTCATACATTTCTATGAAATATAAATCATTATTATAAATTCGTATTCAAGCACATATATTTAATAATTTAAACAACCTTTTTGTGGTATCGTCTGGTTTAGTCAACTTTTTTTAACATTGAAATTTTGAGTGTTTAATATAATAAAAACATAAAAGAAAAAAAAGGTTGATTTATTTTATAAGCTTCATGTATTTAAATTGAAGTATTACTAACGGTTTTAAAAGTTTTATTGGATTGAATTGTTATTTAGTACCTACGATAATAATTGTTC
Source organism: Rhopalosiphum maidis (assembly GCF_003676215.2). Lineage (NCBI taxonomy): Eukaryota > Metazoa > Arthropoda > Insecta > Hemiptera > Aphididae > Rhopalosiphum > Rhopalosiphum maidis. Next base: position 5,831,749 of record NC_040880.1, on the reverse strand, counting down.
ATTTATTTTATTTTTTTATATCAAGTGTAATAAAAACCGGATAAATTTAATAGAACCCATCGATTTTACCATTGCAGGTACATTATAATATGTTATACCCCGATTGAAAACTAATTTTTAGTTGTTATATTTTTAAACAGTGGGTATAAGTGCTTTTTTAAATTGAAATTTAGCAAATAACTAGAATATTTAAATAAAATAAACCATTATTGAACCTTATGATGTGTAAATTGTAATTTGTTCCACAGTATGATTCCTGTGAATTTCTACATGTTCAGATTATATTCCTGGAAATTTCCCACCCATAGTGTAGGTAAATCAACATTTTTTTTTTAAATATTTTATAATTACATTGTTTTTATCCAATTAAATACATTTTTATTTTAACAAAATCGCCATCATAATGAAGTATTTGAACGAAAAATCTCAGACACACAAACATTCCGATAATCATGTTAAATAGTTAAATAAGTTGCAAACTTCTCGCCTAATGAATAATTATGTTTAAAATTAGTAACCGTATTCAATTTAAAACCCAAGAATTCGATTAGACGTTTGCAATTTATTTTGTATACGCTGTAGGTATATAAGTTGCCTACTTAGTGTTGAAATATAACGTTAAAAATACGTGTTTGTGGCATAATTATATTGTTTTTCAGGTTTAGAAAAATAATAGAAATCGACGGATGTTGATTTCCCTCTCAATATATCAAAACGGACATTAAGAGAACACGACAGCTGGAATTAAACTTACTGAACAGTAAAAGCGCTCGGCGAGAACAGAAACATTTTGCAGCATAAAATCCATTAAATAAATGGACGAACTGTTTGTTTTTATAACAATAAGAACGATTAAAATTGTCGAGTAAAAATATTTTTACTATAAAATTTACAATTACAGTAAGTGAGCTGTTTGTTTTTCATTTAAAAAAATATTTAATACAAAAAAATCAAAATGTTTTCAAGAATATATAGGTATTTAATACTTTTGCTGTAAGAAGAAATTACGAACGTTTAAAATCGATTATAAACAATAATTCATAATTAAATATTACTGTTATCATAAATTATTTTAGTTCACACATGGGGCTGATATTATTATAATATTAAACTAATTTATCTTGCACGTATTGTCTTATACTTCGATAACGACATAGTCAAAACTCCTCGCTAGCAAGCGAGTGGCGTTTACACTTCATTTTCTAGTTTTGTACCGATTCGGAATTTCGGTTGAAGGAAAGGACTTTCGCGTGAAATGGCCTTACATTCTGTTCGTACGACATTAATTAAAGTAGGAAAACTATTCCTTAACGGAGGAGATCCGAATTTCAATACAATGAATTGTTAACTTACCGTTTCCATAATTATTTATACAACACCACAGTAGTAGTTGTATAGGTACCTATAATTAATTCTTAAACGTTCCAATTCGTCGTTGTGTATTTTGTCAGATTAATGGTTTAAGTACACTGTATAGTAAATAATATTATACCTTTATTGAAAATCAAGTGAGATAATTATCGTTTTTTTCCTACGCATTTATCGACATTGTTTTATGTACACGTTTAAAACTATAGGTACACACGCTTACATATCATATGATAATATATTGAAAATTCTAAGTCTAAAAATAATCAACAAAATTTCTTTCATCATCAAACTAGTTAGTTTAGGTAGTTTTAGATAGTTTATAAATTAACAGCCAGGTAATTTAGTTGTCTCGATAATTATTGGGAAAAAATAGTAAGCAAACATTAGTTAGTACAGAGAAATGATTTTTTTTTTTTATAAATTACCATATAAAAAACATTAGTATACATTATTAGTATAGCTTTATATTTTTGATTTTTATCACTCTTCTTTCATAATATTATAATATGCACGTTTAAAATTTATGGATTTTATTGGAATCGTTTTTTTTCGTAGTTTTAAGAATTAATAAAGGTCATATTTATATGTGTTTTCTCTTACTAACGAATAACATACCAATATTTAGATTGAGCAGTTTCAGTTTTTGTTTTTAGCATAGATATTAGAGTAAATTAATCTAGTACCAATATATATTATTATCAGCATTTTCTCGTTGGTTTTTTACAATAATTTAATTTTTAAGTGAGTCATGAGCATTATTAAATTGTATTATATGACGTCCTCTTGATATCGAAATCAGAATCCATTTTTTTTTTAACAGAAAAAACTAGAATAATGGACTTTTAACCTTTCAACATTATTTATCCATGTAGACAGTATTCTAGCTTCTCTGCAGAGCATTCGTGTATCATAAATCTTATATTATAATCTTGACCTTATCTCGCGTTAGAAAACATTCGCGTAACTCATGTCATAGGTATAGCAATACTAATATATAGTAAAATTATTAATATACAGTAAACGTTTTGTTACTCACGTCCTCTGAGCTTCATTTTTCTGACGTTGAGTACTTCCCGGTGTCCGATGCAAAACGTGTTCGGGTTGTTGCTGTCGTTTGGGAACTGCGTACAGTCCCGGTGTTCGTGATACGCTTCGAATATGTCAAAAAAGAAACCACAGCTCCGAATTGTCTCTGTGGTTTGAAAATTGGACGATTAATAATATAGTCGAGGCTAATATTGCTGTACTAAGTTTTCAGCTTTCCGTTACAGTTCATGCTAAAAACTCGGGAAACGTATAGACAATTATGTTATAATTTAAAAAAGACGTGGCGATTTTTTAAATGTACTTATTGTGATCGACTATTTTTTAGTTCCTATATAGGGTGTTTAAATGCTATACATTTTTGCGATACACTTCTAAACTTTTTCTTATTAATTATTGTTCATTTAAATTTTTTTTTTTTTTTAATAAATGTGACTTGATTAATACATTCTTTGTTTTTAAATGCTGAACCAACCATTTTAGTTTAAATATTGAATCATACTTAATTCTTTCTTATTTATAATACCAATATTTTGGGGAGTATCTAAAACTAAAATGAGTACCTATAATACTATTTAGTTCATTTCACGCTTGGCCAAAAATTCATCGACATTATAAAATAAAAACGGGCTTTATATTTCATGTAGAAATTATTTTGATTTTTTAAAAAAAAAAACAATTAAAATTTAACATAATTTATATGATTTGTTATAAAAAGAATAAAAAAAATAACCTGAAAAATTATTATTATCATTTTTTTTAACCCGAAAATCGATTGAGATGATAAGTTTTTTCTGTAAAAAGAAACCACTGTAGGTGTGGTAATTGTTAGTATATACTATAATATACATTTGTTTACCTTTACAAAGCGACTGACAAGGTTTCAATTTTCGGTCTCCACAGCCTTTGGAGGCAAGAAGCGCACAAAAGTACAGTGCTGTCAACTCGTAGCAACGGACATTTACAACAGACTCCAATGCTATCAACTCTCTGGGATCCTTTTTATACCATAGAAGTAAGTTTAGTTAATTAGTGCATATTTGTTTTAACATCAAAATAAAATCCAATCGTAACTCGAATCGAAAGAGAACATAATATAATATTTAAATATGTATGTATATATAATATATAAACCGGTGTCAGTCTTAGAATATTATTATATTATTTTCAACAGGGTCCGGAACCATAATTGAAACGACGATAACTTTTATATAGATACCAGTTTTAAACTGGAAGCTAACATAATATCATGTCACAAGCTAATACACAAACTAACTATAATAGATACTGAATGTAAGTCGTCATAAAGTAGACAGTGTTTCGATGAAATTGTTAACAATTTGATACATGTCTTATACTTTTGAAAATTGTATACAGTTATTCATTGAATTACGACCAAAACTGATGGCTGTTTGTTATGGTTTCACCGCCATTGATTACATTGCACACACACACACACACACACACACACACACACACACACACACACACACACATACATAATATTATTTATATGTTCTCTTTCGAGTGATATCTGATATCAATAACTTGTAATAATAATTACGTATTCTGTCTTGTAAGGTATAGTGTACAGGTACTGTGGTAAGGTGGATGTGACGTTTTGACAAAAAGACGGTAGGCAAGTGCCTGTGCAGTAAAATTGTGCATTAGTGACAAAAATAAAATACAACGTGTGTGTGAACAATTCATTATTCTACATAATATAATATATTTAAATTACTATTATACCATAATAATCATAATGATAACATAATATGACTGTATATAATGTAAAACCGTGTACAGCGTATTTTTAAACATTTACCGTCGGTACGCAGAATTGGCAAGAAAAGTTGTTATATTAATTATAGCTATTAATCGGTATTTAATTATTCTTTATTTGTTTATATTTATTGACAAGTGGAATGAAACTTAATTAAAATCTGCTATATGTAATTGATATATTTTTTACGAAAAGGAAGGTAAATAATATACATAATATATTATTTTTTTTTTTGTATATTATAATAACAAAATTTAAAACATTAATTGTATTATAATATAATTTATTTCTAATTCTGTGAAATAAAAAAAATGTACTAAACGAAAAATAACTGTGTTTTGCACCAAAAACGTTATTAAAATTCTCGAGAGGGTTAAATATTAAAATGTTATAAATAATATGAAAGAAATGTAACCCGTCCAGTAACTTGATTATAATTAACTCATTTTTAACTCATTAAAATTATCCTCAGTCTTGGATACAAGTACCTACTGAATAAAAGTATTACCATACAGTTGGGTTTTTTACGGTTTGGCACGTGACGTTTTATTTTTTTTTAGTGAATATTATGATATTATAGGTAATGGGTCATAATACGTAGTAGATCGTAAATTATATTTTAGTGGCGGCGATATTATGACGACAATGTTTTTAAAGACTGAAACAGCGCTGCACACGGACAATACTAATATTATTACGAGTCATGACAATAGGTTTGCGTTTAAATATATGATGTAAATAACAACTACAATTTAATATAAGTACCTATATTATTTTACTATAAAAAAGGGCAACAAAAGTTGAGTTTGGTTTTTTCGAAATCGTATACATTCGTATAATATTGTTTTATGAATAACTATTATACAGAACATATTATTTTTTGCTAATTGTTTTATACACCAACGGCTTATAGTATATATGAAGATTCATCAATAAATTAATATATTGCTTATCCTCATTTTTTTTTTTTATTTAATAATGAATTTATTCAAATTCTATTTTTTATTTTATTTTAAATGTAGGTTCTTAAAGACCACGTTTTCGTTGAGATTTGTTTTACTACTTAAGGAGTATCTTATGGCAATACAAATCTGTTTCAGAATGTAAACCCTTTTTCTTCACTGTAAATTATTTAGTAATCATTTTGATATACCTAATTCGAAATTTAAATTAGTAGATTTTCATTAATTAAAATGTTTATACTATAAGGATAAAAATCCTAAAACTGGTTTTACAAAAATATAAATTAGTCGTGTTATACTTGAACCGTTCTTATAAATTATAAATATTGATAAATTAATATAAACTAATAAAATACAATATATTTCAAATAAATTCAAATCTATTATTGTGATTCTATTATCCTTAGTACAAAAAGATAAATAACTTAAAAACTATTCTTTTTCTACGCAAATTTTCCGAATTTTATATTACAATTAACTATTTAAAATAGATGCTCTCATTTAAAAAACAGAAGTTTGCATTTTCATGGGACACTCCTTAAGTAGTACAAAAAAATCTCAAACATTTTAAAATATATTCTTTGTAAGCATAGGACATAGATACTTAAAAATTCTAACAATCAGATTTTGAATAACTACGTTACTCAAGTAGAAAAGGAAGAACATGTTTGGCAAATCATTCTGTATGATATAAATTATAATTATATTATAATAATTAATAATATATTATATACCATGCCAAAGTGTGAAAACCGTAAGGTTCTAATGCTTATGATATTATAATCGTTATTATTACGGACTAATTTCATCGGCACATAAGATTATTATTTTTAAGTAGTAGGCACGTGATAATTATTTATGTAAAATGTAGATACGAAAAAAATTCTCTTCGATGTTGGGTCGTTGAATCTTTTCCAGTGCACGAGATCGTAGTTAAATTAGAAACAGAAAATAATATTTAATATCATAATTTATTATTACAACATTTTATGCATTATTTATTATCACGAATATAATTTATATTTATACAATACCGGAACGCGCGACTGGCGTTACGGAATTTATCGAAAACAAATCTTTTGTGTTTGACGTTTGCCCTCTTATGACCTAACGAAACTATTGTTCAACCGATGTTAAGCGAAATTAATTGTGCCCAGAGAATAATAATAATTAATAAATACAATTATTGTTCGACAGGGATGTTGCCTTACGGTTTTCGCGAACATATTTTTTTGTGATTATGTTGCATAATGTACACATACCCATATCGATATATTATATATAAACGTACATTACACAGCGGTCTGTTTGATTTTATATTATCTACATACCATATTATTATAATATCCGACCGGTGGTTTTCAATCGATCGGCGTACTAAATCCCAAAAGGTATTATACGAATCTGTGATATAATGAAAACGGAAACTTTGATACAACATTGCCTTGCCGCCACCACATACCCGGCGACTGCGTGTATAATAATATGTGTATGATATGATACAAATCCGAAAAATCCAAACCAAACTCGCAAACGTAAATTATAATATATGTATATATATATATATATATATTATATTTTCAATTACAAAATTGCATGCACATCCGAGTGAATATAAAATATCTTGTTATTATACAACTACATTATACTGTGTATATATACACTATACAGTGTGCATTTGTGCACGAGACATATTATTTTTTTTTAGTTTAAATTACTTTTTGGATAGCTGACGATGGGATACATAGGATTGAAAATGGCAACGTCGTACATATCATCAACCGCCGGCGGATTCGGCAGAATGATCGGAACATAATTTTTTTTCGGAGTCGATGCTGAAAATAAATAACATGCAAAGTAAAAATGATTATTGTTGACATCGTGCGCCCCCCCATACCACCGATATCCATGTGGAAACCTCGGAACTAGGAAGCATAATGTTTGTAAATTATATTTACACATACACAAGTAGGTATAGTGTTGTAGTGCACTTAATAAATACATATATATTACATAGTAGTCATAATAATTCGCGGAAAAGCTCGTTTCGTTGAATTATTAAAAATTAAAAATGTCAATTCGATATTTTCGACGATGACGCTCAACTTATGGTGCGATACTATTATACTAATAAATTGAGCTGTGTTAATGCGTTATTAGACCAATGTTTACACAATACTACATTATAATTTAAACAAAAAAAAGATATGCACTTATCTATACTGATATTTTAACTGTGTGAAAATGTTTATTGCAAGTTGTAATCTTTTAATTTTATATTTAGTAATTATTGGATTTATTTAAACTGTGAACTCATGGCCTCCACACGAACATGTTCAGTGGGGGATCATTATCTTCTCAAAGAATAAATAAAAACAAAAATAAATAAACTAAAATATATTTACATAGAATATGAATGATTTTTAACGTTCAGGATCATAGAAAACAGAAACGACGAATTGTCATTAAAATGGTTTCGGGTTCTAAAGAGATGGAAAATAATTTTAGACGGCGGGAAACCTGGAATGCGCATATTGCGTAGGAGGATAGCTGACCTTACTATGTTTATTATACTTTACACTGTGGTGTACAATATACGTGATTGTGGTAGATATATGTAAATATAATAATTTTGTGTAGCAGATTTTATACTATTTTCACCTGTCATGTTTGACGACGGGTCGGTGGTGGCAGCGTGCACCGACGAAAGGTCAGCGTCAACGGAAATGGTCTTGAACGGCGAACCGCTGCCATTGATATAGTCTACTGCGGAGGCCGCGGCGTTTGAGTTCCGCATGATAGTCGACGCCGTTTTGCTTACGGATATTTGACCGCCACCACTGCTGGGTAACCCCACTATGGAAACACGAAAATCATTAGGACGTACCTACACTGTAATGATATGTTATGTTATTCAAGTCGCGGGCAAAAGCCGGAACCGGAAAAACAAAAAGTGTCCGCTGTACCCGCTCAAGTAACATCGTCGTAGTTAATCCGGCTTTTGCCAAGACAGGACTGTATTAATTGTGTCCAACATCAATAGTAAATTTAGTAAATGATGGTTAGTGGCCCGAATAAATATTTATATATTATATTATTTGTGAAATCCAGATTTGCTCGTAAAAAAAAAAATAACTAAAATTATGAAAAACCTGAATTTTAACTAAGTTAACTATAAATACCTTTATACCTAATGTTTCGAATATCTAATTAGAATTTATGTTATTGTTTGGAGTGACTTGTTTTCACGACTAAATTGTTTGTTTTTAATTATTGCATATTTACATAATTAGTACATTTTTCTGAATATATTTATCCTACATTTGATGCATGTAATTTATAATTCTCTGTTCCTATAAATTTTTAGTAACGAGTGAACTAAAAAAATATTTAAAACCTCAATAAAATTAGTTCAGCATAATTATATATTTTTATGTTATTTTAAGGTTACCTCGTACGAAAAATATTAAAAGCACTGTAATAAATATCAGTATGGCGATGTTGTACACCACTTGTCGCCTTTGCAGCCGAATGAATACTTCAGTAACATCAATGGCTTCGGTCCCCAATACCTGTGAAATAATATTGTTCACATTTAATGTTTCAATGGATAATTATTATTCTTATTTTTATATTTTACATAAATCTAAGTCATACATTTATTTCTTTGCTCACAATCTAAATTGATTTGCACAAATATTGTATAGGTGATAAACTGATAATTTGTATTAAACTAAAACATCATAAACATTAGTTTATATATTATTATTTAGTAGTTGTTTCTCATCATCGGTGAACTGATTGTCAAAATATACTTATATACTCGTGGTTCCCTCGCCATGTTTATTTAATAATATCATAGCCCATAGGTATAATTAATTTACATAGCAATATTACATTTACAATATCTTGGCACGGTAAAAATCTGCATTATATTTTCTTAAGATAACCTAACTTTAAGACGGTATATATTATGCCTCGGTGTTTTCTCACTCTATTATGAAATGTTATAAATTTTAACTTATAATAATATTATGATGATGATGCATTGTTGTGTCGTACAACCGCTATAAAATAGACGAAACCACGAAGGAGATATTGAGGATGAACCATTTGCCGTTATCAACGTATATCAGAATATTTCAATAATTTAATTTAATAATATTATATAATCACTGTAACACGTCTTGCTTTTGTGTTGTTTTTGTCTATAACAATTAATATGACGTACGATTTATACCTCGTGGCTTATGGTTAGAGCTCGGGACTTCTAGGAGTATGCATGTTTTTAAATAATCATTAAAAACATAGCTAAGTAATATAGAAATTCGTTTCATAGCAATACGAGTTTGTATTTAAAATTTATAATTTCATATTTTTCATATTTGACAATTATTATTTATATGAATGAGTAAATTTTTAATTCCCAATTAAGGAAAATAATTATCTCAGATAATTAATCAAATTATTCTATTTAATCAAATCTATCTATTTATGTATCATATCTAAAAATATTATTATTATTATTTATTATAAATATACTTTTTTTAAATGCATATTTAGAGATTCTTTAGCGCATAAATACATGCATATTTTAAGGATTTTTAGGACCTAAAGTCCTTAGCCCTACTTATGGTAAATAAATTTAACTAAGAATAATTAATTAATATTAATACGATTTTGAATAGTCTGAGCCGTATTATAAATTATAATGGTACGAGTATTGACTGAGAGTATATTATTTTATACCTTTATAATATGCTAAAAGTGAACAAACTGACAAAATTTAAATTTTTTAATATGTTATGGACTATTTAAAAATGTGTTTTGTTTTACAGAAAATAAAAACGTAATTTCCTATCAAATGTTTGTCATTTGCGCATAATTTTAAAACGACCAGAAAAAAAATATACATAGGAATTTGAGTTTTTTCAACGAAATGTAATCAAAATATCGGCTTAGTGAGCGTTTCCGATATAAATCCACGAGATTGTATTACTTTTGCTCCAATGAATAACCTGAATTACGAAGATCTGAAAATTTAATATTATTTGTGATTTTAATACCCGATTTATGTCATTAATAATAATAATAATAATAATATTTAACTAAACTACGACCTTTAACATTTACTGTATGCCTTTAATATAGTAACCAAGTAAGGATTATAATTTTGAGAAACGTTAACGTTTATTTGTTAAAATATACAAAGATATCTATTTTATAATATAATATAATATTTTTCATGTATTATTTGGAAAGCATTATAATATAAATTATTATATAAAGGGATTTTTTCAAATCAGGGATTCTCATTTTTCTGAACTATTTATAAATATAATTTTATAGCTAAATAAACAGTTTTATAATATAATTATTTAAATCACTAATAAAAAAAAAAAAAAATGTTTGTAAAAACAAATAAAATTTATTTTTGCCATTTTTGTCTTAAATTAATTTTCATAATCTTAGAAACGTTAAGGAATTTTTGGACGAAAAACTACCCTGTATTATAAAGTAGTATAAGTAATAGGTAATAGTTATACTCTTATATTATTTTATACTACGTGACCAAGCCGGATAAGGAGATGACAGGAGGAGCAGTCCCGCAAGCCATTCATTTTTGGGGCCCATATTTAACCAAAAAATATTATTTTTTTTTTTTAATGCATTTAAAAAAATAAAATTGTTTTAATATATATTTAATTATAAAACAAAAATATTCTTATTCTTACACCTTGAAACATTATTGAATGATAAAAAATATTAAATTCATATTCCAATTATTATTGATAAAAATATAATGAAGTTTGTAAATTAAAATTGGAGTTAAGTAAAGTATAATTTTGATGAAAGCCACGCATTGAATTTTTTTAAATAGTTTTATGAAAAATCATTGCAGGATGCATTTCCAATATTTTAATCACTCTTGGATTATATATTTAACTATCCCAGTTTTCATAAATATAGAAGATTATATAGATTAATATAGTCAGATTTAAAAAAAAAATAAAATCGTTAATTAAATTTTACTCAAAAATGTAAATTTTGTAAATTATCAATTTTAATAAAACTTTACACTAATTTGCAAAAAAAAAAAACTAGGAAAAAATCTATGTTATAATTCTTTAGTAACTAATACTGTAGTATGATCATTATACACGCATAATATATGTGTATAATATATTATTACTCGGTTATTATTTAATAGTCTTTAATATATTTATTTTTTGTAAAATTTAAATTATTCAGTTTTATCTAATAAGACCGTAAAAATGTAGTGAAGTTAAAGTTAAAAAGGCCTATTAAGTGTACCTATGATATCTCGGGGCAAATTGATAATTGATCCTTAAACCAACCTTACGTGTGACTCAAATTTGTTTAAATCGGACTGGTGTGCATTAAAATCATAAAGCTCTTATGTCGCCTACAATATGTAATTAATAACACTATTGTAATTAGTATAACAAATATTTAGGCATACAGTCACAGAGCGATAAAATAATTTAAACTATATAATATAGTGTGTGCACACATTATTAAGTGCTGTACATACAATAATGTAGCGTTAGACGTTCGTGCAAACAACAAGGAAACGTAAGTAATTAAAACGTTTGCCGCAAGCGAGTGTATTCAGTGTTGGAATACTTAGTAAATCGTGATAATGTGGTGATGGAAAAATAAAATATTGCACGCGGAAGCAAAAATAATAACCAAAACTTTCATTGGACGATGGTAAATCGCAACGTTTTAATAACTCGAATACTAGAATTATTATTATTATGAAATATAATTAACTAATATTCCGGTCGATGACTTTAGCTCCTTAACGTCGATAAATGAACCAATATCTGGTTTACATTTTAACGTGTTAGAAATTTGTAACTAATATTGTAATATTTGTAGCTTGGTATACATTAAAATAAGTACCGTGTAAAACGTTTTGGGAAAGAATTATATGTTCCTAATAATACACGTATACTCCATTATAAATTAATAAATACCTACTAATTATGCATATAATAAATAATCGTATACAAATAATTGCGTATCAGTGTCACATGAATGATTTTTGTATGGAAAAATCCCGTAAATAAATGGAAAAAAACCTTAGGTAACCTATGTAAAGGAAAAAATTGGGATTTTTAATGTATTTATAGGCATAGAAAAGATATGTAGGTAATAAGTATCTACTTATTAAGCCCCCCCCCTCCATCATAGTATTATATTATTCTAAGTATATAACACGTTATAAAATGCACAAAAAGATGTTTTTGTAATTTTTTTCAATAATATTGTAATCCTATTACCCCGAAACTATTTTTGAATGCTATTTTATTTGTTTTGCGTATAAACATGTTTATACTGCTAAAATCAGTCAATATTACAGCGATATGTGACGACAATATTATATGTTCCAGCTTTTTATAAAAAAAAAAATTATTTCATACAATGTTTTATTAAAAAAAAAAATCTATATGCGGGTTGATTTGATCTCCCACATCCCCCTCGTATATGCCCGGTATCGTCCATAGTTTATAGTGTCGAGGAAACACCAAAGAAATCGTTATAAAAGCAACAGGATATTAACATTATATTAATAAAAACCAATGAACAATACCAACATAATTTTCAACAGAAAACCGCTGCAGACATTGCTGTGATACAACACGTGTTTGATGCGCATAATATTATGATATTTTGTTAAATACTATCAACCTTAAAATGCGTAGAGAATATTAATAATAATATCGTGGTGTAATGCCCGCGCGTATGCCGCACCGGCGGTGGTATTGATATTATAACATTTATAACACTTTTCGTACTGTATGACGCGTCTATCGACCCGTTGTATAGAGAGGACGAAAGACTCTTACACGCGGAATCCGCAGAATAATATAATAATATGCTTTCAAAATAAAGCTTATTTCTCTTGTTTGATCTTCGTGAAATAATAACAGAAATACGTGAAATGCGGTGTACTATGTGAATATGTGATACGCACGGCCACTTGTTGCGCACACAAACTATATTATATAGTCGGCACGTTATACCGAATCGTCGTATACATTTTACGGCTGTCATCCGTTGCGTCCAATTAATAATATTACGTCGTAAATTCCGTCCACATTATTGCGTTTTATTCGAACATTATCGTTGGGTATGACGTGTATAATATTGATGCAATGTGTACACCAGAGACGCATTCGAGAGAGCAATTTGCAGTTCCTTTGAGAAGTCAGCCGACATAAGGGAAGTCCTCCTATGACTATTTTATTCATTAACGAGTGTCGTCGCAGTTTGCTACTGTACATAATAAAATTTGGCGACGGATCGTACTTAGCTCTGCGACAGAAAGTCGAAATGTCCAATAACACGTCTAAAATTACATTGGTAAAGTTGTGTTTGCAGATATTTTGGAAACAGAAACACTTCCCGTTCAGTTTAGTAGTCAAATAGAATCCCAAATTAATTTGAATTTACCTTCTATTCACACTTCCATACATTATATTATTATTTGTATTATGTTACACATACGTACAAGTTACAAAACGTTTTTAAAATACGAAATACGCACAATAACGCAATATCGCCGTAAACCAAAATCATAAGCCTATAACTATAATCAGTAAAGCAATTATTATTGTCTACTATAATTACTTCGAAGTCCGTACACAAACAGCGAGTAGAGAAAATATATAGTTGTTATTAATAAACATATGAAATTATATTACATAGGTACTTTATTATACGTGGATTTGATATTTTTCTATCGAATAAAAACTCTTCTTAAGTTAAAAGTCTATGATTTTTATTTTTGAACGAATTTAATTAAACATTAGCAAACCCGAAAACAATTGAAAATAATATTTGTCTGTTGCATTTTTTTTTTAACTATGTTGTAATATATATTTTACATTTTTCGAGATCAATATATTTTAAATTACTAAATATTTAACCACACATATTTTTATTTCGCCGCAGTATTATATAACGCTCTATCTACGTACTCGTGAGTTAACAACAGTATAGTCGTTCTAAATATCCATTCAAACTAATCAAATAAAGATTTAAAACAAATTTGTTTAAAAACCTTTTATTACTGTGATAAGATAACTAATATATAAGAAGGCCATATTGTTTGTATCGATCGCGCACAAACTTCTTTGGAATAAATAACAAAATCGTCCGTATAATATACATGATATTATAAATGTCACCGCCTATGTTGTGTTTAATGCATGACACGCTTTCTAAAATAAATGCCGCATAAATCTTCATGATTATTATAATACTAAACTATACTATCCTACTTAATCCGTGGATAAAACGATTAATAAACGAACAAAATAATATTTTTAAAAAGATATTTTCTTGTCCTTGGCAACCATATTAAATTTAAAAAAACTCTTTTTTTTTCTGTATAACCTCTAACCAATGGCAACCATAAATAAATAAGTACATTAATTTCTGTATTTTAAGAACCAAATTCATATGCATGGCACAGTTGTAAAGGGTTTAAATTTCTGCATAATAAAAAAATAGACTTGATCACTGGGTAATGCCGATTTGCGCAAAACAAAAATCATATTCAATAATATGTCAATATGTATTATTATCTATTATTTGATAAGAAAAAAATGTATTATTAACTTTGATTTTGAAACAAAAAAATACAATAAAAAAATAAAACTAATGTAATTGTTAATTATTATAAACCATTATTACCACAAAATACATGCGCAAATAAATTTGGTGTAAAAGTACTATTGACAATAACGTATCTTTTTATTTTATCGCTAATGGTTTAGCCCAATAAGAATTCAATTTTTTTTGAAACGAATGTATAAATCATTCTATCTGTCTGTAAAAAAAAAACAGTCAAAATCGGTTCAGTTATGTTGAAAGTCAGCTCAGACACACAGACACTTTAATGTTATTTATTTGTATTTTATATCGATAAATATTGACCTAAATGTGAGCAAACCACATACATACAAGTGTATCAAATATTTTTCAATATTTCATAATTTGTTAAAACTTGATGGTTGACTTTTCACTAGTATTAAATATTTAGACGATTTATGACCATAATATTGTCTATGTAAGCGAAAATAATTATTTTGCCATCAAACTTCGTTTAACTACATAATATGGTCGATACACATTAATATCAATTAACTTGAAACATTGATCTGTCGGTCCTTTACGACCTTTGTACCCTAAAATCACGAGGTTTCTGTTAGTTATAAATTATAATAATATTAGTAACAATATCTATACTATGATATATGTTTTAAAATATTATCCTTCATATAAACTTAAATCATAATTCTATATAAATATACATACATATACTGATTTCGTCTTGATTTTTAGTTTATAACTAGTATTTATAAAAATTATTATTTTTCTCAGAATATATAATAAAAAATCAAATATTTGAAAACAAAACTTGTACACCGTAATATTATAATATAAAGAATTTTTTTTCATATTTCATGGCTACATTTTACTTTAAAATTCTTGTAAAATGTATTTAAAAAATAGTTCTCTTACTCCACTCATCATCTAAAGCAATGAAGCTTAGCGGACGTCGTTGACCATTGATTTTACTATTATTTTTGTGGAGGTAGGGAACATAATTGTCCATACTCTATGATGATATACTACAAGATTATTTTTGATAGGATGTATATTTTATAATTTTTATTTATCTATAAATCCATTAATAATATTATCACATATTGAATACAATAATATGTTTGATTTTCAACTAAAATTGTAAATATTTATAGATTGCCTGAAATGTTAGCAGATTTGAGAGTTAAAACATTATGTATTTATAAGTATACCCATTAAGGGTTACTAGCTTGGTTATACTGAAAAATATAAATTTTGCTTTAAAGTTAAATTTTATATTAACTTATCCAACTTATTGTTCATTTCTATCCAAATTCCGAATGATAAAAAATTAAAATATCAATCTTATCATTATAGAGTAATAAAGTTTAAACATAAAAATATGTAATTGCATTATAAGCTATAGCATAATATTATTCCTAATCGTATCGTGCTTATAAAGTTATCAGTAACCGTTGATGTATTGCAATGTGATTATTTTTTTTCTGTAGATTTTATTTGGTAAATGAAATATTTTGGAGTTTTAATAACCTAATGAGATGCAGCTTACACAAATTGGATATCAAACACGGATGGTATAGTGATTTGGAACTAAAGTTTATGCAAAAAACTCTTTTAGCTTCATAGTAGTTATTAAAAAGACAATGAAAATGTACATTATAAAAGATAATTTTAATAATTTTAATTGCACTTAAATCATCGGATAAAAAGCTATTGATATCCTTGTGTACCTATAATTAAAACCAAACATTTATAAATATTATATGTCAGTTAAAAATGATATTTACAGTTCAATAAATACGTATATAAGTTACCATATAGATAACCATATAGGATTATTTATACAAGTACATAATATGCTGTGTAATTTTGTCCGTTCATCCACCCTGCTCAATAATAATCATTTTAATGAAACAGCTTAACCAGATGTATTTTTTTTTCAAACAAGAGGGATAAGAACAATTATACAAACAGTGTTGTTATGAATTTATAAATTTTTTTATGAACAACAGAAAAACAATACTTTTTAATTGTGAAACAAATTTATTTAAAAAAAGTCTCCAATTCGTCTTACAGAACTACAGCACAGGTTCTCTTTTACCAAAATTTAGCCAAGCAAGTTCACGATTTCGGCATTTCGCTAAAAAATTCTGCAATGTTCAGATTTATTATCTAATTCACCGATAGCGTTTTTTTTTCTCACGGGACTTAGATAGCATACGATATTAGTATAAACGAACTCGATTCGGAGCGAACCGAATTTTAAGAATTTTTGAATTTCTATACTTACCCGGTGTTGCAGCGAGTTAGGTGAGTTTTCATTGAACTCGACGACTGCTTGCAGGCTGGCTGGTGTCGAATGGCTCTTGGTCAGCTCGGCCGTGCTGCTGGAGCTGATCGGACCGCTGTTGGCTGGCGAAAACCTGGCCCGGCCATTCCACTGATCGCACACCACGTACCTGTCTAATATGAAACGTTTCTTGTTCGACCTGGACGGTATCATTTTGGCGTGTGATGACAACAGTGGTGTTTCCATGCTCTTAGTCGAGTAGCCGGGCGACGAGTTGACGCTGAATGAGTCACTCCAGTGACCGCTGTCCTGTGAACGTTATTATACCATGGTATATTGATATTATTATATGAACGTGATATTGACCAACAGCAACACGATATGAGATTATAGAATTGTTGAAAATCGCGTTTTATTAGCATTATATAATATTATATATTATAAATATAACTTAATGTTTTAGAATGACTCGAGCTTGCATGAACGTCCACGTCAGAAATTTGACCGATTCCCCACAAATAGCACATACAACATATACGCTTTTCAAGATTCATTATATATTTATTATGTAATGATCAGTCCAATGAAAGCATCATGTATTGAACATATTAAACAAGTATGTTATTACAGTTTCGTGTTTATTACTATTTAAATTTCATATATTATGCTCTATCGTAGGAAAAGTAAAATATATTGATACATATATTTGAATTTTGAATACAATATTTGTATATGTTCAATACACATAATATATACTGCCTATTGTATAATATAAAAATGAAAAAACTTTTTTTACGTAAGCCATTATACAGTTTATTTTTGTGATTACTACGTCACATAATTTATAGATAGAGATTATTTTAATAGTCACAGTCCTAGTATTTACATATATTATATTTAAAAAATAAACCATTAAAAACTTGGTTATAAATGTAAGCACATCTGTCAAAAATAAAGTTAAATAAAATTAAAAAAAACTGTATTTATTAATTATTTTAAATTAAAAAATTAGTATTTCACTGAAAACTATTCTAACCAACAAATATAAATTGTTAAAGATTATGAGCTTATCTTTGCAAATTGTAATTAACTTGGAAAGCTTTTCGCCTGCTGTGTTTTTTGAAGATAACCGAGTTCATTTCTATAAATGTTAAAAAACAATTTGCAGATCTCCAAAGATATATTTAATTAGTGGTGTTTATAGTAATAGGTGTAAATTTCTTTATTAGTTATTTAATAATATTTAGAAACATATTATGGTATTCTATTACGTATACCTATTATATTATATTTCCAGTAAAAATAAAAAATTTAAAGTAATCGATTGAAATAATTAAGACTTTTTTTAAATTAAAATCGTATTTCTATAGTTAATTTTAAATCTCTTTTTCGATCTAATCTATCATGGTAACTATCGTAGATACCGACTATCTGATACTATTGAAATGTGCTATCTATATACCAATTATGATTTTGATCTAATAGCATTAAGTAAAAACATTTTAATGCTATATTTAATGTTTTAATAAATTAGTCTTTTAGTATTAAAGAAATTATACCCAAAACAGATTTTAGAGAGCTTTTGACACACGATCTAATACTCTTCCTAGGGCCTGATAACTATGTTACACTGTTGGATGATAAAAAAAAAAAAAGGTTATGATTATCCGATTGTCAAATCAAAATATTGTATAAACCTAGAAACTTTTACTTAACCTATCCATCTATAAGTTACAAATTGTTCAAGCCTTATTTTTATTCAACATTATTTATTGAAATGTAATGGATGAGGACATGCATTTTCAAAGAAGCGTCTATATTTCCGGCAATATAATAGAAGACTTACAATATAGGCAGTGTTTTGACTTTTTTGCATAACCTTCCTAGATAATGCTATAAATATATAAGTACTGTGGAAATACCTACTTCATAGATAAATATAAAGTTAATCAAAATACTACTACCACCATATCACCTCACCTGTCTATTGGGTGACATAGTCATAGCTGGCGTCATCATCTCGTAACTCTCGCGGCTACCACCGTCCAGCGGCTCGGAAATGCATTTGATGGGTGGCGGTACTTTGAATCTTCTGGCGCGTAGTTGCGGTTGTTGCTGCGGTTGCGGTTGCTGTTGTGGCTGCTGTGGTGGCTGTGGTTGTTGTGGTTGTTGTGGTTGTTGTGGCTGCTGCGGCTGTTGTTGGACAACGACCACGTCTTTGGGATGATCTTCGATGTACCCTCTGATGGTCTGTCGGTCGGTCGGTAAATCGCCAGCGCAGATATTTGTCGCACGCGGCGGTGGTGGCAACTTGTATTGGGCCGGCCGGGGACCTATCACTGGCGGTCCCGGATTTCGTCTTGCTGGAATCAAAGGCACCCCTGTCGGTGGAGTGATCGAGTACAACGCCTGCAAAAAAAAAAAAACGTTTAACGTATTTAAGGACGCATCCCAGCAAAATTAAAGCGAAACGTCAGTCAGTGTGGCTTATATTAACAGTAAAGAGATTATACGACGTGGAGTGTTTTTCGATTTGTATCCACATTGTATATAGACTTCGTTTTTATTTTTATATTGTAGTATTATTGATCGTTTTCAATACATTATGAGATGAGTAAAAATATAAATTAATATTTAAAGGTGACAATTTTAATTTTAAGAGCAATATTATCGCACAAAAACTCAACGAATATAAGAGCGCCGAATGACAAAAATCAAATCTTTCAAGTATTAATTTAAAATATAAAATCACACGTTTTAGATTTTATCAAATTTCAATTACGATATTGTATAGTCTATATAGAGAAATTTAATCAGTGAACCGTTTATTTTATAGCGTTGAAAAATACGTTGGAATTATTTACGTTTTCTTTCGGTATCTTAAAAAGGCGTATACCAGCGATCGGCGGTATATTTATAGTATATTTGACCATTTTTCTTATAATGCGTATTTATATTATGTGTATACTTATACCCAACATCACAGTATCCCATTATGTTAAATTTAAGTACCAATAATTTTTATTTTTTTATAAATTATTATTATACTAAATCATATTAGAAAAAAGCTACAAATAAATTGTTCCACGTATATTATTTATATACTTAAAATTCTGTCTCTATACTATAGATGCATTTACAATCGAAATGTCACATTTATAATATTGTAAAATAAAATTCATTCAATTATTTTATATAAAACGCTGTTCATTTAATTTGTTCTTATTTTTATTTGAAATTTTTTTCTACCGAAATTGTACCTACTTATATAAGTTACTACGGAATTGGTCAATAATATAATTTAATATTTATAAATGGTGTGTTTTCTACGTAGTATTTGTTTTTACATCTTTGAAGTTTAAATTATATTTTTATTTATTTAATAAATTTTCTTTGAAAGCACTTAACACGTGTGCTATTAATCTTAATAGTTATAAATATTTATATAAGTAACAGCGAAGTATTTTTGGTGACTGATGTACCTAAGTTAAAAATGTTATAATATTGTTTTTTTAATACATTAAATATAATACATTTATATATATTATATAATTATATAATTTAAAATTATATTAAACTCAGTATTATTAAGATAAACTCAAATAAACCATATAACCAACAACTTTTACAAACGTGATTTCAAAAATAAATAAATAAATATAGGTATTTTCCCATTAGCTATGAATTTACAAAGTAATTGTTTATAAAAAATATATTTTTGTTATTTATAGCAGGTAAAAAATATAATATAATTTATAATATAGTACCTCATCTGTACCTTCTGAACAATAACGTGCAAATACAATAGTGCATGCACTGTAAACAAAAAAAAAAAACTTTTGACATTTTTCCAACTTGTATTTTCTGTATGAAGAAAAACTAAACAGCCTCTTAATTTTAATATATATTTAAAACATTTTGATTTTAAATTCTAAACAACTTTTTATAAATATTACTTGACATCAAGATGAAATTTTTGATAAATACGTTTCATCAACTAATATAATACAAGTATATCTTTATTTTTCAAAAAAAATTACGTAACATTTGTTAAATAGCGTAATCCTCAAACGCGTGATTGATAGTTTTAAGAAAAAAACTTGTAATTAAAATATATATTAATCACTTTAAAATCATGGTTTTTAATGTTTTTATTATCTTTAATTTAAGATAAATTATATGCATACCTAAATTGTTTTAATTACGCTAATTAATTATGAATTGGATACTTTAAAAATTCTTTTGATGTTTTGTAATTGATAGATAACTTAAAAGTGCATTTAATGCCTAAATATTGTTCTTTAATAATAATATTGATTAATATTTTTAATGAAGAGAGAAGCAAATAATGTAATAATAATAGTATTCAGTTTTAAGTATTCAAATATACCTATACTTTACGACAGTTCATTTTTTATTTATACGCAGCTAGTATTATGCATTACATTGTATTACAATGTGGTTATGTATATTAACTATATATTATATAGCATATAAGTCATTAAAATATAATTTTGTAGTTATATACATTCTACACAATATTAATAGAATAATATTACGATTATAATATCATATAATTGGAGTAAAAATATATTATACATTAAATATTATGGATAAACGGATAATCTGTACATTTCCAGTCATTATATAGAACTGCCCGATATTTATAACGCCCAAAGTAATAGGAAGTTACAAATCATAATATGTTTTTTCAAAATATTGGAGTTGATCTGAAGTCAAACCTCGCGATTAAACTTACTTAATCTAGTTGGGGAAATTCAAAATTGGTGTTTGTTTTTATAATACTTATATTTTATAACTATTAGTTTTCAACAAATATATACAAACCAACTTTTTTTTTTTATAAAAGTTTTTATTTTTTTAAACATTACTCATCTATTTTAATTTAATAGAAGCAATACTTACATTTTTACAAGTTCTAAGATATAAAACTACATTGCATTGCACAAATTACATTAACTATTAACAACACTCATTTAACGCATGATTTTAATAATATAATTATAATATTTTAAACGTAAAATCTGATTTACCAATTATTACATTTATTAGTATTAAAACTATTGTGATAAGCCATAGCCCATAGGTATTAATTTTATAAATGAAATAATCTTAAAATGACGTTTATTTATACTGGATTATAATAAACATATTTTTGTCATAAGGTACGTAAACTTGACATTTTTAAATACAAACAGAAAAGGTGAAAAATAATTTCATATCATTTATTTTTTATTATGATTTTGTTTCTTTATAAAAATACGCAAATATTTATCAGTAGTCTTGTAAAATATAATTTTTAAAAGTATTTAAGTACAAATACAAATAATTATTTCTAAAAGCATTCAAAATTCGTATTTAAGTAATTATAGATACTTTCAATTGTTTTAAAATGTTTCCTTACCTTAAAAATCAACAGAACCTATTTTTTTTCATTTGCATGTTTTAAATTAATTTTATTAAGCATTTTACACTGTATCATTTGGTATAAATAATAAATTATTCAACTGTTTTATTTTTTAAGGTAAAGAAATTAGATTTAGTATAAACTACATTAAATAAATATAATATACAGTATTATTGTGTACGATCATTTTGATATACATATTATTCTCATTTTTTTTTTATGTAAACAAATATAAAATTTATAAACTAAAAAGAAAAAATATATAAAATACGTATTTGAGTAGGTACTTAAAAAGTATTTGAATACTTTTACTCGAGTAGGTACTTATCAAAACTACGTATTAAATTTACGGGTAACTTTGTATCTATTTTAAGATGGTAATCGTAATTTATTCAATTGACAATTTGTTATTTTATTTTTTCAACTTAAAGTATACAATGTTAAATTTACTACAAACTAAAACAATATCAAATAACCTAAAAACACCGAGCCAAGAGTTTGACAATTTTCACTTTGTGCCTATTATATTCTTTGTGGTTTTTAATGTATTCACTATCTACGAAAATTATGAAAAAAAATACCATTTATTAAGATCTCCAAAATATTAACAAACAATATTATGGAAAAAACTTTATGCAAAGAAAGTTTTAATGTGTACGTAACAATTAAAATAAATGTGTAAACTGTGTAACAAAATTATTTTTCTAATGTCTATTATATCTTAACCTTTTTTTATAGTGGTGCAGATTCTTGGGGAAAAAAAAGAAAATTTAAAATCTGACCCGCTAATTGTATAAATTATTTTTATTTTCAGTCTACGACAACGGTGATGCCGACGATGGTTATTCAACATCGATTTTATGTTTCAAAGGACTTTCCAATTTTCAGTTAATGCAGCTTTGAAAATACGGCTGTAGTAGTTGACGGTAAGTTGACCGTGGAAATCCAGTGTTTGGCACGAGTGTGGAAAATTTGTTTCGTAACCTCTGTCGTTGACTTATATTAATAGTCATCGGCAAAAACGGATCTATAATCCAGTTTTATTTTCGTCGTTAATTATTCGAGCAGCACCGTCGACTACTCTAATTGTTCCACTCTAATCGAACTAATTTTCGGAATACGATAGTTCCAAATAATTATAGGAACCATTACACTGGCTCTCTACACTCCACTTTTAAACTTGCAAGGTTGTATAAAGCATATATATTAAGTTTTATTGCCGATCTGATCGATTCCGACGGACATTATTACTTTAACGTGTATAGCTTCTAATCTTGAAATAAATAAATCAAATAATATGTTTTGCTACAAACAGACAAATTAATCGATTTTAACGATAATAATTAATTGTCGGTTATAACATAATAAGAATGGCCGGAATTTATCGGGATATAATAATTTTTTTTTTTTTATTTACTTGCCAAAAGTATTTAACTGAAAAATTTATATTCTTATAATTACATAAAATTGCAATCTATATACGTTTTAAAAATAACCAATAGTCTAAGTCGTTAAAAAAGATTTTCGTAGGTATAATAATACATAACAATTTAATTGTATGAATATCTAAAAAAATATAGATCATTTTGCTTATCTGAAATGTTTAAAATTTGAATCATTATCTACAGTTAACAGCTTTAAAAATTGCACATTTTTTAATTAAAATAACAAATATAGGTTTGATTAGGTAGTTTTATGAACACGCGTCGAGAATTTCTCGTCGATGTAGGTAAAGAACATTTTATTGATGGGTATGTTTTTATTTTATCAAATATTTGTTCTTGATTCATTTGGCAATACGTCACAAAGTATGAAAGTATCACGACGTTTGAATCACGTGTTATAAAGTTGCAACTTTTGATGTTATTCGAGATCAAGAACGCGTTTTTTCATCAAAGTCAAAAGTTATTTTGCGTATGTTAAACATTTTTGTTCAAACAATCTTTTTTTCTGAATTATGCGTGAAAACGGCAGATGGAATATCTGCATATTCGTATTAAAACTCAGAATATATGTAAATAATGATATTGCAAGCATTGGTACCTATTATATTGGTAGTAACATTTTGTATTTTTATCGCTACCAATTCTAGGCGTCACCAAAACAATACAATTTTACTACGACAGTTGTAATATGTAGTTTATGGATCTTCACACAATTTAAACCATGTGTTATTAGATGGTATGTATTAGAGATCTTGTGTATTATAATAAATATATTTATTTGTTATTAGTAATATAATTTATTACTTGGACTTTATAATAAGTATAATTTCTACTTACGAATTATATAATTATTATTATTATTATTCAGTTGACACCCGGAAGTCATCAATGTACGGAAAATTAAAGAATTTTTGCATCAAGTATTCAGAGTACTTGATAATTGAGACCAAAACTAGTTTTTTTTGTTTACATAAAAATGTATCGCTTACCATTTAAGTTTTAAGGAATTTATTATACGTAGATATTACATTATTTATAAATAAATATTTTATACTAAGCAAACTAAAAACTATAACATTTTGTTTTTATATCTATTGTTTATTAATATTCCTCAAAAAATACCATAAACTTGTGTTTTATTCTACATCGATTAAATTTTACGAGTAAGATTATCTTATTAAGGAGAGTGATGTAATAATTATATTTTACATGATAGCATACCCGTCTCGGCTCCGCCCAAGATTTTAATCAATAATAACTAATTATTTTTAACTTTATCGGAATAAATGTATGCCTAAAACCTTCTCTGTAATGTCCTCTTTAATTTAAAAAATATGCACGACGATTGAATAAGTAGTTTTGGAGTTTATCCCAAACATACAAACAAACGCTAACATTTTACATATTAGTATAGATTAATTAAATAACTATAATAACATTATAGTATAAGCGAATCATTATACAGTGCCGGCCCAAGATATTATGGCGCCCTTAAAAATATAGCTTGAATACATAACAATATATTATTATAAAGAAATGTAATTATTACACACCGTTATTATTTAAAAAAATTATTTTACTAAAACATCATAAGTTCTTACAATTTTTTGAGCACCTACAAATGCGCTTCCGGTGCTCCTATTCTGGAGGCGCCCCGGGCGACCACCCAATTCGCCCGTGCCTTGGGCCGCCACTGACATTATAATATATCAACGAACTCGTCTCTTCGAGTGGTTTTTGCTAACTAAGGCACACTAGTATTATGTATAACAATATTAGTACATAAAATATAAACCTATGATAATAAAATTGTTGAAATAACATGGTACGGAAGTATTTTACTTTTCGGAACAATTATTCATATCTACTCGCCGATAAAACACATACAAAAGAAAAAAGGTCAGGATACAGGTAGCTGGAAACCCACGGGCCGCCGTAATAATATATATAGGTATACAATTTATACATTTATTTTAATGAATAATAACTAATTAATTATTAATTTTATCGGACTAAATGTATGCCTATGTCATTCTCAAAAAAAACTTCACGACGATTGAATAAGTAGTTTTTAAGTTTATCCCGAACATACAAACAAACGCTATCATTGTATATTATATTAGTATTAGTAATAGTATTGGCATAGATTTCAAAAGCATTAGATATTTATAAGACTATGCAAAATCCTATTCAGTGGCGTGTTTATAGGGTAGGCCGACTAGGCCCGGGCCTGCCCAATTTCTATTTGACTGTTTGGTTTTTGTTATCACAAATAAAAATGTTATTATTCATATTTATTATTGAATATTATTATTATAGCCATGTCCCGTGTGATATGACCAATCTTCCATGTTATTTATAAACACACACACTCAGAGATATATTTAGGCGAAGGGAGGCGATTCCTGGGCACCAAATTGTAAGCCTAGAAGTTAAATTTGTAGGATTAAGTTTTTTTTAAGGGGAAAAAAAGACGCCAATATATTTTTGCATCTAAGACGCCAAAGTTGTAAATACGCTTCTACACACTATAGAACAAAAAAAGCCTACCCATTTATTTTGTGCTGGACACGCCACTGATCCTACTCAATACTGCCAATAACCCTAGTGATATTGTACATGAGCAAATTTATTTTTTTTATAAATATAAATTATAATATTATGCAGTGTTAGCATAAACTTTTTTATCTACAGAGCAACTATTCGAAATAAACACTTGATGACCACCTATTGTTCTAGTATATTAATGTGGAATACTAACTCCCACACAATTCAGATTTTTAAAAGTTCATAAAATATTCGTAAATTATAAACGAGCTTGAGTTCATTGTGATACCCGAGGCGGGTTTTTGCTACTTTTGTATATGAAACCGAACGCTTCATAAAATAGCTATTCACGCTACCACTGATTATATTCATCTATGCAATTAATTTGGTTGAATACGTGGTAAAAATTGAAATACTACATAATCGGAAACACGTACCCATTTATTCGTGTGCAAGACAATGATATTCGAGTTACTGTGATAAAAGGGAAAATGCTAATAATAATTTAATAGTGCACGTGCGGCCTGTAGCCTGTATGTAATGGGTGTACGCGCGTGATCGTTAGAAAACTAATAGCTTGTTCTCTTCTCTCTCGCTGAATACAAAACACTGGCATATTATTGATACTATATGTAACGTTTGCTAAATAAAAATATGTCACAGTACTTATATATGTATATATTTTATTATACTATACCAAATTCCATTTTATTATAACATATACATAGGAACCTAATACATATAAGACGTCACGTTGGAAATAATTTCGCTTGTTAATATACTTTGACTAACAAATTATGAACTGTCGAAATTTTTGATTCTAAATGAAATGTAATTATTGTATACCCCTCTAGACGCTTTCTTATTAAAATTTAATTTTTAAATATTATAATATGATGTATACCTACTTAAATAATATGTAATAATAAAAAAAAATATTTGTTGTTGTTTTTGTTAAAAATTATGTATTGTTTTATCTAATATATTTTATAATATTGTTGTTTAAAAATGGCGGGCAAGTGGGTATCGCTCTGCTGTATAGTAGAGATAGGTCACTATAAAGATGTGTTAAATTTGAATGCAATGACAGGTATCATTATATACGAAAAACGATTCTGAACGAAGATGATTTGTCAGTCTAGAATAATTAGTAGGATATATTTAACTTTTCAAAGAGGAGGTAAAATCAAAAACCAAAGCATTATTTCTACTTCAAAAAAAATGTTTTTGATTATTTATATTATATACTTTTTGCTATTCGTGAATATAAAATACAAATACATGATTTGTAATTTAGATTAAGTACTATACTATAATGTATGTAAATGATCAAGTAGAACGATTTTGGCAATAATAACTATATAATATTTAACTATATTGACAAATGACTATTTATTATTACAAAGAAACAATAAGAATTTTAATTTATTGCTGTATCTGTAATCTATTTTTATGTAAATTGTAGGAACTAAGTTTTAATATTTGTAAGCAAATAAATGTGAATTATAATTTAAATGATTTATATAATAAAAAATAAGGTTACATTCAACATGCATGCATATTATCATATCGACACCCAAAATAGAAATAACTAGTTAGTGATTTACGTAGGTAATATATTATAATCACTGGTTATTACAAAAATATACATTACACATGTATCTAATAAGCCACACTGTAAAATTTCAGCTTTGCTTTTTAAATTTGTATTTTATGTATACAACAATAATTATTATTTTACCGGGAATAAGATGCGCAGGTTATTTATCAATCATAAAAAAATTGGTAGTAAATAATTAAATATATTATAACGTTATATTGCATTTATTACGATTATGTAAAAATATAAAATACCAAAAATATTTTATATCAAAAGTAATATACATATATATATATATTATGTATTATAAATATAATAATTGACAATCTGTAACATTTTTGAAATAAGTAAAATTAACGCGTTGAATATAATATATAGCTTGTGTATAAATGGTAGGTACAAGCATTCATGGCATGCAGCAGGTAGTAATATTTTTAATTTTCTTTAGCATTATTAATTCAAAACTATGGTGTGCTGATTATACAAAGACATTTTTATCATGTTAAGATGTAATTTATTTTTTTCTTATACTGTGAAAATAATTACGTGTTACCCCATTTTTCAATAAAATAAGATTTGTTTTCAAAATTTAAATCTGTAAAACCGAAATTCCTAGTAAAGTTTTGTCAGGTGAGTGGTTGAAACGACTGCAATCCTATTTAAACCCATTTATCATTATAGCGATGGCGTCACCTGGGTAAGTTTCTGTACCATATATACGCTGTTTATTCAAATAAATAAATAACTATATACGAAAATGTAATTTCGAAGATGCGATTTAACGTAGGTTTATTAGACTGCTCATCGACTATAATATTATAGATTTAATGACATGAAAAAAACATAAATTATACTCGATTATGATATAATATAGTTACACTTCGTAGAAATTTTAAGTTACACATTATACAACTAATATTATAACTAATGTTATATGGGTCACAGGTTTTTTAGGCCAGGTCGTAGTGATTTGCCAACGAGAATCGATAACGCCGACCAACCGTAATAATATCATTATTGCGTATTGAAATGTCTATACCAGTTGTTCTCAAAATTATTCATGGAGCCATTAAGTTACTAAAATAAATCTTTGATTAGTCAAACACGAGGATTGTTAATTTTAATTTTAAACCCACTCTTATATATTGTTGACTATTGTAATATTATTTTTTATTACTAAAACAAATATGCAGGTATAATGAGTATATATACTTATCAGTATAAATAATATATATTTTAAATATTATTATGTATTTTTAAATAGCATATTCCAAAAATAATTGTATTTAAATATGTTACGATGCAACTATACCGTCTATACCTAGTATAATATGCATTTGACTTGATTAAGATTGGCACACTTGTGACCAACGAAACATACCTATAGAGCTATTCGGTGTACAGATTAAAAACTAAGAGTCAGTCGCTTATATATCAAAACGTTTTGTTAACTTGTATCGTTAAGTTTTTGTGGTTTATGACGGTGGTAATGCAAATATCACGGTTCCTCAATGTCAATAATGATCGAACTGTGAACGACGAGGACGACGACAATTCTCGGTAGTGGCCCGTCGCCATCATTCCTCTGTACACGCCGCGTATTCGTCAATATAGCCAATGGCTCACTCTTAATCTAATAATTCTAATAGCAGGAACCGTACGCTGGAACGAAGAGCTGTAGATCAAATTCTAATGTTAACGTCAAACACTTCCTTAGTAGCGTCCAATAACTCTGGCCGAATAATACTGATAGCATTGCAGATTAAATAAAACATTCATTATAACCAATGACAATATACTATTAAATTCCGTAATGTATAGGTTAGTTATAATATTACCCAAACGAATAATGTCAATTGACCTCAGCTTATAAAAATTCAATTTGGCATATTTTGATAAGTAATTACATAACTTGGGTGTAGTAATAATATTGTTAAGACATTTGTATGTGTTTTTGTTGATATTTTGTTCGAGTTACAATGAACAAACGCAGTGATTTGAGTATGGTAGAAAAATTTAGGTTATTACGATATTTTATTTTTATTCAAATAGGATGTTACATAACAGCTTAAATTGCAATAATTATTTTTTAAGTAAATAAGTATTATTATTGTTTTTTGGGGATTATTTGCCTTATTGACTCATTCGGTTATTGAACTAAAATGGTCTGATTCCAAAGTGAGTCTAATAAGCGGCGACCACTGTATCTTAAAATAGAATCAACAAAAATGTCGTGCTATAGTATTATTATTTTGCTATTTATATTATACTAAATAATAATATGTAATAAAAGCGTTATTTAAAGCTATTATTTTTGAACGTATTAATTTTAATTTAAAAAAAACAATATTGATATTATAATCATAATGCCGTTATGTATAATATTATGTGCTTTCTTACTATACGTTTGAACGTAAATGAAAGTATAATCTTATTGTATAATTGTTTTAAGTAATATAACATATTTTGTTTTTACACAAAGAGTCTAAAACAAACGATGTGTCGATGTACATAGTATATTGACTAAACCATAATATACGAGTTAAAATCGAAACATTTAACGTGTCAATGTGCGGAGACGATATTATACTCGTACTGTCCACAGAAATGTATAACAAGTAGTGGGTATACTGCAACACTATCGCCTATCACAATAACGACAAACAAAATATAATATACTTGAACGTGGTACTGTATAATTTCGCACTGCGTTTGCAATACGAATCATTGATCATTGTAACTATTTCACGAAACATAATATTGGTTCTATATACACGCCGAATGATGATATAAAACCTATATGCATATACACGAACGCATCCATTACATTGTTCTACGCCGGCTATACACAGTGACTCCGTTTGGCGGTGGTGAAACAAACATAGGTATAGGCGCTAATAATTGTTTCCAATGGTCCTTTTCTGCCGAGTGTATTGTGCATAATGTATGGGCGATAATATTATTCACGCGCCGCGCGTTGCTCGCAGTAACGTTTTGTTACTATATACCCAACGGTTGTATTGTAATGGCCGAAGAGCTAATATAATTTGTACACGTAAAATCGATAATAATATGTTTATTGCCATTCAATATTTTCGCTGTACAGTATAAAAATAATAAACATACTCAATACATATTAATTGTCATTACTCGTTACCGTACGCGTGCCCGTGAAAAAACCCGAAGACTTTTATCATCCGTCATTTTCGATATAATCGTTTAATATAATATTGGTGGAAAAAAAAATTGTATTTCTTATTTCATCCTTTCTACTATCGAGTAAATCTGTAAAACAAAAGTGTATATGTAATTTCGGCAAATATAATATTTACGATGTTATTACGAACAAGTCGTTCCAAAGGTTTTATTGGGCCCCGTATATATTTCTATTTCACTCATCAGCATTTTGGTCAATACTATATTATTATGTTATAGCCGTTCTAATCTGCATGACTATACAGTTTGCAAACGAGTAAAGTTCTTCTTTTTTTTTTTTTTTTGAGTTCACATAAACCATGACCACGTCACCTAACGCGGTCCACGTGTCGGCACAGTTTTTATGACACATAATATGAATCATGATGTACCCACACAATATTATATTATACGCAAATAAATAGACCAAGCTCGGGGGGGGGGGGGTCGCATCAATACTTCTAATATAGACTTTTGATAGTATCCATGACTTTATGTAGACACACACACATATATATATAGATATTATAACAGACGACAGATAAAATTTAAAAAAATAAACAGCTATTTAGTAGTATAAAAATTATAATATAATCACGTCATATAAACACACACAAGCGACAAATCATAAGGTGTTATGGGTCGACGACCGAGTTTATTTTTCGCACGGTTGTTCCTGAGCGGCGTCATA
The DNA here is from genome assembly GCF_003676215.2 of Rhopalosiphum maidis. Classification (NCBI taxonomy): domain Eukaryota; kingdom Metazoa; phylum Arthropoda; class Insecta; order Hemiptera; family Aphididae; genus Rhopalosiphum; species Rhopalosiphum maidis. The sequence continues at coordinate 5,799,748 of NC_040880.1, read as the reverse complement.
TTGGCCCGAGCTCTGTGACTGTGATGCGGAATCGTACTGGGGCTGGTATCCGGCCGAATATTGTTGCGGACTGGCCACGGAGTAGCGCGATTGAAGACCGGCGGCCGATTGATCGCGGTTGTTCCAGTGGTTGGCGTACTGGTACGAAGTCGCGGGACCCGACGAACTTCGGTACACGTACGGCGCTGCTGCCGCCACGTACAGGGCCCGGGTGGCCTGCTGCAACGGGTGGGCGATCTGCGCTTGGGCGGTATCCAGACGGGTTTGCCACGCGGCGGCGGCAGCGATAGTGGCTGAGTTGTATTCCTGCGCTTTCGGGGCGGCCAAATAGTATTCCGGTGCGGTCAGGGCGGGCGCGTAATACTCTTGTGCCTTGGGGGCGGGTGCGTAGTGTTCTGGTGCTGCAAGAGCGGCCGCGTAGTACTGAGGTGCGACGGGAGCGGCGATTTGAACGGGAGTCGGTGGGTGATTGACGAACGATCTGTGTGAGAATGACGTGGACTGGCGGCCGTACGATTTGGCGGACTTGATGATTTTGATCGGAGCTGCTTGGTACTGTACGATCGGAGTCTGGAGCTTGGGCGCGACTAGAGGTGCGGGGCTGACGGCGTAATACTCGGGACGTGGAGCATACTTCGGCAGTGGTGCGAACTTAGGAAGAGGAGCGTACACCAGTGGTTCGGCCGCGATTCTCGTTTCCAACATCGGAGCGGCGGTAACTGTGACCGGGGCGGCGAACTTGGGAAGAGGCGCGTACTCCACAGGACGAGGAGCGTACAACAGTGGTTCGGCCGCGATTCTCGTTTCCAACATCGGAGCGGCGGTAACTGTGACCGGGGCGGCGAACTTGGGAAGAGGCGCGTACTCTACAGGACGAGGAGCGTACAACAGTGGTTCGGCCGCGATTTTCGTTTCCAAAATCGGAGCGGCGGTGACGGTCATCGGGGCGACGTACTCGGAACGAGCGGCGTACTTGGGAAGAGGTGCGTACGACAGTGGTTCGGCCTCGATTTTTGATTCCAAAATCGGGGTGTGAGCCAAAATTCGGGAAGATTCGAAGTCGGCGGTGCGCAATATCGGCGACTGAGTTACGGATACATATTCGGTGTTTACGATCGGTGCTGAAGACACCGTTGAGATGATTGGTTCGGATACGAAGTTCTTGGCGACCGGAATTAATTGTTCACGGCTGATTTGAGCTGTGCGCAACACGTTTTCGTCATATACCTGTTCATTGCAGACTTTGGTCTCGCGGTGATCCTTCAGGTCCCCGGTGATCGGATCGTTCACGCCATATGCGTAGTTGTATGATCCCGTGTTGGCCGAAACCAGCACCAAACAACTCGTGGCCAACATCAAACAGATCTGCATGAGTAATACACGGATGCATATAATGTTATGATAAAAATGTCATTACTAAGATAGTAAGATGGCAGCGTGTGACCGATAAACGTTTTTATTTTTCCCTTTAGTGATGAGTGTAAGGGATGTAATGAAATCGTTAGAACTCGGTCTTGCACTTAAATTATATCCACTTACCTGAACACAATTCATAGTGGCTGTCGTTGTTGTAAGTTTTTTAAATTGGAATGGATAAAGATACAAATTACAATATACACTGTCGAAATAACAGGGTATTACTATTTAATACTTTGATGCTCACGTCGGCCTATTGGGAGACCAAATGTTGAGTGTGATAGAAAAGATGATAACCGGTGCTTATATACTGACATGTTGTGACGAACATTCCGATAGGTTTTATGTGGGGATTTGGAAAACACATAGACCTTGTAGTTCAAATGAAATCGATTAGAATTACGGATACGATACGAAATTGTAACAACATTGCGTCGGTTGTGTCATGACCAGAAGCGTATTGCATTTAAACATTGTTTTAATATGACATTAAGTTCTTATATGCTTGTACGTTCTAAGAAGATTTACAACGATATATGTGTTTTTATTTAATGTGTGTGTCATTAATTTTTGGATCAGTAAAAATGCTTCTTTGTATATATTATCCGATATTAGTTTATAACATTCCGGTATTAGAAATAATAAAGACAACGTATATTATTTTTTTAATGTCTTATAAAATCACAAAAACATCATATTACTGAATAATTACAGTTGCCTATTCAACATTTTAATATGTTCATTGTTACAATTATAAATTACTATTAAATACTTGGTAAATTGTATTAAAAATACACAAACTATTTGAATGGTATATATCTAATAATATGAAGTACTTACATTGATTCTAAAAAAGATCAAGAAACAAAAACGTATCATAACATTTATACTTTTGTTTGTAAGTGATACACCACAAATCATTAATTATTTTAAATAATTCGTGTACTATATATATATGTATGTATAACATTTAAATATTGCACGTAGGTAATAATATGATATGTACAAATGTACAATTTATATAATTAAATTAACAAATACATCGCAATAATTTATGTTTTGTTTGGTAAATAAAGTCGTAACCGTTGAAATCGCCATAATCGTTTACTAATGCATAATAATTAACATAAAAGCATTCTTGACTTTCAGATACGTCTTTCAGGTATACTTTCGGCGTATGACGGACAAAAAAAGCCTATTACATGTGTTTGAAAAATAAAAACGATGTAATTATGTAAATAAAATTGTGGACAAACTATGATGAAACCAAATTTCATAAATAAAAAATTTTGAATTATAAGAATTTAAAAAAATAATAATAACTGTATTGGATAATTAACTGAAAATATAGTGTTTTGCTATACAAGGTTAACCTAACGGATGAACAACTTTTTAAACGTTTGTAGTCGTTAGTGAATGTACACTATACATATGAGTCAAAAACGGTCATTTATTTATCTAAAATAACAATATTGATGATGATACATGCTCCTATGTCAACTATGAAAGTTACAAAATAGAAGCGAACCCATCGTCTAGTTAGATATTGATTATAATTTTTCAGTTCTCTCTGAGAACAAAATATAAAGTGTTTTTTAATATAATTCGAAGACGAATAAAACCGTGTGGGTGCTAACTGAATTTTGTTATTTATTATTTAGTCTGTGTGATTTTAATATTAATTTTGTAGTTTTTTTAAATTGTCTCGTGTTATAATATATTGATATTATCAAACTCGCAGTATATTTTATAAATTTTAATTTCAATCTGCATACAGTGTTTACGACTTTAAGAGTAAAATTTATATTTATAGCACACATTTGTGTGCGATAACTTCTAGTGTGTTTTATATTTCTATCATTATAATTTTATTTGTTTAATCATGTGTGCAAATCGTTAAATTTTTCGCAACAAGCTGATACACTTCGGACAAGTTGGTAGTGTAAGACGAGTACGGCCCTTCGCCGCGTTTTTCGGTCCCGATCGGACTGTTTATACGAAACTACATTATTGTAATATATTATGTAACTCTGTGTAAGTATGTAACACACGTGACGCGTATAGCTCGTAATTCGTATAGTTTTCCGCTTCCGTGGATTAGAGGTCATACGAAAAGCGTATTCAGAAAGTCAACTTGCACACGCACTGCATCGTAAATATTAACGGGCTTATGTTACATCCCCGAGTATTCTTCACATGCGAGATTAGATAGATAGCATTTTTTATTTTTATTCACAGAAAATCGAGATTATGCTGCAGTATGATAATAATATTATTTCAATAAGGACCAAATGTCTGTGAAAAGTGATTATTTTACTGCAGAACATATACAGTACCTTCTCTCACCGATAAAAAGACAAAAAATGTTTTTTTCATTTATCATCATCCACGATCGTTTTTTGTACAAAATTGTTCGTTTATTACAGCCCGCTGTCCCTAAAATTATTGCTTAATCCTACCTTTATAAACATTATTCATGTCAATATAATATTGTGGTTACATTATAGTTTTAACATATTCTGTGGTTGTTATAAGTTCAGTCGTACCAAATAATATAAAAATCGATTTCCGTTATGTCGAATTTCAAGAGGAACAGGAAAAAGTTTGATGTATCAAGAAGTTCGAGGTATCATTTAGGTTTCATTAAAATGCACAATTTGAATACTTAAAGTACTAATACTACACACGTATATCAATAAACCACAATAATGAATACGTTTATTTTATTTTTTTTTTTATCTTTCATTAACGTTTATTTAATATTACTTTTGTTTTTGTAAGAATGTAAAAATTAAGTGTGAGGATATGTAATTTATGTTTATTTTCCATTTTACTATATTGTGTATGGATATGACTACAAATATTGACTACGAACGCGTGAAATCACAATTATTACTAAACTGAATGTACCTATTGCTTAATTTTTCATTCTTACCGTAATAAAAATATTATTTGTGTATTCGATATTTTAACAAAAAACAATTATACATAATTTTAATTCGAGTTATCGAAAGTGAAACGCTATTAAGTGTAATAGTAGTTTTAAAGTGATTTTAACGTATAGTTCGAGATAACGGAAAAATTGAAATAGCGACATTTGACAAAATAAAAATCAATCGCATTAAGAACTGCTCTAAAAACAATGAATATCATTTTAATAATAATATCATGTATTGAATTCAGGAGCATTATATATGCGATTGAGAATCAATACGTCGAATGACTTATAAAAATATAGCGCGAATAAAATTAATAATAATCAGCTTTGTGTTGACAATGAAGTTTTCGGAAGCAAGAGCATGAAAAATGTCGAATACGTTCAACAATATACTATTTGACCAACATATCAATAAATATCGTGAGTCGAAATAAACTAACAAGCATTTTTTTTTTATTTTTTGGGCTTTTGCTTTCAAATATATCACTATCGTTGAGCATAAACGATATATTTTACGTTGCATTGAAATAACTTATACAACAACAAAATGATCAAAGAGCGTATATGTTTGACCATTGTAAGACATTATCATTTAATGTATTAGACTTTAGCGCAATCCGATGTGTATAACCGACAAAATAATTTGCGTTTGCCATAAAGTGTATTATAATATTGTGTGTCATAATTATAACAGCGGCGTATTTACCAAGTTTGGTGTGCTCTTTTACAAAAACCTTAACGTTTTCAGAAGGGTAAATTGTATTTTACTAAAGTTATATATTATTTAGGTAGGTATACATATTTGAGATATGATATCCCATGATTAATGGCCATGTCAAAATTAAAACGTGACGAGCATTTATGATGCGTGTAAATTATTAGATTTTTTTCGTAAAGCCTTTCCACCAACACGTCGTCGTCGTTATATTGAAGCGTATAATATACAAATATACAATAAACATACACGTTTATACAACACGTACAAACTTTATATAAATAATATAATATGAGATTTCGGGTTATCAAGGACGACACAAAATATATAACGAGTATTCTTGCTTAAAGTGACAAGTAAATAAGAAATTTAAATTTATCCAAGACATATCGTATTGGATATAACATTTTCAATAACCAAAATACACAAGTCTGACAATAAACAAATATTTTTTGTTCATTGCAATCATCACTATATAAATAAATAGTGCCCTACAAATATATTAGTATAATGTTATATATGAATAATAATGCGATGTAAGATTATTAATATTAACAAAAAACTCCGATTGTATTGCCATAAATACCTTAGGCACTAAAAAAAAATCAACTTAAATAATAATTTTTAATAATTTAATAGAAGTAATATAACATAATATCCTTTTTCAAACAAGAAGTTTAGTCAATATTATAATATATTATAAAAACTATTTTAATATAAAACGTCTATTTTTAAATGAAAATATACCAGTATTCATTAAATATTGATTCGTAAACCGTTTTATATGTATAATATTGAAGAATTATAAAAACCTATTATGTTACTAAATCTTGATTTATTACACGTCGTCGCGAGATGAGGTAATTGGTTAATGGATGATTATTTGTAAAGATTTAAATTATTAAGAAAATATATGTCTAAAGCGTACTTGTAGTTTTTTTTTAAGTTTTAAAGTTTAAAACATTACAGTTTATTTCATTTTTGGTAGGTTGTTCAAACTCGTATAAATATATATAATACTACTTTTGACTATACTTCTGACTGAATATTTGAAAACAACCGATGAAATCGCTCTGCCGTATAGTAGGTGTTAAGTGTGTCTCGCCATTAAGTAGGTAATAGATATGTTAATTTCGAATTGAATAATAATTCATCGTATATAGTAATAAATATATAGTAATACTATATACCATTAAAAACGATTCTCAGTAAAGACGGTCTATATTTTTAATGAATTTTGTAATGAAAATAGTATTTTGTTGTTTTATTAGTAATAATTTATTAAGTCGGTGGTCTTTAATAGCCTAAAAATATATTTAAATTTTTAGCTTTCTAATATAAAAACTTGTGAGAAATCCTTAATAACCAATTTTGAAAACTCAGTACAATTAATTAAAATTAAAAATCATATATACATTTTAATCTTAAAAATTTTTTACATAATATTATTTTCGATTTTATTTTATTTATGATAAATTACTTTAAAATTTGGTCTTTAAACACTTGTGTATATTTTCGATATTTTTAAATTTAGGTAACATACCTATATATTCAATTTCCAAACTATTATTTTCGCATAAAAAAAAATGTATCATACATAAATCGAAAACAATTCGACCATTAAAAACCAATATATTTACCAATCCACTGAAAACTAAATATTTTAATAAAATTTAGTAGTATCATAGTGGCAACGTTCAGTCGGAGTAGTTAAATCTATGATAGAAAATATATACCCGTAAAATGTTTTGATTGTAAATGCCATGGTTCATTTCAACTTGTGTGTCGCAAATCGCAATATACTAATGTGACACACCACCTGATAATAACTGTTGACAACATTTTTTTTTTGGTTAGCATGTCATCATGAAAAAAATGATGAAGAATAATACCACCGCGGGTATTCTAAATTTGTAATTTTTAATGTTTATTAAATTATTAAAATTATCACGCGAAATAAGTATTTTATATTTTAAACAGAGCGGGATATTATCGAATAATACGAAAATCGGAAAAAATTGCAACTACCACCCGATAACCGCCTATTATTATATTATTACACCTCCACTGAGCGCATTATAATTTATATAATAATATGCTGTTTATTTACAATACTCAATAATAATATTACTTATTATGTTTGTGTAATTAAAAATACTCAATACCGCGGAAAGTAATTAGGTTAATCGTTGTATCGTCACAGTTATTTGTATGTATATTGTATATATATATACTCAATTATTACAAAGTATAATAATTGCAATAATATATGTCATATACTCGGATCGGTCTACGCGGTCGAGTTTCGTTTAATGACAAAAACAAAATTCTCGCGCAACGAGTAATACTGCAGATTCGTATGAAGCGTATATTTTTTAAAAACATTTTGATTTTTGTATAAAACTATAGTATTATACAAAACTAAATAAACATAAAAGTACAAAATGTCAATCGATTCCGTTCTATTAATTACACGGTTCGTCGGCGGACTCAGTCTGCACCGAATGATGGTATAGAGGTAGGGCCGCTGCGGTAGTGGCGGCTGATGAGTATCGAGGAGCCAGAAGGGGGCGGGCTGGATAGAATTGAGGCGTTGCGGGTGCGGCGCGCAAAATATAATAATTGTCGTACTGAAGTGGCTCCGGGGGTGCTGGAGCTGAATAGTATTGCGGCGGTGCTGCAGCCGGGGCCCAAATGTTTTTTGGCGCTTGTAGGGGGGCGGCGGTCGCGTCGTCGTCCGAACAGTATTGCGGTGCTATGGACCGTTTATTTTGCTGGTTGCGGTACTGGTACGACGACGAGCCACTGCCCGCGGGAACGTAGTCTGCTTGCATGCCGTTCTGATTCCTGTCGAACGCGGGTCTGGCGTTCTGCGGGGCGTGCGGCGCCTGACCGGTGTTGGGACGGGCCGCCATCGGTTGACCGGAGCCCGAATTCGATTTGAACGAAGACGAGGACGAAGGATGGCCGTTCGTGTACTCGGTCTGGCCGTATCCGTACTTCGATCCTTGGTCGGCCGAAATCAGCAGCGAGCTGCTCGCGATCAACGCCACAAACAAACAGATCTGCACAAGTATAATAATAACATGATACACGATTAAACGCTACGTTGTGATGGCAATAAGGATGACGATCAAATGATAGACGAGAATAATGCAAAGCAAAAAAATTAGGACAGGCGCCGCCCGCTCGAGTCCGTGGAAAAAATATTAAACAAAAACAATGAATTGAGTATAATATATGATGCCATCAGTCATCACTATACCTATACACGACGTCGTATACTTTACATAATATACATAAATTTAATAAATAATACGTTTAAATCGATTTTCATTTAGTTTGGATTGATTTAGTGACCCGTTCAAAAAACAATGTTTTACACAATCATGTTTGAAAACTGAGTTGTTAAAATTACTATGGAATAGAAGTTTTATTATTTTTTTAAATTTTTTTAACGAACAAAAGCATAGTCATTTTTATGTTAAAAATATACACTTACCTGAATACAGTTCATAGCGGCTGCCGTTGTACGTTCAAAAGGTGCGTACAATAAAATATAATAAACTAGTTCCAACACTAAAGTTGGTGGATGATTAAAAAACACTAGTGGCCTGTGCTTATATACTACTCAAAAAACTTCATGATTGTTTACGTAATGTTTGTGTGGGGGTTATTAATATATGTGAAAACAATATTGTTCACAGTTTTTAGTAATAGTGTGATATTTTTATCAAGGTTAAAATAACGCATATATGTTTTTAACATATCTTAACAAAATAATAAAAACGTATTTGTAGCAGTCGTGATTCATGTTTCAAAAAATGTCCTACCGAAATGTATTGATCTGCGTTGTTTCTATCATAGCAATACGTATTAACGACCATACATTAAAGATAAATCAAAACAAAGTGACAAACAAAAGTATTTAACAGTATACATATATGTATTTTTTGGTTATATATAAGTACATAGATAGGTACTCACAGTCACTATAAAATGCAAAGGTCTTAATAGTTAAATTAAAACAGAGTATTCATTTTACTGTTTATGATGTATCCGTTTACAATATCTATTTTTTATTTATTAAAATGACTGAATAATGATAAAAACATTTTAATAATATAAATGTCGACGAAGTTTCAACAATACATTAACGGCTAAACAATTACTGAAATTAGAAATTCAAATTACTGACATTCGATTGCGATGTGCTATTTTAAATATATTAATTAAACTTATTTTACTGCTTATTACATTCAATTGGTCAATATAGTACGCTGCATTGCTGCGTCCATTATATTATTACTGATATAGAAAAACATAGAAGTTTATTGAATTGGAACTTACTTCCAAATGTGTGATAACTCGTTGGTTTTGTTAACTAAATTGGTACGTTTAAACGTGACCTGAACAACAAAGATATAAAAATGCATTTTTAAATGGCGAGTATACAGTTTTACATTTATTATAATATTTTAATGATAAAAAAGGTCTCAAAGTTATTGTTCATGGACAAAATTGTGAAATTATGCGTGTTTAATTTTTAAACACACTACACAGCGTTAAAATTGAAATCGTTCACCCTGCTCTACCTATAAGTAAAATGTTTACGTTTTAAACAATGCGTATTATTAGAAAATTAAAAAAAAAACCAATTCTTCGGTCAAAGTATGAAAAAAAAAATATCGACAAATCAATATATACATATGTATAAATAACTGTATCCTAAAAATTTAACTATAGGTATTATCGTGGTTATTATTTATAAATTTAATATAGAAAAAATCCGGATAATAGAGAATCGTATAATTTATAAACTACAAAGGTTTATCTGGGAATTGAAGTTTTGTATTACAATAAAAAAATTCTGACAATCATAATACAGGAATCGTGTATTGATGTGATGTCGATATAAACGTACTGTAGTATTATATTAATTTTCAGTTACACTATTTCACATGATATAGCGATTTTATATTTCATTTAATCTTCTGGTTCAAGGTCACACGTATCCGTTGCACTAATTTTGTATTTCACTGTAATATGAACTATGAATACATATTGTAAATTTTAATTCAAATAATGTACTAATTGACATCAGTCCATTTCTAGCCTAAGAAATACTAAAAAAAAAAAAAAAATAGTTAGTTGAAGTTAATAAGCGGAATATACATTGTGTTGACAGCCTATTCATTAAAAAACGCGATGCTTCGCGTAATCAATTTGATTTGATTTGATTTTGGTTTTCTGTATTATTCGTAAAATTAAATAAACGAATCGTGATATACGTGAACATTATTCGATGAACAAATGATTTATTTTAAAATACAATTTTAACCAAACAATTAGTTTCATTGTGTTACATCATTAAATTAATTTTTGAATATTTAAATTAAATCAATGTATAGTTTTAAAAGATATCGATGATTGACATTAAAAAGAGACAAAATTATCAATGAATCAATGATCTAATACAACTAAAGTGATGTATTTTTATTATAAACGTATTCAAAATACAATGGTTTTGAATTATAATTATATTTTCAAGTTGTATTTTTGTTTACCTAACGACTAATAAATAGTTTTTAAATTTATAATAATTTAAAATATTCATCGTTTATTTTGTCAGTAACGACGTTATAACATTATTAGATTCCTAACTATCAATATAAAATCATGCTAGGTAATTATAGTAAATTGTTAATATATATTTATATATATATATATATAATGCATAAACAATTATTATTTTACGTTATACATTCAATAATATATAAGCATTTGATTTAGACTAATTTATTTTTAATTGATAACTATTAAATAACATTTTTTGTTTAAAACATAAAAATGCATAAATATGACTTAGATATGATGTATAAAAATAAAAAAAAAGACTGAAAATTCCGTATAATGTAATATAATTGAATATAATTGAATAATAATACAAACAAAACATTTTATGCCTTTATAATAATCATCATTATCTCATCTAATAATTTTTAATGTATTTATATCGTCTGTAATATAATAGTATATACCATGTTATTTAATGTATAACTTGCCATAAAATTTGTCGATATATTTATATTGTTAGTATTTTATTCTCAAAGGCTTAAAAGCGTTAGGTATAATACAAACAAATATATTTATATGGTTGATCTAAAGTATAATTTCTATTGGTATGCTATTTGTTACTTTATACTGTGAATTATTCACGCGACATAAAATAAATAATGAACGTTTATACTTATAGTTTTGTAATTTAATATTAACAAAAGTTAATTTATTAAATTTAAATTATTTGTGGTGGGATTCAATTTGATATAAAATCAAAGATAAAAACCAAATCAGTGCAGTTTTCTCTTTATACTTTTTACCTGAACAAACATTGTATTCTCTCTGGTATAGACTTTATTATAATCCTTCCTAAGTAAATATTTACTTTTTATGTTTCGTTTGAAATTGTACAGCGAGTGTATTATATTGTAAAATAGGTAATAATATCAATATCAAAGTATATTACAATATGTCATAATATGACAGTCATATTGTCACTTTAACGTGGAAAACTAACTAATGAATAATTATTATATGAATTAAATGGCTACGTACATCATAAATTAAAAATATGGAGAAAGTTGCTTTTATTTATAATAATAGATATGTATTATATTGTATACTAATAGATTTTAGGAAATTAGATTATACTTACATAATTTTTATGTTTAGTAATATACAAATCAAAAAAATACTGTAGTACGATATGAATAGGTTCATGCCAAAAAATAAGCTTAAAATGAATCTAATTATTTTTAATATTTAATTGTGCATAATAATAATAATATTATATTTTAAATAATATACGTCCTTTTCCGAATAATTACAAAATAAAAAAACTCGTTTGGTGAATAATTATTTTGTTTTTGAACAATTATATCGCTGATGATATCAAAAATTGAGCTTCATTAACTCATAAAAATGTACCTAATTTTACAATAAACAATGTTTTTTTTTTTAGTTCTAGTTAAAATAATAATATCTTGTTTTAAGTCTTGTTCACTCTTTTTCAGCAATAAAAATGTAAACGTCATCGTGAATAACACCGTTCTACATTAATTAGATATTGAGTTAAAATTGAAGAGTAATAATATAATCAATAATAAAATTAATTACAATTGTAGTATTGTAGCAATAAATAGGCTCATAAAACATCTCTTATCAGCAGAGCTCGGAAGTTCTATATTTCTGTTATATTCTGCATATTGTTGTTGATTCATCCTAGGACATCCAAAGTGAGATATAAATATGTTTCACACTTCTCCGATGTCATACACAAAATTTAATTCTGCTATTTTTTGCATTTTTACTGGTTTTATTGATATTTTGCTAATTTAGAGTATATTTTCACATATTTTTGAATCTATAAAAAAACATTTAATGATTCAGTGTAATTTCCAAGAAAATAAATAAAATAATTTAATTATAAGTTAACGTTTACAAATATATTTAAATGATTTAACAATTTTGTTAAAAGTTTACAATTCAACCAGTCCAGACAATCCCTGATGTCTGTGAGCCTAAACATTTGTAAAATTACATTTAATTTTTTTTTCTAATAAATTTATATTTTTTTTTCTAGTTAAATGCATATTTTTTTGATTTTTCATGCTAATTATAGTGCATATTTTAAAGTTTTTAAGTACATATTTAAGAGCTAAAAGTAACATTTTTAGTGCTACAACTTCCGAGCACCGCTTATCAGCATTCATTTTTTGTATATAATGATTTATTATTGTAATTTAACCGATCAACTTACTACTCAAAGACATATACTCAACATACAATGTACAGCAAAATGGTTATCTATTTGTCCAATTTTTTTGTTTTTAATGTGTTATATTTACCATTTATGTATTTTTTAATTTACCTAATAATAATATATGTATTGAGTATTGAACAATAAAATAATGAGGCATATTATTCTCAATTGCAGATATGTATGAATCATATTCATAACAAATTATATATTCATTGTCAATTAATAGTTAATACTAATATACCTATGTTATTTATAAACCGTAGTATAACTATTTATTATTAAGTCAATTTCAAGGTTTGTTGTTTTCGGGTAACTAAACTACCACGGGCATATTAAATGTACTGTCCTAGATGACTATTTAAATGCTTGCAAACACAACATTCGATTCATTATTATGAATTGAACTGTTCAAACACGTATAACAATATTGTCTGTAATAATATCTCTCCAACATGCAGTGTATTAAAGTAAGTACATTTTATATATTACCTTAAATTTAACATTTTGTAGTACATATTTACACAGATACCATAATTCCTATATGAACGATTGTTTCATAATATTATAAAGTTAAATTAAGAAGAACATTAGTTAGCATATTTTTAAATTTTAAAGAAATCAACAAGGATAACGAGCAATTTTTATATAAGTAACATAATAATGTGAATAAAACAAAAAATTTGATTATTTTTGTGGTTAATTTTTACTCAAATATTACAAAAAGTAATACATTGTTTTCAACTACAATGTCAAAAACTGCGTGATAATTATTTTACGAATACTACAATTTAATACGAATTAAGATCCACGCGGCTTCATTGCCCGCTCTTTGTATATTCTTGTCTGTATGGTTTTTTTATTATTATTTCTATTATTAATATTTTAAATCCCAGCAGGGTAATGACTCTTTTGCTCCATGACACATAAAAATATTCTTTTTCAACGCGTCAACTAGGAAATGTGTCAAAAAATAAATTCTCGTTTTTCAATTTCAACAAGCGCATTTAATTTTTGTAGCTGTAGAATGTAATAAATCACGTGTTACGTCTACTACGTAATATGACTATATTATAAAGATCTTGCAGGTGTGCACTGCCCGTGTGTTATACCCCAAGGTGTAGGAATAAAAAAAATTAAAAAATATTTGAGACAATCGCTTTACATTATAACATCAATAATAAATAGTATTTAATGCAAATACTGAATATACAATTTTTTCGTCTTAGATTATTATAAACTCGTGATGTATTAGTAGTGCCATAGCTAGAAATGTATATAATTACTTTTTTTTTTTTTGAGAGAATGGGCGTTAAGACCACTGAATTTCATTAATAAATTAGTATTTTAATATAGACATGCTAAAATGAAACGAAAATATATAAATAAATCTATTAATATTTTAAGTAAATAAGATAAATTTAATAACAATAACATTTTAAATTTACGAACAACTAATTAAGTACATAATGGGTGTTAATTCTTACCATTTTAAGAAATTAAATTCAACGGTTGAATTATTAATATTAAATCTTATAATAATTACAGAATTAAACCAAAAAAAAAATTTAATGTTTTAATAATAGATATTCTTAACTTATATTTACAATGTACTTACAATTATAATGACTTATAAATGATCATCGTAGTTGATGTAATGCTAATTATCATAAAATTAATCTATTACAGAATATAGTTTTATCCGTAGGCTATAATTAGGTTAGTATCGTAAACTAGTTGGTACTCGTAATATATATATATATATATACATATTTAAGTGTAAAGGGGTATGTATCTTAATTTTCTGATGGGTCTAGCACTATTAACTACTATTATTTTATCATCAGGACGGTGTTTATGAAGTACTAACACTAAGTAACCCTAAATTACAATATACACTGTATTATGTCAAAGTATCTGGTAAGATAAGCTGGGATTTTATTTCACTGGAACCCAACATTTTGATGCTAGGATACCGATAATGATACAATACATTAATTGTTGTCATCTAAAAGATTATTTTACTCTGCCCGACACTATTACTAGTATTCCATACTATCTACAATATTGGCGCATTGCTTTGTTTAGACTATGAATACGTCATTTTGGTCCACCAGTCCTCATTGCTTTGGTTTTTTACTTACAGGTCACGATTTCATCACTCCTATTAGCAGTGTTAATGGTTTTATGTATGCTGCAAATGGCGTCAGCCGGATATAGCTTTGGGTACGGCGTTAATGACCCATCGTCCGGTGACATCAAGGACCAACAGGAGACAAAGAATGGTGATCAGCTAACGGGCTACTACAGGCTGCTGGATTCCGACGGTTTGGTCAGAACAGTCAACTACCAATCGCATCCATTGACTGGTTTCACGGCTCAGGTTAACAGAGACCCGATCGGTATGGAGGGCCAGGCTAAATACAGGTCAGCGGATGCTGTAGCAGCGGAACCACAAAAGTCATGGCCTGCAGTTCCACGCACACCCCTTATACCCACCGTCCCAATCGCACGTTTCGACGATGGAATGGCGTACGGAATTCCAGAAGGTTACCCACAATGGTAGGCGCCCATTGATATTATTATCATTCAGAGATCGCGCTTAACTCATATTATGTTGCAGTTTAGTATATCATACCTAACCACTAAAACATTGTAAGGTGTGTGTAATAATAATACTTTATATATTTTGTTTATGTCTTTTTTTCACTGTTCTAAAAAATACACAATAATATGTTATTTGCCATTTAAATATATGCCTTTTTTTTCATTTTATCTGATACCATTTGTGGATGATTATGATTTTTTTCGAATTTATAAACAGATTTTATTCATATTATCACGTAATTTTCTTTTAAAAAATCAGATTTAGATTTGATAATAAATTATAACCAAATCATTATAGATTATTCAAAAAAAAAATTAATAACCATGTATTCGTAAATTAATATACTTAATATTATAGTGTAATTATGTAAGTAGGAGCTTCTTTTTATTTCATTCAATATTTGGTTGCACATTGGTATGACATTTGTTTTTATGTACGTTGACTTATAAATTAAAATCATCTAAGATTAAATGGATAACCAATTTGAATAAACGAGAAATATTTTAACACATAATCATTTATAAACATATATTATGAAAAGTAATAAAAATTACCTGTTTAAAAAATGACTGAAACGGACTTAATATTTTTCGATTACACAGTTTTTCAACTTATGTTACAAATATTTAATTGACATTTTGAAATAATAATCATTATAATCAACTACTCGTACTCGTTTAAATTATGAATTAAATATCTCAATTTTTTTAAAACATGTGTCCACTAAAAAATTTACCGTAAACAATTGAGTGAAGGGATTTTCATTTGAAAAACAGAAATTCTTATCGTTAAAGGACATTCCATAAATAAGAAAAAAAAATCTCTAAAATTCAAAAATATGGACTTTAAGAGTACTTATAATTTTCAAACATAATTTGAATAAATACGTTATGAAATGAAAAAATGAGGGAGATCATGCTTAGTAAATCTTAATGTATATATTTAAAGAAAGTGAGTAAGTGATAGGTACAGAGTGAGAGATATTGATTGATATACTGAATTATATTCACACAGTGTAACTATAATATAAGTAGACATATTATATAAGGTTCTACATAAGATTATAATTATATGCATCCATATAATATTCCCAAAAATATTCACACATCAATATATTTTTCTGTCTGCCGTATACTCGTATCCATCTCTGCATAGTAATATCATATAAATATATATTTCTTTACTTATACGTTTTCTAGTCGACTCTTTTCTAATACATCAAGTTTTGATATCCGGTTACAGCACTACCACATACAGAATATAATATTATATATATTTACAATATGGCTACAGGTAGACTATAGGCGATCGTTTATTTCCAAAATGTCACCATTTCGATAACATTGTTTCTATTATAAGTCCTTTTCTATGAATTAAATTTGAGAAGGTTTAAATTCTGACAATCTTTCATTCATCTATTCGCCGAAAGAAAAACATAATTTCATTATTGATCGATCAAGTTATTCTGAAAAACTGCACGTGTTATTTGAGTGATGTTCGCGTGTTCACGTGGTTTTCAATATGAATATATTATTTTATTTATTCAAAAGTTCTCTATAACCACACTTCTGAAAATTCATCAATTAATTTAAATAAACGGTTTCAGCGGTCTGATTAAAAATAAAAAAAAATACTTACATACATATATTGTATAGTAAAAATATTACACGGTAGCTGGTCGCTACGAGAAATAATTTTGATTAATATATCATGTAATTTATTTACCTTATATTAAGGTAGGTACGTAGAACTCAACGTCAAACGGTTTTACGAATGTTTATGTAATGTTATAAGGCCTCGAGTTATGTTGTAATATTTGTACTAAATACACAATACTCATTTTAATTTCGAGTAGGTACATAGCTCGTGCGCATACATTATATAATAATATATTGTATCAACTTGCAGAATAATATACTTGCTTCAAACTCTCTAAACCACATCTATTACAGTAAATATAGGTATGTTAAACTCTAACTACCTATTCTGGAAAAGTCTGTAGTTATAATATTATAATATTGTACATTCGTAAGAACACTACACCGCCAAAGCAATGTCACATACTACACAATAGTATAATATACATCACTCTGTTTACGCAGCTCTGTGAAGGTGAAGATATATCAAGTTCGAGAACTTAAAATATACTAAAATTAAATATTTAATATTAGATTTTTAAATTTTCAAACAAATTTTCAATAAAAAAAAAAAATACAAAATTAATTTTTTTTAAATAGACCCACACAACAGTGATGTTGCTAAATTGCCTATTTAAAGCGCCGTCTGTTCACAATATAAGATTATTAATAGGGATGAGAAGTTATAGAAAGTAAAATTGGCTAAATATGCACAAAAAAAAAAAACAAATATATGTCACAAAATATGCAAATAATTTTTTATATTATTATTTATTAATTATTATAATATTAAATATTTACTATCTATAGATTAAAGTTGTTGCACTGCACCACCAAAGCTTTTTTCAAATTATTAATACCTAACCGACGACGATTGTCTGATAGAATATTTTTGTAATGGGAAAAACTCCTTTCTATGTCTGTTGATGTTATAAAGACGTACTTAAAATAAACCAAGTCATAACCGATAAAATCCTCAGGTAATCCCTCCATAAATGTGATTTATCAAGTTAAAATGTTTGATGTTTTGTAAAATACTAAATCCCACATTTTTTTTGTTGCAAGACTTAGTTAATTTTCGATTTATTGCCATACCCACTTAACCAATTATATTATTTAATTTATTTTGCATGGACTTTATGTGAGTAATTGAATCAATTAACGAAACATTCTGACTTTCAATTTGTTTAATCGTTGATGGTAAAAATCCATAATTTGTGTGTATAAAAACCAAATTAGGTTTTAAGGAATTTTCACTAAAAAGAAGTTTTACCTCTTTAATAGAAATTGCGGCACTCGAATCTAGTTTTTGTAATACACCGTGTATTTCTTTGAAATATGTGCAATAGTATGAGGCAATATCTATCCAAGTCCCCCATCGCGTAAGTGCGTAAGTATGTGTTCCGGTGGAAGTGCTTTGCTGTTGTTGAAAAGTTAGCCTTTTCCAGAACTTCAGATGCTAATAAAAATATCTCCCCTGTCCCATCAACCAATAGTGTGCCGACAATAACATTTGTGACGCATTTACCTTCCATGTCAGTTGTCTCATCTATAGAGACCCAAATTTTTTTTCCAGTAATACTTTTTCTAATACAATCCATTGTTTCATTGTAACAATCGTCCACATATGTTTTTCTTAAAGTATGCTCTGTTGGGATATCTTACAATGTTTACTTTTCAAGGAATGATCGAAATTCAATATTTGTGAGTTTATGTAAGGGTATATTAGCACACAACATAGCCTTACACAAATCTTTTAAGAATATAGACTTTTTAGAATTACTTAATGCACTTGCTATGAACAATTGTTATTTTTTTAAATTTGAATCTTGTTGACGGTTCATCAGTCGCTCATGTTTACTTGTTTTTTAAGTGTTGTATAACGGTAAATCTTTTAATACCATTAACTTTGGTCTCACAAATTTTACAAAATAAATTATTGCCATCTGTAGAAAAAATATTTTTACCAAATTCTGTAACGTATTTCTTTAAACTAAGAACTTTCGGCATTTTAAATAAATTAAATTCTAAACGACACAATGAACACACGTATATAAATAAATAACGGACGACCGTGGACTGAACTAAATTGTATTTTTGAAAGTCAAGTTAAGATTATCGAATTATAGATAAGATAAAAACACCAGTCTCTTGATAAATATTTATGTTCTATTATATTTCAATTTAAGTACACACTAATAACCGAATAGTACGAAACGTTATTAGTAAATAATAATAAATATTATACGTTTTAAATTTTAAGTTTGAACGCTGTATTATTGAAATAACAGGTTTTGTGTTCAATTACTGTTTTATTAAATAAATTGTATTGAAAATAAATAGAAATTTACTAAAAATGCATTTATATTCTCGAAAAATCATAAATAAACTATTTTTTTTTTTTAAATACCAAAATATGCAAAAATTTAACTACAAATATAATCTTACTAGGTTATAGAACAGATTTAAAACTCACCTAGCTATAAATAGACGACGTGGAAAGAAATATACAATTTCTATAACTTCTTATCCCTAATTATTGGTTTACAATAAGCATACATGTAGTTACAAAAACATTAATGATAAACAAATATATCATCCATCTACGTACTTAATCCAAAATTATATGAACGAAAAATATTTAAAATATTATTTTTTTTTTTAAAACTACTTATTTTCTTTTTAGTTTTGAATACCTCGATAATGCAATTATTATTAGTATCAATTTTACTCAAATAATTTTTAAAGAGATTATTTATTTACAATTAAATTATTTCAGCTTATAAATTATAATTTAAGAATAAATTTCCTATTAAGAAAAATGAAAGTGAATTAAGAAAATGTTATTTTTTTTACAGGTAAACTTAATTTTGTACATAATTTGTTGATTATTATAAAATGTCTTATCGGTAGTTTAAAATATACATAGAAATTTATAATATTTTTATCTAGTATTACAAATGCCAACGTTGGGCATAACGGCATATAGATGTATACAATTTACCACTGGCATACTTCATCAAAGTACATACAATAAAAAAACGATAGAAAAAACTGTTCAATTTACTGCGGAAAATCATGATCGACAGAAGCGACCATTATTATTGTATACGCGCGTAAATCATCGATTCTGTCGTATGCCCCTCAAAAAGTCAGCCTGCGTGTTATACAACGTGTTTATCAGTGAAAAGGTTAAGTGTAAAATGATAAGTACATCATATTAGTAAACACCGGGCTGTAGACCATGTCCGGTTATCGAATATTCCTGTCGATTAAACGGTATAGTGTACTTTGTGCAAACCTTAAAGATAATTATATCGTGCCCATGTGATATTATTCAATTCACAGCGTCGGGACATACAGCAGTGCAAGTTTTGTTCAGCAGTAGTATTATATATTACGTATATTCAACAGTTGTTAGAGGTTAGGGTGTAATTATACTATAAAAAAATCTATTGTACTGGTGGTGTGAACCATATGCCAGATTCCTGTCTTAGATCTAATTTTAGATCGATAATTAATCTCATATAATATGATACTGCTTTGCGCATGCTAAATATTACAAAGTTACTGTATGATTTGAAATGAAAATTGAAAACATTATATTTGAATTCATTTGTACCCATAAATTTTGTATAAACATCAAAGTTTTTAGACTGTTACAGATTTACAGTGTACACTAAAAAACAAAATATAAAATATTTTTAATCGAAGATATTAGAATGGAAATTCGTACTCACCAAATAATATCAAGTTATACTTTATTTTTATTACTATTACTTACAACAAATAATTATTTATTCAAAAAATTTAAAAAGGATTAAGAAAAAAAAACTTTCATATAGGTACTCTAAGTATCGATATTGCCGTTATTTTGCCTGAAGAAGGTCATTCCGGCGTGAAGTACGTCTACGATGTAAATATTAATAACCAACTTTTCCTTAATTCTTTGTGATCCTTATATTTCAAAATAGCAATATTGATATTTACAATAACGCTTTGTTATTAAACATTAACGTTTCAACCTAAGAATTGAGTAAAAATCGTCGTAGGTCACTACAATTTTTTAATTATTAGTCATATGAATATACTCACAACTTCTAAAAACATTAGTTCGGATGCGTCAAATGTGACGAAAATCACCTATCGGAAAAAATCAATCATTTGCATGTTCAAAGAAAATAATAATTTCTAATGCTCCAAAAAATACTTCTAACTCTAATTCTAAGAGAAAATGCATCAATTATTACCTAACCGACATTCTTCAATAGGCCTATGGTTTTAATATTTCTAGTCTTAACTCAAAAAAATTACCAATTAATCCGAACATTTGAAAATTCTAATACCTAACATAAATTATTTAATCCGTTTTCACCACTGTATTTTATTCCATAGCCAATCACAATCCCCTTATGTAATATCGGAATCAAATTATCTCTCTATATTCTACTTATTCTATATAATTATATTAGTCAACAATGAGTTAACGCTAACCAACAGAAAAGTTGACATTAACTCGAAGTTCTTACAAAGCCTCATCAACGGTTCTGGCGAAGCACCTACGCTCCGTTCCCTCGTCAACTTTCGAGTCCTTCCACGGCTGACCCATCCTACCACGATTTTTAGTTAGCACCTTGCTAACGTCCAACCTTTGTTCTTACACTAATATATACTTGGTTACGTTTCGCTTCTGTTGACTTATCTTGCATGTATAATTATTGACTTATCTGTTACTGTACTTTGGGCTAAGCCCATATTAATAAAATAAAATAATATATTATTTTTAAGCTATAATAATTTCATGTTTTTCCATAATTACAGCTACTTAATTTGTTGTACCTACAAAATATTATATACTTCACTATAGCAAACATATTGTTTTAATTATTGAGCTATAATAGTAGTTAACAGTTTATTAGAAAAAAATGTATTTGGCTAACAATATAAATCCAGTGATTATAAAAACAATAATTATTCCTATATATATATATATACCATACATAAAATAAATAATTTATTTCCAATGATAAACAAATATACAAATATAATGATTTAATCACTTTAAACAACTCTGTCATAACCATAATGCTTCTTAGCTCAAATTTTCTACCAAGGAAAACTTTGAATAAGCAGTTCTATGGTAACATAAATCTTAGTTATAAATCGTAGTGCTTATGGTACCTACTATCTATTATAGTACTATAAATGGGCTCACAAATTTTATTCGGTTGAAACCCAGTAGAAATAAAGTTATGCAATAAGCATACAATAATAATATCATGGTCGTAAATTATGCAATATAAGTTGGATGAAATTACCGTATCGTGCCTACGTGTATAGTCTTTTATTTTAAATATAACATGTATTAAAACAATAACTATTTCAAAATGATTAAATAAAAAATTAACAAAATAAATAAAAATTCAGTGATGTACAAGACGAGACAACTGGTGTATTAACTTTTAAAGACTACTCCATCGGCGTTAAACAAAAATGGAAAATAGTATGCATGTGTCCATAGAGCATATCTTTGTATATATCATTACGATACAAAAATACACTAAATTGCAAATTTAAGCCGTATAATATAATATATATTATATGTATAAGCTCATAAAAACAATACGGTATAATTCGGATTGAAACTGTAAGAACAAAATTGTGTTTGTAAAAAATAGAGACACGTCATATCGCAATTCAAGATAAATAAAAAATACCGTATACAAACTATAAAACGATATTTTGAAGTCGAATCAAAAAAAATTATAGGTTACATTGAAAATGGTCGTAGACTTTTTTTATTAGTACCGTGTAAATTATGAACAACATTATGTTTTTTTTATTTTAAGGCGTAAAAAAATATAAGACCATCATTCCTGCGTGTGAGTGATAATTGATAAACGTTCACTATATTTATTTTCAAATATTTTTAATAATTATTTCGTAATTTTACTCATATATATTTTTAAATTTAAATTTAAAACAGTGAAAGTAATGACATATTTATAAAACGATAGATGAGAATGAAATCTTTACAAAGAGTCCATTAATTTTCCCAAAAACATTAATTAGTAAATAAAAAATAAATTGTACAGAGACTCTTTAAAAAAACCATTTAAAATATAATTCCTAGTACTAAAACTTCACAATTTGACTTTTTTTAAATTTAATCATTTTGTATAAAATCGTAGTCATAAACTTTGGCTGTTATAAATGTTGCGTTTGTTATATTTGGATTTTTCTATTTTTAATATATAAAATATAAATTAAAATATTATATTATTATAGATAAATGTTTATGAGTTTATATCATGTATTGTATCTTAAATAATTCTAACAACAGATAAACGGATAACTATTAAATAGTACAAAATTCGTATACTTAATAACTATAAATATACGTATCATAACCTAAACTACGTATTATTATTATATTTTATAAAATATAAATATATAATAAATTTTACAAACCATTTACGAAATAAATAATAACAATATAAATAGTCTACTTACAGTGTCAGTTTCATTATCCATGTTATCGTCAATACAAGATGAATGTCTCCGTGATAGAAAGGAAGGGGGTTTTGCCTTAGACTCTGCATCAGAATTTTGATTAATAATCCTAAAATATTAACAAGTTTAAGTTATACGTTTGTGTTAAAGTGAAAAAAAATATTTTTCGGATAAGTACAATTTAATACAATTTTTAACCATGTGTTTTCGTAATAAATGGCTCGGTGCAAGGGGTTTAATAACGAACACAGGCGTCAGAGTGGGAAATAAGAAAATTTAGTAAATTCTTATTTTTGGTAACCAAAGTAAATTATAACATAAAATAGGGGAAAGCCTCTTAGAATTTAGTTATCCCAGGTAGGAATTAATTAAACAGAATTAGGTAAGTACTTAAATCTTTATTAGTCTTTAGTTTTCTTCAATTTTTTTTTAAAACAAATTTCATGGATATATCCTTGAGAAAAGGATGGGTGGATATGAACTAGAATATATATGTTTTACGTCAAAGTTAATAAATGTTGACCACGGAATTGCTTGTTATCGGTTATAGATAAAGTTTAAAAAGATGGTTCAATAGTAATAAGTAATAACATATATCATGTAGTTGGAGCAGCGTTACCTACAAATACATTTTTGCCTGGTATTAAAAATGTAATCGTTTTCATTATTGTTGGTTAAAAATGTAGTCAGCATATTATCTCACGGCTAGCCAAACACTTCAGGATTAAAAAAATAAAATATATGACCTTGTTCGTTTTTATAAAGAAATGCTTTAAAGAAAACAAGTAAGATATAATTGTTATCGAGTGTTTCTAAAATTAGAAAAAATAATTATAATTATTCAGCAATATTTTTTGGTAAAAAACCAACCAGAATTATATTTATGATCTCAGGTGCTATCAGTTATATGTTTGTTAGATTTAAAATTTAATTTACTGTTTAATAATATTTATGTTAAATGAGCGATTTCATGTGATTACTAAAAAGATAAAATATGCTTAAAAATAAAATAAAATATCTATTACTTATCAATGTGTATTATAATTAAATATTATACACATAACTTTTAAAATAATTAAACTAAGTATTAAAAAAATGAGTGATGTTTACTTGTTTGGTGAAACGGTTGAGCTGTGTCTTCGCGGTGGAATTTCGGGAGGTATATTTGTGGACGCCATGAATAGTGTTGGTCGATACAATACTGAAACAAAATATGTTTTATTATGAAACATTTATTTTGTATTTTTGATGTACAATGTTGTGATTAAGAAAATTACAAGAAAATATTTTTTTTTTTATACGCTGTAAAATTTCCCAACTGTCAAGGTTCTAAACTTTAAAGTAAACTTTAAAATTAAATATGCATCTGTTGAGCCAAAAGTACATAAAATACTTTTTCAAAAAATGTTATGATTTGATTTAATTAAGAAAGAATAATAGAGTAAAATAGTTTTTCAATAATGACATTTCAAAAAGTTATTAAAGGCGGTAACAAATTAAATAAACTAAAATATAATAATATGTTTGAAATTCGTATTTTATGATATATCTCTTGATAATGTTCTTGTATTGTTTAAATGTTAAATGAATTTTATTATTAATGTCAAACAAAAGTTTTTACTATATTATTATTTAGTTGTATTATGGCCAGAATCGTATTCAGGAATACAATTGGAGGTAGTAAATCACACCCTGTCCACAATCCAAAAAATATACATATTTATATTATATTTGTTTGATTATGATAGTTATTAACTTATTATACATCAAATTATAAAAATGTAGAAGTCAACTTCATTAAATATTTTGACGTTTTTACATGGATGATATTTCAGTATATTAAAACAATAATTGTATGGCTGAGGAGAAAGAAAGTTATTTTTTCAACTACAGTAAGTTATGTGAGATAGAAAACTTAATAACTCAGTTCAGTTATAAGTTTTTTTTTAAGTATGGAAAGGAAACCCTGTTTATTAGTAATGACTTTATTATAGTACCTATTTATACTTTATTTTTAAACTCTAGATATTAAAAAAAATATATTGAACTACAATATTTCCGTTTCTTATCTTATAGTTGAAAACTATTAATACAAATATTAAGCAATAGTAACAACAACACATACTAAGTATTATATATTAGACTTTTATTTAAAAAACAATCTATGTTTAATATAATTGCCAACATTTTTATTGAACATCGTGTTCTGAACTTCACGTATATACAAACATATTATACATTGTACATTATGTATGTATGTTATGTATAATATATGTAAAAAGGTGATCAAATACGAGAATTAAAGAATTTTTTTTTAAGGAAGGTACTTACTTTAAGCAAGCAATTGATGAAATTATGAAAGCTAACCTAATACAATTATTAAACATACATTTCAAGGTGATTTTGTACAATATATTTGTACGAAATAGAAAAAATAATATTTTATTAGGTTCTATATCAGTTAGTTATTATATTCCTATAGTTTGTACTTAATAAAGTTTAATTTAGTATACGATTTATAATAATATTTCAAAATCTTAGAGAGACAAATAATTTTAAACCAATTAAATGGGAAATGGAAGATGTCCACTAAAAAAGTGGAGTTAGTGATCCCTCCGTATCGGTATAATATCCGTAATTAAAACCCTCATTTTAATTATTATTAATTAACTACTAAAATGTGTGACCTATACATAAATGCATACTTAAACATTTCACATTCATGTCTTTTAATAACAAATGCATCAAATTCATCGAAAATATATCTATAATTCTACTAAAATATTAAAATACTAATTTGTGTTTTATTTATTTCTAATGTTTTTTTTTTATTATTATTATTATTATTATTAGCTTCACTTATAAAAACTAAATATTTTACATATCAAACCCATGATAAATAATTTAATTTTCTTTTTTGGCTATAATACAACAGTTTAAGCTTTTAAATATTCTAATAAAAATGTTATTATTATAATAACTAAGAAAATAATAAAACTTTATAATGCTGAAGGGTTCTGTTGGTTTTTAATCGTAAGAAGCGTGTGTAATAAATTATGAGTGGAACGCGGAAACTTATTAAAGTATTTCCATAAATAATTCTCCAGGTTCTCGCTATTTTTTCCGTATATTTTAATTACATATTATATTATTGCTTAAAATATTTCATAATCACTTTGTTAGTTCAACTTGTGTTGTCTGTGTTGTTTATATAAATATTTATGGAAATAAAAAATAAACACGTGATAAGTTAAAAGCATAAATGAAAAGTCTACGGAAAAAATGTGAAAAAGTCCATCGGAATCACATTTATAACACAAAACCGTGAAGATTTTAAAAGTCTATAATAGTCGATTTTTGCGTGCGTCTGTGTGGTGTATGGATGAGTGTGTGTTCGTTGAGCACTTGTTTTATAAGTAAGTTATAAACTATACTTTAAGGGGTTTAATTAAATTCGTTGAAAAATAACGACGACGGCCTAAATAAATTCTTTGAACTGCATGTAGATTAAGCCCTTCGAGTAGTTAAAATTTCAGTGCCGTTATTGTACTTTAAGTGTATTTTTACGAATAGTGATAAAATAGCAATTTATCCATTGTACATACTTATTAACAACTTAACCGTTACCGAGTATACTAGCTTTATACCTCTTGTGGATTTTGTTCGACTTTGAATACCTACTTCAAATTGTTAAGCGGCATTATATTATAATATATAAAAGTATGAATTTACAAACACGTACGATTTTTATGATGTGTGAAAGCGCCATAGAACATGTGCGCTTTACAGTTTGTTGGAAGCTGGCCCATACCTAAAAAATCAATTTCCATGCAATGATACACGAATAGAGATTGAAAATTTTCCGGTAAATTAAAAACCCGATAAAAGATTATAATTCCATACAATATATTTTAAAGAATACGAATTTTATTTTAAATAATTTAAAATTACTTTGATAATTTATTTTGTGTCCGATGTCTGCAAAGTTTAATAACAAATAGTATTCCAAATTTTCTTTGAAAAAAATATAATATAATACATTTATCGTAAACTTGTTTTAAAAATAATTTATTTACAAGATAAAACAGTATCGATTGAATTATACAACAAAATTATACTATTACTATTATTGTTTTTCTAATATCGTTATATTATTTTACAAAAATAAACTCAGTATACAAGTATTAAAACAAGCAAAAACTCAACTTTGTATTAAAATGGATTTTATTTCTTAAACAAGTTTGATGAAATTATTTTTAGAATTGTTCTGTCCATTTTTTGTTTACTATTCGTTATACTTTAGATCAAAAATTAAAATACTCAAATATGAATTATATATATATATATATATTATGTATATTATAATATGAATATCAAAAATAACTTAAAGACATACTTACAAATGTAAAACCATTGTGTACCATGTACGATGCTAATGAGTATATTCCTAAACTTATAATAGTTTCAGTATAAAATAATATAAATTATGAGACAAATGTTTTCAACACAATAATAATTCTATCTTTTTGCTAGGTATTCATTCAATATAGCTTTCAAACAAAATGATTTGTAAATAATTAGTATTACATAATTAGTGAACTTAACACTGTAAGACAAAACTATTGTTAAAATAGCTTTGAACATTTCCAGTTTTCGTGGAGGAAGTTACAGCCCAATTAATTTCTTACGTATACACTACAACGCGTTAAAGAAGTATTAAAAATATATAATATGAGTAATATGACATTGTATATGTATAAATATTTTGCAATACATTTGAAATGGAATATAATATGCATACGCTGATCGTGTTCTTATGAAAAAATTAACAAACAAAATGTTAACTTACTGTTACTTTTAAAGAATAGAAATGACCATTAAGTGTGAATACAAACAAATCAATTTTTTGGTAAAATTTTTACTCAATCATTACTGTGATCGAATCATACTCAATTGAAATATAAAAAACTTATTGTACATGTACCTTTACAATAGTTTATTTTAAAAATAGTAACTATATCACGTATAACATCAATCCGACCATAGTCGATGATAGGTACAAATATTAAAGACTGCTATATAATCATATTTTTGAGCATAAATTTTTTCCCATTCGTACTATGTAAAATTAAAATACATAAAATAAATTAATCGTATGAAGTAATAACTGATTATACATTATATATCGTAGAATAAAATTCAGTATGTACGAACAGTTTCCAGCAACGGAAACCAATCTATAACTGACGTTTAAAATGTTCCACCTGCAATACACAGACATTTAGAGTACAGGAATTTTAAAAAAAAAGTATAACATTTTAATTTTTCAAGAGTGTCTGTTATACGATAATGCCTTAACTCTCTTCAATTGAAATATGTAATGCTTATACTCATTTAATGACAAGATCGTGCGTTCAAGCCCGAGTAAACGATAATTAATTAGAGTTCTAATACCAAACAACATTAACCTGGCGTATTAGATACAATCTTTAGACGACGAAACCGTTTTGAAATTCGAGTACTTGAAAAACATTCTTTCGGATTACTCTCTACCTACACGTATAAAGTTCCCGAACGTGTCTATAACCTTCCAGCAACAACAACGGCGGTATGTCTCGACGAGACGTTCGAATCACATGGTAAGTGTGGTGAAAAATTAAAAAAATAAAAAATAAACCATTTTACTACGTTACTTACCCGGTGGTGAGCGCGTGTTCACGCCGAGGTGTCGAGTTCTCTCTCTTTCACACACACACACGCGCGCGCGCGAGTGTGCGTATACGATCACTGACGAGGAGATGATGTTCGACGACCGGGTGCTACCGGTGACCGGAAAGAGACCGCGTGCCGCGAGCTGGAGAGACACACTATCGCGCGCCGCTCGACAGCAGCTGCTCGACACCGTGGTCCTTTGCGGGTGGCTTGTGAGGACACCGTTCGGGTAGGTGAAGGGTGGCGCGTATAGCTGTACTCGGTGTAGCGAGGAGTGGTCGGGAGGGGGGAGCTGGTTCTCCGCCCCGCCACCACGTCACCGGCGGCGGAGCGCGCGAAAAGGCCGACCGTTTTTCCCGCTCGACGGTGATAGTGCCTTCGGCTCAGCCGGGCGGCGGCGATGTGGCGACGGGACGCACTATAATAGTACGCTCGCGGCTGCGGAAGGTTACGGTGGACGTAGTAATAGTATAGCGTACGGCGGCGGCGGCGATGGCGGTGACGGTGGTGGCGGCGGCGGCGGCGGCGGCGGATGTGGACAACGGTGCGCGCGCGCGCTCACTATAGCGCACACCCCCCCCCACACCCCCGAAAAACGGTCGCCGGCGTCCTCGGCGTCTTGGTCGTACGCGCTCGTGTTCCGCCGTCACCACCGGTGCTTGGCGCGGAAGTCCGGACGTAATCCGCCCCCGCAACTGTGTATTAAAATATTGTTATTATTTTTATTTTCACATCGTCGCATACACTATACGCGGCCTCGACGACCATCACTTTCTAAATTCACACGCGCGCGCGCGAGCTCGTCGACGAGATAGTCTTTCAAAAATATTATTTTTCCGTGCGGGTAACGCACACATTTAACGTATATTTCACAGTGGTTGGGTACTATGATTATGCGCTATGAATATTGGTAAAAAAAAAATAACGAGATAAAATTACATTTTACGGACCTAAATCTGGTGACATCTGCGTATGGCACTTTTCGATATTTAACACGTTAAAATATACAAATAAACATTGACTAATAACATATTATTATCTCGCGTATAGGTAGGTATAAAGTATAACTGTACAATTATTAGTATGTCTTACATGTTTTGTTTTCTCTACATATACTTACGTGCGTAGATTGAACATTGAACATCCCTATAGGCGTAAACAAATCCGAACACATATTCTGACATTTTCTTTCAACGGTTGAAGTTTTTTCGTGTCTAGTCAAAACTTTTAATTCATCAATATTTCTTTCTGATTTTTTAAACCGCCGAAGTTTCAGCTTTCGTGTAAGCTTTATGTAAGCTTGACAACTGTTATTGAATTCGTTCATTGGAATATATTACAATATCAGACGGTTTTTTTGATAAGACTTTTTTCATGGTCGATGTACACGGTAAATAATAATACAAAAATTATTTGGTGATAATTGTTCAATGGAAATACTGCAATACGATGCAGTATACACGTGCAATTCTAAAAAAATACCACTGCTCGTTGCAAGTAAGTATATCATGTAGCCATTGGTTCCTTTAAATGAACGACGCACGGAGTATAATATTTACAATAAACATTTCACCACGCAATGTTATATTGAATTATCAAGCCATGACCTCCGGCAATAAGAAGATGTGCACGAAACGTCTATAATATACTTCTCTTCGCCACTATACTTCAATAATATATAACCGTGGCATAGACCGGCTGATTTCCGGGAGTTTTGTATTTTTTCACTTCCGAATAGTCCACAATCCGGAATCGAAATGAAAAAAAAAACCGATTTCAATCGTTTACGCGCGTGGAATTGATTTCGGCCTTCCCCTTGCCACCTTCACTACCGTATTTCATTATGCATCGATGTCGCATGCGTTCCAGTAGGTAACACCCCGGTGGAACGGTCGGCGTAATGGACTTAGGACCGTCACCCCTAACCGGATAGACCGCTATATTATTATTCTCATTTATCTGCGAATTTAAAATAATATATGGAATTTTTGTACCGTGTATTTCGGTATTCCTCGACTGTAATAACGAGTATTTCGTGTCGGAGGTAACGAATCATACAGACAAAAACTACATTTAAAAATTAATAGAATATATTATGATTTCAAATTTGGCACAGTCCCGTGGAAAAAACAAGGATTTATTTATAAATATTTTCGTTGCTACACTCGGATAACAATCACTAAATTAATATAATATTATAAATGTATTTGATTCTGGCGATCAGTTCATTAAATTTAATAACGAAGTACGGCTGATGTACTTCATTAAATTGTTTATAAACATAACACACGAGCACTTGGATAATAAACAATAATATTGACATTAGCTATGACGAGTATAACGAATCGGAATGGTAATTACAAGTGTCTATGTTTGGTAAACACTAAACATAGTAAGTAGTAATGTCATTATCAGACAATATTCAGTTCCTATAAATAAAAAAATAAAAAATAGATTATATTTTTTGTTCCCTGTGATCATATTATATACATATACCGATGAAACTTCTATTTTTTTAAATGCTTTAACTTGTATGTAATATGTATTTAAATATTATTTTTATTTCATAATAAAATATTTTTGGATATTATTATTATAAATCATTACGTCTACAAAGAGTATTACCTACCTATATAGTTTGCCTCTCACTATTTTACTCACTAGTTACCGGATGTAATGTATATATATTCTCATTGATACAATACATAACTTTAAAATATTGTAATACAAATTCATTCACAATGAAGGAAATCAGTGACTACTTGTATGTTCCTTTAGTATTACTGTCATATGATATATTACTCATCATAGACACCCCTACTGCATCCGTAGAAAATGCAATATGATACTATGAAACGGATAAAACGATTTTTTTTATAATATTATACTCAATTAAATGTAATTCATTCGCTTATTTTACGTGAACAGTTAATTACTTGCAATATAGCATTATTCACGGTTCGAAACATTCCGTGTCCGGTATATAAGAGCTAATGAAACAGTCGACTCGTTGAAATACACGCAACTCAATCCATTGCAGCTGCGACACTCGCGCATATAGCGTTGTCGAGAATCCAAATGAATACCGTCGATGTATAATATAAGCATCTGACGTAGTTGACTATATTGCAGGTCCGTCGGAGCCCATTATATTATACCGACCTTTTGTTACACACACGCGCGGATACACATGATCAATATACCAATACTACTAGATAGATATATGACAATTATGACTTACTATTTGATATAACTATGTTTGTCTACAATATAAATGTAAATTAAAGTTTAGTTGTTATGATTGGTCAGCGTAGAGACGCAATTTTTTCAAATGACGTAGGTTAGTTCAAGAATTTTTTTTTTTAATATCTACACCAAACCGAAATATCACGTCTTCTTACATTGGGTCAATTGTATAGATTGTATAAATTACAGAAACTACACGCAATAAAAAGCAATATTTATTTCTGACCCAAACCTAAACTTGAACTTATAGGTACAATACGTACTATGGACGGATACCGTATTGTATTACGAATTTAATATCAATATCTGTAGGACTGTTTCAACTACAATTTAAGATATACAAATATAACAAAAATATATAAATAATTTATATTATTAAAATGGAATGTTGAGTTAAAAAATAGTATTAAATTTAAAAATTATATCAATTAATAATTTAGTAACTTATTAAACTTATGCCTGTGATAAATTGGCATTAAAGAAATAAAAAAAAAAAAGAATTTGTCTCGATTCAATAAAAGTAAAAAAAAACATCGATATTTGGTTTGATATCGTAACCGTAAAAACTTAAGACTGAACTTTTTGAATTAACACTGATCAGCAGAGCCGTAGCTAGGGCTTGGCAAAACTGGCCCGGGCCAGGGGCGCAACGAAAAAATGGGGGCAAAATCCAGAATAAAATATACCATATATTGATATATTATACCAATTATTAATAACATAAATTTTATTTAGAATATGGGAAAAATAATTATACTAGAATAGCACTATAGTACTTTATTATGGCGTATTGTGTATAAAAATATCACAATTTACAAGTGTTCACAAAATAATATATAATTTTATACAACACAGAGACACCGAGTGCCCGAGTGATATTTTAAGAACTGTTAATTGCTGATAATTTGTTTTTATTTTTATTTTATAGAAGCTATGACAATTGTTAACAAAATGATTTTCAAAATCGATTATTATTATTAACTCATAGGTGCATGTTTAATTTAAAATTAGAATTCTAAATGTTTTATTTTTCTATTTTAAAGACCTTCATCAATTTATTCATATTTATGGATGGTAGATAACTATTCTTATTTTGGTATTTAATCTTTTTGTATCAGCCCATGAAAGGAAACACTTGTGAAAGAAGTTTTGGTAAACTGAAAATTATTAAGAAGTATCTAAGGTCTACAATGTCACAGGAAAAATTGACAAATATGAATATTATATTGATTGAATGTGAATTGGTTGTAAAAATTAATTTTGAAAATATTATAGATGAATTTGCTACTAAAAAAGCACGAAAAGTGAAATTTTGAAATGTATAAAAGTACAATTATTTTTTAAATTATTATATAAGGTTATAATAAGTTTGGCAGTGTTTTTTTTTTCTTATTAAATATAATAATTATTATAATAGCTAATAAAAATAAAATAAAATAACGAATGTCTAAATCTTTTATATATGTAATTACGTGGGCGAGGGGGAGGGGGTAAATAATTTTTACAAGGGCGGAAATATGTTAAATGACCAGGAGCACAAATGAACACGCTACGGCTCTGCTGATCAGATTCAATTCATTGCTAACACTACAATACAGTTTATTATTTTAACAAATGCTTGAAAGTACAATATAATAACAACTTAGTACTTTGGAACAATGTAGAAATGAGAACAAGTATAGCCTTGATTTAGTTTTAAAATAAATATACATACAAATATTTTTTCATTTTTTTTTTTTACAAAATTATGTTTAAAACTTCAATCTCGTTTAATTTTTTTTAACAATAATTTTCTTGTCTTAACCTTGACAAAGTAAGCTAATTTTAACTTTAAAAACAATTATTTTTAAACAATATATTCTATTTTTAATACTTAATATTGTTATTTGTTTAATATTATTTATAAGGTATATATTAGCTTATTTAAATAATATTAAATAGATATTACAAGTTAAATTCTAAAAAAAATGCTTATTATTTTATTGACACCTTTTAAAAATGGTAAAAAATTAATATTTTATAAAATAAATTTAGAAGTTCAAACTTATTTAAATTTTTAAATATTTTTTTCAAATTATCGATTGCATAATTATAAAAAATAATTAAGTCATCGATGTTCTATAATCTGTCACATATTCCTATCGATTTTATTTAAAGTTAAAATATACGAAACAAACGTCTCTTATGTCTAAGCACATACAGCGCTTTTGTAAATATTTTATACAATGTTATAAAATTTAATTACAATAATTATTTATTATTTATTTTAATTTATTTATAATCATTTGATCATATAATCATATGAAACAATTTACAGGTATAATGTATTTTAATACAATTAGTGACGTTGGGATGAAATAATGAATAGTATTTATAAAGTTCTTAAAAATGTATCGACAATTCAAAGAGATTTTCAGAGAACCAAACGTTGATAAATAATGATTATTTATTATTTATTTTAATTTATTTATAAACATTATTTTATTACAACGAATAACCGTTTGGTTCTCTGAAAATCTCTTTGAATTGTCGATACATTTTTAAGAACTTTATAAATACTATTCATTATTTCATCCCAACGTCACTAATTGTATTAAAATACATTATACCTGTAAATTGTTTCAATTTTAAGTAAACCAATCAAATTAAATTTACATTATTTTAATCTAAAATTTTTATTTATTTCGACCTTTTTACTTATAATTTATAAAGCTTTGAACATATTAACTATATGGTTTTTTTTTAATAATAGTTATGTTTTAGTTACATACGTACACAAGTGTGTATATAATAGTATTTATTAATTTAAATTATTTAATTAACTATTTAGATTAACTTTTTTCTAAATTTACAATTAGTGAATGTTTTTTTGAAATTCATTAAAACTTGTTGAATTGATCTTTTTAGGATTAACATTTAAAAAATAGTTAATTAGAAACTACTGTTTTTTTTTTTTTACCTTGATTGGATGTTGGAACTATATTTTATTTTATTGTTGTTATTTAAAATAGTATTTAAACATTATAAAATCTACTCAGTTTATTGTATAGTAAAACCTCATCTGTAAAGTTATATAAACAATCAATGGCTATTATCACCTAAAATAAAAATGAATTACAAAATAATAATAATTTTAAATTTTTATATTGTATAAACTATGATTATGAAATACCATAAAAGTAATTAATAATTTGTCAATACTCTATTTAGTTTGAATACACTTTTATTTAAGACAAAAATGTTTAGAAAATAATACATTTAAATATATGTCATAGATATTGTATCCTACAGGGCCACAGGTCTGTCCATAAACCAATACATTTATTAAAATAAAAACATATTTTCTTTAGTATATTGATTGTTTCGTCACAATAATTTCATATTTCATTCAAATTATATTTATTAAAATATAAAATATGCCTATTTTATTCTTTATTCATAACACACTTCAGATTTGTTTCCATTATGCAAATACGTGTAAAGACAATTGAATCAAACTACGTTTATTGCATATACTTTTTATCTATAAGTTAGACATTTTACATAGATATTAATATGTTTTCTATAATAAGTCATGATATTTAATTAAAGATCTCTAAAATTTTCATCGTTTACAGTAAGTAGTACGAAAACTATTTTTCGATAAAACTAAACAAAATATTTTTTTTTAAAACATTATAATCCTTGGACTTTATACATTTTTAATTATGAAATGAAATCTTGATATTATACAATATGAGCAATGACATAATATCAAGTATCCGTATTTTTTTAACTTTCTTATATTTATCTCTGAATTTCTTTCAAGACATTCAAAACTCATTGACATGAATAATTCCAACAAATTTTTAAGTTTTATTTGGAATTGTTTAAATGTTATAGTTGCTACATTTCAGTTCAAATTATAAGACTTCAGTATTAGAATATAATGGAATGTTTTAATGATTTAAAGTATTTCGTCATTTTTCGCATTGTTGATAATAAAAAAAAAAATTTATAAACATGATTCCAACTATTTTGGATTTCTACATTATTGCTTATATTTTAGGAAATTTTTAATATATATACTACATATAAGGTTATAATGTATAACTTTTTGTATTTTAGAATTCTTTTGTTTATACTCATAATTTTGACTTTAGCTAAAAAGGGCCTATGATATTTTAATTTAAAAAATTGAATTGTAAAAGCCGACACGATTATAAGTAAAATAAGAATAATTTTGTAATAGATTATAGTTATGTAAATAAATAATACAATTATTAACATTTTGGATAAGAAGGTGAAATGCATATGCGATTTTACATTAATTAAAATTTAATTCAGTGTTATTTATTACATAATTTATATTTTAGTATAGTAAGTTGTATAACAGGTAAAATTTAACTAATTTAAGTGTTGAATACTTACTGTATTATAATTATTATTAACAATAATAATATAATGTCCTTGCTTTATATCATAATATAGTATATGTATATATATTAATTAAATAGTATAACAATATTCGTATTACGGAATTCGCACAATGTATAAGTAAAAATTTAATGACGTCGTTCATCGTCACAAGATACTGCCTACATACAGTAACAAATAATGAATAAAATAAACCTATACTGCTCACACTAATCTAATGTTTATGAAGATGAAGATGATGTAAATTTTACATTTCTACTTCTATTAACGTAAAATATGCAATATAATTATTATTGTTCACGGAGTTTAAAAAAATAAGTGAAAAAAGTATGCACAAATTAATAAATTATTACCATTCATTTCTACCAAGTACTGATTGCCACCCTAATGTAATTTACGTTATCAAACACTTACATAATACTATGATTTTAAGTAATTGCTTATAATCTGAATAATATTAGTATGTAATAATTATGTTATGAACTAAATAATATTGTTATATAATTTAATATTAATTATATATATATATAATAATTAATAAATACGATATATGTGGATTATATTATGGTAATATTTATTATGTTTTAAAACTAAAACAAAAGTGATGATAATAACCATCAGTGAGTTAGATGGGGAAATAAAATTACAAGTGAATTCGTTTAATAGTAAAAAATAGATAATCATATAACAATACACGGATGCTCGAATATCGAAATATCTTATTATACTATATTATGCAATCGAGTGCGAACACAAGTACTCGTTCGTATAGTGACAATACTACATCGGAGTGTGTTGGTGTGGACGTTAGTCGTTGAGATTTTTCTGACTCCTGTGTAGATTTCATTCGATAGTTATAAAGGATAATTTTAGCGTCACCTGTTCTACTTTTTATAAGTATCATTTGAGGGATCACAATGTACTACGGTGTAACATCAGTATTAAGCATCACCAGTAGAGTATCTGTTATTTTTTAAGTTAGTACAACTTAGTGCATAAGTGTGTTCATGGAATTCGTATGTATATGTAATTAGCTATTCTGTGTTTTTAATATAACTTAGAAATATTTTATATAACAAAAATTATTATAAGAGATATAATTATTAATAATAATAATAGTATGGTAAAAAATGTAAATATAAAATCTGTATGATATACTGTATAATAAATTTTATTTAAAAACTATTATTTATTAAAAATGTTAAAATACTTATATTAATTTAAGAGTTATAAAAATTGGAAAATATTATAGTTAGATTGAAATCACCAATTGAACATGCTGAATGAATCGGTTATTGTACACAACATAAACATAGATTAAATTAAATATATATATATATATATATATTTTTTAGATCAATTTCAATTCACAAAATTGTCTATTTTCAAATATTTTCAAAACATAAACATTATCTGTTTCTTGACATCCTCAACACTCGTTATTTGAATTATCATTTCCACTTCAGTGCTTCGCGCTTTGTTCAATTCAACTTTTTTTTTAATGTACACGGTATAACTAATCGATTACAACTTTCTACTGTTCTATATAAAACTATATTAAATTTTTACTTTGAATTCATATGTATGTTTGTAAGTTTTTTCAAAATAATAATACCCACCTACTTATTATTTGTACATTGGTCATAATATGATATATCCAATTGTATATTACAGAAATTGTGTCTACCTATATAAGTACAATACACTTCAAATATATCCTCTATAAAATCAAAAAATATTCAAACTATTTTTCAAAACAATATTTATTATAAAACAGAATCATCTTAGAAATCAGTAATTACTGGCTTTATAAATAATCGTAATAAAGATAAATTTATAAGACTGCATTCTTTTCATGCACGGCGAAGTAAATTTAATTATGCATAAAATGCATAATTAATTTAATAATATATGGAAAACAAAATTAGAAAAATTCGTTAGCTATTAATTTATATTAAGTCGATATTATTTATCATAATAATTCGTTGTTTTAAAATTACACCTGACCAAATGTATATTTAGTCAAATCTTGCCGTGACAAAACATTTTTATACATAGTTGATACTTTTTTACCTGATAACCATACTGTTGCAATATTTTCCGGATTCACCCTATGAATGTATGTAATATAATAAATTCGTCTAGTACTATTTTGTTGCCATTGAATATTGTATCCTCGAGAGAACAATTGAACAATGAATTGAATTTTGCAGATTTATTTGATTACCTACGTTATGTATCTATAGTATACAATATAACTCTATTATATATTGTTGAAATTCAATGCAAGAGGAATAACAAAGTATTATTGATTTTTAATAGAGCAAACAAATCGTGATAAAAATGTATTTTACCATAGTCACGAAATATTGTCCAATGCATTGTCGTATACAAACTATTATAGAGAACGAAAACCAAATACAAGAGTTATGATCGCTTAGGCTTAAAAATAACATTAATTATTGTAAAGCATACTATTATTAACCTATCGAACTAATTTCCTTGTGGAATATTCAATAAAACCAACTACTATTTGTTGCAAAGTAAATTTGTTTTTTGACCAAAACTTAACATACCAGTACTCAACATTCCACTTTCTACATAGTTTTCCAATATTGAGTGTATATAAAGTATGCAAGACTAGTAACAATATATAATAACGTTATGTTTCACTATTGTGGAGTCAATATGCAGAAGTTTACCTAGATCTCACTTTACTTAACACCTTGAAATAATAATACTTAGTGGGTAATTATTGAAAATTGGTTTAAAGTCCACATAATCTCTGTATAATTGTTTATCATTATTACAAATAGTCCTATTAATCAGTATAAAAATAATAAAGATTTATAGTTAAAAGTATCTATAAGCTATATAAAACATTTTTATTTTTATAAATATACAAAAATGTATCTAGATAATTTTCACTATCAAACAAAAACTTACTATAAATTTGAATGAATATAATTCAACGCTGTAGTTTTTGAGTAGGTATTATAACACTTAAATCAGAAAAACTTTTAAAGGACGCATTAATATTTCTGGATAAAACTTCATAAACATTATTATTGTTTATATAAAAACTTTCTGTTTCTGAAGGCTACTGAATTTAAATTTTTATATTTACAGAAGGCAATTCGTATAAAATTCAAATGGTTTATATTCAAAATGATAAAATTAATTAATTTGTAATAAATAATATATAGTATGTATTTACTAACAATTATATTAGAAAACTAAAAATTGATATCTTATTACATTTTTTAAAAATGTCGTGTATATGTTATGATTAATTATTACTCAAAATTCTTTTATATATATCAACTATACTATACTGGACAAGTTGCTAGTTGATTTAAAAATAACATAAATATAGTTTGCTAATTTAATAAACTAAAATAATAATATATAATATTTATATATATTTCATAATCGAAATATTGCTCAAAAACAGATTTTACAACCCAATAGTACATACTAAAATAGAATAATTATCATAGTTTACTCATTAATGAAAATAAATTGTATTCTTACTTCCAAAACTACAATGGGTTCGAATATCTATTTAAAAAAATTAATTACAAGCATCGTTTAAACAAAATATTACCAATTTAATTGATTCGCTTAGTTCATTAATCGATGTAAAAAATAAATTAAATCCCAACAGCGTAGCACTTCAAATCAAAAATAGACTTTAAGAAGCAAAATAACAAAATAAAACAATTGATTTTGAAAAATATAGCGCATTTATATAGTCGGTAACAGAATTTTTAGTGAATAAAATAAATAAGCCATTTTACCTGGAATATTATTTATGAATATACACTGATCTAGATATCAATATTAAATAATAAATTAAATAAAACACTTTTTTTATGAAAAAAAATTATGAAACATTGAAACAGTCAAACAACCAAATTAAAATAGATTTAAAAATCGGTCATGAGATAAAACAGAAAACTAAATGTCAGAATTGTAAATTAAAAAAAAAATTAAATTAAACCCAGCTAAAATTGGGTTTACAACACTAACAAACAGATTTCTAATTGATAAAAGCAACGATTCCAAACGTCAATCGTACAGCATTACTCTAACAATTAAACAAATATTTAATGATTGCAGATAATCTGAAGAACATAAAGAGGAACTTAAAACAAGTCGTATTATTTCTGAAAGTTTAAATCCAGAAACGAACAATGAAAGAAATACCATTTAGTTCTTCGGACAAACGAAAATACTGGATATACTATAAAATTAATACATATCTATTTATTTTTTTAAATATCAGTATTTTAAATTATCTCAGCATCATATATATTACATTTTATAAAAACAAACCTAATTTCAAGTACATATAAACTATATTTTAAATGTATTAACTATTAATATATTTAGAATATATTTACAATAAAGTTGTATATGTATGAAATCCTTAGCCGTAGCTGGATTTTATTCGTAATTTATAATATATATATATATATATATATATTATCATCTTGTTAATTCAACCCGAGTTAGGTCAAAATGTTTCGTTGTGTTAAATTTATGTTTATTTGTTGTACAGTTAAAAACGGAAAACATACAACGAAAGGTCTACGTATTTTCTAAAATCTAAGTTAAGAAAATATTTTAATGAATTCAACAAACACTTACAGTAAGTTGTAAAATAATAATAATGAAATTTCAAACGGTTATTTTTTGAATCTCGTAATCGCGACGCTCACTAGTATAAATGTTCAGGAAAACGATGTAATACATTACCAGTCTTATTCGTAGGTATTACGTTTCATTAATTACTTAGTTACTTATAGTAAATTGTAATTTAAATAAAAATTACTCTATGATAGGATTAAAGAAATGTGTGTACATACATGTATTTTTTCATTTTTTATTATATGAAATGTATTAAAATATAGTCACTTGTCAGTCATTATTTCTAATAAAATAATATTACAATACACAGTTTATATTACTATTAGTAAATAGTAGGTTTAAGCTAATATTGTTTTAAAAATCATCGCTTATATTATATTATTAGTTATTACGATATTAAATTAATTATAGGCAATTTATAGGTTATACTGTATTATGGTGTTATTAATTTCGTGGTATAAATATCTTAAAGTTAATCTAACTATGTTGGAAATTCCATTGTGTATAGTAGGTAGATAATAATATAAGTAATAATATAATATAGTTATTTAGTTATATATAATATAACTAAAAGTTACAAATTTACAATACGAATACAATTTTTTTAATTATGAAGAATACCAATAGAAAAAAATTTTTATAGATATTTTAATTGAATCGTATTATTGTTGAATTCAAATCGATTTTCCATGATGACTGTTGTTAGACTACTTTATATGCGAGTTATGTGTTTCAGCTTTTAGTGTTTTACATATTATAGAAAATCCAATAGCTTTTAATTGGAAAATACAAAATAATAATATAATACAATATGTACTTACAGGTAACATAATATTATTTACATCTCTCAACGTGTTAATAATTTCACAAAGTTTAGTAAAAGGAAATTGTTTAAGAAACTATAGCAGTGATAAATTAACCAATGAAATACATAAACAAATATTTATATATATTATGTACCAGTTAAAAATCCTTGAGTAAATTAGCACAGTTTCAAAGTATCAAACAACCCAATATTTTAATCTGAAAATTAACAACCAAAATATTAATAAATAATTTAAAATCCTCGATAAGTTTAAATAATTAGAGCAAATACATAAAAATGTATTATAAAGTAATCCAAAATAATGATACATTAATTGTAAAATATATTTTCTTTTTATTACTATGTTATTTTGTTATGTAATATTGTTATGTAATTGATTGAAAAATAAAGTAATCTTAGTACAATATTTTATAAACAGTAATAAATGTTTTGTTATACAATTTATATTTTATGTTATTCTTTTTTTTTTATTAGTTTAAGTAATAATAGATATAATGTTGTAATTTACTTAAAAAAAAAAAAAAAATGGAACTATAGTGGTTTTAATAATATTGCGTAAACAATTGAAAAATTTATAAAACTATTTTATTATTCATTGAAATCTAACCATTATAAAACCACTTGCGCTTGTATAGTTATATACAGTTAACATTTTGATAGCTTCGTTTGCAAATTTTACTATCCCAACTTAATAATAACAATAAATTATTAAAAAATTGACAACTATAGTTGAGGTTGAAATAAATCAAATACAATATTATGGAAAGGAAAAAATATAAAATAAAAAGTTATCAAAATGAAAAATTGGAGGTATCTTGCCAAGGCAATGCCGTAAACGGTTTTTTTATTGTTTAAAATAAGCAATGCATCTTAAATATAAATCAAACAAAAATGCAATATTTCGTTAATCTTAAAATAATTTCATGTAATATGCTATTTATACTTAAAATATGAAGCATGTTAAAAATAATAATATACTATATTTATTATTTATACATTTT
Organism: Rhopalosiphum maidis; assembly: GCF_003676215.2. Classification (NCBI taxonomy): domain Eukaryota; kingdom Metazoa; phylum Arthropoda; class Insecta; order Hemiptera; family Aphididae; genus Rhopalosiphum; species Rhopalosiphum maidis. The sequence goes on along the minus strand of NC_040880.1, from coordinate 5,756,248 downwards.
TCTGTAATAAATAATATTACGTTTGAAAGTTGAATTATTCTCAAAATAGTATGAAATAAAATCATACTCGAACCGATTAAATAATACTCTAACCATGAATTCTACGATTTCTACGGATATATATTATTATCAAGAATTCTAGAACAAGAAAATCTGGACATAATTCAAATCATATTCACTTTTTTAATAATAATAGTTATAACATTTTCTCGATTTTGACCATTTTTGTCAAATTTTTAACTTCAAATGCTCTTAAAAAGAAAAATGTTTTTAGCTTTTCAAATTTGTACACGCTATACTACATTTAAACATAGTATAATAAGTGTTATTCTTTTATCAAACAACACTAATTATTTCAAATTGTATTAACGTTTGTCCAATCAAAATAAAACAACGTTAAAAAAATAATAATAACAATTTGAAATATTCTATATTTCAGTTTTGTTTAGTAATGACATATTTTGAAAATGTGTTAGAAAGTAAACTGTTTTTATAAATAATACTTTTGGTGGAATAGAAGTTATAGTAAATTTTTAATTATTATTATTGTTTAACCGAGCCCCGTTGGCAGCGGTTCCCGACCTTTTTAATTATGCGAACCACCAATTTTGTAAAAAAATCTTTGAGGCCTACCTACAAATGACTAATAGCACACCTATGTGCGTATGTATATAATATTATTAGGTATATAATAAAAATGAATAATATTATTTTATTATTTTTTTTTAATGTATACGTTCAGTAATGCTTCTATTACATGGTTCTCGGCCCCGTTCCCTGCTGCCCGCGCAGCTCATGAGTTGAGAACCGTCGCCGTAGGGCATATAATAAAGCTGATTATAATTGATTACAATACTTAAGTCCGAGTAGAGCATATGCTTTTTGATTATTAATAAGTAATATTATATTAACAATATCAACATGCAGTATACATTCACCAACTTTCAACTGTGTATTTTTTAGATAATTATTTTGGTATATTTTAAACTTATTATGATTATTCAATAATTAAAAAATAATTTAATTATTTTATGTTTAAATATTATAATTTTACAAATAATAACTAGTTTATACACTAGATTTATCTATTTTAAATTTATCCGGCATTAATCTAAAATTTAAACCTTGAATGTAAGTCTTAATGACCATACACTGAGCTTTGACACAAGTATAACAATAAGATACAATTTAGCGAAATTTTTAGGTTTTACATTGCTCGTCCCATGCGCAGCTAAATCTCAATACGTCGAATAATTGGCTTATTCGTTACTCAATTATTGCCAGAAAATTATAGTTATAATATAATAACACGTAAACAAATTATGGTTACGTTTTTAGAAACATAGTTTTACCTAATATACCTAATAATATGCGTGTTGTGGATGTCACCTGATTATTATAAGTAATTATTCTAATCTCGTGTCCCAAACGCGATCGCGTGATTTTAATATTTTTATCGGTGCAAATAATTTTTATATTATAATTACCACTGTCATCTGTTCTAACAAAACGAACAAAAGTATGTCCGCCTCCGAGTAGTGGTTTGGGTTAGGTCACGGATAAACTCCGAGGTGTGCGCTGTCATAATACTTATACACACAAACTCGGATGCGTGTGGTTACGTGTGTGCTGCGATAAAGTTAATGTGGGGTTGCGGGATGGGTTATCATAATCCACGGAAGAATTCGTGGTGATGGGGCGGAAGCTAAGCCTGTATCGTGGGGTGTCAGTGGTGCGCGCGTAAAAACCAGCCTTGAGCTTTAGCCCGATCTAGCAGACTAGATGCAGGTTGTCGGGAGGTGGGCGGCCGGGGGAGATTATTGTCGTGGTTGAAATCCAGGGGGCGAGCGAGAGGGAAACCCATATAATCAGTGGCGTGAACCACGATGGATCGATATTCAAACGTGACGTCCGTTCGCCCTCCCGCCTACGAATCGTGACACGGTCTTCGCCTATACTCGACCTTCCGTCGCAAATTACCCAACACGGTTTTACAGGACAGGTGCATTGTATAATACGCATTGTAATGTCCTTGTCCTCCTCTTCTCTGACCACGTTAGCGGAAGGAGACCTGTTGCGCGCCGCGATATCGCATGATAACTCATACCCTCTCGCCGACCACCAACGATGCACGAACCGCGATCGTAGCCACCAAAATCCTCGTCTTGTTCTGCACGCATGTCATTGCGTATATTTATCTTGAGCACTTCCTCTCCACCCGTTTCACATTCGTCCCTAATACTATAAATACCATAAAGGAGCGCGACTGTTATTATATGCAGTCATCCTTACTACAAAATCATCCCTCACCACAAAAATAAAAATGATCAACAGAGGCGAAAGAGAGAGAAATGTACAAAAAAACTGTATAAGTATATTATATTATACAGTATACACAATACGCCTGCAATAATAAAATAACAATAATGTAATTATGTAAATTTTGATGGCATTCCAATATAAATTTCTATATAATATATTATAGTTAATTTGGCAGTGATTCATCAAGCATATTCACCCCTATATTTTAAGATGCAATTACTTTAATTTTGATTAAAGGAATTTTTATGTGTGCTGTTTATTATATTATATTCAAATATTTGTATTTTTTACATCACTTTAAGAGTGTCATATGACTAGGTTTTGGTAAGATATTTTAATATAAAAATAATAATATCAATTTTTATCCCTAGATTTAAAATATGAAATAAATCACTAAGGATGATTTATTTTATGAATTGTATAATTATGAACATTTAGAACAGATATTTTGTTATATGAGACTGTACTTTAATAGGTACCAACAGCGTTTATTAAAATAATATATATATATATATATTTTTGGTATAAATGTAATAAAAACCAAGTAATTGTAATAAGACCTATCGATACGCCAGTCTACTTGTACACTAGTACCTACAGATACATTAACACATCATAATTTAAACTTCATATATTATGTTTTATATTTTTAAATAGTACAACGTACAATTAATTTTTAAATTGAAATTTTGCAAATAAATTTTAATATTAAAATGAAATATATCATTTCCTATAAAATTATCATAAAACTTTATGATGTGTTAACTATAAGCCGTTCCCGCAGTATTTTTATAATTAATTTAAATTCTCACGTATTCTTTTGAATTTATAATCCCTAGTTAATTATATATTATTTATGAAAAGTAGTATTAAAAAAATAAAATATTATTAGAAACTGTAACTATAAAAATAAACTATTAAGTGAATTGAAGAAAGAATTAAAGAATAATATACAGTGTCTCGTAAAGATTTACTGATCACGATACCTCCTGAAATAATAGAGATATAATAATTTTTTTTTTTTTTTAAGACTTACAGTGACAAGGAGTATTTTATATTTTAATTTAATTTAATGATTTGGTAAAAAAGTAAAAAAAAAATATTTTTTATTTAGTCAAAGAGTCATTTTGTAGAGTTTATTTTTCTAAAAATTTTGACGTTTCAACATTTTATTTTCATTATCATCGTGATTTTTAATAAGTTTTTTAATTTTGAGGATTTTTTTGTATCACCTATTATATATGGATATATGTTTGATAACACTGATACTTATATCGTATGTGGTACCTATTAAATAATTCACAATTTTTCTCAAAATTAAAAAAAAATTAAAAATCATAAGATTTTTAAATTAAATTAAAATATGAAATACTTGTAGTTCTTGTCTCCGTGAGTCTTTAAAAAAAAAAAAAAATTATGATATACGTATCTCCATTATTTCAGAAAATATTGCAATTTGCAATGGATAAATTCTCACGGGACACCCTGTATATTTTTAGTTATAAATCCTCCACGAAAACTAAAATAATAAGGAAACATGTTTACAAAATAAAAACATCCTCTCACACAAAGAATATATTCCAAAAAGATACGTCCTATGATTAACGCACATTTTTTTTTTTTTTTTGTATACCTATGTGTTTAAATTTAAAATTGCTATGGAATTCATTAAAACTGTAAAAATAATGAAATATTTTGTATTAGCCGTGTCCATTACAATCATTTTTCATATTATTGATTTATCATTAAATTCAAATTTAGTTTAACATAAAACCATCACAGTGACATACCTACTTAAAGACTTGGTACACTCGATACCTACAATTAACCACAGCAAAACAACTTCCCCGGTTTTTCATTTATTTATTGTCATAAATAATATAAACATAAATTTAATTTTGATATTATACATACTAAGTAGTTTTCATTTTACATTTTATGAATTATATAAATGTATTTTTTTTATAAACGCATATTTTAATACCATTCTAATAATAATCTAATTATTATGATAAATATTTATCAAACTATAAATATTCGTCTGTTCCTTTGTAGTTTGGTTCAAAATTATTTTAAATGTTGCTAATTCCTGCTTTATTATCGGAGTATTTCCAAACAAATGAGTGTCAATACATTTCAAAATATTCGTTTTGAATAAACTGAAAATGTTTTGACGTCGTATAATACATAAAATGACGTAAATTATATCATATCTTTATACCTACTCATGTATTACGTCCTCACGCTCTGTTTAACTGCATAATATCCTTGTCTGATATAACTATGTTGACTATATTACAGTATTACAGTTTTTCGATAAGACCTAGGAACTTCTGTAGCTATTTCTGTTTTCATTTGTTTTCTTTCTGTTTTCAGTTTGTTATACAAATAACGAGTGACAACTTTGTTATATCTTACTCAATTTATGAATACAATATAAATATATACTAGAATACGTTTTGAGATACCTAACAAAAAAACATAATAATGTTTATTTTAATAATCAACATTTTTAGAAACTTTTTTTTTATCCAGCTTAATAGTTATAAAATAAATTGACACGTGAACACTCGACAAAATTTAAATTAATAATCAAAATCAAAAACAACAACAACAATTTAATTTTAATAAAAATATACAAACTATAAGTCGTTGTATTTTTAAAGTTTCGCACAACATAATTATTATTAATTTATTTTAATAATTAATATTTACTAACTATAATTTATACATACATATTTATTAACGTGTGTACACGTCAAAGCACGAAATCAGTAAATTTTATTCCTGACAAAAATGTACAAAATGACATTGAATGACAAGTTAAACGATAAAATACTGACAGTCTCTTTATAATATAATAAAAATATATTACTTACCTAATAATCAAATTTACTGATATAAAATGTTCTGAGAAATTATTATTTATAGGTATCGATTTAAAATAAAAAGATTTGTCAATTTTTATTTTAGATGCTTTTGCTTTAAACTGAAAAACCGTTTATATTATATTGATTAAAGTTTAATAATAGATACGATTATGAAATTAATTTATTTTACAAGACAATCTTTAATTATTTTGGATTCTGAGCGGAACGATGATTGTATTGATTTTACAATGATGTGTGTGTGTGTGTGTGTGTGTGTGTGTGTGTGTGTGTGTGTGTGTGTGTGTGTGTGTGTGTAATGTGTTTGTGGTTTGGTGGTTTTAGATATTAAATTGGATCTAGTTTATACTTTAAAGAGGTCCGGTACCAGTATTTTTTCTTTATAATTTGGAAAAATAAACAAAAAAATTAAGGAAACAAGAATTTTTACAAAACCAGTTTTTGTTCAAATTGATTTCTTTATTTTTGTAATATAGTTTAAAAACAGATATCCACAGAAACTTGAAATATTCACCAAGTATTTAAATTGTTATTTCTTATATATAGTATAATTTTAGAAACATTTTACATTTTTTTATGTTATGTATAAACAATTAAAATATTTGATTTCTTTTAAGATATTATACATTTATATTATGAATTTATTATTTATTTTTACTATTTTACGGTACTCAGAAAATTATGTTAATAAGTGTTTGATTATATAAGTTGACATAATACCATATAAATATTAAATATACATTATCATAATAATGAAATACTAATAATATAATAAATGCAATGTTTTAGGAAAAAAGTATATCAACCTACCGTAAAACTTAAAGTGAAATAAATGAACTTAATAGCTATATCAAAAAAAATATAACATGAAATATACTTAACGAAATAGGCAGACAGTCCACACAGAATCGTTTTTCATACATGATAATGTATCATTGAATTCAAATATAACTTACTCGTAATAGTGACCTATTCGACGCCTAATATACAGCCTTTATACATTTTGTAGATGTTAATTAAATACAAAAATATGTGCCGACTTCATTCTATCTGTTGATATCAAACCTTAGCGCTTTTATAATATATTATATTTTGATGAAATATATTGTACATGAAGAAAAATAAATTGTCAACAAATAACAGTTTAATATTTTGCAATGAAAATATAAAATAACAGAACCCCATCTGAACTTTGATTATAAGTGTTGATTTTCATCGTAAATACATTTTGTATAGTATAAAAACAAATTAAAAATTATTGAGAAGGTAGGTTCTTCACTATACGACCGAAGGATCAATCAACATAACAACAATAAAAAAAAAACCATTTAATGATACCGTCTGAAATCTGTCAGGTAGGAAACTAGACTGACTATATTGTTGCGCCTGAATCCTATTTGTTCAGGCAACTCAACTTACATAGAAATAAATCATGCGATCGAAAACGCCATAAGACTATAACTAGCAGTCGTATCCAGAGGGTTTAGGGTTCAGACTCCCCTCTCCGAAATATTGTTTTGGCTACGGTCTTGCTAACTAAAATACAAACGAGACACTAATTATCGAAAGAAAACAGTTACATACATGGAAAAAAGAGTTGTGCAAACAAATTATTAAAGAATAGGCAAGTCTCTATGTTCAGGTCTTGGTCACTGTCGCATACAAAATTGCAGGTCAAAACTAAACAGGTTTAGAACTAAACTTTTACAGGAGTCCAGTGTCGGTAAAACTATAGGTAGAGGATAACAGCCACAATAAACTGAATCCTCCTGGTCAAAACAAAACGACCGATGGAAGGTTTGGTTAGGTTATTAACCTATTGTTGTTATTAACCTATATTGTATCGGACTTGGCCTCAACACTGAATAAAGAAAATATTTATTGACATTATATCTTAACGAAGAGTACAGATAAAAAAAATTGTCTTTGCAAAAAACATACGTATAGTACTATAGTATTCAATGTATTATTGTGTTGAAATAATCATCATTGCGGGCATTCATAAGTCATAACCCTATTATAGAGTTATCGCGGGAAATAATACATTTACAACAAATAAAATATATAATATGTGATTTAGGTAGAATAGTAACGATGATAATAATTAATAGCTTTAGTTTGATAAATTTGGTAATTATAATTTATAGCGGAAATATTTTATGCATAGGGAAAAAAAGGTAAGAAGATAAAACGGGTTGACGGCATCCGATTTTATCGTAGTCGTGACAATAATAATAATAATGTCGCTGCTCGTCGTATCTGGTTTTCACGGGCTCGAGGTATTAGTACGAATACATATTAAGTACATTGATTAATCGTTTTGTTTTTAATATAATTTACCATTTTCAATGATGATTATTTCTCGTGAACCGAAATTAACGAATAGGTTGACTCGAGTGTTACATAAAAAACAAAAATTTAAATAATTACAAAAATACCGTGTGTTTTCGATTAGCCGAAAATCACAAACATAACGTATTTCATCATGGACCTATAAATATTATTTCTATAAGTAAATAAATATTTACTAAAAACTCGAATATTTTTCTTCGAAATAATGAAAACAAAATATTGGTCCCCTAAGTACACCGAATAGTTCATAAGAAACTTACTTAGGAAATAATATGAGTGTTTATATTATAAAGAGAAGAGCAAAAGTAGATTTAAGCTTTTGTGGTGTTATTGTATGTCGTGAAATCGTGACAATTGGATACACATAGGATTTGTAATATATTCAACTAAATTTATCCTAAATCCTTAAACTGTTCGGATAAATAATATGAGTAGTATCACGGAATTGCCGAACCCGCCACTGTGCACTGGAAATTTCAAAACATCCCAGCAACAAACATTATAATATATTATACGATCGACGTAATTTTGTAGCATCTATACAATGTATGCGTTCTATTCTAATAAAACAGAAATTTAGAATTCTTCCCAGAGATATTACCTGATAAGTTTCTTTATTTATATCTGTTACTATATAACCACGTGTTATATGTAGCTTAGTTTCTTATTTTGAATTATTATTAAATTATTTATCTTGTACATAAAAGTTCACGTATCGTGTATAATTATTACCGTGCTTGAGTGTAGAATATGTTATAGGACTTATTATTCCATTTATATAAATAAATAAATAAATATAAGTAGTACAGAGTACTGACCTATAATATGTTATAAAAATTATGAGTCACATGGTTCCCGTTATCATAAGTATTAAGTAATAACGGCGGTCATATAAGTTCGATATCCATTTACGGGTTTACGAATTCTGACTTTTATATAGATATAATTTTTCTTATTATAGTAAAGTTTCACAGGAATGTTGTGGGGAGGACTCAGTGTGACGTTTAAATTGTGTCTTCAATGTAACACCAATTATTTAATGTTTTGTCTTAAACATTATAAAATATATATTGCAGTTTTACGTATGTTAAAAATAAACAGATCTAAAACGTTGCTTATTAGCTTGCAAACACCGGACATTAGCAGTATCGGAGAAATCGCATAAACGCAAATTCCACATGAAAATTTATGTTACGTATTATAATGAAACACACACCTACCTTGTGTGATTGTAGTGCACAATATTATTGGCGTGCAAGTTAATACCCTACACTAATATTGCCTTTTCCCACGACCGTTTCAGTCTAAATCTCAACGCCTGCAGTTCGTTTTATACACGATGACTTCGATGTAGGCACTTCTACTGAAAACAATACGGGATACCGAGGTGTTCTATAACTGCATCATCTTATCAGTCACGTGTTGTTAGTGATACGGTATCAGTGATACCAACACCGCGAACCTCAATCGTTTTTCACAGCTCTTGTGTGGTCCTGCTCATCGCCGAAATTACTGGTCACGGTGTAAAACATGAAAATCAACAGCGTTTACAATAGTAATAAAATATTAAATTATGAAAATACGATTTAGCCGGATTGGTATGATTAATAAATATCTCCTAACAAGACTTATTTAAGCAATTTTCTTTTATTAATAAACTAAATATATATTTATAAAAAATATAAATGGTTTCTCGAAAATTGTAATAGGCAAGTTTTGGCCTACCGGGGAATATTTATAAGGGCCTCGTAGTATGCATAATGAAAAATATATATAAAGAGGTATTTTTTTTTTTAATATATTATTTTTAAGCAAACAATCCTTTTTTACTTCTGTTGGAAATTAAATTTCAAAAAAATCTATTAAAATATTACATTACAGAAATTATAATGTACAATTTTTTACCTAAGCCTTAAGGTAGTTCAAATAACACTTTATTCTTATGCTTTTTTTGAATTTTCATGCTCACTCATACGAGTATAAACATATTTCCAATCGATAAACCCTTCGGAAAATGAACCGGTTCCATCACCATAAACGATACAAATACAACAGAATGAAGCTTTATCTTTGAAACTATATAAGATATCCATTTACGACACCCACCATCATTTCGGTTAAAAGTTTTTGTTGGTGCAAAAGGAACAATAATCCTCATTCTTGGGATGAATATGATAGAATGACCGAAATTTTGAAAAATGTGCGAGTGTTGGTTTTTTAAAAATAGTTTTCAGATAATGCTAAAAAAAAATAAGAAACTTAATAACTACAATATTAATTATTATCTTTAAGCTATTGTGTATAAAAAATCGTACCTTTATTGAGTTCATTCAATTGATTTTCAGCTGATTTAGAATGTGATCGATCATTGTTATATTCTTTGTAAGTGGTTAAAATTTCTATCATAAAACTTTTTATGAACAAAATTGTAAAAAAGTTGATACACACTAAAATAGTAGTTACATTTAACAGTACCTAAAGATTATATTTGTAATTTGTATAAAGTAGTAGATCATGGGACTGAAGTCAGGGAGGAGCCTCGACATTAAACATAGGCGAGGGCCTACCAGGAAAATCCCGATTTCCAGGTGGGCCTATCCGCCCATGCAGTTGAAAACTTTAAAATTAATTTCATCCGCATAATATATAATATACTGTATATTGTTATAATATAAATCGTCCATGTATGGAGTTGGCGCCAATGTCCCACATACATATTTATAAGTAAGTACTTTTAGTTATTTATGCTGAATACATTTTCAATATTTTTCTAAGAAATATTATGCGTTGTGTTTTATGTAAATTAATTCACTGTAACAAGGAAACAGCGATAATCCAATATTTTACATTCACGCACGTGTTGATATAAATAATGATGTGTACAAATCACTACAAATTGTAATTTTATTGTTAAAATAACATTTTAATCGAGACGATTCTAAACGCACTTTTATTTTTATAAATACTGTTTAGACAATTACAAAATTTCCTGTTTGTATCGTAGTTGTGAATCGATCGAAATTCTTCGAAATTCATATTCATTCCATCATTCCGATCTGTACTGATACCTGTACTACAAATGTAGAACACTACTGCGCCGTAACGATATTATTATTTATACGACGCGACGTAGTACGTTCAAATTAGTTAGAATCGTGGTTGAGAAAGGTAGATAGTAAACAGAACACTTGTTATTAACATTATAATAAACAAAAAAAAAAATTTTAATAAAAATAAAAATAAACCACTGTTAAATATTTTTTAACTCAAATGTTAATAATTGTATGTCCAAAGTAATTTAATTTGCTTACAAAAAATATATTTTCATCTTTTTTTTATGTTCAAATTAATAATCATTAACCCTACACTATACTTTTAATAGGTAATAGTAAAGTTAATTCAACAGTAAAAAATAACTTTATTAAATATTTTTCCAGCCTTGATTCTTCTGTTCCTTGTTGAAAATTAGTTTAGTTTTCAGGATTTTTACGTTCATTTAGCTAATTAAAATAATAATTAGATAATATTAAAAAATATATTTATACTTTTATACGTATTATCATAATTTAAATGATTTTATTCAAAATTTAAATTATATTTCATACCAATACTATTTTGTAATAATATTATTATAATAACCGCGGTATATACCATAATAACCATGACATTATTTTAAATTAAAGCTGTAAATAAATTTATTCAAATACTTTCTTTGGTCGATATTTTACTCTTCCTTGAATATAACTAAAAGCATTTGCAAACTTCAATTTCCGGTTGAACCTGATTAGTTATCACTAATACCCTAATACATGGATATAGTGCCTTTTTTAATATATTAATAAATGTAAATTATAAATTTGACGTACAGTCGAATTTAAAATTGATATATTTATTACATACAAATAATAATAAAAAAATAAATAAATTTTACACAGTTTATTCATACAGTAGATTATATAATACAATATAGGGAAGTAAAAATCCAAAGAAGAAAAGTAGATAACCGCTCTGCTGTATAGTACGGCCGTATATGTGTCGAGTGTACCTCTCATCATTCAGTAAATCAATGTTAATATGTCTACGAGTATACTGTCAGTATGTTCTTGTTCAATGAATGATTTTTTTAATTTTTTTAAGATTACTTCCCTCTCTTCCTCTATTTTAACTCAATAAAATAGTAAAATATTCTGTGACTACCATGCCAATTAATCATCGATCACGAGTCACTGATATTGTGATATGTATAATATTGTAATATGTTATAGTAACATATCTACGATATGTATTTTCAACACCCCTAAACATGTCATCGCATGCCTAAAAATTTAATCCGATAACATTACAATATCGTAAATATAACAAGCCAAGTATTAGTGTAAATTTACAAAAATATTAAGATAATGTTCAGTTGACAACTCCATTATTTTCCGTATCTTTTGCAAATATAATAAACTAATATCATCATATATATTTATATTTATCTATACTTAACGTATCATAAATAATGTTCGCGTAAGAAGTACAGATGGCGCTGCTAATAAGGCTTTTTAAATTTACAGTCGACAAATAAAAATCTTAGATATAATTATGTATACCAAAGTAGCGCTCTCTTCACTTAATGTCCGACTTTAAGGGTTCGTAATACAGTCAATATGCTGTGCTCTATTATTGTTATAATATCATAGTTGACGAAATCACTCCACGAGTGTTGTATTTACCATATACTTGTGTGATAACGGGCGTGTGCACAATTTTGACTCGGAGTTGGATCTTTGTTAGTTTTGTCGACTAGCTTAGAAATCAGCAATTTATGTTTAGGTCTTACACTGGCATTGGGACGTGGTCATGACATGCATACTCTTGTTAGTTGTTGTAACATACCGCACAGCTTTAGTCTGGAGCCTTTCACATCCTCGTAAAAAAAGATTTGTCCATTTCTAAATTATTCAGTGATTTTTCACTCTATTGCGAACCTACATATTGCAAGCCAAAAGATATATTTTTAAGACGAAAATATTTGCACGGTTACAAATATTATAATAAAATTTTAAATAATAGGTACTTATATTAGTATATTACCGACGTCTTAAAACTTTATAATAATTAATTAATCTGATAGAACAACAGAGATGATATTTAGTTTTGAAATTTAATAAACTTGTAAAATTTAAGTTTACTTCACTATAATAAGTTATACAATATTAATTGCGTATATTATTAACTACAATAGCAGCTTAACAATACAATATGTAAGCTTACTACAAAATTAAATTTATATTAAATGATAAGAAATGTAGTAATAATAATAAGTGATGATTTTTTTTATAATACTTAAAAAAAGTTATAATCAATGTATTTTATATATATGAAGAATAGAACGAAGTAGAAATCTTTTAATTAAATATTAATTTTACAATTTTTATTGGGTTTGCTAGGTGTTCAATGCACACGGTCTCCAGCTTTAACAAACCTCTAAAATCAAAATCTAAAATTGAAAATCATCTGTTTCAATAAACCTTAAATCTACAAAAATATGTACATATGTTTGATTTAGAGAAAAGTAGATAATATTATTAAAATTAGTTTTGGACTTTTGGTACAGAGTTTCGTATTAATAATATAATAAGTAATAACCATATATATATTTTAATAACAAAGTAAACTTCTTGTCTAATGAGTAGGCAATTAGTATAATGTACGTATAAGAATAGAAATGATCCTATAAAAATTAAATTAATAAAAAAGTACTGATTAATTGCTGTAATAATACAAAAATCAAGTAAAAATAATAATATAAATCATAATATATGTATATATATATATATATATAGCTGCTTACACTATATAAAAAAATAAAATAAATTTCCTAGCAAATTAAATTATAAAACACGGAGTTTTCTCTGAATCCTTAAAATAATATAACGAATACAACAAATTATAGAACAATACATCAATTCAAATACACCGGGCGTATAAACATTATACGCAGCATTCAAAGGATTTCAATAAGTTTAAACACTATATAATTGAAAATGTACTATAACAATAAAGAGAACAATTTATTTTAATTAAACTATTGTACAATTTCAGCGATACTAACAACTCCTCAGATATTTCTGTTTATAATAATGATTTAAATTTAACAAACATGCAGGTATTTAAAATGTATCCAAGCATAATTTAAATTGAACTGATGTACGAAAAGTGCATTCCTACATATAATTACGATTTGAAATCGTTGCTTCTTCTCTCATCATTAACAACGTTTTCTTCTATCATAATATACAATTTTATTGATATTATTCTAATTGCTAATAAAACAACATAATCATCCTTTGGATACAAATTTTCAATTTTATAATGAATAACCTCTTGCAAACAATATTTAAAATTGTAGATATTAAGCAATTTTACTATCAGCTTAATATTTAACTTACGATCTATTTAAATTCATCAAACATAGTTTGATTTATTTTTGTGTGATTATTAGTAACTTTACTAACTTACAAAGTTCAACTATACATAATATAGTAGGCTTTTATCAAGTATAATTTATTGCCTCGTTGCCTTATAAAAATATATTAACCGACTTAATATTTCTACTATAAATTAGCATTTTAAACTAGTAAGATTTTCAAATTTCTATTTTTCAATGTCTTCTGTTCATTATTTATGGATGCCATAAATAACATTTTTAAATTAATACTTATTTAAAAAAAGTAAGACTTGGTAGTTCACTCAATACTAATAAGCAATAATACTATAATAATATTATTTTAACAACGATGTTGTACAAAATAATAAAAGTTGTAATATTAATTAGATAGTTAATTATTTTACATGCAGTTTTTACTTTACTGTAAAACCACACAAATAATAACATTATCTAATTATACTTTAATTTATCTGAATCAGATAATATTTTAAGTAGTGTTATAACTTAAAATAAGGAAATATTTTCAATATTATTTATTTTGTACAGACTTTCGTAAAAGGTAACTATATTATTGTTTAAATATTTTACAAGCGGACAATACTAAATTATTATTAAAATATTTATTTGGAACTTAATAATTTATAATTTTTTATTATTTTGTAATAAATTGACGGCCAACAAATAGATCTCAAATGTCAGATCATTAATGACAATTCTTTGTTTTCAATCATTTTTATAGCTGGTCGTTAAAAGAACACAACCTATCATATTTTGGAAATTACGATCTTGACTTTTTTATCCATTGACATTAGCTTAAGTGCTTACCCTTTATAAATCACTAAAAAAAATATTATAAATTGAATATCGAAATGAAAGCACTTATATAATAAATAAAAAGATTTAGCCAATATTTTAGTTGAGACAATTATTATTATGCCTTTCTGTGACAATAATCATCGATTTGCATAGTTTAGATGGTTATTACATTATTATTATTGTACTAAAAAGATAATTAATTAAAATAACATGTTTAAAATTCATCTAAAACACGGAAATGTTATGGGTGTGAACAAATAAGCTTACAATGATGCATAGACGAGATCACACTTTTACGGTGTTAGTAGATATAAGCGCATCAGATACGCAAGCAATGCCGGATGTTATACATCAGGGGCAATCAAACCGGAAATATTTCACTATTAATACATAAATCGTTAGTGAAATTCTTCACGTTATGGAGGTCACATTTTTATTTACTATTATTTTTTTTTTTACATAAAAGAAAACAAAAACTTCGCGACCCAAAAAGAAGGGAACAGTGTAAGCCCCTCGTCACCACCGACACCCACCCGCCATGCCCTAGCTTTTTACGAAATCATAAAAAATTACCAGTACATAAATAACTCAATTTGTACATCATGCATTAACTTGTATACGATTCGACGATACCATGGAGTCTTGTTCTCTTTTTATTTTTACGATGGTGGATATTATTCTCATCGTAACATTATACAGTAGTTTTTTTTCCTCGTATATAAGCTTTCTGCACCCGCTATTTTATACGATTCTTTCTCGTTTCTCTCAGTTTTTTTCGTCCTAGATCCTCTACCACCCCTCCCTTATCAACCCTGCCATAACTACTCAACCGTCGAGCATAGCCAATCTTCCTTCCGCCCGGACCTTATCAACTCGCAACAGCCTTTGAGTTCCGGTGCAACTGCTAGTCCTTCCATACCGATCCCACCTCATCGTAAGCTAGACATAAAAATACCGATTTTATTATATTTCCTTTAAACTATTAGGTGGTATATGTAGCTCTAAATTGGTACATTTTCGATATGAAATGATTTCGAATGTGTATAACAAAAAAAAAAGAAAACAACAAATATCATTTCCCACTAGAAATGCCCCGTCATATACAAAAAATATATTTTTTATTTTGTAAAATGATTTAATGTCATTCAGCTTATTATTGATACAAGTTTTTATATTTCTTATTAAGAAAAAGTTTTTTTTAAAGTGAAATTTGCTTATGGAGGGTAGACAAAAAAAATTTACCACCACAACATTTTTTTTATATATATTAACGCTAGTGCCAGATGATAACAAGGATGATGATAGCAATATTTGGAATTCTATTTTTATATTTTAAACTTTTAAGTTTTAATTCAATATCAACGTAAAGTAAAACGGTTTGAATAGATGTTCGTAGAAAAATTCTAGTGTCTTGGTAGCCGAACAAAAGTTACTGCTACCGTCACAGCGTGTGCGGGTTTTAAACTTTTAATAATAAGAAGTAATAATATTATTAAGTAGTAACATTATTTTTATCATCATTATTAACCGGTTAATTTAGTAAATATTTTTCGATACTTATAACTTTCATTGATCAATTTTAACAACTTATCGGTATTCAAATTTTAAATATTACGATTATTTTAGCTACCTATTCTGATATTCTATTATGTTGTTATTTATATTGTTGGAGGGTTTGTAGAATAGGCCTTACATTATTTTTTATTAATATTTATTAATCCAAAGAATGTTCTACTTCACCTACTTATGCTCGAAATTTAATGACAAATTCAATTTAAAACATTAAGTAAAGATTTAATTTAATGAGTTGTAGATTTTTAACCTTATTTCGGTCAATACACCATAAAATTAAAAATTAAAATCCGGACAAAATAGATACACCAATATTTTGATAATTCGTCATACAATGTCTTGTAATATTGTTGTTAAAATTATTTAATTAACTATAAATCGTTGCGTTTGAAAAATAACTCTATGAAAAAAATAGCAATATCACCATTATCACCTATCATAACATTTATAATTTACGGCAACTTTTTTCTTTATGTTCTTAAACTACTTAAAATTTATCATTTTCAAATTACTATAAATATGTAGGTACAAGAAAAAATACATATATTTACTAGTGTAAAAACAAATACATTTTCACTTTGTTCAGAGTCTAAGATCCAGGAAATGTAAAACGTTTATAATTTATACAATTATTAGACGAGAATAAAAATGTATAATTTATATCCTTAATAACGAATCAAAGAATTTTTATCCTAACCTGCTGGCTTTATATAAACGGTAATTGTTTATTTACATTTTTTTCACAGTGTACAATTCCTGGAAGCTGCATATATTTTATGTGCATGTACATTCTACTTGTACATAATAATTAGTTGAGTAATTTTAATTATTTCAGTTACTTTTCTGAGTTAAAAAAAAATAATAATAAAGATATGAGTTAAATGTCGACAGTACAAAATTGTACGCTTAATTCTTGTATCATAATTATTATCTATTGTTGTTGAAGAATGTATAATAATAATAACCACTTCATTAGTTGTACGCAAGTAATAAATAATAACGATGCGAGTATTTCAAACCCAATCTCCCGTCTTTACTTTAATTTTTGTATTGAATTTTATTAATCATAATATCAACATTTAAAATCTCAAATATTATTAACAACATTCTTCGGTAGTTTCTGTAGCCCGTGTCGAATAAAACTTTCCAGCCGGATTACTGTTTAAATAGAAACGTTCGTTGTAAATTCTTTGAAAACTTTTGTTAGCTACACCACATTAAAATCATGCACTCAGTTGAATCTCGGAAAATCCTTAAAAAACATCTTAAACGTATTTGATGGTTGTTTACATCCACTGATATAAACGCGTTTTCGAACTATTTTACAGCGTACGAGCAAATAACACTCGTCTCGAGCTTTTGGTTGTTTTCTATTCGATTTAGATTAAGGTGACGGCTATTTTTATATTGTATATGATTGTACTTATTGGGAAAATGTCCGGACTCCATAAAGCGATCTTGACCCTAATAAATTCAGAATCCAATAGACGGCTTAATGTCAATATAATATTTACTCGACAAGCAGGATTTCAGAATCCTTGTAAACGTCACGTAGATACTATATTATGTGAATGTCAGTGCATAACCGTCTCATCAGCGGCTAATCTATTTTTGTGTCCTGGTTATGCATTATAGATTTTCTTTAGCCGATTATCCCACCGCTTTACCACCACCATACACGCTCTATGATCATAACTTCGATTTTATATTGATTACAGGGACGGGCGGTATTCTTATTCCTATAGTGTATGTATTATGATCTATAATATTTTAACCTATACCTAATATGATATTATACAAATTGATTTGCCATTAAAATGTATAAAATCAGTGACGGCGTTTTCAAATTCTTAAAATATCATGTACCTACAAGTTTATTGGTTTTAAAATCACAGATACATCTGTATAACATTACTTCTGATTTCGTTGCTCTCTTTAAATCACGAACTTAATAATATTTTAAAGCAAACTTTTAAAATTAAATTAACGGAAGGAAGTGTTTACAAACAATTAGTTTTTTTATTGTTTTAATTATGATAAAAAATAATTAATTATTTTAGTTTTGTTTTACTTTGACAGTTGTTTTTTAACTTATTTACATTTGCGATTAAATTTTTAATTCAAGTTATGTTGGTGTACATTATAATTTCTCATCTATAATAATTATTCAATTAGACATAAAATTATTTTCTTGTTAAATATATCTATTTATCCAAAACATTTATAGGTTTAATATTATTTTATTTTGTTTCATAATACATATGTATTCCTATGTCATTAAATGTGGATAATGGATATAGACTATACGGGTAGTGTTATGAATAGGTCAAGGAGTTATATGCAATAAAAAATTGTAATATAATAAGCATTTGATCTATTAAAAATATGAACTGGTATTTTTGGCATTTTAAGTGATGGAAGTAAAAATTAAATAGATTCATAAACACATATCGAACGTACTCACAATAAACGACAACGACCATATAGTAAAAACTAAAATAATCTGTTGCAGTTATACGAGTTTATGAGAATTAAGATAAGATATAATTAATGAAATAACTATACCTACATGGCTACATACCTACTATACCTTTATAAATACTTGGGTTTTTTTTTTTTTCATATTGATAATATTTTATTTTCATCTTTTACCAACCACCATAGCTAAATATTTATTTTAGGTATTGTTGAAATATGTAATAATATGAATTTTATTCAATATATGCAAAAATATGCAAAATAAAATAACCACCATGACATAATCCATGGATATTTTAAACTAAAACAGTAATCAAACTTTGTGAAAAAAATATGACAATGCATATATATATATCCTAGTCCTATTTATGAATAATGTAAACTTCGACAAAATTAAAATGTGTCCTTCTGCACGTATGAGGAAATTTCATTTTTAAAAGCAAACTATTATTTTAAAATTGAAACATGGTTCTGATGTTAGCACCTATAACTCAAAAGCTAAAATCATATTTAGAGTTTCATTATTTTCTACGTCATCTACGATTAGGTACTACCGTTTAAAAAAAAAAAAAAAAATAAAAGTAAATTAAAAATAATTGAACTTGATTTACTTCACCGATATCCAATACATTATTTATTTTAAATTATGAATGAACTAATACATTTATTTTAAATTATTTCTATTTTTTCTTTGTATCTGAAGACCCTTATTTTATGCGAGTAGTAAGAAAAAAAAAAAAATACTATTCAACTTTTAAAATGGTTTCTTATAAAAAATTAAATCTAGTTCGTACTTAAAAAGATAAAAATTATAGTATTTTTCAAAATAATTTGTAACTAAAAAAAAATAAAGAAAAACTTGAGTTTTTACTTTTTACAGAATACTAAATTTCGATAAAATAAATTTAGTTTTTTTACTGTGATTGAAAATTAATAAATGTATATAAACTTGAATTTTTTAATTAATATTTATAATAGCTATATTTCTAGAAATAATGTAATTTTTAAAATATTTTAGTTTTTATTTTGCTATTTATAGCTGTTTTAAATTTTAAATAGTGGTATGGCACAAGATGATTTATATTATTAGAGACGACTGCGTTTTCAAAACCTAAGACTGATTTACATACAAATCTGTTAACATCTAGTTATGATTTAAGATGTAGGAACTGAAAATAATTGATACATTGCTAGAAAAAGTGATCTCAAAACGTGGAATGCGTAGAAACTTTCGGGGAATATTTCGAACGTATATTTACCATTACGATCAGCATGTCTGAACAGCGGTGGAAAACATGAATACGACAACGATATAAGACAATATTACATACCTATGCTTATTTCTACAATAAGATGTAGACGTGTTAATATTAAAACTATGCATAGTAAAGAAGGAATATAAAGGCAGAGCAAATACCGCCAAAAGAATAACCTGGAAACTTGAAAGAAAAGGTGTTTCAAGTGAGAAAATACAGAAATAAAATTGCCGTTATTTGGACATATCACATACATCACATAACTGTTCTTGACTATATTTACCGTTAAATTGTTCTAAATTTAGATCGGAAGGTAACACTACTGTTGAAAACTGTCTAGTTCAACCGCCAAATGTTTCATTATTTGAACAAAACTATTTGGAAAACCGTACAGTGCACATAAAATATGTCTGAAGAAGAAGATTTTCTTTTAGAGGATTTGTGGACATAGACAGTACACTTATTATTATTAAATGAGTTTATGACTTTAAAGGTATATGGGGATGTACCCTGTGTAATATATAGTGGTAATAAACAAGCGATTTATTGTCCAACAATTTGAAAAGTTTTACGTGTGTCATTCACATATTAACGTATACACATAATCACCCCCGTACTAGTCTATAATAAAATATGCAAAACGATTACACATAAACATGGGACAGGGATATATTTGAAATCGAAAGTCAGTTCAACGATCCTCGAAATAGTCAGAATAAAATAGGTTAGGTAAATAAAACTAAGAGATACACCTACATCAATTTGGTATACATAGTTATTATTCAAGTTTTTATGACGGGACACTCAATACATGTTATTGAAGTAAAACATACACATTAGATTACAACAAAAAAGCCGGACAGAACATTGAGGAAAAAAAGTTAATGAAAAATCAGATATGGCACCAAATACGTTACACTCGTCCGTCCAACCTGTATGTATTATTTTATTCTAATTATAACATATTTATTTATTTATTATAAATATATTAATAATAATAAAGATAATTAAATAAGATGTTCACATTTCAAGTTTTCTTTTTTCAATATACATAAATATCAACTAAATATACGTATTAGTTTTACTTATTATTATACATATAAATTATGTATTTATAGTTTTCTTTTTTTCACATTGAAAAAAAAATCATTTTCTATTATTTATTTGGGAAAAATATCGAATTATGAGTGCATAATATTAAATTTTATTTACGAATAAAAAACCATTAAAACTGATCATGTATAATTTATATAGGTTGTAGGTACTATATAACAAAACGTAATAAAATATTTTTTAGTCGATGGTCTAAACAAACTATTATAATATTTTATATATTTCACAATATATACTAAATACTGTATACGATATAATTTTTTTAAAACTTAACTTTTACAATTTATACGATTGTACTATTCTAGACACACGAGTACACGAGATTTTACATGGATAATGAATTCTACATAGCTTATGAATTGTAAAAACAAGCGTACGTTTAGTATAATTTATCAGGAACTAACATTTTCATTCAATTGATATACTAGTATATTATACTACTTGGAACTTTTTCAACCATTTTTCCAACCAATAACATTTTAACGAATAAGCAACAAAAAAAATATATATATCGTTGTGAAAGCAATAGATTTTTATTGTTTTGTTCAGAATCTATAATATTATTATGAAATGCATAAAAATGATATAACACAAAATGCTGGTACTTAATTGTAATTGTCAACCCAATATGATATTTATTTTTTATATAAGATAACCAAACCAAGTCCTGGTGGGGGAGATTACGTATCAAAAAACATTATAAGCATAAGCTCCTTAATTAAATGAATAAACTAAAAATATTATTCTGAATTAATACTAAGTCGTAAAATTTAATTTGTAGAAACATCGTTGATAGCCTTAAATTCATACAAAGCTAACATAGTGTATAAATAAACTTCAAAATTTGAAATACATAAGTGCTTGACTAATCACATTATTGATTTTTTTTTTTTTTGATTGATCTAATCAATTTTGGAATAAGACTTCTTCTATATATCTTCTATAATCGGTTTTGAATGTTAAGCAACAATTAATGCCACCGACTATGGATTTAATTATTCTAATTTCAATTCAAAATTTATTGTGTGTTTAACATTCAAAACATTACACTCTCGTTTAAATATACTTAAAAATCTGATTATTATTAATGATCTAACCACAATAAATATTTTAAAAATTAATGGAAAAAAAGCATTTATTATTCATACTATATTATATTTCACCTATACCGTCAAAATGGTGATCATTGATTACTGATTAACTTCAGACTCTGGTTGTGCCAGATCGAGTGAGAAAATTAATTACAAGATTGTATCACAAGAATGTGAAGCATTTAGAATATATTGGAAAGATTAAGACCACACATTGTTGGATCTCGTACATGAATGTATGTGTCAAAAGATTTATTGACTTATGTCTTAACTGTATATCTATAACAAACCAGCTAGTAAACAACGATTAGGGAGCCATTTATAAGGTGAATGGTTCTATAAAGCTTTACATTTATACGTTCGTCACTCAGGACTCTCTATTACAGATAAATTTAGTGATGCATATTTATTTGTATTTATCGATAAGTTTAATAAATTTATTTTCCACTTTAAAACAAACAAACGAAAAAATCTAAAGAGCATCATACAACTATACTGAGTTACTGCATGAGACGTAATATTTTGGCTATCACATCACACGTTCTTCAACTTAAATGTCGAAAAATTCAATATGTTGTTACCTTACATTTCTACTGGAAGATACCCGCTAATTCTTTTTATTATTCAAATTAACTATGTGGAGGAGGGGTCTAGGACGAATCAGCGCGAAGATACTTAAGCGCGAGTAATGTGGTTATTTCGGCGCAGCTTAGTTATCGGATATTCCATTTTATTATCCATTAGATACTTTATCGAAAAAAATATCGAATACTCTAAGTAAAGCAACTAAAATAAAACAATAAGAGTACTACCCGATCGATTTTTACCAGACACTAGTTGTTTTTTCGCAACTGATATTTGAAGTGTTGTGCTGTGTACGTCCGAATAAAATGTCCATTATACTAAATAAAAATCGTAGTTGTCAAATTGTATACAAGATGGTTTACATAATTGACAAATTTAATTTTAATCGTGCAAACAGTTTTTGGAAATGTCGTAATAAAGATATTAGTAACCTAACCTAACCTCTAGTTCACACTGAAATTGATGATAACGTTAATTTAAAAATAAAACATCGATCATACATATGACTCTGAGGCAACTAAAATTGAAGTTGATATACTGCGATTACAAAAGTAAAAACGGGAGAAGTTCAAACAATGGAATCTACATCAGTTTTTATAACGAATGTGTCAGCGGACATTATCAGAAGCAGCTAAAGTAATTATTATATTAAATATTTAGAAAACAGAGCCAATAATCTTTCTGAAGCTGCAAGTAGGCGACTAAGAATAAGAAACAGGGTGTGCATTCTAGCAATATGGACTTTTATTAATTGTTTAAGAAGGGTTAAAACAGGCCACGATGTTTTTCGGCTCTACTTTATTTTAACGAGTCCCCCTAAAAAATCGAAAAAAATACACAGAATTTAATCATTGATTGCATAAAATTGTGAACGAATATAATAATCATAACTTAATTGATTATTTAAAGGGGATCGTACATATTTCATTAAAATAACACTATAATAATAGGCAATTTATTATTTTTTTAATTCATTTTTTTGTATTAAACATATATATTATAGACAAATGTATATACATTTTTTTATATGATTGTTTATTATTATTATTATTTATTTTTGATATATAAATCCATTCATATTCATAGTTCATACTTGAAAAGTAAAAAGCTCCGCGTCGAAACAGTGGCGCCAAAATGTCCCATTCCCAGTGAGAAACATTATTGAAGTTTGGGGCATATTGTACGATGCAGAGCCACAGAGGACAATCGTATATAATATGTAATAGAAATATTTTAAAAATCTGGTTATATTGCAAGAAAATAATAAAATAAATTACATTGCCCAAGTTCGACAAAGGCCCATCAACAACTTTAAAGAAAAAATGAAATATTAGATAGCCGTACAAGTCTTCAAGTCTTCAGTACTAGTTATGGCTGATGCTCTGTTACAATATTTTGAGTCAAAAAATATCTACTATGTTAATAAGTGTGACATTAATAATGTAACGTTTGTAGACATATAAATTACATGTTCAATTTTTTAAATACCATAACTGTATGTCTAATCTGAAATATATAAGAAGTAACTATATCTGAAAAAATATGGTGATAATATGTGAAATTATATTAATTCATCCACAGTCGGTTTGGAAACATTAAAACATGGAATAACGTAAGTAGGTACTAAATTACTGAATTGGGACCAAAAATTGAATTAAGAAACAAGACAAACGAGATGCCTCCAAATTACGCTTAAGGTATACATCTCCGCTGTTATTGATAGGTCCAGGCTGTTACCCACTTAGAACACTCTAACATCCAAAGTAATTGATCATCATTCGTTCGGTTACGCTGGAAATAATATTTGGTAACTTTGAGCGCTTAATATTTGATCGTGGGACGAAAGTATTCATATTTCATACTACATATAATAACGAATGATATTATTCTAAAGACCGAAATATTCCAAATAATAATATCATGTTGATAACTACCGGTATACCTTGCGTTCAAACAACTCGACGCAGTCGTAATAATTTTCTAGAATTTCCACAGAATGGTGAGTTTGATGAAATGGTAAAATTAATTAGTAAGTAATTACTTTTATATTATAATTAACATAACATAATGTAAATAACATAGCTATAAAATGCAATACTACAAAAGTTTATTAAGCCAAAAATACCACACTTGTATTTACATAGTAGATATTATTTTATTATTTATACATTATTAAAAAAAATACTTTTGCAATAGCAGACTCACGAGTGTAGGTTGAAAAATACGTGGAGTGGCGAAAATTTGGAAGTTAATGACGAGATATGCGTAAAATGTATTTGGGGTGATGAATATGAGCGAGAGTATATACAGTTATAATGAAAACTTATGAAAAATCTCGTAGTTGTTGAAAAATAATAACACATATTCAAATTAGTTGTATATATATTTAAAAAAAAAATCGCAAGAATAAAACGTTATAATATATTTTTTTTTGTATTCATCGAATGTGCGCATCAGTTAAAATAAACGTATACATATTATTATATATATATACATATTTGCAACAAAAAGGTTAGTTTAGGCTAATTGACTAGCTCTCTGTGCAATCTATAGTTAAAAAAACTTCAAATATAGCTCCATCATTGTCGTCTTCGCCATTATAAATATTGTAAATAATAATATTAAATTTGTATTTTATATTAACTATCTGCAGTTATGTCGGTGCAATCCGATAAATAGGCATTTCATCTCCGTAATCATTTGCTAAAGCATAGAATTCTTACAAATTTATAAGAGTCGGTGACACAACATCCCCGTCATCACGAATCAACACCGAATAACATAAATTAAAACAAAATATAGGTTTATAATATCAATGTTTTATACAATGTGGGAGTGTCTGTACGTTCAATAATATTTCGTCTTTTCTCATAAATACATCGTTTATATCCAATATGAATACAATTTCTTCTCATCGCTAAACATTGAATTGGAATATAATGACTGAAAATAAGAAAACAAATTAAATCAGAGAAAATTATTAGTGAATTCAACTGGACAAAAAAACAAGAAACTCCAATAAAACGAAATACTACGATTATACTACGAAATAGTCCTTGTTAAAATGTTTAAATATACAATTTTATAACAATACCGCGGATAAGTAGTAATACTTATTTCTACCCGAACTTTGTTATAAAATTATAATAAACTGCATTGACTGTAGTATTTGAAGCGTATTAAAAGTATAACACAATGAGGTGCATAGTAATATAGTACTTATATATATCAAATGCCCGGAATTTATCGAATACCTTTTCAAGGCTCCTTAGTACTCCTATACCATGGTAACTTATTCTTTAGTAACACTTACCTCCTGTTACAATGCCGGATAATTAAAAAAAAAAATAAGTATCGATTTGTTATTGAAACCAATTGTAATAGCTGAGTATGTACATATTTTAATGGTATTACTTTTAAGAAAAAGTTGTCAAACACAAGATAGGTACTTACGATGCAAGTAAAATGTATAGAAAACCGTTATTGTTTTAAGTTCTCAGATATGAGATAACAATTATTATTCCCTGACCAACTAGGTATTTTTCTTTCAATTGTTTTAATTATTTATGTTCCTTAACTACGCAGTATTATGATCATCGTTATGATCATTACTATTCCAAGTTTATACAATAAAATAATTATTATGTTATATTATATTATTGTATATCTTATGGTTTGCGTTACGGTCAAGGACGTACAATGGAAAATTACATAATAGTTTAATGCCTCGGGAAAAAGTTTCATTTCCTTAAAAACTGGCCAATTATTATTAAAGTCATTATCTAACAATAATTGATGTTATCGGGCATATATTTAGAGGAGATATCTACATTGCTCCCCTATTAACAACTAAATGATCGCCAACTATTTTAGTCAACGTTTTATTGTTAATAATGTACATACCCACGACATTTATGTATTTTGGGAAACGGGTTTAATCAAAAAACGATTAGAATTGAAAAAATAAGCAACAAACGTATAATGTTACTTTGAAAAGAAGTTCAATTTAAAATATATAGATATACCATAATTTCTTTACATTCAGGCACACTACTTAAACGTCAATGCGATTTGCAGCAGTTGAAGTATTTGTTTTTAATCGTATAAAAATGTATTTTAATAACGCTAAAAAAAAAGGTATAATAATAGATCGAAAATATTAATCATTAACTACCTATTGTGACGTATATTGCAGCCAAAACGTATTCAGATTATACAATAGCAAATTTGACGTGTGATATTTAATTAACCTATGTGTTATTTTAATATCGATGCAAGTTAACCAAGTATACCAAATTTAAATTATTTCAACAAGTGTAAACTTACGATTATAGTACTTATATTATAGTGTAACTATAGAGCACTTGTTGTCACATTCATAAAAAAAAAAAAAAAAGGTTTATTTATTCCATGTTCTAATACATAAGGTACCTACACCAATATAATATGTATATTATCAAATAACATCCTGCAGTAACCTAACCTAACCGATACGTGTTACGGTATTACGTAGAAATCACATCCACTGAAAAGTTATAATAAATTTTATTGTCAACATACGATGCAACATTTTATCTATCAATCATTTTAATTGATGGGGCATTTAATAATGTAAAATTGTCAACGTTGTTTAATATAAATAATTTATTTGTTAATATCCAGTATAATAATAATTCAATTTTATGATAGATAAATTAACTGAACTTCATAAGTACCTTATACTTACCTAAATATCATTACATTAATAATTTACTTTGATATTTCTTTTATCTGCTGAACGTTACATTTTAATCGCTTAAAATGCTTTTATGCTAACTACGACTTTTCAGAGCAAACACCATTTGAGTTTTTGATTCAAATCTTTTTATCTACTGGTAATAATGTTTATTCACGATTAAAATTTTATTTTTTAAATAGACATTAAACTCCATTCATGACAAAAAATACATTGCAATACCATTTTAAAATTTCTTAATTCCAATTATTATTTCGTCAAATTGTTTACGATCATTAAATCATTCGTTATTAATCGACGAATCGTTGCGAAATATCTCTTTATATTTTTTACTTATAAATTAAATTCAAATGTCAATAATAGTTATAATTTATAATAAGATAATAATAATAAAAATAAACAAACCTACATATTATTTATTTTTCGCTGTTGACGTAAGTATAACTTGACATAAAATAAATAAAATAATATACCTATATTATCAAATCGCATGATGCTTTTAATACAGGTGTAATATAGTCAATAGAGACGCTGTAAATATCTAAGTAACATAACATAAATTATGTGTTTTGACCGACAAGATAGGCAATGTTGTAGGTACCTAAACACCAAATATTTTGTTAATTCATTTACAACTATAGACTAAAAAATTACCTTAATATCTACTACTGTTTACTGGTAGAAAATGTTGATATAATTTTGTTTAATAAAATATTTAAATTAGGTTAGACGTTTAAAATTACACTGCACAGTGTTCATAAAAATCTACAGTCTACTATAATTTTTATCCTAAATACCGTTGTTGGCTAATCATTAACGATAAATCCTTAATTTAGGTCTTTGAATATAACATAATATAAATATATACCTATCGGCGCTCAGTCTTTTCATAAACGGCGTTGTGAATAGTTTTAAATTAATTTGTGTACATTTTAACGATAGACGATCGATAGTATATAATATACTGCCAAAACATGTAGCCCGAAGAATTTTTATATAATTATTGTATCTTATACGGGTACTTATTTATTTGTAGGCCTGTCAAAGTTATTATCACAAAATAGGGGCAACGCCCGTCAGTTATAAGAATATTGACTTTCACTAGAAATAAATAATAATATAATATTTCTGTTATAATTTAGAAATCGTATGAAAAAAAAACTAGTGGTGGCCTATTTTTAAGTTGACGTTATTTAAATAAAAGTAAAATTACCATTGAAATAACTTTTGGTGAACCCATAAAGATGGCTAGACTGATGGAAATGTCCATTCTGAATATTTCATCGCAAGAGCACTAAAAATGGAAATTTTGTATTGACGAATGCGTCTGACAAAGTGCATCACACTTTAACGTCAAACGAACAATATTTTATAAGTTACGATAAAAAATTTAAAAAATATGTAGGCTTAGTGTTCCAAAAATAATATTATTATAGTATTGTGTTTTTTACTAATATTATATTATATAGTTTACCAATCGGAGAATTACAATTTACACATAACACATTGATAACAATATTATATAAGTAACTATTATTTAAAAACATTATTAGTACTTTATATTTAGTACAGTTTTAATTGTCAACTGTGTGTGTGTGTGTGTGTGTGTTTATTTTTATTTTTTTTAATACATTAGGTTGCTACCATGTGAAAAATTGATTCAACGTATTATGTATTTTATTTATTGAAAATTTTAAGACATAATATGTTAATTGTATACAATAAATTACTTACTATAAAATAAACAAAAAACAACAACTTCGATACATAACATTATTCGGAAACCGTATGAACCTATGTTGATAACAGGAATAAAATAAAATAATCTATAAAACAACATCTTTAACTAGAACGCCAAATGGGCATAGGTGCAATTAGGAGGGCTTAAGAGGTATTAATACTCCCAATATTTCAATTTGCAACCAATAATATTTTTCGTGTTTATATATAAAAACCTTTGTTTGTATAAAATAAAAAACCAAAACAGCCAATCAGACCTCGAAGCATTATTAATTAAATCGAGTTTTGTTGATTAATAAAATTCTGTTTATTAATAAACAGAAGAAAAATTGAAATTATACTCTACCCGAAAATAACATTTCACGAGTAGCTCAAAATTCAAAGGTTGTAAAAATATAATAAACTAATTAAATGTTGATATGTTGTACAGTATTTTTTCTCAAAAAAAACATTAACCTCATTAATTAGAATTTAAATTAAAATGCAGAACTAAAGCTTCCTCATTTTTCATATTGAAATTGCGCCTACGTAGATAGGTATCAATATGAGTGTATTTAATTTTAAGTGTAACGCTGTGATGACAAAAATTTTTAAGCATATACAGATCATTATAAAAATACTACTAGTCTCTAGACTCGTAGTATAACAAATTAAAATTATATTCGATGAAAATATGATTATTGTCAATTTACAACGGCAGTCAGTTGTAAATATACATGTGCGACATCATTTAATATAATTGAACGAACTTTAGTAACTATCATTTTAATAAGCAGTATGTACTTCCGTATACCTGCATACTGTGATACTTTTCTAAATATATACATAATACCTATATGGAAACTTTTCTTCGCGCATATGGAAAGTTTTTAAAAATAATAATTTACCTTTACACGTATGTCTTACATAATTATCATATTATTATATAAAAAAAAAAACAGAAATAAATATTAAAATTAAAATTGGAAAACCTTAGCAATAATAGTTATTAATAAGAAATCATTACTTTAAAAAAAAAAAATGTTTCTACAGTTATAAATAACACAAAATACGATGTTTGTATTTGGCGCTATACAAACATTATACCTACATGGGTACACGAATATTATTTTCTTTAACATACAAATTTAACTCAAGTCGCTTAAGGATTATACTATAATTTGTTTTAAATACTTTATACTAAAGTCATGTTTGTATATAAATATTAAATACCAGTTAAACTACTTAACGTAAAACATTCGTTACTTCAAAAGACATTAGCGCTTTTTAAAATATTTCTTTTATATAATTTTAATAGTTATTACAAAGCAATATTTTTACAATTGTTTAACGTTATCAACAATTTGCAGGGTGCTCGTATACTACTCCACTCCACTCATCAAAACTTTAAATACTTACAACTCATAAAGAGATCTCGGTAAAATTCGAATTTTATATATAGAAGTAGATACTTCAAAAAATAATCTGCTTTGTAATAAGGAATTTGAGGAGTGTCTATGTTTTTATCAAAAGTGTAAAACATTTAAAAAATGATAATAAATATTTAAAAACAATGCGTGTCTTACGTTAAATAGATCACCGTTATGTATATAATATACATATTGTTTATACAACTATATACGAATATAAGTATATATGAATTAATGCATAATAAACGTTGTAAAAGCTTTTATTTATATAAAATGTATTTTTTTCGGAGCAAATCGCATAATTTGTAAATTTCAATTAGGGTTTTCTATTTTAAATTATTTACGAAGATAATGTGGTACAAACAACTAACATTATGTTGATAAGACCATATAAATGTATGATCGGTTCTTAAAAATTCAACATTTTCAATAACGCAGCTATTACAATAATGTGAATTATTTTCAATTTTGCTATTTTCTTTAATCGAGATAATTTTTATAATTTGTATTTACTATGGAATCAAACAAAACTAATACGCAGTACACGTGCCACGAATATTGAGTTTATTTTCTCTAAATAAAATCATAGGTTGTGGTGTATAACATAAAATATATATACATATCAAACCTTAACATTTTATAAACCTACCCTAAATAATAATTGCTCACTAATTAAATAAATTGCCAATTGTTGATTTTTTCTTCTTTTTTTTTTTTTAAAAAAAAGGCTCATTGAACGTGATATTTTATTGTTCATAAATAAATCCATCACCCATGTTCACTAAAATAGCAAGAAAAAAAAACGTAATAAATTTGACTCTTTCCAAATTGTTATTTAATTAAATTGACTTGTACGAATGAGCTGTCTAATTTTTTTTCGTTAGTTTCAACCAAGCTCGAAATACTTACTTTATAAGTGCATTAACCTCGACTTTCAATCAATACCTACAGGTTAATCTCTTACTGAGCATTTCAACGATCAACTGGAGTATTATATAATTATATTTTAAATCAAAACTCATTTTTCAGTCCTAAGTTTAAATTAATATTAATATTCACATTTAGTGTCGCATCGTATCATAATCTACTTACTTGCATTATTATTTTATAAAATGGAAAAGGATAAAAATTGTATCAAATACATTATTCACCAAGTATATATTTTGATTTAATTTATGATATCTATTTCAAAGATTTTTAACGGAAATTATAAATATTTTTTTACACATTTGTCTATGTAAAATATGTAATTGATTCAAATAATCATTTCCAATATTTTAGATACCTATAGTGAAGATAGTTAAATTTGTAAATTTATTATATTTTAAAAATTTCAAGTATAAATTTTCTAAGAAACGTATGGCTGTTTTTAATGTAACTTTATTATTGTTTTCGCGTACAATTATAATTATTTTAAAATGTGAATACATAAATAAGTACTAACAAAGATAAGCCTATTTTCTTTAACATGAATGATTGATGAGAGTGATCATCAACACGAAATTTTGTCGTGTATGATTAAATATAAATTATTTTTTAATTAACATAGAATTTCATGAGTTTGTATTAAACGACATAATTTAATTTAAACATAAATATGTCTAATTGAAATTATAAAATATTCCAATACTCCAATGTTATTATTTAAATTTATTTGCTGACTGAGTGTTTCAATCAATTTCGTCGTATATATATATATATATATATATCGTCGCTTAATAATTAAACACAGAACAAAATAAAGTTAAACTACCAGATAACTATATTATTATAGCTAGATATTACTATGGGAAGTTAGTCTCGAATTTGTTTAATTCTTACTGACCATTTCAGACCGGAGGAAAGGGGAGATTTAACTTTACACTTCCACCTAACCTTTTCTAACCTCGACACATTTGAAAATCATTCGAGATGGATAATGTTTAGTATTAGTAGGTATTTTTATCTACAATCGTTGAAACATAATATTTCGTTGGACTTCATTTTTCGATTTTTCAGAATAATATAAACATATCAAAGTGATTTGTATGTATATTATAGTTTATGGTATATTAAGATTTATATCACGGCTTTTAATAAATAAATAAAACCCCATAAACTGGAATATTTATCAAAATCTTACCATGTGTCATACTCTGGAAGGAACGAGAGAACTGTTGGTTTAAACGGCGATGTGCACATACATTTATTTCTGCGTCGGGGAACACTTTTTTTCCTTTAGTATAAATTGTGTTCCAGTTCACCATTCATTGATTTAACATGGATTCAATCAACCGGAAACTGCCTGTGAAATGTACTTTGGAAATGTAAAAAAAAATATCGCAAGATTCACCCTTTTTTGTTAAATGAAGAAAACTATTAAAAAAAAGTTGCAAATGAACGTTTTAACTTTTGCTTAAATTCTTTTATCTCTGTTAGACTATAAAATCAGATTTTTAGAGTCAATATTTAAAACAGAATGATGTGATAATATGATTTATTTTATTTTTTTTTTGCTTATTGAACTATTATAATTACTAGGTTTATAGTCTAATATTACGAATAACATTAAAATTAGTTTTTTTAGTTAGTTAAATATTTATTAATTACGGAATTATTTGAAATAATATTATATTAATATGATTCTATATCATCTGCTGAGAGCTAAATTCACTGTAACCCCAACATAACGAACTTTTTGAAGTACCCAAGTTCTATCCTTCGACGCTTGTATTTTAACGATAATATATTACGCAGTTCGTAATTCGTTTATATATTAATACGTACATCTATATATATATAGACACTTTAGGCACCCTATATGGTTTGATCGTTTTCTTGTTATCGATTGTGCTGTCCGTAAAATTGCATAGTCATAAAATATAATCTAATAGTTTCTATTATATGTTTTTTATTTAAATCGTTCCAGAATTTCAATACAACACCGGTTCAATATTATATGCAAAATAAGAATTTTTTCATTGCTTATCATATGATTTATAAAAGTTGCATGTAGGTGTAATCAGTCTGCACTACAGTGTATGCCGATTGTACGTCGTCGTGGATGAGTAAACCACAGTAATGTATGACATGTTAAATTTGAATTCAATGGTAAATGATTGTACGAGTATATGAAAAACGATTCTGAACGAAGACCGTCTATCAGCCTAAATTATGTATATTGTTATTATAAAAAAAATATTTTTTTTATTATAGCAAATAGTAATACGTCAAGTTGAATTAATTTCAGCCAAAAACATTGCATTAGCTATAACATTGGCTATAATATTATTAATATTTATTTATTATATGATAAATGATATATTTGTATAAAATATCATAATTGTTATTAATATTGTTAAGTCGTTGCCGGCTTACACGGTGTGATTAGGTTCTTAGTATAAATATAGGTAATAACTTAAAATTATTAGTTTAAATATTTTTGAAATTATATTGCGTATAAAAAATATAATAATATACGTAAAAGTTTCAAGTCCACGTGAATGATATAATTAAATAATAATAAAATAACTCAAATCGTTGTTTTTCATTTAAACATCCAATTCTATCAAATTTGATTTTCAAACATCAATGAAAAAAGACATATCATACGTAAAAATATGCTTATTTTAAGTTTTAGTATGAACTACTCATGAGAATAATTTTTGAACCGCAAATATAAATATCATAAAATTAACATTTTATTAAAATTTTGAGAGAAAAAAAATAGAACATTTCAAATGCTTCAGTCTAAATAGTATAAATATTTTTAAAATTGCATTTAGTTTAGAAAATGATAATAAAGTTAATTGTAGAATATCTTAAGTTTCTACGATACTACTAATACTGTATGACTATTGTCTATTAGAATGACATAAAAATTAAAATCCTCTGATGAGAAATCGTTATTTTACGCTGAACAACTTCATCAAATAATGAAAACTTCAAACGCTCGTAAAAACTATTCGTAGAGTTGAGCTCAATTTTATTTTAATAATTTGAGAAAAAACTTATATTACAATCTAGTCAATTTTAAACTTTTAAGTATAAAAATTAAAAATGTCATGAATATCAATTGAGTATGTATAGGTATCAAAATACTAACTTCAATTAACAGTTATTTGGTCATTACACTCAACATAAATGCACATTATTAGCTTTCGTTTAATTGTTGTTTGGGTACAACCATTGAGCCTGTAATATGTGTAAATTATCTCTGTCTAATTTATACAGTTGCATCCAAATTCGTTCTCAACAAAGACTTGAAAAGAGCGGAATGCGATCTAATAATATTATTTAATATTATTATAACATATTTTCTGTCACTATACGTAGGAACATAAGAAATTATAACAATAATAATTATAATTATTATTTTTATTTTTATTATTTAAACAAAACTGTGATTTATGTAGAATTAGAAAAAATATACATTCTAATTGGTGTAGTACTGTATTATAGTACCAGTGTTACATGAATAAACATTGAGCGAGACTCATAATATATTATTATTATAAAAAATTTTAGTTTCTTGATTTGTAATCAAGTAAGTATGATAATTTAAATGAAAAAAGTCTGAATTTTTAAAACTTCAAGAATTTTTAATCCCCAAAAACGTCGGCGTGAACAGTCCCAAAATTTCTATTTTTCAACTTTTCTCCGAAACTATTATAGCCAAAAAGTTGGTTGATAGCTCATTAAAAAGGAATTATCAAGTAGATACAAAATGTGAGATTAAAAATTTTCAAAAAAAATTATTTCATTTTTCACGTTTAAAAAAATAGTTATTTTTTTCTGAATTTTCATTTAGCGTAGTAAATTACCAAAACTGGAGAACGGATTTTGTTATTTAGAGTCTTGTTAAATTCACATTGGCTAGGAGAAGTACTGTAAAGATTTTCAGAACTTTATCTTCAATCGTTAACTCACTACAAAGCTATAAAGCTGAAAAACATAAAAAAAAAAATGCCCAATAAAATGTGTTTTAATTTTTTTTGAAGCTCTGTAGTGAATTAACTATAAAAGATAAAGTTTTGAAAATCTTCACTGCACTTCTCCTAGTCAATGTAAATCTAACAAGACCCCTGCAAACAACAAAATCCGCTCTCCGGTTTCAGAGATCTATCTCACTAAATGAAAATGAAAATAAAATACATATTATACATACATATTGGCATATTGCATATGATTAATACATTTCTAAAAATTGAAAAACAAGAAAGTTGACATGCCGATCCCTGACTTGGCAAGCGTTTTTTATTTGTGCAGAAACCAATATTATTGTATTTTTATATAATAGCAATTTAGAAGTATTACGACAAATGAAAACTGTGATTATTGACTGTACTTGGTACTTTTAAAAGTTTTCCCAAGCTTTTTCCTAGTTTTTTTTAAATTTACGGTGTAAAATTGACTACTATGTCTCTTTCTAGTTTTATTTTTATTTTCAAATAAAAAAAGGAATTATGTTTTTTTTATCATTTATTTTATACTTTTTAATTAAAAATAAAAATTATAATTATGACAAAAGCTACAATTTTTAACGACCTGGGAACCAATTCGGCTTTACTCTTTATAGCAACCCTGAAACCAATTAGGATTTGCTGATTTATATGTTAATACGTGAGACAAATTCCAGGAATCTGGCCACGATTCGTCATATATGCCTAAATACTACTACAACTGTATTTTATCTCATCTGTCAACTTCACCTAATCACAATGGCAAAAAATCAAAATATTTTGTTTCATTAAACCTGTTTGTTGTTCTTACGCCGGAATTATTTATCAATTAAATTGTAAGTCTATAATCTGAAATAGTTGGTTTAATAAGTGTTTCATTCGGTTATTTGTTACAGTCAATCGGTTTACAAGACGTTTTTTGGTTCATCGTACAGACAATATATGTTTATCGATAAATTTCGATTAAGTACTAAAATCGACGTTTTAAAATACATATTAAAATAATGTGTATCCACTGAAGTGATATTTACTATTTACAAAATATAAAAGTTATAATGAAGTCACTATCTCAAAAAATAGTTTGGATATAAGTTAACGAACCGTCTTCATTTTATATCGATTATTATTTTGTTGTGTAATAACGTATAAATAATAGAATAAAAAATATTAGGTAGGTATAATATTATCACTCATCAGATGCAAATCGTTAAAATTGTGCTATTATAATATCTTCTAGCATCATATGATCGCAGAAGGATTTCGAGGTCATGTAATCGCAAATCTAATCAAATAGACCGTACAATGCAATGCATACAATCGTACGTAAAATATATATGTTTGACGTAATAATATTATCATGTAATAAATACGCGTCTTACCTAGTTATAGACAATATATTGTAGTAAGATAAGGTGACACGAATTATGCACTCGAAATACATGAATCGAAGAAAAAAAATACATTGATTATGTAGGCCGTTAAATGAGGTCCACAATGAGTTGCCGTTCGCAGGACTTTTCGGTATTGACAGGACGAGTTGTTGCCGTGATGGGCGGTGCGCATGCACTATCAAAAAATACGACACGGTCGTGCCGACCAGTGAGTGGCGGGCGACTATACTTTTCTAAAGAGCTATGGGGCTTACTCTTCGACAGCCGAGACCATTTCGGCCATCCCTTTCCCCCAGCGGCATCCTACAGCAATCTACACGTCTTGCGTTTTACCGCTAAAATACGTGTAGATCTCTTAACACGTGACCGAACAATATGAATCGTCCATTTCATCGCCATCGACAGAGACTTGTATCATAAGAATTCTCGTTTTTTTAGCGTATTTATTAATCCGTTATATTTTCAAATCATTTCTGTAAATGACTGTGGTATACGAGCATATTACACGTATAATAATTTACGTTTTTATCAATACGGATAACTTAGTGTACATCACGTGCGTATGCGTAGTTGTTATTTGTACATAATAACGATATAAATGTACAATAATTATATACATCGCGTGCGCGTAATATGGGTTTATTTATTTTAAGTTTACGATGTACGCGTATACAAACGTATTCGTATAGAATAAAATAATTACGTTTATTCTACGTTGATCGTACGCGTCTATATTATTATTGGTAGGTCGAAATACGGTTAACGATATATAATATATATTTCGTCAACTATTACGCGCTTATAAATTTACTCGTTTATTTTTCGTCGCAAAATTACGTCTATTCAACGCTGATTATACGTCAATCACGCTGGTCGGTCAAATTAAAGAAAACAAGTCAATTAGAATTTAAGATAAACGAAAGAATATGATTACCAAAAATTATTGTACAAAAAACTTAAGAACACGATGATTTTCTGTCTATCTCTGCGGGGTTGTCATAAGCGCGCCTACATATATAGTATATATACGTGGTATTATAATATAGGTACTTTTCGTATTAACGATATAAAAATATATACGCTTTTACTTTTATATGAAAGCATCTCATTTTTTTTCACACAAATACACATACACACGCACTACATGGTAGCCGTATATCGGTGTTGTATAGATGCTTCAGTCCGTAGTGTAGCCGTCTCGTTTTCGAGTTTTCTAGTGTTTTATGTAAATTACAATTTAACGCGTGATAATATGCGTATATTATTTATTTCATTTTAAAATATACATTTCAACGAGAACATTGCGATTTTAAAATATTTGAGTTATTCATTCTTCTTTAAAATGTGCTACGTCGTTTGTCTCCGACGAATACTAATTATATATTGTAGACGAATTTAATGAAAACACTTATAGAATCCTTTGTTTTTTCCCGATAATATAACTATATAATATTGTAGTATCATAATAGTTTTAAGTGGAATCGTGTTTAGTGAGTAGTGCGAGGACCTAACTATTATACTATTTTTTAGTCAAACTCGTTTACTGATTGGGTAACTCGTTTATGCGGAGATTTTCAAAGTGTAAATTATATTATTATTATAATATATTCAATTTACACGTGAATCGATATCATATTACATTAGCACAGTGAC
Organism: Rhopalosiphum maidis; assembly: GCF_003676215.2. Classification (NCBI taxonomy): domain Eukaryota; kingdom Metazoa; phylum Arthropoda; class Insecta; order Hemiptera; family Aphididae; genus Rhopalosiphum; species Rhopalosiphum maidis. The sequence continues at coordinate 5,717,471 of NC_040880.1, read as the reverse complement.
GTAGGTAAACTGTTTTGTTTTTTTTTTTCGATTCACGAAATTATCATATTGCCCTTCATATCGAATTAGTGATAAAAAAAAAAATCTCAAAATGCGTACACCTGTATAAGTATCCGCGTGGCGTATACGCGATATAGTTATAATTTTATCATAATAACGTCATATTATTATTATCATTAATATTGTCGGAAATTCCACAAGCAAATAAAATTTTAACGCTTACGCGCGGCTTACCTCGTCAGGTTCGCGTGACCGGCACGATCCGCCGAACGCGGCGTTTGCAATAGCGTAGTGTACCTCTATACGTATCGGCTGCAAATGACGTGAGCAGAGAGTACAATATAATGAGACGCGTAAATTCAATATAATATCGCGTATAGACATAATATTATGTGTTTAATTACACGATTTTTTTTTTTCTTACAATGAACGATAGTAGTTTGACCATGAATAATTGTTTAAAAATAAAAATACCCGCTTATAGTTTTACAATTTTTTTACTATTTTTTATTGACTTTTGATAATTATTAATATTGTTATCTGGAAAATACTGTTGTTAAAAAAAAAAACTTAACTTATATATATATTGATAGTTAAAAAATAATAATTGAAGCAATTTCGTTTAATTATTTCTTCGTATTTAATATTTTTATTAGATATTGTTTATTTTTATTTATATATGGAACTTTAATTGTAAGTCGTTATTGACGTAATTAAAAAAAAAAAATAGAAAAAATAGAAAAACTTTTTCCCACAATGTAGACTGGTCTTATAGTATTTATTTTAAACTAAACATTGGGTTTGTCTTAACAATACAGATGTGTCCATGCCGTTGAACCAGTATTGGAAATATAAGAATATAACATGATAATGTATTATAATATTAGATCGGAAACAAGTATAGAACAAAATATACATTTAAGACGTGCTAAAATGATGTAAAGTGATAAATATAGGAAAGAAAATGAAAGTGCAAGGAATAATAAATTATATTTATTTAAATAGAATGGTCATTGGTCATATTACGATACATTCACGTATAATAAGTCGTGTACTAAGAAGGTATCAAAGTAACAATAGCCTCTAGGGGTGTCTATATCTATACATCTAATGTGATGTATAATGAGATGCTTATTCTCGAGTATGCGCGTTTAGTTGTACATTATTTTACTAGTTATACTATCTTAAAATGAACGTATAGAGTATAATATATAAAATGTGTGCGAATAATTTTCAACGTTCAACCTTTAGGACGTAAGTTGCTGCTTCTTAAATAAATTTTCGAATTTGTTGCTGGCGTATCGACGAAGTCTGTTTCGATGTTTAACACTTATTCCTTTACAAACTTTTATCGAGTGTTAATTTTATTCACCTAAAATGGAACGGTGAATAATCGCATTGTAATTAGTCGGGTCGAAAAATTTTCAATTCTTAGTTCGTATTTGAAAATCGTTTAGCTCTTTTGCAAGCTCGTGACAACAAATGCGACATCGAAATAAAATAAAATATATAACACAGGCGACAACTCCACCACCAGTTTTCATAAAAACGTTAAACGGAAATTAATAATTACAACTCAACATAGGTTAGGTAAAAATAAAAATCTACGTGACAAATTTTTACAGAGCCACAATTCCTTACTTAAAAGAAGCCCCAAATTTAATATTTCCGAAAATTTTCAAATTTATTCAACTACAAGCGACCTATACGCACATTTAAATTCCTTTATACCTGAAGTAAAAAATCTAACAATCCGACTCATATAACTTCTGATTACAGTCATTAACAAGTTTCTAGTGAATAATGTCAACTAATACTAATACGTTATCTCAAAATAATAAATTGCAGAACGAAGATAAATAAATATATAAACTTCAAAGATGCTACTAATGAGAGTATATAGCTGCCTCCTTCACATAAATTCATGTCGTTTAATATTTTGTTTTCTCTTGTAAACTAATCAAATATACTTATTGTGCTTTTATAAGTATAGATCAAGACGGTTTCCATGCGCTTGGTTAATAAGCACCCCAACAAACACAACTACAGTTGTTCTAAAATAAAACATCTGGTCACGGCGTTTTCTCTCAACACTCCCACTTCTCAACCCAAGCATATTATACTTTCGTTGTTTCAAACTCCAAAATTACCAAAATCCCTAACCATAACAATGCCATTATTTATTAACGATACTTCTTTGGCCAAATGTCTTTCCGAACCAACAAATAATAATTAACCACCTCTTCATTCGTCTTACAGACGCATTACAGACACGCACTTAATATTTCGTATATTGCTTATTCGGTTTATTTCTACTTTTAGTTGTCCATAATGCCATCAGTTATCAGTTATCTTTAATTTATACATATAATCTCAGTATTCATTATTCTTTATAGCTATAATCAGATATCGCGCACTATTAATATATTATATTATATTTTATATTTCATGACGTTATTATTTACATAATATATACTATAGTATTATAGAGTTATCATAGTTTCACACAAGCAATTAATAAAAATAAAAGACCCTGGAACATAACTTCCTCGTCCTAATCCTAGTTTATTAATTTAACACATTTAATAGTATTATATAACCTACGTGTGCGCGCGCGCGCGCGCGTGTGTGTGTGTATATGAGATGTGTTTGCACTGTATGTAGATGATATCGTTATAAAATATGCGCTCAACAAACAATTTATCGGATTTATAAAATTATGAGCAAATATTGTCGTCGATTCGAGAGTAACCAGCCAATGACATTAGAGTATTATACATTTCAATATATATTGTTTAATAATAATATAATATCAATGAATCTAATCAATATTTTACTGTTGTTTCATTCAAATAACACATACATACACACGCGACGATATTTCTATTTTCATTTCCATACAGATTATCATGACGTGCAATGCGCGTTGCCATAGTTTCCATCGTTAAAACTATACGTATAAGACCCGTGGGACACCTGCATAATAGGTTTCCTTTACCCAACAACAAGTACAAGTGATATTTTTGTGTATAACATATGATATGATATGACATATACAGTATAAATAGATGGATAACGTATAATATATACTACAAATCTACAACTGTTTTAATAAAAAAAAAAAAAAAACAACACTACCGTCCTTTAAGTTGAGTTTCCAATACAGCTCAGATATATAACTACTTCCAATATATAAATATATTATATTATATACATTATACACGATAGTTACGGTCTGTTTTTCTGTTTTCATAAAATTTTGTCAAATTGTTTGTGTTTTAAAAAAAAAAACATTTTTTTATACAACCGTAATAATAATACTATTTAAAAATATATATAATATTTTATATTTGGATATGTTTTTTTTTTTTTTTTTTTGACATCATATATTTAGTATAATATTCTAAGCATATTATAATATTTTTATGAAAACGTTAAAATATACATGTCTTATTATGTTGATTCAAAATATTTGTAGGTATGTATTTATAAAAATAAAAAGTAAACTTATAGTATTATATGAAATAAATACTTTCAATATATTATATTATAATAACATCTATCGAAAACTCGAAAAATGAACAATGAGTATTTTATTATTTTATGTTAAAAGGACCATTGAGGATTTGTGTATAGCCAAGATTTTAAATATGGTTATAATAACAATGATAATACCTAAACATGGAATAAAAAAATGAAAATCTCCCAAAATATATCATGTAAAGATTAAACTCAAACATGTCATTGTTGTGTTGTAGTGTATAATATTATATTCATAAAACGCTATAGGAACGCTTGATCAATCGCCCGGTGGTCTATTAAAAAAAAAAATAATATCAAACCTGAGTCATTTTGGTCCAACAGTAGTTTGGTTTATTTCACAAATCACAAAACGAAACGACACATCGCTTATGTTTTCACAACGCACGCTTAACCCATATTAATTCAAATATTTATGACAAGTATGTTTTTTTTTGTACAAAGTTATAGCCATTTTAATTCGTCTCGTCGGTGCTTTATTTTATTTACTTCAGTCGAATTGAATCAAAATGTATCCTTCTTGACTAGGATATTTCGTTGTCCTTCAATCAATTGCTTTAATTTTTATGCGTAAAATATGTGATAATATTTATTTCTCAATTCGATTGCGTGAATTTAATTCACTTGAAACTATACGAGTGCAACTTTTATTAATCTAAAATATAACTATTTATGTTTTTCGTCCGTGTCGTTAACAGACGGATTTAAATTATTCTTGATGATTGTTTTCCAATACTTTACAAAAGTTCGAAACTATTTTCTCAAGCTAATATAATTTTATGATTATAAAAAATGCAATGTGAAATCAATACATTTCGGCCACATCTGTAATCTGTTTGGTCACAATAATGCAATATTGTGACGGTTCGACGTACATAAGTTTTGCCGTTCAACATAAAAAATCCGGTCGTTCCAGACTCAAGGTCGAGCTATTGGTACCTAAAATTATAAGAATATCAGTACCTACAGTATCCATTTCGAGCAAGTGGTGAACGACACCGATGTCGGTGGTTTAACGATTCAAATTTGTAGAGTTAGTGATTGAGCAGCTCAACCCACAACAAATCATATAAGATACTTCAGAATCTTCTGAACTCTTATTTTTTCCGTAAAAGCAAATAATCTGAGAGAAAATCAAACATTATTGAATGCAGTTCTTAGAATTGTTTGTCATTGTTCTGTCTCGTACTGTTTACTGACAGGTGACATTCATTATGGTGGCACGGTCGGTACTAGTAGGTGGACTTTGAAAGGCTGCCGGGGTTAGTGCACTGTGTGTGTGTGTAAAACCACCTATTTCCTACTACTAACGTCGTATAACATCGATGATCACAAATTAATTGTACCTATGTTTTATTTCAGAAACTGTAGAATTTCTTAAACTAATGTGTTATTTTCCTATTTTTGATTTAACTCCATTGTAACACGTAAAAACCATTCATAATGATCGAAAGTTTACAAACTATCCCATTGATAAGTAATATTTATCAGATACAGTAAATCCAATAATTTGAAATTTATCTATATATTTTCTACTAAAATAAAAGAAAAAACTATTTTAGATTCTATATGATGTGAGCTATAGATTTACTATAATATATTGTTCCGTGTTATTTTGTTTTCTGTAAAAACTTTGAAATAATGTCCATGACGTGTCGAAATACATATATAATATGCTCGCATATTTCCCGTACGAAAAATATATACATATTTTTGAAATTTAAAATAAAAATTACAAGACTATAAACGTTATCATTTACCCAGGACTAAAAATAATATTTAATTCAATTAGAACTGTACTTATTTATTTTATTTTTTTGGTTTGGCACGTATAATATTGATCGAGCTATTTTCGCAAGTAAGAAGTTGTTTGGAAAAATTTTCATTTGTGCGTTTGAAGGTTTCTTGTCCGCTTTAAACAGTTTGTAAAATTAATTCTATGTTATATGGTATATAAAAATGGAAAAAACCAACCAAGTGTGTAATAAAATATGTAACGGTATGTTAGACTTTTTATTTAGTATAAATCACACTGAACACAGTAAACATTTATTAAAATTATCAAATTCAAAACAGTCAAAACTATTGATAGTTGGAAACTTCAAACTAAACCACATTTTTTCAAACAAATATATATGCAATATTTTATGAAAAAGTCAAAAATTCATCCATATAATAGTGTGTATTATATATTTATATTCTTTTTATACATATCAGAATAATCTATAGAATTATTAATGATTGAAAATAACAAACGCACCAAACAGGTATTCTAATAATATGTTGTGTATAATTATTATGCTAAATGTACTAAAATGTATTATCAAAAAACGTTGGTTAAACGTATATATTATTATCATTTATCAGGTCCAACTAATAGGCATGTTTGTGATTAATCTGTTATCTTACTAATGCCGAGTACTGTAATTTAGAACCGCAGTGCCATTGATGGTAATAAATAATATCAACTCAATTTTAACGAGCCGTACATCAAGAGTTGTAATATAGTTCTATACCACTATATTTTGTTATTTTCTATCAACGCAACTCGATAAAAGTTTATTTCTTACAAAGCACAAGTTTTCGAAAACATTTAGTAAATACACATAAATTAAATATACTGAATTGTATTAATACATTCAAGAAACATTAAAAAAAAAATACATTAAGTTAGTTTAAATATTTTCTAATTGTTAAAATGTATTGTAAAAAACAAATAATCACATTTGACGAATAATAATAAGGATTCTGATACGTTAGATAAAGCATACTATATTTAAAAAAAAAAAAAATTAATTAGATAGGTATAAAAATTTAGTGCATTATATTAATTATCAATTAAATTTTGAATAATAGTTATAACTTCTATTTATAATCCTGGAAAAAACTAAACTTTCAATCGAAACGAGTATTACTTATCTAGTTATATGTATTATGTACTCATAGTAATGATTTAAATGACTTTTATTTGGATAATTATTAATTGTACTATTAAATTACTATATGATAATCTTTTACTCAAGTTTGTAATAATAGTACAATACATAATGTATATTAACCATAATTTTTTAGTAAATATTTAAATTGAACAACGTTTGTTTAATGTCTATTGAAATCTATAAATACCATATAGTTATATTTATTATCTACTGAGCAAAACTTGTGATCCTGCACTCCTGCATTAAATAAATACACCAAATAAATAGTCAACCCGTACCTATAATTTCTATACTAACTTAATTACTCAATATAATTTGTAACATAAAATATTGACGCAACATTATATTATTAGAAATAAGCAATATTTTTGAAGACAATGTAACATCATCGTGTGACCATTTTTTGTGGTCCAATATTATAGTAAATTGAAAATATTAAACTTTTTATAATATTTGAAGATGGTTTTTGAAAATTTTTGATAAATATGTTTTACACATCAATATTTTGTGTTTTTTTTCTGTGAATAAAACACATATTATATTATTTTAATGTGACAAATAATTTTCAAAAAAACTGCAAATCTTATCCGTAATTGTAAAAATGATTTGTATTTATTATTATTATATACGCTTACTATAGTGTTGTAAAATGCAAATCGAAATTGACATGATGTGTTATTCAAATATATGACCTACAATTTGCGGCAATCTATTCCAGAATTATTAAATGTTATTATTAACGTCCAAAAACTCAAATGAAATATATTTTTAATCTAAATTTTGAATATAATCCAAAGTTAGTTTTACCGTTTGTAAACAGTAAAACTGGTAAAAATAATACTTTGTTTTATCTATATTATTAATTCGATGTGTGTGTATATATTTTATTAATAAATATACAAAATACAAAATTATTTAAAAATAAATATTATACTCGTATACATATTATCTACACAATTTTAAACACTTTTCCACTTTTTATATAATTATTTTAAAAACCGAATAATATACCACTATAAATAAAAATGGACTCTTATAGAGAAGTATAAATAGCTTGAACGAATATTACTACTTGAATTAACTAAAATATTGAAATACGTATACGCTCTTGTTTGCCTTTGTTTAATATTATGTGAAAATTATTTATTATATCTAGAAATACCTTTAATTTAAATAATACCACTGCCAAAAAACAAACCATCGTGTTCAAAACATTCGATTAAAAATACAATAAAGCTACGTGTCAAAAACTAAAAAATAACTATTCATCTATTATTATGTTTGTCTGAAATTTTCAACAAACATGACGTGTAAAAGCTATCATATAAATTTAACTAAAACAACAGACGATGATTTTGAAGACGTGAATGTTTTAGGTTAAGGTCAAGAGCCGATATATAAGAACAAGAAAATTGTAATCAGTGAGAAAATAATAATGGGTGGTAAAATTGTTACTATTTTTAGTTTAAAAAATAATTGACAAATGTAATTTTACATTATATTATTTTAAGTGATAAATATGCGTATAAGTCTAAAAGCCTAACTAAAATGGATTCGAATAGGTTTGAAACACATAATATAAATAGTTGGTGCACTGAATATTAAATAACTTTAAGCCTCGGATTTAATAAGCAATCATTGTTTATTTTATTCCAACTTCAAATACATGAAAATAAAATAACTAATATCCTATTAATTAAATTCTACTATGTATTAAAAGTTACAACAAATGCTAATTAAATATTTATGAATAAATAAAAAAGGATTTTTCATAACTTATCAACATATCTTTTGAGAAATAAAATAATGGATTTTTAATAGTTTAATGCAATAACATATAGAGTTATAAAATATATTAATTATTTCCTATCTAATTAAATTAAATTTTTTTTTATTATTATTACTTTTTGAATAGGTACACTTAATTTACATAGTCATATAAGAAGGTCTCATGAAACTTTACAAAACAAAGTACTACAATCTAAACTTTTTAACACTACATTGTCATGTTTTTAATTTATTATTATATAAAGAATACATATTTGTGAGTACACAGTCAACTCAATAAATGCCGTTTATTTTTATTTCGTAAATTTATTAAATTCATGTTACAACAAAATAATGTTATTGTGTATTTATTTTCCTAATATATTGAGTAAAAAAAAGTAAATAGTCAATGATTGAATTGTTATTAATAAGGAATACTTGTCTAGTGAATCATATCATTGTTGTAATGATAATAATTGTTGACTAATAAACATTTTTAAAAATAAATAAATAATGCATTACGAAAATCTTTGAATTGTATTTATAAATTACAACCTAACATAATAATATTGATTTGTATTTTATTTTATTTATCAACATTCGAATTCCAAACTAATAGTATGATTCGAAAAATATATCTAACATATGTAACTTTCATATGATTTATAATTTGTTGACATAAACCGTAAATATGTACTTTAAAGGAAAACACTCAGTTAATACTGTTTACTCCATTAATACATCGCTTTTTTAGGTAATTTTTCAGTTAAAAGTACTCTTTCTTCTATCTACATCAACTTACAAACAAATGATAATTTTAATCATTGTATTGTTTCAAAATGTGTAAACAACCAATTTGCACATCTATTTTTCTAATAAAATTTAAAATTCAAATTACTTTTCCATTAAATATGCATTGAATTATGTATTTCAAATTTTATAAAATACTTTATTACTTATATTATAATTATCTAATTTGGATTTAAAATTGCTCAATATGAATACTTGAATGGACGTGAGTAATTTATACACGAACAAATATAATCATTTGACATCATATAGGAAGGTAGTTTACTTACAGTTAACATTTCAAAAAGCATAAGTCAGTAAGATATTGATTGAAACATAAAACACAAAAGAAAAACAGTGTCTATAGAATTAGTATATGCATACTATAGCATATTAAATTATTTCCTGAACAATTAAATTGAATAGTGTTTAAGACGTTTAAGTAAAATTTAAAAAAATACTGCATAGAAACGATATTTATTATTTAATGGGTGTTTACTAGTAACCTTTAACAAGTCATATTGTCAAACTTAGGGATTTTATAGTGCGTGTCACTTAATACATACTCTTTAAATATTGATTATAATATCGGTGTAAACTTCAAGTTACAAAAGTTTTGATTTGTATAAATTCTATACAAAAGTTGGAAGTCTCAAAAACAGATTTCTGTGACTTTGAGAGTTCAAAGAGTTTCCTTTCATCTCAGTTGTTAAATTCACTGTAGAACACACAGGTTATTATTTTCACTAATCGATATTTAAATAGAGTAAATATTTAGTCATTTATGGATAAGCTTCTGTATTATTCATTTCAGTCATGGATATTGATTAAAAACTGTTATAGAAGAAAACTTTTTTTAGAAAGTTATTTATCATTAATAATCTAACATCTCTATTAGATATGAAATATTATTAATCAATAAAAATTGCTATTTTAATAGAATTATTTTTTTTTATTATTAATTTATTATATTTCATAATATAATAACAATAATATTTTAATTATTATAATGTATTGTTATAATTTTAAGAATTAATAGGTAGGTTAGATAAAAAGCTACCCGTAATATGTGTAGAGGAAAAATTATCTGTTATTTTTCAATTACAGTATAGTAATATAAATTATAAGTGTTATTAGTTATTTAGTAAAAAAAATCGTAATTTTATATATTATATTTGAAAAAGAAAATGTTACAAGAACAAAGTATAAAAATACAATACCAATTTGAAAAAATTAATAATTTCGGCACATTTCAGTATTTGCTAGTTTTGCTTCAAGCTACGTACTATACCTATACTGGTTATACTATACCATAATAACGAACATACAAATATATAAAAATAATTATGTCAAATCAATTTTGACCCTTAGAAATGGCTATAGTGGACACTTTAAATTATTATTAGGTTTAATTAATTTACAAGCCGAAAGTTTCCTTTTCCTTTTCATCGATTCCGGCAAATCTTATCAGATCCTTTTTTATACTTTGATTAGATATTGTATATATACTTACGTTGCGAGATACTATGATTTTATGGTAGCTATACGTTTTTGCACGTACTATACAACTATTATATTGCATTATTTGTATATTGTATGGGAAATTACTGACGGACTTCTCGAGTCCCAAAGATGTGACTGCATACGAATTGATACATTCATACTATTTAATTTTATCAACAACCAATAACAACTATTTTTACGTTTAGAAGTAAAGTTTTTAATGGAAGACAATCTCCATCTATTTCTAATATATTATATTCTTACTTTACACTACGCTTCAGACATTTGTTCTATAATTGTTCCGCTAATTTTCTTCCTATCAACAGTTCTAAATACTATATTATTTTTTTTAAATGTGAAGATTAACTTTATAACAAACAGACGAATTTGACAGTTAATTAAAAGTTGAAATTATTATAGAAGTTTATAAGAATATTTAATTTTTGAAAAATGTCAAAAAGATCTTTTTGACCACGAAATACACTAATTATTAATAATCATCAAGTTTTAATTTTCTTTGAAAGATTTCTTTAATCCAAAACAAAGTGAAAGATTATATATCTTCATTAGTAATACAACTTTTATAAACTATCTAACTAATTTAAAATTACGTATTTTAATTTATTATTCCATGTAGGCAATCAAAATCAACACAATTTCATTTAAAACAAATTAGCAATCAATATAATATTATTTACTTTTTATGACAAAAATAATTAAAATAAATAATATAACATAACCATAAAAACGTTATATCTTTTTAAATTCAATTTGTGTTCAATTATATTTATTATAAAACAATGAAAATTCGATTTGATCTAATTATAAATATTTAAATGATTTTAAGAAAAATCAAGTCATGAGATAGGTATTATAATTTTCTGCACTGTTAAGAATTTAACAATAGTTAAAAATGAGCAATTACATGATTATAATTTACATAAATTGAAAATTAATCATTTAATCGGTATGCTTATTTAAATCAACATAAAATAAATTTAACGACCGTTTAATATATAAATGTCTTAAAAATAACAATATTTAAATAAAATTGAAAATAAATTAGGTACACAAAAATTTGTATCTATTAATTATTTATATCTAATAATTATAATTAAAAATTTTAATAACGAAATTAGATACCAAAAATATTGTGCATTACCAAGTTACAGAATAAACTATGTATGGAACATATAGGCTTATGTTGAATATGTTTAAATAATATCTGTCTTACAAAATAAAAAAAAAATTGATTTATAATAATGTCTATATCTGAGGTAATATTTGTATTACATAGTTTTTTTTTATTTGATTACAAGTAATCAAAAAAAAAAAATAAAAATATTCAGTCTTCTTTGAAAGTTTGTTTTTAAATTATACAAGCAAAGACAAGAAGGTCTACATAATTTAAGGCAAAATGTTACTCAAAGCAGAATTCAATTAACAGTAAACAAAGAAGTGTAGATAATTGCTGATGATAAAAAAAAAATAGCGATAAAAAACTTTTTTCAATAAGCATCATTCTTCACTAATACGCAATATCGCGTAAATCAAAATTTTAAAATGTTACCTATTAATTTTGAAGTAACTAGCTATGGCCTATCTAATAAGCAACAACTGTTATCAACATAAATTGCAATGTATTTCTATCGACATAATAAATTCAAAAATTATTAATTTTCCTTTGTCCGCGATATGAACACTCATCGTGGAGAAATTCATAAAAAAACAGACATTTGATTATGTTTTATCATTGTTATAGACAATATATTTATTTCTGAAATTAGATCTCAACAGTTAAATATATATTGAATCGAACTATCGTAATGCTATCGTATTTCTGATGATGAACGTAAAACCACGTCGTTGCTCTCCGATAACATTTTTGAAAGCAATCAAAATGTCCAGTATCTTCCAGTAAAGGCACTTAATATAATATTAAGCCTGTTATATTTTGTTACATAGATTATATTACCAGATTTAAAAACTCGATTTAATTTTACGCTTTAAGATAAAATACAGATGTTAAATAATAACTGGAATATAGACAACGATAAAAGGCACAGCGTGTAAACCAAATACGTGAAAAAATAACAAGATACCAAGATTTAACCGAAAAACGTACCATAACTACCATAGCTACCTTATTCAAGTCATGAAACCAAATTGCGACAATAATGTGACAAATTTAATATTAAATATATTTAGTATTTATAAGTAAACGAATCGAATTTGTCGTTAAGCAAAATCAAAATAGTCCATTATTTATTTCCATTAACTCAAAATTAAAAATTCGTTTCACATCCTCGGGGAACCCGTAATATCTTAAACACGATCACAACTTTTTAATTATACATTATAGTTATCAGAAAACAATAAAATTATAAAAAACATACGTCATTATAGTTATTATTGCTAGTTTGACCTCGAAAAATCTATATTAACTATGATGTAACATATACATATAAATACGTGAGTGACAAGTTTTTTTTTTTAAATAATTCTTTAGTCCTTTAAACAACATAACCATTTACAAATTGACCCTCTTTTTCCTTAAGGTAATTTAGATTAAAATAAAATAACAATCGATAAAAATATGGTATGGACATTCTTAAATTATGCAGTTTACAAAAAGGTAAAGCAATAAATTAATATTCAATAAATATGTTCTAATTTATGCTTGACGTAATGTTTATCTTCAAACGTTTGATTTATTATTTGGTGTATGTTCTAATACTTGTGTTTGGTTAATCAACATGTTAATGATCAAATGTAATAAAACGTATTAATTTTAAAGAGGATTTCAGTGCACTGTTTGTTTTCTCTTTCTGACACATGCCAGAATATAATATAGAAAAAACGCATTTACGCAAAATAATTTATTTTTTATTTTTGAGTTATCTTAAAGAAAAATTACTAATTAAAAAAATTATAGAGAACAGTATTTTTGAAGGTAAATTTTACAAACATATTTTTTTTTTAAATATTAAATAAATTAAATAATAATAAAATATAAAATATTAATATCCTCTATAATTTGTATATTAATTAATAATTTTACTTAAGGATTACTCAAAAAACGATTTTATTTGAACGTGCGTGGATAAGAAAACAAAATATATTGCGCTGATATACTCTTAAAATATAAATATTACCTAAATGTAAAATTTATAGCATTTGGCATATTTAACATCCAGGTAATTTTAAGAGTACCCGTTTTGGCTCAGTTATGATGTACCTATATGAGCTATCTTTATAGTGGAATAAATTAAAGTAATTGGTTAGATAATAGTTTTAATCGAAAATCATAAAATAGATACACATTTAAGTATATAATCATATGTAGAACATAGCATTTTTATTTTACACACACGTACGTATACAATATAATCATAATCCGCAGTCATGTTATAATGGGAGGAAAAAGGGAGCATGATCCTAGGTCATAAATATTAGGGGAGGCAGCCAAAAAGTTCATTTAAAAGAGATATGTCTTCATATTGAGAACATTTATATATTATATGTCTCGTTTCACATGATGAGTATAAAATGTGTTGAGCAATGGCTATAGCATTGAATACTAGAAATTAATTAAAATGTCCAATTTAATCCATAGTCTGTAAATATGTTTAATTTATGATCATGCTGCAAGTGTTTCAGTCATAATTATTAAGTTTTTAGAAATTTAAAAAAATATTTTTTATTATCTTTATGAGTCAACAAACCATTTGGAAAATGTCAACGGATTAAAAATATATAATATACTGAAGTGACACCCAGTGGTCTTATTAATTAATACACTTCATTAGTTATATTTTCAATTCGGTGAAATAGTGAATATTTTACAAGGAATATGTACATATTCTACATATACATTATACATATTTTGGCAACGGAGTAGCAGGTGTAGAAAATATATCAAAAAACTCAATTTCAAGTATATATATTTTTTTTAACTATATGGGATAAAATAATCAATAATCAAATAATTCATATCAATAAAGCCTTACAAAGTTCAAATATTTCAATAGATCAGATGTCAAAAATAATAATCTTCTGAAATATATTTTTTCAAAAAATGCATTATTATAAGGTAGGTGCAAATCAATTAATTAAATTGCAAAAATTATGTTTGTGAAAATGTGGATCTAAAATCTGAAATTAAACAAATAATAAAAAATCTAAATAATTCTACAGATCAACCATATTATAGTATAACCGAAAACTTTAATATTCTTAGTTAATCACTGAAATTAAATTAAAATTTGATTTAATTACTAACTACATTTCTAAAAAATAAAATATTTTCCTTTATCTGTAATACCAAATGAGATGTTAGGAATATGCTTCTAGGTATTAATAATATAATGGAATACTTTTTAAATACTATAAGTAGTGTTGATGTTATAAAAAACTTCCTTTTCAATTAAATTTATTAAAGTCAGTTAAAACGTTGAAACTCGAATCAATATACCAATATATTATCTCAATTTAGTAATTACTAATTGCAAATAAGCTATAAAGGTATATCTTGCTATTCCCATAACTGTAGCAACCGAAGAGTAGAAAACGTTAGTTTAATAAATTTAAATTAATCGAAATGTATTTATGATTTATTATGTCCAAGGAACGATTGAACAACTTAATCACTATTATTTATTAAAAATAAAATCATCAACATTGAAAAACTTGAAAATATCCAATTGATGAGTGTACTTCCATTAAATATTATAACATTTTATTATTAATTTTTTAAGTGTACGTTTATAATATTATTATATTTTATAAATATATAGTTCAAATAATAATATATTAGTAATAGTCAGATATGGGGTGATGGGCAGAGTCGTACATTTAACACTTTCCAGAGTATAAATCATAGTGGCACATCTTTAAACTGTGAAAAATGAACACACAATTCTTTTCATAAGTATTTTTATTCAAGCTATTGTTGTAAAAAATTATTATAATTAAACAAATGGCTTGTATACTATAATGGTAGTTAACAATTAAATTGTTTAAGATTTTCGTGTAGCAAAATTTTGTGAATCATACACATACAAGGTTTATATTTATATATATACATATAAATAAATTACTAAAACTTTAACCAAACAATTGTTGATGTTTAATTTTATACCAGATTTAATATCAATGCATAAAAATGCATGTTCAAGTACAATATACATCCGTACTTCCCTACACGATGACACATCCGGTACGAAATATAATGAATTGAATTTGGCAAATAATGTTTTTTTTTCCCCCGAATAGGCGTTTCATTTGAAACAAAACAAAATGTAACATTTCATGAAAAGAAGTTCCGCGTATTTAGCGTACCCGCTAATAGGTATTATAAGTGAATTATTTTTAGAACACGCTCACGCTTCAAAACAAAGTATGGTACTGTGAAAACCATAATGTATAACATGATCAACCGTAATGATATTATATATTATTATTATGTTTACCGTACGGGAAGACGTAGATATTGTTCGTCCACTGTGTTGTACGAGAGAAAAAAAGTCGCCCGGAAAACACGTTATGTCAATTGGGCGTGTGCCGTGGCAATTCTCGATTATATCTACCATGATATTATTTTATGGTAATAGACTAATAAATATATATTAGATATATTTCTTTTGCGGGTCCACGGACGATCGTCAGAAACGTGATTTGCCTAGGAAAACGGATGAGATAAATACCTAGCAAAACCCGCACGTATACTATAATAGTATTATAATATTATGGTGGTACAAAAACATAACACGGCAAAACCGGTCGTCGTCGTACTGTGTCGATGAGTGGAGTGATTTTTTTTCCTCGCGCTACCTGTACAGATTAATTATTAATATTAATATATTATTATTATGGTTATTTATACACCGTTGTAATTATCACAGTCTGCTGATAGTCGACTGTGAATTTAATGGCCTCTGGTTC
This sequence comes from Rhopalosiphum maidis, assembly GCF_003676215.2. Lineage (NCBI taxonomy): Eukaryota > Metazoa > Arthropoda > Insecta > Hemiptera > Aphididae > Rhopalosiphum > Rhopalosiphum maidis. The sequence goes on along the minus strand of NC_040880.1, from coordinate 5,700,990 downwards.
TTATATTTTTTTTTTTTTAAATCAGTACCCTATCGGCTATCGCATAATGATTAAATGCATAATATTACGCGTGGCTTGCTCACAAAAAAATCTATGTCTTTACTCTGTACTTTATGATTGAGTTAAAATTGCTAACATTTTTCGTGTACTATATTTTTTTCCATTAAAATAATAAAAAAAAAATTAAGTTTTGAATTCAATCTTTCTAAAAAAACATCTCTAAACGCTTTTAGTAATATCTAATAAAAAAATAAATACAAATGTACCTATTTGGTTTATTTTTCATTTACCGATTAGTAATTTGAAAAAAATTATTAACATACGTCATTTTCTTGGATTAGTTTGAATAAAAGTAATTCTATCCCCATATCCTTCTCGAAAAATATTACATTGATAAAACTGTTAAAAACACATTATATTATACTATTGTAAAAATATAATGATGTTATAATATTAAAACAATTTTATCTGTTAAATTGTATGAAACACCTACAATTAAATTCAAATTTTATCTATATGAATAATATGAATTATTTTAATCCGCAAATTTATATTCAAAATTTATGGTTAACATTTAAAGCGTGTTTGATGTATATGTATAACTTACTAGTCTTAAATTTATCAGAAAATTTTTTTTTGTTTTTGTCTATTGTAGTAAGAAGTATAAAAGTATAATGAGGACCTAGTGAGACCTTTATATTTATAGGTTTTACCAGATTGAAGAGATTTATGACAGTCGATAACGATCAAACAATTATAAAATTAATATTTCAAAAACGGTAAGAAATCTAAATTAAGGACATCCAACTATAAATACCTTCCTCCATTAAAATGAAAACTTTTTATTTCCGGAATGAGACAAGTTAGCCAAAATATGAAAAGTGTATCGAGTCCAAAATTAGAACAAAACAGAATTCAATACATAAATGTTTCCAAAATAAAAACAAAATTAAACACTATATATAGGTACATGAAACGATAAAACTCTTTAACGAAGGAATTTTTTCATTTTTTAGAGGGGGAGGTTTGATAATTGTAATGTAGGGCTAAACATGTGTGCGTGTGTGTACGATAGTACAACGACGGACCACCTCCGCGGGTTTCGCCAGCAACGAACACCGGAACACCCCACGCATGTCAGTCGTGCGTTCACCGTCCGTGTGCGAGTCGCTTTTTCGCGTTTCGGGAAAAGTATACGCAAACACACGTAAATAGCGCCACGACTACCGTACAGCGCGTTGACGATTTCGAAAATTTTTTCTGTCACAGACATATTATAATATTGTAGTAACCTAATCCAATATCGATCCTTTCGCCGTATTTATTCGTCAATTCGATTCGATTGTTTTTTGTGTTTCTGCGATTAGTTTTTGGATTTCATCCCGAGTGCCAGCAGTCGTATTGTGTCGCGTTTATATCTGCGTTCGCGTCATACCCGCGAGCTTTTCAAAATATAATCGTCATTTTAAATCGTTTTTATCGTAGTCACTTTTTGCCACAATCTATTAAACTATACCGAGATTATAGCCCTCTGTGACATTTCAAAAAAGCGATAAATTACGACCTCATCGATATCGGGTGAGTAGTAATACTTTTATTTATCTATATCTGCCTCGAGAATTATCCGCATGACAGAGTATCATAATATAAAAACGATGAATCATCTGGTCGTCATGATACGTCAAAATTTAAAATTGTATAAAAGTGAAATGTGATTTTAATATTTTTTGATACATCGAACGTGTTGATTCACCCGTGGACCATGTTTATACGTATATATATATATATTATTATTATTATACTATACGGATACAGGATTTTATAATCGCGATGTATCTACCTTCAATTTTTTGGACCAATTTAAACCAAGTTTCTATACAACTATTCAACGGTTTTTGATTTGAAAAACCTTATACAATGTCATTATACAGTGTTCGTACTAAACGTAAAAATAAGAAATACGAAGCAACCGTAGTATCCATTTCGATTAAAAAAAAAAAAAAAATAATAATAATAACAAAACAAACTCTTTAAGCTCTAGCTCGCATGTGGATACTTATAACTTACACGTTATGGCCATTATTCGTTTTAGATTCATCCAGTATTTAAACAATTTGAATTTGATTGCTCGGGTGCAAACACTATTTTATGCCATAATTGCTTGTTTGTTAAAAATTCAAAAACTATATGAATATATTTACTCATGTTTCTTGATAAGCTAAATATCATAAAATAATTAATATATATATATATATATGTATGACACTTAAATAGTTATATGCGAATTAACTCGTATTAGTATAAGATCATTCTTCACTCGTAATACTGATTGAGCCCTTTAAAGTTCGAGTGAACTTTGACATTAGTTTTGACAACTTGATTTTTAGTCACTTGTAGTAAAAATAGAAGAGTAAATACTAAATTTCTCTATAAAATGTGTCTTGATAGAATTTTTTTTTACAATTAATTTATATTTTCATATAAAAAAAAGAAGATAGGTTATTAAATTGAAAGTAATTTAATGTTAAAACGTTGATAAATAAATAATTTAAATTCTTAGCAATCATTTATCAGTATATGAATATATTATTATTTACTTTAAAATCCAATATCAACGACCATGTAACATATATGCTTAGAATATTGTAAGCAATTACTAATAAAATATTATAAAATGCGTAATCTGGTTATTTGGTATAAAAAAAATAACCAATAAAGGTAATTCTATTATGTTAATATTATATAATAAGTAATATTTATTAAATCAATTTTTGTTTTTCACATTGAATTTTTTCAGTAATAATTACATAAATCATTAGTCATTACTAACGATGGACGAGTCAATATATGATAATTTTATTATTACTATTTATTTTTTTTTTTTGCAGTAATTATTTTTGTTAATCATAGCCAAAAAATAATAATTAACTTCAGAATTATTAAAATACCACAGAGGTGTGTTTTAATTATTAAAATTATCTCCAGGGTTTCAAACATAAATAAATACATTAAATAAAAAATTATGCATATTATTCTTGATTAGGATTAATAATAATAATAATGATCAAATCTAAATGTTAAGTAAAAAATTAGAGTACGAAATCTTTCACAATGAATTTCCTACAGCCACCTAATAATAGTATCAAGTCAAACTATATATATAGTAAGTAGGTTTATACATTCAAAACAGACATAATACTATTTTCAGTTGTATTTAAAATAAATTATTATATATATATATATATAATTATACATAAAAAATACATGACACTTTAATATTAATATAATATTAAATACTTTTAGCATTGTTTTAATTAAAAACTATTTCTATATGAAGTCAACTTTATTTTAACATAATGGAATAATGAAGCTTTGGTGAAGGTACAATGAAATATTTTTATTTTTACGCATACATGACTTTGATCTTTTTATTCTCACTAAACGTTTTATAAAAAATTTGCCTTTTTTTATGCAAAGATAATTAATAAAGTTATTTCAATGTATAATATAAATAGTTAAGCTATATGTGTAGTTTCAATAAATGTAGTGAAATTATTTAATACTAATTTTAAATGCAATAGATATATTCTAATAAATATATGAGTTGGGTACAAAAATTTCAAAATTTTAATATTATATAATAATATATGATTAACATTAATTATAATGTAATAAAAAATGTTTTAAAAAAGGTATTAAAAATTTTTTTTTTTTTTTAATAATACATACCTTCATTATAATGCTGATTGGATTTTTTAGATATAACCTTTATTATAATTATAATTTCAAATTATTTAAAAACACACATACATAAATGCATATATATGTATATATATATTACAAAAACCAAGTTTATGTTTACTTTTATTTGACATGCTAAACTCGTATAGTCGTATTATACGCACCTACTATATAATTTGTAAAGTCAAGTGAAACTGGATACTGTGCCAAAATGTCTTCTTAGAGTTGCCAAGGTTAAGGAAGATCTCTAGTTATCTGGTCCCGAAAATGTTAAATTAAAATACTTAAACGTCCTAAACTGTTGATTCAATTTTATTTGTTAGTTATTTCACCTAATTCATATAACTTTTGATTAATACAATGTTGAAAAATCACATCTTTCTTTGGTATAACAAAAGGTAATAAGGTATTATAAATGTATCTTTGGTATAATGGGTAACTAAAGATAATCATTTAATCAAACATACTCAGCTATCTATACGACCTTTAAAACATTAAATTCACAGAATCTAAATTATATTTCTTTTAAATATAAATTTTGATCATGATCATCTGGTCATATATTGTCGGGAATATGTACATCTGTTAATATTATAATTAAGATACATATAATTTTGGTATTATGTCTAACAAATTACACGCGAAGTCCATGATTGCAAACTATCATGTATTTTTTTCCATTTTATAGAATATATTAATTCTTCCACGGAAATAATAGACTGTGCGCAGACCTCTATCTCTATACGCGCAGTCAATAACGTTATAGCCGTTAGAGGTAAATAAAACTATTGCAAATCACCATTTGATTTCAATTTTGAATGATTTCATTGTAAAAAATCACTGCTTTTCGATATTCTCTAAAATAAATGTTTCATATAGAGTGCGTTTTATTATTAAATACGTATTTTATTTTTGAAAAACGTTATTCTTTTAAAAACAACCAGGATATTGTTTTCCTGTGACTCCATAATATGATGAAAAATAGCGGAATACATAATATTATTCCGGTTTCATTTTTCAAACACTCGCCTGTATTTGACAACCCAAATTAAATGCTTTTGTTTACCCAAAAACGTTGGGTACTCCGATGTACTCGGGTATGCGCGTTGTTTTTTATCGTGCAAATGAAACAAATAATGTTCATTTATTTCGGAGAAGAAGGAATAGTTGTCTTGTGTAGACTATAACGATATATTTTATTTTATAGATCAGTTTTGTTACCGGAACCAAACAATTTATATAGATCTATGAGTTGTGCGGAATATATATCTTAAATATTTTCATTATGTGGTGACCGCTGACGGTAGTCATAGTATATAGCATTGATGGGCCTACGACATAATGTTATAATAACATTGTCATTTTATAATAGTGTCTTTTAAGCGTCCAGTAACTTTTAAACGAGTGCAGAACATACGAAGCTTACAGGATATCTATCTCATAATGATGTAGAACAAGTTAGAAAATCGCATTTTACACCATGTCCATTAAATTGGCCGATAAATACAACATATATACGGAACCATAATAAAAAAAACCCCGATCTGGAGGTCCATTACAAGCGATCAAAATACAAAAGTTTCCCTATAGTTTTTATTTATCTTTGACCTAAAAATACTCGCCAAATATGACTCTATACCATCTCGTGGCATCGTCATTATCGGGGCAGTATCATATAATAGTATTATAAGACTGCGGTTTGTCAATTATTGTTGCACAGTGCACTCACAAGTGCATAATAAAACGAACCTACATACCAAATTACAATCGAAAAATAAATCGATTTAACGTTCTAATATAGTGTTATAGCAGTCGTAATGGAAAAAATTTTATCGCGATAAAGATGATCTAATAAGATCGTGGAACTGTAATTAACATAATATGATTTTAAATCGATGATGCGAATAAAATGTGACGTGGGTTTTCGTTTTTAAATTATTAGACATATGCTCGGGTTGAGATACAAAATAAAAATAAATATATACATATACTAGCGGCAATGTGTATAATATATTTAATATATAAAATGCCTAGGAATTCTATATAATACCTGGTGATTTTTAAAGAAGTGAGTAATATGTTTTTTTTACATACATTTCCTAAATGTAAATAATAACTATAAATTTCATAGAATTACAAACAAAAAATTGGCCATCTGTAGAAAAGGGAATTAACTAGGAAAACTCAATTTCCTAATTTTATTAGCACACAAAAAAAATATTAATTTGTAAATTGTATGAGTAGGACACAGTTATTAATTATTATTACTATAATATAATTCTAGAAAATACAAAAATCTATGTAGAACGTAGGTCGTAGACAGTGGCGTCATTTGGGGGGAGGCAACTTAGGCGTTTGCCCTAGTCTAACATTCACAATTTTACATCAACCTTAAGATGCACATTCAAAAATTTTAAGAAGTCTTATTTTTAATTACTAAAGCTAAAGGCCATTGTTATAAATCATAGTATTGAATATTGATATTTTTTAAATAAAGATTTATTGTTAATTTTGTTGTTGTATTTTTTAAAGAAGTATAACATATTATTAATCAAGATGTTTAGTATTTACATTATGTGACTGTAAATACTGCTAACTTATAAATTTGCAGTATTAAAAGGTACCTATTACCTATTTATTATTTATTTACACATTACTCAATTATTCTATTTTTGATTTTCTAATTCTAATAAACATTTGACAAAATTGTTTATATTTAATACTTCAAAATCCTGTGTGTGACGTTTATATACCTGAAAATTTATCCCCCCTCTCCTCACCATTTATAGCACTATTCTATGTGAACTGCGTGGAAAAAATGTTGAGTCGGCACTAAGCAAATCAGATAGTAGTTGCCCTAGTCAAATAAAAACTGAAATGACGCCACTGGTCGTAGGTACTTATAAAGAAACATTACAACTATCCACAACTTGCAATCCACACTCCACACACGATATTTTGTCAAAGACTGATATATATATATACGTATGTATCATGTGAAAATAATATATGACTATGATGACGAAATAATTATCGAGGTACCTATCGACTGTCGAAACTATACTTAATTAAGCTCATCGATATTACAGATTATTAATGCATTTATATTAGGTAAGGTACTTTGTCAAATAAAATTATATAATAGTCTATAATATTACCTATACATTGTTTGGCATTTCATTTAATGCTTAAGTAATTTAAACACAATTTTATACATTGCCGGCTGTAGTTGGTATTATATAGAATTCCTAGATATTTTATAATATACCAATATTATACACATTGCCGCTAATATATAAATTAAAAAAAAAAATTAAAAATTTACAAGAGACACAAGATCTAGCTAGTTATGATAAATATGTTTTATTCTGAACGATATTAAAACACGCAGATTCATTATTTCCATAGGTTGTTTTCTTCACTATTACAACCATAACAACATAATATAAATAAAACGACAAATCCACAACACTGTGATGTCAAAATCGTCTTTAAATCATTTTAGAATAAGAAAATCTGTTATGAGCTTTTTTCAATAAATTGTGGTTAAAATAACACACACTTAAAATAATATACTAGTCATACGTTTTAGAAATACAACAAAAACTAAAAAAGACATTTTTTTTACCAAAAATAAACATTTCTCGATTTAATTTTACTTTACCTTTTAACAAATACAATAAATCCTACGATCATTCGTACTACAGTTTTAATTATTGAACTTCAATCTTTTGCCGTTTTTAAATTTTTTTATTTATATAGGTTTGAATGAAATCAATACACTTCATATAGAATTCATTTCTATGAAAACGGTTGTTTGTAATTGAATTCTTAAAAACACGATGCACACTGTATTCAACTATAGAAGATATATAATGTGAATTTGTACACCACCTTTATATATTTATTTTAAAAAAATAATCACAAACCTAACTTGAATCACGATAATAGTAATACGGTGGAAACTAGAGTGATTAACTACAAGATTATCATTCTGACCATCTAGAATAATAATTTGACATACATTTAAATTTACTTTAATATATTATTATTATATATTTAACCATTCTGTTGACGTAACTATGAAATAGTAACAAAACTGTATAATAATGTTATTAAGTCCAAACAGCTTACCATAGGTAGATACAATAAGACCTAAAAAGTCATCAACAGATGGCTCGTGAATGTTCTGTGCCAAGCAGGAAGAGTCACAAATATTAATACTTAAGTCAATTACCTACCCCCCAGATAGTACCTATTTATTATTTGAACAAGTCATTTAAAAATAAAACTACAGTAGTATTAGTAGTATAGTACAGAAATAATTGTAAATTTATTTACATTTATTATTTCTTCCTTGCATAATATACTTGATAAAAATCTACTAGTCCAATTTCTGGGAAAACCATTTGCTAGAGAAACATCAAAAGAAATGATATTATAAGGTATTATTATGTATTTTTTTTGTGTTAAACAGTCAGCTCTACTAAATTGAATGGACCGTGTGGCTATATCTGTATTGAGTGCAAACACTAATTGTTATTGACGCGGTATAAATAAAAAATATAGATTTCATCTTAATGAAAAAACCAGTACCTTTTTAACAAATCATATGAACGATAAAAAAGTAAGTATTAAATAAAATAATTTATCTAAACGGAAAAATAATAGATTTTGAATATAAACAAATTGGCTGTGATTTCTATGTTAAATACTCATATTATAATATGTAGTTACTCTTAGTTACTCATCTTTGTCAATAATAATAATAAATATTAACTTTAAACTTTATACTATCATAGGTCAGGTTAAAAAATAATTTAACAAATAACTTATCAGGATTTTGTTGGTAAAATATATCTCTATTTTTTGGGATTTATTTTATTTTGCTGTTTTCCACATTTGTTGCCCGAATACTACTAGGAAGTACGAAATCACCCATCTAAAGTACTATCTGTGTTCGATATATAATTCATTTTCCTAGCCTGCTCGCTTTATAAAAAAATATCTACACACCATTGTAATCGCTTTTTTTTAAATCTTAAATAAATTGTTTTTTGGTAGAAATACGTACACACACACATTTTTTTGTATATATTTAGTAGTTGGTGCATCTACTAACACAAGATTTATTACAGTAATACCTACAGTGTAAAATCGACGTGGTATAATTTAGTATAATATATTAAAATTATATTTAAATAATTCATACATTAGTATAATATTATATTATCTATATATTTTTTAATATTATTCAAAACGTAAATGCGACGAAATTCTGATAATTCTAATGTGAAATTTCGGTTACTTATGTCTTCAAATTTAATTTGAATAACGTTAAGTTTTTAAAACTCGACCTATTTATTATATTAATATTCTCTTTTTGATTTATCCCGAATTGTATAATTATAATGATGAGCATTAAAAACAGTTAAAATGATTAAAAATTGAGCTTTTGTAATTTAAAAAGTATTGCGCAAATATGTCGATTAAATAATAAAATAGAAAATTTAATATTAAAAATATCGATTAATATAATATACGAAAAAATTCCCAATACGCATATTTTTTCAACCCTGTGAATGACACATCTTGTCAAATCGACTAAAAAGATACGCTTTAGTATTGAAAACCGTACATTTATATAAAGAAAAACAAATACTTCTCTAAAATTCATTTTATTTTAATAAACTAAAATTATTATAATACTCTCTATATTTAGTATTTACTTATTGCAATCGAATACTTTTTTATTAATCCGTACTATATCTAATATTTGAAATTAAAACTTTTCGCTCAACGGTAAAATATGTATCACTCACTGTTGATATAAAATATTATAACATTAAACTCTCGAGATTTAATATCTTACAAATTCATACATATTAAGTTCGAAACAAAATTCTGCATTTACTCTGTACAAATCTTATTCATCTCCCTTTAATCACACTTTTTAGATTTTCCTGACCGTTAAATGTGCATTTTTGTCGAGCACCAAAATTATATCGTAATATTTTGTAAAGCTCCAATTCTAACTTTTGTCCCATCATTGTTCGTCACAGACGTTCTCTCTAATTTTTCTTGCCGTTCACCTTAAATTATTGTCGGGACGAAACATTATTATTATAACTGTCATAATTTTAGTATGCGTGCTTATTAATTATTTTTTATTTTGTTCATGCAATCATATTTTTTTGTCATCGTGCCCACAAATTTGATTGCTGCGACTCGTAATAATAGCTCATTTTTTTCAAATTTATTTGAAACGTCAATGCACGTGGAGACAAAATTATAACAGTTAACACGTGGCTTGCAATTTTATGCACGGGTCATGCGAAACACACGATGTAAACAATATTATACATTCTCTATACAAATGTCATATTGTGTGTTCGCTGCAATATTATTATAAATTATAATACACTTTGGTCGAGACTATCGTATATGTGCACCGACGTAACAATAAACATGATGCTTTACAACTCTATCACCCTCGCCCAGCCGTTGTCGTTCTACGCGTAGAATGTAAGACAAGGCGTATAGGTTTTGATCTTAAGGTTGGATTATGAAATTTATATTATAATATACATCGTCATCTGGTCTTGCGATGTCATCCACAACACAGACATCGTGATTTATAAAAATAAAAAAACAACAAAACTTAAAAATACAACGTGGCTATATTTTTCAATACCGTTTTATTTTTATACAATCGCGCACAATATAAGTGTCGTCTGACAGCGGTGGCGCGCGCAGTATAATTGCGTGTCAGTCGTAAAATTAGTCTTTGAAGCTCGCTCGCGGCTCAATATGATCATTCACGTGCACCGCTTCCCGCTGCCGAAATGAACGGTTCGGGTAATCGCAAAAATAAAAATAAAAAGTATATACAAAATACTAGCTTTGATATTTAAACACCATTAATTGGCTGGTAAAATACCAGAAACAATTATCGACGTCAAAAATGTACAAAATTGTTTCCGCGAATTGAAAGCTTAATTTTATTTTCATTTTATCGCGATCTCGGCAACTCCAAAAGCCTGGGCCTAACCTCCAGAACCCGTTTTTCCCGATAAACGCACATTATTTTATAAATCATTCAATCTAAAATTGATTATATACCAATGTAAATATATAATTCAATAAAGCGATTAAAATGTATAATGGAGAATTAGTTAAATTTGGAAAAAAGAAGCTTTTTTGAAATAAAACTTATTATATTATAATTTCCAAACATAAACAGATAAAATAGATAAAATACTAAATTTGATTGAAATGAACGTTTTTTTTTTTGTATTTTCGTGACGAGACTTGGGGCGAAATTGGGTTTGCCAAGAAATTTTAAAGATTACGAGGTCTAATCAAAAAGTATCGAGACTGTTAAAAAAAAAAAAAAATATATTAGATAAAGTTATTTACATTCAATCTCCTTCAAAGTATGCTCCTTCTGAGTCCATACATGTTCTCCAACGTTCCTGCCATTTTTGAAAACACCTGTGGAAGTCATTTTTAGAAACTCCTCGTAGCTGCTCCGTCGCATTTTGTTTTATTTCATCTACATCTTGAAAACGTTTACCCTTAAGCGCCATTTTTATTTTTGGGAATAAAAAAAAATCACATGGAGCTAGGTCTGGTGAATAGGGGGGTTGAGAAACAACTGGGATACCATGTTTAGCCAAAAACTGCTGCACAACATGGGCTGAATGGGCTGGTGCATTATCGTGATGCAATTTCCAACTACCAGACTCTTTAAACTCGGGTCTTTTTCTTCGTACAGCGTCTCGTAAACGGCGAAGAACATCAATGTAGTACTCCTTTGTTATAGTCTGTCCTTTAGGAGCATACTCATGATGAACAACACCTTGGTAGTCAAAAAAAACGGTCAACATGACCTTCACTTGACTCCGAACTTGACGAGCTTTTTTGGTCGTGGTGAATCAGGTGTCTTCCACTGCGAAGATTGTACCTTTGTTTCTGGATCGTAGCCATATACCCAAGTCTCGTCACCAGTTATAATTGATTTTAAAAAAAAATCATCAGATTCGGAACACTCTAGCAAATCAGTGGCGATCTGTTTTCGATTTTCTTTTTGCTCACCTGAGAGCAGTTTTGGTACAAATTTGGCTGCAACTCTTCTCATGTCTAAATCAGTCGTCAATATGGTTTGAACTGATCCAAATTAAATTTGAAACTCATTACTAAGTTCCATAATTGTCAAACGACGGTTACCTCGTATTGCTGTTCGTATTTTTTGTATCATTTCCTCATTGCGGCTTGTTGATGGGCGTCCTTCACGTTCATCACTTTCAACAGTTGTTCTACCCTCTTTAAATCGTTTAAACCATTCAAAAACGCGAGCACGGGACATGGTTTCATCTCCATAAGCTAACAATAACATTTGGTAGGTTTCAGTAGCCGTTTTTCCCAGTTTATGGCAAAATTTAATGCACACTCGTTGTTCTGTATTTTCGCTCATTATGAAATCCGACGGGACGTAAAAACATACTTGACTTAATCGCACCTAGAAGCCGACTGAAACAATTTTAATCTAATCTATGTCTAATATATTTTCCCAACATATAAAGTTAGATTAATATAGCACATGCAAGTTCATACTCAAACTGGTTTACGATTAATCGTATCAGTCTCGATACTTTTTGATTAGACCTCGTATGTCAAAGTTCAAAGGTTTTATATATATTTATATATATTGCTTAAAATCTCCGCATCGAAATCGCCTAGCTAAATATTGAGCTATGATATAACCGTTGATACGTTTACTAAACAAAAACAAAAGTCATGAAATGCTAACTATATCGGAGTTTGTTGTACGACTCCATCGAGCACCACAATACTAAAATAATAGTCATATTATAACATGGTCGAATCAAGCATGTCGTTACTCTTTAGTCGATTTACGCACACGCGATGCAGTATTAAAGCGCACACGTATTATACAGCCGAGTACCAACTCTTATTTTAATGCGTTTACACTGTCGGTCGATTAATATATAATAATATAGATGGTGGTATGACGCATTGCCAGTGGGGGTGCAAAAGTATTTCTTTCGCGGCTCCACACTCACAGTGATCAATCGTATTGCACGCGAGACATTTATATCCGATATAACACCAGCAGCTATCGTCGTATATTATATTGTGTATCAAAGAATAACGGATCGGTAGGTGGTGGTAACAATATGAACGACGTCATCGCAGTTCGGCGTATAAAGGTTAGACGCTGTTCGCTGCAGCATCGACGGTGTTATTACATACAGATCCCGTACATCGAATTTTCATCATTTCGGAAGCCACGAGGTCGTAGTACACGTTTTAATAATATGTATTTACGTGTAAGCGGCGAGCTATAAACCCCGTTGGCGGGTAAACAATATACAATAGGAAAATGGCATACGTCGTCGTTATATACGTGACGCGTGTGCGATGTGTTCGAGACGCAGTTTGTTGGTGTATTATATAATGTTTATAATATATATCGCGTAACCGGACACGGAAATGGTGGCTGACCGTGACACAAATCCGATAATAAACACACCTGGACGTTGCCGATGGTGGCCATTATTGTGGCTAAGGAGCCTCGACTAGGGAGGAGAGGTATAACCGCAAAATCTTCAATCGGATTTCGCAAAGGCCGCAACGTGGTTTCGAAACACGTTCGGCGCCGAGCTTACGGGGAAAACGCAACGCGAATATTCCGAACGAAATTAAGGACCTGAACGTGGAGGATTTTACAATTTTACAATGCGGTCGGTAAATAACGGATACTACTGACTAAATCGACGCCGTCTACTAAGAGTGTTATGAATTATGACGCAGTTATACTAACGCGTTCGATGCTAAGGAATTCAATTATTTTAATTCCGGAACATTAATAATCAGCTCGACCGAGATTTTCACGAAAACAGGAAGCTCAAAATTCAGAACATAAATAGTGCGAACAACGAAATTATTTACTATAGGTATTATTGTGTACTTTTTAATACAATGCATAATAAATTTTTTTTTAACATATTGTATTATATAGGTATATAATTATTGTGCAAACATTTTATTGTTTTAATATTATATAATTAAATACTTATTTAGCATTCATTTTACCGAA